>NC_092338.1:399326250-400662500 GCF_046630445.1 Rutidosis leptorrhynchoides
AAAACTAGATTTAATTTTCAAAAGATCAAATGTTTTCATAAAGATCCAATTTCCTTAATGGATCTAAATTTTTTATAGTCATGTGGGACTGTAAACCATATCGTTACTACCATTGTTTATACCGCCGTATAGAAATCACTGATGTACAAAGTGTGAAGAATAAAGAAGTGATTCTAGTATTTGAAGACGATATTGCTTGAGGACAAGCAACGCTCAAGTGTGGGAATATTTGATAATGCTAAAAACGAACATATATTTCATAGCATTATTCCTCAAGAAAGACAAGCTTTTAGTTGCAATTGTTCTATTTACAAGTGATATTCGTTTAAATAATAAAAGGTGAAGACAAAAGACAGATTCGACAAACTGAAGACGCAAACGACCAAAAAGCTCAAAAGTACAAAAGACAATCAAAGAGGTTCCAATTATTGATAAGAAACGTCTCGAAATTACAAGAGTACAAGATTCAAAACGCAAAGTACAAAATATAAAATTGTACGCAAGGACGTTCGAAAATCCGGAACCGGGACCGGAGTCAACTCTCAATGCTCGACGCAACGGACTAAAAATTACAAGTTAACTATGTATATAAATATAATATAATATATAATTAATTATATTAATTATATATATATTATATATATATATATTATAAACCGTCGGCAGAGAAAGACTCCAAGGGTGTGAGCTGTAAATACATTCTCCGCGACTCGCGGAGTTTGAAGAGGATTTTGCCGCGAGTCGCGGAGCCCCAAAAATCAACTCTGCCTATAAAGCAAACCGAATTCTGATCAAAAATCCATCATCTTTTTCTTCTCTTATCATACGTAAAATTTATATTTATATTTATAATTTATATTTTAATTTTAATTATAATTCTAATAATAAGGGTATGTTAGCGAATGTTGTAAGGGTGTAAGTCGAAATTCTGTCCGTGTAACGCTACGCTATTTTTAATCATTGTAAGTTATGTTCAACCTTTTTACATTAATGTCTCGTAGCTAAGTTATTATTATGCTTATTTAAAACGAAGTAATCATGATGTTGGGCTAATTACTAAAATTGGGTAATTGGGCTTTGTACCATAATTGGGGTTTGGACAAAAGAACGACACTTGTGGAAATTAGACTATGGGCTATTAATGGGCTTTATATTTGTTTAACTAAATGATAGTTTGTTAATGTTAATATAAAGATTTACAATTGGGCGTCCCTATAAATTACCATATACACTCGATCGGACACGATGGGCGGGGTATTTATATGTACGAATAATTGTTCATTTAACCGGACACGGGAATGGATTAATAGCCACTAGAATAATTAAAACAGGGGTGAAATTACATTCAAGGGTAATTGGTGTAATTGTTAATAAAGTAGTAAAACCTTGGTTTACACGCAGTTGATAACCTGGTGTATTCATTAAACAAAGTATTAAAACCTTGTTACAATTCGAATCCCCAATTAGTTGAAATATTTAACTTCGGGTATAATAATAATTTGACAAGGACACTTGCACTTTATATTTATGACTGATGGACTGTTATGGACAAAAACCAGACGGACATATTAAATAATCCAGGACAAAGGACAATTAACCCATGGGCATAAAACTAAAATCAACACGTCAAACATCATGATTACGGAAGTTTAAATAAGCATAATTCTTTTATTTCATATTTAATTTCCTTTACTTTATATTTAATTGCACTTCTAATTATCGCACTTTTATTTATTGTTATTTAATCGCACTTTTAATTATCGTACTTTTTAATTATCGCAAGTTTATTTTATCGCACTTTTATTATTCGCAATTTCATTATCGTTATTTACTTTACGCTTTAAATTAAGTCTTTTATTTATTTAATATTTTACATTAGGTTTTAACTGCGACTAAAGTCTTAAAATCGACAAACCGGTCATTAAACGGTAAAAACCCCCCTTTATAATAATAATATTACTTATATATATATTTGTATTTTTATAAAAGTAAACTAATATAGCGTTGAGCTTTGTTTAAAGATTTCCCTGTGGAACGAACCGGACTTACTAAAAACTACACTACTGTACGATTAGGTACACTGCCTATAAGTGTTGTAGCAAGGTTTAAGTATATCCATTCTATAAATAAATAAATATCTTGTGTAAAATTGTATCGTATTTAATAGTGTTTTCTGCAAAAAATTAATAGTATTTTATACCCCTCTGCTTTGACATCATGTATTAATGCAACGCACAAAAGTTATCGCATATGCCTCACGACAACTAAAAATTCATGAAAAGAACTATACGACGCATGATTTGGAACTTGGAGCAGTAGTTTTTGCACTCAAAATATGGAGACACTATCTATATGGCACCAAGTGTACAGTGTACACCGATCATAAGAGTCTTCAGCATATTTTTGATCAAAAACAACTCAATATGAGGCAACGTCGCTGGATAGAGTTGTTGAACGATTACGATTGTGAAATCCTTTACCACCCCGGAAAGGCTAATGTTGTAGCTGATGCCCTAAGTTGAAAAGAAAGAGTAAAACCTCTTAGAGTCTGAGCTTTGAACATTACAATTCGTACCGATCTCACAAAGCAAATTCAAGCAGCACAGTTAGAAGCTTTAAAAGAAGAAAATGAAAAAGGCGAAATGAGCAAAGGGTTAGAAAAATAACTTGAAGTAAAAGCCGATGGAACCCTGTATTTTGCTGGTAGGATATGGGTACCAAAACATGGTAACCTAAGGCAACTAGTACTGGATGAAGCACACAAAACAAGGTGCTCAATTCACCCGGAAAACGGGAAAATGTACCACGATCTCAAGAAGTTCTATTGGTGGCCCAACATGAAAGCCGACATTGCTACTTATGTTGGAAAGTGCCTGACTTGCGCCAAGGTCAAGGCTGAACATCAGAAACCATCAGGACTGCTGACACAACCAGAGATTCCTCAATGGAAGTGGGAATGTATTACCATGGATTTTATCACAAAGCTACCGAAAATAGTGGGAGGCTACGACACCATCTGGGTTGTTGTGGATCGTCTCACTAAGTCTGATCACTTCTTACCGATACGAGAAACCGATAAGATGGAAAAGTTGGCACAAGTTTACATAAAGGAAGTTATTTCTAGACACGGTGTGCCTATATCCATCATCTCTGATCGCTACAGCCGATTTACTTCAAGGTTCTGGCAAACTTTACAGAAAGCAATGGGGACACGTTTGGATATGAGTACAGCATATCACCCCCAGACAGATGGCCAAAGTGAAAGAACCATTCAAACCCTAGAAGACATGCTAAGGGCATGTGTCATCGATTTCGGAAACGGATGGGATAAACATCTACCACTGGCAGAATTCTCATACAATAACTGTTACCACACGAGCATAAAGGTCGCGCCTTTTGAAGCACTTTATGGCAGAAAGTGTAGGTCTCCCGTATTTTGGACTGAACTAGGGGATAGTCAACTGACAGGTCCCGAGATCATACACGAAACAAATGAGAAGATCGTCCAAATACAAGAGAGACTGAAAATAGCTCGAAGTCGCCAAAAGAGTTATGCTGATATAAGAAGAAAACCGCTAGAATTTCAAGTGGGCGACAAAGTCATGTTGAAAGTGTCACCCTAGAAAGGCGTTGTACGATTCGGTAAACGAGGAAAGCTAAGTCCTAGGTACGTAGGACCCTTTGAAATCACCGAAAGAATTGGAGCAGTTGCTTATCGATTAAAGCTACCGCAAGAACTTAGTAGTGTTCATGACACATTTCACGTGTCAAATTTAAAGAAATGTTTAGCTGAAGAGGATGTCGTAATTCCTCTTGACGAAATACGAATCAATGATAAACTCCATTTTATCGAAGAACCTGTTGAAATCATGGACTGTAAGGTCAAACAATTAAAACAAAGCAAAATACCGATAGTTAGGGTTCATTGGAACGCTAGACGAGGACCCGAGTTTACTTGGGAACGTGAGGATCAAATGAAGCAAAAGTATCCACATTTGTTCACTGATATCGCTCATAAAACAGGTACTACTCAAAATTTCGGGACGAAATTTTCTTTAACGGGGAGGTACTGTAATGACCCGGAAAATTTTGACTAATTTAAACCAATTCTGTACAGTGATTTAATATTATATAAACCGGTGTATATATATATATATATATATATATATATATATATATATATATATATATATATATATAAGATGTACAAGTAAAACACTATTTGCTACAGTGAAAACGACTTTGCTACAGTAGCTACAGTGAAAACGACTTTGCTACAGTAAACACTATTTCCTACAGTAAACACTATTTGCTATAGTACACTATTTGCTACAGTAAACACTATTTGCTACAGTAAAACACTATTTGATGTCGACGAACTAGCAAACAAAAGCGGATCAGGCCGCCATGCGATCGCATGGCAAAAACACTGAAAACTCATGCGATCGCATGAGCTACAGAAAATGGAAATATGCCTATAAAAGGCCAGTTTGCTCAACGAAGTAATACACATTTCAATCTCTCTGATTCTTTCTTATATTTATATTATAATTATAATTTTAAATTTAAGTTTAATAATAATAAAGTATATACGAGGGTGTTTTAATTCGGGTTTCAAACCGCTTTAAGCTAAGGAAATATTGGGTATTGTTCGGGGTATTGTTCTTGAATCCAAGGTCAACCATACAGTCGTCTACCATCATTACGTCTACGCAATTTGCCTACAATATTGAGTCTCAATATTGAACTATGAGTTTATAGTCTCCCTTTTTAAATACTTTAAATATTTTTGGACTGAGAATACATGCAATTTATTTTAAACGCAATAAGACACTAGTACATATAAATTCTACACTGAGTTAAATCGAAAATCCCTTAGCTTTGGTAACTAGTAGCTACCAGTACATAGGATATAGACTGGTGGGCGCAAATAATAGTATATGGATCCATAGGGCTTGACATCCCCGTCCGAGCTAGAGCGCTAGCCTTTTAATGGACGTATGTTATTTGAGTTTATGACACGTTGGTTTGCGTGTATTAAAACGAATGGGGTAATTATCATTATAGAGTTAAGTTTAGTTACCAGGGTGCTCTGTTACATAGAATCTATTGATAAAGTTTTGATGAAATCTTGTGGTCTATCTTTATATACTTATGACTCGAGCAATTAAACCTATAACTCACCAACATTCGTGTTGACTTTTTAGTATGTTTTATTCTCGGGTCCTTAGACTGCTTTCGCTGTGATGTGCTTGTTGCCTGCATGGAGTCTCTCATGCTTTGTACAAAATTTATTGCATTCAAAATAAAATTGCGTTGTGTAATAAATAATTGGACTGTGATGTCAACCTGTAAATTAAAGACTTATGTATTTTGGGGTTTTGCTTATACCTAAGCACTCGCCCACATGTTTATAACTTTCTATGTTTAGAAAATTACTTATTTTAATGAATGCAATATTTTATCAAAACGTATCATATAGAGGTCAAAACCTCACTGTGGAATCAATGATTAACGTGCCGCGTCAATAGCGATTTTGACGGGTCATTTCAGTACTTATATTATAACACATAAAAACATTTTGGGATATATATATTAGATATATATAGATCTTCGAACTTTCTTGACGAATGATTTCTACGAAACTCTAGGCAGAAGGGTTTGGATTTTCTGATTTAAAGGATCCTATAGCTCAAGCCCCTAGACCTGAAATGGCCATTCGAAGGGAAAGGGGTGATTGGAAGTATATCTAATATGGCAAATATCCTAAAATGGAAATACTTTTAAAACAGAAACTTTCTAATTATAAACTTACTAAAATGAGAAATTTTCTAAAATTGGAAACTTACTAGGAATGGAAACTTAGTAAAACGAATTACACTTTCATACTTAAACCTAAACTTGGGCAAAACACTTAACTACTCTTAAATGTCAATAGGTTGACTTTCTGCTCACGTTCATCCAAACTTTCTATTCCGAGGAATAACTCTCTTTCTACTTACTAAGGTGAACTAATAGCCCCACTCTTTATTGCTAGCAAACTTACTTACTTTTATTGGGGTGAGACACATGCTGTTTTTACATTTTACACTTTAGACACAAGTACCACCTGCTAAAATTATGCTATACATGGCTATGTCCGACTAAGTACCTATAGTGATATTTTTAATTGCTCATTGATTGCATGCTTAATTATTGGGGGTAGGCCTATCGGGAGTAACGTCCCCGATACATTTGACTAAGTCTTTGTGACGACCCGAGAATTTCTGACCAAATTTAAACGTAATCTCTATATAATTCCGACACGATAAGCAAAGTTTATAAAGTTGAGTCTCAAAATTCTTGAAATTGGCTACATAGATTCAGATAACCTTTGACTATACCAGACAATTCACGAACATTTGTGTGTAGATAACATGTATAAATATAAATATAAATATAAATATAAATATAAATACAAATATAAATATAAATATAAATATAGTTATTTGGATTTTGATAATGTAACATAATAATTAGAATAGATAAGCTACTATTAAAATAAGTATATATATATATATATATATATATATATATATATATATATATATATATATATATATATATATATATATTATGAATCTATATATAATTTCTATTAATAGTTATTAACATATTGAGATATATAAATATTAAATATTCAATGAATGTTATTATATTATATAGTTTAAAGTTAATATAATATATGTAATGATAAGTTAAAAATAAATGTTATATTACTATCACTACTTTCATTATTATTATTGTTACTATTAATATTTCTACTATTAATATTATTGATTCTAATATGAGATATATATATATATATATATATATATATATATATATATATATATATATATATATATATATATATATATATATATATATATATATATATATATATATATATTTGATATGTATAAGTTGTTATATTATTATTATTTGTATTATTATTATTATCATTAATAATATTAATATCATTATAACTAATATTATCATTAATAAGATTATTATTATCATTATTATCATTATTAGTAATTAAAATTATAAATACATATATATAAAAACATATACATATATAAAAATACAGGGTTATATATGAAAATATATATATAGAAAAATATATATATTTAAGGTTATAATTATTTTAAAATAAATAAATACGTAATCAAGATCATAGGATCCTAAAATATGTTCTAAATCATTGTCAACTGTAATTGATTGATAACAACTATATCTAATTGCAGAAGTTAACAACAAAACAATCCAAAATCGGTTATCAATCGATTTCCAGTTATTTTTTTTCTTCCTATTTTTATATTTTCTTGAGCAATTATTTTTTTTTACCTTCAATTATGCTATAAAACGATTTTTATCCAGTTGTAAATGGTACCATTTAACATACATTATCAGCTCACAACTACGATTACTTTTTACAAAGCCTAAAAACTTCGAATTAAATCAAATGGTGAAGAACACCCAATAACATGCCTTGTTCGTTATACTTTTACTCAATACTCTGAATTTTAAATCAAATCCAAAATCTATAAATACAATGATGTTTGAAATCTTCTTCTAAAACTATCTGCAAAATTTCATAATCCATTTCATCCTATCGCGTTTGAATTATCGAAGTCAAACTTATTTTTGAAAAAGTCAAAGAAATTGTTCTTGATGAAATTCGAATTTGTGTTTACGTTTTAAGTTAAATTGATAACTGAGAACGTTTCCAAGAAGGATTTAAAACTTATTTTATTTTGGAACCGTGAGCTAAAACACATTAAAACTCGATTTTGATGTTTGAGTATTCATCGTGTTTTTTCTTCTTTCAGCTGCTATCGCCCATTTTCTTTTTGTTTAATTAATTCTTCCTGTTAAATCAATTCAACAAATCATAGATTATTTTCGTTTATATTCCAAGTCCGAATTCAAATTTTTATAATTGTTTAATGGATCTCTGGTCGTAGTCGATGATGAAGAAGAAGAGGTATATAGTATTACGGGTTATATAAATATGAGAAGAGAATTAATCAGAAAAACATTACAGAGCAGCTGGTTTGGGAGTTTGAAGGGTGAACGGGAGGTCTCGGGTTCGAGCCCGGTTCGGGGTTTTTATTTTTAGGAATTCTTTTAAAGGTAGTTTTTATTTTAAAAACTTATTATTATTATTATTATTATTATTATTATTATTATTATTATTATTATTATTATTATTATTATTATTATTATTATTATTATTATTGTTATTATAAATTATAGTTATTGTTATTGGTAATATTGTTATTGTTATTAATTAGTGTTATAATGTTATTATTATTATTATTACTATCATTAATACAATTAATATTATTACCATTATAATTAGTACCAAGTATGATCATTTTATATTAATAGTATTAATATGTAAATTATAATCATCATTAATATTAGTATTCTTATCATATGTATAGTTATTATTATTACTAAGGAGATTAAGTATCATTATCATTAATATTAGTATATTTAGAGTACCCTTTAAACATTAATTTCAGTATTATTAATTATATGAACATTAAAATTTCTATTAAAATGATATTTATTATTAAACTTATCATTACTATTAAAAATACTATTTTTGCTAAAACTATTATTTTTAATTTATCATTATTAGTAAAATTACCATTTTTATTAAAAATACTATTATCAGAATTATTATTACTCTTAAACTAGTATTACTACAATTGATAATCTTACAAAACAAAAATATATATATATTTATTATATAAAGTATACCAATACCACATAAAATTTCATTTTAACCAATAACCTTAATTAAATATCGAATTAAATATCATAATGTAAAGTAAGTATTAATAAAATTATATATATAAGAATATTAATCTTAAAACATAAAACAATATGTATACACTTGTTTGACTACGATTATTTGTTTTAATATATAAATATATACGAATAATATAGGTTCGTGAATCCGAGGCCAACACTGCATTGTTCAGTTATTCAATGTCGTCATATGTATTTTTACTACAAAATACAATAGGTGAGTTTCATTTTATTCCCTTTTACTCTTTACATTTTTGGGACTGAGAATACATGCGCTGTTTTTATAACTGTTTCCGAAATGTTTTTTAGATATATTTTTGAACTGAGAATACATGAACTGCTTTATTAAATGATTGACGAAATAGACACAAATATTCAAAACTACATTCTATGATAGAATTATTTGGGTTCAGAGGTTTGATTTAGTAGTTAGTAACGGTGAGATGATTTCGTCATTGCACTACGCGTTAGCTACCGTTTTAACTACCATCGGTGAGATGATTTCGTCATTGCACTACGCGTTAGCTACCGATGTATTGTATTGTATTATATTATAGTCGACTTTGTAGTTGGTAACGGAGGGATGATTTTGCATTGCGTACGCATTAGCCCCCGTTTCAGCTACCCTCGGAGGGATGATTTTGCATTGCATACGCATTAGCCCCCGTTGGAAGAATTATATCGTATTGCTACCACGGTGAGATGATTTTGTCATTGCACTACGCATTAGCTACCGTTGGTGAGTTGTTTGAAAGGTTCCGGTGTTCTTCATATGAATGATTTTACAGCAGGAATAGACCTGCACAGATTGTTTTCTAATTATGAGTATCTTGTGGTCTATTATATTATTGAAAATGATTGATTATGAAAAACTAATGAACTCACCAACCTTTTGGTTGAAACTTGAAAGCATGTTTATTCTCAGGTAATAAAGAAATCTTTCACTGTGCATTTTCTCATACTAGAGATATTACTTGGAGTCATTCATGACATAGTTCAAAAGACGTTGCATTCGAGTCGTCTAGTTCATCAAGATTATTACTAAGTCAATTATAGTTGGATATATTATGAAATGGTATGCATGCCGTCAACTGTCGATGTAAATGAAAGTTTGTCTTTTAAAAACGAATGCAATGTTTGTAAAATGTATCATAAAGAGGTCAAGTGCCTCGCGATATAACCAAATGTAATGTATTCGTCCAGATGGATTAGGACGGGTCATGAAAGTTGGTATCAGAGCTGGTTTAAGCTGTGTCGTTGGCTTAATCGTAGAGGGGGTTCTCACAGTGTTACCTGTGACGAAGCATTGGCTCTTACTCCTCGCGGTCCGAATATGGTTGGTTTTGCCGAGAGGCAAGGCCGTAAAATCAGTGTCTGAGGTACACTCAGTGGTCACCAGGCAGTTAGCTAGGAAGGAATTGAGTGGGACGTGTGGTGTCCCCAACTGAATGAAAGTTGGTATCAGAGCGGTGGTCTTAGCGAACCAGGTCTTGCATTAGTGTGTCTAACTGATAGTTGTTTAGATGCATTAGTGAGTCTGGACTTCGACCGTGTCTGCATATCAAAAGTTTTGCTTATCATCTCTAGTCGGAAATCATCTGCTTATCATCCTTAGGAAATTACCTGCTTATCATTCTTAGTCTAGAAACATCTTACTGCAATGATTGCACGAATAGTGTATAGACAAAATTCGTATCTTAGCGTATCTACTAATTCATATCTTAGCATATCTATTACTGTAGACTTTGCCTGACAGCTTCCGTAGATTCCTCCGTAATTTATGGGATTTTAGTATTATACATGCATATGTAAATTATGTATTGCAGGGTACTAATCTACATCCTATAATCTATTTCTTATCGAAAATCCTTCATCTGATCGTAAGAGATGAATCCCTCAATCAGTTCGAATTCCTCGGATTCCGACAGCTATTCCGATATGGATATGCACCTGAGCTCCAAAAGTATGCGTCACTAGAATGAATCAACCAATCATTCATCCCCAATTTATCTGATGAGTTCGTAGTTGACTTAATCAATGGAGACGAGAAGAGGGCGATACTTTCCATCAACCAAATTTCCCTCTTGGCGATGAATCTGAAGCACTCACCGGCGAACCAAATCGAAACACCATTTTCACCCTCATTTCACGAATATCTCGCCATGATTAAATCCTATTTAAAATTCTAAACCTTACTCATCCGCTCATTCCGACCGACAATCATCCCGGAATAATAGAAGAAGTCAACGAGCTTCGCGCTCGAGTAATCAATTTGGAGAATATGGTGCAAAACTTATCAGCTTCAGCAACATCACCGACATCAACAGAACCACCAGCAACAACACTCGTACCATCAACAACACACGTCTCAACATCACAATCCATACCTCGAACATAATCATCGTTCTACAAATTATTCTACATCATTTATCTTCGTTCTGCATAACGATTATGTAATTTCTAATGTTTTAGAGATTATATATTCTAGTTCTAACGGTAAATCAAATGAGATTAATATTATATTAATTCATTAAATCCAAGACTACATCTGAAGAAAATATATATGTATATATATTTTCATAAAGATAGTAATTAAAAATTCTTTCTTACAAGCTGTTAATGGTGAAAATATTTTAACGGGTAGGTAATATCCGAGGAATATTTAGTTTTCACATTACTCAGTTACACTGTACATTCTTTGAATCTGATTCAACAGTCATTTACTATCCTACTTACACCCACAGCTACACGAATCCGTTCACTACAGAGTAACCATTTTAATTCAATTTCATAATTGGATTTTGACTTATTAAAATCCAACAAGTGGCATAATGAAGAAAACATTTGACAAAATAAAATTTGTTAGAAACAAACAAATTAACTATGAGAAATTTTGTTAAGAATCCACGCTAACAAAATCCTAGCTAACTGTTCCTAGCTAACTGTTAATTCCGTATTACCTTTTATTTTATCGCAATTTAATTATCGCAGTTTATATTCTCGCAATTTTATTTATATCGTCATTTAATTTCTGTTATTTATTTTATGCACTTTAAATATCAGGACACGTATATAAGGTTTTGACATATCATATCGACGCATCTATATATATTATTTGGAATAACCATAGACACTCTATATGCAGTAATGTTGGAGTTAGCTATACAGGGTTGAGGTTGATTCTACAACAATATATATACTTTGATTTGTGATCGAGTCTGAGACATTTACACGGGTCACGATACGTATTAATTAATTTGAATATTATAAATTAAACTATATATGAATTATTGGACTGTTAACTGTGTACTATCGACTGTGGACTAATAACATTGGACAATTAAAATGAATTAAAATATTGATTACAATATATGAAACTAAACATTTCTTCAAGTTTGCCACTTGATTTCATCTTAAACCTCATTTGTATCTTGACGATTACAATCTGCGTTCAAACCTTTCATGATTCTTAAAAACACCTCAATCGAGCAGGATGAACCAACCGCACTTCATCTACGGAAGAAAAGATTGATGCATATAGTTGTGCACATGAAAAACTCTCAGAAACCGAATAAACGTTTAACACGTATCTGTGCTAGCTCCTTTGGCGTTGTTATTACTAAAAACAGCTTTGCAACCCCTTTCCAAATTAGCAAATTTTGTCACAGCTCCAGCAAGTCAACTTCGACTTTTCGTTCGAAACAACCTTATTAACACTTTGATATATATGTGTGCTCTTTTATTGTTACCGGGGAACCTTTTATATTCCATCATATTACCATCAGCGTTTAATCATCTAAAAACACAATTCTCCTGAAACCACCTCGGATGGATAACTGATGATTCAGATATCGTAGCATTAAATGCAGGGGAAACAAAAAAAATTGTAGATGGTCTAAACGGCCAAAAGTTTGATGATAAAGAAGGGAGTGTTAGGGACGCTCGATATAAAATTTGGTACTGAAAAACAGATTGAGCAAACCATGAAGGAGACCAAGGCCAAATACAAGGACCATACCATGTATTCAAAGAAATCAGGTAATTCTGGATCCGATGAAACCTTCAACGAATATCTTGCTCCGTACTCATGTTAAAATCTTGCGAAAAATCTTTCTTCATCAACCATCGAACTTAGAAATTCCAAAATATAATCATTAATATCCTCAATATTTCTGAAGATATCTTCATAAATATTCTCGTTCGATATTAATTATCTCTCTGCGCTATCTGTGATATATCATAAAAGGAAACCATTTTAGTTTCTTGATAGTGCTCCAAATGAACATATATTTAGTAGCAATATCCTCCCAATATGTAAATTATTTAGCTGTAATTGCCCTATTTTAAGTTGTAATCGTTTATATTAAATAAGTGCGAAGACAAAAGGCGAAAACGATGATTTGAAGACGCAAATGACCAAAAAGCTCAAATGTACAAGATACAATCCAAGTGGTTCAATTTATTGATAAGAAACGTCTAAAAATGACAAAAGTACTAGTTGCGGAACGCAAAGTACAAGATATTAAATTATACGAAAGGACGTTCGAAAATCCGGAACCGGGACATGAGTCAACTATCAACGCCCGACGCAACGGTGCAAAAATTACAAGTCAACTATGCACATAAATAAAATATAATATTTAAATAATTCTTAAAATTATTTATATATTATATTATTATTTAATTACGTCGACAAGCTAAGATCCAAAAAATTGTGAGCTGAAAAATCAAACTCCACGACTCGCGGAGTTTGAAAGCCAAAAACTTCACGACTCGCGGAGCATCCAGAATCTAAATTGCTAAAAGGCCACGAGCTTCTGCAGTTTTAAAAATATATATATATACATAATAATAATAATACTCTGTAATATATAATATATATATATATATATATATATATATATATATATATATATATATAGTATAGGTTAGTTTTATATTAGATTAGTTTGGGTTATGTAAAGGTTATTTTACGGGTTTTTGAAGTCGAAATTCAGTCTGTGTAACACTACGCGATAAATACTCAATGTAAGTTATGTTCTCTTTTTTAAATTAATGTCTCGTAACTAAGTTATTATTATGCTTATTTGAGCCGAAGTAATTATGATGTTGGGCTAAATATTAAAGATGGGGTTATTGGGCTTTGTACCATAATTGGGGTTTGGACAAAAGAATGACACTTGTGGAAATTAGACTATGGGCTATTAATGGGATTTATATTAACTAAATGATACCTCATTAAATTAATATAGAGATTTACAATTTGACGTAGATATAAATAACCACATACGCTCGATCGGACACGATGGGCGGGATATCTATAAATACTAATAATTGTTCATTTAACCGGACACGGGGATGGATTAATAGTCAATGGACTCATTAAAACAGGGGTGGATTACATTCAAGGGTAATTGGTGTAATTGTTAACAAAGTATTAAAACCTTGGATTACACACAGTCGATAACCTGGTGTATTCATTAAACAAAGTATTAAGACCTTGTTACAGTTCGAATCCCCAGTTAGTTGGAATATTTGACTTCGGGCATAAGGTTAAATTTGCCGAGCATTTTATAATTATGATCGATGAACTATTGTGGACAAAAACCAGATAGGTTTCAAATACATCCAGGACAAAGGACAATTAACCCAGGACAATAAATTAAAATCAAAACGTCAAACATCATAGTTAAGGAAGTTTAAATAAGCATAATATATTTTATTTCATATTTCCTCGTACTTTTATTTATTGTCATTTTAATTATTGTTATTTATTTTATATTGGTTAAATATCGTCATTTACTTTACGCTTCGCTTAAAATATAAAATCGACAAACCGGTCATTAAACGGTAAACCCCCTTTTATATATTATTAATATAATATATTTTGTACAAATATAATTGTTTAAAAATATAGTGTGCAATAAGCCCGCTCCCTGTGGAACGAACCGGACTTACTAAAAACTACACTACTGTACGATTAGATACACTGCCTATAATGTTGTAGCAAGGTTTAGGTATATCCCATTTGTAAATAAATAATTAAAACTTGTGTAAATTGTAACGTATTTCGTAGTAAAATATAGTACTATCACGTACCCCCACACTACCACATCAAGTTTTTGGCGCCGCTGCCGGGGACGTAGGCGAAACTCTATATTTTTAATTTATTTTTGTATAAATATATTTATATATATTTTTAGAAGAAAAAAAAACCGAAAATGAAAACTCCACGACTCGCGGAGTTTGCAGGCTTAAAACTCCACGACTCGCGGAGCCGTCCTGACGCGCTGACAGAAACCCTATTTTCGCTTTAATTACAGAGTAATATTATTTATTATTATTTTTAAACCCTAATTACTTTATTAGTTTAATATAATTAGTTTTAAATTTTAATTAAATTGTATTTTAAATTTTAATTAGTTTTATTTATATATATAAATTAATACTTTTATAAAATAAATATAAAAATAATATTTTTATAAAAATAAGTAATTTTATCACTTTTTATTTTTATATTTTGTATCCTTTTATTTAGTGTAACCGTAATATTTTTATCGTTCGTAGTTAATTTTAAATTTAGTTTTGCCGTAGCTTATTTTTATTTTTAGATTTTTAGGCTTTGCCGTAAAATCCCTTAAGTGCTATTTCTTTAGACTAAGATTTAGGTGCTTTAGAATTTTGCGACGATTTTAAAATTTTAATGCCTTTTAAGTCACGACGCGCTACTTTCTTATTTTTATTTCTCGATATTTTTCGACGCGCTTCTTTTTCTTTCTTATTTCTCGCCACGCTAGTTTTAGGACTTAGAAATTTTCTCTACTTCTTCTCTAATAATTCCAAACGAAAAATTATTTTAAATGGTTAAATTGATAGACATCCAAATTTTCTGCTTCGTACTAATAGTTGGATTTGTTAGTGGCTGAGTTGTGAGCTTCCGATTTAAAGGGTTCTGGCTCCCTGCTGCATCTATTGGCTATTCGAAACGTGGGCAAAAGCAGAAAAGTCTATTAATTTGATAACTTATATAATTATTATATTTATAACTAATAGGATAATTAAAATTTGGTAATAAGCGCATTATGAAAAGTCTCGAAGATATTTTGGAAACTCTTTACGACATACGAAATCAATACTCTCAACCGAGTGTTGATGACAATTCGTTCGGTCAATCTTGGATCACGAATAACGAAACAATAACTGGTTGTGAAATCTGTGGAGATTATCACTCAACATGAGAATGTTATTATTACGTTCCTATGGAAAATTACGCACCCACGGAACCTGAATGGAATGATTATGAAGAATACAATTCAAATTGGGATTATTCCCAAGAATATTTCCAAACTCAACAACCAGTAGACGAGGAAAATTACGTGTCTGAAAATTTATTAGACAATATGAAAATCAAACTCGAAGAACTCAATGCTCAAAATGAACAAATGAGAGAGTTTGTAAACCGGCAAGCTGAAACTCTATCAGACTACACACATGTTGATCTGAGGAGTATTGTACAAGAAAATCTCATATCATCGATTTTTGATGAATTCGAGAGCTCCGAAATCACCAACTATCCCGATGATACTTTTTATTCAGTCTTACCAATTTCACAACATATCGACACATTAGCCTCTACCGACGAAATCATCGATCCATCTATGGATGAAGAAGAAATAAGGAAGACAAATTTGTACTCTTGGGAAAACGATAACGTTGAAAATTTTACCCCCAATACCAAAGTGGTGGGACCGATAAGTACCGTTAATGAAGAAGAATCTACTTCGATCCCGAAATTCACCATTCCACAACCTTCCAACCCAATATTCTCAATAGATGAGTCATCTATCGAAGATGAACTACGAGCTGTAATAGATAATGACACCTCAGATTTCACCCAATTGGGTAATAGAGGTGAAACCTTTAATCCCAAGAATAAAAGGAAGGAAATGTTAGGAATTATCCACCCTATAATATGTATGTCGGTGTATATCGATCCATTTGACCAAGAACCAGAAAAGAGACATATCCATTTACTAAAAGCTACACTTAAAAAAGAATTAAGTAGTGACGATCGGGTGAGTCTAAACTTTAAACCCATTGATATATTATACACCACCCGAGATGTAAATAACTGGCTCACTATTTTAATTCGTGGAACTTATTCTACCGACTTCACATGTCGTCAGCTAAGTGTGGGGAAGTCTAACCCCACTTAACGTTAAATTAGGGGTTCGGGTTAGTGCATAACTCGTTAATAAACATGCATAATAAATTAGGGTAAAAGACGCATTTTTAAAGATTAGCAAACAGTTCAGAAAAGCAACCGTTTTTGAAGAAAAATATGTGTGGTAAAACAAGAAGGAATGAACGATGAGGCGCGCCATCTATCATTCGACGAGCTTTGTAATTACAAACTGGGTATTTTTAATTACTTTTCTACACTAATCACCCTCATGAATTTATAATTATAGTCTGATTTCATGCAAATGAGGGCATTGCAGGATCTCAAGTGTGGGGAAGGGTTATAAATTCTCTCGGGTTTGCACTTAGTTTATTTGCCAAATTTTGTGAAAATTTGAAAAAATTTCAACTAAATGAAGTCAAAATCATGTTTATACATATTTATGAACGATGAAAACTAGGTGTTAATACTGAAATTATCGTTACCTCGGAAAGGACATAAATTGAGAAACACCCTAAAACGATTGAATTCATTTAAAATGGAATAAAGGAGAATAAAAAGGCAAAGAAAGAAACTAAGTGTGGGGAGAATGTACCAAGTTATTCAATTAAAAACTATCTATCACATGTTTCTGTAAAGTTATTGCAGGTACTTTTGTTTTGGACGATTTTAATCAGTTTTACCCGATTTACTGTAATATATTTGAAAGAAAAGATGGATCTACACGATGAATCAATTCCATCATTAAAAGGAAGTAAAGTCTTCCGGAAAAGACACGCGCTTCTTGATTTAGGTCAAGAAGTTGTCGTCCAGACCAGCTGTAGGTTGACGAAAAATCTAGAAAAGTCATCTCTAAAATCAGCAGGAAATCCACGGACCTCAGCATCAAACAGGGTCGCCAAGTGGTCAGACTTATCCTAACCATGAGAGGATCTGTCTCGTAAAATGGGGAGGGCGCCGTGCAAATTAGCTTGATAAGACTAATGAATCAGATCCCCAGAAAGGATAATCTCCTTAAAGATTAAAAATCAGCTTTTAAGACTGATATTACTCAATCCTAGAGATTGACCTTAAAGATTGAGAATTACAAACTCATGGAATTCGATGATATCTAAACTCGAGCTTGAACGAGAAAATATTTTGATCAAATTAAAACCGATTTGTTTTCTGAAAACCCATTTTTAATGCGTTCATTACCATTGAACGTAAAATCCTAGGAATTCACCTAGAATTCATTAGGTCACCTGAACCAATTCGGGTGTCAACCGTAAGAACGGTGGTTGCATAGCATGGTCGAAGACAGGACCTTGTGCCAGATCGAAAAAAATTATAGGGTGATCTTTACTATTGCTCCTACAAAGGATAGTAATTGCGTCCGACACATTATAGACCATAATTAAAAGCAAGTCACGGGACATTGCCTTAACAGTTGCTTGTTCATCGCTTTCCTTTACAACCGGACGGTAGTTTACCGAAAGGTAATATACGGGACAAGTAAACTAGACGTGTTGCTTTCCTAATACAAGGTTAGCAAGTGGGTGACACAAAACCATAAGTTTTGAGCTAAAATTTTCAAATCTGAAACCCACAAAACCCACAAAAATATTTTGCAACACCGGTGAAGGGTTATTCCGGAAAACTTACCTAGGGTAAAAGCTAGATTAAATTTTCAAAAAGATCAAATGTTTCCTTAAGAATCTACATTTTCATAGTCATGTGGGACTGTAAACCATATCGTTACTATCATTGTTTATACCGCCGTATCAAAATCACTGATGTATAAAGTGTGAAGAATAAAGAAGTGATTCGTGTGATTTAATTTCAAGTTCTGTATTGCTTGAGGACAAGCAACGTTCAAGTGTGGGGATATTTGATAGTGCTCCAAATGAACATATATTTAGTAGCAATATCCTCCCAATATGTAAATTATTTAGTTGTAATTGTCCTATTTTAAGTTGTAATCGTTTATATTAAATAAGTGCGAAGACAAAAGGCGAAAACGACGATTTGAAGACGCAAATGACCACAAAGCTCAAATGTACAAGATACAATCCAAGTGGTTCAATTTATTGATAAGAAACGTCTAAAAATGACAAAAGTACAAGTTGCGGAACGCAAAGTACAAGATATTAAATTATACGAAAGGACGTTCGAAAATCCGGAACCAGGACATGAGTCAACTATCAACGCCCGACGCAACGGTGCAAAAATTACAAGTCAACTATGCACATAAATAAAATATAATATTAAAATAATTCTTAAAATTATTTATATATTATATTATTATTTAATTACGTCGACAAGCTAAGATCCAAAAAATTGTGAGCTGAAAAATCAAACTCCACGACTCGCGGAGTTTGAAGGCCAAAAACTCCACGACTCGCGGAGCAGCAAGAATCCAAAATGCTAAAAGGCCACGAGCTTCTGCAGTTTTAAAAAAATATATATATATACATAATAATAATAATACTCTGTAATATATAATAAATAAATATATATATATATATATATATATATATATATATATATATATATATATATATAGTATAGGTTAGTTTTATATTAGATTAGTTTGGGTTATGTAAAGGTTATTTTACGGGTTTTTGAAGTCGAAATTCTGTCCGTGTAACACTACGCGATAAATACTCAATGTAAGTTATGTTCTCCTTTTTAAATTAATGTCTTGTAACTAAGTTATTATTATACTTATTTGAGCCGAAGTAATTATGATGTTGGGCTAAATATTAAAGATGGGGTTATTGGGCTTTGTACCATAATTGGGGTTTGGACAAAAGAATGACACTTGTGGAAATTAGACTATGGGCTATTAATGGGATTTATATTAACTAAATGATACCTCATTAAATTAATATAGAGATTTACAATTTGACGTAGATATAAATAACCACATACGCTCGATCGGACACGATGGGCAGGATATCTATAAATACTAATAATTGTTCATTTGACCGGACACGGGGATGGATTAATAGTCAATGGACTCATTAAAACAGGGGTGGATTACATTCAAGGGTAATTGGTGTAATTGTTAACAAAGTATTAAAACCTTGGATTACACACAGTCGATAACCTGGTGTATTCATTAAACAAAGTATTAAGACCTTGTTACAGTTCGAATCCCCAGTTAGTTGGAATATTTGACTTCGGGCATAAGGTTAAATTTGCCGAGCATTTTATAATTATGATCGATGAACTATTGTGGACAAAAACCAGATAGGTTTCAAATACATCCAGGACAAAGGACAATTAACCCAGGACAATAAATTAAAATCAAAACGTCAAACATCATAGTTACGGAAGTTTAAATAAGCATAATATATTTTATTTCATATTTCCCCGTACTTTTATTTATTGTCATTTTAATTATTGTTATTTATTTTATATTGGTTAAATATCGTCATTTACTTTACGCTTCGCTTAAAATATAAAATCGACAAACCGGTCATTAAATGGTAAACCCCCTTTTATATATTATTAATATAATATATTTTGTACAAATATAATTGTTTAAAAATATAGTGTGCAATAAGCCCGCTCCCTGTGAAACGAACCGGACTTACTAAAAACTACACTACTGTACAATTAGGTACACTGCCTATAGTGTTGTAGCAAGGTTTAGGTATATCCCATTTGTAAATAAATAATTAAAACTTGTGTAAATTGTAACGTATTTCGTAGTAAAATATAGTACTATCACGTACCCCCACACTACCACATCATTTCTAAATTCTGAAAAATTTGAATTTGAATTATGAATGATTTTGAGGTAGTGTTGGAAATTGATGCATGAGTTAGTATAATATAATGACACTTGATCAACGTGATTATATTACAGTAAGTCATGCTGAGTTTCTAATGGAACGTGATAATTCACAGACTATAACGTCATCATGTGCCATGTTACACGACTCTTGTATTCTATTTAACCTCAAAAATATCAAGAAAATATTTTCTTGATGATTCGGTCTTTTCCGGATATTCTGGTAATTTGACAAATCAAATCGTGCTACTACCTTTCCTTTCTACCTTGTATATTATGATAATTCGAAACTCCATGCCTATGAATTCTGGACCATTACTTGCTTTATTTAAGGTCGGAAAGAGAAAACAAAAGCATGAAGCTCCGAAATATAAGGGAGAATATAAAGCCCGATAAGAACACATAAATTACAAACCGTGTATATCAATGTTTATCGCAACATAAAGACACGGGAGGATTAAAAACACTATAACCCCAAGGGCAAAATAGAAGTAAACCGATTCCTCCGGTGGGAGTTGGAAAAGGAGAAGGACTGTGGCAATAGTCAGGATAAGGACAAGGATTAGAACCGGATTAAGCATTTTTACAATCTTTTGAATTTGGGAATTGAGTATAGGAATGGTAAAAGTAATGGAACGGAAGAAATTAATTTATAGTGAAATATCTGATAAAGAAATCAAGGCAGATCTCCGCATTTAATTAGAGAGATCCTAACTTCCTGAATTACCGAAGAGTCAAATCTTGTATAGATTCGAAGATTAACTTTAAATTCCTTAAATTCCGGAAATCAACCCTGTCTACGTCAATAGATATGACAAATTTTCATTTACTCATTTCACTCTTTTGTGATAGCTTCACTCGTACTCTTCATATAAATGAATTGTTTTATCTATACTACCCACTGATGATAAAACTCTATTTATCAACTCATATTCGTCATGAACACATTTTTATTGTTAGCCATGACCACCTCACTCAAATTTCGGGACGAAATTTCTTTAACGGGTAGGTACTATGACGACCCGGGAATTTCTGACCAAATTTAAACTTAATCTCTATATAATTCCGACACGATAAGCAAAGTTTATAAAGTTGAGTCTCAAAATTCTTTAAATTGGCTACATAGATTCAGAAAACCTTTGACTATACCCGACGATTCACGAACATTTGTGTGTAGATAACATGTATAAATATAAATATAAATATAAATATAAATATAAATATAAATATAAATATAAATATAAATATAAATATAAATATAAATATAAATATAAATATAAATATAAATATAAATATATAGTATAGATTGAAATAATAAAAATATAATATAGTTATTTGGATTTAATAATGTAACATAATAATTAGAATAGATAAGCTACTATTAAAATAAGTATATATATATATATATATATATATATATATATATATATAATTATATATATATTATTATGAATCTATATATAATTTCTATTAATAGTTATTAACATATTGAGATATATAAATATTAAATATTCAATGAATGTTATTATATTATATAGTTTAAAGTTAATATAATATATGTAATGATAAGTTAAAAATAAATATTATATTACTATCACTACTTTCATTATTATTAATGTTACTATTAATATTAATATTTGTACTATTAATATTATTGATTCTAATATGAGATATATATATATATATATATATATATATATATATATATATATATATATATATATATATATATATATATATATATATATATATATATATATATATAATTTGATATGTATAAGTTGTTATATTATTATTATCTGTATTATTATTATTATCATTAATAATATTAATATCATTATAACTAATATTATCATTAATAAGATTATTATTATCATTATTAGTAATTAAAATTATTAAAATTATCATTATTGTTAGTATTAATATTATCTTATTATTACTTAAAATCTTTATCAATAATATTACTAATAATATTATTATTGGTATTATTAATTAATAATAATAATAGTATTAATATAATTATACTAGTTAGTTATCAAAATTAAGAATGTGATATATATATATATATATATATATATATATATATATATATATATATATATATATATATATATATATATATATAATATATGTATAAACAAGATATAAATACATATATATAAAAACATATACATATATAAAAATACAGGGTTATATATGAAAATATATATATAGAAAAATATATATATTTAAGGTTATAATTATTTTAAAATAAATAAATACGTAATCAAGATCATAGGATCCTAAAATCTGTTCTAAATCATTGTCAACTATAATTGATTGATAACAACTGTATCTAATTGCAGAAGTTAACAACAAAACAATCCAAAATCGGTTATCAATCGACTTCCAGTTATTTTTTTCCTATTTTTATATTTTTCGGAGCAATTATTTTTTTTTACCTTCAATTATGCTATAAAATGATTTTTATCCAGTTGTAAATGGTACCATTTAACATACATTATCAGCTCACAACTACGATTACTTTTTACAGAGCCAAAAAACTTCGAATTAAATCAAATGGTGAAGAACACCCAATAACGTGCCTTGTTCGTTATACTTTTACTCAATACTCCGAATTTCAAATCAAATCCAAAATCTATAAATACAATGATGTTTGAAATCTTCTTCTAAAACTATCTACAAAATTTCATAATCCATTTCATCCTATCGCGTTCGAATTATCGAAGTCAAACTTATTTTTGAAAAAGTCAAAGAAATTGTTCTTGATGAAATTCGAATTTGTGTTTACGTTTTAAGTTAAATTGATAACTGAGAACGTTTCCAAGAAGGATTTAAAACTTATTTTATTTTGGAACCGTGAGCTAAACACATTAAAACTCGATTTTGATGTTTGAGTATTCATCGTGTTTTTTCTTCTTTCAGCTGCTACAGCCCATTTTCTTTTTGTTTAATTAATTCTTCCTGTTAAATCAATTCAACAAATCATAGATTATTTTCGTTTATATTCCAAGTCCGAATTCAAATTTTTATAATTGTTTAATGGGTCTCTGGCCGTAGTCGATGATGAAGAAGAAGAGGTATATAGTATTACGGGTTATATAAATATGAGAAGAGAATTAATCAGAAAAACATTATAGAGCAGCTGGTTTGGGCGTTTGAAGGGTGAACGGGAGGTCTCGGGTTCGAATTAAATATCATAATGTAATTGATATTTAAACTAGTATTACTACAATTGATAATCTTACAAAACAAAACAAAAAAAAAATATATATATATATATATATATATATATATATTATAAAGTATACCAATACTACATAAAATTTCGTTTTAACCAATAACCTTAATTAAATATCGAATTAAATATCATAATGTAAAGTAAGTATTAATAAAATTAAATATATAAGAATATTAATCTTAAAACATAAAACAATATGTATACACTTGTTTGACTACGATTATTTGTTTTAATATATATATATATATATATATATATATATATATATATATATATATATATATATATATATATATATATATATATATATATATATATATATATATTCGTGAATCCGAGGCCAACCCTGCATTGTTCAGTTATTCAATGTCGTCATATGTATTTTTACTACAAAATACAATAGGTGAGTTTCATTTTATTCCCTTTTACTCTTTACATTTTTGGGACTGAGAATACATGCGCTGTTTTTATAACTGTTTCCTAAATGTTTTTTAGATATATTTTTGAACTGAGAATACATGAACTGCTTTATTAAATGATTGACGAAATAGACACAAATATTCAAAACTACATTCTATGATAGAATTATTTGGGTTCAGAGGTTCGATTTAGTAGTTAGTAACGGTGAGATGATTTCGTCATTGCACTACGCGTTAGCTACCGTTTTAACTACCATCGGTGAGATGATTTCGTCATTGCACTACGCGTTAGCTACCGATGTATTGTATTGTATTGTATTATAGTCGACTTTGTAGTTGGTAACGGAGGGATGATTTTGCATTGCGTACGCATTAGCCCTCGTTTCAGCTACCCTCGGAGGGATGATTTTGCATTGCGTACGCATTAGCCCCCGTTGTAAGAATTATATTGTATTACTACCACGGTGAGATGATTTTGTCATTGCACTACGCATTAGCTACCGTTGGTGAGTTGTTTGAAAGGTTCCGGTGTTCTTCATATGAATGATTTTACAGCAGGAATAGACCTGCACAGATTGTTTTCTAATTATGAGTATCTTGTGGTCTATTATATTATTGAAAATGATTGATTATGAAAAACTAATGAACTCACCAACCTTTTGGTTGACACTTGAAAGCATGTTTATTCTCAGGTAATAAAGAAATCTTCCGCTGTGCATTTGCTCATATTAGAGATATTACTTGGAGTCATTCATGACATATTTCAAAAGACGTTGCATTCGAGTCGTCGTGTTCATCAAGATTATTACTAAGTCAATTATAGTTGGATATATTATGAAATGGTATGCATGCCGTCA
Organism: Rutidosis leptorrhynchoides; assembly: GCF_046630445.1. Lineage (NCBI taxonomy): Eukaryota > Viridiplantae > Streptophyta > Magnoliopsida > Asterales > Asteraceae > Rutidosis > Rutidosis leptorrhynchoides. The sequence continues at coordinate 399,351,575 of NC_092338.1, forward strand.
ACTGTCGATGTGAATGAAAGTTTGTCTTTTAAAAACGAATGCAATGTTTGTAAAATGTATCATATAGAGGTCAAGTACCTCGCGATGTAACCAAATGTAATGTATTCGTCCAGATGGATTAGGACGGGTCATGAAAGTCTTTGTATTACTTAATAATGAAATTAAACCGACAAGGACAGACACAACTTGTCATTGGGGCAAACTTGAATGTTTAGTCTAAATATCACGCACTGGCATAACTTTTTGATCTGCGAGATCAACTTTATAAACTAAATCTCGTGGTCTAAAAATAACGATAACTACTTTTGTTAAACCTATGATTTCACTCAACTTTTTTGGTTGACACTTTAGCATGTTTGTCTCAGGTGCTGATTGATTCAAGCTTACTTACTTACTGCTTATGTGATGCTACTTGGACTTAGGAACAAGAGATATCGCATTTACTATTCTTGCATTTGAAACATTTACTTTATTGTAATTTCAATTCTTGTAATGACATTTCATTTTTCGCTGCGTACTCTCAATAAAGTTTGATTTTATCATGTAGTATTGTTCTCGTATATTATAATATGTTGGTTTATTTGATATTAGTGACGTTTCTTCCAGACCCTATCTGGAGGACGTTACAACCATGATGGTGTAGTTATTAAGTTTATAGGGTTGCAAAAACCCTGATAGGACCCCCGGGCCTTGACTGAAAAGGGCCAGGCTAGTTAGAACACCAATAAGCCCAAGATTTTAATGGTGTCAAGTAGTTTTTTCCCAATAACAATAATTCCATAAAAATAACAATGATAATTATAATTATTCCAACGACAAACAGCAAGAGACAAAATGTTTCGGATTATTGAACTCCCACTAAAACAATAAAACCGTTGTGTAAAACTTAAGGCAAACTGCCAAACCAGACAATAGTATATAAGGATTCTGGCATGCATAGGATGTGAATATGTGATCACGGGTGCAAAATATGTAAATGGAATGAGACACAGTGTAAAACATCAGCCCATGCAACATGTACATATAACTTCAAACAACAATAAGAAAAAGTGAAACTGTTGACTTATGTGTATACATATCATCACATTTGCATAGCAAATTTGAGTCATGTCTTAATCAAGACAGATAAATAGTTATAGATTCTCCTAGAGCGCCAGTAGGCTAGTACGAATAAGAAAGAAAGTGTTGGTAGTACCTGCAGATAATAAAGATTGAAGGATCAATGTGTAACATTCTTTGGAAGGTTTCGGATAACGTTGCTTTTCATGCCCATCTTGGAACGCATAGCCTCTACCTTTGATCTGTTCATCTGCTTCATCACCTTCATTTAACCATGTTTTCCTTCGACTGCACAGTTGATAATCCCATGCTCCTATACCTGAATTGGGCTTAAAGAAAGTCGAATCTGATCTTGAACATATTTATTTTGAAGATTATTTAATAAACGAGTTTGAGCTTCAAACGATCGATACCTTTAAATTTTAATAAATCGTCCTTTGTCTTTCAATTATACAAATCTAGAGTAGAGTTAAGTTAAATGGTATGGTATCACAGCCGTTTCGAGCGAGCCTCTAGGATCTCCTGTAAACCCTCCATGATATGGTAAATGGAGGATATTATGGGAATTAGTGAGTCGAGATTAACCACCGAGGCAATGCCTGAGTAGTAAAAGTTGTGGGTTGGATCAATATCTAATCTGTTGTCATTCCTAGTCATACGTGCATATCTTATTTTTTTTGACGTCAGTTTGGGAGTAAACCACTCACGCGTTCATATCTCGTAGTTGCATAACCCGCCCTCAACTACTGCCCTAGAAGAAACCCGGACCAATCCAAGGGCATGGCCGGTAAAACTCCCCTCCCCGCTGCCCCCGCACTAAGCGAAAGGTGATATGGGTGGATACTTTAGGTCAGAGATAACATTGAGTGCAATGTTGCAGCACAGTGGAGTCGAACTCCCTACCTCTCGCTAAGAGAGGCAAACCACTACCAGTTGAGCTACAACTCAATGTTATTGAATTATTGGACATCAATTTTATTGTATTACCGAACTTTAGGCAACAAGAACACATGTTCACTACGAGAAGATTTTCTTCAATTATTTAATTTTTTTTAACTGCCAAAGAATGATTATATAAAATAAAAAAACGCGTGGGTGTATAAGATTTTCTTGGATTACTTATTAAAGTGTATATCTCAAGATATGGATCTTTTGAATAGATTTTCTTTGATTATTTATTAACTTATTGCACATCAATTTTATTGTATTACCGAACTTTAGGCAACAAGAACACATATTCATTACGAAAAGATTTTCTTCGATTATTTATTAATGTGTATATGCTATAAATAGTTCATAGTCGCCATCTGTTCTTAACAAAAACAAGTAAGAAGTGTTGGTAAGCTTTAAAACTCAAAATGCCCAAAAAATCGGTTACTATAGTCGCATTCATTCTACTTCTATTCATTCTTTCAATCTCAGGTTCTTAATTCAAATATTTTGGCACATTTTCATTCATTATCGATTTAATTAGATTTATATAGTAGTTAAAGCCGTAAACTAGGACTGTAAATGACCCGAGCTACTCGAGTTCGACTCGTTAAAAGCTCAGTTCGAGCCGAGCCTAAACGAGCTCGAGCCCGAGCTTGAACTTAATTTGAAGCTCGTTTAGTTAAGAGATCGAGCTCGAGCTTCATATCTCGAGCTCGAACAAGCTCGCGAGCCTAAACGAGCTTTTCATTTATATACATCAAATATTAATATTTAAATAAAATAGAAAAATAGTTATATAATAATAATTATATATTAATAATAGTTGAAAGAATAATAGTAAATCTTATTATATGTTGATAAAAATTACAAAAACAATGACTTTGAAATATTAAAAATTAAATAATATAAAGAAAAAAAAGATTATATAACTAACGAGCCGAGCTCGAGCTTGTAAAATATGAAACGAGTCGAGCTCGAGCTTAAACTATTAGGCTCGAACCGAGCCGAGCTCGAGCTTTATGAAATTCAAACGAGCCGAGCTCGGCTCGACTCGGCTCGTTTACAATTACAGCCCTACCGTAAACTAGGATGTTTACAATTAAGGGTTGAAAAGGAGCAATCGACTACGTAATAATCATTGTAGTTTATTCCTGCAAAGTAATTATTACGAGTATTATTTTGTTAATGTTGTTTTTTTTTTCTTTTGGCAAAAACCAATACTAAACCGAATACCACACGAAAATAACAACCAAACCAAACGAACTAAGTGAAAACAACAAACGGGAAAAAACTAAACGAATAAACACGAGACGAGCCCAACCCATAAACTCTAGGTCCCTCTCTATTCAACTTACCATTAACCGTTTCTTTCAAATGTTCTTTTCAGACCGATTCTCTATCTTGTAAGATAACACATTGACGGATCCATCATCACTATGCATCTCCTCTCCGTTATCTAAAAAATTCAAACGCTCGTAAAAGGGCTACAAATTTCGTTTTTTCAACTCCGTCCTCTTTATTTATATACTAACATTATGGTTATTGATGTAAACATCTCAATTGATGTATGTCGAATTACTTTATTGATTTTGCTAAACGTTTACAGAAATTGCTTGCAAGGAATGCACTAAACAATATCCACATGATTGTAAAGAGGATGGTGATTGTCTCTACGATTGCGAGTTGTTACGAAATGGTCCCATACTAGGTGCCTCCAAACGAATGTGCTTTCTTACTAACCCGCAGAATCTTTGCATTTGCACCTTCACCATTAAGGACAAAGATACATGTGATATGATTACATAATGAAGTTAAGGTTATGATTAATATATAATTATCAAAGTGTTGTGGACCTGTGGTATCCAATAACTGCGTACTTGTTATATATTTAAATTACAAGTTTATTCATATATATGTTGTATCAGGTATCATTGATTTTGTTGGCATGTTAATATGTCCGTACATATGACATTTATGAACTCAAAACAAATCATTTGGTATGAGACGAATGTTAGCAATTGACCAGATATAGTTTTATTCTTTTCTGGTAACATGTATCAAGGGGGTGTGTTAAGCAAATTATAGTCATTAGATATGTTTAAGACAACTCCACTTGGCACCCATTGTCCCAATCAATTTTCCTTAAACCATCCTCATTTAATTCCAGCGCTTATCTTGTACCACTTTCGAATCCCCTTCGTGTTGGTCTGATGGGTGACAACAGCAATCTCGGATCCAATGAGTGAGCTATTACTCTTTAAAAAGATTTAGGACACGCTTGTCTTGATTTTGTCATGGTCTCCCTGGGACGAACCGAAGAAGACCCGAATTCTCACCCTGAAACGAACCGGAGGTGAGCTCGGACTAGCCATAAGCCCGAGTGTAGAACTCACTCCCAAAAAACTAGCTTGAAGAATGAGGGAACACCTTGACTTATAAGTCATCACCCTACTTGGGCGATGTGAGATCGTAACAGATTTGTACCAAACATTCTCCCGCGTTGTTATTATGGTTGTGTTGTGTTTCTGTTTGGTAACCGAATTTCCTTTCCAATGGTATATTCCAGCAGCTGCTTGGTAGGCTGCTGGCGGTTATATATTTTTGTTGTTGTTTGTTTGTTGTTAATGTAGCTGTTATTTAGATTTCCGTTTGTTTTAACCTTGGTATTACTTTGTTTACTAAATTAAACGCGTTTGTTCACTCCGTTAAGTGTGTCGTTTTGTTTGGTTTGTTTAGTTTGATTAAGGCTCGTTGAATTCTTCAATATCGGTTGTACATGTTGATCTTCGGATTCGTTCTAATGTTATTATTTTTTTCGCCTAAAAATTCATTAGGAGCTATAAACTCATCCGGTATCAAAAAAGTTAAGGCAAGTGGAAATGGTTTGACCCGAAACTGTTTTAACCAGTAACTCAACCCGGCCGGCCAATCTAGTCACAAAAAAATTTCTTCTTAATCAGTTGGTCAACCTTAATTCTGGTTTGCGAACTGGGTTGTAATAACCCTGAACACTCCTGGCTGAAAAGGGCCTGACTAGTCTACAACACCAATAAGGCCAAGATTTTAATCTCAACCCTAACCTTTATTTAAAATCAGTTGTATATTCATTACCCTGACTAGGATTTTAAAAAAAAAATTCCTATAAAGAAGTTAGATCAACGATGCATTTAGAATCGGCTTTATTTTTATAAAATTTTATCCGTTTTTAAGTTGGAAAAAAAAAACAATCATCAATTATAATTATTAGATCAACGATGCATTTAGAATCCCATGTAGAAAATGAAGTTGCCAACAAAAAGTGGCAGTCAAAATGAATATCTTATGAACGTCGTATCTACATCATAAGCAACAATTCAAGAATTCAATTAAGTACCTTTGTGAATTTTCATGAAATATGGCGACTAGAAGTAACAGACTCACCAGGCCTGAGATTTGCATGACATGAAATGCTTTTAAAAAAACTGTATTGTCACAATTTTACATAAAAAATTTACTATATATTACTCCATTAGGCAGGCCAACTGGAAATAAGCTTTAAAAATGACTTTGAACTGCTAAGGACCCATTTGAACCATCAACCATTAGAGATCAAACACAACCAAATAGTAAGTTTATGGACTGAAATTGCCATCTCAATGGGGTCGAGAACTTTTTTACCATAACAACTATTCCATAAAAATAATAATAATACCAACGATAAACAGCAAGAGACAATGCTTCGGAATAATTTCAGATTATTGAATTCCCACCTAAACAGCAAAACTGTTGTGCAAACAAATAAAAAAAAACTCACATAGGATGTGATCGCGAGCACAAAATATGTAAACATCAGCCCATGCAACAGGTACAATAAGTTCAAACAACATCAAGAAAAAGTCAAACAGCTGACTTATGTGTATACATTTCACATTGGTATAGCAAATTTGAGTCATTTCTTAATCAAGACATATGAATAGATATAGATTCTTCATAAAGATTGAAGAATTAATGTGTAACATTCTTTGGAAGGTTCCGGATAACGTTGCTTTTCATGCCCATCTTGGAACGCATAGCCTCTACCCCTGATCGGTTCATCTGTTTCATCACCTTCATCCTAACCATGTTTTCCTTCGACTGCACAGTTGATAATCCCATGCTCCTATACCTGAATTGTGTATATTTTGATGAATTAAGATTACTACTACTTACAAAAACTATATCACAACCCAATTAATGTGTTGTAAGCATTTCAATGTACAACCTGATTATACTTATTTTAACATAAACAAAATAACAGTAACAGGCTGACCTGGCAGCTAATACAGCAGTCATGGGAACATCATTTGCAGATGGGCGTGGTTTCTGACGATAATAACGTAGATATTCCCTTGAACCAATTGCTTTGGTTGATATTGTATCATCATTTACTGAAGTTATGATGAGCTCGGACCCACCACCCCCAAGTTCTATACTATTACTTGTATCGTCTGCTGAAACAACATGGCTCCCATTTGCATCCGGATAACTAACAAAAAAAGAAAATATTAGATCATTCATAAGCCTCAATGAAAACTTCAAACAACTAAATGTTAGGTGGTTTAAATCATAGAAAACAAAGTAAAATTCTAATACAAACCTGCTACTATAGTCATAAAACTCTTCAAGTTCAGCTTCTTCTTCATCATCATCATCACCATAGTGTACTTTGCAATGACCTTTTGCCACCATATGCTTCCTAACTGCTTCCAAACTATTAAATGGCTGGCAGTTGCTGTTGCAATACAAACATATGAAATCACGCTTAACCTGTAAAAAGACAATATCACCAATAGCAAGTGAAATGCTATTAACTTCTGAGAGGCAGCAAAGATGATTACCGCAAACCAAAAGAGTTACTCGGTATGATAAGAAAACCAGACAGACTGAACTCTCGACTGAGGTACATGAATTGTTGAGGGCGAGGCTAACAAAATATACTAGAAGTAACAACTGATTTTCTTGCCAATTTTTATTATCAAGAACGCATCGACGCTGCGCTAGCAATTTACAATTCAAGAAAAGCTAATCAATAGATGTGTACATTCAACCCACTTATCAATAAACGAATTTTTTTTAATTATGTTTCATCTCTAACAGGTCAAATGGGTGAAGTTATTAATTAACTTAGAATTGAGGATACAGGAAACGGGTCAAATTGTTCTAAATGGTCAAGAAACAGCAGCAGTATATTCAAATGCATAAACTCTCCTAAATCTCTCCGTTCAAATAAAAATCAGAAAACTACATTACTTTACTATCAAGATTATATAATTATTGTGATCCCAAATCCCATTTAACCTTTACTTAGAAATTCAATATTATACAATACAAGAACAACTGAACAAAGATAATACAGGTTTACAGGCTAGCCATCCAATCTAACTCAGTAAATACATGTTGTGACCCAAACCCACTTTGCCACCTCTAGTAATTATCTTCAAAATAGTTTTATCAACGTGGCATTTTTTGGCATAATGTAAAATATAACGATAAACCAAGTTTTATAAGACGTGTAGCATGTCGTACCTTAAGTCCAAGATATGTAAAAAGTCCACTAGGATCTTTCAGATACTCAATGTCAGGTACAAAAAAGCCATGATGTTTGTGCATATGAACCATACAACTCTCAATAGTTTTATGCTCTCGATCACACATAAAGCAACATGTTGGATCCACTTCCTCATCTTCATCCATATCATCATCGTCATCATCATCATCATCATCATTCACTTCCATACGAGTAGAAGATGATGCCATTTCACCAACCACATCATCATTCTCAGTGACCTCCTCCCATTCATCACTTCCATCACTTTCTTCATCAAATTCCTCATCCTGTTGCGGGACCTTCTTCGCAATCCGGGTTGAAATAGGCTTTATTACTGTATTGTTCTCATCTTCATGACCTGCAGCCTGAGACGCTCGCGTAGTGTGAGTTCGAGACTTTAGATGTTGAGCATGAGCCTTCGCACTTCTATAACCTTTGCCACATAGGCGACAGGTGTACATCATAGCAGGACCATTCAGCTTACTCTTTTCTTCAGCAAGCGAAGATTGCCTGGCTAAAAAGAGAGCTTCTGTCACTCCTGGAACCCCTGCAATCTGTTTTTTATTGAAAGTGAATACAATATCCAATATCCGAGCATAACATAATAGAATACATTGATAACTGCTTGTCTCATAAATTGTTAGGTTAGTCGTAAGTCGTAACACATTATAACTACGCGTAAATGCATCTAGCTCTCGAGTAGATTCAAACAGATAACCTAATTACAAGCTACAACAACCATCTCATCGAGTTGGTTCAAAATTAAAGAAAAATCGACTATATCTAATAAACTAAATTAAATTAAACATATATCAAATTTGAAAACTGTTGTTTTAGAATCAGTATGTTTTAAGTTTTATTATAATTTTTTTTTTTTTTTTTTTTTTTTTTTTTGAAATGCAACAGTTTAAGACTCAGTATTATATCAAAGTTTCAGCACACTACGTAGAAAGCACAATCGTAACTATTAACTAATCCAATAACTTCATTTCACAATATAATCAACCAATTTGTATCTAATTTCATAAACTTTAGCATCGATAAACAAGTGTAATCTAATTTGACTTAGGTTAATTAGAAGCTTTCATACAGACTTATTATTGAGCATATTGAAAATGACTAACCTTGCGTTTGAGATTGTAGCGGTGCCATTCGGACTTGTAGTGAAGCTTCTGATCACTTTCATCTTCGAATTCTTTGTTGCAGGCGTTGCATGTAAGGCCCCCTGTCATCTTCTTGTTCGTCGGCTATTGAATATTACGGAGCAGAAAGAATTGTGAGTTTTATTTAGGGTTAGGGCTAAAAAAAAAAAGTAAAACCCGACTCCGACTTGTTTGTGAGGCGGTCCGGTCCACGTAGATGCAATTGTAGCTTTTTGTTTACTTTTATTTTTTGTTTATTAAGTGCTTTTTATACTATTATTTATCCAATATACTATTTTTTTTTATCAAATATAATATTTGTAAAATGAGGATTAATCCACACAGTACTTTTATAATTCATACACACCTAATTATCTATTATACCATTACTTATATTTAGAATAATAATAAAAGTTCAACTCTCTAAATAAATATAGAGATATAATTGTAAGTATATAGTACAAAAATGTGTATGGATCAAAAAGTGGTGTGTAAGAATCATCTCCTAAAATGCTCACTACTACTCTTGGTTTTACTGTTTCTTTTGTCCTAATTTGCCCTTTCACATATTTTTGAGAGTATTTTTTCATTTTACATTCTTTTTTCTACCAAGCTTAAGTTTCTATCTCTCCTACAAACTAATCATTTTTCAAATTAAGTAACACATTAAATAATAAATGCTACGGAGTAACTTTTTTTTATTGATAGTGACATATCTGAAAAGGGTGAACTTAGCTTTTTGATGTATCCACTTTTATCATGCAACAGTGTGTTATTATGCAACAGTTTATACAGTACAATTGTTAATGCATAAAATTGAATCGATCTTTTAAATAATCAAGTGAAAATATCACCTCTCATATGAAAAATAATAGTCACTAGGTATGACAATAGATCAGATATGAATTTGGTGACGACGTATCCATATTCATTTAGTTTTTATTCATCCATATACATAGCCATTTAATTTAAATTCATCCATCTATTCATATCCAGTAGATTAAGCGTGTTAATAGATATTCATTGGACTAATATACTATTTGTAAAATGTCCACTACTACTCTTGGTTTTACTATTCCCTTTGTCCTAATTTGTCCTTTCACATACTTTTTGAGGGTATTTTCATCATTTTGCATTATTTCTTTTCTACTATGTCTATGCTTCTATCTTTCCTACAAACTAATCAATTTTTAATTTAAGTAACACATTAAATAATAAAAAACTAATTTTTTATTGATAGTGACAGATATGAAAATGTTAGTCACTGGACATGACAATGGATCAAATATGAATCGGGTGACGACGTGTCTATATCCATTTAGTTTTTGTTCATTTATATTCATACCTATTTAATTTCAGTTCATCCATTCATATTCATATCCAGTAGATTAAACGGGTTAATGGATATCCATTGGATGTTCAAAATATTATAATATTTTCTATTATGTGCTACAATAATCGAATACAAATGAATCGTAAGAAGTCGGTAACAAACGAATCAAATGAATTGCAAGTAGTCAGTGAATTAAATGAAATATATCTACTTCTTTAATCTCACGGGAGTCATCTTCAAGGACATGGAGTTATTGATGGATCAGGGAAGATGGTGGACTGCATCTTGCAAAAAAAGCACGAGAAATGTAAGTCTTCTTATCACCTGTTAACGAATATTTATGACTTATTCAACTAATAACACGACCCGTTTTGACCCTAATTATTGAAAGGACCCGTTCATATACATTATAAACGATTCACAATAGTTGATTACATCGCGAGGTATTTGACTTCTATATGATACATTTTACAAACATTGCATTCGTTTTCAAAAGACAACCATTCATTACTTTGAAAGTTAACAGGTACGCACACCATTTCATAATATCCAAACTATAAATGACCTAATCTGTCATTTACTTAATAATAATCTTTATTGAACTCAACGATTTGAATGCAACGTCTTTTGAAATATGCCATGAATGACTCCAAGTAATATCTCTAAAATGAGCAAATGTACAGCGGAATATTTCTTTCAAACCTGAGAATAAACATGCTTTCAAGTGTCAACCAAAAGGTTGGTGAGTTCATTAGTTTATCGTAAACAATCATTTTCATAATTTTAATAGACCACAAGATTTCATTTATTCAATAATCATACACTCGCAAGTGTTTAAATTTCATTCGTATGTATTGAACACCTGGTAACCGACATTAACAAAATGCATCTAGAATATCCCCATATATAATCATCGAAGTACTAAAGCAGTTCAAATTCTCTGATTGGGGCGTGTCACGGCCCATAGATCTATCTTTAGGATTCCCGTCAATTGGTGGTAATTATAATAAACACCAATTCTTAGGCTACCAAGTTCAACAAGGGCGATATCCGGTATAACAATTCAACCATAGAATGTAGTTTCGATTACTTGTGTCTATTTCGTAAAATATTTATAAAAGCAGCGCATGTATTCTCAGACCCAAAAATATATATTGCAAAAGCATTTAAAAAGGGAGCAAATGAAACTCACAATACTGTATTTCGTAGTAAAAATACATATGTCGTCATTGAACAAGTGCAAGGTTGGCCTCGGATTCACGAACCTAAATTAAGTATATATATTTATATGTTGGTCAATATTTGTCTAACAAATTAGGTCAAGTTATAGTGTACCACAATCCTAATGCTCGAGACTAATATACAAAAGTCAACAAAAGTCAATTTGACTCAAAATGATTTCCAAAAGTTATACATGATTATTATATAGTTTAAATATCGTCGTTTTATATTTTTAAATATTTTTAAAAGATTTTATTAGAGTAAATAATATAATTCATTTATTATTAAAAATTTATATAATAAAAATATACTCTTATATATCTTAAGTAATAAGATTTATAAAGTTCATTTAATATCATAAAAATAATATGATAGGTAGTATTAATGTAATTATATTATACGTAGTAAAATATCTTTGTATTACATATTTATTTGATAAAATAATATCGATAATAATAATAGTAAGTAAAAGTTGTATTATTTTGTAATAATAATAATTATTATTCTACTACTAATAATAACAATATTTATATTTACGAAAAATGGTATTATGATAAAATGATAATTCTTATTAATAATAATAGTGAAATTTTATATTAACAATGATATACTTATTAAAAATAATAATTTTTGTAAAAATGATATTTTTAATATTAATAATACTTTTAATAATAGTGATAAAAATAATGAAAAACGATAATTTTATCTAAATCAATATCTTACAATATTTTAAATTTCATCATGATACCCATACTCATTATTTCCTAATCGATTTGTTTAATAGCTTTTAATCTTCTTTTATATCGCGTTCATATTAATGATACTAATAGTAATCATAATAATTAGGTGTTACTAATATTAGTTTTAATTATAATAATACAAATAATAATAAATATTATGATAATATTAATGATAATACTAATAACTATTTTTAATGATAATAATAATACTAATTATAACTTTAACGATAGTAACGATAGTAACGATAGTAATAATAATAAAAATAACAATTTTTAATGATAATACCATTTATTGATAATGATAATAATAACAACAACAACAATAATAATAATAATAATAATAATAATAATAATAATAATAATAATTAGATAAAAACTATAACGACGATAATAATAATCATTTTTAATAATAATACAAAAATTCAATTGAATATAACTTCTAATCCGTTCATTGAAACCATTCGATATCTAAATGAAAAGTTCTTAATTTTTCGCTAGCTTTCCAACGACATGTCTATCTTATACCTTATCTCAACCGCATATGTAACTAATTTAGGATTCAACATAACCTATCTAATGACAATATCAAAAATACAAGCATGCCTAATCCTATATACTCAAGCACTAGTCAGGGATACACTATTAATATATAAAAGTTAAGTTCTGAGTGCTCACGTATCAATCTTGAGATTCAATATTGCAGGAGAGTACGTAGACGCAACGGAGATGATAAACACTAGTTTGACCTCACGAGCATACCCTCGATCACTACCCATCACCTCCATAGCTATAACCCATAATTTCCTTAGCACTATCCCGCTCGTAAAACAGGTTTTGAAATTATTTGGATATGACATCGTCGTAGTATTTTATGTATAATACTAATAGTAATACTAATAATAATAATACGATTAATGATTATATTACTCCTAATAATAATAATAATAATAATAATAATAATAATAATAATAATAATAATAATAATAATAATAATAATAATAATAATAATAAAATAAATAATATTACGGAGTACATATTAGAGATTAGAGGGATGGATAATATATGAATGAGAGTGTCGTGCTTTTATAGATGAATTCAGCCTTAGACCTCATGTGTTACAGCACATATTCCATTATATTAAGCTACCAACGATAACATAAATAATTATATATATATTTAATATATAATATATTTAATCTTTAGAATTAATTAAATATTATATTATATTCTCGTGCATAGTTGATTTGTAATTTTTACACCGATGAATTGTACGTTGACGCTCGACTTAGACCGGTTCCGGTTTTTCGAACGCATTTTCGTACGCTTAGAAAACTGACACATTACATTTCGCGACGTGTACCTTTATCAAAATTTAGACTTAATCATCGATAAATTACTTTATGAAAAATGTAACTTATATAATTGAGTGTTGTGGTCATTTGCTTCTATAAATCAGTGGCTCGTTGTTTATCAAAATATATTATTTTAAATCAGGACGTTTTATGACTAAGTTATATATATTTATATTTTCATTACGAAATATAAATTTGAACTATTTACTTAATATAGTTTTTCAAAACTAATGCCATTTAAAACTTATATATTTAGAAATCGTTTAAATATTAAGAATTACTATTTCGTAACATTTGAATTTTAAAGTTTAAAATTGATATAGTTCAATTATATACAAACCTTCATAAAACATTTTAATAACCAAATTATTTTATATTCAAAAATCATTTTATTACAAAGGTTATAATAGTAGAAGTTGTTTATGTCATAAGACGTTTTTAATAATAAAAGTCTATTATATCGAAAAGACATTTTCGTTTAAGAAAGTAAAATCATATATGAATCATATCAGGTTTCAAGGTTTTAAATTTTCATTTTAATCATGACTCGTAGGATTCAGTCTAAAGGAAAATCAAACGTATGAAATCATCTTAATGTAAAATGTCGATCTATTTAAGTTATCAATATCTATTTCCTAATTTACCTATATTCCCTAATTTCACTTTCACAATACATAATATGAAGGTTAAGTAATTTATCTTATCAAAAGTCACGAGGTAATTATTGTAAGGCATGTATTGGAATTTAACAGGAATTTCCACCAATCTGACTAGCTCTCGCTACTTGACACTTTGTCCTTACTCGAAGATCACTTTACCATTTATTCCGAATATCGTTAAAAAGGAAAGGTTTTCTAAATCAAAGTGGACCTCTTAACAGAGACTCGTAATCATAATTCAATGTATCTGATAAATCAATCATTTGATATCATCTTCTAATTCCATCGATAATTATTTGAATATATTTTGAAACAAATACGTTTATGTAAAGTATTATACGTCTAATACTTTGTTAATGTTTTCAAGTTATAATATATACACATATACATATATAATCATATCCGTTCATCTAATGGTTCGTGAATCATTGGAATTTGGTCGAAGTTAAATGAATGTATGAACACTGTTTAAAATTCTTGAGATTCAACTTAACAAACTTTGCTTATCGTGTCAGAAACATATAAAGATTAAAGTTTAAATTTGTTCAGAAATTTCCGGGTCATCACAGTACCTACCCGTTAAAGAAATTTCGTCCCGAAATTTGATTAGGATGGTCATGATTGAAAATAAGAATGTTTTCATGACGAATATGAGTTGGTAAATAGAGTTTTATCACCATTGAGTAATATGGATAAAACGATTCGGTTACTTGTAGAGTACGAGTGAAGCTATCACAAAAGAATGAAATGAGAAATAAAGTTTCGTCTTAACTTTTGACGTTGTCTTGGTTGAATTTCGGAATTCAAGGGATTTAAGGAAAATCTTCGAAATCTAAAAGATTTGATTATCTGGCGAATAAGGAAATCAGGACCTCTCTAATTAAATGCGGAGATCTGCCTTGATTTCTCCATCAGATATTTCACTATAAATTAACTTCTTCCGTTCCATTACTTTTACCATTTCTATACTCAATTCACAAATTCAAAAGATGGTGAAAATACTTAATCCAGTTCTGATCCTTGTCCTTATCCTTACTATCGCAACAATCATTCTCCTTTTCCAACTTCCACCAGAGGAATCTGTTTACTTCTACTTCGCCCTTGGGGTTATAGTGTTTTTAATTCTCACGTGTCTTTATGTTGCGATAAACATTGATATACACGGTTTGTAATTTATGTGTTGTTATCAAGCTTTATATTCTTCCTTATATTTCGGAGTTTCATACTTTTGTTTTCTCTTCTTGACTTTAAGTCAAGCGAATAATGGTCCAGAATTTGTAGATATGAATTTCGGAATGAACACAGTTAATGTTCTAGGGAAGAAACAGTAATAGCACAATCTGACTTGTCAAATTACCAGAATTCAAGGGAAAGATAGGACTATCAAGAAAAACATGTTGTTGATATGTTTATAGATTAGACAGAATGTAAGAGTTGTGTAACATGGCACATGATGACGTTATGATCTGTGAATCATCACGTTTCATTTAGAAACTCAGCATGAATTACTGTAATATAATCACATTGATCAAGTATCATTATATTATACTAACTCATGCTTCAGCTCCCAACACTATTTCAAATATATTCCTATTTTAAACTCAAAAGTTTCAGAATTTAGAAACTAAAATATTTTATGATGTAATACAGAGAGCGCGAAGAGGTAAATGATTTCAGATAAGAATAATTATGGAAATATCTTCAGAAATATGAAGGATATTTATAATGAAAGATACGATGATATCTTAGAATTTCTAATATCAGAGGATGATGAAGAATATTGTTCGCAAGGGTTTAGAGTCGGGAGCAAGGTATTCGATAATAATTTCAGCAGATACTGAATCATTTGGATCCTTTGAAGGCAGGTTCAGCCTTTGTGATTTGTCCACGGCCTCCTTCATACTTTGCTTAATCCGTTTTCCAATTCCAAAACTTCTCTTTTTCTGAGCTTTGCCAATACACTATTCTTTATCATCAAACTTTTTACTGTAAAGGTCGTTTACAGTTTTTGCTGCTTCATCATCATTTTTCAAAATTTCGAGAACTAGTTCGTAGTTTAGGGTGTTTTTCAGAAACTTCACATTCGCAGTATGTAAGTCCAGGAGATAGACGTTATATGTATGACTGTTGGCGTCGACATGCTGCGAGATTTCAAAATACTGATTGCTAATTCCCAATGATTCGTATGGCAATTCTCGTTACAAGATGCAGATAAATAAATGATGGGGTTTTGATAATTATAATGATTTTTCGGAAAATCCTAGATCATTACGGTTGTTGGTAAGTTTACTGCTAATGTGGTGGAATATAAACGGTTCCCCGGTAACGATGGCGAAAAGGCAACGTATATATCAAGGTTATAATAAGTTTGTTTCGACTGAAAAGTCGAAGTTGACTTGCTGGAGATGTGATAAAACTGAATACTTTGAAAAGGGATTAAAAAGTTATTTTAGCTAATAAATGCCAAAGGGTCTGACACGGATACGTGTTAATCTATGACTTTGGTTTCGTGGGTTTTTCAGGTACAAGACTGTGGGTAATATGTGGTTGGATCATCATCTCGATTGTTCATTATCTGAAGTGTTTTCAGGAATTTCGAAGGGTTTGAACACCGATTGTAATCGTTAATATACATATGATGTTATAGCACAATTTTGAAGTCAGAGTATAGCTTTGAAAGATGTAGGAATCTCAGAGTGATGATACTGGTTATATCTCGAATTAGATTTTGCGACTTCAAAATCAGTATATGTAATTGAATTTGAATGAGTATGGTTGTTTTAATTTCTATGAAAGAATGTATAGTGAGTATAGTGGATGATTGCTGAATCAGATTCGAAGAATGTTACTTATTAATTGTGAATTTATATATCTCTCGGGTATTACCTACCCGTTAAAAAAAAAATTCACAATTAATATTTTGTACAAAAGAATTTTATTACAGTCTTTATGAAAATATATATGTGTATATTTTCTTCAGATGTAACATAGATTTAATGAGTTAATATTAAATTATACTCATTTGATTTACGGTTGAAACTAAAATTGAGCAATCCCTATAACTTTAGAAATCACATAAGTATTTCTTCAATGATATTAAAATTATGAATTAATACTTTGTTATTTGTTGATGCATGATGTTGGTTTTCGTGAAATTCTTGTGAACTTCGCAAGGTACGAATGATATTATTTGAAAGTTTCGAGTACATCGATGATGAAAGTGTAAAATCAAACATATATTTGATTAATACACTTGTTTTATTATGAGATGGAATTCATTGAATTAAAACAGAGATTATAGTTAACGATGGTTAAGTTGCTGACGAAGGACGTACATCATTGCATATTTGTAATATGAATTATCCGAGTAGTTAAGATTCACACATAATAGCTTAGTACGAAAAGATTTATTTTGATCTCAAAATTTATACATATATAAAATATACATATAATTTGTTCAGAGGGAATGAATTAATACTTCATAACTCGTTGATACAATATACGCGTTATTGATTCGTAATGATGTCCACGGTGATTCTTGAACTGACGGAGTTTGTGATGTTATAGGTGTTGCTGATTCTAACGATGCTGATGGCCCTGACTGTGCTGGTGATGTTAACGGTATTGTTGATGCTGTTGGTAAAACAAGTCTAGCTTGTAACTCACGCACCATTCTTGTCAGGATTTCTACTCTTCCTTCTATCATTTTGATTCACTCATCTGATTTCTGGTTAGGGTTAGAATAGATAATCTCTAAGACTTTGGAGGTTACCTAATCACCGCAGAGTGTTTCACCAATAAAGTTATGAATCAATACTTCATCGTTTGTTGTTGTTGGTATTCCTTGGTATCTATAAAGCGTATGACATTTGTGCTCGTGGGATATAAGTTGTGATGTTGAAGTGTGGGATGCGGATGTTATTGTTGGTGATGGTGATGGTATTGTTGGTGGTGGTGATGGTGGTACTGGTTATGCTGCTGGTGCTGCTGCTGGTGTTTGTAACCTTTGCACCATATTCTCCAAAGCCACTACCCGAGCGCGAAGCTCGTTGACTTCTTCTATTACACCGGGATGATTGTCGGTTCGGACAAGCGGATAAATAAAATCTATAATTTGATGTAGTATATAATCGTGACGAGATACTCTGGAAATGAGAGAGAAAATGGTGTTTCGGACAGGTTCGCCAGTAAGTGCTTCAGGTTCTTCGCTAAGGGGGCAATGTGGTGGATGGAAGGGATCGCCTTCTTCTTGTCTCCAATGATTGAGGAGGCTATGAACCCATCCCCAATTCATCTAAAATAGATGATGGCTGATTAGTTGATCCATTCCGGTCACACTGCTTTCGGAGCTTGAGTGGGATTCCATTTCGGAATCCGAGGGACTTGAACTGATGACGAATTCTGATAATGCTAAAAACGAACATATATTTCATAGCATTATTCCTCAAGAAAGACAAGCTTTTAGTTGCAATTGTTCTATTTACAAGTGATATTCGTTTAAATAATAAAAGGTGAAGACAAAAGACAGATTCGACGAATTGAAGACGCAAACGATCAAAAAGCTCAAAAGTACAAAATACAATCAAAGAGGTTCCAATTATTGATAAGAAACGTCTCGATATTACAAGAGTACAAGATTCAAAACGCAAAGTACAAGATATTAAATTGTACTTAAGGACGTTCGAAAATCCGGAATCGGGACCAGAGTCAACTCTCAACGCTCGACGCAACGGACTAAAAATTACAAGTCAACTTTGCACATGAATATAATATAATATATAATTAATTCTTAAAATTTATATATATATTATAATATATTTAAAAATCGTCGGCAAGAAAGGTTCCAAATTAGTGTGAGCTGGAAAAACGAACTCCGTGAGTTGCGGAGTTTGCAGTGCAAAAATTACGCGAGTCGCGGAGCTTCCCTAGACTCAAATCCCTATAAAAGGCAACGCAGTTTGATCGTTTTTAATATCATATAATCTATCTCTCTCTCTCTCAATATATGCGTAATTATATATATATAATTTATATTTTAATTTTAATTTTAATTTTAAATCCTAATAATAAGGGTATATTAGCGAATGTTGTAAGGGTGTAAGTCGAAATTCTGTCCGTGTAACGCTACGCTATTTTTAATCATTGTAAGTTATGTTCAACCTTTTTAATTTAATGTCTCGTAGCTAATTTATTATTATGCTTATTTAAATCGAAGTAATCATGATGTTGGGCTAATTACTAAAATTGGGTAATTGGGCTTTGTACCATAATTGGGGTTTGGACAAAAGAACGACACTTGTGGAAATTAGACTATGGGCTATTAATGGGTTTTATATTAACTAAACAATACCTTGTTAATTTAATATACAAACTTATAATTCGACGTATTTATATATAACCACATACGCTTGACTGGGTACGGTGGGCGGGATATTTATAAATACCAATAATTATTCATTTTACCGGACACGGAACTGGATTAATAGTTAATAGACTTGTTGAAACAGGGGTGAATTACATTCAAGGGTAATTGGTGTAATTGTTAACAAAGTAGTAAAACCTTGGTTTACACGCAGTCGATAACCTGGTGTATTCATTAAACAAAGTATTAAAACCTTGTTACAATTCGAATCCCCAATTAGTTAGAATATTTGACTTCGGGAATAAGAATAATTTGACGAAGGCTTTCGCTCTTTATATTTATGACTGATGGACTATTATGAACAAATCCGTATGGACATATTAAATAATCCAGGACAAAGAACAATTAACCCATGGGCATAAAAATAAAATCAACACGTCAAACATCATGATTACGGAAGTTTAAATAAGCATAATTCTTTTATTTCATATTTAATTTCCTTTATTTTATATTTAATTGCACTTCTAATTATCGCACTTTTATTTATTGTTATTGTATTTAATTGCACTTTTAATTATCGTACTTTTTAATTATCGCAATTTTATTTTATCGCACTTTTAGCAATTTCATTATCGTTATTTACTTTACGTTTTAAATTAAGTCTTTTATTTATTTAATATTTTACATTTAGTTTTAACTGCGACTAAAGTTTTAAAATCGACAAACCGGTCATTAAACGGTAAAAACTCCCCTTTTATAATAATAATATTACTTATTTATATATTTGTATTTTTATAATTTAAAACTAATATAGCGTTAAGCTTTGATTAAAAGATTCTCTGTGGAACGAACCGGACTTACTAAAAACTACACTACTGTACGATTAGGTACACTGCCTATAAGTGTTGTAGCAAGGTTTAAGTATATCCATTCTATAAATAAATAAATATCTTGTGTAAAAATTGTATCATATTTAATAGTATTTCCTTGTAAAATCTAATAGTATTTTATACCCTTTAGCTTTGACATCAAATTCCATTTCGTACGATTTGATACAGGATTTTTCGATATGAAATGATTATCCGACTATCGGGTGGTATTCTAATCACATAGAATATCTATATATATAGAGCAAAAGATTTCGTAGATTAAGAAAGGATTTACGGAATATGTCAGGCAAAGTTTACAGTAACAGATACGCTAAGATATGATTTTGCAGATACGCTAAGATGTGAATTTTTGTCTATACACTATTCATGCAATTAATGCAGTAAGATGTGTCTAGACTAATAATGGTAAGCAGATAATTTCCTAAGAATGATAAGTAGGTAATTTTCGATACAAAATGATAAGCAAAACTTTTGACATGCAGACACGGTCGAATTCCAGACTCACTAATGCATCTTAACGACTTATCAGTTAGACACACTAATGCAGACCTGGTTCGCTAAGACCACTGCTCTGATACCAACTGAAAGGACCCGTTCATGTACATTATAAACGATTCACAATAGTTGATTACATTGCGAGGTATTTGACCTCTATATGATACATTTTACAAACATTGCATTCGTTTTCAAAAGACAACCATTCATTACTTTGAAAGTTGACAGGTACGCACACCATTTCATAATATCCAAACTATAAATGACCTAATCTGTCATTTACTTAATAATAATCTTTATTGAACTCAACGACTTGAATGCAACGTCTTTTGAAATATGCCATGAATGACTCCAAGTAATATCTCTAAAATGAGCAAATGCACAGCAGAAGATTTCTTTCAAACCTGAGAATAAACATGCTTTCAAGTGTTAACCAAAAGGTTGGTGAGTTCATTAGTTTATCGTAAACAATCATTTTTATAATTTTAATAGACCACAAGATTTCATTTATTCAATAATCATACACTCGCAAGTGTTTAAATTTCATTCGTATGGATTGAACACCTGGTAACCGATATTAACAAAATGCATCTAGAATATCCCCATATATAATCATCGAAGTACTAAAGCAGTTCAAATTCTCTGACTGGGGCGTGTCACGGCCCATAGATCTATCTTTAGGATTCCCGTCAATTGGTGGCAATTATAATAAACACCAATTCTTAGGCTACCAAGTTCAACAAGGGCGATATTCGGTATAACAATTCAACCATAGAATGTAGTTTCGATTACTTGTGTCAATTTCGTAAAACATTTATAAAAGCAGCGCATGTATTCTCAGACCCAAAAATATATATTGCAAAAGTATTTAAAAAGGGAGTAAATGAAACTCACAATACTGTATTTCGTAGTTAAAATACATATGTCGTCATTGAACAAGTGCAAGGTTGGCCTCGGATTCACGAACCTAAATTAAGTATATATATTTATATGTTGGTCAATATTTGTCTAACAAATTAGGTCAAGTCATAGTGTATGAAATGTCCCGTTCTTATTAATTAAAAACGTTCCATATTAATTGATTTCGTTGCGAGGTTTTGACCTCTATATGAGACCTTTTTTTTTCAAAGACTGCATTCATTTTTAAAACAAACCATAACCTTTATTTCATAAATAAAGGTTTAAAAAGCTTTACGTAGATTATCAAATAATGATAATCTAAAATATCATATTTACACACGACCATTACATAATGGTTTACAATACAAATATGTTACATCGAAATCAGTTTCTTGAATGCAGTTTTTACACAATATCATACAAACATGGACTCCAAATCTTTTCCTTATTTTAGTATGCAACAGCGGAAGCTCTTAGTATTCACCTGAGAATAAACATGCTTTAAATGTCAACAAAAATGTTGGTGAGTTATAGGTTTAACCTATATATATCAAATCGTAACAATAGACCACAAGATTTCATATTTCAATACACATCCCATACATAGAGATAAAAATCATTCATATGGTGAACACCTGGTAACCGACATTAACAAGATGCATATATAAGAATATCCCCATCATTCTGGGACACCCTTCGGATATGATATAAATTTCGAAGTACTAAAGCATCCGGTACTTTGGATGGGGTTTGTTAGGCCCAATAGATCTATCTTTAGGATTCGCGTCAATTAGGGTGTCTGTTCCCTAATTCTTAGATTACCAGACTTAATAAAAAGGGGCATATTCGATTTCGATAATTCAACCATAGAATGTAGTTTCACGTACTTGTGTCTATTTTGTAAATCATTTATAAAACCTGCATGTATTCTCATCCCAAAAATATTAGATTTTAAAAGTGGGACTATAACTCACTTTCACAGATTTTTACTTTGTCGGGAAGTAAGACTTGGCCACTGGTTGATTCACGAACCTATAACAATATATACATATATATCAAAGTATGTTCAAAATATATTTACAATACTTTTAATACATTTTGATGTTTTAAGTTTATTAAGTCAGCTGTCCTCGTTAGTAACCTACAACTAGTTGTCCACAGTTAGATGTACAGAAATAAATCGATAAATATTATCTTGAATTAATCCACGACCCAGTGTATACGTATCTCAGTATTGGTCACAACTCAAACTATATATATATTTTGGAATCAACCTCAACCCTGTATAGCTAACTCCAACATTCACATATAGAGTGTTTATGGTTGTTCCGCAATATATATATAGATGGGTCGACATGATAGGTCGAAACATTGTATACGTGTCTATGGTATCTCAAGATTACATAATATACAATATAAGTTGATTAGGTTATGGTTGGAATAGATTTATTAGTAACTTTCACGTAGGTAAAATGAGTAGTTTTTATCAATCTTGTTTTACTCGCCATTTCTTCGTTTCTAATCCGTTTTGAGTAATTCCAGTGGCCACGGTTTCGTATTGAACTTAAATTTATGAATCTAAATAGAAAAAGTATAAGTTTATAGTCGGAAATACAAGTTACAAGTCATTTTTGAAAGAGGTAGTCATTTCCGTCGAAAGAACGACATCTTGATGACCATTTTGAAAAACATACTTTCACTTTGAATTTAACCATGATTTTTGGATATAGTTTCATGTTCATAAGAAAAATCATTTTTCTAGAAGTATAGCTTTTAAATCAAAGTTCTTCTTAGCTTTTAATTATCCCAACCAAAACGGCCCCCGGTTTTACTACGACGGCGTATATCCAGTTTTATGGTGTTTATCGTGTTTCCGGGTTTTAAATCATTAAGTTAGCATATCATATAGATATAGAACATGTGTTTAGTTGATTTTAAAAGTCTAGTTAGAAGGATTAACTTTATTTGCGAACAAGTTTAGAATTAACTAAATTATGTTCTAGTGATTACAAGTTTATAACGTTGAATAAGACAACTTTTTATGTATGAATAGAATGATGTTATGAACATCATTACTACCTAAAGTTCCTTGAATAAACCTACTGGAAATGAGAAAAATGGATCTAGCTTCAAAGGATCCTTGGATGGCTTGAAAGTTCTTGAAGCAGAATCATGACACGAAAACAATTTCAAGTAAGATTTCCACTCGAAATAAGATTGTTATAGTTATAGAAATTGAATTAAAGTTTGAATATGATTATTACCTTGTATTAGAAAGATAACCTACTGTAAGTAACAAAGGTTTCTTGATCTTGGATGATTACTTGGAATGGATTTAGAAAACTTGGAAGTAAACTTGCAATCTTGGAAGTATTCTTGATTTTATGAAACTAGAACTTTTGGAATTTATGAAGAACACTTAGAACTTGAAGATAGAACTTGAGAGAGATCAATTAGATGAAGAAAATTGAAGAATGAAAGTATTTGTAGGTGTTTTTGGTCGTTGGTGTATGGATTAGATATAAAGGATATGTAATTTTGTTTTCATGTAAATAAGTCATGAATGATTACTCATATTTTTGTAATTTTATGAGATATTTCATGATAGTTGCCAAATGATGGTTCCCACATGTGTTAGGTGACTCACATGGGCTGCTAAGAGCTGATCATTGGAGTGTATATACCAATAGTACATACATCTAAAAGCTGTGTATTGTACGAGTACGAATACGGGTGCATACGAGTAGATTTGTTGATGAAACTGAACGAGGATGTAATTGTAAGAATTTTTGTTAAGTAGAAGTATTTTGATAAGTGTCTTGAAGTCTTTCAAAAGTGTATGAATACATATTAAAACACTACATGTATATACATTTTAACTGAGTCGTTAAGTCATCGTTAGTCGTTACATGTAAATGTTGTTTTGAAACCTTTAGGTTAACGATCTTGTTAAATGTTGTTAACCCAATGTTTATAATATCAAATGAGATTTAAATTATTATATTATCATGATATTATCATGTATGAATATCTCTTAATATGATCTATATACATTAAATGTCGTTACAACGATAATCGTTACATATATGTCTCGTTTCAAAATCATTAAGTTAGTAGTCTTATTTTTACATATGTAGTTCATTGTTAATACACTTAATGATATATTTACTTATCATTTAACATAATTAACCAAGTGTATCAATATCTTAATATGATTCATATGTGCCTAGTAAGACGTTATAACGATAATCGTTATATATATCGTTTTCGAGTTTCTTAATTTAATAGTCTCATTTTTATGTATATAACTCATTGTTAAAATACCTAATAAGATACATACTTATAATAAAATCATATTAACTATATATATAATCATATATATATGTCATCGTATAGTTTTTACAAGTTTTAACGTTCGTGAATCACCGGTCAACACTTAACATGTTGGAAACACCTATTCCAATTAATCAAGTCTTAATAAGTTTGATTGCTTAACATGTTGGAAACACTTAATCATGTAAATATCAATTTCATTTAATATATATAAACATGGAAAAGTTCGGGTCATTACAGTACCTACCCGTTAAATAAATTTCGTCCAGAAATTTTAAGCTGTTGAAAGTGTTGACGAATCTTCTAGAAATAGATGCGGGTATTTCTTCTTCATCTGATCTTCACGCTCCCAGGTGAACTCGGGTCCTCTACGAGCATTTCATCGAACCTTAACAATCGGTATCTTGTTTTGTTTAAGTCTCTTAACCTCACGATCCATTATTTCAACGGGTTCTTCAATGAATTGAAGTTTTTCATTGATTTGGATTTCATCCAACGGAATAGTGAGATATTATTTAGCAAAACATTTCTTCAAATTTGAGACGTGAAAAGTGTTATGTACAGCCGCGAGTTGTTGAGGTAGCTCCAGTTGGTAAGCTACTGGTCCGACACGATCTATAATCTTGAATGGTCCAATGTACCTTGGATTTAGTTTCCCCCGTTTACCAAATCGAACAACGCCTTTCTAAGGTGAAACCTTAAGCATGACCATTTCTCCAATTTCAAACTCTATATCTTTTCTTTTACTGTCCGCGTAGCTCTTTTGTCGACTCTGGGCGGTTTTCAATCTTTGTTGAATTTGGATGATTTTCTCGGTAGTTTCTTGTATTATCTCCGGACCCGTAATCTGTCTATCCCCCACTTCATTCCAACAAATCGGTGACCTGCACTTTCTACCATAAAGTGCCTCAAACGGCGCCATCTCAATACTAGAATGATAATTGTTGTTGTAGGAAAATTCTGCTAACGGTAGGTGTTGATCCCAACTGTTTCTGAAATCAATAACACATGCTCGTAGCATGTCTTCAAGCGTTTGTATCGTCCTTTCGCTCTGCCCATCAGTTTGTGGATGATAGGCAGTACTCATGTCTAGACGAGTTCCTAATGCTTGTTGTAATGTCTGCCAAAATCTTGAAATAAATCTGCCATCCCTATCAGAGATAATAGAGATTGGTATTCCATGTCTGGAGATGACTTCTTTCAAATACTGTCGTGCTAACTTATCCATCTTGTCATCTTCTCTTATTGGCAGAAAGTGTGTTGATTTGGTGAGACGATTAACTATTACCCAAATAGTATCAAAACCACTTGCAGTCCTTGGCAATTTAGTGATGAAATCCATGGCAATGTTTTTCCATTTCCATTCCGGGATTTCGGGTTGTTGAAGTAGACCTGACGGTTTCTGATGCTCAGCTTTGACCTTAAAACACGTCAAACATTATCCTACGTATTTAGCAACATCGGCTTTCATACCCGGCCACAAAAAATGTTTCTTGAGATCCTTGTACATCTTCCCCGTTCCAGGATGTATTGAGTATCTGGTTTTATGAGCTTCTCTAAGTACCATTTCTCTCATATCTCCAAATTTTGGTACCCAAATCCTTTCAGCCCTATACCGGGTTCCGTCTTCCAGAATATTAAGATGTTTCTCCGATCCTTTGGGTATTTCATCCTTTAAATTTATCTCTTTTAAAACTCCTTGCTGCGCCTCCTTTATTTGAGTAGTAAGGTTATTGTGAATCATTATATTCATAGATTTTACTCGAATAGGTTCTCTGTCCTTCCTGCTCAAGGCGTCGGCTACCACATTTGCCTTCCCCGGGTGGTAACGAATCTCAAAGTCGTAATCATTCAACAATTCAATCCACTTACGCTGCCTCATATTCAGTTGTTTCTGATTAAATATGTGTTGAAGACTTTTGTGGTCGGTATATATAATACTTTTGACCCCATATAAGTAGTGCCTCCAAGTCTTTAATGCAAAAACAACCGCGCCTAATTCCAAATCATGCGTCGTATAATTTTGTTCGTGAATCTTCAATTGTCTAGACGCATAAGCAATCACCTTCGTTCGTTGCATTAATACACAACCGAGACCTTGCTTTGATGCGTCACAATAAATCACAAAATCATCATTCCCTTCAGGCAATGACAATATAGGTGCCGTAGTTAGCTTTTTCTTCAATAACTGAAACGCTTTCTCTTGTTCATCCTTCCATTCAAATTTCTTCCCTTTATGCGTTAATGCAGTCAAGGGTTTTGCTATTCTGGAAAATTCTTGGATGAACCTTCTGTAGTAACCAGCTAGTCCTAAAAACTGGCGTATGTGTTTCGGAGTTTTTAGGGTTTCCCACTTTTCAACAGTTTCTATCTTTGCCGGATCCACCTTAATACCTTCTTTGTTCACTATGTGACCGAGGAATTGAACTTCTTCCAACCAAAATGCACACTTTGAAAATTTAGCGTACAATTCTTCCTTCCTCAATACTTCTAACACCTTTCTCAAATGTTCACCGTGTTCTTGGTCATTCTTTGAGTAAATAAGTATGTCATCAATGAAAACAATGACAAACTTGTCAAGGTATGGTCCACACACTCGGTTCATAAGGTCCATGAACACAGCTGGTGCATTAGTTAAACCAAATGGCATGACCATAAACTCGTAATGACTGTAACGTGTTCTGAAAGCAGTCTTTGGAATATCATCTTCTTTCACCCGCATTTGATGATACTCGGAACGTAAGTCAATCTTTGAATAAACAGACGAGCCTTGTAGTTGATCAAATAAGTCGTCGATTCTCGGTAGTGGGTAGCGGTTCTTGATGGTAAGTTTGTTCAACTCTCGGTAGTGGATACACAACCTGAATGTACCATCTTTCTTCTTGACAAACAAAACAGGAGCTCCCCACGGTGATGTGCTTGGTCGAATGAAACCACGCTCTAAAAGTTCTTGTAATTGGCTTTACAGTTCTTTCATCTCGCTAGGTGCGAGTCTGTAAGGAGCACGAGCTATTGGTGCAGCTCCTGGTACAAGATCTATTTGAAATTCAACGGATAGATGTGGGGGTAATCCCGGTAATTCTTTCGGAAATACATCGGGAAATTCTTTTGCGACGGGAACATCATTGATGCTCTTTTCTCCAGTTTGTACTTTCTTGACGTGTGCTAGAATAGCATAGCAACCTTTTCTTATTAGTTTTTGTGCCTTCAAATTACTAATAAGATGTAGCTTCGTGTTGCCCTTTTCTCCGTACACCATTAAGGGTTTTCCTTTTTCTCGTATAATACGAATTGCATTTTTGTAACAAACGATCTCTGCTTTTACTTCTTTCAACCAGTCCATACCGATTATCACATCAAAACTCCCTAACTCTACTGGTATCAAGTCAATCTTAAATGTTTCGCTAACCAGTTTAATTTCTCGATTCCGACATATATTATCTGCTGAAATTAATTTACCATTTGCTAATTCGAGTAAAAATTTACTATCCAAAGGCGTCAATGGACAACTTAATTTAGCACAAAAATCTCTACTCATATAGCTTCTATCCGCACCCGAATCAAATAAAACGTAAGCAGTTTTATTATCAATAAGAAATGTACCCGTAACAAGCTCCGGGTCTTCCTGTGCCTCTGCCGCATTAATATTGAAAACTCTTCCGCGGCCTTGTCCATTCGCGTTCTCCTGGTTCGGGCAATTTCTAATAATGTGGCCTGGTTTTCCACGTTTATAACAAACTACATTGGCATAACTTGCTCCGACACTACTTGCTCCGCCATTACTCATTCCGACACCATTTGTTCCTTTCATTCTGTTAACCCCTGGTCCGTAGACCTCACACTTCGCCGCGCTATGACCATTTATTTTACACTTGTTGCAAAATTTGGTGCAGAACCCCGAGTGATACTTTTCACACCTTTGGCATAGCTGCTTCTGATTGTTGTTGTTGTTGCGGTTATTATTGTTGTTAAGATGATTGTTGTAGTTGTTGTTGTTGTTGTTGTTGTTGTTGTTGTTGTTGTTGTTGTTGTTGTTGTTGTTGTTATTGTTGGGCCGTTTGTTGTAGTTGCGATTGATGTTGCGATTGTTAGGATAGTTGTTGCGATTATTGTTGTAATTGCTGTTGTTGTTGTATTGGTGATTCTTATCACCGTTTTCCTCCCACTTTCTTTTGAATTGCTTCACATTGGCCTCTTCAGCAGTCTGTTCTTTAATTCTTTCTTCAATCTGGTTCACTAGTTTGTGAGCCATTCTACATGCCTGTTGTATGGAGGCGGGCTCGTGTGAACTTATATCTTCTTGAATTCTTTCCGGTAATCCTTTCACAAACGCGTCGATCTTCTCTTCCTCATCTTCGAACGCTCCCGGACACAATAGGCATAATTCTGTGAATCGTCTTTCGTACGTGGTAATATCAAATCCTCGGGTTCGTAACCCTCTAAGTTTTGTCTTGAGCTTATTGACCTCGGTTCTGGGACGGTACTTCTCGTTCATCAAGTGCTTGAATGCTGACCACGGTAGTGCGTAAGCATCATCTTGTCCCACTTGCTCTAGATAGGTATTCCACCATGTTAACGCAGAACCTGTGAAGGTATGCGTAGCGTACTTCACTTTGTCCTCTTCAGTACACTTACTTATGGCAAACACCGATTCGACCTTCTCGGTCCACCGTTTCAATCCGATCGGTCCTTCGGTTCCATCAAATTTCAAAGGTTTGCAGGCAGTGATTTCTTTGTAGGTGCATCCTACACGATTTCCTGTACTGCTAGATCCAAGGTTATTGTTGGTATGTAGCGCGGCCTGTACTGCGGCTATATTTGAAGCAAGAAAGGCACGAAATTCCTCTTCACTCATATTCAAGGTTTGTCGAGTAGTCGGTGCCATTTTCTTCAAAATAGTCAAATGAAACGAGTTAATCATATAGAATATCAAGAGTAGTCAATAGTATTTCGTAGCGTAATATGAACTTATTTATAAAAGCTCTTTCTTCATATTAGCATTTTATACTCTTTAATTCGGGTAGTACCTACCCGTTAAGTTCATACTTAGTAGCTAACATACCATTTCAACTACTACAATTCTATATGAAAAACTAATCACAAAAAAAATATATATCATATTCAAACCTTTATACAATAACTCGCAAACTTACAATACCGCTATTTTACATATAGCATGAAATATAGCACATAAAACTTTGATACAAAGTAGTTGCGAAGATAATTCTAGTTAATAAATAAGGCGTTCAGCAAAGGCAACAAAGACACGTAATTCATACGTCCAGAAACAAGTCATGCATTCTGGTTTTACTAATACCACGTCCCATCCTTGGTCTTGTGGAACGTAACCGTTGTGACCGATAGTATGACAACGTGTTGTAACGTCGTCAAAAGGACGAAGGTTACGTAATGACCAACAGTCTCGTAATAACCTAAAAACCTCATTTCTTACCCCAATTACCGACTCCGTCACTTGTGGGAATGTTTTGTTTAATAGTTGTAGCCCGATGTTCTTTTTCTCACTTTGGTGAGAAGCGAACATTACTAACCCATAAGCATAACATGCTTCTTTATGTTGCATGTTAGCCGCTTTTTCTAGATCATGAAGTCCTATATTCGGATACATTGAATCAAAATAATTTCTTAACCCGTTGCGTAAAATAGCATTTGGGTTCCCCGCAATATATGCATCAAAGTAAACACATCGTAACTTATGGGTTTCCCAATGTGATATCCCCCATCTTTCAAACGAAAGCCTTTTATAAACCAAGGCATTCTTGGAACGTTCTTCGAATGTCTTACAAACTGATTTTGCCATAAATTGTTGTGCCGAGGAATTCTGACTGACTCTAGACAAGATTTCATCAATCATGTCTCCGGGTAACTCTTCTAAAATATTGGGTTGTCTATCCATTTTGTGTTTTTATCAAGGTTGTAAAAGTCGCGAGTCGGGGACGCATCGGTCGAGACCTAAAAAGGACGCGTCGGCCGAGTCGGGGACGCATCGGGGACGCATCGGTCATTGACCAACGTTGACTTTATTAATAATTTCTTAAATATATATTTATATATGTATAAAATAGTTTATTATGTACCATAAATTTCTTAAATAAGAACTTAAATTTAAATACAATCAAACTTCAAACTCAATTAATGTTACCGAGTATATAATCAGTAAGGACACAGAGAAAAGAGCGGCCCAAAAAATGAAAACAAACCCTAATTTTAAAACATATCACATCTTGACGAAAATTTGACTGATTTTAACCGTTGTTGACCAACTTTGACCGTCATTGACAGACTTTGACCGAACTTTTAGCTTTGACCGTCTTTTGAGTCGGTTTTAGAAAAAACGGGACGGAGAACCCAAAAAAAAGACGCATCGGCCGACGCGTCGGCCAAGTCGGTCGACTTTTACAACACTGGTTTTTATACTGTAAAATAGACAAGAGTTAGATTCATAAAAGATACTTATTAATACAAGCAATTTTTACATATATCGTAAAGCATAAGCACACTATATTACATATATTACACCGCACAAATACAACTATCTTATTCCGACTCACTCGTTTCTTCTTTTTCGAACTTGGTTCTTTTTGCTAAGTTTTTAGGGATATATGATGTTCCCCTAATACGAGCCGTCGTTTTCCACATTGGTCTAGAAAAACCTGGTGGTTTAGAGGTTCCCGGGTTATTGTTACAACTTAAGAAATACGGGTGTTGACGATATATATAAAGTTCATCGGGGTTGGAATCAGATTTCTCTATTTTTATGCCCTTTCCCTTATTGTTCTCTTTTGCCTTTTTAAATTCAGTTGGGGTAATTTCTATAACATCATCGGAATCCTCGTCGGGATCCGATTCATCGGAGAATTGGTAATCCTCCCAATATTTTGCTTCCTTGGCGGAAACACCGTTGACCATAATTAACCTTGGTCGGTTGGTTGAGGATTTTCTTTTACTTAACCGTTTTATTATTTCCACCACCGGTTCTATTTCTTCTTCCGGTTCCTCCTCCTCCGGTTCCGATTCTTCTTCCGATTCCAATTCTTCTTCCGGTTCCTCTTCGGGAACTTGTGAATCAGTCCACGAATCATTCCAAATTACATTTGACTCTTCATTATTATTAGGTGAGTCAATGGGACTTGTATTAGAGGTAGACATCTATCACATAATATCAAACACGTTAAGAGATTAATATATCACATAATATTCACATGTTAAAAATATATAGTTTCCAACAAAATTTGTTAAGCAATCATTTTTCAAGTAAACACGGTCGAAGTCCAGACTCACTAATGCATCCTAACAAACTCGATAAGA
This sequence comes from Rutidosis leptorrhynchoides, assembly GCF_046630445.1. Lineage (NCBI taxonomy): Eukaryota > Viridiplantae > Streptophyta > Magnoliopsida > Asterales > Asteraceae > Rutidosis > Rutidosis leptorrhynchoides. The sequence continues at coordinate 399,383,886 of NC_092338.1, forward strand.
CACACTAATGCAAAATTCTGGTTCTCTAAGACCAACGCTCGAATACCAACTGAAATGTCCCGTTCTTATTGATTAAAAACGTTCCATATTAATTGATTTCGTTGCGAGGTTTTGACCTCTATATGAGACGTTTTTTTTCAAAGACTGCATTCATTTTTAAAACAAACCATAACCTTTATTTCATAAATAAAGTTTTAAAAAGCTTTACGTAGATTATCAAATAATGATAATCTAAAATATCCTGTTTACACACGACCATTACATAATGGTTTACAATACAAATATGTTACATCGAAATCAGTTTCTTGAATGCAGTTTTTACACAATATCATACAAACATGGACTCCAAATCTTATCCTTATTTTAGTATGCAACAGCGGAAGCTCTTAGTATTCACCTGAGAATAAACATGCTTTAAACGTCAACAAAAATGTTGGTGAGTTATAGGTTTAACCTATATATATCAAATCGTAATAATAGACCACAAGATTTCATATTTCAATACACATCCCATACATAGAGATAAAAATCATTCATATGGTGAACACCTGGTAACCGACATTAACAAGATGCATATGTAAGAATATCCCCATCATTCTGGGACACCCTTCGGATATGATATAAATTTCGAAGTACTAAAGCATCCGGTACTTTGGATGGGGTTTGTTAGGCCCAATAGATCTATCTTTAGGATTCGCGTCAATTAGGGTGTCTGTTTCCTAATTCTTAGATTACCAGACTTAATAAAAAGGGGCATATTCGATTTCGATAATTCAATCATAGAATGTAGTTTCACGTACTTGTGTCTATTTTGTAAATCATTTATAAAACCTGCATGTATTCTCATCCCAAAAATATTAGATTTTAAAAGTGGGACTATAACTCACTTTCACAGATTTTTACTTCGTCGGGAAGTAAGACTTGGCCACTGGTTGATTCACGAACCTATAACAATATATACATATATATCAAAGTATGTTCAAAATATATTTACAACACTTTTAATATATTTTGATGTTTTAAGTTTATTAAGTCAGCTGTCCACAGTTAGATGTACAGAAATAAATCGATAAATATTATCTTGAATCAATCCACGACCCAGTGTATACGTATCTCAGTATTGATCACAACTCAAACTATATATATATTTTGGAATCAACCTCAACCCTGTATAGCTAACTCCAACATTCACATATAGAGTGTCTATGGTTGTTCCGCAATATATATATAGATGGGTCGACATGATAGGTCAAAACATTGTATACGTGTCTATGGTATCTCAAGATTACATAATATACAATATAAGTTGATTAGGTTATGGTTGGAATAGATTTATTACTAACTTTCACGTAGGTAAAATGAGTAGTTTTTATCAATCTTGTTTTACTCACCATTTCTTCGTTTCTAATCCGTTTTGAGTGATTCCAGTGGCCACGGTATTGTATTGAACTTAACTTTATGAATATAAATAGAAAAAGTATAAGTTTATAGTCAGAAATACAAGTTACAAGTCATTTTTGAAAGAGGTAGTCATTTCCGTCGAAAGAACGACATCTTGATGACCATTTTGAAAAACATACTTTCACTTTGAGTTTAACCATGATTTTTGGATATAGTTTCATGTTCATAAGAAAAATAATTTTTCCAGAAGTATAGCTTTTAAATCAAAGTTCTTCTTAGCTTTTAATTATCCCAACCAAAACAGCCCTCGGTTTTACTACGACGGCGTATATCCAGTTTTATGGTGTTTATCGTGTTTTCGGGTTTTAAATCATTAAGTTAGCATATCATATAGATATAGAACATGTGTTTAGTTGATTTCAAAAGTCTAGTTAGAAGGATTCACTTTATTTGCCAACAAGTTTAGAATTAACTAAATTATGTTCTAGTGATTACAAGTTTATAACGTTGAATAAGACAGCTTTTTATGTATGAATCGAATGATGTTATGAACATCATTACTACCAAAAGTTCCTTGAATAAACCTACTGGAAATGATAAAAATAGATCTAGCTTCAAAGGATCCTTAGATGGCTTGAAAGTTCTTGAAGCAGAATCATGACACGAAAACAATTTCAAGTAAGATTTCCACTCGAAATAAGATTGTTATAGTTATAGAAATTGAATTAAAGTTTGAATATGATTATTACCTTGTATTAGAAAGATAACCTACTATAAGTAACAAAGGTTTCTTGATCTTGGATGATTACTTGGAATGGATTTAGAAAACTTGGAAGTAAACTTGCAATCTTGGAAGTATTCTTGATTTTATGAAACTAGAACTTTTGGAATTTATGAAGAACACTTAGAACTTGAAGATAGAACTTGAGAGAGATCAATTAGATGAAGAAAATTGAAGAATTAAAGTGTTTATAGGTGTTTTTGGTCGTTGGTGTATGGATTAGATATAAAGGATATGTAATTTTGTTTTCATGTAAATAAGTCATGAATGATTACTCATATTTTTGTAATTTTATGAGATATTTCATGCTAGTTTTCAAATGATGGTTCCCACATGTATTAGGTGACTCACATGGGCTGCTAAGAGCTGATCATTGGAGTGTATATACCAATAGTACATACATCTAAAAGCTGTGTATTGTACGAGTACGAATACGGGTGCATACGAGTAGATTTGTTAATGAAACTGAACGAGGATGTAATTGTAAGCATTTTTGTTAAGTAGAAGTATTTTGATAAGTGTCTTGAAGTCTTTCAAAAGTGTATGAATACATATTAAAACACTACATGTATATACATTTTAACTGAGTCGTTAAGTCATCGTTAGTCGTTACATGTAAATGTTGTTTTGAAACCTTTAGGTTAACGATCTTGTTAAATGTTGTTAACCCAATGTTTATAATATCAAATGAGATTTTAAATTATTATATTATCATGAAATTATGATGTACGAATATCTCTTAATATGATCTTTATACATTAAATGTCGTTACAACGATAATCGTTACATATATGTCTCGTTTCAAAATCATTAAGTTAGTAGTCTTATTTTTACATATGTAGTTCATTGTTAATACACTTAATGATATATTTACTTATCATTTAACATAATTAACCAAGTGTATCAATATCTTAATATGATTCATATGTACCTAGTAAGACGTTATAACGATAATCGTTATATATATCGTTTTCGAGTTTCTTAATTTAATAGTCTCATTTTTATGTATATAACTCATTGTTAAAATACCTAATGAGATACATACTTATAATAAAATCATGTTAACTATATATATAACCATATATATGTCATCGTATAGTTTTTACAAGTTTTAACGTTCGTGAATCACCGGTCAACTTGGGTGGTCGTTTGTCTATATGAAACCTATTCCAATTAATCAAGTCTTAATAAGTTTGATTGCTTAACATATTGGAAACACTTAATCATGTAAATATCAATTTCATTTAATATATATAAACATGGAAAAGTTCGAGTCACTACAGTGTACCACAATCCTAATGCTCGAGACTAATATACAAAAGTCAACAAAAGTCAATTTGACTCAAAATGATTTCCAAAAGTTATACATGATTATTATATAGTTTAAATATCGTCGTTTTATATTTTTATATATTTTTAAAAGATTTTATTAGAGTAAATATTATAATTCATTTATTATTAAAATTTATATAATAAAAATATACTCTTATATATCTTAAGTAATAAGATTTATAAAGTTCATTTAATATCATAAAAATAATATGATAGGTAGTATTAATGTAATTATATTATACGTAGTAAAATATCTTTGTATTACATATTTATTTGATAAAATAATATCGATAATAATAATAATAGTAAGTAAAAGTTGTATTATTTTGTAATAATAATTATTATTATTCTACTAATAATAATAACAATATTTATATTTACGAAAAATGGTATTATGATAAAATGATAATTCTTATTAATAATAATAGTGAAAGTTTATATTAACAATGACATACTTATTAAAAATAATAATTTTTGTAAAAATGATATTTTTAATATTAATAATACTTTTAATAATAATAGTGATAAAAATAATGAAAAACGATAATTTTATCTAAATCAATATCTTACAATATTTTAAATTTCATCATGATACCCATACTCATTATTTCCTAATCGATTTGTTTAATAGCTTTTAATCGTCTTTTATATCGCGTTCATATTAATGATAATAATAGTAATCATAATAATTAGGTGTTACTAATATTAGTTTTAATTATAATAATACTAATAATAATAAATATTATGATAATATTAATGATAATACTAATAACTATTTTTAATGATAATAATAATACTAATTATAACTTTAACGATAGTAATAATAATAAAAATAACAATTTTTAATGATAATACCTTTTATTGATAATGATAATAATAATGATAATAATAATAATAATAATAATAATAATAATAATAATAATAATAATAATAATAATAATAATAATAATAATAATAATAATTAGATAAAAACTATAACGACGATAATAATAATCATTTTTAATAATAATACAAAAATTCAATTGACTATAACTACTAATCCATTCATCGAAACCATTCGATATCTAAATGAAAAGTTTTTAATTTTTCGCTAGCTTTCCAACGACATGCATATCTTATACCTTATCTCAACCACATATGTAACTAATTCAGGATTCAACATAACCTATCTAATAACAATATCAAAAATACAAGCATGCCTAATCCTATATACTCGAGTACTAGTCAGGGATACACTATTAATATATAAAAGTTAAGTTATGAGTGCTCACGTATCAATACTGAGATTCAATATTGCAGGAGAGTACGTAGATGCAACGGAGATGATAAACACTAGTTTGACCTAACGAGCATACCCTCGATCATTACCCATCACCTCCATAGCTATAACCCATAATTTCCTTAGCCCTATCCCGCTCGTAAAACAGGTTTTGAAATTATTTTGATATGACCTCGTCGTAGTATTTTATGTATATTACTAATAATAATACTAATAATAATAATACGATTAATGATAATATTACTCCTAATAATAATAATAATAATAACAATAATAATAATAATAATTAAAATAAAATAAATAATTTTACGGAGTACATATTAGAGATTAGAGGGATGGATAATATATAAATGAGAGTTTCGTGCTTTTATAGATGAATTCAGCCTTAGACCTCATGCGTTACAGCACATATTCCATTATATTAAGCTACCGACGATAACATAAATAATTATATATATATATTTAATATATAATATATTTAATCTTTAGAATTAATTAAATATTATATTATATTCTCGTGCATAGTTGATTTGTAATTTTTACACCGATGAATTGTATGTTGACGCTCGACTTACGTACCGGTTCCGGTTTTTCGAACGTATTTTTGTACGCTTAGAGAACTGATACATTACATTTCGCGACGTATACCTTTATCAAAATTTAGACTTAATCATTGATAAATTACTTTATGAAAAATGTAACTTATATAATTGAGTGTTGTGGTCATTTGCTTCTATAAATCAGTGGCTCGTTGTTTATCAAAATATATTATTTTAAATCAGGACGTTTTATGACTAAGTTATATATATTTATATTTTCATTTTGAAATATAAATTTGAACTATTTACTTAATATAGTTTTTCAAAACTAATGTCATTTTAAACTTATATATTTAGAAATCGTTTAAATATTAAGAATTACTATTTCGTAACATTTGAATTTTGAAGTTTAAAATTGATATAGTTCAATTATATACAAACGTTCATAAAACATTTTAATAACCAAATTATTTTATATTCAAAAATCATTTTATTACAAAGGTTATAATAGTAGAAGTTGTTTATGTCATAGGACGTTTTTAATAATAAAAGTCTATTATATCGAAAAGACGTTTTCGTTTAAGAAAGTAAAATCATATATGAATCATATCAGGTTTCAAGGTTTTAAATTTTCATTTTAATCATGACTCGTAGGATTTAGTCTATAGGAAAATCAAACGTATGAAATCATCTTAATGTAAAATGTCGATCTATTTAACTTGTCAATATCTATTTCCTAATTTACCTATATTCCCTAATTTCACTTTCACAATACATAATATGAAGGTTAATTAATTTATCTTATCAAAAGTCACGAGGTAATTATTGTAAGGCATGTATTGGAATTTAACAGGAATTTCCACCAATCTAACTAGCTCTCGCTACTTGACACTTTGTCCTTACTCGAAGATCACTTTACCATTTATTCCGAATATCGTTAAAAAGGAAAGGTTTTCTAAATCAAAGTGGACCTCTTAACAGAGACTCGTAATCATAATTCAATGTATCTGATAAATCAATCATTTGATATCATCTTCTAATTCCATCGATAACTATTTGAATATATTTTGAAACAAATACGTTTATGTAAAGTATTATACGTCAAATACTTTGTTAATGTTTTCAAGTTATAATATATAGACATATACATATATAATCATATCCATTCATCTAATGATTCGTGAATCATTAGAATTTGGTCGAAGTTAAATGAATGTATGAACATAGTTTAAAATTCTTGAGATTCAACTTAACAAACTTTGCTTACCGTGTCGGAAACTGTGACAACCCGGGAATTTCTGACTAAATTTAAACTTAATCTTTAATATCTTCAAGACGATAAGCAACATTTGTTAAACTAAATCTCCAAATCTTTGAGCTGTTTCAATTATCTTTGACCAATTCCGACGATTCACGAACAAATAATTTTAAATGAATATATAAACTTGTAATATAATACAACTTAATTGTTATAACTAAAAATGTAAAACTTTATACAAGATAATATTGTTGTTATATTATTACTTTTATTATTATATTTAACAATATTATCATTATCAGTTACAATTATCATTATCAGTATTGTCAAAAACAATACTATTATTAATATTGTTATTATTATTATCAAAATTATTATTATCATTATTTATCATCTATTATGATGGTTAGTAATATCATTAACATAATATATCATTAACATTATTATTAGTATTATCATTACTAGTATTATTAGTATTATTATTATTATTGTTATACTTATTATTATTATTATTATTATTAATTTTATTATTAATTGTCATATTATTCTCATTATTAATAATATTAAAAGTATTATTATTATTAATACAATTATTATTATTATTAGTATTATATTTATTAATATATTTAAAAAAATAAAAATAAAATAAATAAATAAATAAAAAGAATCAGACATAACCTAATACCTAAATTAGGTATATACTGCTTTTGAATTTTTTTAATTGATCGTGATTTTCATATCTCCTTTTGATCTTCTTCCTGATTTTTATATATTTTTAATTTTTTTCTTTGTTGTCTGTAATTACAAACCGAGACCCACAAATCTTCTATATAACAATGGAATTGCTCAGTGATATGGAAAACAACTCGACATTACACTATCAATATCAATTATCCTTTATAACAAGTTCAATATACCGAATTAAACAGATATATTAAAGGATCAGACACCATCCCCTGTTCATAAACTCAAATATTGAAAAGCTCGATTTCAAATGAAATTTAAAAATCCTTAAATGCAGTTATGTTTGAAATCTCTATTTCAAACTATCTGCAAAGTTTCGAACCTCAATCTTTCATAACGAATCCAAATTGTTGAGTCAAAGTTAAAGGTTCAAAAGTCAAACGAATCGTTCTTGTCAAAATTCGAATTTGTTTTTGAGTTTATGAATCAATTAATGATTCAGATAGTTTCTATAAAAGATTTGAAACATATTTTGTGTTACAACCTTTAGCTAAAACGTCCTCGAATTCAAAGTTTGATTTTTTTTTATAACAGCGACAACAGCTGTGTTCTATTTTTTTTATTTTTTCTTCTTCTTTTCATTTCTATTAATTCAAGATCAACATAGGTTGATTATAATTTGTTAAAAGTCCTAAAAACCGTTTAGTTAACTAATTGTAAGATGGTTTGATCCTTTAGTCGATTTGCTTTGTGAAGGAGAAGAAGAATAAAGAAATAGATAGATATAGAATATATTTATTATTACGGAGTATAAATCAGAGATAGCAAAGATAGAGGAATGGTTTGGGGTGTTTACGGGTGAGCGAGAGGTCACGGGTTCGAGCCCGGTTCGTTGCAATTTTTTTTTAGAAAAGCTTGTGAAGGTAGTTTTCATTCTTAAAATTTTTATTATTATTATTATTATTATTATTATTATTATTATTATTATTATTATTATTATTATTATTATTATTATTATTATTATTATTATTATTATTATTATTATTATTATTATTATTAGTATTGTAATTATTATTATCATTAACATAAGTATTATTAATATTACCATTATTATTATTAATGTGATATCATTAGTAGTATTATTATGATTAAAACTATTATTTTTGTATTATTATCATTATTATTGAAATAATTATTATTATCAAAAATTATCATTTAGAATTAGTATTATTATTAAAAGTAACATTTTTATTAAAAATTATCATTTTCATTGTTATTAAAAATCTATCAATTATAAAAGTATCATTGTTATTAAAATTAACATTATCATTATTATTACTATTATTATTATTATCATTCTTATTAATAAAAGTATTAAAATTATTTATTCGTATTAAAATTATCATTTATAATAAGATTGTATTTACTATTAAAACTATCATTATTATTATCATTAATAGAATCATTAATATTATTATCATTATTATTATTATTATTACAAAATAATACAACTCTTTATTCATTATCATCATTAAAATCATTTTATCAAACAAATACTTATATATAGAAAATATATATAAAAGTATATATATAGAAATATATAACAATTGAAATAATATATAAACTTATTCGATTACGAGTATATGTGTTAATATATATACTTGATATAGGTTCGTGAATACGAGGTCAACTCTGTACTTGTTCAGTGCCATCCTATGCATATTTACTACAAACTATCGTATCGTATCGTGAGTTTTCATAGCTCCCTTTTTTTATATATATTTTTGGGCTGAGAATGCATGCGCAACTTTTATAACTGTTTTACACGTTAGACACAAGTACTCAAACTTTTATGCTATATACGTGCTTTGTCATGCTAAATCCCTGCCGTAATATCGTTAATTGCTGAGGTATAAGATGCAAGCTTAGTTATTGTGAGTAGCGCTACTGAGAGTGACGTCTCTATCCATTTGACAGTTGGTCTTTGGATACATAATAATGATTCAACGACACTGACAGTACAAGGTGTCACGGGGTAACTTTTGTTTAGTCGCGATATTACAAACATCAACTCTTTCGATTGATATATTTGGTATCAATCAACTTTAAACTTAAATCTTGTGGTCTAATGCTATACTGAACTATTGATTTATAATAAACCTATGAACTCACTCAACCTCGTGTTGACTTTTTAAAGCATGTTTATTCTGAGGTACTTAAATATTGGTTCCGCTGTATATCTGCTGCTTTGATGATGATTGCTTGCTATGCTTGGAGTCTTCATTACATATCATATCAATTAAAGACATTTAATGCTCTAAATACAATGTAATCTATTTATCTTCTGCTGCAAAACTCAATAAAACGTCTCATATAGAGTCGTTCTCGTTTATACATCTGTGATTTGATATAATTAGTCACAAATACCCCAGGCCCTATTTGGGGGTGTGACAGATTGGTATCAGGGCAGGGCTGTTATAGAGAACCAGGATTGCATTTTATGTGTGCCTTATGTGTTAGCTAGGGTGCCTTAGCAATCTTTAGGACTATAGCCTTTCCTGCCTTAGTTTTAATTGCCTATCTCTTATTATCTTGCTATCTATTATCTATACTTTTACCTCTTTCCTTATGCCTTCCTTACAACGCTTGTAACTTTCCTTCTCACATTCTTTTAGGATGACTAGCATGAACCCTATCATCATTACAGACATCGAAGGCTATCACTCATGATTATTGAAATTCTTGACATTCCTATGTCATCTATCATGGTTTTGTGTATTACATATGTATTACATGAAATGTTATCCATGATTCTTGGAATCTCTACTATTCATATTCATTACTTTCAAAATCTTTGCTTTCTCTTTATTTTTGATCATTGAATTTTCTTGACGAGTGGCGTCTACGAAACTCTAGAATGGAAGGGTTTGGATTACCAATTTAAAGGATCCTATAGATCAAGCCCCTAGACTTGAATAGGCCATTACGAATTGAAAGTCTTTAATCGAAAGATTATCTGATTACATACTTATCATTTTTATCTCGACACATCATACCACAATTATTACATAAATGGAGTATAGACACATCATATCTTATCGTATCTTATCATATCTATCCCAATAGACTTTGTCTAACACTTTTCCTAAATTTCCTCCGTAAATTACGGAAATCTTTTTGCTATATATACGTATTCAAGGAGACGAATATATCATTCAATATTTAACACCCATTTCATATCAAACCCTATTCCAAACACATAATATGGATTTCTCACCTGATTCCTCAAGTTCCTCTAGCTCCGAAGATAGCGTGACGGGAGCACACCCACTGATCAATTACCGTAATTTCTTCAGAAAATGGGGATGGGTTCGCGAAATACTCACCCTATGGAGAAATGAAGAAGGTACTTCTTATCACGAGCCAAACTTACCACCAAACGTCGGAGTACTCGATCCGCTTACCGGCGAACCTGTTCGCAATACTGTTTACACTCTTTTCGCAAGGATTTTCCGCCTCGAATGTCGAATCGATGTAGCCCAAGACAGTATTCATCCTCTACTCCCGAATTCTAACAAGATAGGGTTATTAGAAGAAGTTAGAAGACTTCAAACTAAATATCAAGAATTGACAAACCTTACGGAAGAATGGGTAGAACAAATCCATAAAATCAAGCGTAAAGTAGAAACCCTGGAGGAAACAGTGCACGATTTGGAAGCTAGACTCACACCTACTACCCAAGTACCACAAACAACACCAGCAACATAACCAGCACCACCAGTACCATCAGTACCACCAACATCACCAACGTCACCAACACCACAAGCAATACCAACAGCAACCGCAACACCACCAGCAGTATCGTCAATATCACCAGCACCGACGGCACTACCAGAATCAGCAACAGCCTTAACAGTATGGCCAACATCATCAACACAGCAAGCATTATAAGCACCAACAGTTGCATCAGTATCAGCAACAACATCAGCACCATCAGCTTCATCAACAACAACATCAACATTCCACGCCTCAACATCACACTCGTTACCTCAAGAATCAATATCATACGCCCCATAGATACCAATATCATACGCCCCATAGATACCGAAGTATATCAATAACCATGAACGACGAAGTATTGATTCATAACTTCATTAAAGAAATATTCCGCGACGATTATGTACTCTCAAGTTTTGAAGATTATATATTCTCGTTTCAACCGTAAATCAAATGAGCTTAATATTATATTAACTCATTTAATCCATGATTACATCTGAAGGAAAATGTATATGTACGTATATTTTCATAAAGATTGTAATTAAAAATTCTTTTGTACAAACTGTTGATTGTAAAATATTTTAACGGGTAGGTAATACCCGAGAAATATTTATATCTCACATTAATATGTTACATCGTACATTCTTCAATTATGATTCAATAAGTCAGTAACTATACTACTTACATTCACAAGATATATGTATCTGTTCACTAAAGAACAACCACTACATATTTTGACATATCAGAATCCAATCAAAGCTTTAGCAAGTGTTATCTTCCTAAAGATTACTACATTCCTGAATTATATTCATTCGCATTCTGTGATGAATTATCACATCAAACCACCGAAATTATCATTTACGACATTTCTTCGGCAACCGTTAGACCCGTTAACGGTTACATCCTGCGTTCAACTATCAAATTCAAAATCCTTGAAAACACCTTAGAACTATAACCAACGATTCAGATTCGTTAACCCTAATAATGCTGATGAAGCAGCAAAAGCTGTAGATGGTCTTAATGACCAGAAGCTTAATAATAAAGAATTGTGTGTTGGATAAGCTCAAAAGAAAATCTGGTATTGAGAAACGGATTGAGCAAAACATGAAGGAAGCTGTGGACAAATACCAAGGACTAAACCTATAACCAAAGAATCTAGATGATTCGATTTCTGAAGGAAATCACAGAAGATCTCCTTACTTATCTTAAATCCTTACAGAAGAATTTTCCTCATTATCATTTGATCTTAGAAAATTTTAAGATATCATCGTATCTTTCGTTATAAATATCCTCTATATTTTTGAAGATATCTTCATAACGATTCTTGTCCGCAATTAATCATCTCTTTGCGATATCTTTATTACATCATAAAGGAAACTGTTTAAGTTTCTATATTTTATATAATTTGAGTTCAAATTATGAATGATTTCTGGAGAACTGTTGGGAATTGAAGCATGAGTTAGTATAATATAATGGCGTCAGGCCAAAGTGATTATATTACAGTAAGTCATGCTAAGTTTCTAATGGAAGATGATGATTCATAGACTTTATAATCATCATTTGCCATGTTACACGACTCTTACATTTTACCTAATCTCTGAACATATCAAGAAAATATATTCTTGATAGTTCTATCCTCAGTAATTCTGGTAACTTAACAAATCAAATCGTGATATTACGATTCCTTTCTGCTTAGAACATTAGGTTCATTTGAAACTTTATACCTACAAATTATGGAAATCAATCATGACTATGTCAAAAGTTAAGGCGAACATTTAATTACCTCATTTCAATATTTTACGATAACTTCGTTTATACTCTTCCTGTAATCGAATCGTTTCATTCATATTACCAATGTTGATAAAACTCTATTTTTCAACTCATATTCATCATTCTTGTTGTAAAGAATGACGATCTCTATCAAATTTCATGATTATGATTTTCATGAACTCCTCTCTATTTTGTCAACCCTAATATTGTGGCATAAACACTCAAGGTTTAAATAAGATCACTATTATTCATAACACATTTCATATGTATTGAAATGCTTATATAGCGTCATCATCTCTTTCTGAGAAAACCTAATCAATGACACTCTTGTTAAATCCTTTAGATAACCTCTGCATTAATAATAAAATGCACTTCGTAGAATTTATGGATCGTAAGATTTAAACGCTAGAAACAAAACAATATTCTATCCGTTGGAATTCACGCAAGGCCCCGAGTATACCTGGGAATGTGAAAACCAAATAAAATGAAAATATCCTCACCTATTTACAAACAACGCCGACTGATGGCAACAACTAAATTTTGGGACGAAATTTCTTTTAACGGGTAGGTACTGTGACAACCCGGGAATTTCCGACTAAATTTAAACTTAATCTTTAATATTTTCAAGACGATAAGCAACATTTGTTAAACTAAATCTCCAAATCTTTGAGCTGTTTCAATTATCTTTGACCAATTCCGACGATTCACGAACAAATAATTTTAAATGAATATATAAACTTGTAATATAATACGACTTAATTGTTATAACTAAAAATGTAAAACTTTATACAAGATAATATTGTTGTTATATTATTACTTTTATTATTATATTTAACAATATTATCATTATCATTTACAATTATCATTATCAGTATTGTCAAAAACAATACTATTATTAATATTGTTATTATTATTATCAAAATTATTATTATCATTATTTATCATCTATTATGATGGTTAGTAATATCATTAACATAATATATCATTAACATTATTATTAGTATTATCATTACTAATATTATTATTATTATTATTATTATTATTATTGTTATACTTATTATTATTATTATTAATTTTATTATTAATTGTCATATTATTCTCATTATTAATAATATTAAAAGTATTATTATTATTAATACAATTATTATTATTATTAGTATTATATTTATTAATATATTTTAAAAAAATAAAAATAAAATAAATAAATAAATAAAAAGAATCAGACATAACCTAATACCTAAATTAGGTATATATTACTTTTGAATTTTTTTAATTGATCGTGATTTTCATATCTGCTTTTGATCTTCTTCCTGATTTTTATATATTTTTAATTTTTTTCTTTGTTGTCTGTAATTACAAACCGAGACCCACAAATCTTCTATATAACAATGGAATTGCTCAGTGATATGGAAAACAACTCGACATTACACTATCAATATCAATTATCATTTATAACAAGTTCAATATACCAAATTAAACACATATATTAAAGGATCAGACACCATCCCCTGTTCATAAACTCAAATATTGAAAAGCTCGATTTCAAATGAAATTTAAAAATCCTTAAATGCAGTTATGTTTGAAATCTCTATTTCAAACTATCTGCAAAGTTTTGAACCTCAATTTTTCATAACGAATCCAAATTGTTGAGTCAAAGTTAAAGTTTCAAAAGTCAAACGAATCGTTCTTGTCAAAATTCGAATTTGTTTTTGAGTTTATGAATTAATTGATGATTCAGATAGTTTCTATAAAAGATTTTAAACATATTTTGTGTTACAACCTTTAGCTAAAACATCCTCGAATTCAAAGTTTTTTTTTTTTTTTTAATAACAGCGACAGCAGCTGTGTTCTATTTTTTTTTCTTCTTCTTTTCGTTTCTATTAATTCAAGATTAACATAGGTTGATTATAATTTGTCTAAAAGTCCTAAAAACCGTTTAGTTAACTAATTGTAAGATGGTTTAATCCTTTGGTCGATTTGCTTTGTGAAGGAGAAGAAGAATAAAGAAACAGATAGATATAGAATATATTTATTATTACGGGGTATAAATCAGAGATAACAAAGATAGAGGAATGATTTGGGGTGTTTACAGGTGAGCGAGAGGTCACGGGTTCGAGCCCGGTTCGTTGCAAATTTTTTTTAGAAAATCTTGTGAAGGTAGTTTTCATTCTTAAAATTATTATTATTATAATAATTATTATTATTATTATTATTATTATTATTATTATTATTATTATTATTATTATTATTAGTACTAGTAGTAGTAGTAGTATTGTAATTATTATTTTCATTAACATAAGTATTATTAATATTACCATTATTATTATTAATATGATATCATTAGTAGTATTATTATGATTAAAACTATTATTTTTGTATTATTATCATTATTATTGAAATAATTATTATTATCAAAAATTATCATTTAGAATTAGTATTATTATTAAAAGTAACATTTTTATTAAAAATTATCATTTTCATTGTTATTAAAAATCTATCAATTATAAAAGTATCATTGTTATTAAAATTAACATTATCATTATTATTATTACTATTATTATTATTATTATCATTCTTATTAATAAAAGTATTAAAATTATCATTCGTATTAAAATTATCATTTATAATAAGATTGTATTTACTATTAAAACTATCATTATTGTTATCATTAATAGAATCATTAGTATTATTATCATTATTATTATTATTACAAAATAATACAACTCTTTATTCATTATCATCATTAAAATCATTTTATCAAACAAATACTTATATATAGAAAATATATATAAAAGTATTGATAATGCTAAAAACGAACATATATTTCATAGCATTATTTCTCAAGAAAGACAAGCTTTTAGTTGCAATTGTTCTATTTACAAGTGATATTCGTTTAAATAATAAAAGGTGAAGACAAAAGACAGATTCGACGAATTGAAGACGCAAACGACCAAAAAGCTCAAAAGTACAAAAGACAATAAAAAAGGTTCCAATTATTGATAAGAAACGTCTCGAAATTACAAGAGTACAAGATTCAAAACGCAAAGTACAAGATATTAAATTGTACGCAAGGACGTTCGAAAATCCGGAACCGGGTCCAGAGTCAACTCTTAACGCTCGATGCAACGGACTAAAAATTACAAGTTAACTATGTATATAAATATAATATAATATATAATTAATTATATTAATTATATATATATTATATTTATAAATAAAAACCGTCGGCAGAGAAAGACTCCAAGGGACTGAGCTGTAAATTCATTCTCCGCGACTCGCGGAGTTTGAAGAGGATTTCACCGCGAGTCGCGGAGCCCCAAAATGAAATTCTGCCTATAAAGCCAACCGAATTCTGATCGTAAAAATCATCTTTTTCTTCCTCATTCATACGTAAAATTTATATTTATATTTATAATTTATATTTTAATTTTAATTATAATTCTAATAATAAGGGTATGTTAGCGAATGTTGTAAGGGTGTAAGTCGAAATTCTGTCCGTGTAACGCTACGCTATTTTTAATCATTGTAAGTTATGTTCAACCTTTTTACATTAATTTCTCGTAGCTAAGTTATTATTATGCTTATTTAAAACGAAGTAATCATGATGTTGGGCTAATTACTAAAATTGGGTAATTGGGCTTTGTACCATAATTGGGGTTTGGACAAAAGAACGACACTTGTGGAAATTAGACTATGAGCTATTAATGGGCTTTATATTTGTTTAACTAAATGATAGTTTGTTAATGTTAATATAAAGATTTACAATTGGGCGTCCCTATAAATTACCATATACACTCAATCGGACACGATGGGCGGGGTATTTATATGTACGAATAATCGTTCATTTAACCGGACACGGAAATGAATTAATAGTTAATAAACTTGTTGAAACAGGGGTGAATTACATTCAAGGGTAATTGGTGTAATTGTTAACAAAGTAGTAAAACCTTGGTTTACACGCAGTCGATAACCTGGTGTATTCATTAAACAAAGTATTAAAACCTTGTTACAATTCGAATCCCCAATTAGTTGGAATATTTAACTTCGGGTATAAGAATAATTTGACGAGGACACTCGCACTTTATATTTACGACTGATGGACTGTTATGGACAAAAACCAGACGGACATATTAAATAATCCAGGACAAATGACAATTAACCCATGGGCATAAAACTAAAATCAACACGTCAAACATCATGATTACGGAAGTTTAAATAAGCATAATTCTTTTATTTCATATTTAATTTCCTTTATTTTATATTTAATTGCACTTCTAATTATCGCACTTTTATTTATTGTTATTTAATTGCACTTTTAATTATCGTCCTTTTTAATTATCGCAAGTTTATTTTATCGCACTTTTATTATTCGCAATTTCATTATCGTTATTTACTTTACGCTTTAATTTAAGTCTTGTATTTATTTTATATTTTACATTAGGTTTTAACTGCGACTAAAGTTTTAAAATCGACAAACCGGTCATTAAACGGTAAAAACCCCCTTTATAATAATAATATTATTTATATATATGTTTGTATTTTTATAAATGTAAACTAATATAGCGTTGAGCTTTGTTTAAAAAAGATTCCCTGTGGAACGAACCGGACTTACTAAAAACTACACTACTGTACGATTAGGTACACTGCCTATAAGTGTTGTAGCAAGGTTTAAGTATATCCATTCTATAAATAAATAAATATCTTGTGTAAAATTGTATCGTATTTAATAGTATTTCCTGCAAAAATTTAATAGTATTTTATACACCTTAGCTTTGACATCAAGTATATATATAGAAATATATAACAATTGAAATAATATATAAACTTATTCGATTACGAGTATATGTGTTAATATATATACTTGATATAGGTTCGTGAATCCGAGGTCAACTCTGTACTTGTTCAGTGCCATCCTATGCATATTTACTACAAACTATCGTATCGTATCGTGAGTTTTCATAGCTCCCTTTTTTTATATATATTTTTGGGCTGAGAATGCATGCGCAACTTTTATAACTGTTTTACACGTTAGACACAAGTACTCAAACTTTTATGCTATATACGTGCTTTGTCATGCTAAATCCCTGCCGTAATATCGTTAATTGCTGAGGTATAAGATGCAAGCTTAGTTATTGTGAGTAGCGCTACTGAGAGTGACGTCTCTATCCATTTGACAGTTGGTCTTTGGATACATAATAATGATTCAACGACACTGACAGTACAAGGTGTCACGGGGTAACTTTTGTTTAGTCGCGATATTACAAACATCAACTCTTTCGATTGATATATTTGGTATCAATCAACTTTAAACTTAAATCTTGTGGTCTAATGCTATACTGAACTATTGATTTATAATAAACCTATGAACTCACTCAACCTCGTGTTGACTTTTTAAAGCTTGTTTATTCTGAGGTACTTAAATATTGGTTCCGCTGTATATCTGCTGCTTTGATGATGATTGCTTGCTATGCTTGGAGTCTTCATTACATATCATATCAATTAAAGACATTTAATGCTCTAAATACAATGTAATCTATTTATCTTCTGCTGCAAAACTCAATAAAACGTCTCATATAGAGTCGTTCTCGTTTATACATCTGTGATTTGATATAATTAGTCACAAATACCCCAGGCCCTATTTGGGGGTGTGACAGATTGGTATCAGGGCAGGGCTGTTATAGAGAACCAGGATTGCATTTTATGTGTGCCTTATGTGTTAGCTAGGGTGCCTTAGCAATCTTTAGGACTATAGCCTTTCCTGCCTTAGTTTTAATTGCCTATCTCTTATTATCTTGCTATCTATTATCTATACTTTTACCTCTTTCCTTATGCCTTCCTTACAACGCTTGTAACTTTCCTTCTCACATTCTTTTAGGATGACTAGCATGAACCCTATCATCATTACAGACATCGAAGGCTATCACTCATGATTATTGAAATTCTTGACATTCCTATGTCATCTATCATGGTTTTGTGTATTACATATGTATTACATGAAATGTTATCCATGATTCTTGGAATCTCTACTATTCATATTCATTACTTTCAAAATCTTTGCTTTCTCTTTATTTTTGATCATTGAATTTTCTTGACGAGTGGCGTCTACGAAACTCTAGAATGGAAGGGTTTGGATTACCAATTTAAAGGATCCTATAGATCAAGCCCCTAGACTTGAATAGGCCATTACGAATTGAAAGTCTTTAATCGAAAGATTATCTGATTACATACTTATCATTTTTATCTCGACACATCATACCACAATTATTACATAAATGGAGTATAGACACATCATATCTTATCGTATCTTATCATATCTATCCCAATAGACTTTGTCTAACACTTTTCCTAAATTTCCTCCGTAAATTACGGAAATCTTTTTGCTATATATACGTATTCAAGGAGACGAATATATCATTCAATATTTAACACCCATTTCATATCAAACCCTATTCCAAACACATAATATGGATTTCTCACCTGATTCCTCAAGTTCCTCTAGCTCCGAAGATAGCGTGACGGGAGCACACCCACTGATCAATTACCGTAATTTCTTCAGAAAATGGGGATGGGTTCGCAAAATACTCACCCTATGGAGAAATGAAGAAGGTACTTCTTATCACGAGCCAAACTTACCACCAAACGTCGGAGTACTCGATCCGCTTACCGGCGAACCTGTTCGCAATACTGTTTACACTCTTTTCGCAAGGATTTTCCGCCTCGAATGTCGAATCGATGTAGCCCAAGACAGTATTCATCCTCTACTCCCGAATTCTAACAAGATAGGGTTATTAGAAGAAGTTAGAAGACTTCAAACTAAATATCAAGAATTGACAAACCTTACGGAAGAATGGGTAGAACAAATCCATAAAATCAAGCGTAAAGTAGAAACCCTGGAGGAAACAGTGCACGATTTGGAAGCTAGACTCACACCTACTACCCAAGTACCACAAACAACACCAGCAACATAACCAGCACCACCAGTACCATCAGTACCACCAACATCACCAACGTCACCAACACCACAAGCAATACCAACAGCAACCGCAACACCACCAGCAGTATCGTCAACATCACCAGCACCGACGGCACTACCAGAATCAGCAACAGCCTTAACAGTATGGCCAACATCATCAACACAGCAAGCATTATAAGCACCAACAGTTGCATCAGTATCAGCAACAACATCAGCACCATCAGCTTCATCAACAACAACATCAACATTCCACGCCTCAACATCACACTCGTTACCTCAAGAATCAATATCATACGCCCCATAGATACCAATATCATACGCCCCATAGATACCGAAGTATATCAATAACCATGAACGACGAAGTATTGATTCATAACTTCATTAAAGAAATATTCCGCGACGATTATGTACTCTCAAGTTTTGAAGATTATATATTCTCGTTTCAACCGTAAATCAAATGAGCTTAATATTATATTAACTCATTTAATCCATGATTACATCTGAAGGAAAATGTATATGTACGTATATTTTCATAAAGATTGTAATTAAAAATTCTTTTGTACAAACTGTTGATTGTAAAATATTTTAACGGGTAGGTAATACCCGAGAAATATTTATATCTCACATTAATATGTTACATCGTACATTCTTCAATTATGATTCAATAAGTCAGTAACTATACTACTTACATTCACAAGATATATGTATCTGTTCACTAAAGAACAACCACTACATATTTTGACATATCAGAATCCAATCAAAGCTTTAGCAAGTGTTATCTTCCTAAAGATTACTACATTCCTGAATTATATTCATTCGCATTCTGTGATGAATTATCACATCAAACCACCGAAATTATCATTTACGACATTTCTTCGGCAACCGTTAGACCCGTTAACGGTTACATCCTGCGTTCAACGATCAAATTCAAAATCCTTGAAAACACCTTAGAACTATAACCAACGATTCAGATTCGTTAACCCTAATAATGCTGATGAAGCAGCAAAAGCTGTAGATGGTCTTAATGACCAGAAGCTTAATAATAAAGAATTGTGTGTTGGATAAGCTCAAAAGAAAATCTGGTATTGAGAAACGGATTGAGCAAAACATGAAGGAAGCTGTGGACAAATACCAAGGACTAAACCTATAACCAAAGAATCTAGATGATTCGATTTCTGAAGGAAATCACAGAAGATCTCCTTACTTATCTTAAATCCTTACAGAAGAATTTTCCTCATTATCATTTGATCTTAGAAAATTTTAAGATATCATCGTATCTTTCGTTATAAATATCCTCTATATTTTTGAAGATATCTTCATAACGATTCTTGTCCGCAATTAATCATCTCTTTGCGATATCTTTATTACATCATAAAGGAAACTGTTTAAGTTTCTATATTTTATATAATTTGAGTTCAAATTATGAATGATTTCTGGAGAACTGTTGGGAATTGAAGCATGAGTTAGTATAATATAATGGCGTCAGGCCAAAGTGATTATATTACAGTAAGTCATGCTAAGTTTCTAATGGAAGATGATGATTCATAGACTTTATAATCATCATTTGCCATGTTACACGACTCTTACATTTTACCTAATCTCTGAACATATCAAGAAAATATATTCTTGATAGTTCTATCCTCAGTAATTCTGGTAACTTAACAAATCAAATCGTGATATTACGATTCCTTTCTGCTTAGAACATTAGGTTCATTTGAAACTTTATACCTACAAATTATGGAAATCAATCATGACTATGTCAAAAGTTAAGGCGAACATTTAATTACCTCATTTCAATATTTTACGATAACTTCGTTTATACTCTTCCTGTAATCGAATCGTTTCATTCATATTACCAATGTTGATAAAACTCTATTTTTCAACTCATATTCATCATTCTTGTTGTAAAGAATGACGATCTCTATCAAATTTCATGATTATGATTTTCATGAACTCCTCTCTATTTTGTCAACCCTAATATTGTGGCATAAACACTCAAGGTTTAAATAAGATCACTATTATTCATAACACATTTCATATGTATTGAAATGCTTATATAGCGTCATCATCTCTTTCTGAGAAAACCTAATCAATGACACTCTTGTTAAATCCTTTAGATAACCTCTGCATTAATAATAAAATGCACTTCGTAGAATTTATGGATCGTAAGATTTAAACGCTAGAAACAAAACAATATTCTATCCGTTGGAATTCACGCAAGGCCCCGAGTATACCTGGGAATGTGAAAACCAAATAAAATGAAAATATCCTCACCTATTTACAAACAACGCCGACTGATGGCAACAACTAAATTTTGGGACGAAATTTCTTTTAACGAGTAGGTACTGTGACAACCCGGGAATTTCCGACTAAATTTAAACTTAATCTTTAATATTTTCAAGACGATAAGCAACATTTGTTAAACTAAATCTCCAAATCTTTGAGCTGTTTCAATTATCTTTGACCAATTCCGACGATTCACGAACAAATAATTTTAAATGAATATATAAACTTGTAATATAATACGACTTAATTGTTATAACTAAAAATGTAAAACTTTATACAAGATAATATTGTTGTTATATTATTACTTTTATTATTATATTTAACAATATTATCATTATCATTTACAATTATCATTATCAGTATTGTCAAAAACAATACTATTATTAATATTGTTATTATTATTATCAAAATTATTATTATCATTATTTATCATCTATTATGATGGTTAGTAATATCATTAACATAATATATCATTAACATTATTATTAGTATTATCATTACTAATATTATTATTATTATTATTATTATTATTGTTATACTTATTATTATTATTATTAATTTTATTATTAATTGTCATATTATTCTCATTATTAATAATATTAAAAGTATTATTATTATTAATACAATTATTATTATTATTAGTATTATATTTATTAATATATTTTAAAAAAATAAAAATAAAATAAATAAATAAATAAAAAGAATCAGACATAACCTAATACCTAAATTAGGTATATATTACTTTTGAATTTTTTTAATTGATCGTGATTTTCATATCTGCTTTTGATCTTCTTCCTGATTTTTATATATTTTTAATTTTTTTCTTTGTTGTCTGTAATTACAAACCGAGACCCACAAATCTTCTATATAACAATGGAATTGCTCAGTGATATGGAAAACAACTCGACATTACACTATCAATATCAATTATCATTTATAACAAGTTCAATATACCAAATTAAACACATATATTAAAGGATCAGACACCATCCCCTGTTCATAAACTCAAATATTGAAAAGCTCGATTTCAAATGAAATTTAAAAATCCTTAAATGCAGTTATGTTTGAAATCTCTATTTCAAACTATCTGCAAAGTTTTGAACCTCAATTTTTCATAACGAATCCAAATTGTTGAGTCAAAGTTAAAGTTTCAAAAGTCAAACGAATCGTTCTTGTCAAAATTCGAATTTGTTTTTGAGTTTATGAATTAATTGATGATTCAGATAGTTTCTATAAAAGATTTTAAACATATTTTGTGTTACAACCTTTAGCTAAAACATCCTCGAATTCAAAGTTTTTTTTTTTTTTTTAATAACAGCGACAGCAGCTGTGTTCTATTTTTTTTTCTTCTTCTTTTCGTTTCTATTAATTCAAGATTAACATAGGTTGATTATAATTTGTCTAAAAGTCCTAAAAACCATTTAGTTAACTAATTGTAAGATGGTTTAATCCTTTGGTCGATTTGCTTTGTGAAGGAGAAGAAGAATAAAGAAACAGATAGATATAGAATATATTTATTATTACGGGGTATAAATCAGAGATAACAAAGATAGAGGAATGATTTGGGGTGTTTACAGGTGAGCGAGAGGTCACGGGTTCGAGCCCGGTTCGTTGCAAATTTTTTTTAGAAAATCTTGTGAAGGTAGTTTTCATTCTTAAAATTATTATTATTATAATAATTATTATTATTATTATTATTATTATTATTATTATTATTATTATTATTATTATTATTAGTACTAGTAGTAGTAGTAGTATTGTAATTATTATTTTCATTAACATAAGTATTATTAATATTACCATTATTATTATTAATATGATATCATTAGTAGTATTATTATGATTAAAACTATTATTTTTGTATTATTATCATTATTATTGAAATAATTATTATTATCAAAAATTATCATTTAGAATTAGTATTATTATTAAAAGTAACATTTTTATTAAAAATTATCATTTTCATTGTTATTAAAAATCTATCAATTATAAAAGTATCATTGTTATTAAAATTAACATTATCATTATTATTACTATTATTATTATTATTATCATTCTTATTAATAAAAGTATTAAAATTATCATTCGTATTAAAATTATCATTTATAATAAGATTGTATTTACTATTAAAACTATCATTATTGTTATCATTAATAGAATCATTAGTATTATTATCATTATTATTATTATTACAAAATAATACAACTCTTTATTCATTATCATCATTAAAATCATTTTATCAAACAAATACTTATATATAGAAAATATATATAAAAGTATTGATAATGCTAAAAACGAACATATATTTCATAGCATTATTTCTCAAGAAAGACAAGCTTTTAGTTGCAATTGTTCTATTTACAAGTGATATTCGTTTAAATAATAAAAGGTGAAGACAAAAGACAGATTCGACGAATTGAAGACGCAAACGACCAAAAAGCTCAAAAGTACAAAAGACAATAAAAAAGGTTCCAATTATTGATAAGAAACGTCTCGAAATTACAAGAGTACAAGATTCAAAACGCAAAGTACAAGATATTAAATTGTACGCAAGGACGTTCGAAAATCCGGAACCGGGTCCAGAGTCAACTCTTAACGCTCGATGCAACGGACTAAAAATTACAAGTTAACTATGTATATAAATATAATATAATATATAATTAATTATATTAATTATATATATATTATATTTATAAATAAAAACCGTCGGCAGAGAAAGACTCCAAGGGACTGAGCTGTAAATTCATTCTCCGCGACTCGCGGAGTTTGAAGAGGATTTCACCGCGAGTCGCGGAGCCCCAAAATGAAATTCTGCCTATAAAGCCAACCGAATTCTGATCGTAAAAATCATCTTTTTCTTCCTCATTCATACGTAAAATTTATATTTATATTTATAATTTATATTTTAATTTTAATTATAATTCTAATAATAAGGGTATGTTAGCGAATGTTGTAAGGGTGTAAGTCGAAATTATGTCCGTGTAACGCTACGCTATTTTTAATCATTGTAAGTTATGTTCAACCTTTTTACATTAATGTCTCGTAGCTAAGTTATTATTATGCTTATTTAAAACGAAGTAATCATGATGTTGGGCTAATTACTAAAATTGGGTAATTGGGCTTTGTACCATAATTGGGGTTTGGACAAAAGAACGACACTTGTGGAAATTAGACTATGAGCTATTAATGGGCTTTATATTTGTTTAACTAAATGATAGTTTGTTAATGTTAATATAAAGATTTACAATTGGGCGTCCCTATAAATTACCATATACACTCGATCGGACACGATGGGCGGGGTATTTATATGTACGAATAATCGTTCATTTAACCGGACACGGAAATGGATTAATAGTTAATAAACTTGTTGAAACAGGGGTGAATTACATTCAAGGGTAATTGGTGTAATTGTTAACAAAGTAGTAAAACCTTGGTTTACACGCAGTCGATAACCTGGTGTATTCATTAAACAAAGTATTAAAACCTTGTTACAATTCGAATCCCCAATTAGTTGGAATATTTAACTTCGGGTATAAGAATAATTTGACGAGGACACTCGCACTTTATATTTACGACTGATGGACTGTTATGGACAAAAACCAGACGGACATATTAAATAATCCAGGACAAATGACAATTAACCCATGGGCATAAAACTAAAATCAACACGTCAAACATCATGATTACGGAAGTTTAAATAAGCATAATTCTTTTATTTCATATTTAATTTCCTTTATTTTATATTTAATTGCACTTCTAATTATCGCACTTTTAATTATTGTTATTTAATTGCACTTTTAATTATCGTCCTTTTTAATTATCGCAAGTTTATTTTATCGCACTTTTATTATTCGCAATTTCATTATCGTTATTTACTTTACGCTTTAATTTAAGTCTTGTATTTATTTTATATTTTACATTAGGTTTTAACTGCGACTAAAGTTTTAAAATCGACAAACCGGTCATTAAACGGTAAAAACCCCCCTTTATAATAATAATATTATTTATATTATGTTTGTATTTTTATAAAAGTAAACTAACATAGCGTTGAGCTTTGTTTAAAAAAGATTCCCTGTGGAACGAACCGGACTTACTAAAAACTACACTACTGTACGATTAGGTACACTGCCTATAAGTGTTGTAGCAAGGTTTAAGTATATCCATTCTATAAATAAATAAATATCTTGTGTAAAATTGTATCGTATTTAATAGTATTTCCTGCAAAAATTTAATAGTATTTTATACACCTTAGCTTTGACATCAAGTATTTTTGGCGCCGCTACCGGGGAACTTTCTAAACGCTGGAAGCGCAACGCTAATATATAAAAAAAAAAGATTTTTAGTTTACTTTTATTAAAATTCGTTTTTGTAAAAAAACGTTTTAAATATTCGAAAATAAAAAAAGAAAAAACAAAAATATAAATATTTTTAGGAGTTTGATAAATATTTAAGTTTTATAAAGTTTCTTTGTTTTTATTTTATAAAAACATAAGTTTTATTTAAGTATTTTGTTTTTATTTAAAAATATAAATATATATATATATATATATATATATATATATATATATATATATATATATATATATATATATATATAATTCTAGTTTTAAGATTTTTATTTATAAAATAATAAAATATTTCTATTTAGATATAAGTTTTTATTATATAAATAGTTTTATTAAAACAGAAAATTAAAAACAGAAATTAAAAAAAAATATAAATAAAGAAAAACGCGTCGAATTTAAAGTAAGCTGTCATCTGAATTTCTGAACCCCGCGACTCGCGGGGTTTGATACTTTAAATACCGCGACTCGCGGAGGGGACCTGATGTAGTGACCCGAACTTTTCCATGTTTATATATATTAATTGAGATTGATGTTTACATGATTAAATGTTTCCAACATGTTAAGCAATCAAACTTGTTAAGACTTGATTAATTGAAATAGGTTTCATATAGACAATTGACCACCCAAGTTGACCGGTGATTCACGAACGTTAAAACTTGTAAAAACTATATGATGACATATATATGGATATATATATAGTTAACATGATACTATGATAAGTAAACATATCATTAAGTATATTAACAATGAACTACATATGTAAAAACAAGACTACTAACTTAATGATTTTTAAACGAGACATATATGTAACGATTATCGTTGTAAAGACATTTAATGTATATATATCATATTAAGAGATATTCATACATGATAATATCATGATAATATAATAATTTAAAATCTCATTTGATATTATAAACATTGGGTTAACAACATTTAACAAGATCGTTAACCTAACGGTTTCAAAACAACACTTACATGTAACGACTAACGATGACTTAACGACTCAGTTAAAATGTATATACATGTAGTGTTTTAATATGTATTTATAAACTTTTGAAAGACTTCAATACACTTATCAAAATACTTCTACTTAACAAAAATGCTTACAATTACATCCTCGTTCAGTTTCATCAACAATTCTACTCGTATGCACCCGTATTCGTACTCGTACAATACACAGCTTTTAGATGTATGTACTATTGGTATATACACTCCAATGATCAGCTCTTAGCAGCCCATGTGAGTCACCTAACACATGTGGGAACCATCATTTGGCAACTAGCATGAAATATCTCATAAAATTACAAAAATATGAGTAATCATTCATGACTTATTTACATGAAAACAAAATTACATATCCTTTATATCTAATCCATACACCAACGACCAAAAACACCTACAAACACTTTCATTCTTCAATTTTCTTCATCTAATTGAACTCTCTCAAGTTCTATCTTCAAGTTCTAAGTGTTCTTCATAAATTCCAAAAGTTCTAGTTTCATAAAATCAAGAATACTTTCAAGTTTGCTAGCTCACTTCCAATCTTGTAAGGTGATCATCCAACCTCAAGAAATCTTTGTTTCTTACAGTAGGTTATCATTCTAATACAAGGTAATAATCATATTCAAACTTTGGTTCAATTTCTATAACTATAACAATCTTATTTCAAGTGATGATCTTACTTGAACTTGTTTTCGTGTCATGATTTTGCTTCAAGAACTTTGAGCCATCCAAGGATCCATTGAAGCTAGATCCATTTTTCTCTTTTCCAGTAGGTTCATCCAAGGAACTTAAGGTAGTAATGATGTTCATAACATCATTCGATTCATACATATAAAGCTATCTTATTCGAAGGTTTAAACTTGTAATCACTAGAACATAGTTTAGTTAATTCTAAACTTGTTCGCAAACAAAAGTTAATCCTTCTAACTTGACTTTTAAAATCAAATAAACACATGTTCTATATCTATATGATATGCTAACTTAATGATTTAAAACCTGGAAACACGAAAAACACCGTAAAACTGGATTTACGCCGTCGTAGTAACACCGCGGGCTGTTTTGGGTTAGTTAATTAAAAACTATGATAAACTTTGATTTAAAAGTTGTTATTCTGAGAAAATGATTTTTATTATGAACATGAAACTATATCCAAAAATTATGGTTAAACTCAAAGTGGAAGTATGTTTTCTAAAATGGTCATCTAGACGTCGTTCTTTCGACTGAAATGACTACCTTTACAAAAACGACTTGTAACTTATTTTTCCGACTAGAAACCTATACTTTTTTTGTTTAGATTCATAAAATAGAGTTCAATATGAAACCATAGCAATTTGATTCACTCAAAACGGATTTAAAATGAAGAAGTTATGGGTAAAACAAGATTGGATAATTTTTCTCATTTTAGCTACGTGAAAATTGGTAACAAATCTATTCCAACCATAACTTAATCAACTTGTATTATATATTATGTAATCTTGAGATACCATAGACACGTATACAATGTTTCGACCTATCATGTCGACACATCTATATATATTTCGGAACAACCATAGACACTCTATATGTGAATGTTGGAGTTAGCTATACAGGGTTGAGGTTGATTCCAAAATATATATAGTTTGAGTTGTGATCAATACTGAGATACGTATACACTGGGTCGTGGATTGATTCAAGATAATATTTATCGATTTATTTCTGTACATCTAACTGTGGACAACTAGTTGTAGGTTACTAACGAGGACAGCTGACTTAATAAACTTAAAACATCAAAATATATTAAAAGTGTTGTAAATATATTTTGAACATACTTTGATATATATGTATATATTGTTATAGGTTCGTGAATCAACCAGTGGCCAAGTCTTACTTCCCGACGAAGTAAAAATCTGTGAAAGTGAGTTATAGTCCCACTTTTAAAATCTAATATTTTTGGGATGAGAATACATGCAGGTTTTATAAATGATTTACAAAATAGACACAAGTACGTGAAACTACATTCTATGGTTGAATTATCGAAATCGAATATGCCCCTTTTTATTAAGTCTGGTAATCTAAGAATTAGGGAACAGACACCCTAATTGACGCGAATCCTAAAGATAGATCTATTGGGCTTAACAAACCCTATCCAAAGTACCGGATGCTTTAGTACTTCGAAATTTATATCATATCCGAAGGGTGTCCCGGAATGATGGGGATATTCTTATATATGCATCTTGTTAATGTCGGTTACCAGGTGTTCACCATATGAATGGTTTTTATCTCTATGTATGGGATGTGTATTGAAATATGAAATCTTGTGGTCTATTGTTACGATTTGATATATATAGGTTAAACCTATAACTCACCAACATTTTTTGTTGACGTTTAAAGCATGTTTATTCTCAGGTGAATATTAAGAGCTTCCGCTGTTGCATACTAAAATAAGGACAAGATTTGGAGTCCATGTTTGTATGATATTGTGTAAAAACTGCATTCAAGAAACTGATTTCGATGTAACATATTTGTATTGTAAACCATTATGTAATGGTCGTGTGTAAACAGGATATTTTAGATTATCATTATTTGATAATCTACGTAAAGCTTTTTAAACCTTTATTTATGAAATAAAGGTTATGGTTTGTTTTAAAAATGAATGCAGTCTTTGAAAAACGTCTCATATAGAGGTCAAAACCTCGCAACGAAATCAATTAATATGGAACGTTTTTAATCAATAAGAACGGGACATTTCAGTTGGTATCAGAGCGTTGGTCTTAGAGAACCAGAATTTTGCATTAGTGTGTCTTATGTAGTTTGTTAGGATGCATTAGTGAGTCTGGACTTCGACCGTGTTTACTTGAAAAATGATTGCTTAACAAATTTTGTTGGAAACTATATATTTTTAACATGTGAATATTATGTGATATATTAATCTCTTAACGCGTTTGATATTATGTGATAGATGTCTACCTCTAGAACAAGTCCCATTGACTCACCTAATAATAATGAAGAGTCAAATGTAAATTGGAATGATTCGTGGACTGATTCACAAGTTCCCGAAGAGGAACCGGAAGAAGAGTCGGAACCAGAAGAAGAATCGGAACCGGAAGAAGAATCGGAACCGGATGAAGAAATAGAACCGGTGGGGGAAATAATAAAACGGTTAAGTAAAAGAAAATCCTCAACCAACCGACCAAGGTTAATTATGGTCAATGGTGTTTCCGCTAAGGAAGCAAAATATTGGGAGGACTACCAATTCTCCGATGAATCGGATTCCGACGAGAATTCCGATGATGTTATAGAAATTACCCCAACTGAATTTAAAAAGGCAAAAGAAAATAATAAGGGAAAGGGCATAAAAATAGAGAAATCTAATTCCAACCCCGATGAACTTTATATGTATCGTCAACCCCCGAAGTCCTTAAGTTGTAACAATGACCCGGGAACCTCTAAACCACCAGGTTTTTCTAAACCAATGTGGAAAATAACGGCTCGTATTAGGGGAACATCATATATCCCTAGAAACTTGGGAAAACGAACCAAAACCAAAGAAGAAGAAACAAGCGAGTCGGAATAAGATAGTTGTATTCGTGTGGTGTGATATATGTAATATAGTGTGCTTATGCTTTATGATATATGTAAAAATTGTTTGTATTAATAAGTATTTTTTTATGAATCTAACTCTTGTCTATTTTACAGTATAAAAACACAAAATGGATAGACAACCCAATATTTTAAGAGACCTACCCGGAGACATGATTGATGAAATCTTGTCTAGAGTCGGTCAGAATTCCTCGGCACAACTATTTAAGGCGAGATCAGTTTGTAAGACATTCGAAGAACGTTCCAAGAATGATTTGGTTTATAAGAGACTTTCGTTTGAAAGATGGGGGATATCACATTGGGAAACCCATAAGTTACGATGTGTTTACTTTGACGCATATATTGCGGGGAACCCAAATGCTATTTTACGCAACGGGTTAAGAAATTATTTTGACTCAATATATCCGAATATTGGACTTCGTGATTTAGAAAAAGCGGCTAACATGCAACATAAAGAAGCATGTTATGCTTACGGATTAGTAATGTTCGCTTCTCACCAAAGTGAGAACAAGAACATCGGGCTACAACTATTAAACAAAACGTTTCCACAAGTGACGGAGTCGGTAATTGGGGTAAGAAATGAGGTTTTTAGATTATTACGGGACTGTTGGACATTACGTAACCCTCGTCCCTTTGACGACGTTACAACACGCTGTCTTATCAATGGCCATAACGGTTATGTTGCACAAGACCAAGGATGGGAAGTAGTCCTAGTAAAACCAGAATGCATGACTTGTTTCTGGACGTATGAATTACGTGTCTTTATTGCCTTTGCTGAACGACTTGTGTACTAGCTAGAATTATCTTCACAACTATCTTGTATCAAAGTTATTGTGTGCTATATTTCATGCTTTATGTAAAATAAGCGGTATTGTAAGTTTGTAAAATATTGTATAAAAGTTTGAACGCGAAATATTATTATAATCAGTTTTTCATATAGAATTGTAGTAGTTGAATTGTATATTAGCTACTAAGTATGAACTTAACGGGTAGGTACTACCCGAATTTAAACTTATAAAACGCTAATATGAAGAAAAAGCTTTTATAAATGAGTTCATATTATGCTACGAAATACTATTAACTACTCTTAATATTCTGTATGATTAACTTGTTCCATTTAACTATTTTGAAGGAAATGGCACCGACTACTCGACACACCGTGAATATGAATGAAGAGGAATTCCGTACTTTTCTAGCTTCAAACATAGCCGCAGTACAGGCTGCGCTACATACCAACAATAACCTTGGATCTAGCAGTACAGGAAATCGTGTAGGATGCACCTACAAAGAATTCACTGCCTGCAAACCTTTGGAATTTGATGGAACCGAAGGACCAATCGGATTGAAACGGTGGACCGAGAAGGTTGAATCGGTGTTTGCCATAAGTAAGTGTACTGAAGAGGACAAAGTGAAGTACGCTACGCATACCTTCACAGGTTCTGCGTTAACATGGTGGAATACCTATCTAGAGCAAGTGGGACAAGACGATGCGTACGCACTACCGTGGTCAGCATTCAAGCACTTGATGAACGAGAAGTACCGTCCCAGAACCGAGGTCAATAAGCTCAAGACAGAACTTAGAGGGTTACGAACCCAAGGATTTGATATTACCACGTACGAAAGACGATTCACAGAATTGTGCCTATTGTGTCCGGGAGCATTCGAAGATGAGGAAGAGAAGATCGACGCGTTTGTGAAAGGATTACCGGAAAGAATCCAAGAAGATATAAGTTCACACGAGCCCGCCTCCATACAACAGGCATGTAGAATGGCTCACAAACTCGTGAACCAAATTGAAGAAAGAATTAAAGAACAGACTGCTGAAGAGGCCAATGTGAAGCAAGTCAAAAGAAAGTGGGAGGAAAACGGTGATAAGAATCACCAATACAACAACAACAGCAATTACAACAATAATCGCAACAATTTTCCCAACAATCGCAACATCAATCGCAACTACAACAAACGGCCCAACAACAACAACAACAACAACAACAACAACAACAACAACAGCAACTACAACAATCATCCCAACAACAACAATAACCGCAACAACAACAACAATCAGAAGCAGCTATGCCAAAGGTGTGAAAAGAATCACTCAGGGTTCTGCACCAAATTTTGCAACAAGTGTAAAAGAAATGGTCATAGCGCGGCGAAGTGTGAGGTCTACGGACCAGGGGTTAATAGAACGAAAGGAACAAATGGTGTCGGAACGAGTAATGGCGGAGCAAGTAGTGTCGGAGCAAGTTATGCCAATGTAGTTTGTTATAAATGTGGAAAACCGGGCCACATTATTAGAAATTGCCCAAACCAGGAGAACACGAATGGACAAGGCCGTGGAAGAGTTTTCAATATTAATGCGGTAGAGGCACAGGAAGACCCGGAGCTTGTTACGGGTACGTTTCTTATTGACAATAAATCTGCTTACGTTTTATTTGATTCGGGTGCGGATAGAAGCTATATGAGTAGAGATTTTTGTGCTAAATTAAGTTGTCCATTGACGCCTTTGGATAGTAAATTTTTACTCGAATTAGCAAATGGTAAATTAATTTCAGCAGATAATATATGTCGGAATCGAGAAATTAAACTGGTTAGCGAAACATTTAAGATTGATTTGATACCAGTAGAGTTAGGGAGTTTTGATGTGATAATCGGTATGGACTGGTTGAAAGAAGTGAAAGCGGAGATCGTTTGTTACAAAAATGCAATTCGCATTATACGAGAAAAAGGAAAACCCTTAATGGTGTACGGAGAAAAGGGCAACACGAAGCTACATCTTATTAGTAATTTGAAGGCACAAAAACTAATAAGAAAAGGTTGCTATGCTGTTCTAGCACACGTCGAGAAAGTACAAACTGAAGAAAAGAGCATCAATGATGTTCCCGTCGCAAAAGAATTTCCTGATGTATTTCCGAAAGAATTACCGGGATTACCCCCACATCGATCCGTTGAATTTCAAATAGATCTTGTACCAGGAGCTGCACCAATAGCTCGTGCTCCTTACAGACTCGCACCCAGCGAGATGAAAGAACTGCAAAGTCAATTACAAGAACTTTTAGAGCGTGGTTTCATTCGACCAAGCACATCACCGTGGGGAGCTCCTGTTTTGTTTGTCAAGAAGAAAGATGGTACATTTAGGTTGTGTATCGACTACCGAGAGTTGAACAAACTTACCATCAAGAACCGCTACCCACTACCGAGAATCGACGACTTATTTGATCAACTACAAGGCTCGTCTGTTTATTCAAAGATTGACTTACGTTCCGGGTATCATCAAATGCGGGTGAAAGAAGATGATATTCCAAAGACTGCTTTCAGAACACGTTACGGTCATTACGAGTTTATGGTCATGCCGTTTGGTTTAACTAATGCACCAGCTGTGTTCATGGACCTTATGAACCGAGTGTGTGGACCATACCTTGACAAGTTTGTCATTGTTTTCATTGATGACATACTTATTTACTCAAAGAATGACCAAGAACACGGTGAACATTTGAAAAAGGTGTTAGAAGTATTGAGGAAGGAAGAATTGTACGCTAAGTTTTCAAAGTGTGCATTTTGGTTGGAAGAAGTTCAATTCCTCGGTCACATAGTGAACAAAGAAGGTATTAAGGTGGATCCGGCAAAGATAGAAACTGTTGAAAAGTGGGAAACCCCGAAAACTCCGAAACACATACGCCAATTTTTAGGATTGACTGGTTACTACAGAAGATTCATCCAAGATTTCTCCAAAATAGCAAAACCCTTGACTGCATTAATGCATAAAGGGAAGAAATTTGAATGGAAGGATGAACAAGAGAAGGCGTTTCAATTATTGAAGAAAAAGCTAACTACGGCACATATATTGTCATTGCCTGAAGGGAATGATGATTTTGTGATTTATTGTGACGCATCAAAGCAAGGTCTCAGTTGTGTATTAATGCAACGGACGAAGGTGATTGCTTATGCGTCTAGACAATTGAAGATTCACGAGCAAAATTATACGACGCATGATTTGGAATTAGGCGCGGTTGTTTTTGCATTAAAGACTTGGAGGCACTACTTATATGGGGTCAAAAGTATTATATACACCGACCACAAAAGTCTTCAACACATATTTAATCAGAAACAACTGAATATGAGGCAGCGTAGGTGGATTGAATTATTGAATGATTACGACTTTGAGATTCGTTACCACCCGGGGAAGGCAAATATGGTAGCCGACGCCTTGAGCAGGAAGGACAGAGAACCCATTCGAGTAAAATCTATGAATATAATGATTCACAATAACGTTACTACTCAAATAAAGGAGGCGCAACAAGGAGTTTTAAAAGAGGGAAATTTAAAGGATGAAATACCCAAAGGATCGGAGAAGCATCTTAATATTCGGGAAGACGGAACCCGGTATAGGGCTGAAAGGATTTGGGTACCAAAATTTGGAGATATGAGAGAAATGGTACTTAGAGAAGCTCATAAAACCAGATACTCAATACATCCTGGAACGGGGAAGATGTACAAGGATCTCAAGAAACATTTTTGGTGGCCGGGTATGAAAGCCGATGTTGCTAAATACGTAGGAGAATGTTTGACGTGTTCTAAGGTCAAAGCTGAGCATCAGGAACCATCAGGTCTACTTCAACAACCCGAAATCCCGGAATGGAAATGGGAAAACATTACCATGGATTTCATCACTAAATTGCCAAGGACTGCAAGTGGTTTTGATACTATTTGGGTAATAGTTGATCGTCTCACCAAATCAGCACACTTCCTACCAATAAGAGAAGATGACAAGATGGAGAAGTTAGCACGACTGTATTTGAAGGAAGTCGTCTCCAGACATGGAATACCAATCTCTATTATCTCTGATAGGGATGGCAGATTTATTTCAAGATTCTGGCAGACATTACAGCAAGCATTAGGAACTCGTCTAGACATGAGTACTGCCTATCATCCACAAACTGATGGGCAGAGCGAAAGGACGATACAAACGCTTGAAGACATGCTACGAGCATGTGTTATTGATTTCGGAAACAGTTGGGATCGACATCTACCGTTAGCAGAATTTTCCTACAACAACAGCTACCATTCAAGCATTGAGATGGCGCCGTTTGAAGCACTTTATGGTAGAAAGTGCAGGTCTCCGATTTGTTGGAGTGAGGTGGGGGATAGACAGATTACGGGTCCGGAGATTATACAAGAAACTACCGAGAAGATCATCCAAATTCAACAACGGTTGAAAACCGCCCAAAGTCGACAAAAGAGCTACGCTGACATTAAAAGAAAAGATATAGAATTTGAAACTGGAGAGATGGTCATGCTTAAAGTTTCACCTTGGAAAGGCGTTGTTCGGTTTGGTAAACGAGGGAAATTAAATCCAAGGTATATTGGACCATTCAAGATTATTGATCGTGTCGGACCAGTAGCTTACCGACTTGAATTACCTCAACAACTCGCGGCTGTACATAACACTTTCCACGTCTCGAATTTGAAGAAATGTTTTGCTAAAGAAGATCTCACTATTCCGTTAGATGAAATCCAAATCAACGAAAAACTCCAATTCATCGAAGAACCCGTCGAAATAATGGATCGTGAGGTTAAAAGACTTAAGCAAAACAAGATACCAATTGTTAAGGTTCGATGGAATGCTCGTAGAGGACCTGAGTTCACCTGGGAGCGTGAAGATCAGATGAAGAAGAAATACCCGCATCTATTTCCAGAAGATTCGTCAACACCTTCAACAGCTTAAAATTTCGGGACGAAATTTATTTAACGGGTAGGTACTGTAGTGACCCGAACTTTTCCATGTTTATATATATTAATTGAGATTGATGTTTACATGATTAAATGTTTCCAACATGTTAAGCAATCAAACTTGTTAAGACTTGATTAATTGAAATAGGTTTCATATAGACAATTGACCACCCAAGTTGACCGGTGATTCACGAACGTTAAAACTTGTAAAAACTATATGATGACATATATATGGATATATATATAGTTAACATGATACTATGATAAGTAAACATATCATTAAGTATATTAACAATGAACTACATATGTAAAAACAAGACTACTAACTTAATGATTTTTAAACGAGACATATATGTAACGATTATCGTTGTAAAGACATTTAATGTATATATATCATATTAAGAGATATTCATACATGATAATATCATGATAATATAATAATTTAAAATCTCATTTGATATTATAAACATTGGGTTAACAACATTTAACAAGATCGTTAACCTAACGGTTTCAAAACAACACTTACATGTAACGACTAACGATGACTTAACGACTCAGTTAAAATGTATATACATGTAGTGTTTTAATATGTATTTATAAACTTTTGAAAGACTTCAATACACTTATCAAAATACTTCTACTTAACAAAAATGCTTACAATTACATCCTCGTTCAGTTTCATCAACAATTCTACTCGTATGCACCCGTATTCGTACTCGTACAATACACAGCTTTTAGATGTATGTACTATTGGTATATACACTCCAATGATCAGCTCTTAGCAGCCCATGTGAGTCACCTAACACATGTGGGAACCATCATTTGGCAACTAGCATGAAATATCTCATAAAATTACAAAAATATGAGTAATCATTCATGACTTATTTACATGAAAACAAAATTACATATCCTTTATATCTAATCCATACACCAACGACCAAAAACACCTACAAACACTTTCATTCTTCAATTTTCTTCATCTAATTGAACTCTCTCAAGTTCTATCTTCAAGTTCTAAGTGTTCTTCATAAATTCCAAAAGTTCTAGTTTCATAAAATCAAGAATACTTTCAAGTTTGCTAGCTCACTTCCAATCTTGTAAGGTGATCATCCAACCTCAAGAAATCTTTGTTTCTTACAGTAGGTTATCATTCTAATACAAGGTAATAATCATATTCAAACTTTGGTTCAATTTCTATAACTATAACAATCTTATTTCAAGTGATGATCTTACTTGAACTTGTTTTCGTGTCATGATTTTGCTTCAAGAACTTTGAGCCATCCAAGGATCCATTGAAGCTAGATCCATTTTTCTCTTTTCCAGTAGGTTCATCCAAGGAACTTAAGGTAGTAATGATGTTCATAACATCATTCGATTCATACATATAAAGCTATCTTATTCGAAGGTTTAAACTTGTAATCACTAGAACATAGTTTAGTTAATTCTAAACTTGTTCGCAAACAAAAGTTAATCCTTCTAACTTGACTTTTAAAATCAAATAAACACATGTTCTATATCTATATGATATGCTAACTTAATGATTTAAAACCTGGAAACACGAAAAACACCGTAAAACTGGATTTACGCCGTCGTAGTAACACCGCGGGCTGTTTTGGGTTAGTTAATTAAAAACTATGATAAACTTTGATTTAAAAGTTGTTATTCTGAGAAAATGATTTTTATTATGAACATGAAACTATATCCAAAAATTATGGTTAAACTCAAAGTGGAAGTATGTTTTCTAAAATGGTCATCTAGACGTCGTTCTTTCGACTGAAATGACTACCTTTACAAAAACGACTTGTAACTTATTTTTCCGACTAGAAACCTATACTTTTTTTGTTTAGATTCATAAAATAGAGTTCAATATGAAACCATAGCAATTTGATTCACTCAAAACGGATTTAAAATGAAGAAGTTATGGGTAAAACAAGATTGGATAATTTTTCTCATTTTAGCTACGTGAAAATTGGTAACAAATCTATTCCAACCATAACTTAATCAACTTGTATTATATATTATGTAATCTTGAGATACCATAGACACGTATACAATGTTTCGACCTATCATGTCGACACATCTATATATATTTCGGAACAACCATAGACACTCTATATGTGAATGTTGGAGTTAGCTATACAGGGTTGAGGTTGATTCCAAAATATATATAGTTTGAGTTGTGATCAATACTGAGATACGTATACACTGGGTCGTGGATTGATTCAAGATAATATTTATCGATTTATTTCTGTACATCTAACTGTGGACAACTAGTTGTAGGTTACTAACGAGGACAGCTGACTTAATAAACTTAAAACATCAAAATATATTAAAAGTGTTGTAAATATATTTTGAACATACTTTGATATATATGTATATATTGTTATAGGTTCGTGAATCAACCAGTGGCCAAGTCTTACTTCCCGACGAAGTAAAAATCTGTGAAAGTGAGTTATAGTCCCACTTTTAAAATCTAATATTTTTGGG
Organism: Rutidosis leptorrhynchoides; assembly: GCF_046630445.1. Classification (NCBI taxonomy): domain Eukaryota; kingdom Viridiplantae; phylum Streptophyta; class Magnoliopsida; order Asterales; family Asteraceae; genus Rutidosis; species Rutidosis leptorrhynchoides. The sequence goes on from NC_092338.1 coordinate 399,423,113, forward strand.
ATGAGAATACATGCAGGTTTTATAAATGATTTACAAAATAGACACAAGTACGTGAAACTACATTCTATGGTTGAATTATCGAAATCGAATATGCCCCTTTTTATTAAGTCTGGTAATCTAAGAATTAGGGAACAGACACCCTAATTGACGCGAATCCTAAAGATAGATCTATTGGGCTTAACAAACCCTATCCAAAGTACCGGATGCTTTAGTACTTCGAAATTTATATCATATCCGAAGGGTGTCCCGGAATGATGGGGATATTCTTATATATGCATCTTGTTAATGTCGGTTACCAGGTGTTCACCATATGAATGGTTTTTATCTCTATGTATGGGATGTGTATTGAAATATGAAATCTTGTGGTCTATTGTTACGATTTGATATATATAGGTTAAACCTATAACTCACCAACATTTTTTGTTGACGTTTAAAGCATGTTTATTCTCAGGTGAATATTAAGAGCTTCCGCTGTTGCATACTAAAATAAGGACAAGATTTGGAGTCCATGTTTGTATGATATTGTGTAAAAACTGCATTCAAGAAACTGATTTCGATGTAACATATTTGTATTGTAAACCATTATGTAATGGTCGTGTGTAAACAGGATATTTTAGATTATCATTATTTGATAATCTACGTAAAGCTTTTTAAACCTTTATTTATGAAATAAAGGTTATGGTTTGTTTTAAAAATGAATGCAGTCTTTGAAAAACGTCTCATATAGAGGTCAAAACCTCGCAACGAAATCAATTAATATGGAACGTTTTTAATCAATAAGAACGGGACATTTCACCTGACACACGACAGAAGCCCTAATCCTGCATTTATTACGGAGTATAATTAATTATTATTAATTAAATTGTATTAGGGTTAAAAAATTAATTAATTTAGTAGTTAATTTAAGTTTTAATTAATTTGTATTATTTAGTTTAATTAGTTTAATTAAATTATAAAATTAGTAGTTTTAATAAATAAATAATATAAAAATAATATTTTTATAAAAATTGTACTTTTTACAACTTTTTTTATATTTTTATATTTTGTCCCTTTCTAATCGTTTTAACGTAATATTTGTATTTTTCGCTTATATTTAGTTTTAAACTTAGTTTTTTTTTTACCATAGTTATTTTTACTCCTAGATTTTTAGGCTTTGCCGTAGAATTCCTTAAATGCTTTTTCTTTAGACTAAGATTTAGGTGCTTTAGAATTTTGCGACGCCTTTTTAAGTTTTAGTTTCTTTTTAAGTTATTTCCATTTGGGATATAGTTTTTTCTGTAAGCTTTAATATTTTTAGACACCTTTTACTATGTATCAATTATCATTCCAATTAGTAATTTCAATTTGCGATTATAATTTTAAGTTAGTTGTAGTAATAAGGTTAGGTTAGTCAGGTATTTTTAAGTTTTTATAAGTTTCTTTTATTTTTCCGTCACCTTTTATTTTTTTCAACCATTTTTCTTTTTCGACCTTTTTCGACAAACTCTTTTTCTTTCTTATTTCTCGTTATTCTAGTTTTTAGGACATAGATTTTTAATCTACTTCTTATCTAAATTTCTTAAAATTACGAAAATTTATTTTAATTAATAGACATCAAAATTTTCTGGTTCGTAGTAATAGTTGGATTTGTACGTGGACCGGGTTATTGGAGCCAAACAGTCCTCAATTATATTGAGACCAAACGAATCCTGCCCCTCTGCTGCATCTTTTGGCTATTCGAAACGTGGGCAAAATCAGAAAAGTCTATTGGTTGGATAACTTATTATAATTTTTCTTTCCTTTTAAAAACTAATAGGATATTCAGTGAATGCACCGAGCAAGACGTTCACCACCTTTTGTACGTTCACCACCAGTAACTAGATCAAGACATTTAGCAAATATAACCGCCGTTGATTTTTCTTTAGAATCGTCATCCAGTCGACCAAGTACTTCCGTTCAAATTTCCGATAATCCATTTTTTGAACCCGACCTCACAATTGAGAATCCGGAGAATATTCAGGAACGGTTCGTAGATCCCGAACCATTAAACTTTCCTCCGGAACCACCAATCATTCAAACAGAGATTGTTGAGGAACGAACCATTAAATCAGAATCCTCTAGTGATTCCGATTCAACAAATTCAATTATGGAGAATCTGGAACCTTTAAGTATGGAAGACCGAATGAGAGCTAAACGCACTGGCCAAGGTCACGCAATTACTCATCCAGACATTAATGCGCCAGATTATGAAATCAAAGGACAAATTCTACACATGGTGACTAATCAATGCCAATTTAGTGGTGCGCCGAAGGAAGATCCAAATGAACATCTACGTACCTTTAATAGGATCTGCACACTATTTAAAATCCGAGAAGTGGAGGATGAACAGATATATCTCATGTTATTTCCCTGGACTTTAAAGGGAGAAGCCAAAGATTGGTTGGAATCGTTACCTGAAGGGGCGATCGATACATGGGACGTTTTAGTTGACAAATTTCTTAAACAATTCTTTCCTGCATCTAAAGCCGTAAGACTTCAAGCAGAAATTGTTACGTTCACACAGAAGCCAAATGAAACTCTATATGAGGCGTGGACTAGATATGGAAAGTTGTTAAGAGGATGTCCGCAACATGGTTTAGACACCTGTCAAATAGTACAAATATTCTACCAAGGATGCGACATCACTACAAGGAAAGACATAGATATAGCAGCTGGTGGTTCTATTATGAAGAAAACCGAAACTGATGCTTACAAAATTATTGATAACACTGCTTCCCACTCACATGAGTGGCACCAAGAAAAAGACATCGTTAGATCATCTAAAGCAGCTAGAGCCGATTCTAGCCATGACTTAGATTCCATTTCCGCAAAGATAGATGCTGTGGAGAGACGAATGGAAAAGATGACTAAAGATATTCACTCAATACGAATTAGTTGTGAGCAGTGTGGAGGACCACATTTGACAAAAGATTGTCTCAGTATTGAATTAACAATGGAACAAAGAGAGAATATTTCATACATAAACCAAAGGCCTGGAAATAATTATCAGAATAATTATCAACCGCCAAGATCGATTTACAATCAAAACCAAAATTATAACCGAAATATTCCATACAACAACCAACAAGGTCCTAGCAATCAACAAGTATCCAATAATACTTACAATCAGCAACGACCTAATTTTCAAAACAAACCACCACAACAAACCGATGATAAAAAGCCGAATTTAGAAGATATGATGACGAAGCTAGTTGAAACTCAAACGCAGTTTTTCACATCTCAGAAACAAACTAATGAACAAAATGCTCAAGCATTTAGAAATCAACAAGCTTCTATTCAAAATCTAGAACAAGAAGTGAGTAACCTAGCAAGGTTAATAGGTGAAAGAAAACCGGGAAGTCTACCTAGTGATACAAATGCTAACCCCCGGAATGAAACAGCTAAAGCTATTACCACAAGAAGTGGTACAACACTTAAACCACCTGAAATACCTGTAACTTCTGATGAAGCTATTCCTACTCCACAAGAACCACAACCTGATCAAGATAAGGAAAAAGAACCGGTAGTTGAAAAGGTTAATGAAGATAACACAGTTAAGGCTAAACCTTATGTTAAACCATACCAACCACCACTTCCTTACCCGAGTAAAATGAAGAAAGAAAAACTTGAAGCCGAGCAATCCAAATTCTTGGATATGTTTAAATAGATAAATGTAAATCTTCCTTTCATTGATGTGATTTCAGGAATGTCTAGATATGCTAAATTCTTGAAAGATCTAATCTCAAATAGAAAGAAAATGGAAGAACTCTCGGCTGTTACTATGAATGCTAATTGTTCAGCAGTGCTGTTGAATAAGATGCCAGAAAAACTATCTGATCCAGGAAGTTTCACAATTCCATGTTTTCTGGGTAGTCTTAGTTCAATAGAAGCATTGGCAGACTTAGGTGCTAGTATAAATCTAATGCCGTATTCACTATACACTAAACTAGACCTTGGAGAATTGAAACCAACCAGAATAAGCATACAACTAGCCGATAGATCAATAAAATATCCTAGAGGGATAATGGAGAACATGCTAGTTAAAGTTGGTACTTTAGTATTTCCAGTAGATTTTGTTGTTCTGGACATGGAAGAAGATTCTCAAGTTCCTCTCATATTAGGAAGACCATTCTTAAACACGGCTAAAGCAATGATAGACGTGTTCGGTAAGAAACTGACCCTAAGTATAGAGGATGAGAGTGTTACCTTTTCAGTTGATAGAGCAATGCAACAACCACAATCTGCAGATGATACATGTTATTATATTCAAACTATAGATGCACATGCAGAATTATTAGAAGAATTTCCAGAATTACAAGGAACATGAGAATGTTCTTTAGGAGAAGGTAATGAACCAATTGATGAAGCTGAAATGTTAGCTACACTTATAGCTAATGGATATGAACCAACAACAGAAGAAATTCAAATGCTAAAAGAAGAAGACAGATATCGATACAAATCATCGATAGAAGAACCTCCGAAATTAGAGTTAAAGCCACTTCCAAACCATTTGGAATACGCTTATTTACATGGTGAATCTGAATTACCTGTAATAATATCGTCTTCTCTTACTGAAAATGAGAAATCACAACTCATTTCTGTGTTGAAAGCTCATAAACCAGCCATTGCATGGAAGATTCATGATATTAAAGGAATAAGTCCTTCGTATTGCACACATAAAATCCTTATGGAAGAAGGTCATAAAACGTATGTGCAACGCCAACAAAGACTAAATCCTAATATGCAAGATGTAGTTAAAAAAGAAATTATTAAACTGCTAGATGCAGGTTTAATATATCCAATTTCTGTAGTCCATGGGTAAGCCCAGTTCAATGCGTGCCTAAGAAGGGTGGCATGACTGTCATTACAAATGAGAAAAATGAGCTTATTCCTACTAGGACTGTAACAGGATGGCGTGCGTGTATTGATTATAGAAAATTAAATGACGCCACCAGAAAAGATCACTTTCCCTTACCTTTCATTGATCAAATGTTGGAAAGATTAGCCGAAAATAGTTACTATTGTTTTCTAGATGGATTTTCCGGATATTTTCAAATTCCAATAGCACCCGAGGACCAAGAGAAAACCACGTTCACGTGCCCTTATGGTACTTTTGCTTACAAACGCATGCCATTTGGACTTTGCAACGCCCCTGCAACCTTTCAAAGGTGTATGATGGCGATTTTTCATGACATGATAGAAGAATGCATGGAAGTTTTCATGGATGACTTTTCAGTCTTCGGTGATACATTTGAAACATGTCTAGCTAATCTTGAACGAATGCTTATTAGATGCGAACAATCAAATCTAGTACTTAATTGGGAGAAATGCCATTTTATGGTTAAAGAAGGCATCGTTCTTGGACATAAAATTTCAAAAGAAGGAATTGAAGTGGATAGAGCTAAAGTAGATGTAATTGCTAAACTTCCACATCCCACCAATGTTAGAGGAGTTAGGAGTTTTCTAGGGCATGCCGGTTTTTACCGACGTTTCATAAAAGATTTTTCAAAAATTGCCACTCCTATGAATAAACTCCTAGAAAAGGATGCTCCATTCATCTTTTCAGATGAGTGTATCAAATCTTTTAATATTCTTAAAGAGAAACTCACTAATGCGCCGATCATGATAACACCAAATTGGAATCTACCATTTGAACTAATGTGCGATGCAAGTGATTTTGCAATGGGAGCCGTTTTAGGACAAAGGATTGAAAAACGATTTCAACCTATATATTATGCTAGTAAGACGTTACAAGGAGCACAAACAAACTATACAACTACTGAAAAAGAACTCCTTGCTATTGTCTTTGCTTTTGACAAATTTCGATCATATCTCGTTCTAGCAAAAACGGTGGTCTATACCGACCATTCTGCTCTTAGATACCTATTTTCAAAACAAGATGCTAAACCAAGATTAATTCGTTGGATCTTACTATTACAAGAGTTTGATATTGAAATCCGAGACAAAAAGGGAGCAGAAAATCTCGCCGCTGATCATCTTTCTCGTCTTGAAAATCCCGAATTAGAAGTTCTAAATGAATCAGCCATACAAGACAACTTTCCTGATGAATATCTATTGAAGATAGATTATAAAGAAATCCCATGGTTTGCAGACTATGCAAATTATTTAGTATGTGGATTCCTTGAAAAAGGATTATCGTACCAAAGACGAAAGAAATTCTTCAGTGATATAAAACACTATTTCTGGGAAGATCCACATCTGTTTAAAAGTTGTCCCGATGGAATAATACGCCGATGTGTATTTGGAGATGAAGCTAGTAAAATATTAAACCATTGTCACACAGGACCAACAGGAGGGCATTATGGGCCTCAACTAACAGCAAGAAAAGTTTATGAAGCTGGATTCTATTGGCCTACAATTTACAAAGACGCACACCTTCTTTGCAAATCCTGTGATGCATGTCAAAGGGCCAGAAAAATAAGTCAACGTGATGAAATGCCACAAAATGTCATCCAAGTATGTGAAGTATTTGACATTTGGGGTATTGACTTTATGGGTCCATTTCCAAAATCTCATAATAATCTATATATACTCGTAGCCATTGATTATGTATCTAAATGGGCGGAAGCACAAGCTCTCCCAACTAACGATGCACGAGTTGTAGTCAACTTTTTAAAACGTCTTTTTGCAAGGTTTGGAACACCGAAAGCTTTAATAAGTGATCGGGGTACTCATTTCTGTAATAATCAACTTGAGAAAGTTCTTAAAAGATATGGAGTAACTCATAAAATCTCCACCGCATATCATCCACAAACAAGTGGACAAGTTGAAAATACCAACCGAGCTTTAAAACGTATTCTAGAGAAAACCGTAGGATCAAATCCGAAGGAATGGTCCATTAAATTGGAGGATGCACTCTGGGCTTTTAGAACAGCCTACAAAACTCCAATTGGAACCACACCTTTTAGTCTTGTTTATGGAAAAGCATGTCATCTTCCAGTAGAAATTAAACACAAAGCATTTTGGGCTTTGAAGACATGTAATCTTGATTTACATGAAGCCGGACGTCTACGATTAAGTCAACTAAACGAATTAGAAGAATTAAGACATGAAGCATACGATAATTCGTTAATCTATAAAGAAAGAACGAAGAAATGGCATGATAAAAGAATCAGAAGTTCAAAAGAATTTAAAGAAGGAGACAGAGTTCTTCTTTTCAATTCACGATTCAAGCTATTTCCTGGAAAATTGAAATCAAGATGGTCTGGACCATTCATAGTCAGAAGAGTTTTCCCATACGGAACGATAGAATTGATAAATTCAAATGGGATTGAATTTAAAGTTAATGGTCACAGAGTTAAACATTACATACATGGTCCGATGGAAGTCGACAACGAAGTTAATCACAATTTCGACACCACAGCTAACTAAGTGTGGGGAGAATCAAGTCTTTAAAGGATAATATGTATTTCTGTTAGAGTTAGATTGTCTGTTTTCATATAGTTCTCGAAAATGGAACCCGAATGGTCTTTCCCTAGCAGACCCTAAAGAACTAGTCTTCTCCCCCCATTCTGAATTTTTATTTTTTTAGGTTTTTACAAAATGAAGACTGCCTGTGAACTAAACCATGGTCTAATGCTACACGCTTTGATCACTAAACGTAATAATGACATACTACCGAGTGAAATAGTATCAGTAATCAGAGAAAGAATGGACGGAGTTAGAAAAGAATCCAGATGCGAAGATAATAAGTTACAATTTGGTAAAGGAAAATCAAAATCCGCAGCGAAAAGAAGAGCACGACACCTAGAAAGATGTCACAAATGCGGAAAATGGTCACATGGAGGTAAATGTTCAAATAATCAAACCTATTCAAATACCGAATTTGTTACTTTATGCAGAGACGGACCGTTCATATGTTTAGAAGAAAAGACACTGAATGCTCGAGGTTACGCCTATGTAGCCATGGAAAACCAATTAAACCGACTATCTTATGAATGGGATAGATCATATAACTAAGAAATCTATTTCACAGGTATGTCTGTACAGTTTTTATTTTTATTTTTATTTTTATTTTTAACCTTTTGATAATAAACGCTAATTTGTTCGCTAAAAAGTATTAAATTGGTATTGAATAAAATTAGGTTTGGCGACCGAAATTATTGATATCATTCAAAAATTTATTACATCACTGCGAAATTTAACGTTTATTCTTAAGGTATAAATATCTTTAATCAATCAACCCAAAATATTTCAAAAATTCGTCATGAGTTAAATTAGGTCTTGGAACCGAAATTACTTTACCGAAAAGAGGGGCGCATATTTTTGATAATATTTGATTGATTAAAGTGGGATAAAAAGCCAAAAAGATTTTAAATTTTATTTTTACCATGTTTTTAAAATTAATATTTAAATCTTAAATTAATATTGTAAACTTTGTAAAAACAATATATTTAAAATTGTAAATATTTGAAAAAATTAATATAAGTTTGATATGAATTTATAAATTTTTAAATTAAATTTGGTGTGAATTTTTAATTTTTAAAATATGAATTTTTAATTTTATGCATTTCAAATTTTAAGTTTGGTGTGAATTTTTAATATTAATTTTGAATTTTATATTTAAGTTGTGTGAATTTAAAAACAAAAATTTACTTTATCTCATTAAGTTAAAAATATGATTTTTAAAATTCGTCGTAAGTTGAAGACTAGGTCTTTAAACCGAAATTGCTTTACCCGAGGAACGGACGAGAACTTTTATTATCATTATTTTTAAATCTTATTGAATTAAAGTATGCCAAAAACATAAAAAAAAAAAAAAACCCCAAAAATCTTAGCTTTTAAAACAATCGCTACAAAAAGACAAATTTTAAAATTTTGTCGAGGGACGGACTAGGACATCGATCCGAAACGACCTCGTCCTAAATAACAAGGGAAACAAAATTTTAAAATTAATTACTTAATTGTTTTAATAAGTTAAAGTTTATTAAAAAAAAAAAAAAAATTACCAAACTCCGCGACTCGCGGAGTTTGGAGGGTTAATCCCCGCGACTCGCGGAGGGACCGAAAATCAGAAAATAAAAATAAAAAGAGCTGAATGATCAGTTTCAGTTTCACACACCCAAAACAGAAAATAACTGCGAAAACCTCCACGAAAAACCCGAAAAATACACCCCAAAATCACAATTTTTAACCGTTAATCACCAAATCTTTTGCTAAAATCATGTTGAGAAGGATGCTATCTAAGAATTACTCAAGAAAACGGTAAATTTCTACACCTAAACACCATTTAATCCGAAATTTGGTGTTCTTGAGTCATTTTTTTCCCAATTTGATTTTGATGCTTTTTAGTGTAATTAGGCTTAAATTGTTTATGTATTATGCTTGTATAACCTAGATTGATGCTGTTTAACATGATTAGAAGCCTTAAACTTCAAATTTTGAATAATCTAGGGTTTGTGTTCTTGAGCAATTTGGGGCTTTTTGATATAAACAGGTTATGGCCGATTTTTGTCATGAATTGTTGCTAAATTGAGTAGTGTAACATGTTTAGGTAGTTAAATGATCCAAACTTTGAGCCTAAACATGATTTTGAGAATTAAAGTGGACTTTTTCAAGTCTAAAATTCATGAACTTGATTTTTGAAAGATAATGCCATTTGAGACTTGTTTAATTGCTAGTAATGATTATTTTGACATGTTATTTGAGTTGAATGCTTATGAACTTGGCGAACATTTTCGTATATGCTTATTTGAAAAAGTGTAGATTTGATGAAAATATGAAAATGAGCTTAAGTTTGATATAAATTGATAATGTCATTGTAATTATTTTGATTGATGATTTTGCTGACACTAATGCATATTTGGATGCACAAAATTTGTGTTTGATGTGTTTTGCAGACTGAAAGGGGTGAATCTTCATCCCAAGCCCGCAATGCTCCTGCTGAGAATATGGAACAACAGGAGGTGGATAACTACTACAAGCAGGATATACCTCATCCAGTCATGACCTTTTCCGATATGCACTTGGAAGAGTTGCACCCGAACCTGAGATTTGACAGACTTTGGATAGATTATCCAAAATATCAAAGGGGTTTGCATACTCTTCATTCTAAGGTTGTTGAGGTACCGAGGGTCATAGAATGGGGACCCTTAGAAGTTGTAGAATTGGCCGGGCCAATTAGGGAATTACTTGTACAGAGGTATGGTAATTCTTCTTTTAATGACTGGGTACATTTATTCGCCATGCGTAGACCTGTATATAAAGTATGGTGTGAAGAATTGTTATGTAGTATAGAGTTGAATGATCGGGTAGCTAGTTTAACCGATCGTTCTTTTATTAGATTTTTGTTAGGCGGTTCGATGCGCCACATGTCTTTACTGGACATGGCTCAGGCTTTACGTATATATACGCCTGAGGAGTTAGCGTCTGCCGATTGTAGAGGATTGATACTAAACGGTAGAAAGATAGATGAAAATTTTGATACACACGGTGTGTGGAGTCAAATGACAAGCCATCACCGTTTCAAAGGGGGAAATTACTCTTATTTGGATATAGATAGAGCCGAATTAAGAGTGATACATAGGTTTTTAGCTAATTCGATTACACAAAGGGGTAAGAACAAGGAAAAAGTAAATGAACAGGATTTGTTTTACCATATGTGTATTCGAGACCCACAAAGCGCTGTAAGTATACCGTATTGTGTGGGTTATTATTTATCAGCTATGGTTCAGGGGATGCGACCGCATAGCATAATAGGAGGTGGTATTTTTATTACTTTGATTGGTGAATATCTCGGTGTGGATATAAGTCGGGGGGGATTATTAGTAGAAGAACCGGAACCCCGCGATACTATAGGTTTAAATGTATACCATGGTGCGAAAGTTTTGAAGAGGCGAAATAACGCCGCAGTACGATACCATGGTAGACATCCACAGGTGGAGAGAAACCAGCAGCAAGGTAATGTAGGAGGGGGGAATGAGATGCAAGAAATGCAAAGGTTTATAGCTTCTCAGGAATACGAAAATGCTAGACAGAGAGCATTTGAAGATTGGCAAGTTCATCAGAACCAAATCATAGCTCATTGCCAACATATAGGTAGAAACTATATTCCTACACCGAAACCCATCTTCCCTCCTTGGTCTATAGAGATGCAGCCACCATATCCTACGTATGACCCTGCCGAAGCATTCTATAGCACCTATGGTTATGCCTGGAACCCCTATTGGTACCAATATCATCCTTAGTTTACTTATTATTTTTTTTTATTTTGTAATTTGTAATTATTGATACGTTTAATACTTTTGTTAATATTGTAATCATTTTTATAATTATCTAACTTTTATTCTTAGATTTTAATAATTTTTGAATGTGGGGTAATATACCAAACTTCAAAAATATGTATATATGTTTGCAGTTTATCTTATGTACACAACAGGGTAAAACAACGCATTTTCAAAGACTGGCATTAAGTTCAGCAAAAGAAACTAATTTTGACGACAAGATGCAAAATATATGTGAAATAACAACAAGACGGAATGAACAAATGATGTGCACCATTTATCATTCAGCAAACAAACGCCAATATATTTGAAAACTTTGGTAAAATTTAATCATTTTCACACAAATCACCCTCAATAATTTAAATTGTTACTGATTTCTTGCAAATGAGGGCATTGCAAGATCTTAAGTGTGGGAAGGGGTTAAATTCTTTCGGATTTTAAAAATTTTTACTTTATACACTTGGTTACCATTAAAAATACTAGTAAAGCAGTAGTTGTATTAGAATCTAGTGCTCTCTGATAAAAAAGAACAGCCCTAGTCTTATATACTGACTACCCAATTCTAGTAAAAATTTTCAAAATTTTCAATTAAATGAACTAAAAATCATGTTTATACATATTTATGAACGATAAAACTAGGTTTTAACACCGAAATTATTGTTACCTCAAAAAGGACATAAATTGAGAAACAAACCAAAATGTTAAAATTCATTTAAAATGGAATAGAGGACGATAAAAAGGAAAATAAAAGCCAAATGTGGGAAAATTTACCAAGTTATCTTAAACATATGTCACATATATCTGTAACAAATAACTGAAAATACTTTTGCTTTGGACTAAACTAAACTGTTTTACCCGATAAAAGAAAAGAAGAGATGGATCTACACGATGAATTAATTCCATCATTAAAAGGAAGTAAAGTCTTCCGAAAAAGAAACGCGCTTCTTGATTTAGGTCATGAAGTTGTCGTCCAGACCAGCTGTAGGTTGACGAAAAATCTAGAAAAGTCATCACTAAAATCAGCAGGAAATCCACGGACCTCAGCATTAAACAGGATCGCCAAGTGGTCAGATTTATCCTAACCATGAGAAGGATTTATCTCGTACAATGGGGGGGCACCATGCAAATTAGCCGGATAAGACTAATGAATCAGATCCCCAGAAAGGATAATCTCCTTAAAAATTAAAAATCAGCTTTTAAGACTGATATCACTCAATCCTTGAGATTGACCTTAAAGATTGAGAATTACAAACTCATGGAATTCAATGATATCTAAACTCGAGCTTGAACGAGAAAATATTTTGATCAAAATTACAAACCGATTTATTTTCTGAAAACCCTATTTTCAATGCGTTCATTACCATTGAACGTAAAATCCTAGGAATTCACCTGGAATTCATTAGGTCACCTGAACCAAATCGGGTGTCAACCGTAAGAACGGTGGTTGCATAGTGGTCAAAGACAGGACCTTGTGCCATACCGAAAAATTATAAGGGTGAGCTTTACTATTGCTCCTACCAAGGATAGTAATTGTGTCCGACACGTTATAGACCATAATTAAAAGCATGTCAGGGGACATTGCCTTAACAGTTGCTTGTTCAACGCTTTCCTTTACAACCGGACGGTAGTTTACCGAAAGGTAATATACGGGACAAGTAAACTGGACGTGTTGCTTTCCAAATACAAGGTTAGCAAGTGGGTGACACAAAACCGCAAGTTTTGAGCTAAAATTTTCAATTCTGAAACCCACCAAACCCACAAAAATATTTTGCAAACACCGGTAAAGGGTTATTCCGGAAAACTTATCTAGGGTAAAAACTAGATTTAATTTTCAAAAGATCAAATGTTTTCATAAAGATCCAATTTCCTTAATGGATCTAAATTTTTATAGTCATGTGGGACTGTAAACCATATCGTTACTACCATTGTTTATACCGCCGTATAGAAATCACTGATGTACAAAGTGTGAAGAATAAAGAAGTGATTCTAGTATTTCAAGACGATATTGCTTGAGGACAAGCAACGCTCAAGTGTGGGAATATTTGATAATGCTAAAAACGAACATATATTTCATAGCATTATTTCTCAAGAAAGACAAGCTTTTAGTTGCAATTGTTCTATTTACAAGTGATATTCGTTTAAATAATAAAAGGTGAAGACAAAAGACAGATTCGACGAATTGAAGACGCAAACGACCAAAAAGCTCAAAAGTACAAAAGACAATCAAAAAGGTTCCAATTATTGATAAGAAACGTCTCGAAATTACAAGAGTACAAGATTCAAAACGCAAAGTACAAGATATTAAATTGTACGCAAGGACGTTCGAAAATCCGGAACCGGGTCCAGAGTCAACTCTTAACGCTCGACGCAACGGACTAAAAATTACAAGTTAACTATGTATATAAATATAATATAATATATAATTAATTATATTAATTATATATATATTATATTTATAAATAAAAACCGTCGGCAGAGAAAGACTCCAAGGGACTGAGCTGTAAATTCATTCTCCGCGACTCGCGGAGTTTGAAGAGGATTTCACCGCGAGTCGCGGAGCCCCAAAATGAAATTCTGCCTATAAAGCCAACCGAATTCTGATCGTAAAAATCATCTTTTTCTTCCTCATTCATACGTAAAATTTATATTTATATTTATAATTTATATTTTAATTTTAATTATAATTCTAATAATAAGGGTATGTTAGCGAATGTTGTAAGGGTGTAAGTCGAAATTCTGTCCGTGTAACGCTACGCTATTTTTAATCATTGTAAGTTATGTTCAACCTTTTTACATTAATTTCTCGTAGCTAAGTTATTATTATGCTTATTTAAAACGAAGTAATCATGATGTTGGGCTAATTACTAAAATTGGGTAATTGGGCTTTGTACCATAATTGGGGTTTGGACAAAAGAACGACACTTGTGGAAATTAGACTATGAGCTATTAATGGGCTTTATATTTGTTTAACTAAATGATAGTTTGTTAATGTTAATATAAAGATTTACAATTGGGCGTCCCTATAAATTACCATATACACTCGATCGGACACGATGGGCGGGGTATTTATATGTACGAATAATCGTTCATTTAACCGGACACGGAAATGAATTAATAGTTAATAAACTTGTTGAAATAGGGGTGAATTACATTCAAGGGTAATTGGTGTAATTGTTAACAAAGTAGTAAAACCTTGATTTACACGCAGTCGATAACCTGGTGTATTCATTAAACAAAGTATTAAAACCTTGTTACAATTCGAATCCCCAATTAGTTGGAATATTTAACTTCGGGTATAAGAATAATTTGACGAGGACACTCGCACTTTATATTTACGACTGATGGACTGTTATGGACAAAAACCAGACGGACATATTAAATAATCCAGGACAAATGACAATTAACCCATGGGCATAAAACTAAAATCAACACGTCAAACATCATGATTACGGAAGTTTAAATAAGCATAATTCTTTTATTTCATATTTAATTTCCTTTATTTTATATTTAATTGCACTTCTAATTATCGCACTTTTATTTATTGTTATTTAATTGCACTTTTAATTATCGTCCTTTTTAATTATCGCAAGTTTATTTTATCGCACTTTTATTATTCGCAATTTCATTATCGTTATTTACTTTACGCTTTAATTTAAGTCTTGTATTTATTTTATATTTTACATTAGGTTTTAACTGCGACTAAAGTTTTAAAATCGACAAACCGGTCATTAAACGGTAAAAACCCCCTTTATAATAATAATATTATTTATATATATGTTTGTATTTTTATAAAAGTAAACTAATATAGCGTTGAGCTTTGTTTAAAAAAGATTCCCTGTGGAACGAACCGGACTTACTAAAAACTACACTACTGTACGATTAGGTACACTGCCTATAAGTGTTGTAGCAAGGTTTAAGTATATCCATTCTATAAATAAATAAATATCTTGTGTAAAATTGTATCGTATTTAATAGTATTTCCTGCAAAAATTTAATAGTATTTTATACACCTTAGCTTTGACATCAAGTATATATATAGAAATATATAACAATTGAAATAATATATAAACTTATTCGATTACGAGTATATGTGTTAATATATATACTTGATATAGGTTCGTGAATCCGAGGTCAACTCTGTACTTGTTCAGTGCCATCCTATGCATATTTACTACAAACTATCGTATCGTATCGTATCGTGAGTTTTCATAGCTCCCTTTTTTTATATATATTTTTGGGCTGAGAATGCATGCGCAACTTTTATAACTGTTTTACACGTTAGACACAAGTACTCAAACTTTTATGCTATATACATGCTTTGTCATGCTAAATCCCTGCCGTAATATCGTTAATTGCTGAGGTATAAGATGCAAGCTTAGTTATTGTGAGTAGCGCTACTGAGAGTGACGTCTCTGTCCATTTGACCGTTGGTCTTTGGATACATAATAATGATTCAACGACACTGACAGTACAAGGTGTCACGGGGTAACTTTTGTTTAGTCGCGATATTACAAACAGCAACTCTTTCGATTGATATATTTGGTATCAATCAACTTTAAACTTGAATCTTATGGTCTAATGCTATACTGAACTATTGATTTATGATAAACCTATGAACTCACTCAACCTCGTGTTGACTTTTTAAAGCATGTTTATTCTGAGGTACTTAAATATTGGTTTCGCTGTATATCTGCTGCTTTGATGATGATTGCTTGCTATGCTTGGAGTCTTCATTACATATCATATCAATTAAAGACATTTAATGCTCTAAATACAATGTAATCTATTTATCTTCTGCTGCAAAACTCAATAAAACGTCTCATATAGAGTCGTTCTCGTTTATACATCTGTGATTTGATATAATTAGTCACAAATACCCCAGGCCCTATTTGGGGGTGTGACAGATTGGTATCAGGGCAGGGCTGTTATAGAGAACCAGGATTGCATTTTATGTGTGCCTTATGTATTAGCTAGGGTGCCTTAGCAATCTTTTGGACTATAGCCTTTCCTGCCTTAGTTTTAATTGCCTATCTCTTATTATCTTGCTATATATTATCTATACTTTTACCTCTTGCCTTATGCCTTCCTTAGAACGCTTGTAACTTTCCTTCTCTCATTCTTTTAGGATGACTAGCATGAACCCTATCATCATTACAGACACTGAAGGCTATCACTCATGATTATTGAAATTATTGACATTCCTATGTCATCTATCATGATTTTGTGTATTACATATGTATTACATGAAATGTTATCCATGATTCTTGAAATCTCTTCTATTCATATTCATTACTTTCAAAATCTTTGCTTTCTCGTTATTTTTGATCATTGAATTTTCTTGACGAGTGGCGTCTACGAAACTCTAGAATGGAAGGGTTTGGATTACCGATTTAAAGGATCCTATAGCTCAAGCCCCTAGACCTGAATAGGCCATTACGAATTGAAAGTCTTTAATCGAAAGATTATCTGATTACATACTTATCATTTTTATCTCGACACATCATACCGCAATTATTACATAAATGGAGTATAGACACATCATATCTTATCGTATCTTATCATATCTATCCCAATAGACTTTGTCTAACACTTTTCCTAAATTTCCTCCGTAAATTACGGAAATCTTTTTGCTATATATACGTATTCAAGGAGACGAATATATCATTCAATATTTAATACCCATTTCATATCAAACCCTATTCCAAACACATAATATGGATTTCTCACATGATTCCTCAAGTTCCTCTAGCTCCGAAGATAGTGTGACGGGAGCACACCCACCTATCAATTGTGACGACCCGGCAATTTCCGACCAAATTTAAACTTAAACTTTATATGATTTCGACACGATAAAAAAAAAATTTGTAATGTTGAGTCTCAAAATTTTTGAACTATTTCAGATATTCAATTGACGTTCGACTATTCTCGACGATTCACGAACCACTATTTGTAAATAGATACATATATTTAAATATATGATTTTGAAATATAAATTGAAATATTATATGACGTAATTGTTAGAATTAATAATGTATAATAACTATTATTTAAAATATATCTATATATGTAAATAAGTTAAATAAATTATAGGCTTATTAAAAATATATTTAGGAACTATTTGATGAATTTTAAAACTTTCACTTGGGATTGGGAGTGGATAATTAATGTAATATTTATTTAATAGTTAATGACCACATTCTATACCATAATGACTGAACTAAATAAAGGAGGTTAATTTAAAAAAATTTAGAATTTTTCTGTGTACTTTTATCTGTCACTGAATTAATAACGGGTACGAAATCCGTGAATGGAATTAAAAACAATAGTGCACCGGTGGCTACACTATTAATATAGTGTGTTTGTTAGATGTTTCTTTCAAGCTTTTAACTGTTTATTACTTTTTGCTTTTGCATAAAATGGACACTTGCGTAGATATTTACATAGACCTACACTACATGTTAAAACCAAATTGAAACTAGTGTATGCTTCTTTCTTTTTCGTCGACTAACATCCTCAATCAACAATAGATTATAAATATATGCATATGGACAACTTGATGATACAACCCTCAACCATATGCAACTTTACAGCTATCCATTTGTTCTATCACTACACATCATTTTTTTATGATATAAAACAAACATATTTTGATTTCTTTCTGTTGTTAATCGACCAACCTTATTCTATATTAGTTGTTTACTCTTCCTTTCTTCCCTATAGCAACTTTTCACCACCATATAATCACCACAATCCGTCACCCCAAGAACCACCTTCAACCACATCATCACCATCAAAACAACCATTTGAACACCTATCCCCTCTGTATATACCTATACATACATATGATCATGAGACCCATCACCTCAACCGTTCCCCCCAAATCATTACCTCCTTCGACCATTTTTTTTATTGATGTTAATCGTTATTGATAAAACAAGAACCCAGCTGCTAGACACCACCCATCGATGCTGCCAAACCTGGGATATGAATATTATTTTTATTTTGTAAACCGTCACCCAGGAAACCACCACCGCCGTAGACAACTGCAACTACCACTTTGTGTTTTAGTATCCCTTTTTGCTCAACCGTGAACCACCACCACCGTTACCCTTGGTTCGTTAATGTTCCTTGTATGTCCGAACCCCACAAAACAACCGTCACCATATATAACCATGAACAAGTTTTTATTACCGTTTGAGATGATCATTACAACCATCACCACTTAAAACACCATCACAAACCCATTTTTCATTCCTGTTTTTCTCTATCAATCAACAACCGTCAACTACCACTCGTCAACCACCTCCTTCGTTTCTGTTGCTGTCGAACACACCAAAACTAAACAGCCACCATGGTTAACCGCTACAGCTACTGCTGTATACATCTATTTTACTCCGATTAAAAACCCACAAACCCTCGACTGTTTTATTGCAAGTTTTCTTTTTCTGATGTGCTGTTATCCTTCGTGACCCAAACACACCCACACACAATAAAAAGTGAAACGATGAAGAACCTACTGCTATACCACTGTAAGCGATCTTTTGCTGCAGTTATATTTATATTTACATTTCTATTGAAGTTTAATAAAGAAGGAAATGAAGTGGTTGTTGTTTTCAAATGAACCCCACCACTATAGAAATCTAACGTGCAACTTGCTTAAATCATGATATTCGAATTACTAAATGGGTTTGTGAATAATTGGGCTGTATACTTGTGTTTACTTATGTTGTTGGGCCGATGTAACTCTAGGCCATAATAGTGCTAGTGACAAGTTCAAAGATTCACAAATGATAACGATTTAGGTGATGATGAAATAAGGTGATCGTAATGAAACCCGAATTCAATGATGATTATGTGATAGCGAATGAGTAATAAGAATCTTATGATGTTGATTAGCGAATGGTTATATAGATGCAACGAAGAAGGTGATATGTTTATGTTGATAGCTACGATGATGATGAAGTTAGGATGATGTGGGTATGATTCGGGTATTATGATAAAGAAAGAAACGAAATCCAAGATGATGTTATAATCAATTTATTTTAAAGGAGAAGAGGAATACAAAAAAAAAAATGAGTTAAATAAGAATAGAATCCATACTAAAGTAGAAATGAAACTGCAGAGGGATGGTTGGAGGGTGTTTGTGTTATACGTGAGGTTGTGAGTTCGAGCCTGGGCTCGGATTTTTTTTTTAGAAAAAGAAGAAGAAAACGATACAGAAATATTGGTTTAATAAAATTAAGTTGGGAATTAAAACAGAAAGTATTAGGCAATGTAATGGTTTGTAGTGTGTTGGTTTAATCGAGAGGTCGCGAGTTCGAGCCCGGGCACGGGCATTATTTTTTGGTCTATTTCTTTGAGGTAGTTATTTATCTATTTATTATTAGTATTTAAAAAATATTATTGATAATATCATTAATATTATTATTAGTATCATTTTTATTGAAAACTATCAATTATATTAAAAGTATCGTTTTTACTATTATTAATATCATTATTAGAGAAATTATAAAAATTAATATTATCACTATCACTATTAGTATTATGACATTAATATTAATATTTTTATATTATCAAAATTATTATCGTAATAACTATTATTATTATTATAAAATAAAACAACTTTTATTTATTGTTATCATCAATATTGTTTTATCAAATAACTAATAGTATATAAAATTATATTTACTACACATAACATAACGATATTAATACTTTTATATTAAATGTTAATAAATATAATTAATAAGGTTATTAATGAAAAACCTAATTAAAATAACAATTAAATCTCTAATAATATATAAATTATTCGATTACCATTTTATGTGTTAATACATTTATATAAATGATATAGGTTCGTGAATCCAAGGCCAACCCTGCATTGTTCAATTTCGTCGTATGAATATTTTTACTACAAAATATTGGATGGTGAGTTTCATTTCCCTTTTTACTCATTACATTTTTGGGCTGAGAATAATGCGCAATTTTTATAAATGTTTTTACGAAATAGACACAAGTAATCAAAACTACATTATATGGTTGAATGATCGAAATCGAATATGCCCCTTTTTATATAGTCTGGTAATCTAAGAATTAGGGAACAGACACCCTAATTGACGCGAACTCTAAAGATAGATCTATCGGGCCCAACAAGCCCCATCCAAAGTACCGGATGCTTTAGTAATTCGAAATTTATATCATGTCCGAAGGAGGATCCCGGAATGATGGGGATATTCTTATATGTATATTGTGAATGTCGGTTACCAGGTGTTCAATCCATATGAATGATATTTTGTCTCTATGCATGGGACGTATGTTTATGAGAAATGGAAATATGAAATCTTGTGGTCTATTAAAATTATGAAATGATTATTTATGTCAAACTAATGAACTCACCAACCTTTTGGTTGACACTTGAAAGCATGTTTATTCTCAGGTATGAAAGAAATCTTCCGCTGTGCATTTGCTCATTTTAAAGACATTACTTGGAGTCGATCATCGCTCTGGAATCAAATGTTGATGACTTCGTCCAGATGGATTAGGACGGGGTATTACATCAATTATCGTAATTTCTTCAGAAAATGGGGATGAGTTCGCGAAATACTCACCCTATGGAGAAATGAAGAAGGTACTCCTTACCACGAGCCAAACTTACCACCAAACGTCGGAGTACTCGATCCGCTTACCGGCGAACCTGTTCGCAATACTGTTTACACTCTTTTCACAAGGATTTTCCGCCTCGAAGGTCGACTCGATGTAGCCCAAGACAGTATTCATCCTTTACTCCCGAATTCTAACAAGATAGGGTTATTAGAAGAAGTTAGAAGACTTCAAACTAAATATCAAGAATTTACAAACCTTACGGAAGAATGGGTAGAACAAATCCATAAACTCGAGCGTAAAGTAGAAACCCTGGAGGAAACAGTGCACGATTTGGAAGCTAGACTCACACCTACAACCCAAGTACCACAAGCAACACCAGCAACATAACCAGCACCACCAGTACCATCAGTACCACCAACATCACCAACGTCACCAACACCACAAGCAATACCAACAGCAACCGCAACACCACCAGCAGTATCGTCAACATTACCAGCACCGACGGCACTACCAGAATCAGCAACAGCCTTAACAGTACCGCCAACATCATCAACACAGCAAGCATTATAAGCACCAACAGTTGCATCAGTATCAACAACAACATCAGCACCATCAGCTTCATCAACAACAACATCAGCATTCCACGCCTCAACATCACACTCGTTACCTCAAGCATCAATATCATACGCCCCATAGATACCAATATCATACGCCCCATAGATACCGAAGTATATCAATAACCATGAACGATGAAGTATTGATTCATAACTTCATTAAAGAAATATTCTGCGACGATTATGTACTCTCAAGTTTTGAAGATTATATATTCTCGTTTCAACCGTAAATCAAATGAGCTTAATATTATATTAACTCATTTAATCCATGATTACATCTGAAGGAAAATGTATATGTACGTATATTTTCATAAAGGTTGTAATTAAAAATTCTTTTGTACAAACTGTTGATTGTAAAATATTTTAACGGGTAGGTAATACCCGAGAAATATTTATATCTCACATTAATATGTTACATCGTACATTCTTCAATTATGATTCAATAAGTCAGTAACTATATTACTTACATTCACAAGATATATGTATCTGTTCACTAAAGAACAACCACTACATATTTTGACATATCAGAATCCAATCAAAGCTTTAGCAAGTGTTATCTTCCTAAAGATTACTACATTCCTGAATTATATTCATTCACATTCTGTGATGAATTATCACATCAAACCACCGAAATTATCATTTACGACATTTCTTCGGCAACCGTTAGACCCGTTAACGGTTACATCCTGCGTTCAACGATCAAATTCAAAATCCTTGAAAACACCTTAGAACTATAACCAACGATTCAGATTCGTTAACCCTAATAATGCTGATGAAGCAGTAAAAGCTGTAGATGGTCTTAATGACCAGAAGCTTAATAATAAAAAATTGTGTGTTGGAAAAGCTCAAAAGAAAATCTGGTATTGAGAAACGGATTGAGCAAAACATGAAGGAAGCTGTGGACAAATCCCAAGGACTAAACCTATAACTAAAGAATCTAGATGATTCTATTTCTGAAGGAAATCACAGAAGATCTCCTTACTTATCTTAAATCCTTACAGAAGAATTTTCCTCATTATCATTTGATCTTAGAAAATTCTAAGATATCATCGTATCTTTCGTTATAAATATCCTCTATATTTATGAAGATATCTTCATAACGATTCTTGTTCACAATTAATCATCTCTTTGCAATATCTTTATTACATCATAAAGGAAACTGTTTAAGTTTCTATATTTTGTAAAATTTGAGTTCAAATTATGAATGATTTCTGAAGAACTGTTGGGAATTGAAGCATGAGTTAGTATAATATAATGACGTCAGGCCAACGTGATTATATTACAGTAAGTCATGCTAAGTTTCTAATGGAAGATGATGATTCATAGACTTTATAATCATCATTTTCCATGTTACACGACTCTTACATTCTACCTAATCTCTGAACATATCAAGAAAATATATTCTTGATAGTTCTATCCTCAGTAATTCGGGTAACTTAACAAATCAAATCCTGATATTACGATTCCTTTATGCTTAGAACATTAGGTTCATTTGAAACTTTATACCTACGAATTATGGAAATCAATCATGACTATGTCAAAAGTTAAGGCGAACATTTAATTACCTCATTTCAACCTTTTACGATAACTTCATTTATACTCTTCCTGTAATCGAGTCGTTTCATCCATATTACGAATGTTGATAAAACTCTATTTTTCAACTCATATTCATCATTCTTGTTGTAAAGAATGACGATCTCTATCAAATTTCATGATTATTATTTTCATGAACTCCTCTCTATTTTGTCAACCTTAATATTGTGGCATAAACACTCAAGGTTTAAATAAGCTCACTATTATTCATAACACATTTCATGTGTATTGAAATACTTATATAGCGTCATCATCTCTTTCTGAGAAAACCTAATCAATGACACTCTTGTTAAATCCTTTAGATAACCTCCGCATTAATAATAAAATGCACTTCGTAGAATTTATGGATCGTAAGATTTAAACGCTAGAAACAAAACAATATTCTATCCGTTGGAATTCACGCAAGGCCCCGAGTATACCTGGGATTAAACTAAATCTCCAAATCTTTGAGCTGTTTCAATTATCTTTGACCAATTCTGACGATTCACGAACAAATAATTTTAAATGAATATATAAACTTGTAATATAATACGACTTAATTGTTATAACTAAAAATGTAAAACTTTATACAAGATAATATTGTTGTTATATTATTACTTTTATTATTATATTTAACAATATTATCATTATCATTTACAATTATCATTATCAGTATTGTCAAAAACAATACTATTATTAATATTGTTATTATTATTATCAAAATTATTATTATCATTATTTATCATCTATTATGATGGTTAGTAATATCATTAACATAATATATCATTAACATTATTATTAGTATTATCATTACTAATATTATTATTATTATTATTGTTATACTTATTATTATTATTAATTTTATTATTAATTGTCATATTATTCTCATTATTAATAATATTAAAAGTATTATTATTATTATTAATACAATTATTATTATTATTAGTATTATATTTATTAATATATTTAAAAAAATAAAAATAAAATAAATAAATAAATAAAAAGAATCAGACATAACCTAATACCTAAATTAGGTATATACTGCTTTTAAATTTTTTTAATTGATATTGATTTTCATATATGCTTTTGATCTTCTTCCTGATTTTTATATATTTTTAATTTTTTTGTTTGTTGTCTGTAATTACAAACCGAGACCCACAAATCTTATATATAATAATGGAATTGCTCAGTGATATGGAAAACAACTCGACATTACACTATCAATATCAATTATCATTTATAACAGGTTCAATATACCGAATTAAACAGATATATTAAAGGATCAGACACCATCCCCTGTTCATAAAATCAAATATTGAAAAGCTCGATTTCAAATGAAATTTCAAAATCCTTAAATGCAATTATGTTTGAAATCTCTATTTCAAACTATCTGCAAAGTTTTGAACCTCAATTTTTCATAACGAATCCAAATTGTTGAGTCAAAGTTAAAGTTTCAAAAGTCAAACGAATCGTTCTTGTCAAAATTCAAATTTGCTTTTGAGTTTATGAATTAATTGATGATTCAGATAGTTTCTATAAAAGATTTTAAACATATTTTGTGTTACAACCTTTAGCTAAAACATCCTCGAATTCAAAGTTTTTTTTTTATAACAGCGACAGCAGCTGTGTTCTATTTTTTTTTATTTTTCTTCTTCTTTTCGTTTCTATTAATTCAAGATCAACATAGGTTGATTATAATTTGTCTAAAAGTCCTAAAAATCGTTTAGTTAACTAATTGTAAGATGGTTTGATCTTTTGGTCAATTTGCTTTGTGAAGGAGAAGAAGAATAAATAAAAAGATAGATATAGAATATATTTATTATTACGGGGTATAAATCAGAGATAACAAAGATAGAGGAATGGTTTGGGGTGTTTACAGGTGAGCGAGAGGTCACGGGTTCGAGCCCGGTTCGTTGCAAATTTTTTTTTAGAAAAGCTTGTGAAGGTAGTTTTCATTCTTAAAATTTTTATTATTATTACTATTATTATTACTATTATTATTATTATTATTATTATTATTATTATTATTATTATTATTATTATTATTATTATTATTATTATTATTATTATTATTATTATTAGTATTGTAATTATTATTATCATTAACATAAGTATTATTAATATTACCATTATTATTATTAATATGATATCATTAGTAGTATTATTATGATTAAAACTATTATTTTTGTATTATTATCATTATTATTGAAATAATTATTATTATCAAAAATTATCATTTAGAATTAGTATTATTATTAAAAGTAACATTTTTATTAAAAATTATCATTTTCATTGTTATTAAAAATCTATCAATTATAAAAGTATCATTGTTATTAAAATTAACATTATCATTATTATTACTATTATTATTATTATTATTATTATTATTATTATCATTCTTATTAATAAAAGTATTAAAATTATCATTCGTATTAAAATTATCATTTATAATAAGATTGTATTTACTATTAAAACTATCATTATTATTATCATTAATAGAATCATTAGTATTATTATCATTATTATTATTATTATTACAAAATAATACAACTCTTTATTCATTATCATCATTAAAATCATTTTATCAAACAAATACTTATATATAGAAAATATATATAAAAGTATATATATAGAAATATATAACAATTGAAATAATATATAAACTTATTCGATTACGAGTATATGTGTTAATATATATATACTTGATATAGGTTCGTGAATCCGAGGTCAACTCTGTACTTGTTCAGTGCCATCCTATGCATATTTACTACAAACTATCGTATCGTGAGTTTTCATAGCTCCCTTTTTTTTATATATATTTTTGGGCTGAGAATGCATGCGCAACTTTTATAACTGTTTTACACGTTAGACACAAGTACTCAAACTTTTATGCTATATACATGCTTTGTCATGCTAAATCCCTGCCGTAATATCGTTAATTGCTGAGGTATAAGATGCAAGCTTAGTTATTGTGAGTAGCGCTACTGAGAGTGACGTCTCTATCCATTTGACCGTTGGTCTTTGGATACATAATAATGATTCAACGACACTGACAGTACAAGGTGTCACGGGGTAACTTTTGTTTAGTCGCGATATTACAAACAGCAACTCTTTCGATTGATATATTTGGTATCAATCAACTTTAAACTTAAATCTTGTGGTCTAATGCTATACTGAACTATTGATTTATGATAAACCTATGAACTCACTCAACCTCGTGTTAACTTTTTAAAGCATGTTTATTCTCAGGTACTTAAATATTGCTTCCGCTGTATATCTGCTGCTTTGATGATGATTGCTTGCTATGCTTGGAGTCTTCATTACATATCATATCAATTAAAGACATTTAATGCTCTAAATACAATGTAATCTATTTATCTTCCGCTGCAAAACTCAATAAAGCGTCTCATATAGAGTCGTTCTCGTTTATACATCTGTGATTTGATATAATTAGTCACAAATACCCCAGGCCCTATTTGGGGGTGTGACAGAAACATATAAAGATTAAAGTTTAAATTTGTTCGAAAATTTCCGGGTCGTCACAATTATAAATTGAAATGTCCCGTTCATATTGATTATAAACGTTCCATATTAATTGATTTCTTCGCGAGGTTTTGACCTCTATATGAGACGTTTTTCAAAGACTGCATTCATTTTTAACAAGCATAACCTTTATTTTATCGATAAAGGTTTAAAAAAAAAATATTACGTAGATTATCAAATAATGATAATCTAAAATATACTGTTTACACACGACCATTACATAATGGTTTACAATAAGAATATTTTACATCAAAAATAAGTTTCTTGAATGCAGTTTTTACACAATATCATACAAGCATGGACTCCAAATCTTGTCCTTATTTTAGTATGCAACAGCGGAAGCTCTTAATAATCACCTGAGAATAAACATGCTTAAAACGTCAACAAAAAAGTTGGTGAGTTATAGGTTTAACCTATATATTATCAAATCATAATAATAGACCACAAGATTTCATATTTCAATACATCCCATACATATAGAAAAAAATCATTCATACGGTGAACACCTGGTAACCGACATTAACAAGATGCATATAGAATATTCCCATCATTCCGGAACACCCATCGAACATGATAATTTCGAAGTACTAAAGTATTCCAAATTCTAGAATGGGGCTTGTTGGGCCCGATAGATCTATCTTTAGGATTCGCGTCAATTTAGGGGCTTCTTCCCAAATTCTTAGGCTACCAAGCTAAAAAGGGGCATATTCGGCTTCGATCATTCACCCATATAAAGTAGTTTCATTTACTTGTGTCTATTTCGTAAAACATTTATAAATTGCATGTATTCTCATCCCAAAATATTAGATTTTAAAAGTGGGAATATAACTCACTTTCACAGATTTTTACTTCGTCGGGAAGTAAGACTTGGCCACTGGTCGATTCACGAACCTATAACAAATATGTACATATATATTAAAGTATGTTCAAAATATATTTACAACATGTTTAATACGTTTTAATGTTTTAAGTTTATTAAGTCAGCTGTCCTCGTTAGTAACCTACAACTAGTTGTCTACAGTTAGATGTACAGAAATAAAGCAATATTTATTATCTCGAATCAATCCACGACCTCGTGTATACAAGCCTCAGGCTAGATCACAACTCAAAGTATATATAATATTTTGGAATCAACCTCAACCATGTATAGCTAACTCCAACATTACTGCATATAGAGTGTCTATGGTTGTTCCGAAATATATATATAGATGGGTCGATATGATATGTCAAAATATTGTATTCGTGTCTATGGTATCCCAAGATTACATAATATATTAGAATACATGTATAATACAATATGAGTTAGCTAGGATATGATTAATATAGATTTGTTACCAATTTTCACGTAGCTACAACAAGAAAAAATATCCAATTTTGTTTTTCCCATAACTTCTTCGTTTTAAATCCGTTTTGAGTGATTCAAGTTGCTACGGTTTCATATTGAACTTAAGTTTATGAATATAAATAGAAAAAGTATAAGTTTATAGTCAAAAATACAGGTTAGAAGTCATTTTTGTAAAGGTAGTCATTTCAGTCGAAAGAACGACGTCTAGATAACCATTTTGGAAAACATACTTCCACTTTGAGTTTAACCATGATTTTTGGATATAGTTTCATGTTCATAAGAAAAATCATTTTCCCAGAAGAACAACTTTTAATTCAAAGTTTATCATAGTTTTTAATTAACTAACCCAAAACATCCCGCGGTGTTACTACGACGGCGTATATCCGGTTTTACGGTATTTTTCGTGTTTTTAGGTTTTAAATCATTAAGTTAGCATATCATATAGATATAGAACATGTGTTTAGTTGATTTTAAAAGTCAAGTTAGAAGGATTAACTTTTGTTTGCGAACAAGTTTAGAATTAACTAAACTATGTTCTAGTAATTTCAAGTTTAAACCTTCGAATAAGGTAGTTTTATATATACGAATAGAATGATGTTATGAACATCATTACTACCTCAGGTTTTGTGGATAAACCTACTGGAAATGAAAAGAATAGATCTAGCTTTAAAGGATCCTTGGATGGCTTGAAAATTCTTGAAGCAAAATCATGACACGAAAACAAGTTCAAGTAAGATTTCCACTCAAAATAAGATTGTTAAAGTTATAGAAATTGAATCAAAGTTTGAATATGAGTATTACCTTGTATTAGAAAGATATCTTACTGTAAATAAGAAAGATTTCTTGAGGTTGGATGATCACTCAAAGTGGATTTGCAAGATTGGAAG
This sequence comes from Rutidosis leptorrhynchoides, assembly GCF_046630445.1. Classification (NCBI taxonomy): domain Eukaryota; kingdom Viridiplantae; phylum Streptophyta; class Magnoliopsida; order Asterales; family Asteraceae; genus Rutidosis; species Rutidosis leptorrhynchoides. Next base: position 399,451,938 of record NC_092338.1, read on the forward strand.
TAAGCTAGCAAACTTGGAAGTGTTGTTGGTGTGTTCTTGAGTAGTTGTTTTATAACTTGGTTTATGTATGGATTTATGAACTAGATTGAGCTAGATTTTGTTGAAGATGATGAAGAACACTTAGAACAAAGGAAGAACACTTGAGAGAGTAATTTGATTCAAGAAAATTGCAAAGTGAATGTGTTTGTGAGTACCAACATTCACGTGAACTTAAGCTCTCTATATAGGCTCCATTAGTTTGTAATTTTGTGAGATATTTCATGCTAGATGTTAAATGATGGTTCCCACATAGTTAGGTGGCTCACATGGGCTACTAAGAGCTGATCATTGGAGTGTATATACCAATAGTAAATACATTTAGGAGCTGTGTATTGTACGAGTACAAATACGAGTGCATACGAGTAGAATTGTTGATGAAAATGAACGAGGATGTAATTGTAAGCATTTTTGTTAAGTATAAGTACTTTGATAAGTGTCTTGAAGTCTTTCAAAAGTGTATGAATACATATTAAAACACAACATGTATATACATTTTAACTGAGTCGTTAAATCATCGTTAGTCGTTACATGTAAGTGTTGTTTTGAAACCTTTAGGTTAACGATCTTATTAATTGTTGTTAACCATTGTTTATTATATCAAATGAGATGTTAAATTATTACATTATCATGATAATATGATATATTAATATATCATAGCATGATATATATATAGTTAAATGTTGTTACAACGATAATCGTTACATATATGTCTTGTTTCGAAATCATTAAGTTAGTAGTCTTGTTTTTACATATGTAGTTCATTGTTAATATACTTAATGATATGTTTACTCATCATAATATCATGTTAACTATATATATCCATATATATGACATCATATAGTTTTTACAAGTTTTAACGTTCGTGAATCACCGATCAACTTGGGTAGTCAATTGTCTATATGAAACCTATTTCAATTAATCAAGTCTTAACAAGTTTGATTGTTTAACATGTTGAAAACACTTAATCATGTAAATAACAATTTCATTATATATATATATATATATATATATATATATATATATATATATATATATATATATATATATATATATATATATATATAAAAACATGGAAAAGTTCGAGTCACTACATAAATACCCAATTTGACACGAACCCCTTTTGCCATGTTATGTAGTTTTTCTGAGCCGCCCATTTTGCCTTCATTACTAAAGATCCATTTATGTGTAGACTTTGACTATATCAGTCATTTTACCTTTTCTATTTTTTTTAAATCGGAGATTTTTAGTTATTGTTGTGTTTAGATGAATTAGAAAAGCAAATCCAGCTTCAATGGTTCATCGAAGCGTGGTTGTGTTTGGATAGTTAGCCGTTCGAAGACTCTTTTCCTTTTTATTTTTGAAGGCTTGCATCAGTTTTTAGCTTTTTTCTTTTTCCTTTTTGTTTTACCTTTTTTCTATTTCTAAGCTTTTCGTTATACTAAATTTCCTTACTTTCTTATATATTATGGCCAATAGCCTAGTGGCGAATGACTCACTCTCCCTTAGGGGAGGTGAGGGTTCGATTCCCACTAGGTGAGGATTTTCCTAATAATTGGATCAAAAACCATTCTTACAGGGCTCAAATGAACCCTTGGTCCCACGCATGCGAAGATTGAAACAATGACAATGCATGTTCGATTATCGGGCCTGACATGCTGTGGGGAAATGGGTGATGGTGTTTCGCCAGGCTCCAGTGGACTACCGGGGACCGCTGGATGGGTTGACAAAGTCAACACAGGGCTAACATGTTCCTGCCGATACACATGTTAACAATCTAACCAATTTAATAAATTATAAGTGTAAAGATAAACATATGTAATTAATTGTGTAAGTTTAAGGGCTTTCACACTCTAAAAATATATAAACCAATATTTCAAACGTCTAAAAGTAGTTTACATAACACATATTTCATTCAATTTGATACGTAATTTACAGTTTGATAATTTGCAAACAAATCTTATTGTGCAGGTCATCCACTAATTATCAATATGGTCATAAACGCATCTGATCAACCATCTTCTAACTTTTGATTTCTATTCACACATCTTCTTATCTTGCGAGTTGATTTAAGTTTTTGCTTTAAGCTCCTGTATTTGATGGCGCAAGTTTGAATCTAAACACTTTTGATCTTATATTTTATTTTGATGTAATATTTTGGTTTAATTATTTTTTACCACCCGCAAAATCAACCGCTCTTTGACTGCAACTGCAGCGAAACGCGGTTGACATTAAGACCTTATTTAGTGCAGCGTTATGGGTGAGTTTTTGGAGCATCACGCCCCTGATCATGCCACTATGCAGCGCCGTCCATCAAAAAAGTTGCAGGCGTGATGCTTGCTTCACGGGAAAGAATACTGACATGTTTGATTTCATCTCCAATTAGAACCCAACACATCATCTTGTTAACATTCTTGTTTCTATTCTTGTTTAATTTAATAGAGTTATTAAAAAAAAATGGTGTCTGTTACGTCTGTATATTGCGATGAGGATGAGTATGGTGTCTGTGTGTGTATATCAAAACCCAGTGAAGAAGATGAAATAAATAATAACATTTACACAAAACCCCTCTAAACTTTGTTAATGTTTACTAATTAAGTCCCTAGTTTTTATGATGCTTACAAATAGCTCCTTAAAATATTAAAAATACATTTTAAACTCAACAACAACAATAATAATAATAATAATAATAATAATAATAATAATAATAATAATAATAATAATAATAAAGGAGATTGACATTGGGTTGTCTGGAGGGAACGACAGGGCCCTCAGACCTGCAAATGTGTTAATTTATTCCTGGGAGTGTGGTCGCGATGTTTGTGTTGACTTGACAGGGTCTTCTCCTTTGACACAGTCTGGGCTTTCTGACTTTGTCCCTGGACGTGTTGTGGTTGATGCGGCTCGTCGGAAGCGGGTCAAGTACGAATCTAGCTGTAAGGCGATTGGTTATGGTTTCATTCCTTTCTCATTTTCTTCCCCTGGGGAATTAGAGAAGGAGGCTGTTTCTTTGCTAAAGCGGGTGCAGAAGAGTTCGATAGCGCAAGATATTGGTGCCGGTGCTGCTGCTCATATTTTTACTAGGATAGGTTTTGCTATTGCTAGAGGTGTGGGGGCCCAGATTGTCTCTAGGCTTCCCACTAATTTTTTGTAAGTTTTAAAACTTTTAAGTTTATTATTATTATTATTATTATTATTATTATTATTATTATTATTATTATTATTATTATTATTATTATTATTATTATTATTATTTTATTATTATTATTATAATAATAGTAATAATAATAATAGTAATAATAATATTATGTGTTGCAAGTGTGTAACTAACTTCTATTGGAGTAGTAGAAATATATGAAAAATGATCGTGCATTCTACATAAAATAAAATATAAATAAATTAAACAAATATAATAATAATAATAATAATAATAATAATAATAATGCTCTGCAACATCTGGCCATATAAGAAGAATATGTACGCTTTGATAATAATAATAATAATAATAATAATAATAATAATAATAATAATAATAATAATAATAATAATAATAATAATAATAATAAGAGCAAACGACGATCGGAAGGTTTCTTCGCCGGCGGGTTCAGAAGCTGGATACCTTTCTTGATCCCTCCAATTCGCTTTCAAGTGTTCCAGTTGTTGATCGGGAGCATTCATCTTTAGATTTAATTTATTATGCAAGTTTGAATGACAAAGTAAGTATAGTTTGTTTTCAATCTGAAGAACTATTCAATTATTTTAAAAGGTTTGCGATAGCTAAAAGATAGAGAACAAGTTGGATGCCTCTTCAAGTTTGGTAATTTTGACTTGGGAAATGCTAGAATTTGCACGCTATCAGCCTATTTAATAAATTTTATTATATAATATTTTTGGGATGCCCACTAGGTGTTTGTTAAAAGTCCCCTGTGAGTTTTATCTTGGCTTCATGATTATAATTATGTTACGGTGTATGGGGATTTTGCATCTGTCATTTTAGCTATGCACTACAACTAAAGGTTGTGTGTAGCTATGTCGCATGTCGCTGTGAAGTTTCATTGTCCCTTTTTGGGTCTTAGTGGCTGTCAAAATGGGAGTGGAAATGGGCTAGTTAGAAGTTCTCTTATCAAGCATCTTAGTGATCGTCATTGTGGTATCGATGCGCGGGATATCACTCGACATTCTCTTACTTCTAATTTGGGTGTTTATACTGAGGCTGATGTTACTTTTAGGCGTATGGGGATTTGGTTATGTGGTGTTTGCTACAAAATACACACGGTACGTGCTAAGTGCCGTCATGGTAGGTGAAATGTCCCGTTCTTATTGATTAAAAACGTTCCATATTAATTGATTTCGTTGCGAGGTTTTGACCTCTATATGAGACGTTTTTCAAAGACTGCATTCATTTTTAAACAAACCATAACCTTTATTTCATCAATAAAGGTTTAAAAAGCTTTACGTAGATTATCAAATAATGATAATCTAAAATATCCTGTTTACACACGACCATTACATAATGGTTTACAATACAAATATGTTACAACAAAATAAGTTTCTTGAATGCAGTTTTTACACAATATCATACAAGCATGGACTCCAAATCTTGTCCTTATTTAAGTATGCGACAGCGGAAGCTCTTAATAATCACCTGAGAATAAACATGCTTAAAACGTCAACAAAAATGTTGGTGAGTTATAGGTTTAACCTATATATATCAAATCGTAACAATAGACCACAAGATTTCATATTTCAATACACATCCCATACATAGAGATAAAAATCATTCATATGGTGAACACCTGGTAACCGACAATAACAAGATGCATATATAAGAATATCCCCATCATTCCGGGACACCCTTCGGATATGATATAAATTTCGAAGTACTAAAGCATCCGGTACTTTGGATGGGGTTTGTTAGGCCCAATAGATCTATCTTTAGGATTCGCGTCAATTAGGGTGTCTGTTCCCTAATTCTTAGATTACCAGACTTAATAAAAAAGGGCATATTCGATTTCGATAATTCAACCATAGAATGTAGTTTCACGTACTTGTGTCTATTTTGTAAATCATTTATAAAACCTGCATGTATTCTCATCCCAAAAATATTAGATTTTAAAAGTGGGACTATAACTCACTTTCACAGATTTTTACTTCGTCGGGAAGTAAGACTTGACCACTGGTTGATTCACGAACCTATAACAATATATACATATATATCAAAGTATGTTCAAAATATATTTACAACACTTTTAATATATTTTGATGTTTTAAGTTTATTAAGTCAGCTGTCCTCGTTAGTAACCTACAACTAGTTGTCCACAGTTAGATGTACAGAAATAAATCGATAAATATTATCTTGAATCAATCCACGACCCAGTGTATACGTATCTCAGTATTGATCACAACTCAAACTATATATATGTTGGAATCAACCTCAACCCTGTATAGCTAACTCCAACATTCACATATAGAGTGTCTATGGTTGTTCCGAAATATATATAGATGTGTCGACATGATAGGTCGAAACATTGTATACGTGTCTATGGTATCTCAAGATTACATAATATATAATACAAGTTGATTAAGTTATGGTTGGAATAGATTTGTTACCAATTTTCATGTAGCTAAAATGAGAAAAATTATCCAATCTTGTTTTACCCATAACTTCTTCATTTTAAATCCGTTTTGAGTGAATCAAATTGCTATGGTTTCATATTGAACTCTATTTTATGAATCTAAACAAAAAAAGTATAGGTTTATAGTCGGAAAAATAAGTTACAAGTCGTTTTTGTAAAGGTAGTCATTTCAGTCGAAAGAACGACGTCTAGATGACCATTTTAGAAAACATACTTCCACTTTGAGTTTAACCATAATTTTTGGATATAGTTTCATGTTCATAATAAAAATCATTTTCTCAGAATAACAACTTTTAAATCAAAGTTTATCATAGTTTTTAATTAACTAACCCAAAACAGCCCGCGGTGTTACTACGACGGCGTAAATCCGGTTTTACGGTGTTTTTCGTGTTTCCAGGTTTTAAATCATTAAGTTAGCATATCATATAGATATAGATCATGTGTTTAGTTGATTTTAAAAGTCAAGTTAGAAGGATTAACTTTTGTTTGCGAACAAGTTTAGAATTAACTAAACTATGTTCTAGTGATTACAAGTTTAAACCTTCGAATAAGATAGCTTTATATGTATGAATCGAATGATGTTATGAACATCATTACTACCTTAAGTTCCTTGGATGAACCTACTGGAAAAGAGAAAAATGGATCTAGCTTCAATGGATACTTGGATGGCTCAAAGTTCTTGAAGCAAAATCATGACACGAAAACAAGTTCAAGTAAGATCATCACTTGAAATAAGATTGTTATAGTTATAGAAATTGAACCAAAGTTTGAATATGATTATTACCTTGTATTAGAATGATAACCTACTGTAAGAAATAAAGATTTCTTGAGGTTGGATGATCACCTTACAAGATTGGAAGTGAGCTAGCAAACTTGAAAGTATTCTTGATTTTATGAAACTAGAACTTTTGGAATTTATGAAGAACACTTAGAACTTGAAGATAGAACTTGAGAGAGTTCAATTAGATGAAGAAAATTGAAGAATGAAAGTGTTTGTAGGTGTTTTTGGTCGTTGGTGTATGGATTAGATATAAAGGATATGTAATTTTGTTTTCATGTAAATAAGTCATGAATGATTACTCATATTTTTGTAATCTTATGAGATATTTCATGCTAGTTGCCAAATGATGGTTTCCACATGTGTTAGGTGACTCACATGGGCTGCTAAGAGCTGATCATTGGAGTGTATATACCAATAGTACATACATCTAAAAGCTGTGTATTGTACGAGTACGAATACGGGTGCATACGAGTAGAATTGTTGATGAAACTGAACGAGAATGTAATTGTAAGCATTTTTGTTAAGTAGAAGTATTTTGATAAGTGTATTAAAGTATTTCAAAAGTGTATAAATACATATTAAAACACTACATGTATATACATTTTAACTGAGTCGTTAAGTCATCGTTAGTCGTTACATGTAAGTGTTGTTTTGAAACCTTTAGGTTAACGATCTTGTTAAATGTTGTTAACCCAATGTTTATAATAACAAAAGAGATTTTAAATTATTATATTATCATGATATTATGATGTACGAATATCTCTTAATATGATATATATACATTAAATGTCGTTACAACGATAAACGTTACATATATGTCTCGTTTCAAAATCATTAAGTTAGTAGTCTTGTTTTTACATATGTAGTTCATTGTTAATATAATTAATGATATGTTTACTTATCATAATATCATGTTAACTATATATATAACCATATATATGTCATCATATAGTGTTTTACAAGTTTTAACGTTCGTGAATCACCGGTCAACTTGGGTGGTCAATTGTCTATATGAAACCTATTTCAATTAATCAAGTCTTAACAAGTTTGATTGCTTAACATGTTGGAAACATTTAATCATGTAAACATCAATCTAAATTAATATATATAAACATGGAAAAGTTCGGGTCACTACAGTACCTACCCGTTAAATAAATTTCGTCCCGAAATTTTAAGCTGTTGAAGGTGTTGACGAATCTTCTGGAAATAGATGCGGGTATTTCTTCTTCATCTGATCTTCACGCTCCCAGGTGAACTCGGGTCCTCTACGAGCATTCCATCGAACCTTAACAATTGGTATCTTGTTTTGCTTAAGTCTTTTAACCTCACGATCCATTATTTCGACGGGTTCTTCGATGAATTGAAGTTTTTCGTTGATTTGGATTTCATCTAACGGAATAGTGAGATCTTCTTTAGCAAAACATTTCTTCAAATTTGAGACGTGGAAAGTGTTATGTACAGCCGCGAGTTGTTGAGGTAACTCAAGTCGGTAAGCTACTGGTCCGACACGATCAATAATCTTGAATGGTCCAATATACCTTGGATTTAATTTCCCTCGTTTACCAAATCGAACAACGCCTTTCCAAGGTGCAACTTTAAGCATGACCATCTCTCCAATTTCAAATTCTATATCTTTTCTTTTAATGTCAGCGTAGCTCTTTTGTCGACTTTGGGCGGTTTTCAACCGTTGTTGAATTTGGATGATCTTCTCGGTAGTTTCTTGTATAATCTCCGGACCCGTAATCTGTCTATCCCCCACTTCACTCCAACAAATCGGAGACCTGCACTTTCTACCATAAAGTGCTTCAAACGGCGCCATCTCAATGCTTGAATGGTAACTGTTGTTGTAGGAAAATTCTGCTAACGGTAGATGTCGATCCCAACTGTTTCCGAAATCAATAACACATGCTCGTAGCATGTCTTCAAGCGTTTGTATCGTCCTTTCGCTCTACCCATCAGTTTGTGGATGATAGGCAGTACTCATGTCTAGACGAGTTCCTAATGCTTGCTGTAATGTCTGCCAGAATCTTGAAATAAATCTGCCATCCCTATCAGAGATAATAGAGATTGGTATTCCATGTCTGGAGACGACTTCCTTCAAATACAGTCGTGCTAACTTCTCCATCTTGTCATCTTCTCTTATTGGTAGGAAGTGTGCTGATTTGGTGAGAAGACCAACTATTACCCAAATAGTATCAAAACCACTTGCAGTCCTTGGCAATTTAGTGATGAAATCCATGGTAATGTTTTCCCATTTCCATTCCGGGATTTCGGGTTGTTGAAGTAGACCTGATGGTTTCTGATGCTCAGCTTTGACCTTAGAACACGTCAAACATTCTCCTACGTATTTAGCAACATCGGCTTTCATACCCGGCCACCAAAAATGTTTCTTGAGATCCTTGTACATCTTCCCCGTTCCAGGATGTATTGAGTATCTGGTTTTATGAGCTTCTCTAAGTACCATTTCTCTCATATCTCCAAATTTTGGTACCCAAATCCTTTCAGCCCTATACCGGGTTCCGTCTTCCCGAATATTAAGATGCTTCTCCGATCCTTTGGGTATTTCATCCTTTAAATTTCCCTCTTTTAAAACTCCTTGCTGCGCCTCCTTTATTTGAGTAGTAAGGTTATTGTGAATCATTATATTCATAGATTTTACTCGAATAGGTTCTCTGTCCTTCCTGCTCAAGGCGTCGGCTACCACATTTGCCTTCCCCGGGTGGTAACGAATCTCAAAGTCGTAATCATTCAACAATTCAATCCACTTACGCTGCCTCATATTCAGTTGTTTCTGATTAAATATGTGTTGAAGACTTTTGTGGTCGGTATATATAATACTTTTGACCCCATATAAGTAGTGCCTCCAAGTCTTTAATGCAAAAACAACCGCGCCTAATTCCAAATCATGCGTCGTATAATTTTGTTCGTGAATCTTCAATTGTCTAGACGCATAAGCAATCACCTTCGTTCGTTGCATTAATACACAACCGAGACCTTGCTTTGATGCGTCACAATAAATCACAAAATCATCATTCCCTTCAGGCAATGACAATATAGGTGCCGTAGTTAGCTTTTTCTTCAATAACTGAAACGCTTTCTCTTGTTCATCATTCCATTCAAATTTCTTCCCTTTATGCGTTAATACAGTCAAGGGTTTTGCTATTCTGGAAAAGTCTTGGATGAACCTTCTGTAGTAACCAGCTAGTCCTAAAAACTGGCGTATGTGTTTCGGAGTTTTCGGGGTTTCCCACTTTTCAACAGTTTCTATCTTTGCCGGATCCACCTTAATACCTTCTTTGTTCACTATGTGACCGAGGAATTGAACTTCTTCCAACCAAAATGCACACTTTGAAAACTTAGCGTACAATTCTTCCTTCCTCAATACTTCTAACACCTTTCTCAAATGTTCACCGTGTTCTTGGTCATTCTTTGAGTAAATAAGTATGTCATCAATGAAAACAATGACAAACTTGTCAAGGTATGGTCCACACACTCGGTTCATAAGGTCCATGAACACAGCTGGTGCATTAGTTAAACCAAACGGCATGACCATAAACTCGTAATGACCGTAACGTGTTCTGAAAGCAGTCTTTGGAATATCATCTTCTTTCACCCGCATTTGATGATACCCGGAACGTAAGTCAATCTTTGAATAAACAGACGAGCCTTGTAGTTGATCAAATAAGTCGTCGATTCTCGGTAGTGGGTAGCGGTTCTTGATGGTAAGTTTGTTCAACTCTCGGTAGTCGATACACAACCTGAATGTACCATCTTTCTTCTTGACAAACAAAACAGGAGCTCCCCACGGTGATGTGCTTGGTCGAATGAAACCACGCTCTAAAAGTTCTTGTAATTGGCTTTGCAGTTCTTTAATCTCGCTGGGTACGAGTCTGTAAGGAGCACGAGCTATTGGTGCAGCTCCTGGTACAAGATCTATTTGAAATTCAACGGATCGATGTGGGGGTAATCCCGGTAATTCTTTCGGAAATACATCGGGAAATTCTTTTGCAATGGGAACATCATTGATGCTCTTTTCTTCAGTTTGTACTTTCTCGACGTGTGCTAGAACAGCATAGCAACCTTTTCTTATTAGTTTTTGTGCCTTCAAATTACTAATAAGATGTAGCTTCGTGTTGCCCTTTTCTCCGTACACCATTAAGGGTTTTCCTTTTTCTCGTATAATGCGAATTGCATTTTTGTAACAAACGATCTCCGCTTTCACTTCTTTCAACCAGTCCATACCGATTATCACATCAAAACTCCCTAACTCTACTGGTATCAAATCAATCTTAAATGTTTCGCTAACCAGTTTAATTTCTCGATTCCGACATATATTATCTGCTGAAATTAATTTACCATTTGCTAATTCGAGTAAAAATTTACTATACAAAGGCGTCAATGGACAACTTAATTTAGCACAAAAATCTCTACTCATATAGCTTCTATCCGCACCCGAATCAAATAAAACGTAAGCAGATTTATTGTCAATAAGAAACGTACCCGTAACAAGCTCCGGGTCTTCCTGTGCCTCTACCGCATTAATATTGAAAACTCTTCCACGGCCTTGTCCATTCGTGTTCTCCTGGTTCGGGCAATTTCTAATAATGTGGCCTGGTTTTCCACATTTATAACAAACTACATTGGCATAACTTGCTCTGACACTACTTGCTCCGCCATTACTCGTTCCGACACCATTTGTTCCTTTCGTTCTATTAACCCCTGGTCCGTAGACCTCACACTTCGCCGCGCTATGACCATTTCTTTTACACTTGTTGCAAAATTTGGTGCAGAACCCCGAGTGATTCTTTTCACACCTTTGGCATAGTTGCTTCTGATTGTTGTTGTTGTTGCGGTTATTATTGTTGTTGGGATGATTGTTGTAGTTGCTGTTGTTGTTGTTGTTGGGCCGTTTGTTGTAGTTACGATTGATGTTGCGATTGTTGGGATAATTGTTGCGATTATTGTTGTAATTGCTGTTGTTGTTGTATTGGTGATTCTTATCACCGTTTTCCTCCCACTTTCTTTTGACTTGCTTCACATTGGCCTCTTCAGCAGTCTGTTCTTTAATTCTTTCTTCAATCTGGTTCACTAGTTTGTGAGCCATTCTACATGCCTGTTGTATGGAGGCGGGCTCGTGTGAACTTATATCTTCTTGGATTCTTTCCGGTAATCCTTTCACAAACGCGTCGATCTTCTCTTCCTCATCTTCGAATGCTCCCAGACACAATAGGCACAATTCTGTGAATCGTCTTTCGTACGTGGTAATATCAAATCCTTGGGTTCGTAACCCTCTAAGTTCTGTCTTGAGCTTATTGACCTCGGTTCTGGGACGGTACTTCTCGTTCATCAAGTGCTTGAATGCTGACCACGGTAGTGCGTACGCATCATCTTGTCCCACTTGCTCTAGACAGGTATTCCACCATGTTAACGCAGAACTTGTGAAGGTATGCGTAGCGTACTTCACTTTGTCCTCTTCAGTACACTTACTTATGGCAAACACCGATTCAACCTTCTCGGTCCACCGTTTCAATCCGATCGGTCCTTCGGTTCCATCAAATTCCAAAGGTTTGCAGGCAGTGAATTCTTTGTAGGTGCATCCTACACGATTTCCTGTACTGCTAGATCCAAGGTTATTGTTGGTATGTAGCGCAGCCTGTACTGCGGCTATGTTTGAAGCTAGAAAAGTACGGAATTCCTCTTCATTCATATTCACGGTGTGTCGAGTAGTCGGTGCCATTTCCTTCAAAATAGTTAAATGGAACAAGTTAATCATACAGAATATTAAGAGTAGTTAATAGTATTTCGTAGCATAATATGAACTCATTTATAAAAGCTTTTTCTTCATATTAGCGTTTTATAAGTTTAAATTCGGGTAGTACCTACCCGTTAAGTTCATACTTAGTAGCTAATATACAATTCAACTACTACAATTCTATATGAAAAACTGATTATAATAATATTTCGCGCTCAAACTTTTATACAATATTTTACAAACTTACAATACCGCTTATTTTACATAAAGAATGAAATATAGCACACAATAACTTTGATACAAGATAGTTGTGAAGACAATTCTAGCTAGTACACAAGTCGTTCAGCAAAGGCAATAAAGACACGTAATTCATACGTCCAGAAACAAGTCATGCATTCTGGTTTTACTAGGACTACTTCCCATCCTTGGTCTTGTGCAACATAACCGTTATGGCCGTTGATAAGACAGCGTGTTGTAACGTCATCAAAGGGACGAGGGTTACGTAATGTCCAACAGTCCCGTAATAATCTAAAAACCTCATTTCTTACCCCAATTACCGACTCCGTCACTTGTGGAAACGTTTTGTTTAATAGTTGTAGCCCGATGTTCTTGTTCTCACTTTGGTGAGAAGCGAACATTACTAATCCGTAAGCATAACATGCTTCTTTATGTTGCATGTTAGCCGCTTTTTCTAAATCACGAAGTCCAATATTCGGATATATTGAGTCAAAATAATTTCTTAACCCGTTGCGTAAAATAGCATTTGGGTTCCCCGCAATATATGCGTCAAAGTAAACACATCGTAACTTATGGGTTTCCCAATGTGATATCCCCCATCTTTCAAACGAAAGTCTCTTATAAACCAAGACATTCTTGGAACGTTCTTCGAATGTCTTACAAACTGATCTCGCCTTAAATAGTTGTGCCGAAGAATTCTGGCCGACTCTAGACAAGATTTCATCAATCATGTCTCCGGGTAGGTCTCTTAAAATATTGGGTTGTCTATCCATTTTGTGTTTTTAAACTGTAAAATAGACAAGAGTTAGATTCATAAAAAAAATACTTATTAATACAAGCAATTTTTACATATATCATAAAGCATAAGAACACTATATTCCATATATTACACCACACGAATACAACTATCTTATTCCGACTCGCTCGTTTCTTCTTCTTCGGTTTTGGTTCGTTTTGCCAAGTTTCTAGGGATATATGATGTTCCCCTAATACGAGCCGTCGTTGTCCACATTGGTTTAGAAAAACCTGGTGGTTTAGAGGTTCCCGGGTCATTGTTACAATTTAAGGACTTCGGGGGTTGATGATACATATAAAGTTCATCGGGGTTGGAATTAGATTTCTCTATTTTTATGCCCTTTCCCTTATTATTTTCTTTTGCCTTTTTAAATTCAGTTGGGGTAATTTCTATAACATCATCGGAATTCTAGTCGGAATCCGATTCATCGGAGAATTGGTAATCCTCCCAATATTTTGCTTCCTTGGCGGAAACACCATTGACCATAATTAACTTTGGTCGGTTGGTTGAGGATTTTCTTTTACTTAACCGTTTTATTATTTCCCCCACCGGTTCTATTTCTTCATCCGGTTCCGATTCTTCTTCCGGTTCCGATTCTTCTTCCGGTTCCGACTCTTCTTCCGGTTCCTCTTCGGGAACTTGTGAATCAGTCCACAAATCATTCTAATTTACATTTGACTCTTCATTATTATTAGGTGAGTCAATGGGACTTGTTCTAGAGGTAGACATCTATCACATAATATCAAACACGTTAAGAGATTAATATATCACATAATATTCATATGTTAAAAATATATAGTTTCCAACAAAAATGTTAAGCAATCATTTTTAAAGAAAACACGGTCGAAGTCCAGACTCACTAATGCATCCTAACAAACTCGATAAGACACACTAATGCAAATTTTCTGGTTCTCTAAGACCAACGCTCGGATACCAACTGAAATGTCCCGTTCTTATTGATTAAAAACGTTCCATATTAATTGATTTCGTTGCGAGGTTTTGACCTCTATATGAGACGTTTTTCAAAGACTGCATTCATTTTTAAACAAACCATAACCTTTATTTCATCAATAAAGGTTTAAAAAGCTTTACGTAGATTATCAAATAATGATAATCTAAAATATCCTGTTTACACACGACCATTACATAATGGTTTACAATACAAATATGTTACAACAAAATAAGTTTCTTGAATGCAGTTTTTACACAATATCATACAAGCATGGACTCCAAATCTTGTCCTTATTTAAGTATGCGACGGCGGAAGCTCTTAATAATCACCTGAGAATAAACATGCTTAAAACGTCAACAAAAATGTTGGTGAGTTATAGGTTTAACCTATATATATCAAATCATAACAATAGACCACAAGATTTCATATTTCAATACACATCCCATACATAGAGATAAAAATCATTCATATGGTGAACACCTGGTAACCGACAATAACAAGATGCATATATAAGAATATCCCCATCATTCCGGGACACCCTTCGGATATGATATAAATTTCGAAGTACTAAAGCATCCGGTACTTTGGATGGGGTTTGTTAGGCCCAATAGATCTATCTTTAGGATTCGCGTCAATTAGGGTGTCTGTTCCCTAATTCTTAGATTACCAGACTTAATAAAAAAGGGCATATTCGATTTCGATAATTCAACCATAGAATGTAGTTTCACGTACTTGTGTCTATTTTGTAAATCATTTATAAAACCTGCATGTATTCTCATCCCAAAAATATTAGATTTTAAAAGTGGGACTATAACTCACTTTCACAGATTTTTACTTCGTCGGGAAGTAAGACTTGACCACTGGTTGATTCACGAACCTATAACAATATATACATATATATCAAAGTATGTTCAAAATATATTTACAACACTTTTAATATATTTTGATGTTTTAAGTTTATTAAGTCAGCTGTCCTCGTTAGTAACCTACAACTAGTTGTCCACAGTTAGATGTACAGAAATAAATCGATAAATATTATCTTGAATCAATCCACGACCCAGTGTATACGTATCTCAGTATTGATCACAACTCAAACTATATATATGTTGGAATCAACCTCAACCCTGTATAGCTAACTCCAACATTCACATATAGAGTGTCTATGGTTGTTCCGAAATATATATAGATGTGTCGACATGATAGGTCGAAACATTGTATACGTGTCTATGGTATCTCAAGATTACATAATATATAATACAAGTTGATTAAGTTATGGTTGGAATAGATTTGTTACCAATTTTCACGTAGCTAAAATGAGAAAAATTATCCAATCTTGTTTTACCCATAACTTCTTCATTTTAAATCCGTTTTGAGTGAATCAAATTGCTATGGTTTCATATTGAACTCTATTTTATGAATCTAAACAAAAAAAGTATAGGTTTATAGTCGGAAAAATAAGTTACAAGTCGTTTTTGTAAAGGTAGTCATTTCAGTCGAAAGAACGACGTCTAGATGACCATTTTAGAAAACATACTTCCACTTTGAGTTTAACCATAATTTTTGGATATAGTTTCATGTTCATAATAAAAATCATTTTCTCAGAATAACAACTTTTAAATCAAAGTTTATCATAGTTTTTAATTAACTAACCCAAAACAGCCCGCGGTGTTACTACGACGGCGTAAATCCGATTTTACGGTGTTTTTCGTGTTTCCAGGTTTTAAATCATTAAGTTAGCATATAATATAGATATAGATCATGTGTTTAGTTGATTTTAAAAGTCAAGTTAGAAGGATTAACTTTTGTTTGCGAACAAGTTTAGAATTAACTAAACTATGTTCTAGTGATTACAAGTTTAAACCTTCGAATAAGATAGCTTTATATGTATGAATCGAATGATGTTATGAACATCATTACTACCTTAAGTTCCTTGGATGAACCTACTGGAAAAGAGAAAAATGGATCTAGCTTCAATGGATACTTGGATGGCTCAAAGTTCTTGAAGCAAAATCATGACACGAAAACAAGTTCAAGTAAGATCATCACTTGAAATAAGATTGTTATAGTTATAGAAATTGAACCAAAGTTTGAATATGATTATTACCTTGTATTAGAATGATAACCTACTGTAAGAAACAAAGATTTCTTGAGGTTGGATGATCACCTTACAAGATTGGAAGTGAGCTAGCAAACTTGAAAGTATTCTTGATTTTATGAAACTAGAACTTTTGGAATTTATGAAGAACACTTAGAACTTGAAGATAGAACTTGAGAGAGTTCAATTAGATGAAGAAAATTGAAGAATGAAAGTGTTTGTAGGTGTTTTTGGTCGTTGGTGTATGGATTAGATATAAAGGATATGTAATTTTGTTTTCATGTAAATAAGTCATGAATGATTACTCATATTTTTGTAATCTTATGAGATATTTCATGCTAGTTGCCAAATGATGGTTCCCACATGTGTTAGGTGACTCACATGGGCTGCTAAGAGCTGATCATTGGAGTGTATATACCAATAGTACATACATCTAAAAGCTGTGTATTGTACGAGTACGAATACGGGTGCATACGAGTAGAATTGTTGATGAAACTGAACGAGAATGTAATTGTAAGCATTTTTGTTAAGTAGAAGTATTTTGATAAGTGTATTGAAGTCTTTCAAAAGTGTATAAATACATATTAAAACACTACATGTATATACATTTTAACTGAGTCGTTAAGTCATCGTTAGTCGTTACATGTAAGTGTTGTTTTGAAACCTTTAGGTTAACGATCTTGTTAAATGTTGTTAACCCAATGTTTATAATAACAAAAGAGATTTTAAATTATTATATTATCATGATATTATGATGTACGAATATCTCTTAATATGATATATATACATTAAATGTCGTTACAACGATAAACGTTACATATATGTCTCGTTTCAAAATCATTAAGTTAGTAGTCTTGTTTTTACATATGTAGTTCATTGTTAATATAATTAATGATATGTTTACTTATCATAATATCATGTTAACTATATATATAACCATATATATGTCATCATATAGTTTTTTACAAGTTTTAACGTTCGTGAATCACCGGTCAACTTGGGTGGTCAATTGTCTATATGAAACCTATTTCAATTAATCAAGTCTTAACAAGTTTGATTGCTTAACATGTTGGAAACATTTAATCATGTAAACATCAATCTAAATTAATATATATAAACATGGAAAAGTTCGGGTCACTACAGTAGGGGCCCGGATGTGCCGCCCCCCGATGAGGGAAATGGTGTTGTTCGTTTTGTGCTTCATAATTTTACCAAGCCACTAGCTCCCTCTTCTCCTGCTCGACTTTGTATTGAGGATGGTTCGGTGCGTGATCATAACGATGGTTTTGACGTGGCTCTCCTTGATCGTTTGTTCTCTAAGGGGTTTCGCACGGTTAAGTCTATCCCTCCCAAGTGTCGTTTGGGGTTTTCTCGGGTTTTGAAAGATGCTCTTGATAAGGTGATCTCTAAGCCTGATGACATTTCTTGTTGGGTCTCTTTGTTGGTGTTACCCCTTTGTACCCTTAAAACCTTTCGGCCACGGAGTAGTCGTGAGTCTAGGTCTTCGATAAAGCATCGGCATCAGGAAGAGAATATTTCCCGTGCTATTTGCTCTTGGGGGACAGCGGGCGGAAGTTTACAGCTAGTGAGGGAGTATTTGGCAGAGGATTCTCCTATGTTGTCAGTGGTTGATGATGAGGTCCTTGATTTGGAAGAGCGTAATATTAAGCAGTGTCGTAGGAAGATTTGTGATGGCCATTACATCGCTGCAGCTCGTGTTCTTTCTTCATCAGGCGTTGCTCCTTATAATGACGCCACACTGGCGGACTTGCTGTCTAAGCACCCTTCTTCTTTAGCTCCATCCTTGCCTGATATGACGGTTGATCACCTTTACCTCGTTACGACTTCTGCTGTTGTTTTGGGCCAGATTAAAAGTTTTCCTCGGGGCACATCATGTGGTAGGGATGGTTTACGTGCACAACACCTTATGGATTGCTTGAGTGGTGCTGCTGTGGCAGTCTCGGATGAGTTGGTTGGCTCTATTACCGGGGTCGTTAATCTCTTTCTAGCTGGAAGGTGCCCTATGGAATTAGGGCACCTTCTTTTTTAGCTCCATCCTTGCCTGATATGCCGGTTGATTACCTTACCCTTCTTCTTTAGCTCCATCATTGCCTGATATGCCGGTTGATCACCTTCACTTCGTTACGACTTCTGCTGTTGTTTTGGGCCAGATTAAAAGTTTTTCTCGGGGCACATCATGTGGTAGGGATGGTTTACGTGCACAACACCTTATGGATTGCTTGAGTGGTGCTGCTGTGGCAGTCTCGGATGAGTTGGTTGGCTCTATTACCGGGGTCGTTAATCTCTTTCTAGCTGGAAGGTGCCCTATGGAATTAGGAGAGTATATAGCTAGTTCTCCCCTCACACCGCTTGTCAAGCCCGGCGGTGGTCTTCGTCCTATTGCTGTGGGTACTGTTTGGCGATGTCTTATTTTGAAGGTTGGCGCTGCTATGGTTGGCCAGTCTTTGGGAAGTTACTTCGGTGGTCTTCAATTTGGTGTTGGTGTTTCTTCAGGTGGTGAGGCAATTCTTCATGTTGTGAATCGGTTGATTGAGGATCGTGGCTCTGATGTTGGCCTCTCTATGTTATTAGTTGATTTTCAAAATGCATTCAATCTAGTTGATCGTACGGTCATGTTGCGTGAAGTTCGCCGCCTTTGTCCGAGCATTTCTCGGTGGGTTGAATTTTGCTACTCTAATCCAGGCAGATTGTATTATGGGAACCACACCTTATGGTCTTCTCAGGGGGTGCAACAGGGTGATCCCCTTGGTCCACTGCTTTTTGCTTTGGTCTTACAACTCTTAGTTTCTAAAATCAGAGATAATTTTGAGGTTTGTCTTCAGGTGTGGTATTTGGGTGATGGCACTATTATTGGGGACACTTTGGTGGTGGGGAAGGTTTTGCATTTGATTATGGAGGATGAGCCTCGTTTTGGGCTACATCTCAACGTTGAAAAAACAGAAATTTTCTGGCCTACGGAGGACCCTCACAGCAGGCAAGTAGGTGTCTTTCCTCATAATATTGCTCGACCTTTAAAGGGTGCTAAGTTGCTTGGGGCCCCTGCAAGTTCCGATCCTGGTTTTAGTAGTGAACTGGTGATGCAAAGGGTGACCAAGTCCATTGCGCTTATGGATAAAGTTTCTAAGCTTGATGATCCTCTGTAACATCCCGCGTTTTTCCGTTAAATTTATTTTAACACCGTCTTTTTTTTTAAATAATATCTTTCGTCATTTAATTTGGCATCTTTCGTTAACTAACGTTCATAATATCCTCGTTATTTAATTATAACGTCACCCGTTTACTCGAGCGTTTTAAATATTCGTTTGGTTATTTCCCGCACCCGCTTTGAAACTAGAGGGACCAAACTTGCAAAGAGGCCAAAGATTTGACTAGGTCAACTAGTCAAACCTTCAACCTCCTCCTCTCATTCATCTCTCTCTTTCTCCTTTTGATACTTCCAAATCCTCTCAACTTTCTAACATAAATTCATCATCTAAATCCGGATTAGGGAGCTAGCAACCAAATAAATTACATATTCTTGATCCTCTCATCATCTTCTTCGATTTGATGCTAACTACTTCGATTTTGGGTAACATTTCTAAAACACTAGATTTCTTTAAATTTGTGTTCTTGACTTAAAAGTGTGTTAATTAGTGTCTATGGCTCATTGTGATGTCGTGTATGTAATTTGTATGCTCGATTTGTTGTTTTTGGTATAACTAGCTTGAATATGAAAATTGCTTGCTTAATCTTTGATTTTGGATGATTAAAAGTTGTTTAATTGTTAAAGTTCATGTATTAAATGTGTTACTAGCATCATTAGCTTCAAATTGATGTGTAGGTTGATTAAGAAAACTTCAAAAACATGATTATTGATTTTGAGATGTTTGACTAGGGTTTGATAGTTCTTGACATGAATTTTTGGATGCTTGAATGTCATGGAATGTTAATTGTTAGTGTCTAGTAGTAATGTATGCTTCATTACCTTCAAAACGGCATATCATATGTGTGAATTGGTTTCCCGAAACTCAAAATGCAATTGATGAACTTGAAACTTTGAAAATGGACTTTTATTGTTCGCTTGATGAGATTTCGGCTATTGTAAATGATGTTATTGTTGGACCATAAGTGCTTAGTTGTATTCCTGGTCAAAATACCTTTCCAACGATATATGATAGGCATTATAAGTGTTTGCGAGTCAAGAGTTGGGTTGGAAAAGGTTTTGGTTCGTGCATACTTTGAAAAACTGACCAGAATTCTCTGCCCAGATGGTGGCGCGGCGCGCCCCATCCCCGCGCGGCGCGCGGATTGGCCTGGTCAGATTCTGACCTCTTTGTCCCATTTCACGTGAAATGTTTGACTAGCTATCGACCTCCGATTCACATGAAACTTGTTCTAATATACTTTATATGAATAATTAGCATAGAAAAATAGTCCGGGACCCGACCCGAACATGTTGACTTTTTCGTTGACTTTGACCCGACCAAGTTTGACTTTTTGTCAAACTTAACCAATTAATTATGCAATCTTTCTAACATGATTCTATACTTGTATCTTGCATGAAACTTGACAATTTTCTTCACATGCTACATAATCGAGTCGTGTCGAGCCATAGGACTAATTGAACAACTTTGACCCTTCGTGACTATCGTTATTGATACAACCTACTTGTTTAGGTCAAGGCTAAGCAACTTTCATGCACACGTTTACTTTGTGAAGTAATTTTATACTCGTGCACTCGAGGTGAGATCATAGTCCCACTTTTTCAACAACTTTTACATTTTAAATCGTGGGCTGAGAAACATATACGTTACATACTTATATACATTTCATATGTATATATACCTTTCATACTGTTATACATCGAACACGAATACGAATACAAAGATACGGACGAGTTTGAACGAAAATCCTCAATTCAATTATCATTAATTACATCAGATGGTGTAAGCGAGACTATGTTGTGTGGATCCATACGGGTTTGACTAACCCTCATTCGGACGGTTCGCTACCGTTAAGCGAATGAAATATATTCTGGTACGGTGTATGTTCTAACACTTTTATGCTGAGGTAAATGATACGGTTAAGCTTTGATAATTGGGTGCTCGGTAAACAACAATACTTATGGAATTCAAACGATTCGGAAAAAATCGACTTATACTATAACTTGTGGTTCAACTTATTTTACTTACATACTCACTTACTAAACCTATGATTTCACCAACGTTTTCGTTGACAGATTCTTCTATGTTTTTCTCAGGTTTTGAATGCTTAAGTGATACATGCTTCCGCACTCTTTTGATACTTGCTTGGATGTCGAGTATACATGCATATTTGGAGCATCTTTTTGGCTACTTTTAAATTGTGTCGCATAGGTTTCAATTGTACGTTTAACATTGTAATGTAACTAGCCGTCGAACTTCTTTTGTAAACTTGAAACACCCTTTTACATTGAAATGAATGCGACATATTTTGGTCAAACGTTGTCTTAAAGACTTATGACCATGTAATGGGACCTACGTAGTTGACGCCGTCACTTGACGATTTGTCGGGGTCGCTACAAGTGGTATCAGAGCCTTGGTTGTAGGGATTTAGAGTTCATTGGTGTCGACCCCGAGTCATAGGGTACATTAGTGAATCTAGACTACAACCGGCATATAGACTGAGGTAGGAACTACTTGACTATTTGTGCATTATACTCGAACTCTCCTATCATATCTAACTCTTATTCGATTTTGATATCACATTGTTAAATTTGATTGACACGCCACCTTGACTTTATGAAGTAATGTTAAATGCACATGTGAATCAGGGTAATATAATTTCCGGGATTATATTACGGTAGTTCACATGGACGTTCCGACATTATGACATAAAGAATTTAAGGCGGGTTAAGGAAATTTTCTCTTTATCCTTATTCCATATCACGGTTGGTATTATTGAGAATACTAACCAACGATATTCTTGTGTCTTGAAGGAACAATGGCTCGTCGACGCGCTCCTCTCGAAACTCCCGAACAAGCTATACAACGAATGATAGCCACCGCCGTAGATGCGGCCATGGCCGGTCACTCTTCCAACAACAATAACAATAACAACAATCACAACAACAACAACAATGGAGCCGGTAATTCAAACGAAGGGTGCTCCTATAAGAACTTCATGGGGTGCAAACCTCACACTTTTGATGGAACCGGGGGACCGGTCGTGCTCACCCGATGGTTTGAGCAAAGAGAAGCCGTCTTTAGCATAAGCGGTTGTCGGGACCAAGACAAGGTCAGATTTTCCACTCACACCTTTGCCGGTATCGCTCTCACATGGTGGAATACGTATGTACAATCGGTGGGTATCCACGAAGCCCACGCTCTCTCTTGGGTCGACTTAAGAGGAAAGATGATCACCGAATACTTCCCGCGCGAAGAGACCCGCAAGCTTGAACACGAGCTAAGAACTTTAAAAGTGGTCGGGAATGACCTAAAGGCCTATAATCAACGATTTTCTGAGCTAGCCTTGATGTGCCCAAATCTCGTGAGTACCGAGTCTCTAAGGGTTGAGCTGTACATGGATGGTCTTCCTAAGAGCATCAAACAAGGAGTAATGTCATCCAAACCCGCTAATCACCAAGAGGCTTTGAATATGGCCCGCCAATTGATCGAAACGGTGGACGAAATTGAGGTGTCGGCATATAAAGCCGAGGATAAGTCGGGTGGCAACAAAATAAAATGGGAAGCCCCCGAATTGAGCAACTACAACAACAACCCCGCCAAGAAGCCTTTCACCTCCAACGACAAGAAAGGCTATGCCGGAAGTCTACCATCTTGCAACAAGTGCCACAAACATCATTATGGCGAATGTAGCAAACCATTTTGCAACAAATGCCGCAACCGTCATTATGGTGAATGTGGTAAGTTAACTTGCCACCGGTGCCAAGGAAGTGGTCATACGGCCAACGATTGTAGGAGCGTCGCCCCCGTCGCCCAAAAGGCGCCCAATGCACACCGGACGGGCGTTTGTTTCGAATGTGGCCAACCGGGTCATTTTAAGAATGCGTGCTCGGAGAAGAAGACAAACCCCAATACACGCGACCGAGCTTTCAACATTAACACCGAGGAAGCCCGAGATGACAACTAGTCACGGGTACGTTTCTTCTCAACAACCCTTATATTTCATGTTTATTCAATTCGGGTACCGTTAGACGTTTTATAACCAAGGCCTTGACTCGTACTCTTTGCACACCACCATATCCCCTAGACACTACCTATGCCATTCAGGTGACCGACGAAAAACTATTACGTTAAACTTTTTGGGTGGAGAATTTGAATTTTGACTTGATACCTATAGAACTAGGGAACTCAAAACCTATTCGTTAAGAAGAAAATGATCCCTTACATGTGTATAGATTATCGTGAACTAAATAATTTTCGGTTAAGAACCGATATTCTCTTTCCCGTACCGATGACCTCTTGATCAATCACAAGAATTCCGTGTGTATTCCAAAATCGACCCCCATTCCGGTTATCTCCAAAACGGTTTTCAAAATTCGTTACGATAGTTATGAATTTCTTATAGTGTCGTTCAGTTTAACAAAGGCTTCCTCCGTATTCATGGGCCTGATGGGCCTGATGGGTCGCTACATATGTAAACTTATCTAGACAGATCTGTCATCATATTCATATGTGATGTTCTAACCTATTCAATTCAAACAAAGAAGAAAACGAACAACATCTTTGTCTTACGCTTGAACTCTTGAGGAAAGAGCAACTCTATACCAAAATCTCCAAGTGTGAACTTTGGTTAAACAAAGTCCAATTTCTAGACCATGTTGTTAGTGGTCAGGGTATTACAATAAATCTCGCAATCGAAGCCACACGTAATCGGGAAACCCTCACGACTCTGACTTGTACTCGTAAAATCTTAGATCTCGCCGATTATTACCGCAGATTCATTTTCGACTTTTTCTCGTGTTACTCGTCCTTTAACCCCGTTAACTCCCCCAGGAAAGGACTAAACCTCTCCGTGTCCGAACTTTTAACGCGATTATTCACCCCAACCTTACTAACTAAATTCATTTAAAACAATGAAATTCAAATATGGAAATATTTCTACTCGAACGCCCGAAAGGCATACTCTCTCGACTCGAAATCAAGGAAACTGAAATTCGTTATTTTGCACGAAGAATTCGAATACTAAATTGTGGATCCGATCAATATTCTCGTCATCACGTACCACACTACATACCTCTGTTATTTCACCGTTACCGTCTGATATTACTAGAAATTAAGATAACACACAATCCAACGATACTTCACTCTTCTTTGACTTAACGCCCTTGTGTTTCTGATAATCGGCCAACTATTATTCAACCCCGAACTATACAACTACGTGTACTATCTCGTTTCTCTTTCAGACTTCAACTTTTGACAACTAGAGGCACGTTATGGCAACCTCGAGATGCAAGCTCATCCTATTCTAAGTCCTCATTTCACTCCTATCTTTATCGCTCGCATTTCCGTTTAAAGAAACTCCTTGTAACATTTCTCCATGGATAGAGAAATTCCTCATATTACATTAGTATTCGCCACGAGGGTGAATAGTCCTAACGAACATTTTTCGAACCCTAACTGACTTGTTCAAACATATCTTAAGAGATTCTATTCCAACACGGAGTATCTTTGTCAATTATCCCGTATCGAAATACTCGTTTCGCCTCTAGTTTTACAAGAAACCTTGGAGACCCGCTTAGACATGAGTACCGCGTACCACCCACAAACAGACGAACCGAACAAACGAACGATTTACGTCTTCGAAAGACATGTTTCAAATTTGCATGGTCGCTTTTAGTAGATCCCTCTTACAACAGTAGTTACCACTCGTGTGTTCACACGCACTTTCCGAAACCCTATATGACCGCTAATGTCATACCCCTATTCGTTGGACTAAAGCATGTGGCAAACAAAACACCGAATCTTAACTCATCCAAGAAACAACAATTGAGATAATCCAAGTCCGAGAAGGGCTCGAGACGGCCCGTAGTCGCCCAAAAGAGTCATACCAAACTTAGATGAAAACCTCACAAATCCCAGTGTGTAACCGCGTAATATTGAGAAACCGCACCTTGGAAAGGTGTAATCCATTTTGGGAAATCGAGAAAGGCTATATCCGCAATATCGAACCTTTTAAAACCTTGGGGCGTATTGGAACCGCTTCCTATCGTTTAGAACTTCCGACTCAATTAAGTTTCCGTTTACCCTACATTTCGTGTAACAAACTTAGAAACGTGTCCTGCGGAACAGGAACGTGCAATCCTTCTAGATGCACCCACTATTGATGACAAACTCCTCCTCATAGGAAAAACCGGCTGAACTTGTGGATCGTAAAACCAAGCCCTAATACAACGTAACACCCCGACTATCCGGATTCGTGGAATGTCCAAGAAAGTACCTTCAATCATTCGTAGAGTTACTACACTAGGTCTCGAGTAAGAGACATCGACTATTACTTCCAACTAAATTTCGGGACGAAATTTCTTTTGAGGTGTGGATAATGTAACATCCCGCGTTTTTCCGTTAAATTTATTTTAACACCGTCTTTTTTTTTTAAATAATATCTTTCGTCATTTAATTTGACATCTTTCGTTAACTAACGTTCATAATATCCTCGTTATTTAATTATAACGTCACCCGTTTACTCGAGCGTTTTAAATATTCGTTTGGTTATTTCCCGCACCCGCTTTGAAACTAGAGGGACCAAACTTGCAAAGAGGCCAAAGATTTGACTAGGTCAACTAGTCAAACCTTCAACCTCCTCCTCTCATTCATCTCTCTCTTTCTCCTTTTGATACTTCCAAATCCTCTCAACTTTCTAACATAAATTCATCATCTAAATCCGGATTAGGGAGCTAGCAACCAAATAAATTACATATTCTTGATCCTCTCATCATCCTCTTCGATTTGATGCTAACTACTTCGATTTTGGGTAACATTTCTAAAACACTAGATTTCTTTAAATTTGTGTTCTTGACTTAAAAGTGTGTTAATTAGTGTCTATGGCTCATTGTGATGTCGTGTATGTAATTTGTATGCTCGATTTGTTGTTTTTGGTATAACTAGCTTGAATATGAAAATTGCTTGCTTAATCTTTGATTTTGGATGATTAAAAGTTGTTTAATTGTTAAAGTTCATGTATTAAATGTGTTACTAGCATCATTAGCTTCAAATTGATGTGTAGGTTGATTAAGAAAACTTCAAAAACATGATTATTGATTTTGAGATGTTTGACTAGGGTTTGATAGTTCTTGACATGAATTTTTGGATGCTTGAATGTCATGGAATGTTAATTGTTAGTGTCTAGTAGTAATGTATGCTTCATTACCTTCAAAACGGCATATCATATGTGTGAATTGGTTTCCCGAAACTCAAAATGCAATTGATGAACTTGAAACTTTGAAAATGGACTTTTATTGTTCGCTTGATGAGATTTCGGCTATTGTAAATGATGTTATTGTTGGACCATAAGTGCTTAGTTGTATTCCTCGTCAAAATACCTTTCCAACGATATATGATAGGCATTATAAGTGTTTGCGGGTCAAGAGTTGGGTTGGAAAAGGTTTTGGTTCGTGCATACTTTGAAAAACTGACCAGAATTCTCTGCCCAGATGGTGGCGCGGCGCGCCCCATCCCCGCGCGGCGCGCGGATTGGCCTGGTCAGATTCTGACCTCTTTGTCCCATTTCACGTGAAATGTTTGACTAGCTATCGACCTCCGATTCACATGAAACTTGTTCTAATATACTTGTATATGAATAATTAGCATAGAAAAATAGTCCGGGACCCGACCCGAACATGTTGACTTTTTCGTTGACTTTGACCCGACCAAGTTTGACTTTTTGTCAAACTTAACCAATTAATTATGCAATCTTTCTAACATGATTCTATACTTGTATCTTGCATGAAACTTGACAATTTTCTTCACATGCTACATAATTGAGTCGTGTCGAGCCATAGGACTAATTGAACAACTTTGACCCTTCGTGACTATCGTTATTGATACAACCTACTTGTTTAGGTCAAGGCTAAGCAACTTTCATGCACACGTTTACTTTGTGAAGTACTTTTATACTCGTGCACTCGAGGTGAGATCATAGTCCCACTTTTTCAACAACTTTTACATTTTAAATCGTGGGCTGAGAAACATATACGTTACATACTTATATACATTTCATATGTATATATACCTTTCATACTGTTATACATCGAACACGAATACGAATACAAAGATACGGACGAGTTTGAACGAAAATCCTCAATTCAATTATCATTAATTACATCAGATGGTGTAAGCGAGACTATGTTGTGTGGATCCATACGGGTTTGACTAACCCTCATTCGGACGGTTCGCTACCGTTAAGCGAATGAAATATATTCTGGTACGGTGTATGTTCTAACACTTTTATGCTGAGGTAAATGATACGGTTAAGCTTTGATAATTGGGTGCTCGGTAAACAACAATACTTATGGAATTCAAACGATTCGGAAAAAAATCGACTTATACTATAACTTGTGGTTCAACTTATTTTACTTACATACTCACTTACTAAACCTATGATTTCACCAACGTTTTCGTTGACAGATTCTTCTATGTTTTTCTCAGGTTTTGAATGCTTAAGTGATACATGCTTCCGTACTCTTTTGATACTTGCTTGGATGTCGAGTATACATGCATATTTGGAGCATCTTTTTGGCTACTTTTAAATTGTGTCGCATAGGTTTCAATTGTACGTTTAACATTGTAATGTAACTAGCCGTCGAACTTCTTTTGTAAACTTGAAACACCCTTTTACATTGAAATGAATGCGACATATTTTGGTCAAACGTTGTCTTAAAGACTTATGACCATGTAATGGGACCTACGTAGTTGACGCCGTCACTTGACGATTTGTCGGGGTCGCTACATCCTCAGTGTGAGTTGTTGTTGCTTAGGGCATGTACGGGAGTTTCTAAACTCTACTTTACCTTACGTACTTGTCCTCCTAGTATATTTGAGGTGGCTCAACGCGCTTTCGATGGAGCCCTTCGATCTTCCTCGGAGCGTATTGTTACTGCTTCAGGGCCTGGGTTTGGTGATTGGAAGTGGCGGCTTGCCACCTTGCCACCATGCCATTTGCATTTGGAGGGCTTGGTGTTTATTCTGCGGGAGATGTTCGTCATTATGCTTTTGTGGCTTCTCGATTACAGTCTGCTGGGTTGCAGACCAAGCTCCTACGTCATGCGGATATTGTTGGTCTTGGTCGTGCTTTTGAAGATGCATTGGGTCCGTTTAATAAAACGGTTGAGTTTGATATTTTAGGTAATCCGAGTGAGGTCGCTGCCCAATACTCATGAAGAATTTGCCAGATGTTTATTTCACAAAGGTTACCGCTTCTGCAGAATCCACTTTTTCGTTATCTCCCCGACAATCGGTCTTATGGAAATCACAGCAGGGTGATCACACCTCTGCTTGGCTAAGGGCAGTCCCTATTTTGGGGTTAGGTCAGACGATGAACGCAAAAACTTACCGATGTGTGTTGTGCTACCGGTTGGGTGTTCCATTGTTCTCTATCTCGACAGCATGCTCTGCCTGTTCAAGGGTTTTTGCTGGGGATATTTTCGGGGATCACGCGGTGTCTTGTGCTGGTATGGTGGGTATTAAGCATCGACATAATGTTGTTCGGGATTCCCTTGTTGATGTTTGTTATCGATCTGGGATTTCAGCGAGAAAGGAGGTTGACATTGGGTTGTCTGGAGGGAACGACAGGGCCCTCAGACCTGCAGATGTGTTACTTTATTCCTGGGATTGTGGTCGCGATGTTTGTGTTGACTTGACAGGGTCTTCTCTTTTGACACAGTCTGGGCTTTCTGACTTTGTCCCTGGACGTGTTGTGGTTGATACGGCTCGTCGGAAGCGGGTCAAGTACGAATTTAGCTGTCAGGCGATTGGTTATGGTTTCATTCCTTTCTCATTTTCTTCCCTTGGGGAATTAGAGAAGGAGGCTGTTTCTTTGCTAAAGCGGGTTCAGAAGAGTTCGATGGCGCAAGATATTGATGCCGGTGCTGCTGCTCATATTTTTACTAGGATAGGTTTTGCTATTGCTAGAGGTGTGGGGCTCAGATTGTCTCTAGGCTTCCCACTAATTTTTTGTAAGTTTTAAAACTTTTAAGTTTATAATAATAATAATAATAATAATAATAATAATAATAATAATAATAATAATAATAATAATAATAATAATAATAATAATAATAAAAATATAAAAATAAAAAACTAAATTAAAATTAACTCATCACATAACCATCACGCCCACCACTACAAACTTCATCACGCTATCACCCCATCACATTTGCCAACTCAGCACTATACCCCATAAAAACCTAACACCCATCAGGGCCATCACCACTAAATAAAGGAATTGATATTTCCAAACTTATTTTTGATAAATCTACACAAATTCACTAAATTACCCTTAATGATGTGTTATATAAATTTTTCATTTCAAATTATCGGAGGGTATAACTTGAAAATAGCAACATATATACGTGGATCTATCAAAATCATATCTGAAAATATCACCTCCCACTAAATAAGGTCTAAGGTTGTTTGGGTTCAAAGGAAAATCACATCACATACATATGATATATGCCAAACGTAAAACCATATAAACGTAGTACTGTAGATCATAGTACTGTAGATCATATATAATATAATCAAGTATAATAATAATCACTTATGGTATGATCATTTGATTTTATCAAAATTACTCACTAAATTCATGATCTTCATCATGAAGACTTAACCCAGAAACATTCATCATTCTATCAGACGCTTGTTTAGCCCATTTAACTATCTTTTCAGCTTCCTTGTTTATCTTCTCTTCTTCTTTCATTGCTTGTTTCATCATCTTATTTTGCTCTTTTATTGAAAATGTTTTCAAAAACTCATCATCATATTCACTCCCCCAATCCTTTGAAGATAATGATTTAGAAATTAACCTATTCTCTTTCCCCTGTTTCCTGCCAACACTTTTTTCCTTCTTTGGTGAACACCACAAACAACCGATACTCCGCCGTGGCGGCGACAAACTTCCAGATCCCGAGTCTGACTCCGATTCAATCAAACGAGGTTTATATGATTTCAATTTCAATTTTGATTTTGCCGATTTGCTAAAACCTCGATTTTCGTCGGAATGTTGTTTTTGACTCCGGCGATCACAGGCTTTCGGTTCCGACTCCGGCGACGACAAGCTCCATGGATCAGATGGAGATTTGGACAAACCGCTTCCAGATTTCAATTCCGATTCCGATTTCAAACCGTTTCTATTAGAAAACTCCGATTTCGGCTTCTGTTTCGATTCCGCCGGATCTCGATTTTCGTCCGAATGTTCATCCGGTGACGATTTGTCCGTAGAAAACGGAGGGCGGTGTTCGTTTGAGTTCGAATCGTGGCCGGAGCTAGGTGTGAATGACTTCGACTTAGCCGGAGGAAATCGAGAACCGGTGGCGACGGCGGCGGTGGTGGTAGGAAGGGATTTAAGTTTACGGAAACGGTTTTCAAGGTGAGACGGAAGGTTATCGGAATTTGAGAACGAAGAGCAGTTAATTGCAGCGATTTGTTCTAGAACAGAGTGATCCATTGCTTGTGAAATTAGGTCTTGAACGGCTTTTTCGTCGTCACTGTCTGTAAGGAACGAGAAATCATCCGCCATTTTTTCTGATTTTGTAGTTGAAAGTGTGATGAAATTAGGGTTTTTTTTTTCCTTACTATTGAAGGTTGTTCTAGTAGTAGTGGCTTTGTAAGAGCGTATAGGGATGGGGACGTGTGTGTAAAGTATTTTCAGTAACGGCTAACTCATGATTTTGT
Source organism: Rutidosis leptorrhynchoides (assembly GCF_046630445.1). NCBI lineage: Eukaryota > Viridiplantae > Streptophyta > Magnoliopsida > Asterales > Asteraceae > Rutidosis > Rutidosis leptorrhynchoides. The sequence goes on from NC_092338.1 coordinate 399,483,114, forward strand.
TCAAGTAAGGTCGTTACTAAAAAAAAAAAAAAAAAAAAAAAAAAAAAAAAAAAAACACTCATGATTTTGGCATGTAGTGTCACTAATTTCGCGTGTGGACCCCACCCACTTCAGGTCTTCAACATTTTATTCTGTTATTTTTTCATTTTTACCTGATAAATATTGAATTTTTCTAAAACTAGCCCTTCAGGTTGTAGTTAACCATTTTTTAATACAATTCTATTATTAAGTAACCTTATATACTAATAATCATGTATTTTTGATCGTTTTGACCCAATGGCTTCTCAAACGACACAAGAAAAAACAATACAAAATTTACGCTTCACCTCTCTAAACTTCAATACAATTTATAACTTTACCCCTATATTTAGGGGTGTAAAGTGAAAACTCTATTTTCTAATTTTAATTTAATCTAACAACCCACCTTCATTTTTAACGGGCCTTATCTTTCTGTCCGCCGCGAGTTATTTTCTCCCGACATCATCGTTGAATTCGAAATAATTTTACGAACTCAAATCAACTCATTGCGATCGAAACAGGCGTTTTTTTTAAAAGCTAACCATTTTTTCCTTAACTTTTATACATATACACTTCCTATTCGATGCGAGCTATTTTTCACCGCTATCACCATTAAACTCGAAATAATTTACCCACAAAATGCAACTAACTATACTTAAAATAGACGCTTTTTAAAAATGCTAACCATGTGAATATGTAGAGCATATGCTAAGTTAGACATTACCGTCCCATTTTTCTCCCAATTTCTCCCCTCGGTGCTAGCTTGACATTAGCTTTATAAAAGACATTAAAAACGTGTAGCCCATTAAGTCTATTACGTATCAACCAACGTATATCCAAATATAACCTCAGCAATGCAAGGTCAAATTTTTGCTAGTTACTAATAACAGCAAAAGCACCTGATGCCGTTTTGTTTCATATTTTGTCGTTTTGAAGTTCCATGTGCCCCTTTTGTGACGACCCGAGAATTTCTGACTAAATTTAAACTTAATCTTTATATAATTTTAATATGATAAGCAAAGTATGTAATGTTGAGTCTAGAAAATTTTGAAACGATGTTCATATATTCAATTGACCTTCGACTGCTCTCGACGATTCACGAACAATTAATTGTAAATAGATAAGTGTGTATGTATGTGTGTGTATATATATATATATATATATATATATATATATATATATATATATATATATATATAAAATATATAAAATAATTCGAATTATAATTTGAAGTATTATATGTTGTTGTTATTAAAAATTAATAAAATTAAAATAAGATATTATAATAATTATTATTTAAAATGTATCTCTATATATAAATAAAGTATATTAAAAATAAATATTAAATGATTGTAATACTCGTTTGATGTTTCAATTGATATTAAGCAAGTTAAATTCAAACTTATATAATTTTAAAATAAACGGTGATCCGAAAATGAGTTCTATAAATTTTAGGCTTACTAAAAATGTATTTAGGATCTAGTTATTTAATTTTAACACTTTTTATATTTTACCCAGAATTGAGAGGGACGGTTGATATAATTTTTATTTAATAAATTAATGATCGAATTTTATACCATAATGACTGAAATAAATAAAGGAATTTAATTTAAAAATTTGGAGTTTTTCAGAAGACTTTTTATCCGCCACTGAATTAACAACGGGGCGCGACATTGCAGTCCGTGAAAACTGTCTGTAGATAATACAAATAAGAGGCTGCTATCATTTAAGCATGTGAGATTTAATAATTATGTATATATTATAATAATATGAGAGATGAGATGAATTGTTAAACTATACTACTATTTAACACTTTAACTTATATCATATATATTTATGTGCATATACAACTCCACTTGCAACCAGTTTGATTTTTTTTTTTTGATCGACCATCTACCTACAACAGTTGCCTTAGGTTTCTACTTCAATCATCTTTGATCACCACCTTTCTTGATAAAACCCACCAGCACAACTTGTGTTTTAAACTTCCATCTATTTCTATATAATATACATATACAATACAGAGAAACAAATATATATATCACCTCATTATCTCATTCTCCCCTTCTCATATGGTCATCACCTTGACACCCTACAACCACCATCCTTCTTCCTTTATGGCTACAATCAAAAACCACGTATGACTACTTATTGTTTGCTACTCGACCAAAAACAAAACTATATCTTCGATCTCTTTCTGCTCCACAACACCATAGAACCCACATGCTTCTTTTTCCCGTCATGAACACGCCACAAACCCACTTGAACACTCCAAGTCTGCTACCTTTACCATTTTTGTATTTCAACTAAACACCACTTCACTACCCTCACAACCACCAACTTAAACCCATTTATATACTTGTGATTCGTTTTCAAATTGCAACCATGAACCACCAAGAAGACACCCACATCGAACCCATGAAAATTTTTGCAGCTACTTTTGTATTGTTTATGTTTGAACGCCAAAAACACCATCACACTCTTGAACAAAACCTTAATTCATCAACCCGCCACCATTCAACACTCACTTACAAGACCGCCACCATCTTGTCGAAACAAACTTATTATAACTTTGAAATATATGCGTGCTCTTTTAATCGTTACCGGGGAACCTTTCATATTCCATCATATTACCATCAGCTTTTAATCATCTAAAAACACAATTCTCCTGAAACCACCTCGGATTAATAACTGATAATTCAGCTATCATAGCATTAAATGCAGAGGAAACAGAAAAATGGTAGATGGTCTAAACGGCCAAAAGTTGATGATAAAGAAAGGAGTGTTAGGAACGCTAGATAGAAAATTTGGTATTGAAAAACAGATTGAGCTACCAATGAAGGAGACCAAGGACAAATACAAGGACCAAACCCTATATTCAAAGGACCAGGTAATTCTGGATCCGATGAAATCTTTAGAAAATATCTTGCTCCGAGGTCATGTTAAAATTTTGCGGAAAATCTTCCTTCATCAACCATCGAATTTAGAAATTCCAAAATATCATCATAAATATCTTCGATATTTCTGAGGATATTTTCATAAATATTCTTGTCTGAAATTATCTACCCCTTCGTGCTATCTGTAATACATTACATTGGAAACTTCTGTAAAATCGAAGTATAAATTATGAATGAATTGTGGAGAAGTGTTGGGAATTGAAGCATGGGTTAGTATAATATAATGACGCCCGGCCAAAGTGATTATATTACAGTAAGTCATGCTGAGTTTCTAATGAAACGTGATGATGGTTCACAGTAGATCATACCACCATCATGAGTCATTTTACATAACTCATTCATTCTACTCAATCTCTAAGCATATCATGGAAATATTTCCTTAATATTTCTGTTCTTCCGTAATTCCAATAGTTGCTAATAATTCGTGCTAATACATTTTTCTTCAGATTAGAAGATTTCCTTAAATCCCTTGAATTCCGAAATTCAATAGCAACTACGTCAAACCTTAAGACGAACCTCTATTTAATTCATTTCGCTCTTTTGCGATAGCTTCACTCATACTCTTCGAGTAATCGAACTGTTTTATCAATATCACTCAATGATGATAAAATTCTATTTTATCAATTCATATTCGACATGAAAATATTTTTAATGTTAGCCATTACGACCTCGATCAAATTTTGGGACGAAATTTTTTTAACGGGTAGGTACTGTCACGACCCGAAAATTTTTGACTAATTTTGAACCAAACTCACGATACGATTTCATAATTCTGACACGATAAGCAAAGTCTGTTAGGTTGAGCCTCAAAATTTTTGAACTGTTTCATGTATTCGATTGACCTTCGACCATTCTCGACGATTCACGAACTATTATTTGTAAATAAATGTGTATACATATAAAGATAAATATAAATATATGTATAGAGTATATTAAATATAATTATTTAATGAATGTAATACTCGTTGGACGTTTCGATTATTATTTAGAGAAGTTTAATTTGAACTTATATGATTTTAAAATAAACGACAGCTCATTAATAGACTACGTAAACTTCAGACTAGTTGAAAATATAGTTACTATCTTATGTTGAATTTTAATTCATTTGTATAGTTTATTTGGGATTGAGCTCAAATGACAGGTCAACTATTATGATCGATAATAAACAAGTATAAACTCGAATTTATGTGAAGTTAAAAATTAAACGTTGGTCCATCATTAAGCTTTATCAATTCTAAGTTTGCTAAAAATATATTTAAATACCTCGAGCTAAGTTTTAGTACTCTGTACATATTAATTAGGATATAAAATGTAATATTAATGAACCTTTTGATCAAGTTTCAAACATTTAATGACCAGTTGAACTAAAGATATTTAAGCTAAAAATTTAGGATTTTTCCAAATTAAATCTATCCGTAACCGTTTAGCGAGGGACACGATATAAAGATCTGTAAATTCATAAAAGTATAAACTTATGGCTGCTAAACTATTCTTATTTTTGTTTCATATCTTCACATGTTTAGATTACTATAGTAAAAATATATTATTATTAATTATACATTATTAAATTATGTTAGTGTGGTGTTTGTTTAATCCTAATATGAGATATAGATATATTTATATCCGCTTGACTAAGTAATTAATCATCACCCAAGTATCATCATCCACTATCAAATTGGTTATACATCAACATCTTATGTTTCTTTTTCCTGTGTTCATTTGGAAATTCATGTTTGAGGGATAAATTTCTTTCTCTATACTATACAAATTATTGAGTAATTGTTGTCTTTTTCTATCGATCATAGTCTATTATATATCTACATGCATATGCATATACCGTGCTTTATCATTAACATATACAAACCCGAACCAAATACCACTCTCACCATCTTCGTCTAAACTATTTATTTTTTTTACGTTTGAAGTTGTAAGAACGTTGCTACTTTTGAAACCTTCCCGTTATTGATATTCCTCGATCATCCCAAACAACCGAAGCCAACAACAATTGTGCTCCTGTGTTCTATCAAGTAACACCAAACCAAACCCACTTAATTTTGGCAAAGACCCAAGTTGATCGATCACTAACTTTGTCATTCCCTTGTTTCTTCATAAACCCATTTAACCACCCTTACCATCACCGTAATCTGCCACCACGAACAATCTCCACCAATCCATCACCACCCTCGACTCCGGCAATCCACCATACGGCTATCTTCACCACCACCGTGAACCATAACAGACTACCACCACCACATCATTACTCTTTCTCTCTTTTCTCTCTCCTTTTTACCTTTATTCTTTTCTTCGAGAACCAAGAAACATCAAGAACATCAACCATCGTGAGTCGCTGCCAACTTCCATCATCTACAACCCACCACCCCATGATCATAAACCAACACCACGACCTCCACAGCCCAACCGTAAACCACCACACCTAATCCTCATCTTTCTCTCTCTATTTCTCTCTACCTATATAAAAAAAAATTCTTTTCTTTTTCGTGAAACCCATTACACCATCGATACCACTGTTTATGCTGCTGTACATGCCCTACCACTCCTGCTACAGTAACGATAACAGAAGAAGATGACAAACAGTGAGCCTGTAAACATATTTTTTTTTCGTTTCGTTACTGCTTCGCTGCTGTTTACTCCGTAGTATTTATGTTTCTGTTTTGAATCGGTGATGATAACGAGGAAGCAATGGAGATTTTGATGATGATAGAAGATAAATGATCATGATGATGGTCGGATATGATGATATAGATAGTGACAACTGATGATGATGCGTATGTTTCTGTTAACCGACAAACCCCACATCCACTAACATGTCGAGTAATTGAATTGAAATCATGTTGGACTTTATATTAAGTGGGCTTATGAACTAAATCCTAGTTAGGCTCGTTTAACTCTATTTTGGACTGCCATTTTCGGTTTGCTGTTGGGCCTAGTTGATATAGACTAAAACCTAGGATTTCCATATAAATGGTGATAAAGATTAATGATGATCGAATCGATAAATAATTATGATTATGATTAAGTTATGATAAGGATTAGATTATAATGAGGATTAGATGATGAAGAAATCGTGATTTTATGGTGATGATCGGATTCATGTTCTATAAAAATGATGATGATGTTATGAATCACAACTAGAATGGATTATGTTAATTGGGTTTAAAAAGAAGAAGACTGAAATATGGAATAAAACAATTTAAATCCGTATTACGCCAGAAATGAAATGGCAGAGCTATGGTTCAGGGTGTTTGATTTAACTGAGAGGTCGCGAGTTCGAGCCCTGACAATGGCATTTTTATTTGGAAACTTGTTACTTTAAGGTAGCATTTATATTTATTATTATTATTATTATTATTATTATTATTATTATTATTATTATTATTATTATTATTATTATTATTATTAGTCTTATTATAAAAATATTACAACTTTCTATTATTAAATAAATATTAGTTTTATAAAAACATATTTTAATATAATCATATATATAGATATTAATTTTAATTTAAGCGTTAATATATAATATTTATAATGAATGACATATATTATATATATATATATATATATATATATATATATATATATATATATATATATTCTAATTAAAATGCTTTATTAAGAATATGATATATAAATACTAAAATATATAAAAGAATTATAATTAATTTATTTATTAAATATAACATAAAAATTATTAATATAACAAGTATATTAACCATATTAAAACTTGTTTAAATATTATTATATGTGTTAATATATAGAGTATTGGTATAGGTTCGTGAATCCTAGACCAACCCTACACTTGTTCAATGACGTCATATGTATTTTTACTACAAAATACAGTGTGGTGAGTTTCATTACTCCCTTTTTATATATATTTTTGGGCTGAGAATACATGCGCTGTTTTATAAATGTTTTACGAAATAGGCACAAGTACTAAAACTAATTCTATGTGGGTTTAAACCAGAAATATACCCTTAGCTTTGTAACATTAAACTACTTGTCTATGTACGGTAGGCGTGAATCCTAAAGATAGATCTATTGGGCCTGACAAACCCCATCCTGACTATGGGATGCTTTAGTACTTCGAGGTTATTTTAAACACACCTGACCTGGTGTACTTCATAGGGTAAAACATGAATGTTAAGGCTTGTTACCGGGTGCCTACAGCTTATAGAATACTTTTATACACTTGCGAGTGTACATATATTTATAAACGGAAATCTTGTGGTCTATCAAAATGATGAATTTTATTGTTTTATGATAAACTTATGAACTCACCAATCTTTTGGTTGACACTTGAAAGCATGTTTATTCTCAGATATGAAAAAAATCTTCCGCTGTGCATTTGCTCATACTACATGGAGTCGTTCATGGCATATAGAAGTCAGAACCTTGCAATGGGACCAACTGTTGAAGACTTCGTCCAGATGGATTAGGACGGGTCACTACAGGTGGTATCATAGCAGTGGTCTTAGTGAACCAGTTCTTGCATTAGTGTGTCTAACTGATAGTTGTTTAGATGCATTAGTAAGTCTGGACTTCGACCGTGTCTGCATGTCAAAAGTTTTGCTTATCATTTAGTGTCGAAAATTATTTGCTTATCATTCTTAAAGTCTAGACACGTCTTACTGCCTCTATTGCATAGACTGTGTATAGATAAATTCATATCTTAGCGTATCTGTTATTGTTACCTTTGCCTGACAGCTTCTGTAGATTTCTCCGTAACTTGTGGGATTTTAGTATTATATATGCATATGTAAGTTATGTATTGCAGGGTACTAATCTACATCCTATAATCTATTTCTTATCAAAAATCCTTCATCTGCTCGTACGAGATGAATCCCTCAATCAGTTCGAGTTCTTCAGATTCCAATAGCTATTCCAACATGGATGTTCACCTAAGCTCCGGAAGCAGCGTCACCAGAATGAATCAATCAATCAACCATCCCCAATTCATCTGATGAGTTCGTAGTCGACTTAATCAAAAGAGACGCGAAGAAGGCGATCCTTTTCACCAACCGAATTTACCTCTTGGCGAAGAACCTGAAGCATTTACCGGTGAACCAGTCCGAAATATCATTTTCACTCTCATTTCTCGAATATCTCTTCATGACTACATAATATCTCAGATTCTAAACCTTATTCATTCGCTCGTTCCAACCGACAATCATCCCGGAATAATAGAAGAAGTCAACAAACTTCGCGCTCGAGAAATAAATTTGGAGAATATGGTGCAAAACTTACCAGCTTCAACAACAGCACCGGCAACACCAGTACCACCAACAACTCAAGTTTCAACATCACATGCCTCAACATCTCAATCTATACCTCGATCATAATCATCGTTCTACATGACGTTCTACAGCAATTATCTTCGTACGACATGGCGATTATGTAATCGCTAATGTTTTAGAGATTATATATTCTTGTTCTATCGGAAAATCAAATGAGTTTAATATCATATTAACTCATTAAATCCATGATTACATCTGAAGAAAATATATACGTATATATGTTTTCATAAATATTGTAATTAAAAATTCTTTTGTACAAACTATTAATGGTGAAAATATTTTAATGGGTAGGTAATACCCGAGGAATATTTAGATTTCACATTAATAAGTTACACTGTACATTCATCGAATCTGATTCAACAGTCATTTACTATCCTACTTACATCCACCGATATACGTATTCGTTCACCACAGAATAACCATTTTTATTCAATTTCATATTTGGATTTTGACTTATCATAATCCAACAAGTGGCATAATGAAGAAAAACATTGGACAAAATAAAATTTGATAGAAACAAACGAATTAACTAATTGAAATTGTGTTAGGAATCAACGCTAACTGTTCTTAGCTAACTTATTACATTTTATTTATCGCAAAGTGTATATATGTATAATAATATTCTCGGTACGTTCTAACACAATAAGTATACAATACGTTTTGATAAATGTATAATAATATTCTTGGTACGTTCTAACACAATAAGTATACAATACGTTTTGATAAATCCTAAGACAATACGTACACAATACGTCTTAGTTAATTCTAAGACAATACGTATACAATACGTCTCTGGTTTGATGTAAAGACAATACGTATACAATACGTCGTGGGATAATTCTAAAATTATATATATATAAACCGATTATTGGACTATCAACATTGGACAATTAAAAATGAATTAAAATATTGATTATAATATATGAAACTAAACAATTCTTTAAATTTGCCACTTGATTTCACCTTAAACCTCATTTGTATCTTGACGATCCCAATCTACGTTCAAACTTTTCATGATTCTTGAAAACACCTCAATCGAGAGGATGAATCAACCGCACTTCATCTATGAAAGAAAAGATTGATGCATATAGTTATGCATCTGAAAAACTTTCGGAAACTGAGTAAACGTTTAACACATAGTTGTGCTAATTCCTTTAGTGTTATTATTACCCAAAATAATTTTGCAGTTCTTTTTCAAATTAGCCAATTTTGTCACAGCTCCAGCAAGTCAACTTCGACTTTTTGTTCGAAACAACCTTATTATAACTTTGATATATATGCTGTGACGCCCCGTACTAAATCATCATGTACGGACCATCAACAACAGGATCATTACAAGGTTAAGTACTATATGCGTTTTCAAAACAGAGTTTACATTCATCAATAAAAGTGACGTCATAACATACGTCAATTGTTTTACAAATCAAAGTATGCTTCACTAAGTAGAAGCATTAAATAAGTGTACGTGACCATAATGGTCGTTACATATCATAAATTCATAAGTAAAAAGTTTGAATGCAACATAAGTAGTCATGCGATAACAACTCTAGGCAGCGGGTTCTACAGCACGACTAGTAAGATAGCGGGAGCGACTTCAAGCACCTGAGAAAATACATGCTTAAAAAGGTCAACACAAAGGTTGGTGAGCTATAGTTTAAGTATAACAGTAATGTAAGTAGGCCACGAGATTTCAGTGCTACAACGAGCGTTTCAAAAGTATGTAAAAGTATATGCTTAACCGTGGGCACCCGGTAACTAACTTAACGTTTAATGTACCCCCTTAAAGTGCACTTGGCAAGTGCGTATAACCTCGAAGTATTAAACACTCGTTAAATGCTAGCGCTACTAGCCCGAGTGGGGATGTCAAACCCTATGGATCCATATCTAAGATTCGCGTTCACGGTTCAAAAACCAATGATTAAACGTTACCGAGCTAAAGGGAATGTTTCTGCCGTTATATAACCCACACATATATAAAGTTTAAGTACTCGTGCCTAGTATGTAAAACATAAAATCCGCATGTATTCTCAGTTCCCAAAATAAGTTAAAGTAAAAAGGGAATGCTATAACTCACAATGATTAGTAGTAATGGTAAGGTAGTAGTCGGAAAGTGGTGTGCAAGTAACGGTCCAAACGTCCTCAACCTAAGTCAAATAGCACTAAGTCAATAAGTCGTCTCAAAAGGTTTATAAGTACGTAATTAAGGTCATAAGGGTCATCATCAATCATCATTAAACAAAAGGTAACAAGTAAGACTCGTTTATGAAAGTCGTTTAAAACAAAGGCTGACTTCGGTCAGTCACCACGGCCTCTACCCTTACTGAATTAAGGTGAGACCAGTGGTCATGGCTCCGTCTATGAGTCCCTTAAGTGTGGTAAAATTTACAGAAGCAAACTCGTCTTGGTTTGACCGTGGCGACGGTCTAAGTGCGAGTAGGTCAGAAATTTCTGCACAACGTTAAAGGACATGGTAACGATCGGAGGGCCATAAATCCTAAACCGTAACTCGGATTAAGACGAGTCCTATATGAAAAGTTATCTACTCGAAAAGTTCTATCTAAAAATCAAGGTTAGAACAGCCCAGGTCTACTGGTCTGTTCCAGAAGCATCAGGTCAGTGGGTTTTGGACAGAACAGTGGGTTTTGGAGAGTTCCGGTTGTCTCGGTGCTTGATGTTCATCACGGTTCTCATCCTTGATGCGTATAGCTTCAAGTGTACAACTCGTTGATGTGTTAACATCATTTTGACCAAGGTTTGTCCATCATAACTCAAGTGCAAGTGTTGTAAGTGTTTGATGAACCAAGGTTACATGTAAGTTTATGAACAAGTTCATGAACACTAAGAAAGATCACAACCAAGTGTTGGATCCATGATACTTGCACCAAAGTGTAAGCTCTTGTTGGTTTCATGTCCTTGTTCAAATGTGTAGTAAGCAACTAACAATAAGAAATAAATAAAAATGAATGATAAGCCTAAACCAACCATGAAGGTGGTATTCTAGTAACATACAACAAACAAGAACACAAGTAACAAAAATTAAAGATTATAAACTTTAAATCTTTTGAAACAAAATATGTAGAACATAACTAGATAGATTATGTTCTTGATGTTCTTGTCATAACAAGATAAAGATGAAGAATCAAAACTAGAAAGTTTGATCTTGTAACTTAGTAAAGAAAGACAAGTAAGTAAGTAAATAATAACTTAGTAATCTACAAGTAATTAAACTACAACAAGATTAAGTAACAAACAACAAAAGATGATGATGATTAAGGGTTGTATAAATTCAGTTTTAAGAAGAAAAGAAGAAAAGAAAAAGTCTTCAAGATTACTTACAAAGAACAAAGAACTTGAGAGGAAAAGAGAGAAGAAAATTGCAAGTAAAGTGTGTGTGTGTTTGAATGAGAGATACAAGGAATGAGGTAATGAATAAATGAAAGCAAAAGACCTCTCTAAAGGCCTCCAATTTTCGGCCAGCTGCATAAGCAAGGGGGATTGGGTTTGTTTTGTGGTCTCTTGCAAGTAAAGAGGTTAAAAGTTGGTTAAAAGGGTTGTTTACATGGGGATTATAAGGCAACAAGATTCTAAATATAATAACTAGCTAGTTATTGATGTAAGTATTACTTACATTATGAAGACATGGGCTAATAAACCCATTTAAGATGTAGGGTGGGCTTGTGAGTCTTATTCATGAGTCCATTAAACTAATTAAAGCCCAAGTTGCAAGTAATCCAATAAAAGTCCAAGTTAAGCCCAAGTAACTAACTAAAAGCCTTAGTTAATTAAAATGATTAATAAAATTAATCATGGATGTAAATAATATCTTAAAATATTATTCGTGCAAGTTCCGGGTGTCACAAAGACGTTTCGGGCATTTAAAGTTCAAGTACGGACAATTAAAGCAACATGTAAATGTAATAACATACATTCGTTTAATCAAGCGTATTAATAATAATAATTATTAATAAATAAATGTTGGAAATTCCAGGGTCGTTACATTACCCACCTGTTAAAGAAAATTTCGTCCCGAAATTTAAGCTGAAGTAGATGAAGGAGTCGGGAAAAGATGAGGATATTTCCGCATCATTTGATCCTCTCGTTCCCAAGTAAACTCAGGTCCTCGTTTGGCATTCCATCGTACTCGTACAATCGGAATCTTGTTGCGTTTCAAAGTTTTGATCTCACGATCCATAATCTCAACAGGTTCCTCCACAAAGTGGAGTTTGTCATCAATAGTAAGTTCTTCCAAGGGTATGATGAGTTCGGGTGCAGCAAGACACTTCTTCAAGTTTGACACATGGAAGGTAGGATGAACTGAGCTCAATTGTGCTGGTAGATCCAAACGGTAAGCAACTGGTCCAACACGTTCCAAGATCTCGAAAGGACCAATGTATCGTGGGTTCAACTTTCCACGTTTTCCAAAACGGATCACACCTTTCCAAGGTGCAACCTTCAACATTACACGATCACCAACATTAAATTCAAAGTCTTTCCGTTTAAGATCGGCATAGCTCTTTTGGCGATCACGGGCAGTCTTAAGTCTAGCTTGGATCTGAGCAATCTTCTCCGTGGTTTCGTGAACTACCTCGGGTCCGGTGATTTGCTTTTTGCCTACTTCGGCCCAACAAATAGGAGATCGGCACTTACGACCATACAATGCTTCAAAAGGTGCAGCATTAATGCTTGAGTGATAACTGTTGTTGTACGAGAATTCGGCGAGTGGCAAATGCCTTTCCCAGGCCTTTCCAAAATCAATGACACATGCACGCAGCATGTCCTCCAAGGTCTGAATCGTTCGTTCACTTTGCCCGTCAGTCTGAGGATGATAAGCAGTACTCATGTCAAGACGAGTTCCCATGGCTTCTTGCAAAGAACGCCAAAATCTGGAAGCAAAACGGGGATCGCGATCGGAGATGATTGATAAAGGTACACCATGACGAGATACAACCTCTTTGATGTACAGCTGAGCAAGTCTTTCCATTGTATCAGTTTCCTTCATCGCTAGGAAGTGTGCAGATTTGGTGAGGCGGTCAACAATAACCCAAATAGTATCGCATCCGCCCACCGTCTTCGGCAGCTTAGTAATGAAATCCATTGTGATCCTTTCCCACTTCCATTGTGGGATTTCCGGCTGTTGAAGTAACCCAGAAGGTCTCTGATGCTCGGCTTTAACCTTCGAGCAAGTCAAACACTTACCAACATAAGTTGCAACGTCCTTCTTAAGATTCGGCCACCAATACTGTTCTTTAAGGTCGTGGTACATCTTACCTGCACCGGGGTGAATCGAATATCTCGATTTGTGTGCTTCATCAAGTATCAGGCTTCGTAGATCTCCATAGTAAGGTACCCAAATTCTTCCGGCATAACATCGGAGTCCAGACTCTCTAACCTCGAATCGAGAGACAAGTATGTTCAAATGCTCGTGAGATATGTTCTCCTCCTTGAGAGCCTCAACTTGGGCTACTCTGATCTGGTTGTTGAGGTTCGAGTGGATGGTGATGTTCAGAGCCCTAACACGGAGAGGTGCCGTCCTCTCCTTTCGGCTTAAAGCGTCAGCTACAACATTGGCCTTGCCAGGGTGATAACGGAGTTCACAATCGTAGTCGTTGAGCGTCTCGATCCATCGACGCTGTCTCATATTCAATTGCTTCTGATCGAAGATGTGCTGGAGACTCTTGTGATCGGTGAAGATAGTGCTCTTAGTTCCATACAAATAATGTCTCCACAATTTGAGTGCAAAGACAACGGCTCCAAGTTCAAGATCATGTGTAGTGTAGTTTCGCTCGTGAATCTTCAATTGGCGGGAGGCATAGGCAATAACCTTTGATCGTTGCATCAATACACAACCAAAACCACTCTTCGATGCATCGCAATAAACAACAAAGTCGTCACTGCCTTCAGGAAGTGATAGGATAGGTGCGGAGGTTAACTTCTTCTTCAAAGTTTGGAATGCTGATTCGTGTGTGGGTTCCCAAATGAAATTCTTGCCCTTGTGAGTCAGTGCGGTCAAAGGACGCGCAATCAGAGAAAATCCTTCGATAAACCTTCGATAATAACCGGCGAGACCTAGAAACTGGCGAATATGCGTTGGAGTAGTGGGGGTCTCCCACTTGCTGATGGCTTCAATCTTGGCGGGATCAACTTTGATACCCTGGTCGCTCACAACATGACCCAAAAACTGTACTTCCTTCAACCAAAATTCGCACTTGGAGAATTTGGCGTAAAGTTGCTCTTGTCTTAAGAGTTCAAGCACTAGCCGAAGGTGTTGCTCATGTTCTTCTTCGCTCTTAGAGTAGATGAGGATATCATCTATGAAGACGATAACAAACTTATCCAAGTAAGGCTTGCAGACACGATTCATGAGATCCATGAACACGGCAGGGGCATTTGTCAAACCGAATGGCATCACGAGGAACTCATAATGACCATAACGGGTCCTGAATGCAGTTTTCATCACGTCACTTTCCTTCACCCTCAGCTGGTGATATCCGGATCGCAAATCGATCTTTGAATAAACGCTCGATCCTTGTAGTTGATCAAAAAGGTCATCAATTCGTGGAAGAGGATATCGATTCTTGATAGTCAATTTGTTGAGTTCACGGTAGTCGATACACATACGGAAGGATCCATCCTTCTTCTTTACAAACAACACAGGTGCGCCCCAAGGTGAGAAGCTTGGTTGGATAAACCCTCGATCTAATAGCTCTTGTAGTTGACTCTGTAATTCTTGCATCTCGGAAGGTGCGAGTCTATAAGGTGCGCGAGCTACAGGTGCAGCTCCTGGCACTAAATCAATCTGAAACTCTACTGCCCTCGGTGGCGGTAATCCAGGTAATTCCTCTGGGAAGACATCAGAAAATTCGTTCACAATTCGAACGTCGTTCACGCTCTTCACCTCAGTTTCTACCGCTTTCACATGTGCTAGGACAGCAAAGCGTCCCTTCTTCATAATCTTTTGCGCTTTCACGCAACTAATGAGGTTCAACTTCGAGGTACATCTCTCTCCATAGATAACCAGTGGTTCGCCATCTCCTTGTGGTATGCGAAGTGCTTTATCTCCACAGATAACATCGGCCTTTATCTTGCTCAACCAATCCATACCGACGATCGCGTCAAAACTTCCCAGTTTGATAGGTATCAAATCAATTTCGAAATCTGCACCAGCTATGTTGATAATAGCTCCACGACTAATATGGTCAACCTTTTCAAGTTTTCCATTGGCGACCTCGACAAGCATACTTTCCTTCAAAGGAACTAACGACCAATCTAACTTATCACAAAAATGTCTACACACATAGCTCCTATCGGCACCAGTATCAAATAGGACAGAAGCTAAAAGATTGTTGATCTTGAATATACCTGTCACCAAGTCGGGGTTGTCGCGAGCGTCTCTTGCATTAACATTGAAGGCTCTAGCACGTGGTGGTCCGCCATCCTTACGCTTGTTAGGACACTCATTTCTGAAATGGCCCGTCTTTCCACATTCATAACACTTCTTAGGCCCATTGTTGTTGTGGTTTGGCTTCACATTCAAAGTGGTAACCTTGCAATCCTTGCCAACATGTCCAGATCGTTGGCACTTCTCACAGATAACATTGCAATACCCAGTGTGGTGCTTGTAGCACCTATTGCATTGTGGTAAGGTTCCTTTGTAGTTCGGATTGGTGCGGTTGTTGTTGTTGGGGTTGGTGTTGTTGTTGTGCATGTTGTTGTTTTGCCTAAACCCTTCATGTCGCTTTGCCGGGTATTGATCATAGTTCCTACCCCTGTGGTTGTTGTGGTTGTTGTCCCATTTCCTCTTTTCACCACTAACAGTTTCGAACTTAGCCTTCTCCGGCTCGTCAAGGATGATTTGATTCAAGAGAGTATGCGCCATGCGCATTGCTTCGGGAACACTTGGTGGCTTGGATGAGGTAACATTACCCTTGATGGACTTAGGAAGTCCCGAGAAGTATTTCTCCAAACGCTTAAATTCGGGGGTGACCATGGTTGGACACATAAGAGCCAATTCCAAAAACCTACGGTTGTAGCTGTTAAGGTCGTTCCCTACGGTTTTCAATTGCATAAATTCGATTTCCATCTTTTGAATCTCGGTTCTCGGACAGTATTCCTCGATCATAGCACATTTAAATTCTTCCCAAGGCGTAGCATACGCCTCATCAATTCCTTTCGCTTGGGCCATGGTATTCCACCATGTGAGCGCGCCATCAGACAGCGTGCAAGATGCAAATTTCGTTTTGTTAGCCTCAGAACAGTTGCTAACCCTGAATACCGATTCCAACTTTTCGAACCATCTGGTGAGACCGACGGGTCCCTCAGTGCCACTGAAGTAGTGTGGCTTGCAGTTTTGGAATTCCTTGTAAGTACACCCATCTCGGACGATAGGTGGATTGACAGGCGGTGGTGGTGGAACTTGGGGTTGTCTTTCAGCTAGTGCAGCAGCGACTCGCTCGTTAATCATTTCCTCAATTTGTGCCGCGGTGGGGATAGATCTCCCGTTGACCATGATGTTCTATACAAACATTTTGACTCAAGTCAAAATCCATTATGCAAATAATAATAATATAGTATATAACAACCAACATGAAAGCAGCACAACACATGTTGATTAAGTAATGCAAGCATATATAAGTACCACAAAACCATGATATGATAATGTAAATAGAACACTTGCGCACAAAGTAACAACACAAATTCCATTCATTACTGATAATAAGTTCATACATTACAATAAGTTCGTACATTACATAAGTGAAATATGAAATTACAAAAGAGATTACAATACAGAATCTAGTACAAAGTCCTACGGCGATGGTGGGTACAAGATGTCCAAAACATGAGTCATCTGCTCCTCGAGCTCAGTAACTCGAGTCTGGAGAATCTCAATCTCCCGCCTCATTTCCTCATTAGAGGAAGATGGTGGGGCAGGTGGTGCTGGCGGTGCAGGTGGAGCCGGTGGTGCTGAAGTGGATGGTCCGGCTCTGGGTGGAGACGGTAATATCAGTGGGTCGGCGGGGTACGGCACCAGCCGTTTACGAGCAGTGATCCTACGACGCCGACCATAAGCGTCAGTGACAGTACGACCAGGAATTATGCCAGCGAAGCGATACCGCTTCTTCGGCGGGGTAGAAGGTGCCTGAATCGGTCGGTCAGCGGGATCCTCCTCATCACTGGAGTCGTCAGATGAGGTGTCGTCTGAAGAAGCATCGGTGGAAGAACCGTCGTCTGAATCATGCGGTGGTGGCGCGGGTGGCTCAACATATCCGAAAGCGGCCAACATCTGTCGGTGTCGGCCTGGCGTAATCACGGCTAAGCGGCCGTCGGCAGTGCGTCGGCAAGGTGTGCGCCAGTGGTTACGGAAGGGACCTTCCCCGAACTCCGCGGGGATCTCCATGCCACCAATGCGAGCCAGTTGCCTCAGGGGTCTGGAAGAAGACGCCGGGATAGGCACACTAGAGCTAGCTCCAGAACTAGAGGCGCCGGGGTCGCCAGTGGGTGTCGGGGCCGGAATGTCGGCAGCAGCAGCAGCAGCAACAGGTGCAGCAGTGGGTGGAACAACGGGGCCTGAGCCGCTCGGGATGTCAGTAGGTGGAACGTCCGACATCTGAACAAGGAAAAATAAATTTTCCATGTCAGTATGTCATAAAGCAAGCAAATAATAGGCCAACAGTTTAAATCATGTATAACAATAAGTAGCATGGCAATATCAGTAATCGTACGAAACTAGCATGCAATCGAAAGCAAGTAATAGCATGCAGTAGTGAAATCACGTAGTAGCATACGGCATATAGCAGTAACAGTAAGCAGCAGCATGCAGTAAGTTCAGCGGAAACAAGTAAACTAACAAGTTGTAGATTAGTCCTATTAGTGAATCCTACTCGGGTCGGTCTTAGACTCACTAATGCATCCTAATTCCCTACAACCAATGCTCTGATACCAAATGTGACGCCCCGTACTAAATCATCATGTACGGACCATCAACAACAGGATCATTACAAGGTTAAGTACTATATGCGTTTTCAAAACAGAGTTTACATTCATCAATAAAAGTGACGTCATAACATACGTCAATTGTTTTACAAATCAAAGTATGCTTCACTAAGTAGAAGCATTAAATAAGTGTACGTGACCATAATGGTCGTTACATATCATAAATTCATAAGTAAAAAGTTTGAATGCAACATAAGTAGTCATGCGATAACAACTCTAGGCAGCGGGTTCTACAGCACGACTAGTAAGATAGCGGGAGCGACTTCAAGCACCTGAGAAAATACATGCTTAAAAAGGTCAACACAAAGGTTGGTGAGCTATAGTTTAAGTATAACAGTAATGTAAGTAGGCCACGAGATTTCAGTGCTACAACGAGCGTTTCAAAAGTATGTAAAAGTATATGCTTAACCGTGGGCACCCGGTAACTAACTTAACGTTTAATGTACCCCCTTAAAGTGCACTTGGCAAGTGCGTATAACCTCGAAGTATTAAACACTCGTTAAATGCTAGCGCTACTAGCCCGAGTGGGGATGTCAAACCCTATGGATCCATATCTAAGATTCGCGTTCACGGTTCAAAAACCAATGATTAAACGTTACCGAGCTAAAGGGAATGTTTCTGCCGTTATATAACCCACACATATATAAAGTTTAAGTACTCGTGCCTAGTATGTAAAACATAAAATCCGCATGTATTCTCAGTTCCCAAAATAAGTTAAAGTAAAAAGGGAATGCTATAACTCACAATGATTAGTAGTAATGGTAAGGTAGTAGTCGGAAAGTGGTGTGCAAGTAACGGTCCAAACGTCCTCAACCTAAGTCAAATAGCACTAAGTCAATAAGTCGTCTCAAAAGGTTTATAAGTACGTAATTAAGGTCATAAGGGTCATCATCAATCATCATTAAACAAAAGGTAACAAGTAAGACTCGTTTATGAAAGTCGTTTAAAACAAAGGCTGACTTCGGTCAGTCACCACGGCCTCTACCCTTACTGAATTAAGGTGAGACCAGTGGTCATGGCTCCGTCTATGAGTCCCTTAAGTGTGGTAAAATTTACAGAAGCAAACTCGTCTTGGTTTGACCGTGGCGACGGTCTAAGTGCGAGTAGGTCAGAAATTTCTGCACAACGTTAAAGGACATGGTAACGATCGGAGGGCCATAAATCCTAAACCGTAACTCGGATTAAGACGAGTCCTATATGAAAAGTTATCTACTCGAAAAGTTCTATCTAAAAATCAAGGTTAGAACAGCCCAGGTCTACTGGTCTGTTCCAGAAGCATCAGGTCAGTGGGTTTTGGACAGAACAGTGGGTTTTGGAGAGTTCCGGTTGTCTCGGTGCTTGATGTTCATCACGGTTCTCATCCTTGATGCGTATAGCTTCAAGTGTACAACTCGTTGATGTGTTAACATCATTTTGACCAAGGTTTGTCCATCATAACTCAAGTGCAAGTGTTGTAAGTGTTTGATGAACCAAGGTTACATGTAAGTTTATGAACAAGTTCATGAACACTAAGAAAGATCACAACCAAGTGTTGGATCCATGATACTTGCACCAAAGTGTAAGCTCTTGTTGGTTTCATGTCCTTGTTCAAATGTGTAGTAAGCAACTAACAATAAGAAATAAATAAAAATGAATGATAAGCCTAAACCAACCATGAAGGTGGTATTCTAGTAACATACAACAAACAAGAACACAAGTAACAAAAATTAAAGATTATAAACTTTAAATCTTTTGAAACAAAATATGTAGAACATAACTAGATAGATTATGTTCTTGATGTTCTTGTCATAACAAGATAAAGATGAAGAATCAAAACTAGAAAGTTTGATCTTGTAACTTAGTAAAGAAAGACAAGTAAGTAAGTAAATAATAACTTAGTAATCTACAAGTAATTAAACTACAACAAGATTAAGTAACAAACAACAAAAGATGATGATGATTAAGGGTTGTATAAATTCAGTTTTAAGAAGAAAAGAAGAAAAGAAAAAGTCTTCAAGATTACTTACAAAGAACAAAGAACTTGAGAGGAAAAGAGAGAAGAAAATTGCAAGTAAAGTGTGTGTGTGTTTGAATGAGAGATACAAGGAATGAGGTAATGAATAAATGAAAGCAAAAGACCTCTCTAAAGGCCTCCAATTTTCGGCCAGCTGCATAAGCAAGGGGGATTGGGTTTGTTTTGTGGTCTCTTGCAAGTAAAGAGGTTAAAAGTTGGTTAAAAGGGTTGTTTACATGGGGATTATAAGGCAACAAGATTCTAAATATAATAACTAGCTAGTTATTGATGTAAGTATTACTTACATTATGAAGACATGGGCTAATAAACCCATTTAAGATGTAGGGTGGGCTTGTGAGTCTTATTCATGAGTCCATTAAACTAATTAAAGCCCAAGTTGCAAGTAATCCAATAAAAGTCCAAGTTAAGCCCAAGTAACTAACTAAAAGCCTTAGTTAATTAAAATGATTAATAAAATTAATCATGGATGTAAATAATATCTTAAAATATTATTCGTGCAAGTTCCGGGTGTCACAAAGACGTTTCGGGCATTTAAAGTTCAAGTACGGACAATTAAAGCAACATGTAAATGTAATAACATACATTCGTTTAATCAAGCGTATTAATAATAATAATTATTAATAAATAAATGTTGGAAATTCCAGGGTCGTTACATATGCGTGCTTTTTTAATCGTTACCGAGGAACCTTTCATATTCCATGGAAATGAATGTTTATGATAAACTAATGAACTCACCAACCTTTTAGTTGACACTTTAAAGCATGTTTATTCTCAGGTATGAAAGAAATCTTCTGCTGTGCATTTGCTCATTTTAAAGATATTACTTGAAGTCATTCATGACATATTTCAAAAGATGTTGCATTCGAGTCGTTGAGTTCAGCAAGAATATTATTTAGTCATTTATTGTTTGGATGTATTATAAAATGGTATGCATGCTGTCAACTTTCGATGCAAAGAAAGTTTATCATTTAAAAACGAATGCAATGTTTGTAAAATGTATCATATAGAGGTCAAGTACCTTGCGATGTAACCAAATGTAATGTATTCGTTCAGATAGATTAGGACGGGTCGTTATAGGTGGTATCAGAGCGGTGGTCTTAGCGAACCAGGTCTTGCATTAGTGTGTCTAACTGATAGTTGTTATGATGCATTAATGAGTCTGGACTTCGACCGTGTCTGCATGTCAAAATTTTGCTTATCATTTAGTGTCGAAAATTATTTGCTTATCATCCTTAAAGTCTAGACACGTCTTACTGCCTCTATTGCATAGACAGTGTATAGATAAATTCATATCTTAGCGTATCTGTTATTGTTACCTTTGCCTGACAGCTTCCATAGATTCCTCCGTAACTTATGGGATTTTAGTATTATATATGCATATGTAAACTATGTATTGCAGGGTACTAATTTATATCCTATAATCTATTTCTTATCGAAAATCCTTCATCTGATCGAACGAGATGAATCCCTCAACCAGTTCGAGTCCCTCAGATTTCGATAGCTATTCCGATAGTTATTCCGACAGCTATTCCGACATGGATATTCACCTAACCTCCGAAAGCGGTGTCACCAGAATGAATCAATCAATCAGCCATCCCCAATTCATCTGATAGGTTCGTAGTCGACTTAATCAATGGAGACACGAAGAAAGCGATCCTTTTCACCAACCAAATTACCCTCTTGACGATGAACCTGAAGTACTTACCGGCGAACCTGTTCGAGACACCATTTTCTCTCTCATTTCCAAAGTATCTCGTCACAATTATATTCTATCTAAAATTCTAAACTTTATTCATCCGCTCGTTCCGACCGACAATCATTCGGGAATAATAGAAGAAGTCAACGAACTTCGCGCTCTAGTAATCAATTTGGAGAATATGGTGCAAAACTTACCAGCTTCAACAACACCACCGGTACCAACAGTACCACCAACAACCCAAGTTTCAACATCACATGTCTCAACATCTTATTCTGTACCTCGAGTATAATCATCGTACTACGTATCGTTCTATCTATTTTATCTTCGTTCGACATGGCGATTATGTAATCTCTAATGTTTTAGAGATTATATATTCTTGTTCTAATGGTAAATCAAATGATTTTAATATCATATTGACTCATTAAATCCATGATTACATCTGAAGAAAATATATATGTATATATCTTTTCATAAAGATTGTAATTAAAAATTCTTTCGTACAAAACTGTTAATGATGAAAATATTTTAACGGGTAGGTAATACCCAAGGAATATTTAGATTTCACACTAATAAGTTACATTGTACATTCTTTGAATCTGATTCAACAAGCCATTTACTATCCTACTTACATCCACAGATATACGTATCCGTTCACCGCAGAATAACCCTTTTCATTCAATTTCATGTTTGGATTTTGACCTATCAGAATCCGACAAGTGGCATAATAAAGAAAACATTGGACAAAATAAAATTTGTTAGAAACAAACAAATTAACTATGAGAAATTTTGTTAAGAATCCACGCTAACAAAATCCTAGCTAACTGTTCCTAGCTAACTGTTAATTCCTTATTACATTTTATTATCGCAATTTATTTATCGCAGTTTATTTATCGCAATTTATATTCTCGCAATTTTATTTATCGTCATTTAATTTCTGTTATTTATTTTACGCACGTTATTTATCATTATTTACGCATTTAAATATCAGGATACGTATACAAGGTTTTGACATATCATATCGATACATCTATATATATTATTTGGAATAACCATAGACACTCTATATGCAGTAATGCTGGAGTTAGCTATACAGGGTTGAGGTTGATTCTACAATAATATATATAGTTTGAGTTGTGATCGAGTCTGAGACATGTACACGGGTCACGATACGTATTAATTAATTTAAATATTATATATTAAACTATATATAAATTATTGGACTGTTAACTGTGGACTGTAGACTAATAACATTGGAAAATTAAAATGAATTAAAATATTGATTATAACATATGAAACTAAACGTTTCTTCAAGTTTGCCACTTGATTTCATCTTAAACCTCATTTGTATCTTGACGATTACAATCTGCGTTCAAACCTTTCATGATTCTTGAAAACACCTCAATCGAGAGGATGAGCCTGAAATGTCCCGTTCTTATTGATTAAAAACGTTCCATATTAATTGATTTCGTTGCGAGGTTTTGACCTCTATATGAGACGTTTTTCAAAGACTGCATTCATTTTAAAACAAACCATAACCTTTATTTCATCAATAAAGGTTTAAAAAGCTTTATAGATTATCAAATAATGATAATCTAAAATGTCCTGTTTACACACGACCATTACATAATGGTTTACAATACAAATATGTTACAACAAAATAAGTTTCTTGAATGCAGTTTTTACACAATATCATACAAGCATGGACTCCAAATCTCGTCCTTATTTAAGTATGCGACAGCGGAAGCTCTTAATAATCACCTGAGAATAAACATGCTTAAAACGTCAACAAAAATGTTGGTGAGTTATAGGTTTAACCTATATATATCAAATCATAATAATAGACCACAAGATTTCATATTTCAATACACATCCCATACATAGAGATAAAAATCATTCATATGGTGAACACCTGGTAACCGACATTAACAAGATGCATATATAAGAATATCCCCATCATTCCGGGACACCCTTCGGATATGATATAAATTTTGAAGTACTAAAGCATCCGGTACTTTGGATGGGGCTTGTTGGGCCCGATAGATCTATCTTTAGGATTCGCGTCAATTAGGGTGGCTGTTCCCTAATTCTTAGATTACCAGACTTAATAAAAAGGGGCATATTCGATTTCGATAATTCAACCATAGAATGTAGTTTCACGTACTTGTGTCTATTTTGTAAATCATTTATAAAACCTGCATGTATTCTCATCCCAAAAATATTAGATTTTAAAAGTGGGACTATAACTCACTTTCACAGATTTTTACTTCGTCGGGAAGTAAGACTTGGCCACTGGTTGATTCACGAACCTATAACAATATATACATATATATCAAAGTATGTTCAAAATATATTTACAACACTTTTAATATATTTTGATGTTTTAAGTTTATTAAGTCAGCTGTCCTCGTTAGTAACCTACAACTAGTTGTCCACAGTTAGATGTACAGAAATAAATCGATAAATATTATCTTGAATCAATCCACGACCCAGTGTATACGTATCTCAGTATTGATCACAACTCAAACTATATATATTTTGGAATCAACCTCAACCCTGTATAGCTAACTCCAACATTCACATATAGAGTGTCTATGGTTGTTCCGAAATATATATAGATGTGTCGACATGATAGGTCGAAACATTGTATACGTGTCTATGGTATCTCAAGATTACATAATATACAATACAAGTTGATTAAGTTATGGTTGGAATAGATTTGTTACCAATTTTCACGTAGCTAAAATGAGAAAAATTATCCAATCTTGTTTTACCCATAACTTCTTCATTTTAAATCCGTTTTGAGTGAATCAAATTGCTATGGTTTCATATTGAACTCTATTTTATGAATCTAAATAGAAAAAGTATAGGTTTATAGTCAGAAAAATAAGTTACAAGTCATTTTTGTAAAGGTAGTCATTTCAGTCGAAAGAACGACGTCTAGATGACCATTTTAGAAAACATACTTCCACTTTGAGTTTAACCATAATTTTTGGATATAGTTTCATGTTCATAATAAAAATAATTTTCTCAGAATAAAAACTTTTAAATCAAAGTTTATCATAGTTTTTAATTAACTAACCCAAAACAGCCCGCGGTGTTACTACGACGGCGTAAATCCGGTTTTACGGTGTTTTTCGTGTTTCCAGGTTTTAAATCATTAAGTTAGAATATCATATAGATATAGAACATGTGTTTAGTTAATTTTAAAAGTCAAGTTAGAAGGATTAACTTTTGTTTGCGAACAAGTTTAGAATTAACTAAACTATGTTCTAGTGATTACAAGTTTAAACCTTCGAATAGGATAGCTTTATATGTATGAATTGAATGATGTTATGAACATCATTACTACCTTAAGTTCCTTGGATAAACCTACTGGAAAAGAGAAAAATAGATCTAGCTTCAACGGATCCTTGGATGGCTCGAAGTTCTTGAAGCAGAATCATGACACGAAAACAAGTTCAAGTAAGATCATCACTTGAAATAAGATTGTTATAGTTATAGAAATTGAACCAAAGTTTGAATATGATTATTACCTTGTATTAGAATGATAACCTACTGTAAGAAACAAAGATTTCTTGAGGTTGGATGATCACCTTACAAGATTGGAAGTGAGCTAGCAAACTTGAAAGTATTCTTGATTTTATGTAACTAGAACTTGTAGAATATATGAAGAACACTTAGAACTTGAAGATAGAACTTGAGAGAGATAAATTAGATGAAGAAAAGTGAAGAATGAAAGTGTTTGTAGGTGTTTTTGGTCGTTGGTGTATGGATTAGATATAAAGGATATGTAATTTTGTTTTCATGTAAATAAGTCATGAATGATTACTCATATTTTTGTAATTTTATGAGATATTTCATGCTAGTTACCAAATGATGGTTCCCACATGTGTTAGGTGACTCACATGGGCTGCTAATAGCTGATCATTAGAGTGTATATACCAATAGTACATACATCTAAAAGCTGTGTATTGTACGAGTACGAATACGGGTGCATACGAGTAGAATTGTTGATGAAACTGAACGAGGATGTAATTGTAAGCATTTTTGTTAAGTAGAAGTATTTTGATAAGTGTATTGAAGTCTTTCAAAAGTGTATAAATACATATTAAAACATTACATGTATATACATTTTAACTGAGTCGTTAAGTCATCGTTAGTCGTTACATGTAAGTGTTGTTTTGAAACCTTTAGGTTAACGATCTTGTTAAATGTTGTTAACCCAATGTTTATAATATCAAATGAGATTTTAAATTATTATATTATCATGATATTATCATGTATGAATATCTCTTAATATGATATATATACATTAAATGTCTTTACAACGATAATCGTTACATATATGTCTCTTTTAAAAATCATTAAGTTAGTAGTCTTGTTTTTACATATGTAGTTCATTGTTAATATACTTAATGATATGTTTACTTATCATAGTATCATGTTAACTATATATATATCCATATATATGTCATCATATAGTTTTTACAAGTTTTAACGTTCGTGAATCACCGGTCAACTTGGGTGGTCAATTGTCTATATGAATCATATTTCAATTAATCAAGTCATAACAAGTTTGATTGCTTAACATGTTGGAAACATTTAATCATGTAAATATCAATCTCAATTAATATATATATAAACATGGAAAAGTTCGGGTCACTACAGTACCTACCCGTTAAATAAATTTCGTCCCGAAATTTTAAGCTGTTGAAGGTGTTGACGAATCTTCTGGAAATAGATGCGGGTATTTCTTCTTCATCTGATCTTCACGCTCCCAGGTGAACTCGGGTCCTCTACGAGCATTCCATCGAACCTTAACAATTGGTATCTTTTTTTGCTTAAGTCTTTTAATCTCACGATCCATTATTTCGACGGGTTCTTCGATGAATTGAAGTTTTTCGTTGATTTGGATTTCATCTAACGGAATAGTGAGATCTTATTTAGCAAAACATTTCTTCAAATTCGAGACGTGGAAAGTGTTATGTACATCCGCGAGTTGTTGAGGTAACTCAAGTCGGTAAGCTACTGGTCCGACACGATCAATAATCTTGAATGGTCCAATATACCTTGGATTTAATTTCCCTCGTTTACCAAATCGAACAACGCCTTTCCAAGGTGCAACTTTAAGCATGACCATCTCTCTAATTTCAAATTCTATATCTTTTCTTTTAATGTCAGTGTAGCTCTTTTGTCGACTTTGGACGGTTTTCAACCGTTGTTGAATTTGGATGATCTTCTCGGTAGTTTCTTGTATAATTTCTGGACCCGTAATCTGTCTATCCCCCACTTCACTCCAACAAATCGGAGACCTGCACTTTCTACCATAAAGTGCTTCAAACGGCGCCATCTCAATGCTTGAATGGTAGCTGTTGTTGTAGGAAAATTCTACTAACGGTAGATGTCGATCCCAACTGTTTCCGAAATCAATAACACATGCTCGTAGCATGTCTTCAAGCGTTTGTATCGTCCTTTCGCTCTGCCCATCAGTTTGTGGATGATAGGCAGTACTCATGTCTAGACGAGTTCCTAATGCTTGCTGTAATGTCTGCCAGAATCTTGAAATAAATCTGCCATCCCTATCAGAGATAATAGAGATTGGCATTCCATGTCTGGAGATGACTTCCTTCAAATACAGTCGTGCTAACTTCTCCATCTTGTCATCTTCTCTTATTGGCAGGAAGTGTGCTGATTTGGTGAGACGATCAACTATTACCCAAATAGTATCAAAACCACTTGCAGTCCTTGGCAATTTAGTGATGAAGTCCATGGTAATGTTTTCCCATTTCCATTCCGGGATTTCGGGTTGTTGAAGTAGACCTGATGGTTTCTGATGCTCAGCTTTAACCTTAGAACACGTCAAACATTCTCCTACGTATTTAGCAACATCGGCTTTCATACCCGGCCACCAAAAATGTTTCTTGAGATCCTTGTACATCTTCCCCGTTCCAGGATGTATTGAGTATCTGGTTTTATGAGCTTCTCTAAGTACCATTTCTCTCATATCTCTAAATTTTGGTACCCAAATCCTTTCAGCCCTATACCGGGTTCCGTCTTCCCGAATATTAAGATGCTTCTCCGATCCTTTGGGTATTTCATCCTTTAAATTTCCCTCTTTTAAAACTCCTTGTTGCGCCTCCTTTATTTGAGTAGTAAGGTTATTATGAATCATTATATTCATAGATTTTACTCGAATGGGTTCTCTGTCCTTCCTGCTCAAGGCATCGGCTACCACATTTGCCTTCCCCGGGTGGTAACGAATCTCAAAGTCGTAATCATTCAAT
Organism: Rutidosis leptorrhynchoides; assembly: GCF_046630445.1. Taxonomy (NCBI): domain Eukaryota; kingdom Viridiplantae; phylum Streptophyta; class Magnoliopsida; order Asterales; family Asteraceae; genus Rutidosis; species Rutidosis leptorrhynchoides. Next base: position 399,511,388 of record NC_092338.1, read on the forward strand.
AATTCAATCCACCTACGCTGCCTCATATTCAGTTGTTTCTGATTAAATATATGTTGAAGACTTTTGTGGTCGGTATATATAATACTTTTGACCCCATATAAGTAGTGCTTCGAAGTCTTTAATGCAAAAACAACCGCGCCTAATTCCAAATCATGCGTCGTATAATTTTGTTCGTGAATCTTCAATTGTCTAGATGCATAAGCAATCACCTTCGTTCGTTGCATTAATACACAACCGAGACCTTGCTTTGATGCGTCACAATAAATCACAAAATCATCATTCCCTTCAGGCAATGACAATATAGGTGCCGTAGTTAGCTTTTTCTTCAATAACTGAAACGCTTTCTCTTGTTCATCATTCCATTCAAATTTCTTCCCTTTATGCGTTAATGCAGTCAAGGGTTTTGCTATTCTGGAAAAGTCTTGGATGAACCTTCTGTAGTAACCAGCTAGTCCTAAAAACTGGCGTATGTGTTTCGGAGTTTTCGGGGTTTCCCACTTTTCAACAGTTTCTATCTTTGCCGGATCCACCTTAATACCTTGTTTGTTCACTATGTGACCGAGGAATTGAACTTCTTCCAACCAAAATGCACACTTTGAAAACTTAGCATACAATTCTTCCTTCCTCAATACTTCTAACACCTTTCTCAAATGTTCACCGTGTTCTTGGTCATTCTTTGAGTAAATAAGTATGTCATCAATGAAAACAATGACAAACTTGTCAAGGTATGGTCCACACACTCGGTTCATAAGGTCCATGAACACAGCTGGTGCATTAGTTAAACCAAACGGCATGACCATAAACTCATAATGATCGTAACGTGTTCTGAAAGCAGTCTTTGGAATATCATTTTCTTTCACCTGCATTTGATGATACCCGGAACGTAAGTCAATCTTTGAATAAACAGACGAGCCTTGTAGTTGATCAAATAAGTCGTCGATTCTCGGTAGTGGGTAGCGGTTCTTGATGGTAAGTTTGTTCAACTCTCGGTAGTCGATACACAACCTGAATGTACCATCTTTCTTCTTGACAAACAAAACAGGAGCTCCCCACGGTTATGTGCTTGGTCGAATGAAACCACGCTCTAAAAGTTCTTGTAATTGGCTTTACAGTTCTTTCATCTCGCTGGGTGCGAGTCTGTAAGGAGCACGAGCTATTGGTGCAACTCCTGGTACAAGATCTATTTGAAATTCAACGGATCGATGTGGGGGTAATCCCGGTAATTCTTTCGGAAATACATCGGGAAATTCTTTTGCAATGGGAACATCATTGATGCTCTTTTCTTCAGTTTGTACTTTCTCGACGTGTGCTAGAACAACATAGCAACCTTTTCTTATTAGTTTTTGTGCCTTCAAATTACTAATAAGATGTAGCTTCGTGTTGCCCTTTTCTCCGTACACCATTAAGGGTTTTCCTTTTTCTCGTATAATGCGAATTGCATTTTTGTAACAAACGATCTCTGCTTTCACTTCTTTCAACCAGTCCATACCGATTATCACATCAAAACTCCCTAACTCTACTGGTATCAAATCAATCTTAAATGTTTCGCTAACCAGTTTAATTTCTCGATTCCGACATATATTATCTGCTGAAATTAATTTACCATTTGCTAATTCGAGTAAAAATTTACTATCCAAAGGCGTCAATGGACAACTTAATTTAGCACAAAAATCTCTACTCATATAGCTTCTATCCGCACCCGAATCAAATAAAACGTAAGCAGATTTATTGTCAATAAGAAACGTACCCGTAACAAGCTCCGGGTCTTCTTGTGCCTCTGCCGCATTAATATTGAAAACTCTTCCGCGGCCTTGTCCATTCGTGTTCTCCTGATTCGGGCAATTTCTAATAATGTGGCCCGGTTTTCCACATTTATAACAAACTACATTGGCATAACTTGCTCCGACACTACTTGCTCCGCCATTACTCGTTCCGACACCATTTGTTCCTTTCGTTCTATTAACCCCTGGTCCGTAGACCTCACACTTCGCCGCGCTATGACCATTTCTTTTACACTTGTTGCAAAATTTGGTGCAGAACCCCGAGTGATACTTTTCACACCTTTGGCATAGCTGCTTCTGATTGTTGTTGTTATTGCAGTTATTATTGTTGTTGGGATAATTGTTGTAGTTGCTGTTGTTGTTGTTGTTGTTGTTGTTGTTGGGCCATTTGTTGTAGTTGCGATTGATGTTGCGATTGTTGGGATAATTGTTGCGATTATTGTTGTAATTGCTGTTGTTGTTGTATTGGTGATTCTTATCATCGTTTTCCTCCCACTTTCTTTTGACTTGCTTCACATTGGCCTCTTCAGCAGTCTGTTCTTTAATTCTTTCTTCAATCTGTTTCACTAGTTTGTGAGCCATTCTACATGCCTGTTGTATGGAGGCGGGCTCGTGTGAACTTATATCTTCTTGGATTCTTTCCGGTAATCCTTTCACAAACGCGTCGATCTTCTCTTCCTCATCTTCGAATGCTCCCGGACACAATAGGCACAATTCTGTGAATCGTCTTTCGTACGTGGTAATATCAAATCCTTGGTTTCGTAACCCTCTAAGTTCTGTCTTGAGCTTATTGACCTCGGTTCTGGGACGGTACTTCTCGTTCATCAAGTGCTTGAATGCTGACCACGGTAGTGCGTACGCATCGTCTTGTCCCACTTGCTCTAGATAGGTATTCCACCATGTTAACGCAGAACCTGTGAAGGTATGCGTAGCGTACTTCACTTTGTCCTCTTCAGTACACTTACTTATGGCAAACACCGATTCGACCTTCTCGGTCCACCGTTTCAATCCGATCGGTCCTTCGGTTCCATCAAATTCCAAAGGTTTGCAGGCAGTAAATTCTTTGTAGGTGCATCCTACACGATTTCCTGTACTGCTAGATCCAAGGTTATTGTTGGTATGTAGCGCAGCCTGTACTGCGGCTATGTTTGAAGCTAGAAAAGTACGGAATTCCTCTTCATTCATATTCACGATGTGTCGAGTAGTCGGTGCCATTTCCTTCAAAATAGTCAAATGGAACAAGTTAATCATACAGAATATTAAGAGTAGTTAATAGTATTTCGTAGCATAATATGAACTCATTTATAAAAGTTTTTTCTTCATATTAGCGTTTTATAAGTTTAAATTCGGGTAGTACCTACCCGTTAAGTTCATACTTAGTAGCTAATATACAATTCAACTACTACAATTCTATATGAAAAACTGATTATAATAATATTTCGAGTTCAAACATTTATACAATATTTTACAAACTTACAATACCGCTTATTTTACATAAAGCATGAAATATAGCACACAATAACTTTGATACAAGATAGTTGTGAAGATAATTCTAGCTAGTACACAAGTCGTTCAGCAAAGGCAATAAAGACACGTAATTCATACGTCCAGAAACAAGTCATGCATTCTGGTTTTATTAGGACTACTTCCCATCCATGGTCTTGTGGAACATAACCGTTATGGCCGTTGATAAGACAGCGTGTTGTAACGTCGTTAAAGGGACGAGGGTTACGTAATGACCAACAGTCTCGTAATAACCTAAAAACCTCATTTCTTACCCCAATTACCGACTCCGTCACTTGTGGGAACATTTTGTTTAATAGTTGTAGCCCGATGTTCTTTTTCTCACTTTGGTGAGAAGCGAACATTACTAACCCGTAAGCATAACATGCTTCTTTATGTTGCATGTTAGCCGCTTTTTCTAAATCATGAAGTCCTATATTCGAATACATTGCGTCAAAATAATTTCTTAACCCGTTGCGTAAAATAGCATTTGGGTTCCCCGCAATATATGCGTCAAAGTAAACACATCGTAACTTATGGGTTTCCCAATGTGATATCCCCCATCTTTCGAACGAAAGCCTTTTATAAACCAAGGCATTCTTGGAACGTTCTTCGAATGTCTTACAAACTGATCTCGCCTTAAATAGTTGTGCCGAAGAATTCTGACCTACTCTAGACAAGATTTCATCAATCATGTCTCCGGGTAGGTCTCTTAAAATATTGGGTTGTCTATCCATTTTGTGTTTTTATACTGTAAAATAGACAAGAGTTAGATTCATAAAAAAAATACTTATTAATACAAGCAATTTTTACATATATCATAAAGCATAAGCACACTATATTACATATATTACACCGCACAAATACAACTATCTTATTCCGACTCACTCGTTTCTTCTTTTTTGAACTTGGTTCTTTTTGCTAAGTTTTTAGGGATATATGATGTTCCCCTAATACGAGCCGTCGTTTTCCACATTGATCTAGAAAAACCTGGTGGTTTAGAGGTTCCCGGGTCATTGTTACAACTTAAGGGCTTCGGGGGTTGACGATACATATAAAGTTCATCGGGGTTGGAATTAGATTTCTCTATTTTTATGCCCTTTCCCTTATTATTTTCTTTTGCCTTTTTAAATTCAGTTGGGGTAATTTCTATAACATCATCGGAATTCTCGTCGGAATCCGATTCATCGGAGAATTGGTAATCCTCCCAATATTTTGCTTCCTTGGCGGAAACACCATTGACCATAATTAACCTTGGTCGGTTGGTTAAGGATTTTTTTTACTTAACCGTTTTATTATTTCCCCCACCGGTTCTATTTCTTCATCCGGTTCCGATTCTTCTTCCGGTTCCGATTCTTCTTCCGGTTCCGACTCTTCTTCCGGTTCCTCTTCGGGAACTTGTGAATCAGTCCACGAATCATTCCAATTTACATTTGACTCTTCATTATTATTAGGTGAGTCAATGGGACTTGTTCTAGAGGTAGACATCTATCACATAATATCAAACGCGTTAAGAGATTAGTATATCACATAATATTCACATGTTAAAAATATATAGTTTCCAACAAAATTTGTTAAGCAATCATTTTTCAAGTAAACACGGTTGAAGTCCAGACTCACTAATGCATCCTAACAAACTCGATAAGACACACTAATGCAAAATTCTGGTTCTCTAAGACCAACGCTCGGATACCAACTGAAATGTCCCGTTCTTATTGATTAAAAACGTTCCATATTAATTGATTTCATTGCGAGGTTTTGACCTCTATATGAGACGTTTTTCAAAGACTGCATTCATTTTAAAACAAACCATAACCTTTATTTCATCAATAAAGGTTTAAAAAGCTTTACGTAGATTATCAAATAATGATAATCTAAAATGTCCTGTTTACACACGACCATTACATAATGGTTTACAATACAAATATGTTACAACAAAATAAGTTTCTTGAATGCAGTTTTTACACAATATCATACAAGCATGGACTCCAAATCTCGTCCTTATTTAAGTATGCGACAGCGGAAGCTCTTAATAATCACCTGAGAATAAACATGCTTAAAACGTCAACAAAAATGTTGGTGAGTTATAGGTTTAACCTATATATATCAAATCATAATAATAGACCACAAGATTTCATATTTCAATACACATCCCATACATAGAGATAAAAATCATTCATATGGTGAACACCTGGTAACCGACATTAACAAGATGCATATATAAGAATATCCCCATCATTCCGGGACACCCTTCGGATATGATATAAATTTCGAAGTACTAAAGCATCCGGTACTTTGGATGGGGCTTGTTGGGCCCGATAGATCTATCTTTAGGATTCGCGTCAATTAGGGTGTCTGTTCCCTAATTCTTAGATTACCAGACTTAATAAAAAGGGGCATATTCGATTTCGATAATTCAACCATAGAATGTAGTTTCACGTACTTGTGTCTATTTTGTAAATCATTTATAAAACCTGCATGTATTCTCATCCCAAAAATATTAGATTTTAAAAGTGGGACTATAACTCACTTTCACAGATTTTTACTTCGTCGGGAAGTAAGACTTGGCCACTGGTTGATTCACGAACCTATAACAATATATACATATATATCAAAGTATGTTCAAAATATATTTACAACACTTTTAATATATTTTGATGTTTTAAGTTTATTAAGTCAGCTGTCCTCGTTAGTAACCTACAACTAGTTGTCCACAGTTAGATGTACAGAAATAAATCGATAAATATTATCTTGAATCAATCCACGACCCAGTGTATACGTATCTCAGTATTGATCACAACTCAAACTATATATATTTTGGAATCAACCTCAACCCTGTATAGCTAACTCCAACATTCACATATAGAGTGTCTATGGTTGTTCCGAAATATATATAGATGTGTCGACATGATAGGTCGAAAGATTGTATACGTGTCTATGGTATCTCAAGATTACATAATATACAATACAAGTTGATTAAGTTATGGTTGGAATAGATTTGTTACCAATTTTCACGTAGCTAAAATGAGAAAAATTATCCAATCTTGTTTTACTCATAACTTCTTCATTTTAAATCCGTTTTGAGTGAATCAAATTGCTATGGTTTCATATTGAACTCTATTTTATGAATCTAAATAGAAAAAGTATAGGTTTATAGTCGGAAAAATAAGTTACAAGTCGTTTTTGTAAAGGTAGTCATTTCAGTCGAAAGAACGACGTCTAGATGACCATTTTAGAAAACATACTTCCACTTTGAGTTTAACCATAAGTTTTGGATATAGTTTCATGTTCATAATAAAAATAATTTTCTCAGAATAACAACTTTTAAATCAAAGTTTATCATAGTTTTTAATTAACTAACCCAAAACAGCCAGCGGTGTTACTACGACGGCGTAAATCCGGTTTTACGGTGTTTTTCGTGTTTCCAGGTTTTAAATCATTAAGTTAGAATATCATATAGATATAGAACATGTGTTTAGTTAATTTTAAAAGTCAAGTTAGAAGGATTAACTTTTGTTTGCGAACAAGTTTAGAATTAACTAAACTATGTTCTAGTGATTACAAGTTTAAACCTTCGAATATGATAGCTTTATATGTATGAATCGAATGATGTTATGAACATCATTACTACCTTAAGTTCCTTGGATAAACCTACTGGAAAAGAGAAAAATGGATCTAGCTTCAACGGATCCTTGGATGGCTCGAAGTTCTTGAAGCAGAATCATGACACGAAAACAAGTTCAAGTAAGATCATCACTTGAAATAAGATTGTTATAGTTATAGAAATTGAACCAAAGTTTGAATATGATTATTACCTTGTATTAGAATGATAATCTACTGTAAGAAACAAAGATTTCTTGAGGTTGGATGATCACCTTACAAGATTGGAAGTGAGCTAGCAAACTTGAAAGTATTCTTGATTTTATGTAACTAGAACTTGTAGAATATATGAAGAACACTTAGAACTTGAAGATAGAACTTGAGAGAGATAAATTAGATGAAGAAAATTGAAGAATGAAAGTGTTTGTAGGTGTTTTTAGTCGTTGGTGTATGGATTAGATATAAAGGATATGTAATTTTGTTTTCATGTAAATAAGTCATGAATGATTACTCATATTTTTGTAATTTTATGAGATATTTCATGCTAGTTGCCAAATGATGGTTCCCACATGTGTTAGGTGACTCACATGGGCTGCTAAGAGCTGATCATTGGAGTGTATATACCAATAGTACATACATCTAAAAGCTGTGTATTGTACGAGTACGAATACGGGTGCATACGAGTAGAATTGTTGATGAAACTGAACGAGGATGTAATTGTAAGCATTTTTGTTAAGTAGAAGTATTTTGATAAGTGTATTGAAGTCTTTTAAAAGTGTATAAATACATATTAAAACACTACATGTATATACATTTTAACTGAGTCGTTAAGTCATCGTTAGTCGTTACATGTAAGTGTTGTTTTGAAACCTTTAGGTTAACGATCTTGTTAAATGTTGTTAACCCAATGTTTATAATATCAAATGAGATTTTAAATTATTATATTATCATGATATTATCATGTATGAATATCTCTTAATATGATATATATACATTAAATGTCTTTACAACGATAATCGTTACATATATGTCTCTTTTAAAAATCATTAAGTTAGTAGTCTTGTTTTTACATATGTAGTTCATTGTTAATATACTTAATGATATGTTTACTTATCATAGTATCATGTTAACTATATATATATCCATATATATGTCATCATATAGTTTTTACAAGTTTTAACGTTCGTGAATCACCGGTCAACTTGGGTGGTCAATTGTCTATATGAAACATATTTCAATTAATCAAGTCATAACAAGTTTGATTGCTTAACATGTTGGAAACATTTAATCATGTAAATATCAATCTCAATTAATATATATAAACATGGAAAAGTTCGGGTCACTACAGAACCAACCGTACTTCATCTACGGAAGAAAAAAATTGATGCATATAGTTATGCACCTGAAAATACTCGGAACCTGAGTAAATGTTTAATAAGTATATGTGCTAGCTCCGTTGGCGTTGTTATTACCAAAAATAACCTTGCAATTCATTTTCAAATTAGCCAATTTTGTCACAGCTCCAGCAAATCAACTTCAAGTTTTCATTCGAATAAACCTTATTATTAAGATTACCCCATCGTCATCGTTATCGGAGAATCGTTTATATTCCACCACATTACCAGTAAACTTACCAGCAACTTCACTGAATTTGGACTTTCCGAAAAATCATTATATTCAGTGAAACCCAATCGTGTATTCATCTATACCCTGTAACATTAATTGCCATACCAATTACCGAGAATCAGCAATCAGTATTTCGAATCTCGTAACATTTCTACATCAATAGTTATATGTATACATATAACAATTATCTCCTAGAATTACGATCTTCAATTCTGAAATTTTAAAAAGTACCCAGCCTACGAATCAATACATTGAACTTTGAAAAAGCTGAATGAAGCAGCAGAAACTGTAGGCAACCGTAAATGACCTTAATCGTCGGAAGTTTGATGATAAAGAATAGTATGTTGGAAAAGCACAGAAAAGTTGGAACTGGAAAACGGATTGAGCTAACCACGAAGGAGACCAAGGACAAATACAAGGACCATACCCTATATTCAAAGAATCCAGGTAATTCTGGATTCGTTGAAATCTTTAGAGAATATCTTGCTCCGAAGTCATGTTAAAATCTTGCGAAAAATTTTTCTTAATCAACCTTTGAACTTGGAAATTCCAAAATATCATCATAAATATCTTCGATATTTTTGAGGATATTTTCATAAATATTCTCGTCCGAAAATTATATACCTCTTCATGCTTCCTGTGTTTCATTATATTGGAAACTTCTGTAAAATCTAAGTTTAATTTATGAATGAATTCTAGAGAAATGTAAAGAAATTGATGCATGAATTAGTATAATATAATGACACTTGATCAACGTGATTATATTACAGTAAGTCATGCTGAGTTTCTAATGGAACATGATGATTCACAGATCCTAACGTCATCATGTGCTATTTACACGACTTTTTACATTCTAACTAATCTCTAAATATATCAAGAACATATTCTCTTGATAGTTCTACCATTTCTCTTAAATTTTGGTAACTTAACCAATCAAGATCGTGCTATTACAATCTCTCTCTTAGAACATTAGTTATGTTCATTCGAAACTCCATACTTACAAATTCTGGACCATTACTAGCTCAACTAGAGGTCGAGAGGAGAATAAAAAGGCAACGAGCTCCAAGATATAAGAGAAGATATAAAGCCCAATAACAACACGGAGGTTACAAACCGTGGATATTAATACGAATAGCAATATAAAGACACGGTAGAATTAAGAATAGTATCTCCCCAAGGTAATAGTAGAAGTAAATAGATTTTTCTGGTGGAAGATTGAAAAGAAGGATGACAGAAATGATAATTAGGAAAATATCAAGGATTAGAACTGGATTAAGAATTTTCACAATCTTTTGAATGTATGAACTAAGAAGGAAAGTATAGGAATGGTGAGAATAATAAAACGGAAAAGTTTAATTTATAACGGAAATATCAGACGTAACAATCAAGGCAGATCACCGTATTTAATTATAGAGATCTTAATTTCCTTATTCGCCGAAGAATAAAATCTTTTAGATTTCGAAGATTTTCTTTAAATCCCTTGAACTCTGGAATTCAACCAAGACAATGTCAAAAGTTAAGACGCACCTTATTTTCTAAATTCAACCCTGACTACGTCAACAGATAAGACGAAACTTTATTTATCCGTTTCACTCTTTTGTGATAGCTTCATTCGTGCTCTTCGAATAATCGAATTGTTTTATCCATATTACTCAATACGATAAAACTCTATTTATCAACTCATAATCGTCATGAAAACATTTTTATTGTTAGCCATGACGACCTCACTCAAATTTCGGGACGAAATTTCTTTAACGGGTAGGTACTGTGACGACCCGGGAATTTCCGACTAAATTTAAATTTAATCTTTATATGATTTCAATATGATAAGCAAAGTATGTAATGTTGAGTCTAGAAAATTTTGAAACGATGTTCATATATTCAATTGACCTTCGACTGCTCTCGACGATTCACGAACAATTAATTATAAATAGATAAGTGTGTATGTATATACATATATATAAAATAATTCGAATTATAATTTAAAGTATTATATGCTGTTGTTATTAAAAATTAGTAAAATAAAAATAAGATATTATAATAATTATTATTTAAAATGTATCTCTATATATAAATAAAGTATATTAAAAATAAATATTAAATGATTGTAATACTCGTTTGATGTTTCAATTGATATTAAGCAAGTTAAATTCAAACTTATATAATTTTAAAATAAACGGTGATCCGAAAATGAGTTCTATAAATTTTAGGCTTACTAAAAATGTATTTAGGATCTAGTTATTTAATTTTAACATTTTTTATATTTTACCCAGAATTGAGAGGGACGGTTGATATAATTTTTATTTAATAAATTAATGATCAAATTTTATACCATAATGACTGAAATAAATAAAGGAATTTAATTTAAAAATTTGGAATTTTTCCGAAGACTTTTTATCCGCCACTGAATTAACAACGGGGCGCGACATTGCAGTCCGTGAAAGCTGTCGGTAGATAATACAAATAAGAGGCTGCTATCATTTAAGCATGTGAGATTTAATAATTACGTATATATTATAATAATATAAGAGATGAGATGAATTGTTAAACTATACTACTGTTTAACACTTTAACTTATATCATATATATTTATGTGCATATACAACTCCACTTGCAACCAGTTTGATTTTTTTTTTGATCGACCATCTATCTACAACAGTTGCCTTAGGTTTCTACTTCAATCATCTTTGATCACCACCTTTCTTGATAAAACCCACCAGCACAACTTGTGTTTTAAACTTCCATCTATTTCTATATAATATACATATACAATACAGAGAAACAAATATAGATATCACCTCATTATCTCATTCTCCCCTTCTCATATGGTCATCACCTTGACACCCTACAACCACCATCCTTCTTTCTTTATGGCTACAATCAAACACCACGTATGACTACTTATTGTTTGCTACTCGACCAAAAACAAAACTATATCTTCGATCTCTTTCTGCTCCACAACACCATAGAACCCACTTGCTTCTTTTTCCCGTCATGAACACGCCACAAACCCACTTGAACACTCCAAGTCTGCTACCTTTACCATTTTTGTATTTCAACTAAACACCACTTCACTACCCTCACAACCACCAACTTAAACCCATTTATATACTTGTGATTCGTTTTCAAATTGCAACCATGAACCACCAAGAAGACACCCACATCGAACCCATGAAAATTTTTGCAGCTACTTTTGTATTGTTTATGTTTGAACGCCAAAAACACCATCACACTCTTGAACAAAACCTTAATTCATTAACCCGCCACCATTCAACACTCACTTACAAGACCGCCACCATCTTTGTTGTACTATCATCACCATCGACCTCAACCTCCACAACACAACCACCGGCTTCCTCCGTCATCTCCAGCATCACATCCACCACCGTCGGAACAACCTCAAGCCACCATCTTATACCACTTAAGTCACCACCACCTCATGTCATCTTCGGTTTCTGTTTTCAACCATCACACGCCACCACCGCAACACCACCGCAACACCACCATTGACACCATAACCCAAACCACCATCGACAAACACTTTTATTTTTATCAATTTTTTTTTATTTTTTATTTTTTGAAAGGAAACCCACCACCACGTACACAACATCAGTTATTATTATTATATTTTTTTTTGTTTACTTCTAACCACAACCGTCATATAAAAACCTACTGCTACCTACTACGAATGTTATTATCTATTTCTGTCGATGGGTTTTTTTGTTATAAAGAAGATAATGGGTACTTACAGGTTAAAAAAATTAAATATACGAATTAGTACAAGAATTGAAGAGTGCTCTAGTGGTTTGGTACGGTGTTGTTAAATAACGGGTCCCGAGTTCGATCCTTGCCTGCCGCAGTTTTTTTTTTAATTAATCAAACAGCAACATGCTGTTGGACTAAGTTATTCTTGGTGGGCTTTCTATTTCGATTGGGCCTGTTGGGCCGAAGTTATTCTTGGTGGGTTTCTATTTCGATTGGGCCTGTTGGGCCGAGATTCAGCTTATTAATCCTGTTGGGCCGAAAAGATGGTGGTGATGAAATTAGGAAGATAAAAACAGAAAAATAGGATTAAATAAATTATGATACGTATTAAATCAGAAAAGAAGTAGCAGATGGTTTGAGAGTGTTTTGGGTTAGCGTGAGGTCTTGGGTTCGAGCCTTGTTTGGTGCATTTTTTTGAAAGCTTATCATTAAAGGTAGTCTTATAATTATCATTATTATTATTATTATTATTATTATTATTATTATTATTATTATTATTATTATTATTATTATTATTATTATTATTATTATTATTATTATTATTATTATTATTATTATTGTTGTTGCTAATCTAAGTATTAGTGTTATTATTATTATAATTATATTTATTATTATTATTATGAAAATAATAAAATTTATTATTACTTTCATTAATATTAGTATTAGAACCATTTTATAATTAATAGAATTATTATTGTTATTATTAACATCATTATTAGTAAAAGTATTATTATTATAGATATTATAATAATTATTATTATTATTATTATTATTATTATTATTATTATTATTATTATTATTATTATTATTATCATTATTATTCATATTAGTATTAGTATTAAGATTAACATTGGTATTGAAAATTTCATATATAACAAGATTTCCTTTATAATTAAAAACTATCATTATTATTATTATTATCAAGTATTATCTATATCATTATTATAAAAATAATATTGATTATGAAAATAAAAGTTTTAATTACGTTGTTAAGATTATAAGTATATAATTAAAGATTATATACATAAAAAAATATATATTTAAATTACAAAACTTAACTATATTCATATTTCTATATATAAAATGAAAATATATAAATAAATAAAGAAACTTATAAATTATTAAATATAACAAATACATCATTAATAATAATATATAGATATATTCGATTACGAGTATATGTTTTAATATATATACAAATTATATAGGTTCGTGAATCCGAGGCCAACCCTGCATCGTTCAGTATCGTCGTATGAATATTTTTACTACAAAATATTGGATTGTGAGTTTCATTCGCCTTTTTACCCTTTATATTTTTGGGCTGAGAATACATGCACAATTTTTATAAATTTTTTACGAAATAGACACAAGTAATCGAAACTACATTATATGGTTGAGTGATCGAAGCCGAATATGCCCCTTTTTGCTTGGTAGCCTAAGAATTAGGGAACATCACTAATTTTGAGAATTAGTGCACCCCTAATTGACGCGAATCCTAAAGATAGATCTATTGGGCCTAACGAACCCCATCCAAAGTACCGGATGCTTTAGTACTTCGAATTCGGTTTTATCATGTCCGAAGGATTTCCCGGAATGATAGGGGATATTCTTATATGCATCTTGTTAATGTCGGTTACCAGGTGTTCAATCCATATGAATGATTTTTGTCTCTATGCATGGGACGTATATTTATGAGAACTGGAAATGACATTCTTGTGGTCTATTAAAATGATGGAAATGAATGTTTATGATAAACTAATGAACTCACAAACCATTTGGTTGACACTTTAAAGCATGTTTATTCTCAGGTATGAAAGAAATCTTCTGCTGTGCATTTGCTCATTTTAAAGATATTACTTGGAGTCATTCATGACATATTTCAAAAGACGTTGCATTCGAGTCGTTGAGTTCAGCAAGAATATTATTTAGTCATTTATAGTTTGGATGTATTATGAAATGGTATGCATGCTGTCAACTTTCGATGTAAAGAAAGTTTGTCATTTAAAAACAAATGCAATGTTTGTAAAATGTATCATATAGAGGTCAAGTACCTCGCGATGTAACCAAATGTAATGTATTCGTCCAGATAGATTAGGACGGGTCGTTATACCTTTTTACTCGCAAGCTACACCATTGTTAAAGTATTATTGGTCCTAGGCCCAATGGCCTCTTCATTGGTTTAAGTGGTAAATAAAACTTAATGGGATAGTTATTTAAAGAAGTTATAAAAAATGTACAAGTAAATAATGCACATTCTAAAGTTTTAAGCATAGCTCTAAGAACTATGTTTAGAAAAATCCAATAAATATAAATACATGTAAATAAAAATAATTTTTTTTAAGGAATTGTCATTAAGATTAAGATATACAACCTTCAAAATAATTTGTTTTATCTGAGGACTATTAATATGAGACGTGAGGAGTAGAAAAAACTTTTAAATTCAGAACTGTATAATAGACTTCAAAATAAAGTACGTCGTTAAAATTGAGATTAACTCAAGTAACATGACCTATGTTATTTGTTTGTGACTAATAAAATTAAATATTAAATAAACTAAAAAATATATTAATGGCCTCTTACAATTTTTCATCGCAAAAATCATGACTTAACCCATCGATTAATAAAATTACTTGAGAGGATCTTAATTCATGCAAATGGGTGATGAAACGACACTCAAATGGGGCGTAAGAGATGCTCAAGCTGAGTGTCCATTACAACTCAACAAATAATCGCTCCTCACAAGCTAAAAAAATGGACCAACTGGGTATCTTCGGGTTTCAACAAAATAAAATTCTGTAAGATATTAGTTAACCATCACTTTGAACTTAGAAGGGATCAATACTTTCTTTCTAAATCTGGTGTGGGGCGGGTTGTAACAAACTCTCACACTTAAATTCCTGAAGTTCTCATCAAGCCAAAACATAATAAATACCCAAGATCACTCATGTCCACAGTTGATGTGAGATTCGCCTAAACTCATCGTTCTCGATATGGTTTTCCTCATTATCCCGAACAACACATGAATGTCTCTGATACCAACTGAAACGACCTTCAAATCGGCTACAATGATGAATGAGCTGAGTGCATGTCACAACTCGAAAAAATCTCCCCTCACAATCTAAAGCAGTGGACTAACCGGACATTTTCATATTTCAAAGTAAAACCATGGTGGGTAATATTAGTTAGCCACTACTATGAGCTTATAAGGGATCAAATACTTTCTTTCAGTTCGATGTGGGACAAGTTGTTACATGTGGAAAGTTTTTAGGTAGACTTGAGCCACGTTTGATTTGAACTCATTGAGTTTAATGGAATGTAACTTAATATGAAAAGTAATAAATTGGTGTTTATTTTTAACTTATTAAATAAAACGTATCTTAATACAAAGATCCAAATAAGTGTGAAATTACATTTTAGTAATAAAAAAGTATTAACGAGTGCTTTAACTACCTCACATAGAGATTAATATTTTAATTATTCATACGATTTTTCAGCATATAAAATAAATAATAATTATTTGTCTATCATTTATTCCCTACCAACATTTTATATAAATTTATACAACACGATTTAATAAGAAAGAAATAAATATGCTCTTTTTTGAACAGCAGTTCGGGATTACCCAGGGGGACTAAACCACCCACACGTTCATCTCACGAAGTTGCATAACTCGCCCCCAACTAGGGATGTCAATGGATCGGATATGGATCGGGTGAGGCCGTATCCATATCCATATCCATTTAGTTTTTGTCCATCCATATCCATATCCATATCCGTTTAATTTCAGTTCATCCATCCATATCCATATCCAATGGATTAAGCGGGTTAATGGATATCCATTGGATATTAAAAAAATGTTATAAATTTTCCTAATACATGTGATTAAAACAAAAACGTAATATAATAAAATTTTATATAATGTGGAAAAATTAAATCTATCCGTAAGAACGTGTAATCTTTGTCGAAGATATAACACAAATTGTTAAAGTTACTAGTATACATATACTATGACAAATATAATGTGTAATTAATATTTTTATTTGGTTATATATACGTGTCTTATTGTAATATATCATGGTTGATTCATTATATGATTTTAAGAAAATATTTGTGTAATTGTAAATGCATTTGTAATAGTACACGTGTTAGCATATATGTCTATATTTATGTATTTATAAATGTATTTCGGGTGTATATGAATATATCCATGGATGAAACATTTTCATCCATATCCATATCCGTATCCATTTAAGTTCATCCATATCCGTATTCATATCCATTTATATCATCCATATCCATTACGAATCGGGTGGATCGGATGGATATCTACTGGATCGGGTGGCCATTGCCATCCCTACCCCCAACTGCTGCCTAGGAGAAAACCCGGCCCAATCCGAGGGCATGGGCGGTAAAACCCTCGCCTCCACTGCCCCGCAACACAATGTGCGAAAGGCACTCTTTGGTGGAATTCAAGGATTAACGGACAACCTTTGTGTGCAATTTTGCACCCCACATGAGTCGAACTCCTGACCTCTCGCTACAAGAGGCAGACCGCTACCACATGAGTTACAATACAAGGTTACGAAACATGCTCTTACTCCTGCAGATTAGGCTAGCTCTCTGTAATTTATTAGTTTTGTTTTTTTTTTCTTCTTTAATAGTTCGGTATTTCTTTTTAAGTTATACAAATTCATTATCTACTACTAATAATAAGGTAGAGTTTTATATATTTTTATTTTATTATTTATAAAATAAAAAAATTGTTATGGATAACAATGTAAAGATGACATTTTTGAAATGTATATTTATCTTATTTTTTATACATAGAGTATTAAAATGGGACCATAAGATTAATATATTGGCCTGTTTGAGAGAAAAGAATGCATATAAACCTATAACATTAAGCCCAATATAAACATCTCTAAATAATAGGGACATTAGTTAACCCATAGACATGTGTAAACCAATAACCACTTGTTTAAATGTGGCAAATTGTTTAAGCAAATAAAATTACTAAAAGCATTCACACTTGGTGATTGAAAAATTTATTACTTTTATGATGTGAAATCTTCTAAGTGACCAAGAATGTGTTTTTACTTTCACAATGTGCATTTACACTTATATGTGGTATAATCACCCAAAGATTCTTTGCTAGGGGATGGGGCTTTAATACTAAGCGAATTTTAGGTTCAAAGTTTTTAAGTAACATAAAAATTTGAATTATTCAATTACTTTCATTAGATACTGCCTTTTGGGTTAGGCTTGACAATTAGATGATGGTCCACCAACCGGTTTTGTTGTAGAAGTTGTTGATGTCGTTGATGTTCCTTCTCCCAGGCCATCAAAGGCCAAAAAGAGAATAAAAAGGGAATAAGCCTATAGATGAATTTACATCAAAAGATGAAGATGCAACATGGTATTCGGATTCTAATAAAGCGAGTACTTCAAAAATTGATAACACGGGTTCATATTAGTGGTAGTTCGGCGAACGTTGTTACTTATCAATTTCCTTCTCGAAGTGGCAAAGGGTTGCAGATTGACAAAGTCGACGGGAAGACATCTCGCTCGGATAAAAGAAATGGTAAGGGTGCCGCTTAGTTGTTTCTCAGTTATATTGTTTTTTATGTTATAGGTTTGCTGGTATCGTTGGTCTTGAGTTGTTGTATCGGGTTGGCCGGTTTTCAATTTGATTGTGATTTGTTTGTTTTGCGGCGATTAACTTTTTAGTTCGGATTGAGTTAGCTCGTCTTTAGGCTGCTCTAGTTTTTTTACTCTTTTCGAGCCTTAATGGTCGTCGATTGATGTACTGGTCTGTTGGATCCTTCATCTTTTGATGAAATCTTAATTTTAATAGTACTCGTTAAAAAAAAAAAAAAAAAAAAAAAAAAAAACTATTGAGACTTGATCTCGATCAAGCACTTTAGACACTTAATTAAGAATTTCGGAGACCTACAAAGGTTTACTATTTAATCTGAGCTATTCAAGTATTCGAATTAGATATTGTAATTTCAAGTGCTCACCCGGAGAATTGTTTGAGCTGTGGTGACAAAGTTACTGTTTGTTGCTGTTATCTCCTTCTTATGGAAATAACGTAACCATCGACTCTTCAAAGGTTCTAGACGTACAAGCGATAAATGTGATGTATTATACTGTTCAGATGAAACTCCTTTTGTTAAACTTTAAAAACTCCATGCGACTCTTATAGGATGGGTGGAAGATCCCATTACGATTGTTCTCTGTTTTCGTCAAAGATCTCTGGTTCTTGTGTTTTTTGCTTGCTCTGTTGGTTGTGGCGTTTAACTTGTTCGTTTTATGGCTATGAGGCTTTTCATGTAGTTCCATTCTTTTATTCTTTGCAAGAGTTATTCCCTTTTATGAAAAACATAATCTTGATGCACATATTTCACTATTAAGCAATTCAAATCCAAATGACTCTTTCATGTGTCAAGCACTTCCTATTGATCATTCTGTTGAATTGTGATCAAAGTTGGGTGGGAAATTGATGAAAATACACTTTTTTTTAAGCCTTCAAACAAAATACATTTTTTTAAAAAAATTGCCTTTTTACACCATTCGGTAGACGGAATTTCTGTCTACCACCTTTATCTGTCGTCTACTACCATTTTTACAAAGTAGTAGACAGTAACAACAAGGTAGTAGACAGTGAGAACAAAACAGTAGACAGTCAATTACAAGGTAGCTGACCGTCTACTGCCTTGTTGTTACTGTCTACTACCTTGTTGTAGGTGTCGACTGATATGTATTATTGGTGTCGACACCTACAACAAGGTAGTAGACAATAACAATAAGGCAGTAGACGGTCAGCTACCTTGTAATTGGCTGTCTACTGCTTTGTTTTCACTGTCTACTACCTTGTTGTTACTGTCTACTACTTTGTAAAAATGGTAGTAGACGACAAATAAAGGTGGTAGACAGAAATTTCGTCTACTGAATGGTGTAAAAAGACAATATTTTTTAAAAAAGTGTATTTTGTTTGAAGCCTTAAAAAAAAGTGTATTTTGAACCATTTACCTTGAATCAAGCTTTAGCCTAGTTGAGTGAATTTGCAGCCCAATTGTCTTCAAGCCAACATTTTTGAGAACACTATAAAGGTTTGATGATAACCAACAAAAACTAAAAGTGTAATATACCCAAATTGTTTGAATTGTATCACCAAATTATCAACCGGGTCAAGTCATTGATTGATGACTCACAAAACAAGTCATGATTCCTGAATCCCTTCAATACTTTGATGGTGCATACTGTCTAAAAAAAAGAACATTGTACTTATAATTTAATCAGAGGTCTAAAGTAATTTTTGCTACCTTGCTTGGTTTATTCTTTTAACAAGATTTATAGTAGCAACCGTTTTGGAGTAAATATAATACTGAAATTTAACTTTATTAAAGTTAAATTCAATACTTCTGAAAGTAGGGTTTTGATCCAATTCACTCGAGCCTTTTGAATTTTATTTTATTTTATTAGAGAAAAAGAAAGACAAGAAACATATAGAAATCTCAGCGGCCTCGAAAATAGTACGCTAAGACTAAAGAACAAAAGCTAACTAAAATCGAACTACATCACACACCTACGAAACAACATACAAGTTATGCAAAACACGGAAAACACAAAGAAGCATGCAACCTAAAAAGATTATCAAACCATATAACAAGACTAAACCCACTACACGACAACGTTATCTTTGTTCGTATTTTGGAACGTGTCAAAGAGGCCTCATCACCGGTATTGTTGGTGTCAACGTCATTGCCCGTACAAGTCTTGAAAGAAAATAAGTCTTGAAAGAAAAAGTCAAGCCGTTTCTGATCCCGTCACCAACAATAGTACCCGAGGTAAAGGGACCCAACCCACGATTTGCAAACCCATCAAAAAAATCATCTTTAACCAACGATCGACCTGATCCCGAACCTATGTAAGACTACTTACAAGACCCAATTTCCCGAGCGTCTTTAAGAAATTTTTGGATCGCGTTCCCATTTTCCTCGTCCACAATGTTATCCCGTAGAGTCAACGAATCTCAAGCCTTTTGATTAAAAGGTTATTAAACTATCATAATTATTAAAACTAAATGCAATACGTCAATAATGTAGTTTATTGGTTATGCATATACTTAGATATATCTGTTAGGCATATTAATTACGTATTTCCTCATAATATTATTTTTTAATGAATAATGTACAATAATATTAATACATATACATATTTGGAGAAATAAGTAAATTATGTGTTTATAAAGGGGAAAAATGAGATTCACCATAATAAATAAATATATACGAGTACTAAATAATAGAATGTAATGGTGGAGTTTACTTAAAACAGGGTAAAGACATGGGATTATACTTTTCTTGTTTTAACATGTCTTTTAGGAATACGTTCGTTTGGACAAAAAGGGTTTGGGAACCAAAGGGCCTTTGGCGTAGCAGTATGAGATGAACCTTTCAACTAAGAGGTTGTGGGTTCAAGCCTCACTTGAGGCAGTGAGATGTAAATATTCGTAGTTTCGTGTGTAGATTGTAGGTTTGCCTTTAAAAAAAAAAAAAAAAAAAAAGGGTTTGGGAACTACTACTTATAAAGTTATCACGATATCTGAATCGGAGTATTTCGAAGTCAACCATACCAACCAATCCACCCGGATTAACACTCGTATATGAATACATGCTTGATTAATATTCAATGATTTAATTGATTGGAGCATAAATAACGATCAACTTGAAACATGTGATATTTGGTATCGTGTCCACTTTCCTTTATTTGGGGAAATCGCATTTCATAAAGCAATAGCAAATAGTACGAAGCTTTTTTCTTTATAAGCCACTAAAATCATATTAAAATAAAATTATATGCCTAAGTTTAAAACATCATAATTGAATAAATCAAATACGGAGTATTATTTAGTTGGTGTACATGATGAGACTTGAAATTCTTATTAAAGAAGTTTAAAAAAGCTTTACTTGTCAAGATTTCGCCTGACGCTTTGTATTGATCTAGAGCTTCTTATAACTAATTCAGACAAAACATTTCCCGCGATGTTAATTTAGTGGTTCGGAAACATGCGACATAAAGCGAATGTCATGAGTTGAATTCCAACTCCATGTTCTTTTGAATATGGGTTACTCGATTTTACTCTCACATGTTGACCATAGAACATTAGAACCGATCGGTATAGAATCGTCAGAGATTTTACTCTTTTTAATTTTTTTTTTATACAAAACACGCCCATATAGTAAAGAATAAATTAAAACAAATGTTGTTTCCTAATCATATTTTTCCTATATTTATAACAAAGTGTTCATAAACCCTGAATGATGATTGTTGTTGTTGATACTTGAGAGTGCTGAAAATACATCAACCTATAACTTATCTAATGAGACAACGACACGTGTAATATGTTTAGGCCCATCAAGACATCCTGGTCCAATATGTCTTCAAAAATAAAGACCATTTATAGTTTATGTTTGATCCAGCAATACATGGACTGTCACTGTGTCCCCATAGTTTATTCATACACCATCCCTTATCATGTTATATTTTCTTCTTACGGGACCACTCTTGACCCAAAAAATGAATTGCTAACACTTTTTCACGTTTAGAAATTATATATAAAATTTGAATTAGAGAGGTATGATCTTCTATTTCACTTGGTCACATTCATGAAACAAGAATTGTTCAACAAAATAAAGACCAAATCCAAAATATTAATAGTTGTTTTTCAAGTGTATTTTTATGAAACAGTGAGTCAGATATCTATATAGTCTAATAGATCTCTAAAATAATGACATAATTATTAAACTGAATTACCCTTTACTTTTCATAATAATGATGTCATAATTATATATTAATTTAATTTAAAAAATAATACAAAATCTTTTATAAAAGGAAATATTAATCTCTTCTAAATTGTAATTTTATTTTTCTAAAAAAAATTTAAAGGCATTTATTATTATTATCATTAATAATTATTATTATTAAAAATATAAATATAAATATTCAACTTTGAGCGAATTTTTTGTTTGTAAAATTAACGACAAGTTTCTTAGTCGGAATTCGTGGTTTCACGGGGCAATAAACTAAATGACTTTAACATTTACATTCACTTAATACCTAAAACATATCATTAAACTGTTTCTTTTAAACAAACTCGTGTTTTCACGGATCATTTCACTAGTATTTTCTAAACGTTTATTTTTTATTTAAAGTTTTTTCACAAGCAACAAATGGGGACAAACATATCCTAACAACTAAATGGACCAGAAGAAAGAATGGAAGTTACTCCGTGTAAGCTAAACCTCCATACCACTGAGTCTTTGGCTGAGTGATAATTAAGATGTGAATCGAAGAATGTGACTCGAGTTCGATTCTCACTCAAGAGTTTTACTTTTCTCGAAATACGTGACCCGGATTCAAAGTGAACAGGTTTTCATGAACATATGTTATAGGATGAAAAGGTGGTGGGTCCTTCAAAGTGAGCCCCACTATTACCTCTAACATTGTCGGTCTAGAAAAAAACTAAACCTTCAATTTAGAAAATTATTCCAATGCTACGAACACAAGACATGAAGCTAAACCTTCAATTAAGTGATCTTCGACACTGAATGTTAGCCCAGACACACCTTTTATTGTAAACTTTGAGTACTACCCTCTAATTAATCCATTAATTTAATTAAATTAAATCACTAAAAAATAGAAGAATAGAATCCCACCAAAAAAAAAATAAAAAAAATAGAAGAATAGAATCCCAAATAAAAAGTCAGTCGTGTCTAGATTGATATTTAGACCACTCTTAATCATGACCTTATGTCATGGTATCACGGATTGCCACATCAGCATCACATCATCACCTTCTTTCCATCACTAACCAAAGACTAACTGCTAACAACCATGACGTACCCATTACACACTTCCTCACACCCACTAAATTTATTAATTATTTACGGGTACAAGTAATAAGGTAAAAATGTACAATAAATGAATGCATTTGTTCCGTGATCCATAATGTCATCCCATGAAAAAGTGCAGCACGGGTCTTTCAAGCACACACCAATAACGGGTTGCCAATATTGGTGTCTTCCAAGCACGGATGCAACGGCGGGAGTAAGACGGAATGGATACTAGCGGTCTTATTGACCTTTAAAGAATCTTTTTATACTACATTTACAAATTACGTGCAACTTCAATATCATTGTAACTTCATAAATCTCGATCATGTTAATAATTAATATAATCTATTCACAAATGGTCTTAAAGAAACCAAACCATGGATTTCACTTAAAATAAACAATGATGAAAATAGATTTCATAATGAACAAGAAAACATAAAAAAAAAAGCGTATTATATATACGTAGTACCATTTAAACATATGATTTTACTGTTCACGCGATTATTTTATTAGGTAAAGAGTATTTTCAGTCTTTTTATATTTTTGGTGTATGTGCTTAAGATCTGGAACATTCTATTTTCTGTCATAAAAATTCCATCATTATTAGATAGATTTACACGAAAAATATAAAAAGACCGAAAATAATGATGGAACGTTCGAGAAAATAGAACGTAGATTTACGCGAAAATAGAAATAATAATGATGGAACAATAAAATAATGATGGAACGTTCCAGAAAATAGAACATAGAATGATCGTGTAAACAGTAAATTTACACGAAAATGATGGAACAGTAAAATGATATCTATTTTGATGGAACGATTCATAAGTAAAATCTAATAATGACGAACGTTCCATCAGTAAAATCTAATAATGATGGAAAATAGAACGTTCCGGAAAATAGAACGTATAACGTTTCAAAAATAGAACGTTCCAAAAAATCAACCGTAGATTTACACGAAAATGACAGAAAATGAAAATAATAATGATGGTATCTTTTTACTGTTCCATCATTATTATTTCTATTTTCTGTTATTTTCGTGTAAATTTATATAATTATCTATCTAATTATCTATCTAATTAATTTATAAATGTAGAGTTGATGAAATAAGCATGTAACTTTATCTTAGTTCAATGATTATTTTTTTTACCAACAATATCGGCAAAGAGAAATTAACCACCTTCACAATCATTTGTAACACACGCGTAAGGGGTAAACCGCAATAAGAAAACCCCCTTAGAAAATCGAGCTAACAATATGAGGCTAATTTATAAAAATTGTTGCTTATATCCAAAAGTAAAAATGTTATTGTATCTATTTATTTATTCTTTTTTAGATTTTTATTTTAAGAGGGTATATTTTTTTCGATAATACATGGATTCTTAGGTAGTACATGGTTATATCTTTTGTGAGTACAATGATGAATACAGACGTTAAATTGTTTGAGGTTTGTTTGGTTATATCAAACTTGATTTTCAAACTTATTTCCTTTGTGTGAAAGGGTGGAATAGGAAGTTCACAATATAAGTAAAACGCGTGGATGAATTTTTTTCGGTTTTTTTGTTGTTGTAAACAACGATAAACACCTCATAACAAAAGTGAATCTTCATCAGATATATGATGCCCCAATAACCGTACAAATCTCGCATAAACATCCGAGCTAAACAAACGAAAACAAGAGCTCACAACATACACTAAAAGACACTAAACATAAAAAGAAACGAGAAGACTAACATAGACGGTAACCAATCAAAACAAACATCGAAAGATTTGAAGCCATCTACGCCATGACCTAGCAAACCCAAACCAACAAATATCACTAAAGTCCTTGACGATTGTTGACATATTTGTCGTAGTTTATTGAGGCCAATGTATTTTAGTTGAGTTATAAGGTCTATTAGGAATATAAATTGAGGTGTTGATTATGAAGTCGTCTTTGTTAGTATTTTTTAGAATTATTAACTTGTTGCTACTTTTGTTTTTTATTTTAAAAAAGTACTATTGTCTTTAAAAAAAATTATAAAAAAATGTAAACTAATTATGGAATATATATAAATTTATTACGGAGTACTACATAATCCAAGGTTGCAAAATTCGCTCTCTAGATATTAATTAGTTGGAAATTTAGAATGAGTAATGTAGTGACCCGAAAATTTCCGACCAAATTTAAATTTAATATTTATATGTTTCCGACACGATAAGCAAAGTCTGTAATATTGAGTCTCGAAAACTTTGAAACAGTTACATGAATGCATTTACCAATTGACTATCCCCGACGATTCACGAACAATTGTGTACAAATAAATATGTGAATAAATATATATATATGTAAATATAAAAATAAGTATATATATTAATTTGAATTAATATAATACCATTTAATCATTTAAATTAATCATGTAGAGAATTATATATATGAATTCAGTACACAATTAACGTATGTTGTAATATTTATAATATGTATACATAATAAATATCCAAATATGTTATTATATAATATAAGTATTGCATAATTAATGATATGTAACATTATTGTAATAAACTTAATTACAAGTTAAAGTATATTAATATTGATATTAATATTATTTGTAGTATTAATATTATTATAATATATTATATATTTAGATATAAAAATGGAAACATGTAACTCGATATTACTAGTATTATTATTATGTATTATCATTAAGAATCATTATTATTGTTATATATTATCCTTACTATTAATATTATAAAAATAATACAATTTATTAATATTATCATTAATAATATCATTATAAACATTATTATAATTATAATTGTTAGTATTATTATTCTTATTAATATCATTATTATTTCTATTATCATTATTATTAATTGTATTATTATTATTATTATTTAAGTAGTTATTATTAGTATTAATATTATTATTAATACACTTATATATATTTACAGATGCATATACATATACATTTACGAAATACATTTATACATATATAAATATTAATACATAAATACTGTTATATATAGATAGGAAATACGGATACAAAATTATATATAAAAACAGATGTTTACGTGTAGTTTTCCTATCACTATCTGTTATTTTTTTTTTTCTGTTCTCTATTCTACTTGTGATAACTTGTCGATTCCTTTTCTATGTAAAACAATTAGTAATTGATTGTTGAGAGTAGAAGCAAGTAAGTCCATTATCATTATTCAATCATTAATATAGTTAAAACAGAAAACTGAGAACCAGAATACCCCTGTACGAGTTATATTTTTCTGAGCCCGAATAACGAATCAATCTTCAAAAAACTAATGTTGCAAATCTATTAGGAATGATCACGTTTATCTATCTGTAAGTTTTCATGTTCAAATTCTTTGTTTTGATTTCAAATTTTGAAGTCAAATGTTAATTTTAAAAAAGTCAACAGTTTGATCATCGATTAAATTCGGAATTTCTGTTATAGTTTAAGTTTAACTGATGATTCAGAAGGTTTATATTAATGATTTACAACACAATTCATATTATATGTTTAGCCTAAAACGAATTAAAACTGGAAATTCGATTTTTAGTTCATAGTGTTCTTGACCTTGATATGCAATAACTTGAATTCGAAACAATTTTCAAAAACTAGAAATGTGGAGTTGTTAGAAATCTTATAGTGAAACTTTATGTAAATTCTCAAACCTCAAATTTTTATATCGATTGTTAATTTCAGAGTCAAAGTATAAATTGAAAAAGTCAACCGATTTAATCTTCATGAAATTAGGAGTTCTAATTAATAATTCCGGTTCAATTAATAATTTTAAAGTATTAGGATTTTGATTTGGAAGATATTTCATGTATGAATCGTTGTCTAAAAACCGTTTAAAAATTAAATTCATTGATGGAGTTATTTTTTTTTCTTCACGAGGACGCAGCCTCTGCTGCTGTTACTTCTTTTTTTTTTTCTTTTTTTATTCTGTTAATTCATTTCATTCATTTTAGTTGTTTTGACTTCATATTGAAAGTATAAGAATGATCAAAATAATTAGTGGTTAATAATGTTTTTACTCTGGTGATTCGATTATGATGGGGAAGAAGAAGAAACTGAAACAGAAAGATAATGGTAAAATAGATTTAGAAAGGAACTAAATCAGATATGTAAGCAGCAGAGGAGTGGTTCGAGTGTGAGTTGAGTTATCGAGAGGTCTCGGGTTCGAGCCCGGCTCGCTGCATTTTCTTTTTAGAAGAGATTTTGAGGTAGTTTTCTAATTTTAAAAATTATTATTATTATTACTATTATTATTATTATGATTGTTAATATTATTTTTATCATACTTATTATTTGTATTATACTTAGTATTGTTAGTAATATCATTATTGTTAGTATTATTATTAAGTATGATGAACCCTAGGGTTATTGTTATTATTCCAAATATTATAATTATTAATATTATAAGTATTATCAATATATGTATTATTATTGTTATTAATATTATTGGGTTTATTATTATTATTATGATGATGAATGTAATAAAAGTTACTATTAGCTATATTAATATTAGTATTAGTATCATTTTAGACGTATTATTATTAGGATTACTATTCGTAATAAGGTTGTTATAATTATTATTAAATATTAAGTATTAATATCAAAATTATTATTTTTATCATTATTTTTATTAAATTATTCATTATATTAAAACTAATGATATTATCATTATTAGTATTACTATTATTAAAAACTATTATTTTTACAACTATATTATTATTAAAAGAATCATTATTAGTAAAACTATCATTTTATCATTTTTATATCTAAGTATTAATATTATTATCTTTACTTTAGCAGTATTATAATTATTAATTTTTTTTTAAAACAAAAGAGATTTATATCTAAAAGTATATTATCTACTATATTTTTATATGAAATAATAATAACTATAATGATAACTAAATTACATATATAATATTAAAATATTTTAAGATATTATAAATAATAATATAAACACATATAAAAATATAAATATTAATTTTAATACATTATATATACATAACAATAAGTTACAATTTAATAATATATTATAATAAATATATATACAACTTTGTTCGATTACAATTATATGTGTTAATATATATACAAATGTTATAGTTTCGTGAATCCGAGGCCAACCCTACATTGTTCAGTTGTTCAATGTCGTCATATGTATTTTTACTACAAAATACAGTATGATGAGTTTCATTTGCCTTTTTACCCTTTATATTTTTGGGTTGAGAATACATGCGCAAGCTTTATAAATATTTTACAAAATAGACACAAGTACATGAAACTACTTTCTATGGTTGAATGATCGAAGCCGAATATGCCCCTTTTTACTTGGTAACCTAAGAATTAGTAAACCAGTCTACTAATTGACGCGAATCCTAAAGATAGATCTATTGGGCCTAACGAACCCCATCCAAAGTACCGAATGCTTTAGTACTTCGAATTCGTTTTTATCATGTCCGAAGGATTTCCCGGAATGATAGGGGATATTCTTATATGCATCTTGTTAATGTCGGTTACCAGGTGTTCAATCCATATGAATGATATTTTTGTCTCTATGCATGGGACGTATATTTATGAGAAATGAAAATCTTGTGGTTTATTAAAATGATGGAAATGAATGTTTATGTTAAACTAATGAACTCACCAACCTTTTGGTTGACACTTTAAAGCATGTTTATTCTCAGGTATGAAAGAAATCTTCCGCTGTGCATTTGCTCATTTTAAAGATATTACTTGGAGTCATTCATGACATATTTCAAAAGACGTTGCATTCGAGTCGTTGAGTTCATCAAGATTATTATTAAGTCAATTATAGTTGGATATATTATGAAATGGTATACATGCCGTCAACTTTCGATGAAATGAAAGTTTGTCTTTTAAAAACGAATGCAATGTTTGTAAAATGTATCATATAGAGGTCAAGTACCTCGCGATGTAACCAAATGTAATGTATTCGTCCAGATGGATTAGGACGGGTCCTTTCAGTTGGTATCAGAGCGGTGGTCTTCGTGAACCAGGTCTTGCGTTAGTGTGTCTAACTGATAGTTGTTAGGATGCATTAGTGAGTCTGGACTTCGACCGTGTCTGCATGTCAAAAGTTTTGTTTATCATTTCTTGTCGGAACTCAACTGTTTATCATCCTTAGAAAATTATCTGTTTATCATTCCTAGTCTAGACACATCTTACTGCATTGATTGCATGAATAGTGTATAGACAAATCCATATCTTAGCGTATCTGTTACTGTAAGACTTTATCTGACACGTTTCCTTAATTTCCTCTGTAATCTACGGGATCTTCTATACTATATTAGATATTCTATATAATTAGAATATTATCCGATAACCGAAAATCATTTCATATCGAAAATCCTCTAACTGATCATAAGAGATGGATCCTACACCTAGCTTGGATTCCATTAGTTCCGGAAGCAATTTCGAGATGCGTATTGAAGTAGAATCCGAAGTCAATGAACCCGAAGTGTCTCCACTGTTTAGCTATTTTTCTTTCCGGAGGAGATGGGGGTGGGTCCGAGACTTACTCACTCGATGGAGAAATGAAGAAGGCGAGCCCTACCGCGAACCAAACTTACCTCCTAACATCGAAGAAAACGATGTACTCATCGGTGAACCTATGCGCAACACTGTATTCACCCTTCTTGCTAAAGTTTTCCACCTCGAAGGTCGCATTACTGCAATCTCAGAAAATATTCAACCACTACTTCCGAATACCAATCGAAGGGGAATATTAGAAGAAGTTAGGGAACTTCGAATTGATAATCACGATCTATCGAATCAGATGAGTGGATGGATAGAAATGATAGAGGGTAGGATAGAAACCCTGACAAGAATGGTGCGTGATTTACAAGCTATACTTACTACACCAACATCATCACCAACCTTAGCACCAACAACACTTGTAGCACCGACATCAACAGTACCACCATCAGCAGCACCAGTAGCATAACCAGTACCAACAACAACAACATCATCACACGTCTCAACCTCGCAATCTATACCTTAAGCATAGTCATCGTTCTACAAATCGTTCTACGAATCGTTCTACATAAACTATCTTCGTCCTTCATGGCGATTATGTAATCCCTAATGTTTTAGAGATTATGTACTCTAGTTCTAGCCATAAATCTGATGAGTTTAATATCACATTGACTCATTAAATCCATGATTACGTCTGAAGAAAATATATATGTATATATGTTTTCATAAAGATTGTAATTAAAAATTCTTTTGTACAAACTGCTAATGGTGAAAATATTTTAACTGGTAGATAATATCCGAGGAATATTTAGATTTCACTTTAATAATTTATACTGTACATTCTTCGAATCTGATTCAACATTCATTTACTATCCTACTTACATCTACAGAGATACGAATCCGTTCACCGCAGAATAACCATTTTTATTCAATATCATATTTGGATTTTGACTTATCATAATCCAACAAGTGGCATAATGAAGAAAACATTGGACAAAATAAAATTTGTTAGAAACAAACGAATTAACTAATTGAAATTTTGTTAAGAATCCACGCTAACTGTTCCTAGCTAACTGTTTCTAGCTAACTGATTACATTTTATTTATCGCAATTTAATTATCACAATTTATATTCTCGCAATTTTATTTATCGTCATTTGATCTCTGTTATTTATTTTACGCACTTTAAATATCGGGACACGTATACAAGGTTTTGACATATCATATCGACGCATATATATATATATATATTATTTGGAATCACCACAGACACTCTATATGCTGTAATGCTAGAGTTCGCTATACAGGGTTGAGGTTGATTCTATAATAATATATATATACTTTGAGTTGTGATCGAGTCTGAGACATGTACACGGGTCACGATACGTATTAATTAATTTGAATATTATAAACTGTATATGAATTAATGAATTAGTAACTGTGGACTGCTAACTGTGGACTACCAATATTGGACAATTAAAATGAATTAAAATATTAACATATGAAATTAAACAATTCTTCAAATTTGCCACTTGATTTCATCTTAAACCTCATTTGTATCTTGACGATTACAATCCGAGTTCAAACCTTTCATGATTCTTGAAAACACTTCAATCGAGAGGATGAACCAACCGCACCTCATCTACGGAAGAAAAGATTGATGTGAAATGACCCGTTCATATACATTATAAACGATTCACAATAGTTGATTACATTGCGAGGTATTTGACCTCTATATGATACATTTTACAAACATTGCATTCGTTTTTAAAAGACAAAATTTCTTTACATCGAAAATTGACAGGCATGCATACCATTTCATAATATCCACTATCCAACTATAAATTGATTTAATAATAATCTTTGATGAACTCAATGACTCGAATGCAACGTTCTTCGAAATATGCTATGAAAGACTCCAAGTAATATCTTTAAAATGAGCAAATGCACAGCGGAAGATTTCTTTAACACCTGAGAATAAACATGCTTTAAAGTGTTAACCAAAAGGTTGGTGAGTTCATTAGTTTATCATAATCATTTATTTCCATCATTTTAATAGACCACAAGAATTTCATTTCCAGTTCTCATAAATATACGTCCCATGCATAGAGACAAAAATAATCATTCATATGGTGAACACCTGGTAACCGACATTAACTAGATACATATAAGAATATCCCCTATCATTCCGGGATCCTCCTTCGGACATGATATAAATTTCGAAGTACTAAAGCATCCGGTACTTTGGATGGGGTTTGTTAGGCCCAATAGATCTATCTTTAGGATTCGCGTCAATTAGAGTGTCTGTTCCCTAATTCTTAGATTACCAGACTTTAATAAAAAGGGGCATATTCGATTTCGATAATTCAACCATAGAATGTAGTTTAAATTACTTGTGTCTATTTCGTCAAACATTTATAAAAACAGCGCATGTATTCTCAGTCCCAAAAATATATATTGCAAAAGCATTTAAAAAGGGAGCAAATGAAACTCACCATACTGCATTTCGTAGTAAAAATACATATAACGTCATTGAACAAGTGCAAGGTTGGCCTCGGATTCACGAACCTAAATTAATTATATATAATTATGTGTTGGTCAATATTTGTCTAACAAATTAGGCCAAGTCATAGTGTACCACAATCCTAATGCTCGAGACTAATATGCAAAAGTCAATAAAAGTAAATTTGACTCAAAATAATTTCCAAAAATCTATACATGATTAATATATAGTTTAAATATCGTCGTTTTATATTTTTAAAAGATTTATTAGAGTAAATAATATAATTTATTTATTAATAAATAAAATTTTATATTAAATTTATATAATATAATATACTTTTATATATATTAAGTAATAAAATTTATAGGGTTCATTTAATATCATAAAGATAATATGATAGGTATTATTAAAGTAAGTTATTACACGTAGTAAAATATGTTTGTATCACATATTTATTTGATAAAATAATATCTATAATGATAGTAAGTAAAAGTTGTATTATTTTGTAATAATAATAATTATTATAAAAATATCAATATTTATAATTACTAAGATGACATTATGATAAAACGATAATTCTAATTATGATAACTTTAATATTTACGATAATTTTTAATATTATCTTTAAAATAATAATTCTATTTAAAATAATAATAATAATGATATTTTATAGTAACAATGACATTTCTATTAAAATGATAATTTTTGTTAAAATGATAGTTTTAATACTAACGATATTTTTAATAATAATAGTAATGATAAAAATAATAAGAACGATAATTTTATCTAAATCAATATCTTATAATATTTTAATTTCATCATGATACTCTTACTCATTATTTCCTAATCGTTTCGTTTAATAGCTTTTAATCGTCTTTTATATCGTGTTCATAATAATGATAATAATAGTAATCAAAATAATTAGGTGTTACAAATATTTGTTTTAATTACACTAATATTAATAATGATAGTTACTATAACATTTTTAACGATAATACTAATAATTATCTTAATGATAATATAGTAATAATAATAATAACAATGACAATATCCATTTTTAAATAATGATATATATATTAATAATGATAATAATAATAATAATACTAATAATAATAATAATAATAATAATAATAATAATAATAATAATAATAATAATAATAATAATAATAATAATTGGATAATAATAATAATAATAATACTAATTATAACTTTAACAATAATAACGATAGTAATAATAAAAAAATAACAATTTTTAATGATAAATCCATTTTATTGATAAAGATAATAATAATGATAATAATAAGATAAAACTAGAACGACGATAAAAACGACGATAATAATAATCATTTTTAATAAAAATATAGAAAATTCAATTGATTATAACTTTTAATCCGTTCATCGAAACCATTCGATATCTAAAGGAAAAGTCCTTAATTTTTCGCTAGCTTTCCAAGGACATGCATATCTTATACCTTATCTCAACCGCAAGTGTAACTAATTCAATATTCAATCTAACCTGTATAAGGGCAATATCAAAAGTACAAGCATGCATAATCCTAAATACTCGAGCACTAGTCAGGGATACACTATTAGTATGTAAAAGTTAAATTATGAGTACTCACGTATCAATATTGAGATTCAATATTGCAGGAAAGGTACGTAGACGCAACGGAAATGATAAACACTATATTGACCTCACGAGCATACCCATGAACCATACTCAATCACCTCCATAGCTATAACCCATAATTTCCTTAATCCTATCCTACTTGAAAAACAATTTCGAAATCACTCGGACAGCACTCCGTCGTAATATTTTATGTATACTAATAATATCTTGAAATAATATGGAGTAAATATATATATGTAAATCGATTGAGAGAGTTTAGAGAAAAATATTTTCAAGTTTCTATGAAATAATGAAACTTATTGAATTCTATTTATAATAGATTTTTGAATTATTAAAGTGAATTATTAAAGTGAATTATTAAAGTATGAATTATTAAAGTGAATTATTAAAGTATGAATTATTAAAGTGAATTATTAAAGTATGAATTATTAAAGTGAATTATTAAAGTTAAAGTAAAGTAAAAATAAAGTAAAGGTAAAGTTTAAGTATAGTAAAAGTATAAAACTATATACGTATAATACGCGTATAAATATATATAATATTATTTTAAATTGTTATATATATTTAATAAAATAAAATATAAATATCGTTATCTTTATCATACTAGTTAAGTAATGAGTTGTCAAAAGTGGTTCTAGATATTTATAAAAGTTATATACGTTTTAATAATAAAGTTCTTTTTAAACTGAAAACGTTTTTGTACGTTTGAAACTAAATAGATTAATCGAGTCTTTATGAGATTCAATCTTCCACTATCCTTTGTCTAGTTCTCAATGATTGACAATTTGTTCTTATTTATAAATCACTTTACCATTTTCCAAATATTGTTAAAACGGAAAGATTTCTCAAATCAACGTGGGCCTTTCAACAGAGACTTGTAATCATAATTCAATATATCTGATAATTCAATCATTTGATCTTATCTTCTAATTCCATTGATAAATATTTTGAAACAGATACAATCATATAAAGTATTTAATCTAATATTTTGTTTACGTTTCAAGTTATAATATATATACACATATACATATATAATCATATTCGTTTAATGGTTCGTGAATCGTTGGAACATGGTCGAGGTTGAATGAATGTATGAACATAGTTTAAAATTCTTGCAATTTAACTTAACAAATATTGCTTATCGTGTCGGAAACATATAAAGATTAAAGTTTAAATTTGGTTGGAAATTTCCGGGTTGTCACAGTACCTACCCGTTAAAGAAATTTCGTCCCGAAATTTGAGTGGAAAGGTCGTGAATGATAATAAGTATGTTTTCATGATGCATACGGGCTGAAAATTAGAGTTATTCATCCGCGAATAATTTGGATAAACAATTCATTTATATGAAGAGTACGAATGAAGCTAACATAGAAGAGTGAAATGAGTAAGTGTAGATTCATCTTATCATTTGACGTAGATATGATTGATTCCCAGATTTCAAGGGATTTGAAGAAAATCTTCTTAATAAGATTTGACTCTCCGGTAATCAAGGGAATTAGGATCCGCTTTAAATGCGATCGTCCATTTTAATTGTTCTGTAGGAGATTTTCTTATAAATTCACCTCCTTCGTTTCCTTACAACTCACACCTTCTGTTGATGCATTTTATGCAAGTTTCTAGACATCTACCCGCGTCCATTGCAGGTACAACAGTTTACAGGCCACCATGATTGCTCGTTATTATCCTATCCGTGTTTGTATGTGGTTACAGGAACTGCAGGAACGAGATTTAGATGTTTAACTATGTTAGACTTAGTCAGACGTAAGAGTGAAGCCTCACTAGTACAGCTGACAGGCTCATACGCACGGTTGATGCTGAGCTAAGTCACAATTACAACCTAAATGAGAAGACACGAGTGAGTGATCACCCGTACGACTGATGAAGCCAACTCGTACGTATGATGAATGAATCGTATAGGTGAGTCAACAGCAGGGGTATATAAAGTCTTATGTTCTTTATTTTAGGTTAAGCCTCTCATTTGTTACACACACTCAGATCTAGTGAGCTCCTCCGATTCTCTCTCAGTCCAAATCACCCAGGTGGTGAATAATAGCTCTAGGTGTTGATCTAATCACACTTGATTTAGTTGTGGTTTGACTAAATTAATCAAAAAAAACTTAACCTATTCACTAGAGGGTTTGATTCACTTATTCCGCCATTGTGTGAGTTAAATCTGTTGATTTCTAAGTTCCTAGTCATGTTTCATCAC
This sequence comes from Rutidosis leptorrhynchoides, assembly GCF_046630445.1. Classification (NCBI taxonomy): domain Eukaryota; kingdom Viridiplantae; phylum Streptophyta; class Magnoliopsida; order Asterales; family Asteraceae; genus Rutidosis; species Rutidosis leptorrhynchoides. The sequence continues at coordinate 399,547,405 of NC_092338.1, forward strand.
CTTCTATTCTTTCCCCCTCAACTCATATTTTAAAGTATTCATCAATATGCTCAATCCAGTTCTGATTCTCGATATACTTCTAACTTTCATATCGGTCATTCTTCTTTTTCATCTACCGCTGGAAGAATCTATTTACTTCTACTATACTCTTGGTTTTATAGTGTTTTTAGTTCTCCCGTGTCTTTATATTGCTATATGCATTGATATATACAGTTTGTGATTTCTGGGTTGTTGTTGGGTTTTATATCTTCCCTTGTATTTCAAAGTCCTTGCTTCTTCTATAATCATTGTCATCCACAGTTAATGCTCTCTTCTATTTGCTATGATTTATACTCCCATTTCTAGTTCGGAGCTTTGTCCTTCCGTTTCTTCTTCTTGCGATTAAGCACCGCTTGTAATGGTCCAGAATTCGCAGATATAAATTTCGGAATGAACATTGTTAATGTTCTAGGAAGGAAATTGTAATGACACGATCTTCACTTGTCAAATTACCAGAATACCTCGAAAAAGGCCGAACCATCAAGAAATATTTTCTTGATATTTAGAGATCAAAGAGAATACAAGAGTCGTGTAACATAGCACATGATGACGTTATGATCTGTGAATCATCATGTTTCATTTAGAAACTCAGCATGAATTACTGTAATATAATCACGTTGATCAAGTGTCATTATATTATACTAACTCATGCTTCAGCTCCCAACACTTCTTCAAGAATATTCCTATTTTAAACTCGAATGTTTCAGAATTTAGAAACTAAAATAGTTTCTTTTATGATATAATACAGATAGCGCGAAGAGGTAAATGATTTCAGATAAGAATAATTATAAAAATATCTTCAGAAGTATGGATGATATTTATAATGAAAGATACGATGATATCTTAGAATGTCTAATATCAGAGGATGATGAAGGATATTGTTCGCAAGGGTTTAGAGTCAGGAGCAAGGTATTCGTTAATGACTTCAGCAAGTACTGAATCATTTGGATTCTTTGAAGGCAGGTTCAGCCTTTGTGATTTGTCCACAGCCTCATTCATACTTTGCTCAATCCGTTTTCCAGTTTCAAAGCTTCTCTTTTTCTGAGGTTTGCCAATATACTATCCTTTATCATCCAACTTTTTACTGTTAAGATCGTTTACAGTTTTTGCTGCTTCATCAGCATTTTTCAAAATTTCGAGAACTGGTTCGCAGTTTAGGGTGTTTTTCAGAAATTTCTCATTCAAAGAATGTAAGTCTTGGAGGTAGACGTTGTGTGTATATGTAATTGTTGATGTAGACATGCTGCGAGGTTTCAAAATACTGATTACTGATTCTCAATAATTGGTATGGCAATTCTTGTTATAAGGTACGAATGAGTATATGATAGGGTTTCGATAATTATAATGATTTTTTTTTTTGGAAAGTCAAAGATCAATGAAGTTGTTGGTAAGTTTATTGCTAATGTGGTGAATATAAACGATTCCCTGATAACGTTGGCGAAAGGGCAACGTATCTATCGAGGTTATAATAAGACTGTTTTGATTGAGAAGTCGAAGGTGACTTGCTGGAGCTGTGACAAAACTGTCTATTTTGAAACGGAATTGAAAAGTTATTTTAGCTAGTAAATGCCAAAGGGTCTAACACGGATACGTGTCGAACTATGACTTGGGTTTTGAGAGTTTTTCAGGTGTATAAATGTGGGTAACATGTGGTTGGATCATCATCTCGATTGTTCCTTAGTTGAAGTGTCTTCAGGAATTTCGAAGGGTTTGAACACAGATTGTAATCGTTAACATACATTTGATGTTCTAACACAGTTTTGAAGTCAAAATATAGCTTGTGAAAGATGTAAGGATCTAAGAGTGATGATTTTGGTCATATCTTAAGTTGAATTTTGAGATTTCAAAATCAGAATATGTAATTAAATTTTGAATGAGTATGGTTGTTTTGATTTATATGAAAGAATGGATATTGTTGTGAAAGTAGGGAGTATAGTTGATGATTGCTGAATCAGTTTCGAAAAATGTAATATATTAATTGTGAATTTATATATCTCTCGGGTATTACCTACCCGTTAAAAAAAATTTCACAATTAATATTTTGTACAAAAGAAGTTTATTACAGTCTTTATGAAAATATATGTGTATATTTTCTTTAGATGTAATATAGATTTAATGAGTTAATATTAAATTAAACTCATTTGTTTTATGGTTGGAACTAGAATTGAGTAATCCCTAAAACTTTATAAATTGCATAAGTATTTCTTCAATAATATTGAAATTATGAATCATTACTTTGTTATTTTTTGGTTTTCGTGAAATTCTTGTGAACTTCGCAAGGTACGAATGATGTTATTTGAAAAGTTTCGAGTACATCGATGATGAAAGCGTAAAATTAAACATATATTCGAATAATACACTTGATTTATTATAAATTGGATTTTTTATTGAATTGAGACAGAGATTGTAATTAACGATGGTTAAGTTGCGGACGAAGGACGTACATCATTGCATATTTGTAATATGAATTAACTGAGTAGTTAAGATTCACACATAATAGCTTAGTACGGGAAGATTTATTATGGTTTAAAAATTTATACATATAAATCTTTCGATTGGAAATGAGTTAATACTTCATAACTCGTTGATACAATATATTTGTTGTTGATTCGTAATGATGTCCACAATGATTCTTGAACTGACAGAGTTTGTGATGTTACAGGTGATGTTGATTCTGACGATACTGACGGCACTGACTGTGTTGATGATGCTACGGTCCTGTTGATGCTGTTGGTAAAACAATTCTAGCTTGTAAATCGTACACCATTTTCGATCAAAGTTTCTACTCTACCATCTTCGTTCACTCATCCGATTTACGGTCAGAATTAAATAATCTCTAAGATTTTGGAGATTACATAACTGCCGCAGAGATATCTCTTCAATGAAGTTTATGAATTAATACTTCATCATTTGTTGTTGTTGATATTCCTGGATATTTACAGGGCGTATGACGTTGATGTTTGATATACATATTATGATGTTGCGGTGTGGGATGTGGATGTTGTTGTTGGTGGTGGTGATGGTACTGTTGGTGTTGCCGATGGTGGTACTGTTTATACTGTTGGTGCTGCTGCTGGTGTTTGTAACCTTTGCACCATATTCTCCAAAGCCACTACCCGAGCGCGAAGCTCGTTGACTTCTTCTATTACACCGGGGTGATTGTCGGTTCGGACGAGCGGATAAATAAAATCTAGAATTTGGTGTAGTATGTAATCGTGACGAGATACTCTAGAAATAAGAGAGAAAATGGTGTTTCGGATAGGTTCGCCGGTAAGTGCTTCAGGTTCTTCGCCAAGAGGGCAATGTGGTGGATGGAAGGGATCACCTTCTTCTTGTCTCCAATGATTAAGGAGGCTACGAACCCATCCCCAATTCATCCAGAATAGATGATGACTAATTGGTTGATCCATTCCGGTCACACTGCTTTCGGAACTTGAGTGGGATTCCATTTCGGAATCCGAGGGACTTGAACTAATGATGAATTCCATTTCGTACGATTGAATAAAGAATTTTTCGATATGAAATGATTTTCCGGCTATCGGGTGGTATTCTAATTATATAGAGCAAAAGGTTTCATAGATTACGGAGGAATTTACGGAATATGTCAGGCAAAGTTTACTGTAACAGATACGCTAAGATATGAATTAGCAGATACGCTAAGATATGAATTTTGTCTATACACTATTCATGCAATCAATGCAATAAGATGTGTCTAGACTAAGAATGATAAGCAGGTAATTTCCGACAAAAATGATGAGCAAAACTTTTGAAATGCAGACACGGTCGAAGTCCAGACTCACTAATGCATCCTAACGACTATCAGTTAGACACACTAATGCAGACCTGGTTCGCTAAGACCACCGCTCTGATACCAACTGAAATGATCCGTTCATATACATTATAAACGATTCACAATAGTTGATTACATTGCGAGGTATTTGACCTCTATATGATACATTTTACAAACATTGCATTCGTTTTTAAAAGACAAAATTTCTTTACATCGAAAATTGACAGGCATGCATACCATTTCATAATATCCACTATCCAACTATAAATTGATTTAATAATAATCTTTGATGAACTCAATGACTCGAATGCAACGTTCTTCGAAATATGCTATGAAAGACTCCAAGTAATATCTTTAAAATGAGCAAATGCACAGCGGAAGATTTCTTTAACACCTGAGAATAAACATGCTTTAAAGTGTCAACCAAAAGGTTGGTGAGTTCATTAGTTTATCATAATCATTTATTTCCATCATTTTAATAGACCACAAGAATTTCATTTCCAGTTCTCATAAATATACGTCACATGCATAGAGACAAAAATAATCATTCATATGGTGAACACCTGGTAACCGACATTAACTAGATACATATAAGAATATCCCCTATCATTCCAGGATCCTCCTTCGGACATGATATAAATTTCGAAGTACTAAAGCATCCGGTACTTTGGATGGGGTTTGTTAGGCCCAATAGATCTATCTTTAGGATTCGCGTCAATTAGAGTGTCTGTTCCCTAATTCTTAGATTACCAGACTTTAATAAAAAGGGGCATATTCGATTTCGGTAATTCAACCATAGAATGTAGTTTCAATTACTTGTGTCTATTTTGTCAAACATTTATAAAAACAGCGCATGTATTCTCAGTCCCAAAAATATATATTGCAAAAGCATTTAAAAAGGGAGCAAATGAAACTCACCATACTGTATTTCGTAGTAAAAATACATATAACGTCATTGAACAAGTGCAAGGTTGGCCTCGGATTCACGAACCTAAATTAATTATATATAATTATGTGTTGGTCAATATTTGTCTAACAAATTAGGCCAAGTCATAGTGTACCACAATCCTAATGCTCGAGACTAATATGCAAAAGTCAATAAAAGTAAATTTGACTCAAAATAATTTCCAAAAATCTATACATGATTAATATATAGTTTAAATATCGTCGTTTTATGTTTTTAAAAGATTTATTAGAGTAAATAATATAATTTATTTATTAATAAATAAAATTTTATATTAAATTTATATAATATAATATACTTTTATATATATTAAGTAATAAAATTTATAGGGTTCATTTAATATCATAAAGATAATATGATAGGTATTATTAAAGTAAGTTATTACACGTAGTAAAATATGTTTGTATCACATATTTATTTGATAAAATAATATCTATAATGATAGTAAGTAAAAGTTATATTATTTTGTAATAATAATAATTATTATAAAAATATCAATATTTATAATTACTAAGATGACATTATGATAAAACGATAATTCTAATTATGATAACTTTAATATTTACGATAATTTTTAATATTATCTTTAAAATAATAATTCTATTTAAAATAATAATAATAATGATATTTTATAGTAACAATGACATTTCTATTAAAATGATAATTTTTGTTAAAATGATAGTTTTAATACTAACGATATTTTTAATAATAATAGTAATGATAAAAATAATAAGAACGATAATTTTATCTAAATCAATATCTTATAATATTTTAATTTCATCATGATACTCTTACTCATTATTTCCTAATCGTTTCGTTTAATAGCTTTTAATCGTCTTTTATATCGTGTTCATAATAATGATAATAATAGTAATCAAAATAATTAGGTGTTACAAATATTTGTTTTAATTACACTAATATTAATAATGATAGTTACTATAACATTTTTAACGATAATACTAATAATTATCTTAATGATAATATAGTAATAATAATAATAACAATGACAATATCCATTTTTAAATAATGATATATATATTAATAATGATAATAATAATAATAATACTAATAATAATAATAATAATAATAATAATAATAATAATAATAATAATAATTGGATAATAATAATAATAATACTAATTATAACTTTAACAATAATAACGATAGTAATAATAAAAAAAATAACAATTTTTAATGATAAATCCATTTTATTGATAAAGATAATAATAATGATAATAATAAGATAAAACTAGAACGACGATAAAAACGACGATAATAATAATCATTTTTAATAAAAATATAGAAAATTCAATTGATTATAACTTTTAATCCGTTCATCGAAACCATTCGATATCTAAAGGAAAAGTCCTTAATTTTTCGCTAGCTTTCCAAGGACATGCATATCTTATACCTTATCTCAACCGCAAGTGTAACTAATTCAATATTCAATCTAACCTGTATAAGGGCAATATCAAAAGTACAAGCATGCATAATCCTAAATACTCGAGCACTAGTCAGGGATACACTATTAGTATGTAAAAGTTAAATTATGAGTACTCACGTATCAATATTGAGATTCAATATTGCAGGAAAGGTACGTAGACGCAACGGAAATGATAAACACTATATTGACCTCACGAGCATACCCATGAACCATACTCAATCACCTCCATAGCTATAACCCATAATTTCCTTAATCCTATCCTACTCAAAAAACAATTTCGAAATCACTCGGACAGCACTCCGTCGTAATATTTTATGTATACTAATAATATCTTGAAATAATATGGAGTAAATATATATATGTAAATCGATTGAGAGAGTTTAGAGAAAAATATTTTCAAGTTTCTATGAAATAATGAAACCTATTGAATTCTATTTATAATAGATTTTTGAATTATTAAAGTGAATTATTAAAGTATGAATTATTAAAGTGAATTATTAAAGTATGAATTATTAAAGTGAATTATTAAAGTATGAATTATTAAAGTGAATTATTAAAGTATGAATTATTAAAGTGAATTATTAAAGTTAAAGTAAAGTAAAAATAAAGTAAAGGTAAAGTTTAAGTATAGTAAAAGTATAAAACTATGTACGTATAATACGCGTATAAATATATATAATATTATTTTAAATTGTTATATATATTTAATAAAATAAAATATAAATATCGTTATCTTTATCATACTAGTTAAGTAATGAGTTGTCAAAAGTGGTTCTAGATATTTATAAAAGTTATATACGTTTTAATAATAAAGTTCTTTTTAAACTGAAAACGTTTTTGTACGTTTGAAACTAAATAGATTAATCGAGTCTTTATGAGATTCAATCTTCCACTATCCTTTGTCTAGTTCTCAATGATTGACAATTTGTTCTTATTTATAAATCACTTTACCATTTTCCAAATATTGTTAAAACGGAAAGATTTCTCAAATCAACGTGGGCCTTTCAACAGAGACTTGTAATCATAATTCAATATATCTGATAATTCAATCATTTGATCTTATCTTCTAATTCCATTGATAAATATTTTGAAACAGATACAATCATATAAAGTATTTAATCTAATATTTTGTTTACGTTTCAAGTTATAATATATATACACATATACATATATAATCATATTCGTTTAATGGTTCGTGAATCGTTGGAACATGGTCGAGGTTGAATGAATGTATGAACATAGTTTAAAATTCTTGCAATTTAACTTAACAAATATTGCTTATCGTGTCGGAAACATATAAAGATTAAAGTTTAAATTTGGTTGGAAATTTCCGGGTTGTCACATGATGCATATAGTTATGTACCTGAAAACACTCGGAACCTGAGTAAACGTTTAACACATATCTGTGCTAGCTCCTTGGCATTGTTATTACCGAAAATAACTTTGCAATCTCTTTCCAAATTAGCCAATTTTGACACAGCTCCAGCAAGTCAACTTCGATTTTTCATTCGGATTAGCCTTATTATAACCTTGATATATAAGTCTATTTTTGGTCATCGTTATCAGGGAACCTTTTATATTCCACCATATTACCAGCAGAAGTACCAGCAACCTCGTTGCTTCTTGGCTTAAATCTCTCTGATTAATCATTATATTTATTCATTAAAACTCTAACATATACTCATTCGCATCTTGTAACGAGAAATGCCATACCAATTACCAGGAATCATCAATCAGTACTTTGAAAACTTACAGCATATCTACATCAACAGTTATATGTATAACATTTATCCCTTATAATTATGATCTTTCATTCTGAAATTTTGAAAAGCACCCAGTCTGCAAATCAATACTCTGAATGTTGAAAAAGCTGAATGAAGCAACAGAAACCATAGACAACCGCAAACGACCTTAATCATCAGAAGTTTGATGATAAAGAATAGTATGTTGGTAAAGCTCAGAAAAAGTTTGAAACTGAAAAATTGATTGAGCTAACCACGAAGGAGACCAAGGAAAAATACAAGGATCATACCCTATATTCAAAGAATCCAGGTAATTCTGGATCCGTTGAAATTTTTAGAGAGTATCTTGCTCTGAAGTCATATTAAAATCTTGCGAAAAATTTTTCTTCATCAACCTTCGAACTTGGAAATTCCAAAATATCATCATAAATATCTTCGATATTTCTGAGGATATTTTCATAAATATTCCCTTTCGAAATTATATACCTCTTCGTGCTTCCTGTGTTTCATTATATTGAAAACTTCTGTAAAATCTAAGTTTAATTCATGAATGAATTCTGGAGAAATGTAAAGAAATTGATGCATGAATTAGTATAATATAATTACACTTGATCAACGTGATTATATTAGACTAAGTTATGATGAGTTTCTAATGGAACGTGATGATTCACAGATCATAACGTCATTATGTGACATGTTACATAACTCTTTCATTCTGTTTAACTTCAGAACATATCAAGAACATATTATCTTGATAGTTCTATCTTTTCTCTTGAACTCTGACAACTTAACCAATTAAGATCGTGCTATTACAATTTCTCTCTTAGAACATTAGTCATGTTCATTTGAAACATTATTCGCTTGATTTAAAGTCAGGAAGAGAAAACAAGAGCATGAAGCTTCGATATATAAGGGAAAATATAAAGCCCAACAACAACACCGAAATTACAAACTGTGGATATCAGTGCGTATAGCAATATAAAGACACGGGAGGATTATAAATACAATAATCCCTAGAGCATAGTATAAATAAACAGATTCTTCCGGTGGGAGTTGGAAAAGAAGAATGATCATTGCGATAGTCAGAATAAGAACAAGGATTAGAACCGGATTAAGCATTATTATAATCCTTTGGATATATGAACTGAGAAAGAAGGTATAGAAGTGGTGGAAACTAATGGAATGGAAAAGGTAATTTTATAATGGAAATATCAGACAGAGTAATCGAGGCAAATCAGCGTATTTAATTATAGAGATCTTAATTCCCTTATTCGCCGAAGAATCAAATCTCTTAGATTTCGAAAATTTTCTTTAAATCCCTTGAATTCCGGAATTCAACCAAGACAACGTCAAAAGTTAAGACGCACCTTATTTTCTAAATTCCACCGTGACTACGTCAAAAGTTAAATCTCTATCTAAATCTGTTGTGATAGCTCCATTCGTATGCTTCACCTAATCGAATCGTTTTACCTATATTAGTCAATAATAATGATAAAACTCCATTCATCAACTCATATTTGTCATGAAAACATTTTTATTGTTAGCCATGAAAACCTCACTCAAATTTCGGGACGAAATTTCTTTAACGGGTAGGTACTGTAGCGACCCGGAAATTTCCGACCAAATATAAATTTAATATTTATATGTTTCCGACAACGATAAGCAAAGTCTGTAATGTTGAGTCTCGAAAACTTTGGAACAGTTACATGAATGCATTTACCAATTGACTATCCCCGACGATTCACGAACAATTGTGTGCAAATAAATATGTGAATAAATATATATATGTAAATATAAAAATAAGTATATATATTAATTTGAATTAATATAATACCATTTAATCATTTAAATTAATTATGTAGAGAATTATATATATGAATTAAGTACACAATTAATGTGTGTTGTAATATTTATAATATGTATACATAATAAATATCTAAATATGTTATTATATAATATAAGTATTGCATAATTAATGATATGTAACATTAGTGTAATAAACTTAATTACAAGTTAAAGTATATTAATATTGATATTAATATTATTTATAGTATTAATATTATTATAATATATTATATATTTAAATATAAAAATGGAAACATGTAACTCGATATTACTAGTATTATTATTATGCATTATCATTAAGAATCATTATTATTGTTATATATTATCCTTACTATTAATATTATAAAAATAATACAATTTATTAATATTATCATTAATAATATCATTATAAACATTATTATAATTATAATTGTTAGTATTATTATTCTTATTAATATCATTATTATTTCTATTATCATTATTATTAATTGTATTATTATTATTTACGTAGTTATTATTAGTATTAATATTATTATTAATACACTTATATATATTTACAGATACATATACATAGACATTTATGAAATACATTTATACATATATAAATATTAATACATAAATACTATTATATATAGATAGGAAATACAGATACAGAATTATATATAAAAACAGATGTTTACGTGTAGTTTTCCTATCACTATCTGTTATATTTTTTTTTTCCTGTTCTCTATTCTACTTGTGATAACTTGTCGATTCCTTTTCTATGTAAAACAATCAGTAATTGATTGTTGAGAGTAGAAGCAAGTAAGTCCATTATCATTATTCAATCATTAATATAGTTAAAATAGAAAATCGAGAACCAGAATACCCCTGTACGAGTTATATTTTCTGAGCCCGAATAACGAATCAATCTTCAAAAAACTAATGTTGCAAATCTGTTAGGAATGATCACGTTTATCTATCTGTAAGTTTTCATGTTCAAATTCTTTGTTTTGATTTCAAATTTTGAAGTCAAATGTTAATTTTAAAAAAGTCAACAGTTTGATCATCGATTAAATTCAGAATTTCTGTTATAGTTTAAGTTTAACTGATGATTCAGAAGGTTTATATTAATGATTTACAACATAATTCATATTATATATTTAACCTAAAATGAACTAAAACTGGAAATTCAATTTTTAGTTCATAGTGTTCTTGACCTTGATATGCAATAACTTGAATTTGAAACAATTTTCAAAAACTAGAAATGTGGAGTTGTTAGAAATCTTATAGTGAAACTTTATGTAAATTCTCAAACCTCAAATTTTTATATCGATTGTTAATTTCAGAGTCAAAGTATAAATTAAAAAAGTCAACCGATTTAATCTTCATGAAATTAGGAGTTCTAATTAATAATGCTGGTTCAATTAATAATTTTAGAGTATGATTTTAATTTGGAAGATATTTCATGTATGAATCGTTGTCTAAAAACCGTTTAAAAATCAAATTCATTGATGGAGTTATTTTTTTTTCTTCACAAGGACGCAGCCTCTGCTGCTGTTACTTCTTTTAACTTTTGTTCCTGTTAATTCATTTCATTCATTTTAGTTGTTTTGAATTCATATTGAAAGTATAAGAATGATCAAAATAATTAGTGGTTAATAATGTTTTTACTCTGGTGATTCGATTATGATGGGGAAGAAGAAGAAACCGAAACAGAAAGATAATGGTAAAATAGATTTAGAAAGGAACTAAATCAGATATGTAAGCAGCAGAGGAGTGGTTCGAGTGTGAGTTGAGTTATCGAGATGTCTCAGGTTCGAGCCCGGCTCGCGGCGTTTTCTTTTTAGAAGAGATTTTGAGGTAGTTTTCTAATTTTAAAAATTATTATTATTACTATTATTATGATGATTGTTAATATTATTTTATCATACTTATTATTTGTATTATACTTAGTATTGTTAGTAATATCATTATTGTTAGTATTATTATTAAGTATGATGAACCCTAGGGTTATTGTTATTATTCCAAATATTATAATTATTAATATTATAAGTCTTATCAATATATGTATTATTATTGTTATTAATATTATTGGGATTATTATTATTATTGTTATGATGAATGTAATAAAAGTTACTATTAGCTATATTAATATTAGTATTAGTATCATTTTAGACGTATTATTATTAGGATTACTATTCGAAATAAGGTTGTTATAATAATAATTATTATTATTAAATATTAAGTATTAATATCAAAATTATTATTTTTATCATTATTTTTATTAAATTATTCATTATATTAAAACTAATGATATTATCATTATTAGTATTACTATTATTAAAAACTATTATTTTTACAACTATATTATTATTAAAAGAATAATTATTAGTAAAACTATCATTTTATCATTTTTATATCTAAGTATTAATATTATTATCTTTACTTTAACAATATTATAATTATTAATTTTTTTTAAAACAAAAGAGATTTATATCTAAAAGTATATTATCTACTATATTTTTATATGAAATAATAATAACTATAATGATAACTAAATTACATATAGTATATAAAAATATTTTAAGATATTATAAATAATAATATAAACACATATAAAAATATAAATATTAATTTTAATACATTATATATACATAACAATAAGTTACAATTTAATAATATATTATAATAAATATATATACAACTTTGTTCGATTACAATTATATGTGTTAATATATATACAAATGTTATAGGTTCGTGAATCCGAGGCCAACCCTACATTGTTCAGTTGTTCAATGTCGTCATATGTATTTTTACTACAAAATACAGTATGGTGAGTTTCATTTGCCTTTTTACCCTTTATATTTTTGGGCTGAGAATACATGCGCAAGCTTTATAAACGTTTTATAAAATAGACACAAGTACATAAAACTACTTTCTATGGTTGAATGATCGAAGACGAATATGCTCCTTTTTACTTGGTAACCTAAGAATTAGTAAACCTGTCTACTAATTGACGCGAATCCTAAAGATAGATCTATTGGGCCTAACGAACCCCATCCAAAGTACCGAATGCTTTAGTACTTCGAATTCATTTTTATCATGTCCGAAGGACTTCCCGGAATGATAGGGGATATTCTTATATGCATCTTGTTAATGTCGGTTACCAGGTGTTCAATCCATATGAATGATATTTTTGTCTCTATGCATGGGACGTATATTTATGAGAAATGAAAATCTTGTGGTCTATTAAAATGATGGAAATGAATGTTTATGTTAAACTAATGAACTCATCAACCTTGGTTGTCACTTTAAAGGATGTTTATTCTCAGGTATGAAAGAAATCTTCCGCTGTGCATTTGCTCATTTTAAAGATATTACTTGGAGTCATTCATGATATATTTCAAAAGACGTTGCATTTGAGTCGTTGAGTTCATCAAGATTAGGGATGACATCGGGTCGAGTTCGGGTTGGGTTTAGGTAATCCCGGACCCAAACCCGATTAGGAAACCCCGCCCCAAACCCGGCCCGAAACCCGTAGGGTCCCCATTTACTTACATACTATCGGGATTCGGGTTTCCCCACGGGTAAATGGGTATACCCGATTAGTCATTCTGTATTTCCTTTTCAATAAGTTACCAAATCAAAATATCGAAAACTAACTTAACTACTTCATGTTTAAAGTATTATAAAATATAGCATACAAAAAGTTGATTGAAAAGTTTCTAAAATACTTAAATACACAAAGTATATAAAATATCACATCTCGAAAACTTGTTCTATATGATTATATTGAATAAAATTTTACTCGTTTTCAAAACAAATAAGAGAAATCTTTCATACGTTAACTATATAATACTAATACTAAAATTTTACATAAAAATTATTATCAAAATTCCTCGGGCCGGGTATACGGGTATGCGGGTCGGGTATACGGGTAGGGTAAACGGGTTTGTATCCAAAACCATACCTGAACCCAAACCCGGAATTTTTTTTGTAACCATTCCCATACCCGGCCCATGACCCAGCAGACTCGGGTCAGATCCGGACCAATTATAACGGGTTTCAGGTTTCCCCATCGGGTACGGGTCATTTTTCCATCCCTAATCAAGATTATTATTAAGTCAATTATAGTTGGATATATTATGAAATGGTATGCATTCCATCAAGTTTCGATGAAATGAAAGTTTGTCTTTTAAAAACGAATGCAATGTTTGTAAAATGTATCATATAGAGGTCAAGTACATCGCGATGTAACCAAATGTAATGTATTCGTCCAGATGGATTAGGACGGGTCCTTTCAAGTAATCGGTAATTCGGGGATTAACCGAATTGTACTTTATACATTTAAATATTAAATGTAAGATCTTGAATTTTGTACGTTAGAAAATGCTCCTGAAAGTGTCAGTAAATGTGTGTATCAGAAAGTGCCACTGAAAGTGAGCCTAACACTTATGCATTTTCAGATTTTGCATCAAAATCAGACTTAGTCAATTCCAGTCCCTGAATTTCAGAAAAGCTGGTTGACTTCACTTTCAGTTGTAGTGCGCGGTGCACATCTATATGCGCAGCGCGCAAATGGAGCTGACAGCAAGATTCATTATTTTTAATAAATTAAAGGGCCATTTGGGTCTTTTCGCCTAAGGGTCGGTTTTGAGGCATAAAAATGATCCATTGATCAACCTTATATTCATTTCACACCCACAAACTCTCTCATCTTCAAACCCTAGAGAGAGGAAGAGTTTTTAGAGAGGGAAAGCTCCATTTGAAGGAGGAGGAGGTTGATTCGGGTTAAGGTGCAAGAGGAAAGGTTGTTCATCTCATCAACGACAACGTTTTGGTAGTGTTGGTAAGTCTCAACTCCGAATTTCATTTTGTTGATCTGATATTCAAGTTAGGGTTTGAGCTTGTTTAGTTGTGAAACCCGTTTAGATGACGAAGTGGGTTTATTGTGACTAGCTATTTTTGATACTTGGCGGGTTTTGGGTTGGTTGATGATTTGGCCATGATTAGGCTTTGATTTTGGGTGTAATCACTTAGTTTAGTGATTATGAAAGTATTGGAACCCATTTGGGTATGTTTGTTGGACTAGTTTTGAATTGGGTCAAAATTAGGGTCTATGTGTCAAATTGGGTAAGACAAGTGTTTAAAATTTGTGATTGGTTTAATTGGTGTATTAAGGTCATTTTCACTTGTGTTAGTGATTATTGGTTAGTTTGGGCATTTTTGGGACTTATGTCAAAATGGGTGAATTGAATTAGGTCGAATTTGGAAATGACACTAATTTTGGATTAAATGGATGTTAAACACTTTTGTTAAGTGTTAAATGGCGTTTTTGAATGAAAGTAATCATGGAAAGTGATTTTGGGTTAAAATGATATTTTAACATAAGTCAAACGTGGTCAAACTCAATATAGGTCAATATTGCACGTGTTGGGGTTTCGGCGTAAATGGTATTTGAAATGGTCACTACCTAAGTAGTAATCTAGTGTCGGGACCTAGGTTGGTCTAATTGGTGTAAAGTATAAATTAGGTTAAATTGTACTTAGTAGAATGGGTTTGAATTACCACCCGAAGTGGTAATTGGTTTGTGTCCATTAGGTATTAAATGGGCGGGTTTTGGCGAGCAAGGTGTGATCCCTCGGCTAAGGGATAGTTGTGTCAGATTCTCTTTTAGAGAATGTATATTTATGTGTATATTGTGCCTATGTGCGATATAGGTAACTATTTGCTCGAATATGAGGACGGAGATCATAATACACTACTCGCGCGGACATTCCAAGGTGAGTAGAATAATTATTCGTATATGTATATAATGAATTTATTTGCGTGGCATTAAATGTGGGTTAGTCGCGGTGTTAAGACACCACATTATACGTGGTAGTCGTGGTGTTAAGACACCACATTGTCGTTGTAATGACCCGACTTTTTCGACTTGCTTTTGTGCTTGTTACTTTCTGCGAAACTGTGTATTTGTGCGTACTGAGCTATATTATACTCTGAGAACTTCCTACATGTGGATTACTTTTGTTTTTATGTGAAAACGTGCCTTTAAGTACGTAGGTTACTTAACTTGAACCCCGGAAGCCTTTATGACCGTTAGTGTCACTTGACATTTAGAACGAACTGCGTACTGTGTACACGTTTAACTTTTGTCGTAACCGGAATATTACGACTACAAAATACTAATTGTTATTTTATAATAACAATTACTTGGGTTTTTGGATGCTTAATTACGCTTAGTAATTTACTAGAGCACACTAGTTGGTCTTGTTGGACTTTCTACCTTGTTGGACTTTAGCCCACCCTACACTAGCTAGTGGACTATTTAATTAGTCCAATTATAATAAGTTAGTGACCCATATTAATGAAAGACAAATGTCCATTTATTAGAGAGAACATACTAGCATTTTTGTTAAGCATTATCCTTAATGTTGCATGGGATCCTAACATAAGCACCAACTTTAGACAACCATTTACCAAAAAGCAAAAAGTCATCCCCCTTGTCCCCCTCCCATACCCACGGCCACCACACCCCTCCCACCTCCTCACCACCTATAAATACAAGCCTTATTTCACCCATTCTATATTTGATCTCATTTGCAATTTACACACACTTACTCTCTAATTCTCTCTAGTCTTTCTCACTCTAAAAAGTGTAAGTTTTAAATTTTCTTCTTCTTCTTTTCTTCTTCATAAAGTCGACATCATCATCATCATTTTATGGATCTAGCTTTTAGCTTTTATTCTTGTTATATCTTATAGATTCAAACTTGGGTTTGAATCCTTCAAGAACATGAAAGATTCAAGCTTTCTAGCTTGGAATTTTCATTTACTTGTTAGATCTAGCTTGTAATTTCTTTGTTTTGTTATAAAGATCAAAACTTGTGTTTATGATCTTTATGTATCTTAAAGATCCAAGCTTTATGCTTCAAGATCTTCAAGAACACTAAAGATCCAAGCTTTCTAGCTTAGAGTTTCATTATTATGTTAAAGATCTTAGCTTTTTAGCTTATGGTCTCATTACTTTCATTATTTTGTTAAAGATCTTAGCTTTCTGGCTTATGGTCTCATTGATCTTGTAAAGATCCAAGCTTTCTAGCTTAGGGTTTTCTTAAAACTTGAGATCTAAGTTATTATTGTAGATCTCACTTACTTGGAACCTTTTTGTGTTTGTTGTGATGATAAAGATCAAGTCTTCATCATCACATATGATGGAGATGCATAAACTTGTGTAAAAAGGACAAAGGTTGAAGCTTTATTGGATCTATGCAATAAAGAGGCAATCTTGATGTTCAAAACTTGTAGAATGATAGATTTTACTCTTAGTTGTGTATTGATGGTTGAACCTTGGTCAAAGTTATGCTAAAACATCAAAGAGTAGTACACTTGAAGCTTACAAGCATCAAGGATGAGAACCGTGATGAGCATCAAGAACCAAAAATCTCACCGGAGCAATTGTTTGCTGTTTTTCGGGGTCTGATCAGACTCCTGGACTTCTGGAAAATTCATTTTCAGATAGTTCGTTTCGAGTAGATGACTTTTCATTTAGGCCTCGCCTAAATCCGATATACGGTTTAGGATTTATAGCCTTCCGAAAGTCACTACGCCTTTGTAACGTTGTGCTGAAATTTCTTACCTACTCGCACTTAAACCATCGCCACGGTCAAACGAAGACGAGTTAGGTTCTGAAAATTGGTCAGCAGTTAGAGGACTCACATACGGAGCCATGACCACTGACTACTCGTCTTTTCAATATGTATAGAGGTCATAACAGCTGTCCGAAGTCAGCCTTTTGTTTAAATCTCTATTCTTGTTAAACTTACCTTAGTGTTGATGAATGATGATGATAATGATGATGTTGATGATGACACTTAAACTTAATTTATTCACTTTTACACTTATTGGGACAACATACTGACCTAGTGACCTTTGACTTAGGTTGACGACCTTTCAGGCCAATTTACTACCTGCATACGTTTCATATCGACTTTTACTGCTTATTCACTGTGAGTTATAGCTTTCCTTTTTACTTATACTATTTTTGGGACTGATAATACATGTGCTTTTTATGATTTACATACTAGACACGAGTACTTAAACTTTACATATGTGTGGGTTATATAACGGCATAAACTTTCCCTTTAGCACGGTAACGTTTAATCATTGGTTTTTGAACTGGTGAACGCGAATATTAGTTATAGATTCATAGGGTTTGACATCCCCACTCGGGCTAGTCGCGCTAGCATTTAACGGGTGTTTGATACTTCGAGGACATACGCACTCACCAAGTGTACTTTTAGGGGGTATTATTATTACGTTAAGTTAGTTACCGGGTGCCCACGGATAAGCATATACTTTTCATAATTGTTGAATACGAAATCTCGTGGTCTACATTACATTACTGGAACAAACAAACTATAGCTCACCAACATTTGTGTTGACTTTTAAGCGTGTATTTCTCAGGTGCTTAGACGATGTTGCTTCCGCTGTTAGACTTGCTGTCTTGGTGTTATAGACTTGGTGTTACGGACCTTCTGTGTTAGATTTTCGCTGCATTGCTTAGAGATGTCTCAATCATGAAACTTTTATCTTGCATTCACAACTTATGTTATTTGAATAATGGCTTTGTAATGACCTTTGTGTCACGTTATCTTTTGTAAATGCTATCTTTTTATGAATACAAAACTGGTTTTCAAACAGCATATAGTGTTTGACCGTGTAAAGATCCTGTTGTTGACGAATCGTACACGATGGTTTTGTACGGGGCGTCACATTTGGTATCAGAGCATTGGTTGTAGGGAATTAGGTTGCATTAGTGAGTCTAGACCAGACCGAGTAGGATTCACTAATAGGACTAATCTACAACTTGCTTGTTTACCTGTTTCTGCGAAACTGCTGCATGCTACTGCTTACTCTTACTGCTATGAGAACTTACTGCATGCTGCTACTTATTCTTGTTACTGCATGCTACTACCTGATTTTGCATGTTACTTCTGTTTAGAACTGTTTTCATTACCATGTCATGTACTGCTAGGATGCTATAGTGCCTGATTACGTGCTTGCTATATGTCTTACTGACATGGAAAAAGTTATTTTTCCTTGTTCAGATGTCAGACATGCTGCCCATGACCTTTGACTTCGAGAGTGACTCAGAGACGACTGTTGCCTCGCCTACTATTGTTGCTGATTCACCGCTACCCTCCGGCGACTTTGGCAATTCTTCCTCCGGAGATAGTGGACACGCGCTTGACCTGATGGACGTCTCAGACGGAGACGAGGATCCAGAGGAGATTCCAGCACCACCCATGAAATGCCCCGTTCATATTAATTATAAACGTTTCATATTAATTGGTTTCTTTGCGAGGTTTTGACCTCTATATGAGACCTTTTTCAAATCTTGCATTCGTTTTTAAAAACAACCATAACCTTTATTATTGAATAAAGGTCTTAATGACATAATTTAGGTTGTCTATCAAAGACAATCTTCTCAAATAAATAAGTTTTTACACAACCCATTACAATATGATCAAATATATTACAACAAATACTCCGAATGCAAGTTTAAACAATATAAACAATTATGCCGACTCCAAATCTTGACCTTGGGTTGGCATACGACAGCGGAAGCGTTTTTAATATTCACCTGAGAATAAACATGCTTAAAACGTCAACAAAAATGTTGGTGAGTCATAGGTTTAATTTCTATATAATAATCATAACATTTAATAAGCCACAAGATTTCTTTTAATTAAATGCTCAGGATCATTACAACTGCAAAAATCATTCATACGATGAGTCGCCTGGTAACCGACCTTAACATAGAGCGCTTAAGATATCTGGCATCATACATTCCACTATTCAAATATATGACAAGAACCCTTCGAAGTACTAAAGCATTTCCACTATTCAAAAATGGGGGTGGTTGGTGCCCGTAGATCTACCTTTAGGATTCGCGTCAATTAGTGTTTTTCACTAATTCTTAGGTTACCAAGCATAATAATAATAAGTACAGATATCCGGTATATCAAAATAGTCGTAGAATGCAGTTTCATGAACTTGTGCTTATTTTGTAAAACATTTATAAATTTGCATGTATTCTCATCCCAAAATAATTTAGATTGTAAAAATGGGACTATAACTCACTTGTGATGATTTTCGAATAGATGGTGATAAGACTTGGCCTTTTGACAAATTCACGAACCTAATAATAATATTCTTGTGTCAAGATATATATATATATATATATATATATATATATATATATATATATATATATATATAATATTCCATACTTATGATACTTGTGATAATTTTAATTGTCCATTGTTAGTAGTCCAACGTTCATAGTCCAATAGTCCAATAGTCCAACAGTATAAATATATATATAAATATAAATGCGTATATTGTGTTAGGATTCACTAACACTATAATATATTGTCTTAATATAATAAGACACATAATATGTATATTGTCTGAAGCAATCCGCGACCCATTGTATACATGTCTCAGGCTCGATCACAACTCAAAGTATATAATATTTTGGAATCCACTTCGACCCACAGTTAACTCAAAATTACTGCCAATGGTGTCTTATAGTTCGTTCCAATAATATATATAGAAGAAATCAAAATGATATGTCAAAACGCTGTATACGGATCCACGGTGATCAAGTCATATATATATATATATATATATATATATATATATATATATATATATATATATATATATATATATATATATATATATATATATATATATATATATATATATATATATGGTGCCTTATGATATTTATTAAGACTATAATATATTGTCGTAGAACTTAATCACGACTATTATAAATTGTATTTCCATAAGTTCGGGAACAAGACATGTATAAATACATGTAGGATACAAGGTAAGTTAGCTAGGATAAGGTTAGCATCCATTTTTATTAATCAAAATCGTAGCTAAAAACAAGCAAAAATATCCAATTTTGTTTTACCCATAATTTCTTCGTTACAAATCCGTTTTGAGTGATTCGAGTTGCCATGGTTTCGTATCGAACTCAACATTATTAATCTTAACATAAAAAGTATAGGTTTATAGTCTAAAATACAGCTTAGGTGTCAAATAATAGAAGATAGTCATATCCGTCGTAAGAACGACATCTTGATGACCCTTTTGAAAAACATACTTCCACTTAGAGTTTAACCATGGATTTTGGATATATTTCATATCCATATAAAATAAGATTTTTCACCAAAGGAAATCTTTTAATTCAAAGTTTAAGATAGGTTTTTAAAATTAAACCCAAAACAGCCCCCGATGATCTATGACGGCGTATGTTCAGTTTTAAGGTATTCTTCGTGTTTACAAGTTTTATATCCTTATGTTAGCTTGACATACTGTCATAATACATGTGTTGAAGTATTTTAAAAGTCAAGTTAGAAGGATTAAGTTTATTTGCAAACAAGTTTAGAAATAATCTAAACTATGTTCTTGTTGTTATTAGTTATAACTCAAAATAAGATAGCTATATGGATATGAATCGAAAAAGATTATGAATAAGGTGACTACCTCAAATTAAATGAAAAAATTTTCTGAGAAAATAAGATGATAATCTTGTGATCAAAGATATCCTTGATGGCTTGTAATCCTTGGAGTGGAATCATAGAATGAACAAAAGTTTGAATAAGATTTCTATCTTGAATTAAGATAGTTATAAGTATATGAATTGAACCAAAGCTTATATATGATTCTTACCTTGATAAAGAGGAGTAGATGAGTTAACAAAGTGTTCTTGAAGCTAGTTTATGATCAAAGTGAATGAAGATTTTCTAGTACTTGAAGTATGTGTGTTTAAAGAGTGTTTAAAGAGTAAGAAATGGAGAGAATACTTGGAGTTCTTGTGTGTGAGTATTATGAGAGTGAAGGTAAGTTAAATAGCTAATATGAATGAGTAAAAAGAGTGTTAAAAGTCGTGGTTCATGCATATGGTTAAGAGACTTTATCAAAATTTGGAATATAGCATAATAATGCAAACTAGAAGTTAAATGTTGGTTCCCACAAGTCTCCATCATGTTTATCCTTGTCTTGTAACTCATAGGGCTACTAAGGAGGATATAATTGGTATTTCATATTGGTATATACTCATAGTATTTAAGTATGGAAGCTGGGTATGATACGGGTGTAAATATCGAATGAATACGAATAGAATTCTTGATGGAATTGAATGAGATTATGAGTATAGCTATCTTTGTTGAGTATAAGTATGTTAGTATATATGTCTAAGTCCTTTAAAAGTGTATTAATACATATTAATACAATACGTATACATACATTTTAATTTAGAAGTTATTACAACGTTAATCGTTATATATATATATATATATATATATATATATATATATATATATATATATATATATATATATATATATAATCTTGAAGTCTTTAAGTTAGTAATCTCATTTTATGTATATAACCAATTGTTATTATATTTAATGAGATACTTAAATATCATTTTATCAAATCATTAGTATATATATATATCCATATATACATCATTATATAATTATTTCGAGTTATGACATTCGTGAATCGTCAGACAAACTGGGTGGCCAAACATTTGTATAAAATTCATTTTAAATAACCAAATCTTAATGAGTTTGATTGCTTAACATGTTGGAAATATTAATTATGTAAATATTAATCTTCTATATATTAGCGGAAAAATCCGGGTCGTTACATTACACACCCGTTAAATTAAATTTCGTCCTGAAATTTAGAATTGTACCTAGTTAACGTGCGATATCGGGAAACAAATGTGGGTATTTCAGCTTCATTTGGTCTTCTCATTCCCAAGTAAATTCAGGTCCTCTACGAGCATTCCATCGAACCTTAACGATTGGTATCTTACTTTGTTTGAGTCGTTTGACCTCACGATCCATAATTTCGACGGGTTTTTCGACGAAATTTAGTTTCTCGTCAATTTTAATCTCCTCTAAAGGAATAATTAGATCTTTGGTAGCTAGGCATTTCTTCAGGTTTGAAACATGGAAGGTGTTGTGAATCTTTTCTAATTGTGGAGGTAGCTCAAGTCGATAGGCCACTGGCCCAATGCGTTTTTCAATCTTGAATGGCCCAATGTATCTTGGGCTCAATTTCCCCCGCTTTCCAAAACGAATAACACCTTTCCAAGGTGATACCTTAAGCATAACCATATCACCTTCCTCAAACTCTAAAGGTTTTCTTCTAACATCCGCATAGCTCTTTTGTCGACTCCGGGCTGTTTTCAATCATTGCTGAATCTGAATGATTTTATCGGCGGTTTCTTGGATAATTTCTGGAACTGTAATCTGTTTATCCCCCACATCACTCCAACAAATCAGAGACCTGCACTTCCTCCCATAAAGTGCCTCGAATGGTTCCGCCTCAATACTAGAATGATAGCTGTTGTTGTAGGAAAACTCAGCTAACGGTAGATGTCGATCCCAACTGCCTCCAAAATCAATAACACATGTTCGTAGCATGTCTTCGAGTGTCTGAATCGTCCTTTCACTCTACCTATCAGTTTGTGGATGATAGGCAGTACTTAAATCTAGATGAGTTCCCAACGCTTCGTGTAATGCCTGCCAAAATCTGGAAGTAAATCTGTTATCACGATCATAGATAATAGAGATTGGTATACCATGTCTAGAAACAACTTCTTTCAGGTATAATCGTGCTAATTTCTCTATACCATCCTCTTCTTTTATTGGCAGAAAGTGTGCTGACTTAGTAAGACGATCGACTATTACCCAAATCATATCATAACCACCTGCGGTTCTCGGTAACTTAGCAATGAAATCCATGGTAATGTTTTCCCATTTCAATTCTAGGATTTCAGGTTGTTAGAGTAGACCTGATGGTTTCTGATGTTCAGCTTTGACATTAGAACAAGTCAAACATGCTCCTACATATGTGGCTATATCGGCCTTCATTCCTGGCCACCAAAAGTTTCTCTTGAGGTCTTGGTACATTTTCCCTGCTCCGGGATGTATTGAATATCTGGTTTTATGTGCTTCATTTAGTACCACTTTCCTCAAATCCCCATTCTTTGGTACCCAAATTCTTTCAGCTAAATACCTGGTTCCGTCTTTCCGAATATTAAGCTGTTTTTCTAATCCTTTGGGTATTTCCTTTCCAAAAATTCCTTCCTTCAAAACCTCCTGTTGTGCCTCTTTTATTCGAGTAGTAAGATTAGTATGAATAATCATGTTCATAGCTTTTACTCGAATAGGTTCTCTTTCCTTTCGACTCAAGGCATCGGCTACCACATTCGCTTTCTCCGGGTGGTAACAGATTTCACAATCATAATCATTTAGCAGCTCAACCCATCTACGCTGCCTCATGTTTAGTTGCTTTTGATTTAAAATATGTTGGAGACTTTTGTGGTCAGTGTATACGATAAACTTGACCCCATATAGATAATGTCTCCACATCTTTAAAGCAAAAACAACGGCGCCCAATTCCAGATTGTGACGACCCGAAAATTTCCAACCAAATTTAAACTCTATCTTTATATGATGTTGACACGATAAGCAAAGTCTGTAATGTTGA
Organism: Rutidosis leptorrhynchoides; assembly: GCF_046630445.1. Taxonomy (NCBI): domain Eukaryota; kingdom Viridiplantae; phylum Streptophyta; class Magnoliopsida; order Asterales; family Asteraceae; genus Rutidosis; species Rutidosis leptorrhynchoides. Next base: position 399,571,779 of record NC_092338.1, read on the forward strand.
ACCTCAAAACTTTGGAACTACATTCATGTAATCAATCACCCTTTGACTATTCCCGACGATTCACAAACAATTGTGTAAATAATTAAGTTAAATTAATATAATACCATTTAATCATTCGAATTAAATATGTAGAGTAATATACAAAATAAATAAGATGTTATTAAAATAAATATATATAAATATATATTTGAATTCTATACACAATTAATATAATATGTATATATAAAATGTATATATAAATATTCAAATATGTTATTTTATGGAATAAGTATTATATAAGTAATGGTATGTAAAGTTAATATATTATTTGAAATTTCAAGTTAGAATATAAATAACATATCAATATAATTATTATTACTATTACTAATGATAACATTGATATTAATATATGTATTATTAATGTTAATAAAAGTTGTTACATGTAACTTGTTACATTATTATTAGTATTATTATGATTATTATTGTCATTAATATCATCATATTACTAGTGTTATCTTTAACAATATTATTATTAATATCATTATTATTCTTATAGGTATTATTAATAGAAAATAATACACTATATTATTTTTGTCATTTATAATATACTTATTATCACCTTATTAATTACTAGTATAATCATTATTTATTTTTAATAATGATATGATTATTATTATCAAAGTAATTATTAATTATTAATATAAATTTTAATTAATTATATAAATTATATAAAATGTTAAATTGTACAATTTTGTTACTTACACCTATCAACTATATAATAATTGTATTGATAATTTTTCAATTGCATTACCAAAAATTAGATTTCCATAATAGATACAACCAAGTTGTAAGCAATCAACATCCAAATTATTTTTATTTATTATTTAATAATTAGATAATTAAAAAGCAAAGGAAATCGTACAAAACAGATTCCAAATCCAAATTCATTTCACTTTCAACTGTTATGATTTTTGTTTTGGTCTGTTAATTGTTAAAAATTGATATCAAGGTGGTACAATTCAATTACAGTTCGATATTTGAACTATTTATCTTTATTTCCTTTCGTTTGTTTGCTTCTTCTGAGATATTCTTCCTGCTAACTACATATCTGTATATAACAATCGAATTGTTCAGTATTAATGATTAACTCATTCGTTCCTTCAACATCAATCATCACTCTTCTTTTTTTTTCTTCATTCCTCTACTTTCCTTCTCTGCTTCATTACTCTCTTTGTTTCACCGACAAAACAAGAGACCACATTTTCTTCTTCATAAGCTTCGATCACCACTTTAACTCATGAGCAAACAAACAACCATATGTATTCATTCGAAAGCCACTGTTTTATTTTTATTCGTGACTGCTACCAACCGAGGCCACCAGGATTAACACCTTCACAATCATCACCCATATTGCCACCACAACCCAACACCATCGAATAACTACTACTGCAACATACTTTATGCTTCTTGTTTAAGTTGAAACACCAACATAAACTCGTCAATGGGTTTCTGTTTTTGCTTAACACCGTAACACCATGATCACTACCATCCACCACCTACTTCAAACTATTTTAAACCATAAATTTCTTATGTTTAATCATATTCGAAAGAAACATTACAATCATCATTACTACCTTGAAATCTCCCAATAACCACCATTCAAACCCCGTCTATGAATAAACAACCATTGAACTTTCTTGTCTCCATTTCCTATCTTCTGTTCCTGTTTCGTTTGACATCTACTATGGCTATCGTATAATCCTGCTACTGCTAATATAATACGGCTGCAGTTGCTACCTTTATATTCATGCCTTTTCTTCGTAAGCCTCAAACCAACATGAACCAAGTACCTCAAAAACAAGAAGGTGAATAAGTGTGATATTAAGTGGATCAAGTAAATTAAATAAAGAAAAAGAAGAGAAGGAAACTTTCGGTGCTCATTTACCCAATTCCACTAGCGTATGTATTGATTACTTTGGACCACATGTCCCTATGTCTTTTTCTTATTCCTCTACCAAGTGTTAATCATTATTAATGGTATCATGCAACTTGCAAGATAATGGGACAGAGACGTTTATGTATTTATTATGATTATGGTCGTGGATAATGGATGATTGATGATGAAATTCGTTTAGAATGATAATGATATATACATGAAATAATAACTATAATAATAATAATCGATGATAGTGATGATATTAGGAAAGTGATGAGGTGATTAAGATAATGATGTAAGATGATATAAATCGCTGTGATGATAGAATGATTAGGGTTAGAGTATGATAGAGAAGAAGATAATGATACATGATACGTTAATGTGTATATTGCTACAAGGATGATAATTAGCGTTAGGGTATTAAACGATTACCTTATGCTCATTAACTACCTGCGTAATATTTTGATCCCACTTCTATCGACCGAATATACCAAAACAAACCGATTTGGATCGGTGGTAATCCTTGGGTTTAATAAAATTATGATGTTGGGCCGAAGGTAAATATTTGTGGTTGGGCCGAAATCTTGGTAGTTGGGCCGTTATGATTTAATGGGTTTTGCAATATGAGATTATCATGTTGGGCCATAACAAATTACAGCTTATATGGATTTAGTTTAGGTGATTAGACAGAAAAACTGAGGTAGCAGATTGGTTAAGGGTGTTTGTGGGTGAGCGAGAGGTCTCGGGTTCGAGCCCGGTCTTGAGCAAATCTTTCTAGAACGAGTTCTTTTAAAGGGTATACAATTTTTTTTCTTTCTTTTAATTATTAATATTATTATTATTATTATTGTTTTTATCATTATTATGTTTATTATTATTACTAATGGTATGAGAATAATTACTAATAGTATTATCGTTATTATTAATATAATTATTGGTATTGTTATTATTAAACTTATTATTATTATCATTAGTTGTAAAATGGATAGTTTTATATAAAAATATATTACAAGAATATTAATAGTACATATCACCATAATTTTATTATTAAAAAGATAGTAACTAAGCTATATACAAAATATATCAATTAATATATACATATATATATTTTATCATATATACACCTAATATAAATTATTATTATTAATATGTTATAATGAAAGATAAACACTAATTAAATAAAATATGTAAATTAAATATATCTACATCTATATAACAAATAATTTAACAAGTATATTATTATTAATAATATATATATTTTTTTGATTACGATTATGTGTGTTAATATATATACAAATGATATAGGTTCATGAATCCAATGCCAACCCTGTATTGTTCAATGTCGTTATATGTATTTTTACTACAAAATACAGTATTGTGAGTTTCATTTGCCTTTTTACTCTTTATATTTTTGGGCTGAGAATACATGCGTAATTTTTATAAATGTTTTACGAGATAGACACAAGTAATTGAAAGTACATTAAATGGTTGAATGATCGAAGCTGAATATACCCCTTTTGCTTGGTAACCTAAGAATTAGTAAACCGATCTACTAATTGACGCGGATCCTAAAGATAGATCTATTGGGCCTAACGAACCCCATCCAAAGTACCGGATGCTTTAGTACTTCGATGTTTTTATATCATGTCCGATAGATTTCCCGGAATGATATGGGATATTCTTATATGCATCTTGTTAATGTCGGTTACCAGGTGTTCAATCCATATGAATGATATTTTTGTCTCTATGCATGGGACGTATATTTATGAGAACTGAAAATGAAAATCTTGTGGTCTATTAAAATGATGGAAATGATTATTTATGTTAAACTAATGAACTCACCAACCTTTTGGTTGACACTTTAAAGCATGTTTATTCTCAGGTACGAAAGAAATCTCCCGATGTGCAATTGCACATTTTAAAGATATTACTTGGAGTCATTTATGACATATTTCATAAGACATTGCATTCGAGTCGTTGAGTTCATCAAAGATTATTATTAAGTCAATTATAGTTAGATATATTATAAAATGGTATGCATGCTGTCAACTTTCGATGAAATGAAAGATTGTCTTTTCAAAAACGAATGCAATGTTTGTAAAATGTATCATATAGAGGCCAAGTACCTCACGATGTAATCAACTGTTGTGAATCGTTTATAATCGATATGGACTTCGTCCGGATGGATTAGGACGGGTCTCTACACAGATCATGTGTGGTGTAGTTTTGTTCATGAATTTTGAGTTGTCGAGAAGCATATGCAATCACCTTCTTCCGTTGCATAAGAACACACACAAAACCCATTCTTGATGCGTCGCAGTAAATAACAAAATCTTCTATTCCATCAGGTAACGATAAAATAGGTGCCGTAGTCAACTTCTTTTTCAACAATTGGAAGGCACCCTCTTGTTCGGAAGTCCATTCATACTTCTTCCCCTTATGTGTCAAGGCAGTTAAAGGTTTGGCTACTCGAGAGAAATCTTGAATAAATCTCCTATAATAACCGGCTAGACCCAAAAATTGACGTATTTGCGTTGGAGTTTTCGGGATCTCCCAATTTTTGATGGCTTCAATCTTGGCGGGATCAACTTTGATTCCATTACTACTGACTACGTGGCCAAGAAATTATACTTCATTTAACCAAAAAGCGCACTTAGAGAATTTTGCATAAAGTTGTTCTTTTCTTAACAACTCTAATACAAGTCTCAAGTGTTGTTCGTGTTCTTAGTTATTCTTCAAATAGATAAGAATGTCATCAATAAAGACAATAACAAACTTATCTAAATATGGACTACATACTCGGTGCATGAGATCCATGAAAACTGCGGGTGCATGAGTTCTGAAGGCTGTTTTTGGTATATCGGCTTCTTTAACCCTCAGTTGATGATAACCCGACCTTAAGTCGATTTTGGAGTATACGCTCGAACCTTGAAGTTGATCAAATAGGTCGTCGATTCGAGGTAAAGGGTATCGGTTTTTGATGGTTACTTTGTTCAGCTAACGGTAATCGATACTCATGCGAAAAGACCCATCTTTCTTTTTAACGAACAAAATTGGAGCTCCCCATGGTGATGTACTCGGTCGGATAAAACCACGTTCTAATAATTCTTGTAGCTGACTTTGTAATTCTTTCATTTCGGTGGGCGCAAGTCTATATGGAGCACGAGCTATTAGTGCAGCTCCTGGTACAAGATCTATTTGGAATTCAACAGACCGGTGTGGAGGTAGTCCCGGTAATTCGTCCGGAAACACCTCAGGAAATTCTCTTGCAACGGGAACGTCATCGATTTTCTTTTCTTCTTTTTCAACCTTCTCGACATGTGCTAGTATGGCATAGCAACCTTTTCTTATTAGTTTGCGTGCCTTCAAACTACTAATAAGATTTAATTTGGCATTACCCTTTTCTCCGTACACCATTAAGGGTAGCCCGTTTTCTCTCGGAATGCGAATCGCCTTCTCATGACAAACAATTTTGGCTTTCACCTTGGATATCCAGTCCATTCCAATAATTACATCGAAGCTTCCCAATTCCACCGGTATTAAATCAATTGCAAAAGTTTCGCTAACTAAATTAATTTTTCGATTTCGGCAAATTTTATCAACCTTAATTAGTTTACCGTTTGCTACTTCAACTATACACTTTTTATCCAAAGGCGTTAACGGGAAATTTAATTTGACATAAAATTCTCTACTCATATAACTTCTATCGGCACCTGAATCAAATAAAACATAAGCAGGTGTATTTTTGATAAGAAACGTACCCGTAACAAGCTCCGGGTCTTCCTGTGCTTTCTCCCCATTAATGTTGAAGGCTCTCGCACGGCCTTGCCTATTTCCATTCCGGCACTGGTTTATGGTATGGCCCGGTTTTCCACATCCATAGCAAACAACGCCGTTATTATTTGTTCCGGCATTATTTGCTCCTCTGTTTCTATTTGGTCCGTAGACTTCACACTTTGCCGCAATATGTCCATTCCTATTGCACTTGGTACATAATTCTCTACAAAACCATTTCGGATGAAACGTATCATACCTTGGGCATATAGTCCTTTGCTTTTTGTTGTCGTTGTTGTTGTTGTTGTTGTTGTTGTTGTTGTTGTTGTTGTTGTTGTTGTTAGGGTTATTGTTGTTGAGACGTTTGTTGTTGTTATTGTTGTGATTGGGATTATTGTTGTTATTATTATTGGGATGGTTGTTACGGTTATTGTTGCGGTTGTTGTTGCGATTATTGTTGTTGTTGGGGTGGTTGCGATTGTTGTTGTAATTGTTGTTTTGATTGTTGTTGTTGTTGTACTGGTGACCCTGATCACCGCTTTCCTCCCACTTTCTTTTCCCCTATTTCATTATGGCCTCCTTGGCCGCTTCTTTCTTTATCCTTCCTGTAATTTGGCCTATCAATTTGTGGGCTATACGGCTCGCTTTCTGCATTGTTGCAGGGTCGTTAGCACCTACATGCTCTTGGATTCGTTCCAGCAACCCTTTTATGAATGCTTCAATTTTTGTTTCTTCGTCCTCAAATGCTCCAGGACACATTAAAGCCAGTTCATTGAAACGTCGCTCGTAGGTATTGACATCTAACCCTTGGGTTGTCAGTGCTTTAAGCTCTGCCTTGAGCTTGTTGATTTCGGTTCTGGGACGGTACTCTTCCGTCATCATGTGCTTGAAAGCGGACCATGGAAGTGCGTAGGCGGTATTTTGTCCAACGTAATCCATGTAGGTATTCCACCATGTCAAAGCAGTACCCCTGAAAGTATGTATGGCATACTTAACTTTATCCTCTTCTGCGCAGTTGCTGATTGCGAACACGGCTTCAACCTTCTCTGTCCACTGCTTTAGTCCAACGGGTCCTTCAGTTCCTTCAAACTCATTGGGTTTGCAGACCATAAAAGCTTTGTAGGAACATCCTACCCCTATTGCCATTGTTTCCTCCACTGCTGGAACCCGATTGGTTATTGTTGTTCATTGCATTCACCACTGCAGCCATATTTGCAGCGAAAGCTTGAAGTTCTTCTGTGTTCAATTGTTGTTGTCTAGTAGCTGGAGGAGCCATTTCCTTCAAAAATAATTGAATGAGTTAATCATATAGAATTTTTAGAAGTAGCCAAAAAGTATTTTGTAGCTTAATATGAACTTATTATTATAAAAGCCTTTTCTTCATATTAGCATTTTATAACTATAATAATGTTCATACTTAGCAGCTAACACACAAATTAACTACTAAAATTCTAATATGAAAAACTATGGTAAGTTATTACGTTACTCCGTAATAATAAGTTGTAATAATAATAATAAACCTTCCATGCTTATTCTTATTATTATACAATCATAAGGAAAATTACATTGCGGATTTTCTTACAAACTTAAACACACAATATAATACATATTATACAATGCATGGAATACAGGATAGCTGCCGATGGTTCAAGAACGGCGAGATTTCTTAGATGTTGACGTTGTTTCTTTCTCGGCCAAACGTTTGGATTTTCGTTTGGATAGTTCTTTTTCCAATTCCTCCCAATTGGTTCTTTCGGCTAATTGTTTGGGAGCAAAACTAACAGTCGTTATACGAGCGGTCATTTTATAAACTGGTCTCTTAGGTGGTTCAGGTGGATGATCACAAACATTTTGGGTCATAATAGGTTCATTGGGTTTGGGATCGGGTATAACAGCCAAAGATTTTCCCAATTCACGTTGTGGTTCGATAATTACCACAACTTCTTCAGGATCTTCTTCATCGGGTTCCTCATCTGGATCTTCTTCCGGATCCTCTTCCGGAACCTCCTCTAGCAATTGTGAATCTTCCCAATTTTCCCAACAATTTTCCACTTTAATGGTAGCACCAAAAGTTAACTTTTCCGTTGGTTCATAAGTCGTATGCTTTGACTCAGCCTCCGAATCACTTGATAAGTAAATGAAATTTGAATCACTAGAGATGCTTATATGATCGGATGAAGTCATCTATCACATAATAGCAGGCACGTTAAGAGAATGATATATCTTATAATATTTATATGTTAATAATCTTATGTTTCCAACAATTATATTAAGCAATCATTTTTATAATAATTACGGTCGAAGTCCAGACTCACTAATGCATCAAAAATCAGTTAGACACATTAATGAAAAATTTTCCGATTCTCTAAGACCAACGCTCGGATACTAACTGAAATGCCCTGTTCATATTAATTATAAACGTTTCATATTAATTGGTTTCTTTGCTAGGTTTTGACCTCTATATGAGACGTTTTTCAAATCTTGCATTCGTTTTTAAAAACAACCATAACCTTTATTATTGAATAAAGGTCTTAATAACATAATTTAGGTTGTCTATCAAAGACAATCTCCTCAAATAAATAAGTTTTTACACAACCCATTACAATATGATCAAATATATTACAACAAATACTCCGAATGCAAGTTTAAACAATATAAACAATTATGCCGACTCCAAATCTTGACCTTGGGTTGGCATACGACAGCGGAAGCATTTTTAATATTCACCTGAGAATAAACATGCTTAAAATGTCAACAAAAATGTTGGTGAGTCATAGGTTTAATTTCTATATAATAATCATAACATTTAATAAGCCACAAGATTTCATTTAATTAAATGCGCAGGATCATTACAACTGCAAAAATCATTCATACGATGAGTCTCCTGGTAACCGACCTTAACATAGAGCGCTTAAGATATCTGGTATCATACATTCCACTATTCAAATGTATGACAAGAACCCTTAGAAGTACTAAAGCATTTTCACTATTCGAAAATGGGGGTGGTTGGTGCCCGTAGATCTACCTTTAGGATTCGCGTCAATTAGTGTTTTTCACTAATTCTTAGGTTACCAAGCATAATAATAATAAGTACAGATATCCGGTATAACAAAACAGTCATAGAATGTAGTTTCATGAACTTGTGCTTATTTTGTAAAACATTTATAAATTTGCATGTATTCTCATCCCAAAATAATTTAGATTGTAAAAATAGGACTATAACTCACTTGTGATGATTTTCGAATAGATGGTGATAAGACTTGGCCTTTTGACAAATTCACGAACCTAATAATAATATTCTTGTGTCAAGATATATATATATGTAATTAATATTCCATACTTATGATACTTGTGATAATTTTAATTGTCCATTGTTAGTAGTCCAACGTTCGTAGTCCAATAGTCCAATAGTCCAACAGTCCAACAGTATAAATATATATATAAATATAAATGCGTATATTGTGTTAGGATTCACTAACACTATAATATATTGTCTTAATATAATAAGACACATAATATGTATATTGTCTGAAGCAATCCGCGACCCATTGTATACATGTCTCAGGCTCGATCACAACTCAAAGTATATAATATTTTAGAATCCACTTCGACCTACAGCTAACTCGAAATTACTGCCAATGGTGTCTTATAGTTCGTTCCAATAATATATATAGAAGAAATCAAAATGATATGTCAAAACACTGTATACGGATCCACGGTGATCAAGTCATATATATATATGGTGCCTTACGATCTTTATTAAGACTATAATATATTGTCGTAGAACTTAATCACGACTATTATAAATTGTATTTCCATAAGTTCGGGAACAAGACATGTATAAATACATGTAGGATACAAGGTAAGTTAGCTAGGATAAGGTTAGCATCCATTTTTATTATTCAAAATCGTAGCTAAAAATAAGCAAAAATATCCAATTTTGTTTTACCCATAATTTCTTCGTTACAAATCCGTTTTGAGTGATTCAAGTTGCCATGGTTTCGTATTGAACTCAACATTATTAATCTTAACATAAAAAGTATAGGTTTATAGTCAAAAATATAGCTTAGGTGTCAAATAAGAGAAGATAGTCATATCCGTCGTAAGAACGACATCTTGAGGACCCTTTTGAAAAACATACTTTCACTTAGAGTTTAACCATGGATTTTGGATATATTTCATATCCATATAAAATAAGATTTTTCACCAAAGAAAATCTTTTAATTCAAAGTTTAAGATAGGTTTTTAAAATTAAACCCAAAACAGCCCCCGATGATCTATGACGGCGTATGTTCAGTTTTAAGGTGTTCTTCGTGTTTACAAGTTTTATATCCTTATGTTAGCTTGATATACTATCATAATACATGTGTTGAAGTATTTTAAAAGTCAAGTTAGAAGGATTAAGTTTATTTGCAAACAAGTTTAGAAATAATCTAAACTATGTTCTTGTTGTTATTAGTTATAACTCAAAATAAGATAGCTATATGGATATGAATCGAAAAAGATTATGAATAAGGTGACTACCTCAAATTAAATGAACAAAGTTGCTGAGAAAATAAGATGATAATCTTGTGATCAAAGATATCCTTGATGACTTGTAATCCTTGGAGTGGAATCATAGAATGAACAAAAGTTCGAATAAGATTTCTATCTTGAATTAAGATAGTTATAAGTATATGAATTGAACCAAAGCTTATATATGATTCTTAACTTGATAAAGAGGAGCATATAAGTTAACAAAGTGTTCTTGAAGCTAGTTATGATCAAAGTGAATAAAGATTTTCTAGTAGTTGAAGTATGTGTGTTTAAAGAGTGTTTAAAGAGTAAGAAATGGAGAGAATACTTGGATTTCTTGTGTGTGAGTATTATGAGAGTGAAGGTAAGTTAAATAGCTGATATGAATGAGTAAAAAGAGTGTTAAAAGTTGTGGTTCATGCATATGGTTAAGAGACTTTATCAAAATTTGGAATATAGCATAATAATGCAAACTAGAAGTTAAATGTTGGTTCTCACAAGTCTCCATCATGTTTATCCTTGTATTGTGACTCATATTGCTCCTAAAGAGGCTATAATTGATATTTCATATTGGTATATACTCATAGTATTTAAGTATGGAAGCTGGGTATGATACGGGTGTAAATACCGAATGAATACGAATAGAATTCTTGATGGAATTGAATGAGATTATGAGTATAGCTATCTTTGTTGAGTATAAGTATGTTAGTATGTATGTTTAAGTCCTTCAAAAGTGTATTAATACATATACATACATATACATATAATCTTGAAGTCTTTAAGTTAGTAATCTCATTTTATGTATATAACCAATTGTTATTATATTTAATGAGATACTTAAATATCATTTTATCAAATCATAAGTATATATATATATATCCATATATACATCATTATATAATTATTTCGAGTTATGACGTTCGTGAATCGTCAGACAAACTGGGTGGCCAAACATTTGTATAAAATTCATTTCAAATAACCAAATCTTAATGAGTTTGATTACTTAACATGTTGGAAACATTAATTATGTAAATATTAATCTTCTATATATTAACGGAAAAATCCGGGTCGTTACAACCCAGCCCTAGACTCCCGGAGCCACAGCACCATTCCGGTGATACTGTAATCCCTGGGGGAAATGGAGATGGTCCTTTCCGTAACGAGCATGGACATTGGGCTAGATGCACTGCTGATGGACGTGTTGTACCGATTCCACCTTTCAGATACCGACTTATGACCACCGGCCAGGCACATCCACCCTCAGATGATTCAGACGATTCATCATCCGATGACACCAGCGAGGAGGATCCTGAGGAGGATTCTGAGGAGGATCCTGAGGAGGAGCCCGTGCAGCCGCCCTCTACCCCGCCGAAGAAGCGGTATAGTTTTGATGGTACTGTTATTCTAGGGGTTAACGGAGGTAAGCAGTTCATGAACGCACGTGGACTGTTGGTTAGAGTCACCGTCCGCAAGCGGGTTGTGCCCTATCCCGCTGCTCCATTCGTGCGTAAGACCGCCCGCACTGTGCCATCTACTTCCAGTGCTACGTCTGCATTATCTGGACCATCTGCACCACCTGCACCACCTGCCCCACCAGCATCCCCCGTTATGATGCCCCGTACAAAACCATCATGTACAAATCGTCAACAACAGGTCTATTACACGGTATAATACTACATGCTGTTTTAAAACAAGTTTTGCATTCATGAAAAGATAACGTTTTACAAAAGATAACGTGACACAAAGGTCGTTACAAAGCCATTATTCAAAATAACATAAGTTGCGAATGCAAAATAAAAGTTTCATGATTGAGACATCTCTACGTAATGCAGCGGAAGTCTAACACGGCGAGTCTGTAACATCAAGTCTATAACACCAAAACAGCAAGTCTAACAGCGGAAGCAACAACGTCTAAGTACCTGAGAAATACACGCTTAAAAGGTCAACATGAATGTTGGTGAGCTATAGATTGTTTGTAATCAGTAATGTAATGTAGACCATGAGATTTCGTATTCAAAACAGTATGAAAGTATATGCTTATCCGTGGGCACCCGGTAACTAACTTAACGTAATAATAATATCACCCCCTAAAAGTACACTTGGCGTGTGCGTATGTTCTCGAAGTATCAAACACCCGTTAAATGCTAGCGCGACTAGCCCGAGTGGGGATGTCAAACCCTATGGATCCATATCTAATATTCGCGTTCACCGGTTCAAAAACCAATGATTAAACGTTACCGTGCTAAGGGGAATGTTTATGCCGTTATATAACCCACACATATATAAAGTTTAAGTACTCATGTCAAGTAAGTAAAACATAAAAAGCGCATGTATTCTCAGTCCCAAAAATAGTTAAAGTAAAAATGGAAGCTATAACTCACAGTGAATGTACGGTAAAAGTCGATATGAAAAGTATGCAAGTAGTAAGTCGGTCCGAAAGGTCGTCAACCTAAGTCAAAGGTCACTAAGTCAGTATATTGTCCCCAAAAGTTTAAAAGTGAATATATTAAGTCTTAAGTATCATCATCATCATCATCATCATTTGTAAAAGATAAAGTAAGTTTTCAACAAGAATAGAGATTCGAAACAATAGGCAGAATTCGGACAGCTGTTACGACCTCTATGAAAATCAAAAAAATGCGTGGTCAGTGGACAAGGCTCCGTATGTGAGTCCTCTAACCGCTGTCCAATTTTCAGATCCTAACTCGATGTCGTTTAACCGTGGCGACGGTTCAAGCGTGAGTAGGTCAGAATTTTCAGCACGTCGTTACAAAGGCGTAGTGACTTTCGAAAGGCTATAAATCCTAAATCGTATATCGGATTTAGGCGAGTATGAAACGAAAAGTCATCTACTCAAAACTAACTATCTGAAAATCAATTTTACAGAAGCCCCAGGATTCTGATCATACCCTGAAAAACAGTAAACAAGTGCTCCGGTGTGTTTCTTGGTGCTTGATGCTCATCACGGTTCTCATCCTTGATGCTTGTAAGCTTTAAGTGTACTACTCTTTGATGTTTTAGCATCACTTTGACCAATGTTCAACCATCAATACACAACTAAGAGTAAAATCTATCATTCTACAAGTTTTGAACATCAAGATTGCCTCTTTATTGCATAGATCCAATAAAGCTTCAACCTTTGTCCTTTTGACACAAGTTTATGCATCTCCATCATATGAGATGATGAAGACTTGATCTTTATCATCACAACAATCACAAAAAGGTTCCAAGTAAGTGAGATCTACAATGATAACTTAGAGCTCAAGTATTAAGAAACCCTAAGCTAGAAAGCTTGGATCTTTACAAGATTAATGGGACCATAAGCTAGAAAGCTAAGATCTAGTAAAAGTAATGAGAACATAAGCTAAAAAGCTAAGATCTTTAACAAAATAATGAAACTCTAAGCTAGAAAACTTGGATCTTTAATGTTCTTGAAGATCCTTAAAGCAAAAGGCTAGATCTTCAAGTTTCATGAAGATCATAAACACAAGTTTTGATCTTTTAATAAAATAAAAGAGATCATAAGTTAGAAAACTTAGATTCAACAAAAGTAATGAAGATTCAAAGCTATAAAGCTTGAATCTTCCATGTTCTTGAAGGATTCAAATCAAAGTTTGAATCTTCAAGATATAACAAGATCAAGAAGCTAAAAAGCTTGATCCTTGTATGAGGATGATGATGTCGATTCTATGAAGAAGAAAAGAAGAAGAAGAAAATTTAAAACTTACACTTTTTAGAGTGAGAAAGACTAGAGAGAGAATTAGGGAGTAAGTGTGTGTAAAATGAGAATGAGACCAAGTGTGAAATGGGTGAAATGAGGCTTGTATTTATAGTGTGGTGGTGGTGGTGGTGGTCTCCAAAATCGGCGGCCAAATGGGGGGAAAAGGGGACACCTTTTTTCTTTTTGGTTAGTGGTGGTCTAAAGGTGGTGCTTATGTTAGGATCCCATGCAACATGTATGGTAATGGTGAACAAAAATGCTAGTATGTTGGCTCTTATAAATGGGTTTTTGTCTTACATTTATATGGGTCATAAACTTATTAAAATTAGGCAAATTAAATAGTTCATTAGCTAGAGTAGGGTGGGCTAAAGTACAATAAGGTAGAAAGTTCAACAAGACTAACTACTGAGCATAAGTAAATTACTAAGCATAATTAAGCAACCAAAAACCCAAGTAATTGTTATTAGGAAATAACAATTAGTATTACGTAGTCATAATATTCCAATTATGACAAAATTTAATCGTGTACCAAAGTACATAGCTCGTTCTAGACGTCAAGTGACACTAACGGTCATAAAAGCATTCGAGGATCAAGTTAAGTAACCAAGTACTTAATAACACATTTTGGAAAATATAAACGAAATTAATCAATATGAGTAATGATCCCAGAATATAAACCAACACAGTTCGCACAAATACGCAGTTTCGTGAAATTAACAAGCACAAATATAAGTCGAAAAAGTCGGGTCGTTACATTACCCACCTGTTAAAGAAAATTTCGTCCCGAAATTTTGAGGAGTGACTAACAACGGTACCTAATTTGAAGAAGAAGGAGCGTATCAAAGTCCCGAGAGACTCGTGGGCTCAGAAGTGAGTTATTTACCTTGAAAGGTACTTGGGCGTATAAAAGTAAGAATAGGTATTATGCTATTAATTAAGTCTCTTGTCCTAAGAGATCAACAAATTGAGTTCGTTTCTTGCTAACATGAATATATCATCCGAATATATACCCACAAAAGGAAAGATGATGTTTTTAACCTTACATGCATCTTCAGTAAGCTGGATGCCTGAAATACATCATGAATGTTACTAAACTCATCTAAAACATTGAGCGCTTATGTCGCAATACAAAGCTGACAGATAGAATGGAAAACATGGTGATCACAACATACTGCGTGTGAACTTATCGTTGGATGGAATGAAAGCACAGTTCCATAATGTAACTATATCCTTTCAGTTACATGTTGAAGTTAGGGGTAACATCGACTAGAACAACATATAGTTGCAACCAACGAAAGAAGGAATATATAGAGTAACCACATCAGTGTTATTGATGTTTTAAGTAGTCCCTTCCAAGAGGATAACAAGATTCATAGATTCTTAAGGGTATTACATTTCTGAAAGAAAATCGCACGAAAGGTGTGATCTTTGAACGAGAGTGGACTCTTCGAGCGGGTTGTTCTGAATTTATCCTTATACTTAAGGGGATGCGGATGAGAAGCTACGTGAACCCTTGGTCATAAAGAATGGTATACTTTAAGTGAAAAGGATCTCAAAAATGATTTCTTGTACCTCAACATACTGGATCATACTGGATAATTAGCCGTGAAATATTGAGAGTAGAAATCCACCTAGTGCCTTTCCTACAATAGGGTGACCACTTAGTGTACTTCAGAAAACTGATTTATTGGCCCGCATTTTTACCACGTCTAACCTTAAAAGGAACATTTTATAAGCGCAAAGACTTCCTAACAAATTTTATAAAACTGCCATCCAAAGTGGCTCAAGAGTTTTTTTTTTAACAAAGATCTTAATCGTAAGCTTTATCCCTAAACGAAGGACGAGAAGAAGTGTGATCCATACATGGTGTAGACTAATACGAAAACCTTTAATAAAATCAACCAAGAAAGTTTTGAAAAAAAAACCTTTAAACGTTTGATGTGATAACATAAACGGAACGAAGTTCCTAGTAAATTTAGAAGTATGTACAACGTGTACCATTTTGCACCAAAACTATTTGACTTAAGTTAAACAACTCAATAAAAGAGCGATTTTTAAATAATTTGAAGGTATAACTTAGTATGTACTAACCAGAATAAGTGAAGGTAAATTTATTACTTAATTATATACATACATATATGATTTTATAAATCGAATAAGCGACAGAAAAATGTTATTAATTTCATTTGTCCATAAATCTTGTGAGGACCGCACAAATAAACAACGTGTGAAAAAAATTTGATAAACATAGTTTTCCGTATTTCAGAGTTTACGAGTTGAAAAAGATCGAGTGAAAAAATCTTTGAATCATCGGGTGACATGTTACTAGGTAATGAAAACTAATAAATTAAATGTAGTTTTGATAACATAAGTCTTTGGGCCAAAAATGTTCACGTGCGAAGCCGTTGCTAAAAAGTGAGGTATGAAGGATAGAGCATGAGGATGAGAAGTTAGTCGTTTCTTGACTTTGCAAAAAGCCAAACAGGTTATGACTAATATTAAGGTCGGAATACCGATGGTGTTAATATCATTAAATGAGAATCCCCTGGAATAAGTCAGGGCTTAGAGTTATGTAAGAAAGAGCATCGTTCCAATAGGTGTGACAAATAAGATCCTTAGGGTAACGCAATAATTTTGAATGGTTTAAGTGTTTGTGACGACCCGGAAATTTCTGACCAAATTTAAATTTAAAATTTATATGATTTTGACCGACGATTCACGAACAAATTTTTGTAACTAGACATGAATATATATATATATATATATATATATATATATATATATATATATATATATATATATATATATATATATATATATATATATATATATATATATTTTATAATGTGATATAAATATAATAATAACTTTGTCATAAAACGTTTAGATTTAAAATAATATTATTATATATATATTAGGACGATGATTTTAAGAAGCAAATGACCATAACACTCAAAAGTATAAGTTACATTTTAATTAGTATACTCATTGGTGAAATAAGTCTAATTATTGATAAAGGTACACGTCGCGAAACGTAAAGTACAAGTTTTCTAAGCATACGAAGGACGTTCAAAAATCGGAACCAGGACGTAAGTCGAGGGTCAACGTACAACACATCGGTGTAAAAATTACAAGTCAACTATGCACGTGAATATAATATAATATTTAATTAATTCTAAAGATTAAATATATTATATATTAAATAATATTATTTATATTAATGATATGAGAAAGGAAGTGTCGGCAAGGTTTTTGCAAAGTTCATGAGCTGTAGAAAGTAACCATGCGATCGCATGGATTAATGCTTTAGACCCCATGCGATCGCATGGGGGTTAGGCACCAAAATTGTGTATAAAGCTGATCGATTTTGCTCGACTGATTCATCATTTTTCTTTCAATCTTTCAATATCTCTTCTCTCTCTATATATATATATATATTAATATTATTATTAATATTGTTATTATTAAGATTAGTATTATTATTAATCTTATGGATAGGATTATTATTATTAGTAGTATTATACATAAAATACTACGACGAGGTCATGAGTGCATTAATTTCAAAACGGATTTTATGAGCGGGATGAAGCTAAGGAAATTATGGGTTATAGCTATGGAGGTTATGGGTAATGTTCGGGGGTAGGCTCATGAGGTCAAACTAGTGTTTATCATCTCCGTTGCGTCTACGTACATTCCTACAATATTGAATCACAATATTGATACGTGAGTATTCATATCTTATCTTTTATATATTAATAGTGTATCCATGTCTAGTGCTCGAGTATATATGTTTATGCATACTTGTATGCTTTAATTTTGTAGCAAATAGTTTATGATGAATCACGAATTTGATACATATGCTACTGATATAAAGTATATGATATGCATGTTTTTGGAAAGCTGGCGAAAAATTATTAACTTTTCATTTAGAAATCGCGTGCTTTCGATGAATGGATTAAAAGATATGGTCAACTGAATTATGATTAACATTAATTGGATTGCTTTTGAATCTGCAATTAATATTTAAATAACTTGTCCATGAGATTGATAAATTAGATTTTTAGATATTACTAATCGAGTAAATGAATTTCTATATAAGGCACGTTTCGTTTTGTTGAACAATTGTCAAAGTTGACTGTCTTATCATATTTTAAAGCTTTACAAACACTGTAATCTGATTTTACGAGTATTGAAAAATTATGTGAAACAATGAAATATTTTCGATTGCCATGATAATTCAAATATAATATAGCTACTGAGATAAATAATATTTTGAGTTGATAAACTATAAATTCGTTCAATTATCAAGACTTATACTATGTTAATAAACATGCATAGATTTAAAGATCATATTGGGTCAGGTTGACTTTTGAGATAACTTTTGTTAACTTTTTGCATGTCGGTCTCGAGCATTAGGATTGTGATACATTATGACCCGACCTAGCTTGTTAGACATGTATTGACCAACATATGTTCTCTAGGTTGAGATCTACGGTTATTTTGCATTCCGAGTTTCGGTCACATTTCGGTGAATGACCTTATGTGCTGCTAAGGTGAGTTTCATTTGCTCCCTTTTTAATTGCTTTTGCAATCTATATTTTTGGGTTGAGAATACATGCACTTTATTTTAAACGTAATGGATACAAGTACATACTAAATTCTACACCGAGTTTGAACCGAAAATCCCCTAGCTTTGGTAACTAGTAACTGCCGGTTATAAGAACTGGTGGGCGCGAGTAGTAGTATATGGATCCATAGGGCTTGATATCCCTGTCCGAGCTAGAGCACTAGCCTTTTAACGGACGTATACTATTTGAGAAGCGTACACGTTGGTTTGCGTGTATTATTAAGATGATTATACAAAGGGTATAAATTATATATACGTTAAGTTTAGTTACCAGGGTGCTCAATTTCGTAGAATATTTTGATAAACGTTTCTGGATGAAACAACTGAAAACTTGTAATCTACCTTTATATACAAATTATGCGCAACATTAAAACTATGAACTCACCAACCTTTGTGTTGACGCTTTTAAGCATGTTTATTCTCAGATTAATAGAAGTCTTCCGCTGTTTGCTTATACGTTATACAAGATATGTGCATGGAGTCATACATGCTTTATTCGAGAAAATTTTGCATTCACAAATTCATCACCATGTATCTTATTTTGACTGCATTGTCAACGGATGTATTATGGTAAACTATTATATACGATGGTTGTCTATACGTAGAGATCATCAGACATCAAAAACCTTAGATTTATATATTCATTTATGGTGTGCCTTTTCAAAAGAATGCAATGTTTACAAAATGTATCATATAGAGGTCAAAACCTCACTATAAAATCAATGAATGATGTATTCATCCAAGTGGATTTGGACGGGTCAGCACAGTTGGTATCAGAGCTTAAGGTCATAGGGAACCAGAATTTGCATTGGTGTGTTTAACTGGTAATTGTTAGGATGCATTAGTGAGTCTGGACTATGACCGTATATGTTTTTACCGAATTTTACTTATCATTTTATTGTCGGAAATTACATGCTTATCATTCTTAAGTCTAGACACGTTTCCTGCATTTATTGCATACATAGTGTACAGACGAATTCATATCTTAGCATATCTATTACTGTAAACTTTGCTTGACATCTTCCGAAAATTTCTCCGTGATTTATGGAATTTTGGTATTATATATACATATGTAAATTATGTATTGAAAAGTACCAATCTAAATTCTATAATCTATTTCATATCAAAAATCATCTCCCTAATTATACAAGATGGATCCCGTATCTAGTTCAAATTCCTTAAACTCCGACAGGTATTCTGATATGGATATTCACCTGAACTCTGAAGACAGTGTAACCGGAATGGATCAACCAATCAGCCATCACCTATTCTGGATGAATTGGGGATGGGTTCGTAATCTACTTAATCATTGGAGACAAGAAGAAGGTGATCCCTTCCATCCACCACATTCCCCTCTTGGCGAGGAACCCGAAGCACTTACCGGCGAACCTGTTCGTAATACCATTTTCTCTCTCATTTCCAGAGTATCTCGTCATGATTATATACTATCTCAAATTCTAGATCTTATTCATCCGCTCGTCCGAACCGCCAATCATCCTGGTGTAGTAGAAGAAGTCAACGAGCTTCGCGCTCGTGTAGTGACTTTGGAGAATACGGTGCGAAGATTACAAGCACCAGCAGCATCACCGGCATCAACAGTACCACCATCATCAACACCAACAGTATCATTACCACTACCAACAACAACATCTGCATCCCATACCTCAACATCATAATCTGTACCTCGAACATCAACGTCATACTCACCATAGATACCAAGGAGTACCAACAACAATAACTGATGAAGTATTGATTCATAACTTCATTGGAGAAATATTCTGCGGCTATTATGTAATCTCTAAAGTCTTAGAGGTTATCTATTCCAGCCATAACCATAAATCAGATGAGTGTACCGAAACGATAGAAGGAAGAGTAGAAACCCTGACCGGAATGGTGCACGATTTACAAACTAGACTTGTTTTACCAGCAGCATTAACAGTACCGTCAGTATCACCAACACCGGCAAAACCTGTAGCACTACAAGTTCCGCCAATTCCATAATCACCAACATCATCACAAATCAACAACGCGTATATTGTATCAACGAGTTATGAAGTATTAACTCATTCCATCTGAAGAATTTATATGTATATTTTATATATATGAATTTTGAGATCAAAATAAATCTTTTCGTACTAAGCCTTTACGTGTGAATCTTAACTAGTAGGTACTACTCGGTTAGTTCATGTTACTAAAATGCTATGATGTACATCCTTCGTTAACCACAATCTCTGTTTCAACTCAATGAATTCCATTTCATAATAAGCTAAGTATATTATTCAATTATATGTTTGATTTTACACTTTCATCTTCGGTGTATTCGAAACTTTCTAGAAAATATCATTCGTACCTTGCGAAGTTAGCAAGAGTTCCATGAGCACCAACATGATTCACCAAGGAAATATCAATAAAACTAAATAACAAAGTATTGATTATATTAGTAAAATACTCCGCGAAGATTATGAAATCTTTAATATTTTAGAGATTATTCATTTCTAATTCCAGCTGAAAATCAAATGAGCTTAATATGATATTAACTCATTAAATCTGTATTACATCTGAAGAAAATATACATACATATATTTTCATAAAGACTGTAATAAAAATCTCTGGTACGAAATATTACTTGTGAAACTTTTAACGGGTAGGTAATACCCGAAAGATATATAAATTCACAATTAATATGTTACATTCTTCGATTCTGATTCAACAAATCATCAACTATACTCACTTCTTTCACAACGATATACATTCTTTCCTAGAAATCAAAACAACCATTCGCATTCAAATTTGATTACATATACTGATTTTGAAAAATCAGAATCTAAGCCAAGATTTAACAGAAAACATCACTCTTAGATTCTTACATCTTTCAAAGTTATACTTTGACTTCAAAACTATGCTAGAACATCACTTCTATTCATAAAACCCAGAAAAATATTTGTATCATTCAAAATTCTAGAACATCATATGTATCTTGACAATTACAATCTTTATTCAAACCCTTCGAACTCTTGAAAACACCTCGGATTGATAACAAATGATTCGGTTATGATAACTTTAAATGCTGATGAAGCAGCACAACTGTAAATGGTCTTAATGGCCAAAAGTTTGATAATAAAGAGTGGTGTGTTGAAAACGCTCAGATTTAGAACTGAAAAATAGATTGAGCAAACCATGAAGGAGGCTGTGGACAAATCACAAAGACTAAACTTGCCTTCAAAGAATTCAAATGATTCAGTATCTGCTGAAGTCATTAACAAATACCTTGCTTCTGACTCTAAATCTTTACGGACAAATCTACTTTATTATCCTTTGATATTAGAAATTCTTAGATATCATCATATCTTTCATTATAAATATCCTCGATATTTCTGAAGATATTTTCATAACTATTCTTATCTGAAATCATTTATCTCTTCGCGATATCAGTGTTACATCAGAAAGGAAACTGTTTTAGTTTCTAAAATCTGAAAAGTTTGAACTTAAATTATGAATGTTATTGAAGTAGTGTTAGGAACTGAAGCATGAGTTAATATAATATAATGACACTTGATCAACGTGATTATATTACAGTAAGTCATGCTGAGTTTCTAAATGGAACGTGATGATTCACAAATCATAACGTCATCATGTGCAATGTTACACGACTCTTGTATTCTACTTAAACTCTAAACATATCAAAAAAATATTTTTCTTGATGATTCGGCCTTTTCCGAGGTATTCTAGTAATTTGACAAATCAAGACCGTACCATTACAATTTCCTTCTTAGAACGTTAACTATGTTCATTCCAAAATTCATATCTGTGAATTATGGACCATTACATGCGGTGCTTAATGGATAGAAGAGAAAACAGAGCATGGAGCTCCAAAATAGAAATGGGGGTATAAATCGCGACAAATAGGAGAGAGCATTAACTGTGGATGTCGATGATTATAGAAATACAGAAGCAGGGACTCTAAAAAATAAGGAAAGATAAAGCCTGACGGCAACACATAAATTACAAACCGTGTATATCTGTGACGCCCCGTACTAAATCATCATGTACGGACCATCAACAACAGGATCATTATAAGGTTAAGTACTATATGCGATTTCAAAAAGAGTTTGCATTCATAAATAAAGGTGACATCATAACTAACGTCAAAAGTTTTACATCCCAAAAGTATGCTTCACTAAGCAAATAAATAAGTGTAGGTGACCCCAAGTGGTCGTTACAATCATAGCTCAACAGTAATAATGTTTGAATGCAAGATAAAGTAGTTAATGCGGTGACAACTCTAAGCAGCGGGTGTCTACAGCACAACTAGTACACAGCGGAAGCTAGCAACCTCAAGCACCTGAGAAATACATGCTTAAAACGTCAACACGAATGTTGGTGAGCTATAGTTTAAGTATAACAGTAATGTAAGTAGGCCACGAGATTTCAGTGCTACAACGAGCATTTCAAAACAGTAATCCAAATCAGTATGTTTAAGTATATGCTCAACCGTGGGCACTCGGTAACTAACTTAACGTTTAAATAATAATACCCCCTGAAAGTACACTTGGCGAGTGCTTATGTTTATGAAGTATTAAACACTCGTTGACTGCTAGCGCGACTAGCCCGAGTGGGGATGTCAAACCCTATAGATCCATATCTAAGATTCGCGTTCACCGGTTCATAAACCAATGATTAAACGTTACCGAGCTAAAGGGAATCTTTCTGCCGTTATATAACCCACACATATATAAAGTTTAAGTACTCGTGCCTAGTATGTAAAACATAAAATCCGCATGTATTCTCAGTTCCCAAAATAAGTTAAAGTAAAAAGGGAATGCTATAACTCACAATGATAAGTAGCGGTTAAGTTGAGTCGGGAAAGGTGTGCAAGTAATTGGTCCGAAGTCCTCAACCTAAGTCAAATAGTCCTAAGTCAGTAAGTCGCCTCAAAAGTTTTATATGTATGTAATTAAGGTCATAAAGGTCATCATCAATCATCATCAAACAAAAGGTACAAAGTAAGTTTCGTTTATAAAAGAAGTTTAAAACGAAGGCTGACATCGGTCAGTCTCCACGGCCTCTACACAAACCGAACAGAGGTGAGACCAGTGGCCATGGCTCCGTATATGAGTCCTCTAGTTGTGGTAAAATTTCCAGAAGCAAACTCGTCTTAGTTTGACTGTGGCGACGGTCGAAGTGCGAGTAGGTCAGAAATTTCAGCACAACGTTAAAAGGACATAGTGACGATCGGAGGGCCATAAATCCTAAACCGTAACTCGGATGAAGACGAGTCTTAAATGAAAAATTATCTAATTGAAACGAGATATTTGAAAATCATAATCACAACAGCCCAGGTCTATTGGTCTGTTACAGAAACAGCAAAACAGTAGGTACGAGACAGAAAGCAGAAAAATAATGGGTTCCGGTGGGTTTGGTGCTTGATGTTCATCATGGTTCTCATCCTTGATGCCTATAGCTTCAAGTGTACAACTCATTGATGTGTTTAAATCATCTTTACCAAGTTTTGACCATCATAACCCAAGTGCAAGTCTAAGACATGAAGCACAACTCACTTAAGAGTTGTATGTAGTTTGATGAACCAAAGTTACACCAAGGTCTTAGTTCTTAACACATACATGAAGTATAGAAGTAATATTGAACTATAAACTTGAAAATAACTAACTAATCAAGATCATAAGTAGTAGAACATAGTTCTTAGTTTGATCTTGAAGTTCCAAGACTCAAAAGTCTTGATCTAAAGTTATTAAGTTTAAATCTTAAGTAATAACACTTGTATCTTTACTTTAATGAAATCATAAGCTACAAAACTTAGATTATCATCTTGTAAAGAGTATGTAAGCCTTAAAGCTCTTGTTCATGACAAAATAAGAAGACCATAAGTTATATAAACTTAGATCTTACACAAGTATTGAAGTTATAACTAGTAAGTTAAACTTCTATGTTCTTGAAAACTTATAAAGTTAACTTTTGTTCAAGAAGGTATGAGATCAAGACCAACTTGTGGTACTTGACCAACAACAACAACAAACATGAAATTAAAGTGTATAAAATGAAGTAATGAACTAAATGAACAAGTTACTAAGTCATGATTGTTCATACTTTTAAAGATTCAACCAAAGTTTGATCTTTAAGTAAAGTAAACTTTAAGTTTACTTCAAGAACTACAAGTATGATTTTAATCAACACATGATCTTGCAATCTTTTAAGAAAGTGTATGTAGAACATAACTAGTAAGTTAAGTTCTTGTGTGTTCTTGAAGATACAAGATAAAAGAAGAATAACTAGGTAGTTTGATTCTTGAAAACAAGTAAGTAAAGAAAGATAACAACTAGTAAGTAAGTAACAATAATCAAGTAAACAACTACAACTAATAAAAGATTATAACAATCAAAGAATGATGATGATTAAAGGGTGTATATATTTTGGTTTTTGGCCAAGAAAGAAGAGAGAAAATATGTTCATGTTACTTACAATCTTGAGAGAAAAGTGAGATGAGAGAAAAGTGCAAGTAAGTGTGTGTTTTTTGGAATGAATGAGGTATGAGTGAATGCTAGCACATAAGTTAACAAAATTGAAACAAAAAAAGCTCCCCTTGGCCTACCAAAACCGTTGGTTTGAATGAGCATGGGGGGAAGGGGATTGTCCACAAGATTAAGCATGTTAAAGCCTTAAAAAATTGGATACTAAGGGTGTTTACATGGGAGGAACAAGTAACTAGATTCCAATAAGTCTTAAACTAATTAGTTAAGTTTAAATGATGATACTTACAAGTGAAAGACATGGGCTAAATAGTCCAACTAAGAAGTACGGTGGGCTTATAAGCCCTAATTCAAGAGTCCATTTACATTAATCAAGCCCAAGTTCAAGTAATTAACAAGTAAGTCCAATAAAAGCCCAAGTGATTAACTAATAACCATAGTTAATCAAAATGATTAATAAAACTTAATCATGAATGCAAATAATATCTAAAAATATTATTCGTGAAAGTTCGTGTGTCACAAAGACGTGTCGGGCATCCAAAGGTCACGTACGGTTAATCATGGCATCATGTAAATGTAATAACATACATTCGTTAAATCTCAAGTATTAATAATAATTATTATTAATTAAACATTAGGAAAACCAGGGTCGTTACATTACCCACCTGTTAAAGAAAATTTCGTCCCGAAATTTTAAGGAGTGACCAACAATGGTACCGCATTTAAATAAGAAGGAGCGTATCAAAGTTCCGTGAGACTCGTGGCTCAGAAGTGAGTTATTTACCTTGAAAGGTACTTCGACGTATGAAAGTAAGAATAGGTATATGCCATTAATTAAGTCTCTTGTCCTAAGAGATCAACAAATTGATTTCGTTTTTGATTAACAGGAGTATGTCATCTGAATGTATATCCACGAAAGGAAAGATGGTGTGTTTAGCCTTACAGGCACCTTCAGTAAGCTGGATGCGTGAAATGCATCCTGAATATTTCTAAGCTCATCTAAAACATCGAGCGCTTATGTCGTAATACAAAGCTGACAGGTAGAATGAAAACATGGTGATCACAACCATGCGATTTGATGTCTGGATAGTGTTAGCCACGGATTTTACTAACCCCTTGATTTCGGAAGGAGACCATAGGCATAAGGAACCCAATATTTAAGAATGTTTCATTTGAATAAGTGAATTGAAATTTATCTAAAAGTGATCAATCGGACTGGCAAGCCATAATTATTCATAGTGTCTTCAAAACGGTCTGAACGAATAATGTGGGATATCACCTAGTTTACCATACTGCAGGTGACCCTATCCTTGGATGAAATGAAAACACAGTTCCGCAATGTAACTTCATCCTTTCAGTTACATGTTGAAGTTAGGGTTAACGTTAACTAGAGCAACATACAGTTGCAACCAATGAAGGAAGAAATATATAGAGTATCCACCTGAGTGTTGTAGATGTTTTAAGCAGTCTCTTCCCAAAAGGGATAACGAGATTCATAGGTTCTCAAAGTATCTTATATTACATTTCCAAAAGAAAGTCGCACGAAAGGCGTGAGAGTGAACTCTTCGAGTGGTTCGTTCTGAGTTTATCTGTGTACTTAAGGGGACGAGCGGATGAGAAGATACGGGAACTCTTAGTCCTAAAGAATGGTTTATTCCGAGTGAAAAGAATCTCCAAAATGGTTCTTGTATCTCAACATACTGATTCATAGATATGATGTTTACGAGGCTGTTGCGTTTAGCCGTGAAATTTTGAGAGTAGGAACTCACCTAGTGCCTGTCCTACGATGGGGTGACTACTGAGTGTACCCTGAAAAACTGATTTATCGGCCCGCGTTTTTATCATGTCTAACTTTAAAAAGAACATTTTATAGGTGCAGAGATTTTTTTTTTCTAACAAATTTTATAAAACCGCCATCCAAAGTGGCTCAAGAGTTTTTTTTTTTTTTTTTTTTATTTTTTTAACAAAGATCTTAATAGTAAGTTTCATCTCTAACAGAGGGCGAGAAAAAGTGTGATCCATACGTAGTGTAGTCTAATACGAAAACCTTTTATAAAATCAACTAAGGGAGTGTTGAAAATCAAACCTTTGAACGCTTGTTGTGACAACGTAAACGGAACGAAGTTCCTAGTAAATTTAGAAGTAGGTACAACGTGTACCATTTTGCTCAAAACTATTTGACTTAAGTTGAATAACTCGATAAAGGAGCGGTTTTTAAATAATTTGAAGATATAACTTAGTATCAAAACAAGTAAGTATAGATTTATACATATATGATTTTATAAATAGTTTAAGTGACCGAAAAGTTTTTTTTTTTTTTAGTACTTTCATTGTCTGTAAATCTTGTGAGGACTGCACAAATAAACAACGTGTAAATTTTTTTTTGATAAACATAGTTTTTCGTATTTCAAAGGTTACGAGTTGAAAAAGATTGAGTGCAAAAGCTTGGAATCCTTGGGTGACCAGTTACTAGGTAATGAAAACTAATGACATAAATGCAGTTTTGGTAATTATTAGGACACAAGTCTTTGGGCCAAAAATATTTACGTGCGAAGCCGTTGCTAAAAGTGGGGTACGAAGGATAAAGCACGAGGATGAGAAGTTAATTGCTTCTTGAATTTGCAAAGTGCCAAACAAGTTATGACTAGTATTAAAGTCGGAATAATGATGGTATTAATACTACTAAATGAGGATCCTTTGAAATAAGTCAGGACTTACAGTTATGTAAGAAAGAGCATTGTTCCAACAGGCGTGGCAAATAAGGTTCTTGGGGTAACGCAATAATTTTTAAATGGTTTAAGTGTCAGTGGATGCCCAAAGGCTCTGAATGACGTGGCAGAAGTGTCTTCAACACATACACACATGAATCTCTCGACTTCGACGGTTGTAAAGTCTTCACGATGACTTGGGTACGAATGAGCAACGGAGAATTTTATATAGCAAGCAACGAAAAATTTTATAGAAATTGTTTAAGGTGACAATGTATGGAAAGAAACGAAGTTTTAGTAAACTAGGGTTATGTACAACCCGTACCATTCAAAGTAAAATATATTTTGAACAAAAGATTTGATTTGTAAGAGTGAAAGTAAAAATTTTTTTACAGGTATTTGTCAAAGATAAGTAATCATTTACTTTATTTTATATAACGTATATGATTTCAAAATTTGCGTTAATGGCGAACAAAATATATTTATTTTTATAAATCTTTGAAAGGATAGCACAGTAAAATAATGTGTGTGAGATTTTGGCAAACAAAATTTTCATATTTCGGAGGTTACAAGTTGGAAAAGATTGATGAGAATCGAGTAAAAGGCTTTTGAAAATTTCGAGTGATATTTGAGGTAACAAAAACCATTGAATTTATATGTGATTGACGACTATTAGTAAGGCATAAGTCCTTTGACCAAAAATGCTTAAGTGTGAAGTTGTTGCTTATAAGTGAGATACGAATGGGAGAGTATGAGGATGAGAATGAACCACCCATTGATTTTTGGAAAATTTCAAATTGTTATGACTATTATCGAAGTAAAAAGGATGGTGGTGTGGTTATCATCGAATAAGAAATTCCTCGTAATAAGTTAGGATTTATAGTTGTGTAAGAATGAGTATCAAATGAGATTCTTGGGTAATCCTCAATATAGAATTTGAATTGCTGAAGTGACGGGATACAATTTCCTTTAAGTATCGTTGTGCAAGTTTGTCCATTGTATCGGTTTCTTTCATGGCTAGAAAGTGAGCAGTTTTGGCGAGATGGTCAATAATAACCCAGATGATGTCCTAACCGCATACCGTCTCTGGTAGTTAATGGTGAATTTCTTCCCATTTCCATTGTGGGATTTCGGGTTGTTGTCATGTAACTAATAAGATTCAGTTTTCGGGCTACATTTCTCCCCATAATAGTTTCACCATTCTTGCGAGGTATACAAATAAATTTTTCCCATTATAAATAAATTCCGCTTTCATCCTTGAAAGTCAGTTCGTTCCAACTATTTCATCAAAGCTTCCTAGCTCGATGAGTATTAGGTTAATCTTAAAGTTCATCCCAAATCAAATCTTACTGTACTACTGTGAAAAATTCTATCTCTTCTCAAATAACATATGCCTGTACGTAGGTAACTAATCCTTTTCAACTACTACATTAAAACTCTCAAGTTTGGTTAATATGAGGTCATCTTCCAAATGACCCACCTGTTAATCTTAAAGTACTACTTTAAATTATTCCTCTATCTTCCTCAGTTTACCATTTGCTTGTGTCCTATAGAATACTTAATTTCCATGGTTGTGGATGGTTTATTATTCATGATAATGCTAAGGTTCTTAGATGTAAGGTTTCTATCATTCTAGTATTAAACAACTCCAAAACAATAAAACGTTGTGCCGAAACGTACCCTAACAAGAATCAGGATCCATGCAAGTTTCCATAATGATTTCTTTACCGCAGGTAAGTTTAAAGTTTTTCCTATATGAGAACTTTCTCCTTAAATGTCCAGGGTGTCGATATTTATAACAAATTTTCGGGTTATCAATTCTGCAATCAAAGCCCTCCTTGTATAGTATCTGGGCTACGTGGTTGTTCCTTCCCTACCTTTAACAGACTATAATGCGTATGCTTAAATGATCCTTGCCAAAATTTTCCCTGGATCACCCCATATTCCTCATGTAGTAACATTGGAACTTCTGCATGATTTACTTCAATATAATCACGCTGGCCTGGCGTCATTATATTGTAATAAATCGTACGTTCATTCCAATATCATTTCATATGGTCAATGTAACGTGATCATTTCCGATTATACACAATTTCATCTAACGGTGCTTTATCTATGCCATCTCAAACGGAATCGACATAACTGATCTCACAGTTTCTCGATGTGGGTGCGTAGGTTCCGTGGACCATGTATTAATGCCTAGGTGTCCCGAAGTTCCTTCAAGGGTTCGGATTCAGGTAACGTCGTTAGGTTTCTTCTAGATATTCATTCCGGGTCTCGCGTTGGGTTGTACGTGTAGCAAGTAGTGATACGATATGCCTCGAGGCGACTCGCAAGTCTTTGGGTATGGCTGAGCATCGGTAGAAGACACTATGACCTCATTAAAGGGAATGCCTTCCCGATTTCTCCAATGTCTAGGAGTGGTAGGGACCTAAGTGCAGAAGTGTCGTTAGATCGTCGAGTAATGGTGAAGAATGAAAGAGATAAGTGACGGTCATGAAGCATACAGGGTATGTGTTAACTGAACAATCTTCTAGATTGCGTGAAGTAATGTTTCGATCTCTGGAACGGTGGGACAGTAGTAATAGATGGATTACGCTACTGGTTCTTAGGGTTAGACGAGTGGGAAGGTAGTTCAGGAAAACATCTGAACCGGGAAGGATAAGTTCTCCAAGGCAGTATAGCGGATAGTAGACAGATAGTAAGAGCGTAATCAGGCATAACAACTACAGCAGCCTAGATCATTTATAGCAGCACGTGGCATGGCAATAGCAACAGTATCATACCGAAGTAACATACTAGGAGCAGATAGTAGCACGCAGTAGCGAGAATAAGCAAATGCATACATCGGGTTTACATAGCAGTAAAAGGAAGCGGTAGCATGCAATCGAAAGTAGATAATAGCATGCAGTAGCGAAAGTAAGTAATAGCATACAACATATAGCAGTAAGAGTAGGCAGCAGCATGCAGTAAGTTCAGCGAAAACAAGTAAACTAGCAAGTTGTAGATTAGTCCTATTAGTGAATCCTAATCGGGTCGGTCTTAGACTCACTAATGCAACCTAATTCCCTACAACCAATGCTCTGATACCAAATGTGACGCCCCGTACTAAATCATCATGTACGGACCATCAACAACAGGATCATTACAAGGTTAAGTACTATATGCGATTTCAAAAAGAGTTTGCATTCATAAATAAAGGTGACGTCATAACTAACGTCAAAAGTTTTACATCCCAAAAGTATGCTTCACTAAGCAAATAAATAAGTGTAGGTGACCCCAAGTGGTCGTTACAATCATAGCTCAACAGTAATAATGTTTGAATGCAAGATAAAGTAGTTAATGCGGTGACAACTCTAAGCAGCGGGTGTCTACAGCACAACTAGTACACAGCGGAAGCTAGCAACCTCAAGCACCTGAGAAATACATGCTTAAAACGTCAACACGAATGTTGGTGAGCTATAGTTTAAGTATAACAGTAATGTAAGTAGGCCACGAGATTTCAGTGCTACAACGAGCGTTTCAAAACAGTAATCCAAATCAGTATGTTTAAGTATATGCTCAACCGTGGGCACTCGGTAACTAACTTAACGTTTAAATAATAATACCCCCTGAAAGTACACTTGGCGAGTGCTTATGTTTACGAAGTATTAAACACTCATTGACTGCTAGCGCGACTAGCCCGAGTGGGGATGTCAAACCCTATGGATCCATATCTAAGATTCGCGTTCACCGGTTCATAAACCAATGATTAAACGTTACCGAGCTAAAGGGAATCTTTCTGCCGTTATATAACCCACACATATATAAAGTTTAAGTACTCATGCCTAGTATGTAAAACATAAAATTCGCATGTATTCTCAGTTCCCAAAATAAGTTAAAGTAAAAAGGGAATGCTATAACTCACAATGATAAGTAGCGGTTAAGTTGAGTCGGGAAAGGTGTGCAAGTAATTGGTCCGAAGTCCTCAACCTAAGTCAAATAGTACTAAGTCAGTAAGTCGTCTCAAAAGGTTTATATGTATGTAATTAAGGACATAAAGGTCATCATCAATCATCATCAAACAAAAGGTACAAAGTAAGTTTCGTTTATAAAAGAAGTTTAAAACGAAGGCTGATATCGGTCAGTCTCCACGGCCTCTACACAAACCGAACAGAGGTGAGACCAGTGGCCATGGCTCCGTATATGAGTCCTCTAGTTGTGGTAAAATTTCCAGAAGCAAACTCGTCTTAGTTTGACCGTGGCGACGGTCGAAGTGCGAGTAGGTCAGAAATTTCAGCACAACGTTAAAAGGACATAGTGACGATCGGAGGGCCATAAATCCTAAACCGTAACTCGGATGAAGACAAGTCTTAAACGAAAAATTATCTACTCGAAACGAGTTATTTGAAAATCATAATCACAACAGCCCAGGTCTACTGATCTGTTACAGAAACAGAAAAACAGTAGGTACGAGACAGAAAGCAGAAAAATAATGGGTTCCGGTGGGGTTGGTGCTTGATGTTCATCATGGTTCTCATCCTTGATGCCTATAGCTTCAAGTGTACAACTCATTGATGTGTTTACATTATCTTTACCAAGTTTTGACCATCATAACCCAAGTGCAAGTCTAAGACATGAAGCACAACTCACTTAAGAGTTGTATGTAGTTTGATGAACCAAAGTTACACCAAGGTCTTAGTTCTTAACACATACATGAAGTATAGAAGTAACATTGAACTATAAACTTGAAAATAACTAACTAATCAAGATCATAAGTAGTAGAACATAGTTCTTAGTTTGATCTTGAAGATCCAAGACTCAAAAGTCTTGATCTAAAAATATTAAGTTTAAATCTTAAGTAATAACACTTGTATCTTTACTTTAATGAAACCATAAGCTACAAAACTTAGATTATCATCTTGTAAAGAGTATGTAAGCCTTAAAGCTCTTGTTCATGACAAAATAAGAAGACCATAAGTTATATAAACTTAGATCTTACACAAGTATTGAAGTTATAACTAGTAAGTTAAACTTCTATGTTCTTGAAAACTTATAAAGTTAACTTTTGTTCAAGAAGGTATGAGATCAAGACCAACTTGTGGTACTTGACCAACAACAACAACAAACATGAAATTAAAGTGTATAAAATGAAGTAATGAACTAAATGAACAAGTTACTAAGTCATGATTGTTCATACTTTTAAAGATTCAACCAAAGTTTGATCTTTAAGTAAAGTAAACTTTAAGTTTACTTCAAGAACTACAAGTATGATTTTAATCAACACATGATCTTGCAATCTTTTAAGAAAGTGTATGTAGAACATAACTAGTAAGTTAAGTTCTTGTGTGTTCTTGAAGATACAAGATAAAAGAAGAATAACTAGGTAGTTTGATTCTTGAAAACAAGTAAGTAAAGAAAGATAACAACTAGTAAGTAAGTAACAATAATCAAGTAAACAACTACAACTAACAAAAGATTATAACAATCAAAGAATGATGATGATTAAAGGGTGTATATATTTTGGTTTTTGGCCAAGAAAGAAGAGAGAAAATATGTTCATGTTACTTACAATCTTGAGAGAAAAGTGAGATGAGAGAAAAGTGCAAGTAAGTGTGTGTTTTTTGGAATGAATGAGGTATGAGTGAATGCTAGCACATAAGTTAACAAAATTGAAACAAAAAAAGCTCCCCTTGGCCTACCAAAACCGTTGGTTTGAATGAGCATGGGGGGAAGGGGATTGTCCACAAGATTAAGCATGTTAAAGCCTTAAAAAATTGGATACTAAGGGTGTTTACATGGGAGGAACAAGTAACTAGATTCCAATAAGTCTTAAACTAATTAGTTAAGTTTAAATGATGATACTTACAAGTGAAAGACATGGGCTAAATAGTCCAACTAAGAAGTACGGTGGGCATATAAGCCCTAATTCAAGAGTCCATTTACATTAATCAAGCCCAAGCTCAAGTAATTAACAAGTAAGTCCAATAAAAGCCCAAGTGATTAACTAATAACCATAGTTAGTCAAAATGATTAATAAAACTTAATCATGAATGCAAATAATATCTAAAAATATTATTCGTGAAAGTTCGTGTGTCACAAAAACGTGTCGGGCATCCAAAAGTCACGTACGGTTAATCATGGTATCATGTAAATGTAATAACATACATTCGTTAAATCTCAAGTATTAATAATAATTATTATTAATTAAACATTGGGAAAACCAGGGTCGTTACAATATCAATAATTATTGCAACGTAAAGACACGGGAGAACTAAAAACACTATAAAGCCAAGAGTATAGTAAAAGTGAATAGATTCCTCCAGCGGCAGATGAAAAAGAAGAATGATAGATATGAAAGTTAGGAGTATATCAAGAATCAGTTTTGGATGAAGCATATTGATGAATACTTTAAAGTATGAGTTGAGGGAGGAAGAATAGAAGGTGAGCTGTGGAAATAAAGAAACGAAGGGAGTGGATTTATAGCGAAAAATCTGACAGAGCAATCGTGACAGGTTATCGCATTTAATCAAAGAAGATCCTAATTTTCTTAATTACTGAAGAACCAAATCTTATTACGAAGATTTTCTCTAAATCCCTTGAATTCCGGAAATCAACCATGGCTACGTCACCAGTTAAGGCGAAGATGCATTTACTCATTTCACTCTTTTGTGATAGCTTCACTCGTACTCTTTACAAAATCAAATGGTTTTATCTATATTGCTCAATGATGATAAAATTCTAATTTTCAGCTTGTATGTGTCATAAAAACATACTTATTGTCAGCCATGACCATCCTAATCAAATTTCAGGATGAAATTTCTTTAACGGGTAGGTACTGTGACGACCCGAAAATTTCTGACCAAATTTAAATTTAAAATTTATATGATTTTGACCGACGATTCACGAACAAATTTTTGTAACTAGACATGAATAATATATATATATATATATATATATATATATATATATATATATATATATATATATATATATATATTATAATGTGATAAAAAAATAATAATAACTTAGTCATAAAATGTTTAGATTTAAAATAATATTATAATATATATATATATATATATATATATATATATATATATATATATATATATATATATATATATATATATATATATTAGGACGATGATTTTAAGAAGCAAATGACCATAACACTCAAAAGTATAAGTTAAATTTTAATTAGTATACTCATTGGTGAAATAAGTCTAATTATTGATAAAGGTACACGTCGCGAAACGTAAAGTACAAGTTTTCTAAGCGTACAAAAGGACGTTCGAAAAATCGGAACCGGGACGTAATATTATAATATTATATTATAATATAATATTATATTTTTTATATATATATATATATATATATATATATATATATATATATATATATATATATATATATATATATATATATATATATATATATATATATATATATATATATATATATATATTAGGACGATGATTTTAAGAAGCAAATGACCATAACACTCAAAAGTATAAGTTAAATTTTAATTAGTATACTCATTGGTGAAATAAGTCTAATTATTGATAAAGGTACACGTCGCGAAACGTAAAGTACAAGTTTTCTAAGCGTACGAAAGGACGTTCGAAAAATCGGAACCGGGACGTAAGTCGAGGGTCAACGTACAACACATCGGTGTAAAAATTACAAGTCAACTATGCACGTGAATATAATATAATATTTAATTAATTCTAAAGATTAAATATATTATATATTAAATAATATTATTTATATTAATCATATGAGAAAAGAAATGTCGGCAAGGTTTTTTCAAAGTTCATGAGCTGTAGAAAGTAACCATGCGATCGCATGGATTAATGCTTTAGACCCCATGCGATCGCATGGGGGTTAGGTACCAAAATTGTGTATAAAGCTGATCGATTTTGCTCGACTGGTTCATCATTTTTCTTTCAATCTTTCAATATCTCTTCTATATATATATATATATATATATATATATATATATATATATATATATATATATATATATATATATTAATATTATTATTATTATTATTATTATTGTTATTATTAAGATTAGTATTATTATTAATCTTATGGATAGGAGTATTATTATTAGTAGTATTATACATAATACTATTAATCTTTTGGATAGGAGTATTATTATTAGTAGTATTATACATAAAATACTACGACGAGGTCATGAGTGCATTAATTTCAAAACGGATTTTATGAGCGGGATGAAGCTAAGGTAATTATGGGTTATAGCTATGGAGGTTATGGGTAATGTTCGGGGGTAGGCTCATGAGGTCAAACTAGTGTTTATCATCTCCGTTGCGTCTACGTACTTTCCTACAATATTGAATCACAATATTGATACGTGAGTATTCATATCTTATCTTTTATATATTAATAGTGTATCCATGTCTAGTGCTCGAGTATATATGTTTATGCATGCTTGTATGCTTTAATTTTGTAGCAAATAGTTTATGATGAATCACGAATTTGATACATATGCTACTGATATAAAGTATATGATATGCATGTTTTTGGAAAGCTAGCAAAAAATTATTAACTTTTCATTTAGAAATCGCGTGCTTTCGATGAATGGATTAAAAGATATGGTCAACTGAATTATGATTAACATTAATTGGATTGCTTTTGAATCTGCAATTAATATTTAA
The DNA here is from genome assembly GCF_046630445.1 of Rutidosis leptorrhynchoides. NCBI lineage: Eukaryota > Viridiplantae > Streptophyta > Magnoliopsida > Asterales > Asteraceae > Rutidosis > Rutidosis leptorrhynchoides. The sequence continues at coordinate 399,608,187 of NC_092338.1, forward strand.
ATAACTTGTCCATGAGATTGATAAATTAGATTTTTAGATATTACTAATCGAGTAAATGAATTTCTATATAAGGCACGTTTCGTTTTGTTGAACAATTGTCAAAGTTGACTGTCTTATCATATTTTAAAGCTTTACAAACACTGTAATATGATTTTACGAGTATTGAAAAATTATGTGAAACAATGAAATATTTTCGATTGCCATGATAATTCAAATATAATATAGCTACTGAAATAAATAATATTTTAAGTTGATAAACTATAAATTCGTTCAATTATCAAGACTTATACTATGTTAATAAACATGCATAGATTTAAAGATCATATTGGGTCAGGTTGACTTTTGAGATAACTTTTGTTAACTTTTGTATGTCGGTCTCGAGCATTAGGATTGTGATACATTATGACCCGACCTAGCTTGTTAGACATGTATTGACCAACATATGTTCTCTAGGTTGAGATCTATGGTTATTTTGCATTCCGAGTTTCGGTCACATTTCGGTGAATGACCTTATGTGCTCCTAAGGTGAGTTTCATTTGCTCCCTTTTTAATTGCTTTTGCAATCTATATTTTTGGGCTGAGAATACATGCACTTTATTTTAAACGTAATGGATACAAGTACATACTAAATTCTACACCGAGTTTAAACCGAAAATCCCTTAGCTTTGGTAACTAGTAACTGCCGGTTATAAGAACTGGTGGGAGCGAGTAGTAGTATATGGATCCATAGGGCTTGATATCCCCGTTCGAGCTAGAGCACTAGTCTTTTAAAGGACGTATACTATTTGAGAAGCGTACACGTTGGTTTGCGTGTATTATTAAGATGATTATACAAAGGGTATAAATTATATATATGTTAAGTTTAGTTACCAGGGTGCTCAATTTCGTAGAATATTTTGATAAACGTTTCTGGATGAAACAACTGAAAACTTGTGATCTACCTTTATATACAAATTATGCGCAACATTAAAACTATGAACTCACCAACCTTTGTGTTGACACTTTTAAGCATATTTATTCTCAGGTTAATAGAAGTCTTCCGTTGTTTGCTTATAAATTATACAAGATATGTGCATGGAGTCATACATGCTTTATTCGAGAAAACTTTGCATTCACAAAATCATCACCATGTATCTTATTTTGACTGCATTGTCAACGGATGTATTATGGTAAACTATTATATACGGTGATTGTCAACGGATGTATTATGGTAAACTATTATATATTTATTTATGGCGTGCCTTTTCAAAAGAATGCAATGATTACAAAATGTATCATATAGAGGTCAAAACCTCACTATGAAATCAATGAATGATGTATTCGTCCAAGTGGATTTGGACGGGTCATCACAGTGTTGGTGGATGCCTGAAGGCTCTGCATGACGTGGTAGTGAGTGCCTTTATCTCACACACACACACACACACATGAATCTCTCAATTTCGACGGTTGTAAAGTCTTCATGATGACTTGGATACGAATAGCATGAAAAATTTTATATAACAAGCAACGAAATTTTTTTTATAGAAATCGTTTAAGGTGACAATGTAAGAAAAGAAACGAAGTTCTTAGTAAATATAGACTACTCTAAGTAAAATATCTTTTGATTAAAAGAATTGATTTGTAAATGTGAAAGTAAAATTTCACTTGTACTAGTCAAAAATAAGTAATTATTTACTTTATTATATATAACATATACGGTTTCTAAAATTTGTACGAATGGCAATAAAATAAATTTATTTTTATAAAACTTTGAGAGGATCGCACAGTAAAACAGTGTGAGTAAAATTTGGGCAAACAAAATTTTCATATTTCGGAGGTTACAAGTTGGAAAAAGATTTATGAGGATTGAGTAAAAGATTTTGAAAATTTCGGGTGATATTTGAGGTAATAAAAACTATTAAATTTAAATGTGGTTGATGACTATTAGTAGGGCATAAGTCCTTCGACCAAAAATGCTTAAGTGTGAAGTTGTTGCTTATAAGTGAGATACGAATAGGAGAGTACGAGGATAGGAATTAACCACCCATTGATTTTGGAAAATTTCGAACTGGTATGACTAATATCGAAGTACGAAGGATGATGGTGTGATTATCATCGAATAAGGAATCTCTCGGAATAAGTTAGGATTTAGAGTCGCGTAAGAATGAGTATCAAATAAGATTCTTGGGTAGTCTTTAATATAGAATCTGAATCGCTGAAGTGACGGGATACAATTTCCTTTATGTATCGTTGTGAATGTTTGTCCATTGTATTGGTTTCTTTCATGGCTAGAAAGTGAGCAGATTTGGTGAGATGGTCAACAATAACCCAGATAGTGTCCTAACCGCCTACCGTTTTCGGTAGCTTCATGATGAAATCCATTGTTATTCATTCCCATTTCCATTGTGGGATTTCGGGCTGTTGAAGTAACTCAGATGGCTTTTGGCTCACCATTCTCGTGAAGTATACGAATAATCTACTCACTATAAATAACTTTCGCTTTCATCCTTGAAAGCCAGTCTGTTCCAACTATTTCATCAAAGCTTCCTAACTTGATGAGTATCAGGTAAATCCTAAAATCTATTCCAACTATTGCATCAAGCTTCCCAAATTGATGGGTGTTAGGTTAGTCTTAAGGTTCTATCAAATCTTATTATACTACCGTGAAAAATTCTATCAATCTTCTCAAATAACATCTACTTGTGCGTAGGTAACTAATCCTTTCCACTACTACTTTAAAACTTCCAAGTTTTGTTGGCATGAGGTCATCTCCAAATGACCCACCTGTTAATTTTAAGGTACTACCTTAAATTATTCCTCTATTTCTGCCAGCTTACCATTAGCTTATCCTATAGAATACTTAACTCTCATGGTTGTTAATGGTTTATTAGTCATAACACTAAGGTTCTTAGATATAAGGTTTCTATCACCCTAGTATTAATAAATTTTGAGAAAATAAAACGTTGTGGCGAAACGTACCCTAACTAAAATCAGGATCCATGAGAGCCTCCATAGCTGAGATAATGATTGCTCTACCACAAGTAAGTCCAAAGTTTTTCCTATTGGGAACTTTTTCCTTAAGTGTTCAGGGTGTCTATATCTATAACAAATTTTCGGGTTATCAATTCTGCAACTAAGGCCCTCCTTGTACAGTATCTGGGCTAAGTGGTTATTCTTTCCCTACCTCTAACAGACCATAATGCGTATACTCAAGTGGTTCCTACCAAAATTTTCTCTGAATCACTTCATTACCTTATATAGTAACATTGGGACTTCTGCATGATTTACTTCAATATAATCACGCTGGCCTGGCATCATTATATGGTACTAAATCGTACGTTCATTCCAATATCACTCCATATGGTCAATGTAACGTGACCACTTCAAGTTCTACTCAATTTCATCTAACGGTGCCTTATCTATGCTATCTCAAAACAAAATCTACATAATTAATCTCACGACTTCTCGGTGTGGGTGCGTAGGTTCCGTAGGTCATGCATCAATGCCTAAATGTCCCGAAATTTTCTTCAAAATGTTCGGGTTCAGGTAATGTCATTAGGTTCCTTTCTAGAAATTCAATCTGGGTTTCGTGTCGAGTTGTACGTGTAGCAAGTAGTAATACGATATGCCTAAGAGTGTTAGGGACCTAAGTCCATAAGTGTCATTAGATCGTCGAGTAGTGGTGAAGAATGAAAGAGATAAGTGACGGTCATGAAAGAATACGGGATACGAGTCAGCTTGCGGAAACTGAACAACCTTCTAATGTTCATACGTTGTACGTGGCTAACTAGGGTGAGCTCGGGGGGGTGGGGCGAGGTGCGGTTACTCCGACAAGTCTTCACATATCTCCTCCTCTGAGGATCAACTTTAGTGGGCGTGTAATACGAGGGGTACTCTTCCTGTATTGCGTGAAGTATGTGATGACCCGGAAATTTTCGATCAAATTTAAAATTAATCTTTACATGATTTTGACACAACTAAATATATAAAAATATTTATCATTTTAAATATATATACAACATAAATAAATATAACATATAAAGTAAGATATAATATAAGTAAAAGTTTTAATGGATTTTAGAATAGATTCTATATAACTGAAATTATATAAATAACAAATGCTAATAAATAAAATTATGTGATTTCATTATATATTTTAATAATTATACAAATGATATAGGTTCGTGAATCCGAGGCCAACCCTGCATTGTTCAATATCGTCGTTTGTATTTTTACTACAAAATACAAAATGTGAGTTTCATTTGCTCCCTTTTTAAATGCTTTTGCAATATATATTTTTGGGACTGAGAATACATGCGCTACTTTTATAACTATTTTACGAAATGGACACAAGTAATTGAAACTACATTATATGGTTGAATTATCGAAATCGAATATGCCCCTTTTTAATAAGTCTGGTAATCTAAGAATTAGGGAACATACACCCTAATTGACGCGAACTCTAAAGATAGATCTATCGGGCCCAACAAGCCCCATCCAAAGTACCGGATGCTTTAGTACTTCGAAATTTATATCATTTCCGAAGGAGGATCCCGGAATGATGGGGATATTCTTATATGTATATTGTGAATGTCGGTTACCAGGTGTTCAATCCATATGAATGATATTTTTGTCTCTATGCATGTGACGTATGTTTATGAGAAATGGAATTATGAAATCTTGTGGTCTATTAAAATTATGAAATGATTATTTATGTTAAAATAATGAACTCACCAACCTTTTGGTTAACACTTTAAAGCATGTTTATTCTCAGGTACGAAAGAAATCTTCCGCTGTGCATTTGCTCATCTTAGAGATATTACTTGGAGTCATTCATGATATATTTCAAAAGACGTTGCATTCGAGGCGTTGAGTTCATCAAGATTATTATTAAGTCAATTATAGTAAGATATATTACGAAATGGTATGCATGTTGTCAACTTTCGATGTACTTAAAGATTGTCTTTTCAAAAACGAATGCAATGTTTGTAAAATGTATCATATAGAGGTCAAGTACCTCGTGATGTAATCAACTGTTGTGAATCGTTTATAATCGATATGGACTTCGTCCGGATGGATTAGGATGGGTCTCTATAGTTGGTATCAGAGCGGTGGTCTTAGCGAACCAGGTCTGCATTAGTGTGTATAACTGATAAGTCGTTAGGATGCATTAGTGAGTCTGGACTTCGACCGTGTCTACATGTCAAAAATTTTGCTTATCATTTTTGTCAGAAATCATCAGATTATCATCCTTAGGAAATTACGTGCTTATCATTCTTAGTCTAGACACATCTCACTGCAATAATTGCATGAATAGTGTATAGACAAAATTCATATCTTAGCATATCTACTAATCCATATCTTAGCGTATCTGTCACTGTAGACTTTATCTGACACGTTTCCTTAATTTTCTCCGTAATTCACGGGATCTTTGGAAGTATGTATAGATATTCTATATATAATTAGAATATCATTCGATATTCAAAAATCATTTCATATCAAAACCCTTTAACTGATCGTGAGAGATGGACCCTACACCTAGCTTGGATTCCATTAGTTTCGGAAGCGATTTCGAGATGTATATTGAGGCAGACTCCGAAGTTAATGAACCAGAGGTGCCTCAACCATTTAGTTATTTTTCTTTCTGGAGGAGATGGGGGTGGGTCCGAGACTTACTCACTCGATGGAGAAATGAAGAAGGCGAGCCCTACCGCGAACCAAACTTACCTCCTAACATCGGAGAAAATAATGTACTCACCGGTGAACCTATGCGAAACACTGTATTCACCCTTCTTACTAAAGTTTTCCACCTCGAAGGTCGCATTACTGTAATCTCAGAAAATATTCAACCTCTACTTTCGAATACCAATCGAAGGGGAATATTAGAAGAAGTTAGGGAACTTCGAATTTATAATCAAGATCTATCGAATTAGATGAGTGGATGGATAGAAATGATAGAGGGTAGGATAGAAACCCTGACAAGAATGGTGCGTGATTTACAAGCAATACTTACTTCACTAACATCATCAACAACCTCAGAACCAACAACACTTGTAGCACCGACAGCAACAGTACCACCATCAGCAGCACCAGCAGCATAACCAATACCAACAACAACAACATCAAACGCCTCAACATCTCATTCGGTACCTCGAATATAATCATCGTTCTACGAATCGTTCTACATAAACTATCTTCATCCTTCATGGCAATTATGTGATCTTTAATGTTTTAGAGATTATGTACTCTAGTTTTAGCCGTAAATCTGATGAGTTTAATATCACATTGACTCATTAAATCCATGATTACGTCTGAAGAAAATATATATGTATATATGTTTTCATAAAGATTGTAATTAAAAATTCTTTTGTACAAACTGTTAATGGTAAAAATATTTTAACGGGTAGGTAATACCCGAGGAATATTCAGATTTCACATTAATAAGTTACACTGTACATTTTTCGAAGCTGATTCAACAGTCGTTTACTATCCTACTTACATCCACCGATATACAAATTCGTTCACTACAGAATAACCATATTCATCCAATTTCATATTGGGATTTTGATTTATCAGAATCCAACAAGTGGCATAATGAAGAAAACATTTGACAAAGTAAAATTTGTTAGAAACAAACAAATTAACTATGAGAAATTTTGTTAAGAATCCACGCTAACTGTTCCTAGCTAATTGTTCCCAGCTAACTGATTACACTTTATTTATCGCAATTTAATTATCGCAATTTACACTTTACGCATTTTATTTATCGTCATTTAATTTCTGTTATTTACTTTACGCATTTTATTTATCGTCATTTAATTTCTGTTATTTACTTTACGCATTTTATTTATCGTCATTTAATTTCTGTATTTATTTTACGCACTTTAAATATCGGGACACGTATACAAGGTTTTGACATATCATATCGACGCATATATATATATATATATATATATATATATATATATATATATATATATATTATTTGGAATAACCATAGACACTCTATATGCAGTAATGATCGAGTTCTCTATACAGGGTTGAGGTTGATTCTACAATAATATATATACTTTGAGTTGTGATTAAGTCTGAGACATGTACACGGGTCATGATACGTATTAATTAATTCGAATATTATATATTAAACTATATATGAATTATTGGACTGTTAACTATGGACTATCGACTGTGGACTAATAATATTGGACAAATTAAAATGGATTAAAATATTGATTATAACATATGAAACTAAACAATTCTTCAAGTTTGCCACTTGATTTCATCTTAAACCTCATTTATATCTTGACGATTACAATTTGCGTTCAAACCTTTCATGATTCTTAAAAATACCTCAACCGAGAGGATGAACCAACCGCACTTCATCTACGAAAGAAGAGATTGACGCATTTAGTTATGCATCTGAAAAACTCTCTAAAACTGAGTAAACGTTTAACACTTAGTTGTGCTAATTCCTTTAGTGTTATATTTACCCAAAATAACTTGGTAAATTCCTTTCAAATTAGCCAATTTCGTCACAGCTCCAGCAAGTCAACTTTGACTTTTCATTCGAAACAAACTTATTATAACCTTGATTTATATGCGTGCTCTTTTATTGTTATCGGGGAACCTTTTGTATTGCACCATATTACCAGCAAATGTACCAGCAACCTCGTCGCTCCTTGGTTTAAATCCCTGCGACAAATCACTATATTTATCTATTGAAGTCTCATCATTTACTCATCTACATCTTGTAACAATAATTTCCATACCAACAATCGGGAATCATCAATCATTAATCTCGAATCTCGCAAGTGTTTTCACTTCAACAGTTATATATACATATAACGTGTAATTCCTGGGAATTTTGATCTTCAATTCTGATATTCTGAACAGCACTCAGTCTACAAATCAATACATTGAACTTTGAAAAAGCTGAATGAAGCAGCAGAAACTGTAGGCAACCGTAAACGACCTTAATCGTCGGAAGTTGATGATAAAGAATTGTATGTTGGCAAAGCTCAGAAAAATTTTGAAACTGAAAAATTGATTGAGCAAACTATGAAGGAAGCCGTGGACAAATCACAAAGAATAAGTTTGACTTCAAAGAATCTAAATGATTCAGTACCTGCTGAAATCATTAACGAATACCTTGCTTTTGACTCCAAACTCTTGCGGACAAATTTTTTTCACCATCCTTCGATATTAGAAATTCAAAGATATCATCGTATCTTTCATTATAAATATCCTCCATATTTCTGAAGATATTTTTTTATAGCTACTCTTATCTGAAATCATTAATCTCTTCGTACTATCAGTGTTACATCATATAGAAACTGTTAGTTTCTATATTCTGTAAACTTTCGAGCTTAAAATATGAATGTTACCGAAGTAATGTTGGAAATTGATGCATGAATTAGTATAATATAATGACACTTGATCAACGTGGTTATATTACAGTAAGTCATGCTGAGTTTCTGAATGGAACGTGATGATTCACAGACCATAACGTCATCATGTGCCATATCAAATAACTTTTTCATTCTACTTAACTTCTGAACATATCAAGAAAGTATATTCTTGATAATTCTATCCTTAGAGATTCTGGTAAATTGACAAATAAAATCGTGCTATTACGTTTATTCTTGTTTAGAACATTACGTTCATTCGAGACTCCATACTTACGAATTCTGGACCATTACTTGCGAAAAGAAAATAAAAATATGAAGCTCCGAAATAGAAAGGGGGTATAAATTGCAGCAAATAAGAGAGAGCATTAACTGTGAATGACAATGATTATAGAAGATGGAAGCAGGGACTTCAAAATATAAAGGAGGATATAAAGCTCAATAACAACACAGAGGTTACAAACCGTAGATATTAATACGAATAACAATATAAAGACACGGTATAATTAAGAATAGTATCACCCCAAGCTTATATTAAAAGTAAATGGATTTTTCTGGTGGAAGATTGAAAAGAAAGATGACAGAAATGATAATTAGGAAAATATCAAGGTTTAGAATTGGATTAAGCATTTTCACAATCTTTTGAATTTGGGAATTGAGTATAGAAGTGGTGAAAACTAATGGAACGAAAAAGGTAAATTTATAATGGAAATATCAGATGTAGCAATCGAGACAGATCATCACATTTAATTAGAGAGATTCTAATTCCCTTAAATCCTGAAGAATCCGATCTTATAGATTTTGAAGATTTTTCTTTGAATCCCTTGAATTCCAGAATTCAACCAAGGTGACGTCAAAAGTCAAGACGCACTTTATTTTCTAAATTCAACCATGACTAGTCAAAAAGTTATGATGAAACATGTCTTTCTTATTTCACTCTTCCGTGATAGCTGTAACATCCCGCGTTTTTTCGTTAAATTTAATTTTAACACCGTCTTTTTTTTTTAAAACATAATATTTCGTATTTAAATTAATAGTTTCCGTGAGTAACGTTCATTATATTCCCGCTATTTAATTTTGACATCACCCGTTTACTCGAGCGTTTTAAAAAAATATTCGTTTAGCTTATTCCCGCACCCGCTCTGAAACTTGAGGGACTAGTTCCGCCACTTGACCAAAGAGGTGGCTAGTAGTTGACTAGTCAACCACTCACCACCTCCACCCACTCATTCATCCATTTTTTTTTTCTTTCTTTCTTTTTTTTTCTCTCAAGAACACAAACATAAATCATCATCTAAATCCGGATCGGGAAGCAAACTTCAAAACAAATTACATATTCGTGATCCTCTCATCATCCTCTTCGATTTGGTACCAATTTCATCCATTTTGGGTAACTTTCTAAAATCACTAATTTTCTTTAAATTCGTGTTTTTGACTTAAAATTGTGTTAGTTAGTGTCTATGGCTCGTGTATAATATGAATATATGTTTTGTTTGCTCGATTTGTTGATTTAGAGTAACTAGTATGAACTTTGAAATGGGTGTGCTTAATCTTTGATTTTGGATGATTAAATGTTGTTTAATTGTTAAAGTGCATGTTTTAATTGTGTTACTAGTATCATTAGCCACATTTTGATGTGTAGGTTGATTAAGAAAACTTCAAAAACCCGATTAAGGATTTTGTGATGTTGACTAGGGTTTGATAGACTTTGAAATGAACTTTTGATGCGTTGAATGCTTGTTAATGTTGTTAGTAAGTGTTTAGATGCAATGTATGCTTAATTACCTTCAAAACGGCATATCATATGTGTGAATTGGATTCCCGAAACTTAAAATGCGATTGATGAACTTGAAACTTTGAAAATGGACTTTTATTGATCACTTGATGAGATTTCGGCTATTGAAAATGATGTTTTTGCTTGTGAAAGGTAGTTAATTGTATTCCTTGTCAAAAGAGCTTTCCGATGGTATAAGATACATGTTCTAAGTGTTTTCGGTGCATGAGATGTGTTAAATTGTATTTTGGTTCGTGACTTGGACCATTTTTCTGCAAACTGCATGTTTCCCAGGTATTGCGCGCCGCGCATATACCCGCGCGCCGCGCAGAATTAGAAATCCCAGATGTTTGCCTTCGTGGTTAAGTTCTGACCAGGATTTACACTTGGGTGCGCGCCGCGCAACCCTTTGCGCGCCGCGCATATGCCCAGCTCATTTTAGTTTTTATTTTTCCTTTCACAAAATGTTTCCCGCTTAACCGTAACTCCGATTAACATGAAAATCGGCTATTGTGTTCATATATGATTTCTCATCAGGGGAAAATTGTCGGATACCCGACCCGACCCCGTTGACTTTGACTTTGACCAAGTTTGACTTTTAGTCAAACTTAACCAAACTTTTATACAATCATTCTAACATGCTTTTATACTTGATTCTTGTATGAAACTTGACAACGTGATTCACATGCTATACTAATCGAGTCGTAACGAGCCATAGGACTAATTGAACACATTTCACCCGACCTTGTGTCGTAACCGGTTAATTGATACAACTTACTTGTTTAGGTCAAGGCTAAGCAACTATCATGCACACGTTTACTTGTGAAGTACTTTTATACTCGTGCACTCGAGGTGAGATCATAGTCCCACCTTTTCAACAACTTTTTATACTTTTAAATTGTGGGCTGAGAAACATATACTTTGTTACATTTTGTACTACTTACTTTTATACTTTGAACACAAGTACAAGGAAAACAAACATTCCACAGCGAGTTAGAACAAAAATCCTCAATTCGATTATCATTAGTTACACTTGCAGGGTGTAAGCGAGAACTTATATTGTGTGGCCATACGGGTTTGACAAACCCTCATTACGGACGGTTCGCTACCGTCTACGGATGAAATATATTTTCGAGAAACAGTGTATGTTCTAACACTATTGTGATGGGGTTCTATGGAAGGAAACGTTAAGTCTTGATAATTGGGTACTCGCGAACAATACTTTTGGAATGCAAACGATTATGATAATCAACGTTATGGGAATACTAAATCTTGTGGTTCAAAAACAACGTTTGTTACAAACACCTATGATTTCACCAACGTTTTTCGTTGACAGTTTTCTATATGTTTCTCAGGTTCATACTTGGCTATTTGATACATGCTTCCGCGTACACTCATACTTGCTTGGAGTCGAGCATACATGCATACACTCTGATTTCTTGCTTGGGGTCAAGCATACATACATACATACATACGCTAGTGATAGCACCTTTAGATTCAAACATATTGTTTGCATACTTACGTTATTTATAGCAACTGTGATTTTCAACTTATATTATGTCGCAAGTTATGTCATTTATACTTTACAATTTTTTGTAATCTTAGACTTGTTGTCGAACAGTTTTGAAAACTAAACTTGCAAGTCTTGTACCTTTCAAATGAATGCGACATAATTTTGGTCAAACGAGTCTCATATAGGGACTACGACCACGCAACGGGACCTAAGTTAACGGCGCCGTCAATAACGGTTTTGGTCGGGTCGTCACAAGTGGTATCAGAGCGTTGGTTGTAGGGAACTAGGACGTGCATTGGTGTGTCTAACAGAGTCGTTAGGACGCATTAGTGAGTCTAGACTACAACCGGATAGTTAGCATTTGCATTCTGACATACATTTGCTATAGATAGCACTTACTTGACTACTTGTGCATTATACTTGAATCATTCTTAGGCAAACTTTTTTTAATGGTACCCAACCTTCATCATACGAACTCGTATTCCACCACTTTTTGGTAACACACGTAAATTCATGATTCATACACGTATGGATGACGACGACTTCATTAGTCACACTTGTTCGGGAACTCTGTCTCCCGGATTGTTATTTGCCACCGTTTCAACTTACTATCGGTTTTCCACTGGTGTTTCTTGCTATCTACTTTTTGGTGTTACTACCATCACTACTCTAGGTGAGTATCGTCATCACAAATTATCACTACGGTTGCGTACTTTTTGTTATCATGACTCGTTACTCTTTTCATACCTGAATACCTTATTGTCTGACTCGAACCACATTGCCGTGGACAATCATTTATACACTTCCCTCGGGGAACGCTTCTTTATAGTTGCACTAATTCTTTCGATTCAATACGAGTCACGTTAGAGACGTTGTTACACTTTGTGTATTTTAAACTTCACGATTACACGAACTTGAATCTATAGAGTGATGTGGGAATGGAGGTATGAGTTAGCGTAATATAACGACACTCGATCAACGTGGTTATATTACGGTAAGACATACCAAAGTTCTAGTGACACGTGATGGTGGTTAGACTCGATCAACCTAAACACCACCATGAGCCATGTACATGACTTCATCTATTCATGTTGGACATCTGAAAACTCCGAGAATATTGATAACAACCATACCGGGGACACACCTTCGATTTTTGTCGAACTATACTTATGCTTCCGAATGAATTACCGATTCCTTTCGACTTCAACCGTATGTTACACGTGTATACTATCTCGTCCTCGCACAGTCTTATTGACTAACTAAAATTTACTCGTTATGCTCACATCGGGGCGGAAACTTCTCTTGCATCACCCTCGTACTTCCGGTTCAGGAGGTCCTTACTCTAAATTCTCAATGGAGAGCGACTCTTCACGTCATACAAGTATTCGCCGCGAGGGTGGATAGTCCTAACAATCGTTTTCAAAACCAGATAAGAACTTGCCCCGACGAACATTTTTGGAAACCGATAAATCTTCCGCGACGCGAATTTTCTTGAGAAACTTGTCCTAGCTAACGTTTTCAATTCCTAGCAAACTTGTTCAATATGCCTTAGGGAAATGTACCCCGTTTCGGATCGAGATCCTCGTTTCACTTCTAGATTTTGGAGTGCCTTACAAAAAGCCTCGGGACCGCGTTTATACATGAGTACCGCGTACCTTCCACAACCCGACGGACCGAACAAACATGCGATTTAAACCTTGGAAACCATAATACAAGTTTGTATTACCAACTTCAAATTTACTTGAGAAAAGTATTTTCCTTTAACCGAATCCTCGTACTACAATGATTTTCATTCGAGTTTTAACGTCACTCCTTTTGAAACCACATGTGACCGGAAACGTCATTCTCCTTTGTCGAACCAAGTAAACGATGATCAATTCACCGGGGCCGAAGTTATTCATGAGCAACCGAGAAAATTTATTCATATTCAGGTAAAACCCTACGCGACTCGTAATCACCAAGAGCTACGCCGATGTTAGACGTAAACATTTCAAATTCCACATGGGAAACCGCGTCACGTTAAGAGTCGCACCTTGGAAAGGTGCAATCCGTTTCGGAAAAACGTAGGAAGCTAAATCCGCGATATTTTGATCCTTTAAATTCTTGGGGTGTTTTGGACCCGTCGCTAGCCGTTTAGACTTTTCCGACTCATTTTGGGTCTCCGTTTATCCTACATTCAATGTATCAACTCAAAGACGTGTTTTGCGAAACGAGAACTTGTTATCTCCTTTGATGAACTCACTACCGACGATAACCCTCACTTCCTAGGAGGACCGGTTGAAACCATAAATCGTGAAGCCAAACCTTAAAACAACATATGATCCCGACCGTCAAAATTCGTTGAAATACCCTAGGACGTACTTCTCCCTCACTCGTAGAATTGGCAACGCAAGATCTCGAGGAAGATTTAACAACTACTACTTCCAACTAAATTTCGGGACGAAATTTCTTTTGAGGCGTGGATAATGTAACATCCCGCGTTTTTCCGTTAAATTTAATTTTAACACCGTCTTTTTTTTTAAAACATAATATTTCGTATTTAAATTAATAGTTTCCGTGAGTAACGTTCATTATATTCCCGCTATTTAATTTTGACATCACCCGTTTACTCGAGCGTTTTAAAAAAATATTCGTTTGGCTTATTCCCGCACCCGCTCTGAAACTTGAGGGACTAGTTCCGCCACTTGACCAAAGAGGTGGCTAGTAGTTGACTAGTCAACCACTCACCACCTCCACCCACTCATTCATCCATTTTTTTTTTCTTTCTTTCTTTTTTTTTTCTCTCAAGAACACAAACATAAATCATCATCTAAATCCGGATCGGGAAGCAAACTTCAAAACAAATTACATATTCGTGATCCTCTCATCATCCTCTTCGATTTGGTACCAATTTCATCCATTTTGGGTAACTTTCTAAAATCACTAATTTTCTTTAAATTCGTGTTTTTGACTTAAAATTGTGTTAGTTAGTGTCTATGGCTCGTGTATAATATGAATATATGTTTTGTTTGCTCGATTTGTTGATTTAGAGTAACTAGTATGAACTTTGAAATGGGTGTGCTTAATCTTTGATTTTGGATGATTAAATGTTGTTTAATTGTTAAAGTGCATGTTTTAATTGTGTTACTAGTATCATTAGCCACATTTTGATGTGTAGGTTGATTAAGAAAACTTCAAAAACCCGATTAAGGATTTTGTGATGTTGACTAGGGTTTGATAGACTTTGAAATGAACTTTTGATGCGTTGAATGCTTGTTAATGTTGTTAGTAAGTGTTTAGATGCAATGTATGCTTAATTACCTTCAAAACGGCATATCATATGTGTGAATTAGATTCCCGAAACTTAAAATGCGATTGATGAACTTGAAACTTTGAAAATGGACTTTTATTGATCACTTGATGAGATTTCGGCTATTGAAAATGATGTTTTTGCTTGTGAAAGGTAGTTAATTGTATTCCTTGTCAAAAGAGCTTTCCGATGGTATAAGATACATGTTCTAAGTGTTTTCGGTGCATGAGATGTGTTAAATTGTATTTTGGTTCGTGACTTGGACCATTTTTCTGCAAACTGCATGTTTCCCAGGTATTGCGCGCCGCGCATATACCCGCGCGCCACGCAGAATTAGAAATCCCAGATGTTTGCCTTCGTGGTTAAGTTCTGACCAGGATTTACACTTGGGTGCGCGCCGCGCAACCCTTTGCGCGCCGCGCATATGCCCAGCTCATTTTAGTTTTTATTTTTCCTTTCACAAAATGTTTCCCGCTTAACCGTAACTCCGATTAACATGAAAATCGGCTATTGTGTTCATATATGATTTCTCATCAGGGGAAAATTGTCAGATACCCGACCCGACCCCGTTGACTTTGACTTTGACCAAGTTTGACTTTTAGTCAAACTTAACCAAACTTTTATACAATCATTCTAACATGCTTTTATACTTGATTCTTGTATGAAACTTGACAACGTGATTCACATGCTATACTAATCGAGTCGTAACGAGCCATAGGACTAATTGAACACATTTCACCCGACCTTGTGTCGTAACCGGTTAATTGATACAACTTACTTGTTTAGGTCAAGGCTAAGCAACTATCATGCACACGTTTACTTGTGAAGTACTTTTATACTCGTGCACTCGAGGTGAGATCATAGTCCCACCTTTTCAACAACTTTTTATACTTTTAAATTGTGGGCTGAGAAACATATACTTTGTTACATTTTGTACTACTTACTTTTATACTTTGAACACAAGTACAAGGAAAACAAACATTCCACAGCGAGTTAGAACAAAAATCCTCAATTCGATTATCATTAGTTACACTTGCAGGGTGTAAGCGAGAACTTATATTGTGTGGCCATACGGGTTTGACAAACCCTCATTACGGACGGTTCGCTACCGTCTACGGATGAAATATATTTTCGAGAAACAGTGTATGTTCTAACACTATTGTGATGGGGTTCTATGGAAGGAAACGTTAAGTCTTGATAATTGGGTGCTCGCGAACAATACTTTTGGAATGCAAACGATTATGATAATCAACGTTATGGGAATACTAAATCTCGTGGTTCAAAAACAACGTTTGTTACAAACACCTATGATTTCACCAACGTTTTTCGTTGACAGTTTTCTATATGTTTCTCAGGTTCATACTTGGCTATTTGATACATGCTTCCGCGTACACTCATACTTGCTTGGAGTCGAGCATACATGCATACACTCTGATTTCTTGCTTGGGGTCAAGCATACATACATACATACATACGCTAGTGATAGCACCTTTAGATTCAAACATATTGTTTACATACTTACGTTATTTATAGCAACTGTGATTTTCAACTTATATTATGTCGCAAGTTATGTCATTTATACTTTACAATTTTTTGTAATCTTAGACTTGTTGTCGAACAGTTTTGAAAACTAAACTTGCAAGTCTTGTACCTTTCAAATGAATGCGACATAATTTTGGTCAAACGAGTCTCATATAGGGACTACGACCACGCAACGGGACCTAAGTTAACGGCGCCGTCAATAACGGTTTTGGTCGGGTTGTCACAATAGCTTCACTCGTACGCTTTGAATAATCGAATCATTTTATCCATATTACTCAATGATGATAAAACTCTATTTATCAACTCATATTCGTCATGAAAACATTTTTATCGTTAGCCATGATGACCTCACTTAAATTTCGGGACGAAATTTCTTTAACGGGTAGGTACTGTGATGACCCGGAAATTTTCGATCAAATTTAAACTTAATCTTTACATGATTTTGACATAACTAAATATATAAAAATATTTATCATTTTAAATATATATACAACATAAATAAATATAACATATAAAGTAAGATATAATATAAGTAAAAGTTTTAATGGATTTTAGAATAGATTCTATATAACTAAAATTATATAAATAACAAATGCTAAAAAATGAAATTATGTGATTTCATTATATATTTTTATAATTTACAAATGATATAGGTTCGTGAATCCGAGGCCAACCCTGCATTGTTCAATGTCGTCGTTTGTATTTTTACTACAAAATACAAAATGTGAGTTTCATTTGCTCCCTTTTTAAATGCTTTTGCAATATATATTTTTGGGACTGAGAATACATGTGCTGCTTTTATAACTGTTTTACGAAATGGACACAAGTAATTGAAACTACATTATATGGTTGAATTATCGAAATCGAATATGCCCCTTTTTAATAAGTCTGGTAATCTAAGAATTAGGGAACAGACACCCTAATTGACGCGAACTCTAAAGATAGATCTATCGGGCCTAACAAGCCCCATCCAAAGTACCGGATGCTTTAGTACTTCGAAATTTATATCATGTCCGAAGGAGGATCCCGGAATGATGGGGATATTCTTATATGCATATTGTGAATGTCGGTTACCAGGTGTTCAATCCATATGAATGATATTTTTGTCTCTATGCATGGGACGTATGTTTATGAGAACTGGAATTCTGAAATCTTGTGGTCTATTAAAATTATGAAATGATTATTTACGTTAAACTAATGAACTCACCAACCTTTTGGTTGACACTTTAAAGCATGTTTATTCTCAGGTACGAAAGAAATCTTCCGCTATGCATTTGCTCATCTTAGAGATATTACTTGGAGTAATTCATGACATATTTCAAAAGACGTTGCATTCAAGGCGTTGAGTTCATCAAGATTATTATTAAGTCAATTATAGTAAGATATATTACGAAATGGTATGCATGTTGTCAACTTTCGATGTACTGAAAGATTGTCTTTTCAAAAACGAATGCAATGTTTGTAAAATGTATCATATAGAGGTCAAGTACCTCGTGATGTAATCAACTGTTGTGAATCGTTTATAATCAATATGGACTTCGTCCGGATGGATTAGGATGGGTCTCTACAAAGTAATGTTTCGATCTCGGGAACGTTGGAATGGTAGTAACAGATGGATTACAATACTGGTCCTCTGGGTTAGATGAGTGGGGAAAGGGTTCAGAAAAACATCCGAACGAGGAAAGATAAATTTTCCAAGTCGGTACAGCAAATAGCAAACATGAAGCAAGCACGTAATCAGTCATAATAACTACAGCAGCCTAGATCGTCTACAGCAATTCATAGCATGGCAATATTAACAGTATTAAGCAGAAGTAAAATGCAATAAAAAGCAGATAGTAGCATGCAGTAGTGAGAATAAGCAATATCATAAAGCAAATTCACATAGCAATAAAAGTAAGCAGTAGCATGCAGCAGTTCATATAGCAGAAAAGGTAAATAGTAGCATGCAGCAAGCTCTGCAGAAACAAGTAAACAAACAAGTTGTAGATTAGTTCTATTAGGAATCCTACTCGGTTCGGTCAAGACTCACTAATGCAACCTAATTCCCTACAACCAATGCTCTGATACCAAATGCGACGCCCCGTACAAAACCATCATGTACGAATCGTCAACAACAGGTGTATTACACGGTATAATACTACATGCTGTTTTAAAACAAGTTTTGTATTCATGAAAAGATAACGTTTTACAAAAGATAACGTGACACAAAGGTCGTTACAAAGCCATTATTCAAAATAACATAAGTTGCGAATGCAAAATAAAAGTTTCATGATTGAGACATCTCTAAGTAATGCAGCGGAAGTCTAACACAGCGAGTCTGTACCAGCAAGTCTATAACACCAAAACAGCAAGTCTAACAGCGGAAGCAACAACATCTAAGCACCTGAGACATACACGCTTAAAAGGTCAACACGAATGTTGGTGAGCTATAGTTTGTTTGTAATCTGTAATGTAATGTAGACCACGAGATTTCGTATTCAAAACAGTATGAAAGTATATGCTTATCTGTGGGCACCCGGTAACTAACTTAACGTAATAATAATATCACCACCTAAAAGTACACTTGGCGAGTGCGTATGTTCTCGAAGTATCAAACACCCGTTAAATACTAGCGCGACTAGCCCGAGTGGGGATGTCAAACCCTATGGATCCATATCTAATATTCGCGTTCACCGGTTCAAAAACCAATGATTAAACGTTACCGTGCTAAGGGGAATGTTTATGCCGTTATATAACCCACACATATATTAAGTTTAAGTACTCATGTCAAGTAAGTAAAACATAAAAAGCGCATGTATTCTCTATCCCAAAAATAGTTAAAGTAAAAAAGGGAAGCTATAACTCACAGTGAATGTGCGGTAAAAGTCGATATGAAAAGTATGCAAGTAGTAAGTCGGTCCGAAAGGTCGTCAACCTAAGTCAAAGGTCACTAATTCAGTATGTTCTCCCCAAAAGTTTAAATGTGAATAAATTAAGTCTTAAGTATCAACATCATCATCATTCGTAAAAGATAAAGTAAGTTTTCAACAAGAATAGAGATCGAAACAATAGGCTGACTTCAGACAGCTGTTACGACCTTTATTCAATTCAAAAAAATGCGTGGTTAATGGCCAAGGCTCTGTATGTGAGTCCTCTAACCGCTATCCAATTTTCAGATCCTAACTCGATGTCGTTTGACCGTGGCGACGGTTCAAGCGCGAGTAGGTCAGAATTTTCAGCACGTCATTAAAAAGGAGTAGTGACTTTCGGAAGGCTATAAATCCTAAACCGTATATCGGATTTAGGCGAGTCCTAAACGAAAAGTCATCTACTCGAAACGAACTATCTGAAAATCAATTTTACAGAAGCCCCAGAAGTCTGATCAGACCCCGAAAAATAGTTAACAAGTGCTCCGGTGGGTTTCTTAGTGCTTGATGCTCATTACGGTTCTCATCCTTGATGTGTGTAAGCTTCAAGTGTACAACTCTTTGATGTTTTAGCATCACTTTGAACAAGTTTCAACCATCAATACACAACTAAGAGTAAAAGCTAATATTCTACAATTTTTGAACATCAAGGTTGCCTCTTTATTGCATAAACACCATAAAGCTTCAACCTTTTTCCTTTTGACACAAGTTTTATGCATCTTCATCATATGAGATGATGAAGACTTGATCTTTATCATCACAACAATCACAAAAAGGTTCCAAGTAAGTGAGATCTAAAATGATAACTTAGATCTCAAGTATTAAGAAACCTTAAGCTAGAAAGCTTGGATCTTTACAAGATTAATGAGACCATAAGCTAGAAAGCTAAGATCTAGTAAAAGTAATGAGAACATAAGTTAAAAAGCAAAGATATTTAACAAAATAATGAAACCCTAAGCTAGAAAGCTTGGATCTTTAAGTGTTTCCAACATGTTAAGCAATCAAACTTGTTAAGACTTGATTAATTGAAATAGGTTACATATAGACAATTGACCACCCAAGTTGACCGGTGATTCACGAACGTTAAAACTTGTAAAAACTATACGATGACATATATATGGTTATATATATAGTTAACATGATTTTATTATAAGTATGTATCTCATTAGGTATTTTAACAATGAGTTATATACATAAAAATGAGACTATTAATTTAAGAAACTCGAAAACGATATATATAACGATTATCGTTATAACAACGTCTTACTAGGTACATATGAATCATATTAAGATATTGATACACTTGGTTAATTATGTTAAATGATAAGTAAATATATTATTAAGTGTATTAACAATGAAATACATATGTAAAAATAAGACTACTAACTTAATGATTTCGAAACGAGACATATATGTAACGATTATCGTTGTAACGACATTTAATTGTATATATATCATACTAGGATATATTATATATCATAATATCATGATAATATAACAATTTAACATCTCATTTGTTATAATAAACAATGGGTTAACAACATTCAACAAGATAGTTAACCTAAAGGTTTCAAAACAACATTTACATGTAACGACTAACGATGACTTAACGACTCAATTAAAATGTATATACATGTAGTGTTTTAATATGTATTCATACACTTTTGAAAGACTTCAAGACACTTATCAAAATACTTCTACTTAACAAAAATGCTTACAATTACATCCTCGTTCAGTTTCATCAACAATTCTACTCGTATGCACCCGTATTCGTACTCGTACAATACACAGCTTTTAGATGTATGTACTATTGGTATATACACTCCAATGATCAGCTCTTAGCAGCCCATGTGAGTCACCTAACACATGTGGGAACCATCATTTGGCAACTAGCATGAAATATCTCATAAAATTACAAAAATATGAGTAATCATTCATGACTTATTTACATGAAAACAAAATTACATATCCTTTATATCTAATCCATACACCAATGACCAAAAACACCTAAAAACACTTTGATTCTTCAATTTTCTTTATCTAATTGATCTCTTTTAAGTTCTATCTTCAAGTTCTAAGTGTTCTTCATAAATTCCAAAAGTTCTAGTTTCATAAAATCAAGAATACTTTCAAGATTGCAAGTTTACTTCCAAGTTTTCTAAATCCATTTCAAGTAATCATCCAAGATCAAGAAACCTTTGTTACTTACAGTAGGTTATCTTTCTAATACAAGGTAATAATCATATTCAAACTTTAATTCAATTTCTATAACTATAACAATCTTATTTCGAGTGGAAATCTTACTTGAAATTGTTTTCGTGTCATGATTCTGCTTCAAGAACTTTCAAGCCATCCAAGGATCCTTTGAAGCTAGATCTATTTTTCTCATTTCCAGTAGGTTTATCCAAGGAACTTGAGGTAGTAATGATGTTCATAACATCATTCGATTCATACATATAAAGCTATCTTATTCGAAGGTTTAAACTTGTAATCACTAGAACATAGTTTAGTTAATTCTAAACTTGTTCGCAAATAAAAGTTAATCCTTCTAACTTGACTTTTAAAATCAACTAAACACATGTTCTATATCTATATGATATGCTAACTTAATGATTTAAAACCTGGAAACACGAAAAACACCGTAAAATCGGATTTACGCCGTCGTAGTAACACAGCGGGCTGTTTTGGGTTAGTTAATTAAAAACTATGATAAACTTTGATTTAAAAGTTGTTATTCTGGAAAAATGATTTTTATTATGAACATGAAACTATATCCAAAAATTATGGTTAAACTCAAAGTGGAAGTATGTTTTCTAAAATGGTCATCTAGACGTCGTTCTTTCGATTGAAATGACTACCTTTACAAAAACGACTTGTAACTTATTTTTCCGACTATAAACCTATACTTTTTCTGTTTATATTCATAAAATAGAGTTCAATATTAAACCATAGCAATTTGATTCACTCAAAACGGATTTAAAATGAAGAAGTTATGGGTAAAACAAGATTGGATAATTTTTCTCATTTTAGCTACGTGAAAATTGGTAACAAATCTATTCCAACCATAACTTACTCAACTTGTATTGTATATTATGTAATCTTGAGATACCATAGACACGTATACAATGTTTCGACCTATCATGTCGACACATCTATATATATTTCGGAACAACCATAGACACTCTATATGTGAATGTTGGAGTTAGCTATACAGGGTTGAGGTTGATTCCAAAATATATATAGTTTGAGTTGTGATCAATACTGAGATACGTATACACTGGGTCGTGGATTGATTCAAGATAATATTTATCGATTTATTTCTGTACATCTAACTGTGGACAACTAGTTGTTGGTTACTAATGAGGACAGCTGACTTAATAAACTTAAAACATCAAAATATATTAAAAGTGTTGTAAATATATTTTGAACATACTTTGATATATATGTATATATTGTTATAGGTTCGTGAATCAACCAGTGGCCAAGTCTTACTTCCCGACGAAGTAAAAATCTGTGAAAGTGAGTTATAGTCCCACTTTTAAAATCTAATATTTTTGGGATGAGAATACATGCAGGTTTTATAAATGATTTACAAAATAGACACAAGTACGTGAAACTACATTCTATGGTTGAATTATCGAAATCGAATATGCCCCTTTTTATTAAGTCTGGTAATCTAAGAATTAGGGAACAGACACCCTAATTGACGCGAATCCTAAAGATAGATCTATTGGGCCTAACAAACCCCATCCAAAGTACCGGATACTTTAGTACTTCGAAATTTATATCATATCCGAAGGGTGTCCCGGAATGATGGGGATATTCTTATATATGCATCTTGTTAATGTCGGTTACCAGGTGTTCACCATATGAATGATTTTTATCTCTATGTATGGGATGTGTATTGAAATATGAAATCTTGTGGTCTATTGTTACGATTTGATATATATATAGGTTAAACCTATAACTCACCAACATTTTTGTTGACGTTTAAAGCATGTTTATTCTCAGGTGAATATTAAGAGCTTCCGCTGTTGCATACTAAAATAAGGACAAGATTTGGAGTCCATGTTTGTATGATATTGTGTAAAAACTGCATTCAAGAAACTGATTTCGATGTAACATATTTGTATTGTAAACCATTATGTAATGGTCGTATGTAAACAGGATATTTTAGATTATCATTATTTAATAATCTACGTAAAGCTTTTTAAACCTTTATTTATGAAATAAAGGTTATGGTTTGTTTTAAAAATGAATGCAGTCTTTGAAAAACGTCTCATATAGAGGTCAAAACCTCGCAACGAAATCAATTAATATGGAACGTTTTTAATAAATAAGAACGGGACATTTCAGTTGGTATCCGAGCGTTGGTCTTAGAGAACCAGAAAATTTGCATTAGTGTGTCTTATCGAGTTTGTTAGGATGCATTAGTGAGTCTGGACTTCGACCGTGTTTTCTTTAAAAATGATTGCTTAACATTTTTGTTGGAAACTATATATTATTAACATGTATATATTATGTGATATATTAATCTCTTAACATGTTTGATATTGTGTGATAGATGTCTACCTCTAGCACAAATCCCATTGACTCACCTAATAATAATGAAGAGTCGAATATATATTGGACTGATTCACAAGTTCCTGAAGAAGAACCGGAAGAAGAATCAGAACCGGAAGAAGAATTAGAACTGGAAGAGGAGGAACCGGAGGAGGAAATAGAACCGGTGGGGGAAATAATAAAACGGTTAAGTAAAAGAAAATCCTCAACCAACCAACCAAGGTTAATTATGGTCAATGGTGTTTCCGCCAAGGAAGCAAAATATTGGGAGGATTACCAATTCTCCGATGAATCGGATTCCGACGAGAATTCCGATGATGTTATAGAAATTACCCCAACTGAATTTAAAAAGGCAAAAGAAAATAATAAGGGAAAGGGCATAAAAATAGAGAAATCTAATTCCAACCCCGAAGAACTTTATATGTATCGTCAACCCCCGAAGCCCTTAAGTTGTAACAATGACCCGGGAACCTCTAAACCACCAGGTTTTTCTAAACCGTTGTGGAAAATGACAGCTCGTATTAGGGGAACATCATATATCCCTAGAAACTTGGCAAAACGAACCAAAACTGAAGAAGAAGAAACGAGCAAGTCGGAATAAGATAGTTGTATTCGTGTGGTGTAATATATGTAATATAGTGTGCTTATGCTTTATGATATATGTAAAAATTGATTGTATTAATAAGTATTTTTTTTTATGAATCTAACTCTTGTCTATTTTATAGTATAAAAACACAAAATGGATAGATAACCCAATATTTTAAGAGACCTACCCGGAGACATGATTGATGAAATCTTGTCTAGAGTCGGTCAGAATTCTTTGGCACAACTATTTACGGCGAAATCAGTTTGTAAGACATTCGAAGAACGTTCCAAGAATGTCTTGGTTTATAAGAGACTTTCGTTTGAAAGATGGGGGATATCACATTGGGAAACCCATAAGTTACGATGTGTTTACTTTGACGCATATATTGCGGGGAACCCAAATGCTATTTTACGCAACGGGTTAAGAAATTATTTTGACTCAATGTATCCGAATATAGGACTTCATGATTTAGAAAAAACGGCTAACATGCAACATAAAGAAGCATGCTATGCTTACGGGTTAGTAATGTTCGCTTCTCACCAAAGTGAGAAAAAGAACATCGGGCTACAACTATTAAACAAAACGTTCCCACAAGAGGCGGACTCGGTAATTGGGGTAAGAAATGAGGTTTTTAGGTTATTACGAGACTGTTGGTCATTACGTAACCCTCGTCCCGTTGACGACGTTACAACACGCTGTCTTATCAACGGCCATAACGGTTATGTTCCACAAGACCACGGATGGGAAGTAGTCCTAGTAAAACTAGAATGCATGACTTGTTTCTGGACGTATGAATTACGTGTCTTTATTGCCTTTGCTGAACGACTTGTGTACTAGCTAGAATTATCTTCACAACTATCTTGCATCAAAGTTATTGTGTGCTATATTTCATGCTTTATGTAAAATAAGCGGTATTGTAAGTTTGTAAAATATTGTATAAAAGTTTGAACGCGAAATATTATTATAATCAGTTTTTCATATAGAATTGTAGTAGTTGAATTGTATATTAGCTACTAAGTATGAACTTAACGGGTAGGTACTACCCGAATTTAAACTTATAAAACGCTAATATTAAGAAAAAGCTTTTATAAATGAGTTCATATTATGCTACGAAATACTATTAACTACTCTTAGTATTCTGTATGATTAACTTGTTCCATTTGACTATTTTGAAGGAAATGGCACCGACTACTCGACACACCGTGAATATGAATGAAGAGGAATTCCATACTTTTCTAGCTTCAAACATAGCCGCAGTACAGGCTGCGCTACATACCAACAATAACCTTGGATCTAGCAGTACAGGAAATCGTGTAGGATGCACCTACAAAGAATTCACTGCCTGCAAACCTTTGGAATTTGATGGAACTGAAGGACCGATTAGATTGAAACGGTGGACCGAGAAGGTCGAATCGGTGTTTGCCATAAGTAAGTGTACTGAAGAGGACAAAGTGAAGTACGCTACGCATACCTTCACAGGTTCTGCGTTAACATGGTGGAATACCTATCTAGAGCAAGTGGGACAAGATGATGCTTACGCACTACCGTGGTCAGCATTCAAGCACTTGATGAATGAGAAATACCGTCCCAGAACCGAGGTTAATAAGCTCAAGACAGAACTTAGAGGGTTACGAACCCAAGGATTTGATATTACCACGTACGAAAGACAATTCACAGAATTGTGCCTATTGTGTCCGGGAGCGTTCGAAGATGAGGAAGAGAAGATCGACGCGTTTGTGAAAGGATTACCGGAAAGAATCCAAGAAGATATAAGTTCACACGAGCCCGCCTCCATACAACAGGCATGTAGAATGGCTCACAAACTAGTGAACCAGATTGAGGAAAGAATTAAAGAACATACGGCTGAAGAGGCCAATGTAAAGCAAGTCAAAAGAAAGTGGAAGGAAAACGGTGATAAGAATCACCAATACAACAACAACAGCAATTACAATAATAATCGCAACAATTATCCCAACAATCGCAACATCAATCGCAACTACAACAAACGGCCCAACAACAACAACAACAACAACAACAACAACAACAACAACAACAACAGCAACTACAACAATCATCCCAACAACAATAACAACCGCAACAACAACAACAATCAAAAGCAGCTATGCCAAAGGTGTGAAAAGTATCACTCGGGGTTCTGCACCAAACTTTGCAACAAGTGTAAAAGAAATGGTCATAGCGCGGCGAAGTGTGAGGTCTACGGACCAGGGGTTAACAGAACGAAAGGAACAAATGGTGTCAGAACGAGTAATGGCGGAGCAAGTAGTGTCGGAGCAAGTTATGCCAATGTAGTTTGTTATAAATGTGGAAAACCGGGCCACATTATTAGAAATTGCCCGAACCAGGAGAACACGAATGGACAAGGCCGCAGAAGAGTTTTCAATATTAATGCGGCAGAGGCACAGGAAGACCCGGAGCTTGTTACGGGTACGTTTCTTATTGACAATAAATCTGCTTACGTTTTATTTGATTCGGGTGCGGATAGAAGCTATATGAGTAGAGATTTTTGTGCTAAATTAAGTTGTCCATTGACGCCGTTGGATAGTAAATTTTTACTCGAATTAGCAAACGATAAATTAATTTCAGCAGATAATATATGCCGGAATCGAGAAATTAAACTGGGTAGCGAAATATTTAAGATTGATTTGATACCAGTAGAGTTAGGGAGTTTTGATGTAATAGTTGGCATGGACTGGCTGAAGAAGGTGAAAGCAGAGATCGTATGTTATAAAAATGCAATTCGCATTGTACGAGAAGAAGGAGAACCCTTAATGGTGTACGGAGAAAAGGGCAACATGAAGCTACATCTTATTAGTAATTTGAAGGCACAAAAACTAATAAGAAAAGGTTGCTATGCTGTTCTAGCACATGTCGAGAAAGTACAAACTGAAGAAAAGAGCATCAATGATATTCCCGTCGCAAAAGAATTTCCCGATGTATTTCCGAAAGAATTACCGGGACTACCTCCACATCGATCTGTTGAATTTCAAATAGATCTTGTACCAGGAGCTGCACCAATAGCTCGTGCTCCGTATAGACTCGCACCGAGCGAGATGAAAGAACTGCAAAGCCAACTGCAAGAACTATTAGAACGTGGTTTCATTCGACCAAGCACATCACCATGGGGAGCTCCTGTTTTGTTTTTCAAGAAGAAGGATAGTATATTTAGGTTGTGTATTGACTACAGAGAGTTGAACAAACTTACCATCAAAAACCGTTATCCACTGCCGAGAATTGACGACTTATTTGATCAACTACAAGGCTCGTCAGTTTATTCGAAGATCGATTTACGTTCTGGATATCATCAAATGCGAGTAAAGGAGGATGATATTCCAAAAACTGCTTTTAGGACGCGTTATGGTCATTACGAGTTTATGGTTATGCCGTTTGGATTGACTAACGCACCAGCTGTGTTCATGGACCTTATGAACCGAGTGTGTGGGCCATATCTTGATAAGTTTGTCATTGTTTTCATCGATGACATACTTATTTACTCAAAGAATGATCAAGAGCACGAAGAACATTTGAGAAAAGTGCTAGAAGTATTGAGGAAAGAAAAACTGTACGCTAAGTTTTCAAAGTGTGCATTTTGGTTGGAAGAAGTTCAATTCCTCGGTCACATAGTGAACAAAGAAGGTATCCAGGTGGACCCGGCAAAGATCGAAACCGTTGAAAAGTGGGAAACCCCAAAAACTCTGAAGCATATACGTCAATTTTTAGGATTGGCTGGTTACTACAGAAGATTCATCCAAGATTTCTCCAAAATAGCAAAACCCTTGACTGCATTAACGCATAAAGGGAAGAAATTTGATTGAAAGGATGAACAAGAGGAGGTGTTTCAATTATTGAAGAAAAAGCTAACTACGGCACATATATTGTCATTGCCTGAAGGGAATGATGATTTTGTGATTTATTGTGATGCATCAAAGCAAGGTCTCGGTTGTGTATTAATGCAACGAACGAAGGTGATTGCTTATGCGTCTAGACAATTGAAGATTCACGAGCAAAATTATACGACGCATGATTTGGAATTAGGCGCGGTTGTTTTTGCATTAACGACTTGGAGGCACTACTTATATAGGGTCAAAAGTATTATATATACCGACCACAAAAGTCTTCAACACATATTTAATCAGAAACAACTGAATATGAGGCAGCGTAGGTGGATTGAATTGTTGAATGGTTACGACTTTGAGATTCGTTACCACCCGGGGAAGGCAAATGTGGTAGCCGACGCCTTGAGCAGAAAGGACAGATAACCCATTCGAGTAAAATCTATGAATATAATGATTCACACTAACCTTACTACTCAAATAAAGGAGGCGCAACAAGGAGTTTTAAAAGAGGGAAATTTAAAGGATGAAATACCCAAAGGATCGGAGAAGCATCTTAATATTCAGGAAGACGGAACCCGGTATAGGGCTGAAAGAATTTGGGTACCAAAATTTAGAGATATGAGAGAAATGGTACTTAGAGAAGCTCATAAAACCAGATACTCAATACATCCTGGAACGGGGAAGATGTACAAGGATCTCAAGAAACATTTTTGGTGGCCGGGTATGAAAGCCGATGTTGCTAAATACGTAGGAGAATGTTTGACGTGTTCTAAGGTCAAAGCTGAGCATCAGAAACCATCAGGTCTACTTCAACAACCCGAAATCCCGGAATGGAAATGGGAAAATATTACCATGGATTTCATCACTAAATTGCCAAGGACTGCAAGTGGTTTTGATACTATTTGGGTAATAGTTGATCGTCTCACCAAATCAGCACACTTCCTGCCAATAAGAGAAGATGACAAGATGGAGAAGTTAGCACGACTGTATTTGAAGAAAGTCGTCTCCAGACATGGAATACCAATCTCTATTATCTCTGATAGGGATGGCAGATTTATTTCAAGATTCTGGCAGACATTACAGCAAGCATTAGGAACTCGTCTAGATATGAGTACTGCCTATCATCCACAAACTGATGGACAGAGTGAAAGGACGATACAAACGCTTGAAGACATGCTACGAGCATGTGTTATTGATTTCAAAAAGAGTTAGGATCGACATCTACCATTAGCAGAATTTTCCTACAACAACAGCTACCATTCAAGCATTGAGATGGCGCCGTTTGAAGCACTTTATGGTAGAAAGTGCAGGTCTCCGATTTGTTGGAGTGAAGTGGGGGATAGACAGATTACGGGTCCGGAGATAATACAAGAAACTACCGAGAAAATCATCCAAATTCAACAAAGATTGAAAACCGCCCAGAGTCGACAAAAGAGCTACGCGGACAGTAAAAGAAAAGATATAGAGTTTGAAATTGGAGAAATGGTCATGCTTAAGGTTTCACCTTGGAAAGGCGTTGTTCGATTTTGTAAACGGGGGAAACTAAATCCAAGGTACATTGGACCATTCAAGATTATAGATCGTGTCGGACCAGTAGCTTACCAACTGGAGCTACCTCAACAACTCGCGGTTGTACATAACACTTTCCACATCTCAAATTTGAAGAAATGTTTTGCTAAAGAAGATCTCACTATTCCGTTGGACGAAATCCAAATCAATGAAAAACTTCAATTCATTGAAGAACCCGTCGAAATAATGGATCGTGAGGTTAAGAGACTTAAACACCGATTGTTAAGGTTCGATGGAATGCTCGTAGAGGACCCGAGTTCACCTGGGAGCGTGAAGATCAGATGAAGAAGAAATACCCGCATTTATTTCCAGAAGATACGTCAACACCTCCAACTGCTTAAAATTTCGGGACGAAATTTATTTAACGGGTAGGTACTGTAGTGACCCGAACTTTTCCATGTTTATATATATATTAAATGAAATTGTTATTTACATGATTAAGTGTTTCCAACATGTTAAGCAATCAAACTTGTTAAGACTTGATTAGTTGAAATAGGTTTCATATAGACAATTGACCACCCAAGTTGACCGGTGATTCACGAACGTTAAAACTTGTAAAAACTATACGATGACATATATGTGGTTATATATATAGTTAACATGATTTTATTATAAGTATGTATCTCATTAGGTATTTTAACAATGAGTTATATACATAAAAATGAGACTATTAATTTAAGAAACTCGAAAACGATATATATAACGATTATCGTTATAACAACGTCTTACTAGGTACATATGAATCATATTAAGATATTGATACACTTGGTTAATTATGTTAAATGATAAGTAAATATATTATTAAGTGTATTAACAATGAAATACATATGTAAAAATAAGACTACTAACTTAATGATTTCGAAACGAGACATATATGTAACGATTATCGTTGTAACGACATTTAACTGTATATATATCATACTAAGATATATTATATATCATAATATCATGATAATATAACAATTTAACATCTCATTTGTTATAATAAACAATGGGTTAACAACATTCAACAAGATCGTTAACCTAAAGGTTTCAAAACAACATTTACATGTAACGACTAACGATGACTTAACAACTCAATTAAAATGTATATACATGTAGTGTTTTAATATGTATTCATACACTTTTGAAAGACTTCAAGACACTTATCAAAATACTTCTACTTAACAAAAATGCTTACAATTACATCCTCGTTCAGTTTTATCAACAATTCTACTCGTATGCACCCGTATTCGTACTCGTACAATACACAGCTTTTAGATGTATGTACTATTGGTATATACACTCCAATGATCAGCTCTTAGCAGCCCATGTGAGTCACCTAACACATGTGGGAACCATCATTTGGCAACTAGCATGAAATATCTCATAAAATTACAAAAATATGAGTAATCATTCATGACTTATTTACATGAAAACAAAATTACATATCCTTTATATCTAATCCATACACCAACGACCAAAAACACCTACAAACACTTTCATTCTTTAATTTTCTTCATCTAATTGATCTCTCTTAAGTTCTATCTTCAAGTTCTAAGTGTTCTTCATAAATTCCAAAAGTTCTAGTTTCATAAAATCAAGAATACTTCCAAGATTGCAAGTTTACTTCCAAGTTTTCTAAATCCATTCCAAGTAATCATCCAAGATCAAGAAACCTTTGTTACTTACAGTAGGTTATCTTTCTAATACAAGGTAATAATCATATTCAAACTTTAATTCAATTTCTATAACTATAACAATCTTATTTCGAGTGGAAATCTTACTTGAAATTGTTTTCGTGTCATGATTCTGCTTCAAGAACTTTCAAGTCATCCAAGGATCCTTTGAAGCTAGATCTATTTTTCTCATTTCCAGTAGGTTTATCCAAGGAACTTGAGGTAGTAATGATGTTCATAACATCATTCGATTCATACATATAAAGCTATCTTATTCGAAGGTTTAAACTTGTAATCACTAGAACATAGTTTAGTTAATTCTAAACTTGTTCACAAATAAAAGTTAATCCTTCTAACTTGACTTTTAAAATCAACTAAACACATGTTCTATATCTATATGATATGCTAACTTAATGATTTAAAACCTGGAAACATGAAAAACACCGTAAAATCGGATTTACGCCGTCGTAGTAACACCGCGGGCTGTTTTGGGTTAGTTAATTAAAAAATATGATAAACTTTGATTTAAAAGTTGTTATTCTGGGAAAATTATTTTTATTATGAACATGAAACTATATCCAAAAATTATGGTTAAACTCAAAGTGGAAGTATGTTTTCTAAAATGGTCATCTAGACGTCGTTCTTTCGACTGAAATGACTACCTTTACAAAAATGACTTGTAACTTATTTTTTGGACTATAAACCTATACAATTTCTGTTTATATTCATAAAATAGAGTTCAATATGAAACCATAGCAATTTGATTCACTCAAAATGGATTTAAAATGAAGAAGTTATGGGTAAAACAAGATTGGATAATTTTTCTCATTTTAGCTACGTGAAAATTGGTAACAAATCTATTCCAACCATAACTTAATCAACTTGTATTGTATATTATGTAATCTTGAGATACCATAGACACGTATACAATGTTTCGACCTATCATGTCGACACATCTGTATATATTTCGGAACAACCATAGACACTCTATATGTGAATGTTGGAGTTAGCTATACAGAGTTGAGGTTGATTCCAAAATATATATAGTTTGAGTTGTGATCAATACTGAGATACGTATACACTGGGTCGTGGATTGATTCAAGATTATATTTATCGATTTATTTCTGTACATCTAACTGTGGACAACTAGTTGTAGGTTACTAACGAGGACAGCTGACTTAATAAACTTAAAACATCAAAATATATTAAAAGTGTTGTAAATATATTTTGAACATACTTTGATATATATGTATATATTGTTATAGGTTTGTGAATCAACCAGTGGCCAAGTCTTACTTCCCGATGAAGTAAAAATCTGTGAAAGTGAGTTATAGTCTCACTTTTAAAATCTAATATTTTTGGTATGAGAATACATGCAGGTTTTATAAATGATTTACAAAATAGACACAAGTACGTGAAACTACATTCTATGGTTGAATTTTTGAAATTGAATATGCCCCTTTTTATTAAGTCTGGTAATCTAAGAATTAGGAAACAGACACCCTAATTGACGCGAATCCTAAAGATAGATCTATTGGGCCTAACAAACCCCATCCAAAGTACCGGATGCTTTAGTACTTCGAAATTTATATCATATCCGAAGGGTGTCCCGGAATGATGGGGATATTCTTATATATGCATCTTGTTAATGTCGGTTACTAGGTGTTCACCATATGAATGATTTTTATCTCTATGTATGGGATGTGTATTGAAATATGAAATCTTGTGGTCTATTGTTACAATTTGATATATATAGGTTAAACCTATAACTCACCAACATTTTTGTTGACTTTTAAAGCATGTTTATTCTCAGGTGAATACTAAGAGCTTCCGCTGTTGCATACTAAAATAAGGACAAGATTTGGA
The DNA here is from genome assembly GCF_046630445.1 of Rutidosis leptorrhynchoides. Lineage (NCBI taxonomy): Eukaryota > Viridiplantae > Streptophyta > Magnoliopsida > Asterales > Asteraceae > Rutidosis > Rutidosis leptorrhynchoides. The sequence continues at coordinate 399,641,694 of NC_092338.1, forward strand.
GTCCATGTTTGTATGATATTGTGTAAAAACTGCATTCAAGAAACTGATTTCGATGTAACATATTTGTATTGTAAACCATTATGTAATGGTCGTATGTAAACAGGATATTTTAGATTATCATTATTTGATAATCTACGTAAAGCTTTTTAAACCTTTATTTATGAAATAAAGGTTATGGTTTGTTTTAAAAATGAATGCAGTCTTTGAAAAACGTCTCATATAGAGGTCAAAACCTAGCAACGAAATCAATTAATATGGAACGTTTTTAATCAATAAGAACGGGACATTTCAGAAGATCCTTAAAGCAAAAGGCTAGATCTTCAAGTTTCATGAAGATCATAAACACAAGTTTTGATCGTTTAACAAAATAAAAGAAATCATAAGTTAGAAAACTTAGATCCAACAAAAGTAATGAAGATTCAAAGCTATAAAGCTTGAATCTTCCATGTTCTTGAAGGATTCAAATCAAAGTTTGAATCTTCAAGATATAACAAGATCAAGAAGCTAAAAAGCTTGATCCTTGTATGATGATGATGATGTCGATTCTATGAAGAAGAAAAAAAGAAGAAGAAAATTTAAAACTTACACTTTTTAGAGTGAGAAAGACTAGAGAGAGAATTAGGGAGTAAGTGTGTGTAAAATGAGAATGCGACCAAGTGTGAAATGGGTGAAATAAGGCTTGTATTTATAGTGTTGTAGTGGTGGTGGTGGTCTCCAAAACCGGCGGCCAAATGGGGGGACAAGGGGACACCTTTTTGCTTTTTGTTTAGTGGTGGTCTAAAGGTGGTGCTTATGTTAGGATCTCATGCAACATGTATGGTAATGGTGAACAAAAATGCTAGTATGTTGGCTCTTATAAATGGGTTTTTATCTTACATTTATATGGGTCATAAACTTATTAAAATTGGGCTAATTAAATAGTTCATTAGCTAGAGTAGGGTGGGCTAAAGTACAATAAGGTAGAAAGTTCAACAAGACTAACTAGTGAGCATAAGTAAATTACTAAGCGTAATTAAGCAACTAAAAACCCAAGTAATTGTTATTAGGAAATAACAATTAGTATTATGTAGTCATAATATTCCAATTATGACAAAAGTTAATCGTGTACCAAAGTACATAGCTCGTTCTAGACGTCAAGTGACACTAACGGTCATAAAAGCATTCGAGGATCAAGTTAAGTAACCAAGTACTTAATAACATGTTTTGGAAAATATAAACGAAAGTAATCAATATGAGTAATGATCCCAGAATATAAACCAACACAGTACGCACAAATACGCAGTTTCATGAAATTAACAAGCACAAATATAAGTCGAAAAAGTCGGGCGTTACATTACCCACCTGTTAAAGAAAATTTTGTCCCGAAATTTTGAGGAGTGACTAACAACGGTACCTAATTTGAAGAAGAAGGAGCGTATCAAAGTCCCGAGAGACTCGTGGGCTCAGAAGTGAGTTATTTACCTTGAAAGGTACTTGGGCGTATAAAAGTAAGAAGAGGTATTATGTTATTAATTAAGTCTCTTGTCCTAAGAGATCAACAAATTGATTTCGTTTCTTGCTAACATGAATATGTCATCCGAATATATACCCACAAAAGGAAAGATGATGTTTTTAACCTTACAGGCATCTTCAGTAAGTTGGATGCATGAAATACATCATGAATGTTACTAAACTCATCTAAAACATTGGGCGCTTATGTCGCAATACAAATCTGACAGATAGAATGGAAAACATGGTGATCACAACATACTGCGTGTGAACTTATCCTTGGATGGAATTAAAGCACAGTTCCATAATGTAACTATATCCTTTCAGTTACATGTTGAAGTTAGGGGTAACATCGACTAGAACAACATATAGTTGCAACCAACGAAAGAAGGAATATATAGAGTAACCACAATCAGTGTTATAGAAGTTTTAAGCAGTCCCTTCCAAGAGGATAACAAGATTCATAGATTCTTAAGGTATTTTGTATTACATTTCTGAAAGAAAATCGCACGAAAGGTGTGATCTTTGAACTAGAGTGGACTCTTCGAGCGGGTTGTTCTGAATTTATTCTTATACTTAAGGGTATGCGGATGAGAAGCTACGTGAACCCTTGATCATAAAGAATGGTTTACTTTAAGTGAAAAGGATCTCAAAAATGATTTCTTGTACCTCAACATACTGGATCATACTGGATCATTAGCAGTGAAATATTGAGAGTAGAAATCCACCTAGTGCCTTTCCTACAATAGGGTGACCACTGAGTGTACTTCAGAAAACTGATTTATCGGCCCGCGTTTTTGCCATGTCTAACCTTAAAAGGAACATTCTATAAGCGCAAAGACTTCCTAACAAATTTTATAAAACTGCCATCTAAAGTGGCTCAAGAGTTTTTTTTTTTTTTTTTTAACAAAGATCTTAATCGTAAGCTTTATCCCTAAACGGAGGACGAGAAGAAGTGTGATCCATACATGGTGTAGACTAATACGAAAACCTTTAATAAAATCAACCAAGGAAGTTTTGAAAAAAAAAAACCTTTAAACGTTTGATGTGATAACATAAACGGAACGAAGTTCCTAGTAAATTTAGAAGTATGTACAACGTGTAATATTTTTCACCAAAACTATTTGACTTAAGTTAAACAACTCAATAAAAGAGCGATTTTTAAATAATTTGAAGGTATAACTTAGTATGTACTAACCAGAATAAGTGAAGGTAAATTTATTACTTAATTATATACATACATATATGATTTTATAAATCGCATAAGCGACAGAAAAATGTTATTAATTTCATTTGTCCATAAATCTTGTGAGGACCGCACAAATAAACAACGTGATGAAAAAAATTTGATAAACATAGTTTATCGTATTTCAGAGGTTACGAGTTGAAAAAGATCGAGTGAAAAAATCTTTGAATTATCGGGTGACATGTTACTAGGTAATGAAAACTAATAAATTAAATGTAGTTTTGATAACATAAGTCTTTGGGCCAAAAATGTTCACGTGCGAAGCCGTTGCTAAAAAGTGAGGTATGAAGGATAGAGCATGAGGATGAGAAGTTAATCGTTTCTTGACTTTGCAAAAAGCCAAACAGGTTATGACTAATATTAAGGTCGGAATACCGATGGTGTTAATATCACTAAATGAGAATCCCCTAGAATAAGTCAGGGCTTAGAGTTATGTAAGAAAGAGCATCGTTCCAACAAGTGTGGCAAATAAGATCCTTGGGGTAACGCAATAATTTTGAATGGTTTAAGTGTTGGTGGATGCCTGAAGGCTCTGTATGACGTGGTAGTGAGTGCCTTTATCACACACACACACACACACATGAATCTCTCAATTTCGACGGTTGTAAAGTCTTCAGGATGACTTGGATACGAATAACACGAAAAATTTTATATAACAAGCAACGAAATTTTTTTATAGAAATCGTTTAAGGTGACAATGTAAGAAAAGAAACGAAGTTCTTAGTAAATATAGACTACTCTAAGTAAAATATCTTTTGATTAAAAGAATTGATTTGTAAATGTGAAAGTAAAATTTCACATGTACTAGTCAAAAATAAGTAATTCTTTACTTTATTATATATAACATATATGTTTTCTAAAATTTATACGAATGGCAATAAAATAAATTTATTTTTATAAAACTTTGAGAGGATCGCACAGTAAAACAGTGTGAGTAAAATTTTGGCAAACAAAATTTTCATATTTCGGAGGTTACAAGTTGGAAAAAGATTTATGAGGACTGAGTAAAAGATTTTAAAAATTTCGGGTGATATTTGAGGTAATAAAAACTATTGAATTTAAATGTGGTTGATGACTATTAGTAGGGCATAATTCCTTAGACCAAAAATGCTTAAGTGTGAAGTTGTTGCTTATAAGCAAGATACGAATGGGAGAGTACGAGGATGGGAATTAACCACCCATTGATTTTGAAAAATTTTGAACTGGTATGACTAATATCAAAGTACGAAGGATGATGGTGTGATTATCATCGAATAAGGAATATCTCGAAATAAGTTAGGATTTAGAGTCGCGTAAGAATGAGTATCAAATAAGATTCTTGGGTAGTCTTTAATATAGAATTTGAATCGCTGAAGTGACGGTATACAATTTCCTTTATGTATCGTTGTGAAAGTTTGTCCATTGTATTGGTTTCTTTCATGGCTAGAAAGTGAGCAGATTTGGTGAGATGGTCAACAATAACCCAGATAGTGTCCTAACCGCCTACCGTTTTCAGTAGCTTCGTGATGAAATCTATTGTTATTCATTTCCATTTCCATTGTGTGATTTCGGGCTGTTGAAGTAACCCAGATGGCTTTTGGCTCACCATTCTCGCGAGGTATACGAATAATCTTCTCACTATAAATAACTTTCGCTTTCATCCTTGAAAGCCAGTCTGTTCCAACTATTTCATCAAAGCTTCCTAACTTGATGAGTATCAGGTTAATCCTAAAATCCATTCCAAATATTGCATCAAGCTTCCCAAATTGATGGGTGTTAGGTTAGTCTTAAGGTTCATTCCAACCAAATCTTATTATACTACTGTGAAAAATTCTATCAATCTTCTCAAATAACATCTTCTTGTGCGTAGGTAACTAATCCTTTCCACTACTACTTTAAAACTTCCAAGTTTTGTTGGAATGAGGTCATCTCCAAATGACCCACCTGTTAATTTTAAGGTACTACCTTAAATTATTCCTCTATTTCTGCCAGCTTACCATTAGCTTGTCCTATAGAATACTTAACTCTCATGGTTGTTAATGGTTTATTAGTCATAACACTAAGGTTCTTAGATATAAGGTTTCTATCGCTCTAGTATTAAACAATTTCGAGACAATAAAACGTTGTGGCGAAACGTACCCTAACTAAAATTAGGATCCATACGAGCCTCCATAGCTGAGATAACGATTGCTCTACCGCAAGTAAGTCCAAATTTTTTCCTATTGGAAACTTTTTCCTTAAGTATTCAGGGTGTTTATATCTATAACAAATTTTTAGGTTATAAATTCTGCAATCAAGGCCCTTCTTGTACAGTATCTGGGCTAAGTGGTTATTCTTTCCCTACCTCTAACAGACCATAATGCGTATACTCAAGTGGTTCCTATCAAAATTTTCTCTGAATCACTTCATATTCCTTATATAGTAACATTGGGACTTCTGCATGATTTACTTCAATATAATCACGCTGGCCTGGCATCATTATCCCTAAATCGTACGTTCATTCCAATATCACTCCATATGGTCAATGTAACGTGACCACTAAGTTCTACTCAATTTCATCTAACGGTGCCTTATCGATGCTATCTTAAAACAAAATCTACATAATTAATCTCACGACTTCTCGATGTGGGTGCGTAGGTTCCGTAGGTCATGCATCAATGCCTAAATGTCCTGAAATTTTCTTCAAAATGTTCGGGTTCAGGTAATGACGTTAGGTTCCTTTCTAGAAATTCAATCTGGGTCTCGTGTCGAGTTGTACGTGTAGCAAGTAGTAATACGATATGCCTAAGAGTGTTAGAGACCTAAGTCCATAAGTGTCGTTAGATCGTCGAGTAGTGGTGAAGAATGAAAGAGATAAGTGACGGTCATGAAAGAATACGGGATACGAGTCAGCATGCGGAAACTGAACAACCTTCTAATGTTCATACGTTGTACGTAGCTAACTAGGGTGAGCTCGGGGGGGGGGGGGGGGGGTGAGGTGAGGTGCGGTTACTCCGACAAGTCTTCACATATCTCCTCCTCCGAGGATCAACTTTACTGGGCGTGTAATCTGAGGGGTACTCTTCCTGGATTGCGTGACGTAATGTTTCGATCTCTGGAACGTTGGAACGGTAGTAACAGGTGGATTACAATACTGGTCCTCAGGGTTAGACGAGTGGGAAAAGGGTTCAGAAAAACATCCGAACGAGGAAAGATAAATTTTCCAAGTCGGTACAGCGAATAGCAAACATGAAGCAAGCACGTAATCAGGCATAATAACTACAGCAGCCTAGATCGTCTACAGCAATACATAGCATGGCAATATTAATAGTATTAAGCAGAAGTAACATGCAATAAAAAGCAGATGGTAGCATGCAGTAGCGAGAATAAGCAATAGCATAAAGCAAATTCATATAGCAGTAAAAGTAAGCAGTAGCATGCAGCAGTTCATATAGCAGAAAAGGTAAACAGTAGCATGCAGCAAGCTCCGCAGAAATAAGTAAACAAGCAAGTTGTAGATTAGTTCTATTAGCGAATCCTACTCGGTTCGGTCAAGACTCACTAATGCAACCTAATTCCCTACAACCAATGCTCTGATACCAAATGTGACGCCCCGTACAAAACCATCATGTACGAATCGTCAACAACAGGTCTATTACACGGCATAATACTACATGCTGTTTTAAAACAAGTTTTGCATTCATGAAAAGATAACGTTTTACAAAAGATAACGTGACACAAAGGTCGTTACAAAGCCATTATTCAAAATAACATAAGTTGCAAATACAAAATAAAAGTTTCTTGATTGAGACATCTCTAAGTAATGAAGCGGAAGTCTAACACAGCGAGTCTGTAACAGCAAGTCTATAACACCAAAACAGCAAGTCTAACAGCGAAAGTAACAACGTCTAAGCATCTGAGAAATACACGCTTAAAAGGTCAACACGAATGTTGGTGAGCTACAGTTTGTTTGTAACCAGTAATGTAATGTAGACCACAAGATTTCGTATTCAAAATAGTATGAAAGTATATGCTTATCTGTGGGCACCCGGTAACTAACTTAACGTAATAATAATATGACCTCCTAAAAGTACACTTGGGGAGTGCGTATGTTCTCGAAGTATCAAAGACCTGTTAAATGCTAGCGTGACTAGCCTGAGTGGGGATGTCAAACCCTATGGATCCATATCTAATATTTGCATTTACCGGTTCAAAAACCAATGATTAAACGTTACCGTGCTAAGGGGAATGTTTATGCCGTTATATAACCCACACATATATAAAGTTTAAGTACTCGAGTCAAGTAAGTAAAACATAAAAAGCGCATGTATTCTCAGTCCTAAAAATAGTTAAAGTAAAAAGGGAAGCTATAACTCACAGTGAATGTGCGGTAAAAGTCGATATGAAAAGTATGCAAGTAGTAAGTCGGTCCGAAAAGTCGTCAACCTAAGTCAAAGGTCACTAAGTCAGTATGTTGTCCCCAAAAGTTTAAAAGTGAATAAATTAAGTCTTAAGTATCATCATCATCATCATCATTCGTAAAAGATAAAGTAAGTTTTCAACAAGAATAGAGATCGAAACAATAGGCTGACTTCGGACAGCTGGTACGACCTCTATGCAAATCAAAAAAATGCATGGTCAGTGGAAAAGGCTCCGTATGTGAGTCCTCTAACCGTTTTCCAATTTTCAGATCCTAACTAGATGTTGTTTGACCGTGACGACGGTTCAAGCGCGAGTATGTCAGAATTTTCAGCACGTCGTTACAAAGGCGTAGTGACTTTCGGAAGGCTATAATTCATAAATCGTATATCGGATTTAGGCGAGTCCTAAACCAAAAGTCATCTACTCAAAATGAACTATCTGAAAATCAATCTTACAGAAGCCCCAGGAGTCTGATCAGACCCCAAAAAAGAGTAAACAAGTGCTCCGGTGGGTTTCTTGGTGCTTGATGCTCATCACGGTTCTCATCCTTGATGTGTGTAAGCTTCAAGTGTACAACTCTTTGATATTTTAGCATAACTTTGACCAAGTTTCAACCATCAACATACAACTAAGAGTAAAAGCTAACATTCTACAAGTTTTGAACATCAAGGTTGCCTCTTTATTGCATAAACACCATAAAGCTTCAACCTTTGTCCTTTTGACACAAGTTTTATGCATCTTCATCATATGAGATGATGAAGAGTTGATATTTATCATCAAAACAATCACAAAAAGGTTCCAAGTAAGTGAGATCTACAATGATAACTTAGATCTCAAGTATTAAGAAACCCTAAGCTAGAAAGCGTGGATCTTTACAAGATTAATGAGACCATAAGCTAGAAAGCTAAGATCTAGTAAAAGTAATGAGAACATAAGCTAAAAAGTTAAGATCTTTAACAAAATAATGAAACCCTAAGCTAGAAGGGTTGGATCTTTAATGTTCTTGAAGATCCTTAAAGCAAAAGGCTAGATCTTCAAGTTTCATGAAGATCATAAACACAAGTTTTGATATTTTAACAAAATAAAAGAGATCATAAGTTAGAAAACTTAGATCCAACAAAAGTAATGAAGATTCAAAGCTATAAAGCTTGAATCTTCCATGTTCTTGAAGGATTCAAATCAAAGTTTGAATCTTCAAGATATAACAAGATCAAGTAGCTAGAAAGCTTGATCCTTGTATGATGATGATGATGTCGATTCTATGAAGAAGAAAAGAAGAAGAAGAAAATTTAAAACTTACACTTTTTGGAGTGAGAAAGACTAGAGAGAGAATTAGGGAGTAAGTGTGTGTAAAATGAGAATGAGACCAAGTGTGAAATGGGTGAAATGAGGCTTGTATTTATAGTGTGGTGGTGGTGGTGGTGGTCTCCAAAACCGGCGGCCAAATGGGGGGGACAAGGGGACACCTTTTTTCTTTTTGGTTAGTGGTGGTCTAAAGGTAGTGCTTATGTTAGGATCTCATGCAACATGTATGGTAATGGTGAACAAAAATGCTAGTATGTTGGCTCTTATAAATGGGTTTTTGTCTTACATTTATATGGGTCATAAACTTATTAAAATTAGGCTAATTAAATAGTTCATTAGCTAGAGTAGGGTGGGCTAAAGTACAATAAGGTAGAAAGTTCAACAAGACTAACTACTGAGCATAAGTAAATTACTAAGCGTAATTAAGCAATCAAAAACCCAAGTAATTGTTATTAGGAAATAACAGTTAGTATTACGTAGTCATAATATTCCAATTATGACAAAAGTTGATCGTGTACCAAAGTACATAGCTCGTTCTAGACGTCAATTGACACTAACGGTCATAAAATCATTCGAGGATCAAGTTAAGTAACCAAGTACTTAATAACACGTTTTGGAAAATATAAACGAAAGTAATCAATATGAGTAATGATCCCAGAATATAAACCAACACAGTACGTACAAATACGCAGTTTCGTGAAATTAACAAGCACAAATATAAGTCAAAAAAGTCGGGTCGTTACACCCGTCGTCAAAGAACTGACGAGAGAAGTGCATACCCTCCGTGCTTGGGTAACTGAGCTCGAGGATTAGATGTCCCACCTGATGGAAATCATTTATCTGAAATGTCCCTTTCATATTGATTATAAACGTTCCATATTAATTGATTTCGTTGCGAGGTTTTGACCTCTATATGAGACGTTTTTCAAAGACTGCATTCATTTTTAAAATAACCATAACCTTTATTTTATCAATAAAGGTTTTAAAAGCATTACGTAGATTATCAAATAATGATAATCTAAAATATACTGTTTACACATGACCATTACATAATGGTTTACAATAGAAATATATTACATCGACATATGTTTCTTGAATGCAGTTTTTACACAATATCATACAATCATGGACTCCAAATCTGGTCCTTATTTTAGTATGTAACAGCGGAAGCTCTTAGTATTCACCTGAGAATAAACATGCTTTAAACGTCAACAAAAATGTTGGTGAGTTATAGGTTTAACCTATATATATCAAATCGTAACAATAGACCACAAGATTTCATATTTCAATACACATCCCATACATAGAGATAAAAAATCATTCATATGGTGAACACCTGGTAACTGACATTAACAAGATGCATATATAAGAATATCCCCATCATTCCGGGACACCCTTCGGATATGATATAAATTTCGAAGTACTAAAGCATCCGTGTGACGATCGCTCCAAATCCATATGGACGAACACGTCATTCATTGATTTCATTGCGAGGTATTTGACCTCTATATGATACGTTTTGTAAACATTGCATTCTTTTCAAATAGTACACAATAAATGAATATAAATTTATAAGGTTTTCAACGTTTGATGATTTCTACATATAGACAATCACCATAAATAATAGTTTACCATAATACATCCGTTGACAATGAAGTCAAAATAAGATACACGGTGATGATTTTGTGAATGCAAAGTTTTCTTGAATAAAGCATGTATGACTCCATGCACATAGCTTGTATCACATATAAGCAAACAGCGGAAGACTTCTAGAAACCTGAGAATAAACATGCTTAAAAGTGTCAACACAAAGGTTGGTGAGTTCATAGTTTTAATGTTGCGCATAATCTGTATATAAAGGTGAATCACAAGTTTTCAGTTGTTTCATCCAGAAACGTTTATCAAAAGTTTGTCAATAGATTCTACGTAACAGAGCACCCTGGTAACTAAACTTAACGTATATATAATTTGTACCCTTTGTATAATCATCTTAATAATACACGCAAACCAACGTGTACGCTTCTCAAATAGTATAAGTCCGTTAAAAGGCTAGCGCTCTAGCTCGGACGGGGATGTCAAGCCCTATGGATCCATATATAACTACTCGCGCCCACCAGTTCTTATAACTGGCAGTTACTAGTTACCAAAGCTAAGGGATTTTCGGTTCAAACTCGGTGTAGAATTTAGTATGTACTTGTATCCATTGCGTTTGAAATAAAGTGCATGTATTCTCAGCCCAAAAATATAGATTGCAAAAGCAATTAAAAGGGAGCAAATGAAACTCACGCATATAAATATTGTATATCGGTTAATAAAGCATTTGCATGTATTCTCAGCCCAAAAATGTAGAGAGTAAAAGGGATCTTATGAAACTCACTCAAATCAGTTTTAGTTTTTGTATTCATTTTATAAAACAGCGCATGTATTCTCAGCCCAAAAATATGTATAAAAAGGGATCAATGAACTCACTTCAGCAGCATGTAAAGTCGTTCACCAAAATGTGACCGAAACTCGGATTACCAAATAATCGTAGATCTCAACCTAGAGAACATATGTTGGTCAATAAATGTTTATCAAGCTAGGTCAGGTCATAGTGTATCACAATCCTAATGCTCGAGATCGACATACAAAAGTTATCCAAAGTTGTTTCAAAAAGTCAATTTTGACAATAGTTCAACAAAACGAGCCGTACCTTATATAAGGATTCATTTACTCGGTTGGTAATATTCAAAAATCCAATTTATCAATCTTACAAACAATTTGTTTAAATATTAATTGCAGATTCAAAAGCAATTCCAATTAACGTCAATTATAATTCAGTTGATCATATTTTTTAATCCGTTCATCAAAATTATTCGATATCTAAATGAAAAGTTATTGATTTTTCGCCAGCTTTCCAAAAACATATATATCATATACCTTTTACCAGTAATATATGTATTTAATTCGTGATCTATTATAAACTGTTTAACGACAGAATTTAGCATACACGTATGTATAAATATATATACTCGAGCACTAGACATGGATACACAATTAATAAATAAAAGATAAAATATGAGTGCTTACGTATCAATATTGAGATTCAATATTGTAGAAAAGTACGTAGACGTAACGAAGATGATAAACACTAGGTTTGATTCATAAATATACCCCCGAACATTACCCATAATTTTCTTAGCTCTATCCCGCTTGAAAACCCATTTTGAAAGTGACACGCTCAAGACTTCATCGTAGTATTTTATGTATAATATTAATACTACTAATAATAATAAGATTAATAATAATAATAATAATAATAATAATAATAATAATAATAATAATAATAATAATAATAATAATAATAATAATAATATTATTATTATTATTATAAATAAAATAAATAAATATGGAGTAATATAGATATTAATATGTGTGTGTGTTCAGTGTTGAGCAAACTGGCCAATTTATAGAATGTTTCTGAATTCTGACCGCCATGCGATTGCATGGGTTTTATGCCTATTTCTCATGAGATCGCATGGCCCCAAAATCCAGCTCACAATTTTTTTGTTTTCTTGTTTGTCGACATATTATTATATATATATAATATATATAATTTATATTAATTATATATATATTATATTATATTCATGTACATAGTTGACTTGTAATTTTAGGTCCGTTGACTCGTACGTTGATACTCGACTCGTGTACCACTTTCGGTTTTTCGAACGCACTTTCGTACGTTTAGAAAACTAGCCTTTTACGTTACGCGACGTGTACCCTTATTAATAATTTGACTTACTCATCAATAACTTAACTTAATAAAAAATGTAACTTATAAAATTGAGCGTTGTGGTCATTTGCTTCTATAAATCAGTGACTCGTTGTTTATCAAAATATATTATTTTAAATCAGGACGTTTTATGACTAAGTTAAAATATATATATATTTTTATTTAGAATTGTAAATTTGTACGTAATATATATGTTTGAAATATTTATCTAATGATATTAAGATAAAGTTTAAATTTGTTCGAAAATTTTCGGGTTGTCACAGTACCTACCCGTTAAAGAAATTTCGTCCCGAAATTTGATCGTGGTCGTCATGGCTAATCATAAAAATGTTTTTATGACGAATATGAGTTATTATATAGAGTTTTATCACTATTGAGTAATATAGATAAAACGATTCGATTAATTGAAGAGTACGAGTGAAGCTATCCTAAAAGGAATGAAATGAGAACTAAAGTTTTGTTTTAACTTTTGACGTTGTCTTTGTTGAATTCCGGAATTCAAGGAATTTAAAGAAAATCTTCTAAATCTAAAAGATTTAATTCTTCGGCGAATAAGGAAATTAGGATCTCTCTAATTAAATGCGGAGATCTGCCTTGATTTCTCTATCAAATATTTCACTATAAATTAACTTCTTCTGGTTTGTCACTTTTACCATTGCTATACCTAATTCTTAAATTCAAAAGATTGCGAAAATGCTTAATCCAGTTCTGATCCTTGTCCTTATCCTTACTATCGCAACAATCATTCTCCTTTTCCAACTTCCACCAGAGGAATCTGCTTACTTCTACTTTGCTCTTGGGGTTATAGTGCTTTTAATTCTCCCGTGTCTTTATGTTGCGATAAACATTGATATTCACGGTTTGTAATTTATGCGTTGCTATCGGGTTTTATATCTCCCCTTATATTTCAATGTCCCTACCTCTGTCTTCTATAATCATTGTCATCCACAGTTAATACTCCCTCCTATTTGCTGCGATTTATACTCCAATTTCTATTTCGAAGCTTTGTCCCTTCGTTTCTTCTTCTTGCGATTAGGCATTTCTTGTAATGGTCCAGCATTCGCATATATATATTTCGGAATGAACATTGTTAATGTTCTAGAAAGGAAATGGTAATGACACGATTTTGACTTGTTAAATTACTAGAATACACTGGAAAAGACCGAATCATCAAGAAATATTTTCTTGATATTTTAGAGGTTAAATAGACTACAAAAGTCGTGTAACATGGCACATGATAATGTTATGATCTGTGAATCATCATGTTTCATTTAGAAACTCAGCATTACTTACTGTAATGTAATCACGTTGATCAAGTGTCATTATATTATACTAACTCATGCTTCAGTTCCCAACACCACTTCAAAAATATTCATATTTTAAACTCGAAGGTTTCAGAAATTAGAAACTAAAATAGTTTCTTTTATGATGTTACACAGATATCGCAAGGAGAAAATTGATTTATGATAAGAATGATTATGGAATTATCTCCAGAAATATGGAAGATATTTATAATGAAAGATATGATGATATCTTAGAATTTCTAATATCAGAGGATGATGAAGAATATTGTCCGCAAGGGTTTAGATTCGGAAGCAAGGTATTCGTTAATGGCTTCAGCAGATACTGAATAATTTGGATTCTTTGAAGGCAGGTTTAGTCTTTGTGATTTATCCACAGCCTCCTTCATACTTTGCTCAATCCATTTTTTAGTTCCAAACCTTCTCTTTTTCTGAGCTTTGCCAACACACTATTCTTTATCATCAAACTTTTGGCTGTTAAGGTCGTTTACAGTTTTTGCTGCTTCATCAGCATTCAAAGTTATCATAACCGAATCGTCGGTTATCAATCCGAGGTGTTTTCAAAAGTTTGAAGGGTTTACATGAAGATTGTAATTGTCAAGATACATATGATGTTCTAGAATTTTGAACGATACAATTTTTTTTTTTTTTTTGTGTTTATGAATAGAAGTGATGTTCTAGCATAGTTTTGAAGTCAAAGTATAGCATTTGAAAGATGTAAGAATCTAAGAGTGATATTTTCTGTTAAATCTTAGCTTGGATTCTGATTTTTCAAAATCAGAATATGTAATTGAATTTGTATGGAAACGATTGTATATCGCTGTGAGCATAGTTAATAATTTTTGAATCAAAGTTGAAGAATATACAGTATAACATATTAATTGTGAACTTATATATTTCCCGAGTATTACCTACCCGTTAAAGATTTCACAATTAATACTTTGTACAAAAGAATTTTTTTATTACCGTCTTTATGAAAATATATGTATGTATATTTTCTTCAGATGTAATACAGATTTGATGAGTTAATATCATATTAAGCTCGTTTGATTTTTGAATTGAATGAATAATCTCTAAAACATTAAGGATTACATAATCTTCGCGGAGTATTTCACTAATGAAACCAATACTTCATTATTTATTCTTATTCCTCGGTGAAGGATGTTGATGCTCGTGGAATTCTTATGAACTTCATAAGATATAAATGATGTTTTCTTGAAAGTTTCGAGTACATCGAAGATAAAAGTGTAAAATCAAACATGTAATTGATTAATACACTAAGTTCATTATGAAATGGAATTCATTGAGTTGAAACAGATATTTGTAGTTAACGATGGTTAAGTTGTTAACGAAGGATGTACATCATAGCATATTAGTAATATGAATTAACCGAGTAGTATCTACCCCTTAAAATTCACACGTAATAGTTTAGTACGAAAAGATTCATGATGGTTTTAAAATTTATATATATAAGATATACATATAAATTCTTTAGATGAATTGAGTTATTACTTCATAACTCATTGATACAATATACTCGTTGTTGACTCGTAATGATGTCCACGGTGCTTTCTTGAACTGACGGAGCTTGTGATGTTAGATGTGTTGCTGATTCTGACGATGTTGACAGCACTGACTGTGCTGGTGAGGCTAAGGGTACTGTTGATGCTGTTGGTAAAACTAGTCTAGCTTGTATCTTACACCATTCGGATAAGGGTTTCGACTCTATCTGATTTAGGGTTAAGGCTAGAATAGATAATCTCTAAACTTTAGAAATTACATAATCGCTGTAGAATGTTTCTCCAATGAAGTTATGAATCCATACTTCATCGTTTGTCGTTGCTGGTACTTCTTGGTACCTATGGTGCGTATGATGTTGATATCCGAGGTACAGATTGTGATGTTGAGGTGTGTGATGCGAATGTGGTTGTTGGTGGTGGTAATGATCCTGTTGGTGTGGATGATGGTGGTACCGGTTATGCTGCGGGTACTGCTGCTGGTGTTCGTAACCCTTGCACCATATTCTCCAAAGCCACTACCCGAGCACGAAGCTCGTTGACTTCTTCTATTATACCGGGATGATCGGTGGTTCGGACGATTGGATAAATAAGATTTATAATATGGGATAGTATATAATCATGATGAGATACTCTGGAAATGAGAGAGAAAATAGTATTACGAATAGGTTCGCCAGTAAGTGCTTCAGGTTCTTCGCCAAGAGGTGAATGTGGTGGATGGAAGGGATCACCTTCTTCTTGTCTCCAATGATTAAGTAGGCTACGAACCCATCCCCAATTCATCCAGAATAGGTGATGGCTGATTGGTTGATCCATTCCGGTTACACTTTCTTCAGAGTTCAGGTGAATATCCATATCGGAATAGCTGTCGGAATTTAAGGAATTTGAACTAGATACGGGATCCATCTTGTATAATTATAGAGATGATTTTTGATATGAAATAGATTATAGAATTTAGATTGGTACTCTTCAATACATAATTTATATATGTATATATAATACCAAAATCCCGTAAATTACGGAGAAATTTTCGGAAGATGGCAGTCAAAGTTTACTGTAATAGATATGCCAAGATATGAATTTTATCTATACACTATCTATGCAATCAATGCAATAAGACACGTTTAGACTTAAGATGATAGACAGGTAATTTCTGACAAGAAATGATAAGCAAAACTTTTGACATGCAGACACAGTCGAAGTCCAGACTTACTAATGCATCCTAACAACTATCAGTTAGACACATTTATGCAAGACCTGGTTCACTAGGACCAACGCTCTGATACCAACTGTGACGATCGCTCCAAATCCATATGGACGAACACGTCATTCATTGATTTCATTGCGAGGTATTTGACCTCTATATGATACGTTTTGTAAACATTGCATTCTTTTCAAATAGTACACAATAAATGAATATAAATTTATAAGGTTTTCAACGTTTGATGATTTCTACATATAGACAATCACCATAAATAATAGTTTACCATAATACATCCGTTGACAATGAAGTCAAAATAAGATACACGGTGATGATTTTGTGAATGCAAAGTTTTCTTGAATAAAGCATGTATGACTCCATGCACATATCTTGTATCACATATAAGCAAACAGCGGAAGACTTCTAGAAACCTGAGAATAAACATGCTTAAAGTGTCAACACAAAGGTTGGTGAGTTCATAGTTTTAATGTTGCGCATAATCTGTATATAAAGGTGAATCACAAGTTTTCAGTTGTTTCATCCAGAAACGTTTATTAAAAGTTTGTCAATAGATTCTACGTAACAGAGCACCCTGGTAACTAAACTTAACGTATATATAATTTGTACCCTTTGTATAATCATCTTAATAATACACGCAAACCAACGTGTACGCTTCTCAAATAGTATACGTCCGTTAAAAGGCTAGCGCTCTAGCTCGGACGGGGATGTCAAGCCCTATGGATCCATATATAACTACTCGCGCCCACCAGTTCTTATAACTGGCAGTTACTAGTTACCAAAGCTAAGGGATTTTCGGTTCAAACTCGGTGTAGAATTTAGTATGTACTTGTATCCATTGCGTTTGAAATAAAGTGCATGTATTCTCAGCCCAAAAATATAGATTGCAAAAGCAATTAAAAAGGGAGCAAATGAAACTCACGCATATAAATATTGTATATCGGTTAATAAAGCATTTGCATGTATTCTCAGCCCAAAAATGTAGAGAGTAAAAGGGATCTTATGAAACTCTCTCAAATCAGTTTTAGTTTTTGTATTCATTTTATAAAACAGCGCATGTATTCTAAGCCCAAAAATATGTATAAAAAGGGATCAATGAACTCACTTCAGCAGCATGTAAAGTCGTTCACCAAAATGTGACCGAAACTCGGATTACCAAATAATCGTAGATCTCAACCTAGAGAACATATGTTGGTCAATAAATGTTTATCAAGCTAGGTCAGGTCATAGTGTATCACAATCCTAATGCTCGAGATCGACATACAAAAGTTATCCAAAGTTGTTTCAAAAAGTCAATTTTGACAATAGTTCAACAAAACGAGACGTACCTTATATAAGGATTCATTTACTCGGTTGGTAATATTCAAAAATCCAATTTATCAATCTTACAAACAATTTGTTTAAATATTAATTGCAGATTCAAAAGCAATTCCAATTAACGTCAATTATAATTCAGTTGATCATATTTTTTAATCCGTTCATCAAAATTATTCGATATCTAAATGAAAAGTTATTGATTTTTCGCCAGCTTTCCAAAAACATGTATATCATATACCTTTTACCAGTAATATATGTATTTAATTCGTGATCTATTATAAACTGTTTAATGACAGAATTTAGCATACACGTATGTATAAATATATATACTCGAGCACTAGACATGGATACACAATTAATATATAAAAGATAAAATATGAGTGCTTACGTATCAATATTGAGATTCAATATTGTAGAAAAGTACGTAGACGTAACGAAGATGATAAACACTAGGTTTGATTCATAAATATACCCCCGAACATTACCCATAATTTTCTTAGCTCTATCCCGCTTGAAAACCCATTTTGAAAGTGACACGCTCAAGACTTCGTCGTAGTATTTTATGTATAATATTAATACTACTAATAATAATAAGATTAATAATAATAATAATAATAATAATAATAATAATAATAATAATAATAATAATAATAATAATAATAATAATAATAATAATAATAATAATATTATTATTATTATTATAAATAAAATAAATAAATATGGAGTAATATAGATATTAATATGTGTGTGTGTTCAGTGTTGAGCAAACTGGCCAATTTATAGAATGTTTCTGAATTCTGACCGCCATGCGATTGCATGGGTTTTATGCCTATTTCTCATGAGATCG
Organism: Rutidosis leptorrhynchoides; assembly: GCF_046630445.1. Classification (NCBI taxonomy): domain Eukaryota; kingdom Viridiplantae; phylum Streptophyta; class Magnoliopsida; order Asterales; family Asteraceae; genus Rutidosis; species Rutidosis leptorrhynchoides. Next base: position 399,660,089 of record NC_092338.1, read on the forward strand.
CATGGCCCCAAAATCCAGCTCACAATTTTTTTGTTTTCTTGTTTGTCGACATATTATTATATATATATAATATACATATAATTTATATTAATTATATATATATTATATTATATTCATGTACATAGTTGACTTGTAATTTTAGGTCCGTTGACTCGTACGTTGATACTCGACTCGTGTACCACTTTCGGTTTTTCGAACGCACTTTCGTACGTTTAGAAAACTAGCCTTTTACGTTACGCGACGTGTACCCTTATTAATAATTTGACTTACTCATCAATAACTTAACTTATAAAAAATGTAACTTATAAAATTGAGCGTTGTGGTCATTTGCTTCTATAAATCAGTGACTCGTTGTTTATCAAAATATATTATTTTAAATCAGGACGTTTTATGACTAAGTTAAAATATATATATATTTTTATTTAGAATTGTAAATTTGTACGTAATATATATGTTTGAAATATTTATCTAATGATATAAAGATAAAGTTTAAATTTGTTCGAAAATTTCCGGGTTGTCACAGTACCTACCCGTTACAGAAATTTCGTCCCGAAATTTGATCGTGGTCGTCATGGCTAATCATAAAAATGTTTTTATGACGAATATGAGTTATTATATAGAGTTTTATCACTATTGAGTAATATAGATAAAACGATTCGATTAATTGAAGAGTACGAGTGAAGCTATCCTAAAAGGAATGAAATGAGAACTAAAGTTTTGTTTTAACTTTTGACATTGTCTTTGTTGAATTCCGGAATTCAAGGAATTTAAAGAAAATCTTCTAAATCTAAAAGATTTGATTCTTCGGCGAATAAGAAAATTAGGATCTCTCTAATTAAATGCAGAGATCTGCCTTGATTTCTCTATCAAATATTTCACTATAAATTAACTTCTTCTGGTTTGTCACTTTTACCATTGCTATACCTAATTCTTAAATTCAAAAGATTGCAAAAATGCTTAATCCAGTTCTGATCCTTGTCCTTATCCTTACTATCGCAACAATCATTCTCCTTTTCCAACTTCCACCAGAGGAATCTGCTTACTTCTACTTTGCTCTTGGGGTTATAGTGCTTTTAATTCTCCCGTGTCTTTATGTTGCGATAAACATTGATATTCACGGTTTGTAATTTATGCGTTGCTATCGGGTTTTATATCTCCCCTTATATTTCAATGTCCCTACCTCTGTCTTCTATAATCATTGTCATCCACAGTTAATACTCCCTCCTATTTGCTGCGATTTATACTCCAATTTCTATTTCGAAGCTTTGTCCCTTCGTTTCTTCTTCTTGCGATTAGGCATTTCTTGTAATGGTCCAGCATTCGCATATATATATATATTTCGGAAAGAACATTGTTAATGTTCTAGAAAGGAAATGGTAATGACACGATTTTGACTTGTTAAATTACTAGAATACACTGGAAAAGACCGAATCATCAAGAAATATTTTCTTGATATTTTAGAGGTTAAATAGACTACAAAAAGATCAAAAATATCCAATCTTGTTTTACCCATAACTTCTTCATTTTAAATCCGTTTTGAGTGAATCAAATTGCTATGGTTTCATATTGAACTCTAATTTAAGAATCCAAACAGAAAAAGTATAGGTTTATAGTCGGAAATTTATGTTACATGTCAATTACTAAAGAGGTAGTCATTTCCGTCGAAAGAACGACATCTTGATGACCATTTTGAAAAACATACTTTCACTTTGAGTTTAACCAAGATTTTTGGATATAGTTTCATGTTCATATGAAAAATCATTTTCCCAGAAGAACAACTTTTAAATCAAAGTTTATCATAGTTTTTAATTATCCAAACCAAAATAGCCCCCGGTTTCACTACGACGGCGTATATTCGATTTTATGGTGTTCATCGTGTTTCCAGGTTTTAAATCATTAAGTTAGCATATCATATAGATATAGAACATATGTTTAGTTGATTTTAAAATTCAAGTTAGAAGGATTAACTTTTGTTTGCGAACAAGTTTAGAATTAACTAAACTATGTTCTAGTGATTACAAGTTTAAACCTTCGAATAAGATAGCTTTATATGTATGAATCGAATGATGTTATGAACATCATTACTACCTCAAGTTTTCTGGATAAAACTACTGGAAATGAAAAAAATGGATCTAGCTTTAAAGGATCCTTGAATAGCTTGAAAGTTCTTGAAGCAGAATCATGACACGAAAACAGTTCAAGTAAGATTTTCACTCGAAATAAGATTGTTATAGTTGTAGAAATTGAATTAAAGTTTGAATATGAATATTACCTTGAATTAGAAAGATAACCTACTATAAATAACAAAGGTTCCTTGATCTTAGATGATTACTTGGAATGGATTAGAAAGCTTGGAAGTAGACTTGCAAACTTGGAAGTATTCTTGATTTTTATGAAACTATACTTATGGAATTTATGAAGAACACTTAGAACTTGAAGATGGAACTTGAGAGAGATCAATTAGATGAAGAAAATTGAAGAATGAAAGTGTTTGTAGGTGTTTTTGGTCGTTGGTATATGGATTAGATATAAAGGATATGTAATTTTGTTTTCATGTAAATAAGTCATGAATGATTACTAATATTTTTGTAATTTTATGAGATATTTCATGCTAGTTGCCAAATGATGGTTCCCACATGTGTTAGGTGACTCACATGGGCTGCTAAGAGCTGATCATTGGAGTGTATATACCAATAGTACATACATCTAAAAGCTGTGTATTGTACGAGTACGAATACGGGTGCATACGAGTAGAATTGTTGATGAAACTGAATGAGGATGTAATTGTAAGCATTTTTGTTAAGTAGAAGTACTTTGATATGTGTCTTGAAGTCTTTAAAAAGTGTAAGAATACATATCATAACACAACATGTATATACATTCTAATGGAGTCGTTAAGTCTTCGTTAGTCGTTACATGTAAGTGTTGTTTTAAAACCTTTAAGTTAACGATCTCAATTAATGTTGTTAACCCAATGTTTATTATATCAAATGAGATGTTAAATTATTATGTTATCATGATATTATGATGTATTAATATCTCTTAATATGATATATACATTAAAATATCGTTATAACGATAATCGTTACATATAAGTCTCGTTTCGTAATTCTTGAGTTAGTAGTCTTGTTTTTACATATGTAGTTCATTGTTAACACACTTAATGATATATTTAAATATCATTTTATCATGTTAAATATAGTGTATCAATATCTTAATTTGATACATATGTATTTAGTAGACGTTATCATAACGATAATCGTTATATATATCATTTCGAGTTTCTTAACTTAGTAATCTCACTTCTTATGTATATCACACATTGTTAATATACTTAGTGAGATACTTACTCATCATAATCTCATATCAACCATATATATATGTCTATATATACCACAACATGTAGTTTTTACAAATTTGTAACGTTCGTGAATCGCCGGTCAACTTGGGTGATCAATTGTCTATATGAAACGTATTTCATTTAATCAAGTCTTAACAAGTTTGATTGCTTAACATGTTGGAAACATTTAGTCATGTAAATATCAATCTCAATTAATATATATAAACATGGAAAAGTTCGGGTCACTACAGTACATACCCGTTAAATAAATTTCGTCCCGAAATTTTAAGCTGTTGAAGGTGTTGACGAATCTTCTGGAAATAGATGCGGGTATTTCTTCTTCATCTGATCTTCATGCTCCCAGGTGAACTCGGGTCCTCTACGAGCATTCCATCGAACCTTAACAATCGGTATCTTGTTTTGCTAAAGTCTCTTAACCTCACGATCCATTATTTCGACGGGTTCTTCAATGAATTGAAGTTTTTCATTGATTTGGATTTCGTCCAACGGAATAGTGAGATCTTCTTTAGCAAAACATTTCTTCAAATTCGAGACGTGGAAAGTGTTATGTACAGCCGTGAGTTGTTGAGGTAGCTCCAGTTGGTAAGCTACTGGTCCGACACGATCTATAATCTTGAATGGTCCAATGTACCTTGGATTTAGTTTCCCCCGTTTACCAAATCGAACAACGCCTTTCCAAGGTGAAACCTTAAGCATGACCATTTCTCTAATTTCAAACTCTATATCTTTTCTTTTACTGTCCGTGTAGCTCTTTTGTCGACTCTGGGTGGTTTTCAATCGTTGTTGAATTTGGATGATTTTCTCGGTTGTTTCTTGTATTATCTCCGGACCCGTAATCTGTCTATCCCCCACTTCGTTCCAATAAATTGGAGACCTGAACTTTCTACCATAAAGTGCCTCAAACGGCGCCATCTCAATACTAGAATGATAACTGTTGTTGTAGGAAAATTCTGCTAACGGTAGGTGTCGATCCCAACTGTTTCCGAAATCAATAACACATGCTCGTAGCATGTCTTCAAGCGTTTGTATCATCCTTTTACTCTGTCCATCAGTTTGTGGATGATAGGCAGTACTCATGTCTAGACGAGTCCCCAATGCTTGTTGCAACGTCTGCCAGAACCTTGAAACAAATCTACCATCCCTATCAGAGATAATAGATACGGGTATTCCATGTCTGCAGATAACCTCCTTCAAATACAATCGCGCCAACTTCTCCATTTTGTCATCTTCTCTCATTGGCAGGAAGTGTGCTGACTTGGTGAGACGATCAACTATTACCCAAATAGTATCATAACCACTTGCAGTCCTTGGCAATTTAGTAATGAAATCCATGGTAATGTTTTCCCATTTCCATTCCGAGATTTTAGGTTGTTATAGTAGACATGATGGTTTTTAATGTTCAGCTTTGACCTTAGAACACGTCAAACATTCTCCTACATATTTAGCAATATCGGCTTTCATACCCGGCCACCAAAAGTGTTTCTTGAGATCTTTATACATCTTCCCCGCTCCGGGATGTATTGAATATCTGGTTTTATGTGCTTCCTTAAGTACCATTTCTCTCACATCTCCAAACCTTGGTACCCAAATTCTATCAGACCTATATCAGGTTCCGTCTTCCCGAATATTAAGATGTTTCTCTGATCCTTTGGGTATCTCATTCTTCAACTTTCCTTCTTTTACAACCCCCTATTGCGCCTCCTTTATTTGAGTAGTAAGGTTAGTACGAATAATTATATTCATAGCTTTTACCCGTATAGGTTCTCTGTCCTTTCTACTCAAAGCGTTAGCTACCACATTCGCCTTCCCCAGGTGGTATCGAATCTCAAAATAATAATCATTCAACAGTTTGATCCACCTGCGTTGTCTCATATTCAGTTGCTTCTAATTAAATATATGTTGGAGACTTTTGTGGTCGGTATATATAATACTTTTGACCCCATATAAATAATGCCTCCAAGTCTTTAATGCAAAAACAACAACACCCAATTCCAAATCGTGAGTCGTATAATTTTGCTCGTGAATCTTTAATTGTCTAGACGCATAAGCAATCACCTTCGTTCGTTGCATTAATACACAACCGAGACCTTGCTTTGATGCGTCACAATAAATCATAAAATCATCATTCCCTTCAGGCAATGACAATATAGGTGTCGTAGTTAGCTTTTTCTTCAATAACTGAAATGCATTCTCTTGTTCGTCCTTCCATTTAAATTTCTTCCCTTTATGCGTTAATGCAGTCAAGGGTTTTGCTATTTTGGAGAAATCTTGGATGAATCTTCTGTAGTAACCAGCCAATCCTAAAAATTGACGTATATGCTTCAGAGTTTTTGGGGTTTCCCACTTTTCAATGGTTTCGATCTTTTCCGGGTCCACCTGGATACCTTCTTTGTTCACTATGTGACTGAGGAATTGAACTTCTTCCAACCAAAATGCACACTTTGAAAACTTAGCGTACAGTTTTTCTTTCCTCAATACTTCTAGCACTTTTCTCAAATGTTCTTCGTGCTCTTGATCATTCTTTGAGTAAATAAGTATGTCTTCGATGAAAACAATGACAAACTTGTCAAGATATGGCCCACACACTCGGTTCATAAGGTCCATGAACACAGCTGGTGCGTTAGTCAATCCAAACGGCATAACCATAAACTCGTAATGACCATAACGCGTCCTAAAAGCAGTTTTTGGAATATCATCCTCCTTTACTCGCATTTGATGATATCCAGAACGTAAATCGATTTTCGAATAAACCGACGAGCCTTGTAGTTGATCAAATAAGTCGTCAATTCTCGGCAGTGGATAATGGTTTTTGATGGTAAGTTTATTCAACTCTCTGTAGTCAATACACAACCTAAATGTACTGATGTTTTAGCAGAGTAGTATATAAAATAGCTTATATTTTTACAGGAAATACTATTAAATACGATACAATTTTACACAAGATATTTATTTATTTATAGAATGGATATACTTAAACCTTGCTACAACACTTATAGGCAGTGTACCTAATCGTACAGTAGTGTAGTTTTTAGTAAGTCCGGTTCGTTCCACATGGAAATCTTTAAACAAAGCTTAACGCTATATTAGTTTACTTTTATAAAAATACAAATATATATATAAGTAATATTATTATTATAAAGGGGGGTTTTTACCGTTTAATGACCGGTTTGTCGATTTTAAAACTTTAGTCACAGTTAAAACCAAATGTAAAATATTAAAAATAAATACAAGACTTAAATTAAAGCGTAAAGTAAATAATGATAATGAAATTGCGAATAATAAAAGTGCGATAAAATAAACTTGCGATAATTAGAAAGTACGATAATTAAAAGTGCAGTTAAATACAATAACAATAAAAATGCGATAATTAGAAGTGCAATTAAATATAAAATAAAGGAAATTTAATATGAAATAAAAGAATTATGCTTATTTAAACTTCCGTAATCATGATGTTTGACGTGTTGATTTTAGTTTTATGAACATGGGTTAATTGTCCTTTGTCCTGGATTATTTAATATGTCCTTTACGGATTTTGTCCATAATAGTCCATCAGTCATAAATATAAAGAGCGAAAGCCTTCGTCAAATTATTCTTATTCCCGAAGTCAAATATTCCAACTAATTGGGGATTCGAATTGTAACAAGGTTTTAATACTTTGTTTAATGAATACACCAGGTTATCGACTGCGTGTAAACCAAGGTTTTACTACTTTGTTAACAATTACACCAATTACCCTTGAATGTAATTCACCCCTGTTTCAACAAGTCTATTAACTATTAATCCAGTTCCGTATCCGGTAAAATGAATAATTATTGGTATTTATAGATATCCCGCCCACCGTACCCAGTCAAGCGTATGTGGTTATATATAAATACGTCGAATTATAAGTTTGTATATTAAATTAACAAGGTATTGTTTAATTAATATAAAACCCATTAATAACCCATAGTCTAATTTCCACAAGTGTCGTTCTTTTATCCAAACCCCAATTATGGTACAAAGCCCAATTACTCAATTTTAGTAATTAGCCCAACATCATGATTACTTCGGATTAAATAAGCATAATAATAACTTAGCTACGAGACATTAATGTAAAAAGGTTGAACATAACTTACAATGATTAAAAATAGCGTAGCGTTACACGGACAGAATTTCAACTTACACCCTTACGACATTCGCTAACATACCCTTATTATTAGGATTTAAAATTAAAATTAAAATTAAAATTAAAATTAAAATATAAATTATATATATATATTTACGTATATATTGAAAGAGAGATAGATTAGGAATGTGAAAAATGATCAGAATTCGGTTGGCTTTATAGGGACTTTCAGAATTTGGGCCTCCGCGACTCGCGGCCCATTTTGCCTTCAAACTCCGCGAGTCGCGGAGTTTGCTTTTACAGCTCACAAAAGTTTGGCTCTTTGTTTACCGACGAATTTATAAATAAATATAATATATTAAATAATTATAAGAATTATTTAAACATTATATTATATTTATGTGCATAGTTGACTTGTAATTTTTAGTCCGTTGCGTCGAGCGTTGAGAGTTGACTCATGTCCCGGTTCCGGATTTTCGAACGTCCTTGTGTACAATTTAATATCTTGTACTTTGCGTTTTGAATCTTGTACTCTTGTAATTTCGAGACGTTTCTTATCAATAATTGGAACCTCTTTGATTGTATTTTGTACTTTTGAGCTTTTTGGTCGTTTGCGTCTTCAATTCGTCGAATCTGTCTTTTGTCTTCACCTTTTATTATTTAAACGAATATCACTTTTAAATAGAACAATTGCAACTAAAAGCTTGTCTTTCTTGAGGAATAATGCTATGAAATATATGTTCGTTTTTAGCATTATCAAATATTCCCACACTTGAGCGTTGCTTGTCCTCAAGCAATATCGTCTTGAAATACTAGAATCACTCCTTTATTCTTCACACTTTGTACATCAGTGATTTCTATACGGCGATATAAACAATGGTAGTAACGATATGGTTTACAGTCCCACATGACTATAAAAATTTAGATCCATTAAGAAAATTGGATCTTTATGAAAACATTTGATCTTTTGAAAATTAAATCTAGTTTTTACCCTAGATAAGTTTTCCGGAATAACCCTTTACCGGTGTTTGCAAATTATTTTTGTGGGTTTGGTGGGTTTCAGATTTGAAAATTTTAACTCAAAACTTGCGGTTTTGTGTCACCCACTTGCTAACCTTGTATTTGGAAAGCAACACGTCCAGTTTACTTGTCCCGTATATTACCTTTCGGTAAACTACCGTCTGGTTGTAAAGGAAAGCGTTGAACAAGCAACTGTTAAGGCAATGTCCCCTGACATGCTTTTAATTATGGTCTATAACGTGTCGAACGCAATTACTATCCTTGGTAGGAGCAATAGTAAAGCTCACCCTTATGATTTTTCGGTCTGGCACAAGGTCCTGTCTTTGACCACTATGCAACCACCATTCTTACGGTTGACACCCGATTTAGTTCAGGTGACCTAATGAATTCCAGGTGAATTCCTAGGATTTTACGTTCAATGGTAATGAACGCATTGAAAATAGGGTTTTCAGAAAACAAATCGGTTTGTAATTTTGATCAAAATATTTTCTCGTTCAAGCTCGAGTTTAGATATCATTGAATTCCATGAGTTTGTAATTCTCAATCTTTAAGGTCAATCTCAAGGATTGAGTAATATCAAGCTTAAAAGCTGATTTTTGATCTTTTAAGGAGATTATCCTTTCTGGGGATCTGATTCATTAGTCTTATCCAGCTATTTTGCATGGTGCCCCCCCATTGTACGAGATAAATCCTTCTCATGGTTAGGATAAATCTGACCACTTGGCGACCCTGTTTAATGCTGAGGTCCGTGGATTTCCTGCTGATTTTAGTGATGACTTTTCTAGATTTTTCGTCAACCTACAGCTGGTCTGGACGACAACTTCATGACCTAAATCAAGAAGCGCGTTTCTTTTTCGGAAGACTTTACTTCCTTTTAATGATGGAATTGATTCATCGTGTAGATCCATCTTTCTTACAGTAAATCAGGTAAAACTTTTTAGTTTAATCCAAAGCAAAAGTATTTTCAGTTATTTGTACAAAAATATGTGATATATGTTTTGAATAACTTGGAGAATTTTCCCACACTTGGCTTTTATTTTCCTTTTTATCGTCCTCTATTCCATTTTAAATGAATTTTAACATTTCGGTTTGTTTCTCAATTTATGTCCTTTCTGAGGTAACAATAATTTCGGTGTTAAAACCTAGTTTTATCGTTCATAAATATGTATAAACATGATTTTAAGTTCATTTAATTGAAAATTTTGAAAAATTTTACTACAATTGGGTAGTCAGTATATAAGACTAGGGCTGTTCTTTATTATCAGAGAGCACTAGATTCTAATGCAACTACTACTTTACTAGTATTTCTAATGGTAACCATGTGTATAAAGTAAAAATTTTAAAATCCGAAAGAATTTAACCCCTTCCCACACTTAAGACCTTGCAATGCCCTCATTTGCAAGAAATCAGTAACAATTTAAATTATTGAGGGTGATTTTTGTGAAAATGATTAAATTTTTACCAAAGTTTCCAAATATATTGGCGTTTGTTTGCTGAATGATAAATGGTGCACATCATTTGTTCATTTCGTCTGTTGTTACATCACATTTATTTGTCATCTTGTCGTCAAAATTAGTAGCTTTTGCTGAACTTAATGCCAGTCTTTGAAAATGCGCTGTTTTACCCTGTTTTGTACAATCGACAATATACATACATACAAATATAATCATGCATGGCAATTTGAAATGGAACTTAATATCCCACTTTCAAATTCTAAATATGAAATATTAGTACACAATAATAATAAAATAATAAAAATTACACAAATATATCCAATAACATAAGTTTAAACATGAAAAAGTCAAAAGATAAAAACATAAAAATCATAAAAATAACCAAATGGAACTAAATCAGTCTGGATAGGGGTTCCAGTTCATCTCATCGGGTGGGTTCCATTGTTGGTTATAGGTGTTCTGATAGGCTTGGTTATAGTCATACCGGTTAAAGGGTGGTCGGATATCGGGGCTATGTGGCGGAAAATGAGCAGGTCGAGTAGGTACATAGTTATTTGGTACCTGATATGATAGCTGGCTCATGATTTGGTGCTGATGAACTAACCAGCTATCGTGTTGGCGTCGCCTATAATCCTCGTATACTCGCTCGGAGTTCCACTGCTCATACATACTATGTCTGGCCGCGTTCGTCATTGCTTCCTCATCTATACGAACGTGGACGTCAAGAATAGCATCTCGAAAGACATCCCTAATGTCTTCCGCCTCCTCCATTTCCTCGTCTGAGCCTCTCTCTACCTGAGGATGAGATCCCTCATAGGGTACTGCCTGGTTACGTCTACTTTTCAATACCTTAGCACCCACATAAACTTTCAATCCTAAGGGCTCAACCTGTTCTCTACAAATCTGTAATGAACCCCCTTGGTTCCTATCAACACCTAAATACTCTCCAATGAGAGTAACAAAAATACCTCCTCCTATTATACTCCCGTCCTGCATTCCCTCTACCATTTTAGATAAATAAAAAGCAACACAGTAAGGGATATTGACAAAGCTTCTAGGATCCCGAATACACTTTAGGTAGAATAAATCATATAAGGTAATTTTTTTCTTTATTATGACCTCTTTGTGTAATCGAGTTAGCCAAAAATCTATGAATAATACGAAGCTCGGCTCTGTCAATATGTGTATAGGAGTGTCCTCCTGCTCGTGTAAAAACATCAAAATGTGACATACGCCTCCAAATGGCATCAGCGTCAAAGTTACTATCTACCCGTTCACCATAATGAATCAAGTTTGTACAATCGGGTAATAGCAACTCACCAGGAGTATATATCTGTAAGGCCCTGGCCATGTCCAGCATGGACATTCTGTACATCCTACCGCCAAGGATAAACCTAAGAAATCTTCTATCATCTATTCTAACTATATTTGTATCAAGTGATACAGTACTCATCAACTCAACACACCATTCCTTATATACAGGTCTACGAATGGTGAAAAGACGTTCCCAATCTGTAAAAGAAGAACTGCCATACCTTTGAACTAAAAGCTGTCTAACACGGTCAGCTAGATGGACCGTTTCCAAAGGGGCCCAATCAATTACCCTTGGCACCTCTACATTTTTTGTTACCAATTTGAATTTGTTCCTTTGATATGTCTCGTAATCTCTCCATCTTCTATCAAATCTCAGATTAGGATGTAGAGTGTGCTCAGGAATCGTTGGGAATTCTACTGGCGGCCTCATTGGGAATACTATGAATTCATCAACAAACTGTACCGGATCATAATAAGGTATGTGCTGATCAGGCTGTTGTTGTTCCTGTTGTGGTTCTTGTTCGTGTTGCATTTCTGGTTCTGGTTCTGGTTCTGGTGCTGGTGCTGGTCGTCTAGATGATGATGCTCCTGAACCTCCAGTATCGGCTTTCTGCAAAACACATTAAACACAAAATTTGTGCATCCAAATATGCATTAGTGTTAGCAAAATAACAACTTAAAACAATCACTATAACATGTTAAATCAAAATTAAACTTATACATATGTTCACAATTTTTCACAATTCTACACTTTTCAAATAAGCACATATGAAAATGTATACAAAATTCATAAGCATTTAACTCAAATAACATGTCAAAATATTCATTACTAATAATTAAACAAGTCTCAAATGGCAAATATATCAAATTAATCAAGTTCATGAATTTTGGACTTAAAAAGTCCACTTTAATCTCCAAAAATCATGTTTAGGATCATTGTTTGGATCATTTAACTATCTAAACATGTTACACTACTCAATTTAGCAATAATTCATGACAAAAATCGGCCATAACCTGTTTATATCAAAAAGCCCCAAATTGCTCAAGAACACAAACCCTAGATTTCTAAAAATTTTGAAGTTTTTGGCTTCAAATCATGTTAAATAGCATCAATTTAGGTTATACATGCATAAAATACTAACAATTTAACACTAATTACACTAGAAATTAACAAAATTGCATTAGGTAAAAAATTGGTAATTATCACAAAAACTAGGAATTTATAGAGTTTAGGGGTGTAATTTTTACCAATTTGCTGAAGAATGAGGATCTAGGCATGATTAGAGCAAGAAAAATGACGAATTACGGTGGAAAAATGGCGAAAATTGGTGAATTTTTGGGTGAGTTTCGTGAATGTGTGTGTGTTGTGGTGAGGAAGACAGAACAGGCTGCTGTATGTATCAGGCCTGCATTTGGTCCCCATGCGATCGCATGGGTTCCAAGTGCAAACCCCATGCGATCGCATGGGGTGCCGGCTACAGTGATTTCTGATTTTATTATATTTTTTTTTTTTTAAAACCTTATACTTTATAAAACTTATAATTAATTAAATTTTAAAAATTTGGTTTCCTTTAGGAGCGAGGGCGTTTCGGATCGTTGTCCTAGTCTGTCCCTCGACAAAATTTTAAAATTTGTCAAATCAAAGCGCGGTTTTTAAAAGTAAAGATTTTTGGGTTTTTTTTTTTTATGTTTTTGGCATACTTTAATTCAATAAGATTAAAAATAATGATAATAAAAGTTCTCGTCCCTCCCTCGGGTAAAGCAATTTCGGTTCAAAGACCTAGTCTTCAACTTACGACGATTTTAAAAATCATATTTTTAACTTAATGAGATAAAGTAAATTTTTGTTTTTAAATTCACACAACTTAAATATAAAATTCAAAATTAATATTAAAAATTCACACCAAACTTAAAATTTGAAATGCATAAAATTAAAAATTCATATTTTAAAAATTAAAAATTCATACCAAACTTAATTTAAAAATTCATATTATAAATTCACACCAAACTTATATTAATTTTTCAAATATTTACAATTTTAAAAATATTGTTTTTACAAAGTTTACAATATTAATTTAAGATTTAAATATTAATTTTAAAAACATGGTAAAAATAAAATTAAAAATCTTTTTGGCTTTTTATCCCACTTTAATCAATCAAATATTATCAAAAATATTCGCCCCTCTTTTCGGTAAAGTAAGTTCGGTTCCAAGACCTAATTTAACTCATGACGAATTTTTGAAATATTTTGGGTTGATTGATTAAAGATATTTATACCTTAAGAATAAACGTTAAATTTCGCAGTGATGTAATAAATTTTTGTATGATATCAACAATTTCGGTCGCCAAACCTAATTTTATTCAATATCAATTTAATACTTTTTAGCGAACAAATTAGCGTTTATTATCAAAAGGTTAAAAATAAAAAAAAATATAAAAACTGTACAAACATACCTGTGAAATAGATTTCTTAGTTATATGATCTATCCCATTCATAAGATAGTCGGTTTAATTGGTTTTCCATAGCTACATAGGCGTAACCTCGAGCATTCAGTGTCTTTTCTTCTAAACATATGAACGGTCCGTCTCTGCATAAAGTAACAAATTCGGTGTTTGAATAGGTTTGATTATTTGAACATTTACCTCCATGTGACCATTTTCCGCATTTGTGACATCTTTCTAGGTGTCGTGCTCTTCTTTTTGCTGCGGATTTTGATTTTCCTTTACCAAATTGTAACTTATTATCTTCGTATCTGGATTCTTTTCTAACTTCGTCCATTCTTTCTCTGATTACTGATACTATTTCACTCGGTAGTGTGTCATTATTACGTTTAGTGATCAAAGTGTGTAGCATTTGACCATGGTTTAGTTCACAGGCAGTCTTCATTTTGTAAAAACCTAAAAAAAATAAAAATTCAGAATGGGGGGAGAAGACTAGTTCTTTAGGGTCTGCTAGGGAAAGACCATTCGGGTTCCATTTTCGAGAACTACACGAAAACAGACAATCTAACTCTAACAGAAATACATAAACCCCCTATACTTAGTTGAAATTGTGATTAACATTGTTTTCAATTGAATCTTCAACAACTTGTATATCTTTGACTTTTTCTTCAATCCATTTGTTGATTTCCTCCGTAACTTTCACAAATTCAACTAACATTGCCTTTTCTTTTGACGATAAATTGGATATTAATCGGTTATATAACTTAAAGTTTCCTTTAATCTTAGCATCGTGAATCCGTTTATAAAGTTTCTTCGTTGAACTGTTAAAAATGGGTTCATCTAATTTTGTATCATCAGCGGCATTCTTTGTGATTGGATCATCATTTAGTGTTTCTTCATCTTCCCCACACTTATACGTTTTTATTGGTCTAACAGTTTTGGTTTGTGGAGATCTAAACATTCGGTTCACAAAGGTGATCGATGTATCACCATCCCTAAGTGTCATTCTACCTTCTCTTACATCAATGAATGCCTCGGTGGTTGCTAAAAATGGACGACCTAGAATTAGAGGAACATCAAGGTTTTCCTCCATATTAATCACTATGAAGTTTGCAACAAAGGTCAAACTTCCCACGTTAACAAGTAAATTATTTGCTATTCCAACCGGGTGTTTAATGGTTTGGTCAAATGATTGAACACCTATTTTGGTTGGTTTTAATTTACCCATGCCTAATCTTTTGTATAAGGAAAGAGGCATAATATTTGCACTTGCTCCTAAATCTGCGAGTCCATTATATACAGCACCATCATTAAGTAAGCAAGAAATGATAAATTCACCCGGGTCTCCTGCTTTAGTAAGTCGAGTTGGTTTGTAAACTTTTTTCGGGTGTTCTTTCCTTGATTCTTTCATTTCTATTTGAATTTCTTGTTCACATTTTTCTTCGTTTCTTGGAATGGGAGGTTTGTATAGGAATTCTTCTTCATCACTCAAATTTGAATCCTCCCTATATTCCAATTTTGATTTTTCATATGTTGTTGATAACATATTTATGTTTTTATTTTGAAGGTTTCCTTGGGTGGTGAAATTATGATTAACTTCATTGTCAACTTCCATCGGACCATGTATGTAATGTTTAACTCTGTGACCATTAACTTTAAATTCAATCCCATTTGAATTTATTAATTCTATCGTTCCGTATGGGAAAACTCTTTTGACTATGAATGGTCCAGACCATCTTGATTTCAATTTTCCAGGAAATAGCTTGAATCGTGAATTGAAAAGAAGAACTCTGTCTCCTTCTTTAAATTCTTTTGAACTTCTGATTCTTTTATCATGCCATTTCTTTGTTCTTTCTTTATAGATTAACGAATTTTCGTATGCTTCATGTCTTAATTCTTCTAATTCGTTTAGTTGACTTAATCGTAGACGTCCAGCTTCATGTAAATCAAGATTACATGTCTTCAAAGCCCAAAATGCTTTGTGTTCAATTTCTACTGGAAGATGACATGCTTTTCCATAAACAAGTCTAAAAGGTGTGGTTCCAATTGGAGTTTTGTAGGCTGTTCTAAAAGCCCAGAGTGCATCCTCCAATTTAATGGACCATTCCTTCGGATTTGATCCTACGGTTTTCTCTAGAATACGTTTTAAAGCTCGGTTTGTATTTTCAACTTGTCCACTTGTTTGTGGATGATATGCGGTGGAGATTTTATGAGTTACTCCATATCTTTTAAGAACTTTCTCAAGTTGATTATTACAGAAATGAGTACCCCGATCACTTATTAAAGCTTTCGGTGTTCCAAACCTTGCAAAAAGACGTTTTAAAAAGTTGACTACAACTCGTGCATCGTTAGTTGGGAGAGCTTGTGCTTCTGCCCATTTAGATACATAATCAATGGCTACGAGTATATATAGATTATTATGAGATTTTGGAAATGGACCCATAAAGTCAATACCCCAAATGTCAAATACTTCACATACTTGGATGACATTTTGTGGCATTTCATCACGTTGACTTATTTTTCCGGCCCTTTGACAAGCATCACAGGATTTGCAAAGAAGGTGTGCGTCTTTGTAAATTGTAGGCCAATAGAATCCAGCTTCATAAACTTTTCTTGCTATTAGTTGAGGCCCATAATGCCCTCCTGTTGGTCCTGTGTGACAATGGTTTAAAATTTTACTAGCTTCATCTCCAAATACACATCGGCGTATTATTCCATCGGGATAACTTTTAAACAGATGTGGATCTTCCCAGAAATAGTGTTTTATATCACTGAAGAATTTCTTTCGTTTTTGGTACGATAATCCTTTTTCAAGGAATCCACAAACTAAGTAGTTTGCATAGTATGCAAACTATGGAATTTCTTTATAATCTATCTTCAATAGATATTCATCAGGAAAGTTGTCTTGTATGGCCGATTCATTTAGAACTTCTAATTCAGGATTTTCAAGACGAGAAAGATGATCAGCGGCGAGATTTTCTGCTCCTCTTTTATCTCGGATTTCAATATCAAACTCTTGTAAGAGTAAGATCCAACGGATTAATCTTGGTTTAGCATCTTGTTTTGAAAATAGGTATCTAAGAGCAGAATGGTCGGTATAGACCACCGTTTTTGCTAGAACGAGATATGATCGAAATTTGTCAAAAGCAAAGACAATAGCAAGGAGTTCTTTTTCAGTAGTTGTATAGTTCGTTTGTGCTCCTTGTAATGTCTTACTAGCATAATATATAGGTTGAAATCGTTTTTCAATCCTTTGTCCTAAAACGGCTCCCATTGCAAAATCACTTGCATCGCACATTAGTTCAAATGGTAGATTCCAATTTGGTGTTATCATGATCGGCGCATTAGTGAGTTTCTCTTTAAGAATATTAAAAGATTGGATACACTCATCGGAAAAGATGAATGGAGCATCTTTTTCTAGGAGTTTATTCATAGGAGTGGCAATTTTAGAAAAATCTTTTATGAAACGTCGGTAAAAACCGGCATGCCCTAGAAAACTCCTAACTCCTCTAACATTGGTGGGATGTGGAAGTTTAGCAATTACATCTACTTTAGGTCTATCCACTTCAATTCCTTCTTTTGAAATTTTATGTCCAAGAACGATGCCTTCTTTAACCATGAAATGGCATTTCTCCCAATTAAGTACTAGATTTGATTGTTCGCATCTAATAAGCATTCGTTCCAGATTAACTAGACATGATTCAAATGTATCACCGAAGACTGAAAAGTCATCCATGAAAACTTCCATGCATTCTTCTATCATGTCGTGAAAAATCGCCATCATACACCTTTGAAAGGTTGCAGGGGCGTTGCAAAGTCCAAATGGCATGCGTTTGTAAGCAAAAGTACCATAAAAGCACGTGAATGTGGTTTTCTCTTGGTCTTCGGGTGCTATTGGAATTTGAAAATATCCGGAAAATCCATCTAGAAAGCAATAGTAACTATTTCCGGCTAATCTTTCCAACATTTGATCAATGAAAGGTAAGGGAAAGTGATCTTTTCTGGTGGCGTCATTTAATTTTCTATAATCAATACATACATGCCATCCTGTTACAGTCCTAGTAGGAATAAGCTCATTTTTCTCATTTGTAATGACAGTCATGCCACCCTTCTTAGGTACGCATTGTACTGGGCTTACCCATGGACTATCAGAAATTGGATAAATTAGACCTGCATCAAGCAGTTTAATAATCTCTTTTTTAACTACATCTTGCATATTAGGATTTAGTCTTCGTTGGCGTTGCACATACGTTTTATGACCTTCTTCCATAAGGATTTTATGTGTGCAATACGAAGGACTTATTCCTTTAATATCATGAATCTTCCATGCAATGGCTGGTTTATGAGCTTTCAACATAGAAATGAGTTGTGATTTCTCATTTTCAGTAAGAGAAGACGATATTATTACAGGTAATTCAGATTCACCATGTAAATAAGCGTATTCCAAATGGTTTGGAAGTGGCTTTAACTCTAATTTCGGAGGTTCTTCTATCGATGATTTATATCGATATCTGTCTTCTTCTTTTAGCATTTGAATTTCTTCTGTTGTTGGTTCATATCCATTAGCTATAAGTGCAGCTAACATTTCAGCTTCATCAATTGGTTCATTACCTTCTCCTAAAGAACATTCTCCTGTTCCTTGTAATTCTGGAAATTCTTCTAACAATTCTGCATATGCATCTATAGTTTGAATATAATAACATGTATCATCTGCAGATTGTGGTTGTTGCATTGCTCTATCAACTGAAAAGGTAACACTCTCATCCTCTATACTTAGGGTCAATTTCTTACCGAACACGTCTATCATTGCTTTAGCCGTGTTTAAGAATGGTCTTCCTAATATGAGAGGAACTTGAGAATCTTCTTCCATGTCCAGAACAACAAAATCTACTGGAAATACTAAAGTACCAACTTTACCTAGCATGTTCTCCATTATCCCTCTAGGATATTTTATTGATCTATCGGCTAGTTGTATGCTTATTCTTGTTGGTTTCAATTCTCCAAGGTCTAGTTTAGTGTATAGTGAATACCGCATTAGATTTATACTAGCACCTAAATCTGCCAATGCTTCTATTGAACTAAGACTACCCAGAAAACATGGAATTGTGAAACTTCCTGGATCAGATAGTTTTTCTGGTATCTTATTCAACAGCACTGCTGAACAATTAGCATTCATAGTAACAGCCGAGAGTTCTTCCATTTTCTTTCTATTTGAGATTAGATCTTTCAAGAATTTAGCATATCTAGGCATTCCTGAAATCACATCAATGAAAGGAAGATTTACATTTATCTGTTTAAACATATCCAAGAATTTGGATTGCTCGGCTTCAAGTTTCTCTTTCTTCATTTTACTTGGGTAAGGAAGTGGTGGTTGGTATGGTTTAACATAAGGTTTAGCCTTAACTGTGTTATCTTCATTAACCTTTTCAACTACCAGTTCTTTTTCCTTATCTTGATCAGGTTGTGGTTCTTGTGGAGTAGGAATAGCTTCATCAGAAGTTACAGGTATTTCAGGTGGTTTAAGCGTTGTACCACTTCTTGTGGTAATAGCTTTAGCTGTTTCATTCCGGGGGTTAGCATTTGTATCACTAGGTAAACTTCCCGGTTTTCTTTCACCTATTAACCTTGCTAGGTTACTTACTTCTTGTTCCAGATTTTGAATAGAAGCTTGTTGATTTCTAAATGCTTGAGCATTTTGTTCATTAGTTTGTTTCTGAGATGTGAAAAACTGCGTTTGAGTTTCAACTAGCTTTGTCATCATATCTTCTAAATTCGGCTTTTTATCATCGTTTTGTTGTGGTGGTTTGTTTTGAAAATTAGGTCTTTGCTGATTGTAAGTATTATTGGATACTTGTTGATTGCTAGGACCTTGTTGGTTGTTGTATGGAATATTTCGGTTATAATTCTGGTTTTGATTGTAAATAGGTCTTGGCGGTTGATAATTATTCTGATAATTATTTCCAGGCCTTTGGTTTATGTATGAAATATTCTCTCTTTGTTCCATTGTTACTTCAATACTGAGACAATCTTTTGTCAAATGTGGTCCTCCACATTGCTCACAACTAATTTGTATTGAGTGAATATCTTTAGTCATCTTTTCCAATCGTCTCTCGACAGCATCTATCTTTGCGGAAATGGAATCTAAGTCATGGCTAGAATCGGCTCAAGCTACTTTAGATGATCTAACGATATCTTTTTATTGGTGCCATTCATGTGAGTGGGAAGCAGTGTTATCAATAATTTTGTAAGCATCACTTTCGGTTTTCTTCATAATAGAACCAACAGCTGCTATATCTATGTCTTTTCTTGTAGTGATGTCGCATCCTTGGTAAAATATTTGTACTATTTGACAGGTGTCTAAACCATGTTGCGGACATCCTCTTAATAACTTTCCATATCTTGTCCACGCCTCATATAGAGTTTCATTCGGTTTCTGTGTGAACGTAACAATTTCTGCTTGAAGTCTTACGGCTTTAGATGCAGGAAAGAATTGTTTAAGAAATTTTTCAACTAAAACATCCCATGTCTCAATCGCCCCTTCAGGTAACGATTCCAACCAATCTTTGGCTTCTCCCTTTAAAGTCCAGGGAAATAACATGAGATATATCTGTTCATCCTCAACTTCTCGGATTTTAAATAGTGTGCAGATCCTATTAAAGGTACGTAAATGTTCATTTGGATCTTCCTTCGGCGCACCACTAAATTGGCATTGATTAGTCACCATGTGTAGAATTTGTCCTTTGATTTCATAATCTGGCGCATTAATGTCTGGATGAGTAATTGCGTGACCTTGGCCAGTGCGTTTAGCTCTCATTCGGTCTTCCATACTTAAAGGTTCCAGATTCTCCATAATTGAATTTTTTGAATCGGAATCACTAGAGGATTCTGATTTAATGGTTCGTTCCTCAACAATCTCTGTTTGAATGATTGGTGGTTCCGGAGGAAAGTTTAGTGGTTCAGGATCTACGAATCGTTCCTGAATATTCTCCGGATTCTCAATTGTGAGGTCGGGTTCAAAAAATGGATTATCGGAAATTTGAACTGAAGTACTTGGTCGACTGGATGACGATTCTAAAGAAAAATCAACGGCAGTAATATTTGCTAAATGTCTTGATCTAGTTACAGGTGGTGAACGTACAAAAGGTGGTGAACGTCTTGCTCGGTGCATTCACTGAATATCCTATTAGTTTTTAAAAGGAAAGAAAAATTATAATAAGTTATCCAATCAATAGACTTTTCTGATTTTGCCCACGTTTCAAATAGCCAAAAGATGCAGCAGAGGGGCAGGATTCGTTTGGTCTCAATATAATTGAGGACTGTTTGGCTCCAATAACCTGGTCCACGTACAAATCCAACTATTACTACGAACCAGAAAGTTTTAATGTCTATCAATTTAACCACTTAAAATAAATTTTCGTAATTTTAAGAAATTTAGATAAGAAGTAGATTAAAAATCTATGTCCTAAAACTAGAATAGCGAGAAATAAGAAAGAAAAAGAGTTCGTCGAAAAAGGTCGAAAAAGAAAAATGGTTGAAAAATAAAAGGTGACGGAAAAATAAAAGAAACTTATAAAACTTAAAAATACTTGACTAACCTAACCTTATTACTACAACTAACTTAAAATTATAATCTCAAATTGAGATTACTAATTGGAATGATAATTGATACATAGGTAAAAGTCGTCTAAAAATATTAAAGCTTACAGGAAAAACTAAATCCCAAATGGAAATAACTTAAAAAGAAACTAAAACTTAAAAAGGCGTCGCAAAATTCTAGAGTACCTAAATCTTAGTCTAAAGAAAAAGCACTTAAGAAATTCTACGGCAAAGCCTAAAAATCTAGAAGTAAAAATAACTATGGCAAAAACTAAGTTTAAAACTAAATATGAGCGAAAAATACAAAAGTTACGCTAAAACTATTAAAAAGGGAAAAAATATAAAAATATACAAAAAGTTATAAAAATTACAATTTTTATAAAAATATTATTTTTATATTAATTATTTATTAATAGTATTAATTTTTATATTTAAATAAAACTAATTAAAATTTAATATTACAAATTAATTAAAAACTTAAACTAAATAATATTATATATAAAACCTAATTAGGTTTAATAATAATAATAACAAATAATTAAAACCTAAATCGTATTAATTGCTGGACCAGGTTCGTGTCAGACGGCTCCGCGAGTCGCGGTTACCTAAGCTGCAAACCCCGCGAGTCGCGGGGTTCCAGTTTTCAACTCTGGAACAGTTTAAAATTGACGCGTTTTTTTTTTCTGTTTTATAATTTTCTGTTTTATAATCTAAAATTTATATATAATAAAATACTTATATTTTTACAAATTAAAGATACTTTATAAAACTTAAATATTTAACAAAATCTTAAAAATATTTATATTTTTGTTTTTCTTTTTATATTTTTGAATATTTAAAACGTATTTTTATAAAAACGAATTTTAATAAAAGTAAACTAAAAATCTTTTTTTTTATATTAGCATTGCGCTTCCGGCTTTTAAGAGTTCCCCGGCAGCGGCGCCAAAAATACTTGATGTTTTAGCAGAGTAGTATATAAAATAGCTTATATTTTTGCAGGAAATACTATTAAATACGATACAATTTTACACAAGATATTTATTTATTTATAGAATGGATATACTTAAACCTTGCTACAACACTTATAAGCAGTGTACCTAATCGTACAGTAGTGTAGTTTTTAGTAAGTCCGGTTCGTTCCACAGGGAAATCTTTAAACAAAGCTTAACGCTATATTAGTTTACTTTTATAAAAATACAAATATATATATAAGTAATATTATTATTATAAAGGGGGGTTTTTACCGTTTAATGACCGGTTTGTCGATTTTAAAACTTTAGTCACAATTAAAACCAAATGTAAAATATTAAAAAATAAATACAAGACTTAAATTAAAGCGTAAAGTAAATAACGATAATGAAATTGCGAATAATAAAAGTGCGATAAAATAAACTTGCGATAATTAGAAAGTACGATAATTAAAAGTGCAGTTAAATACAATAACAATAAAAATGTGATAATTAGAAGTGCAATTAAATATAAAATAAAGGAAATTTAATATGAAATAAAAGAATTATGCTTATTTAAACTTCCGTAATCATGATGTTTGACGTGTTGATTTTAGTTTTATGCCCATGGGTTAATTGTCCTTTGTCCTGGATTATTTAATATGTTCATACGGATTTTGTCCATAATAGTCCATCAGTCATAAATATAAAGAGCGAAAGCCTTCGTCAAATTATTCTTATTCCCGAAGTCAAATATTCCAACTAATTGGGGATTCGAATTGTAACAAGGTTTTAATACTTTGTTTAATGAATACACCAGGTTATCGACTGCGTGTAAACCAAGGTTTTACTACTTTGTTAACAATTACACCAATTACCCTTGAATGTAATTCACCCCTGTTTCAACAAGTCTATTAACTATTAATCCAGTTCCGTATCCGGTAAAATGAATAATTATTGGTATTTATAGATATCCCGCCCACCGTACCCAGTCAAGCGTATGTGGTTATATATAAATACGTCGAATTATAAGTTTGTATATTAAATTAACAAGGTATTGTTTAATTAATATAAAACCCATTAATAACCCATAGTCTAATTTCCACAAGTGTCGTTCTTTTATCCAAACCCCAATTATGGTACAAAGCCCAATTACCCAATTTTAGTAATTAGCCCAACATCATGATTACTTCGGATTAAATAAGCATAATAATAACTTAGTTACGAGACATTAATGTAAAAAGGTTGAACATAACTTACAATGATTAAAAATAGCGTAGCGTTACACGGACAGAATTTCGACTTACACCCTTACGACATTCGCTAACATACCCTTATTATTAGGATTTAAAATTAAAATTAAAATTAAAATATAAATTATATATATATTTTTACGTATATATTGAAAGAGAGATAGATTAGGAATGTGAAAAATGATCAGAATTCGGTTGGCTTTATAGGGACTTTCAGAATTTGGGCCTCCGCGACTCGCGGCCCATTTTGCCTTCAAACTCCGCGAGTCGCGGAGTTTGCTTTTACAGCTCACAAAAGTTTGGCTCTTTGTTTACCGACGGATTTATAAATAAATATAATATATTAAATAATTATAAGAATTATTTAAATATTATATTATATTTATGTGCATAGTTGACTTGTAATTTTTAGTCCGTTGGGTCGAGCGTTGAGAGTTGACTCATGTCCCGGTTCCGGATTATCGAACGTCCTTGCGTACAATTTAATATCTTGTACTTTACGTTTTGAATCTTGTACTCTTGTAATTTCGAGACGTTTCTTATCAATAATTGGAACCTCTTTGATTGTATTTTGTACTTTTGAGCTTTTTGGTCGTTTGCGTCTTCAATTCGTCGAATCTGTCTTTTGTCTTCACCTTTTATTATTTAAACGAATATCACTTTTAAATAGAACAATTGCAACTAAAAGCTTGTCTTTCTTGAGGAATAATGCTATGAAATATATGTTCGTTTTTAGCATTTGGCATAGATGCTTCTGATTGTTGTTGTTGTTGCGGTTGTTATTGTTGTTGGGATGATTGTTGTAGTTGTTGTTGTTGTTGTTGTTGTGCCGTTTGTTGTAGTTGCGATTGATGTTGCAATTGTTGGGATAGTTGTTGCTGTATTGGTGACTCTTATCACCGTTTTTCTCCCACTTTCTTTTGACTAGCTTCACGTTGGCCTCTTCGGCCGCCTGTTCTTTAATTCTTCCCTCAATCTGGTTCACTAGTTTGTGAGCCATTCTACATGCCTTTTGTATGGAGGCAGGTTCGTGTGAACTTATATCTTCTTGGATTCTCTCCGGTAACCTTTTCACAAATGTGTCAATCTTCTCTTCCTCATCTTCGAACGCTCTCGGACACAATAGGCACAATTCTGTGAATCGTATTTCGTACGAAGTAATATCGAATCCCTGTGTTCGTAACCCTCTAAGTTCTGACTTGAGCTTATTGACCTCGGTTCTGGGACGGTACTTCTCATTCATCAAGTGCTTGAATGCTGACCACGGTAGCGTGTAAGCAGCATCTTGTCCTACTTGCTCTCGATAGGTATTCAACCATGTTAACGCAATACCTGTGAAGGTATGCGTAGCGTACTTCACTTTGTCTCCTTCAGCACACTTACTTATGGCAAACACCGATTCAACTTTCTCGGTCCACCGTTTCAATCCGATTGGTCCTTCGGTCCCATCATATTCTGAAGGTTTGCAGGCAGTGAATTCCTTGTAGGAGCATCCTACACGATTTCTTGCGCCGTTAGCTGTATTGCTAGATTCAGAGTTATTGTTGGTATGTAGCGCGGCCTGTACTGCGGCTATGTTTGAAGCAAGAAAGGCACGAAATTCCACTTCGCTCATATTCAAGGTGTGTCGAGTAGTCGGTGCCATTTCCTTCAAAATAGTCAAATTAAACAAGTTAATCATACAGAATATTAAGAGTAGTCAATAGTATCTCGTAGCATAATATGAACTCATTTATAAAAGCTTTTTCTTCATATTAGTATTTTATAAGTTTAAATTCGGGTACTACCTACCCATTAAGTTCATACTTAGTAGCTAATATACAATTCAACTACTACAATTCCATATGAAAAACTGATTATAATAATATATCACATACAAATATTCTTCAAACTTACAACTTCGCTATATTACATATAACATGAAATATAGTACACTATGATACAGGACAGTTTTGAAGATAAATCTAGTTAATACGCAAGTTGTTCAGCAAAGGAAATAAAGACACGTAATTCATAAGTCCAGAAACAAGTCATGCATTCTGGTTTTACTAAGACGACTTCCCATCCTTGGTCTTGTGGAAAATAACCGTTATGACCATTGGCTAGGCAGCATGTTGTAATGTTGTCAAAAGGACGAGGGTTTCGTAATGTCCAACAGTCCCGTAATAATCTAAAAACCTTGTTTCTCACCCCAACTACTGAATCCGTCACTTGTGGAAAAAATTTATTTAAAAGCTGCAATCCGATGTTCTTTTTCTCACTTTGGTAAGAAGCGAACATCACTAACCCGTAAGCATAACATGTTTCTTTATGTTGCATGTTAGAAGATCTTTCTAATTCACGAAATCCTATGTTGGGATATGTTGAGTCAAAATAGGTTCTTAACCCGTAGCGTAAAATTGCATTTGGGTTCCCCGCATTTAACGTTTTAAAGAAAACACGACGTAACTTAAAGTCTCCCCAATGTGATATACCCCACCTATCAAAGGAAAGCCTTTTATAAACTAAGGCATTTCTGGAAAGTCTTTTAAATGTTTGACAAGTTAATTTCGCCATCACTAAATGTGCTGATGAATTCTGACCGACTCTAGACAAGATTTCCTCAATCATATCCTCTGGTAGGTCTTCTAAAATATTCGGTTGTCTACCCTTAACGTCCATTTTGTTTTTATACTGTAAAATAGACAAGGATTAGATTCGTAATAACAAACAATACAAGCAATTTTTACATAGAACATAAAAGTACAAGCACACTACAATACATTTATTACACAACATGCTCACACCCCTCTAATCTGAATCACTGGTTTCTTTTTCTTCGAACATGGTTCTTTTTCCTAATCTTCTAGGGATATATGATATTCCTCTAATACGAGCCGTCATTTTCCACATTGGTTTAGCAAAACCTGGTAGTTTAGAGGTTCCCGGGTTATTGTCACGATATTGAAAATACGGGTGTTGACGGTACATATAAAGTTCATCGGGGTCGGAATCAGATTTCTCTATTTTGATGCCTTTTCCCTTATTATTTTCTTTTGCCTCATTAAATTGGGTCGGGGTAATTTCTATAACATCATCGGAATCCTCATCAGGATCCGATTCATCGGAAAATTGGTAATTTTCCCAATATTTTACTTCCTTAGCGGAAACACCATTGACCATTATTAACTTTGGTCCATTGGTTGAGGATTTTCTTTTATTTGACCAGTTTTATGTGGTTCCTACTATTCCCCCTCCGGAACCTCTTCTTCTTCCGGTTCCTCTTCTTCTGGTTCCTCTTCTTCCAATTCCTCTTCTTCTGGTTCCGTTTTCTCTTCTTTCGGTTCTTCGGGAACTTGTGAATCTTGCCAATATATATTCGACTCTTCGTTATTATTAGGTGAGTCAATGGGATTTTTGCTAGAGGTAGACATCTATCACACAATATCAAACATGTTAAGAGATTAATATATCACATAATATTTACATGTTAATAATATATAGTTTCCAACAAAAATGTTAAGCAATCATTTTTAAAGAAAACACGGTCGAAGTCCAGACTCACTAATGCATCCTAACAAACTCGATAAGACACACTAATGCAAATTTTCTGGTTCTCTAAGACCAACGCTCTGATACCAACTGAAATGTCCCGTTCATATTGATTATAAACGTTCCATATTAATTGATTTCGTTGCGAGGTTTTGACCTCTATATGAGACGTTTTTCAAAGACTGCATTCATTTTTAAAACAACCATAACCTTTATTTTATCAATAAAGGTTTTAAAAGTATTACGTAGATTATCAAATAATGATAATCTAAACTATACTGTTTACACATGACCATTACATAATGGTTTACAATAGAAATATATTACATCGACATTTGTTTCTTGAATGCAGTTTTTACACAATATCATACAATCATGGACTCCAAATCTTGTCCTTATTTTAGTATGCAACAGCGGAAGCTCTTAGTATTCACCTGAGAATAAACATGCTTTAAACGTCAACAAAAATGTTGGTGAGTTATAGGTTTAACACATATATATCAAATCGTAACAATAGACCACAAGATTTCATATTTCAATACAAATCCCATACATAGAGATAAAAATCATTCATATGGTGAACACCTGGTAACCGACATTAACAAGATGCATATATAAGAATATCCCCATCATTCCGGGAGACCCTTCGGATATGATATAAATTTCGAAGTACTAAAGCATCCGGTACTTCGGATGGGGTTTGTTAGGCCCAATAGATCTATCTTTAGGATTCGCGTCAATTAGGGTGTCTGTTCCCTAATTCTTAGATTACCAGACTTAATAAAAAGGGGCATATTCGATTTCGATAATTCAACCATAGAATATAGTTTCACGTACTTGTGTCTATTTTGTAAATCATTTATAAAACCTGCATGTATTCTCATCCCAAAAATATTAGATTTTAAAAGTGGAACTATAACTCACTTTCACAGATATTTCCTTCCTCGGAAATAAGTCTTGGCCACGGATCGATTCACGAACCTATACAAATATGTACATATATATCAAAGTATGATCAAAATATAATTACAACCATTTTTATTATGTTTTAAAGATTTGAGTGTATTAAGTCAGCTGTCCTCGTTAGTAACCTACAACTAGTTGTCCACAGTTAGATGTACAGAAATAAATCGATATATATTATCTTGAATCAATCCACGACCCAGTGTATACACGTCTCAGGCTGGATCACAACTCAAAGTATATATATTTTTAGAATCAACCTCAACCCTGTATAGCTAACTCCAACATTACTGCATATAGAGTGTCTATGGTTGTTCCAAATAATATATATACATGGGTCGATATGATATGTCAAAACATTTGCATACGTGTCTATGGTATCCCAAGATTACATAATATATTAGAATACATGTATAATACAATATAAGTTAGCTAGGATGTGATTTGTATAGATTTGTTAAACATTTCCCGTAGCTAAAAAGATCAAAAATATCCAATCTTGTTTTACCCATAACTTCTTCATTTTAAATCCGTTTTGAGTGAATCAAATTGCTATGGTTTCATATTGAACTCTAATTTAAGAATCCAAACAGAAAAAGTATAGGTTTATAGTCGGAAATTTAAGTTACATGTCAATTACTAAAGAGGTAGTCATTTCCGTCGAAAGAACGACATCTTGATGACCATTTTGAAAAACATACTTTCACTTTGAGTTTAACCAAGATTTTGGGATATAGTTTCATGTTCATATGAAAAATCATTTTCCCAAAAGAACAACTTTTAAATCAAAGTTTATCATAGTTTTTAATTATCCAAACCAAAACAGCCCCCGGTTTCACTACGACGGCGTATATCCGATTTTATGGTGTTCATCGTGTTTCCAGGTTTTAAATCATTAAATTAGCATATCATATAGATATAGAACATGTGTTTAGTTGATTTTAAAAGTGAAGTTAGAAGGATTAACTTTTGTTTGCGAACAAGTTTAGAATTAACTAAATTATGTTCTAGTGATTACAAGTTTAAACCTTTGAATAAGATAGCTTTATATGTATGAATCGAATGATGTTATGAACATCATTACTACCTCAAGTTTTCTGGATAAAACTACTAGAAATGAGAAAAATGGATCTAGCTTTAAAGGATCCTTGGATGGCTTGAAAGTTCTTGAAGCAGAATCATGACACGAAAACAGTTCAAGTAAGATTTTCATCGAAATAAGATTGTTATAGTTATAGAAATTGAATCAAAGTTTGAATATGAATATTACCTTGAATTAGAAAGATAACCTACTATAAATAACAAAGGTTCCTTGATCTTAGATGATTACTTGGAATGGATTAGAAAGCTTCGAAGTAGACTTGCAAACTTGGAAGTATTCTTGATTTTTATGTAACTATACTTATGAAATTTATGAAGAACACTTAGAACTTGAAGATGGAACTTGAGAGAGATAAATTAGATGAAGAAAATTGAAGAATGAAAGTATTTGTAGGTGTTTTGTAGGTGTTTTTGGTCGTTAGTATATGGATTAGATATAAAGGATATGTAATTTTGTTTTCATGTAAATAAGTCATGAATGATTACTAATATTTTTGTAATTTTATGAGATATTTTATGCTAGTTGCCAAATGATGGTTCCTACATGTGTTAGGTGACTCAAATGGGCTGCTAAGAGCTGATCATTGGAGTGTATATACCAATAGTACATACATCTAAAAGCTGTGTATTGTACGAGTACGAATACGGGTGCATACGAGTAGAATTGTTGATGAAACTGAACGAGGATGTAATTGTAAGCATTTTTGTTAAGTAGAAGTACTTTGATATGTATCTTGAAGTCTTTCAAAAGTGTAAGAATACATATCATAACACAACATGTATATACATTCTAATGGAGTCGTTAAGTCTTCTTTAGTCGTTACATGTAAGTGTTGTTTTGAAACCTTTAAGTTAACGATCTCAATTAATGTTGTTAACCCAATGTTTATTATATCAAATGAGATGTTAAATTATTATGTTATCATGATATTATGATGTATGAATATCTCTTAATATGATATATACATTAAAATATCGTTACAACGATAATCGTTACATATAAGTCTCGTTTCGTAATTCTTGAGTTAGTAGTCTTGTTTTTACATATGTAGTTCATTGTTAACACACTTAATGATATATTTAAATATCATTTTATCATGTTAAATATAGTGTATCAATATCTTAATATGATACATATGTATTTAGTAGACGTTATCATAACGATAATCGTTATATATATCATTTCGAGTTTCTTAACTTAGTAATCTCATTTCTTATGTATATCACACATTGTTAATATACTTAGTGAGATACTTACTCATCATAATCTCATGTCAACCATATATATATGTCTATATATACCACAACATGTAGTTTTTACAAATTTGTAACGTTCGTGAATCGTCGGTCAACTTGGGTGATCAATTGTCTATATGAAACTTATTTCATTTAATCAAGTCTTAACAAGTTTGATTGCTTAACACGTTGGAAACATTTGGTCATGTAAATATCAATCTCAGTTAATATATAAACATGGAAAAGTTCTGGTCACTACAGTACCTACCCGTTAAATAAATTTCGTCCCGAAATTTTAAGCTGTTGAAGGTGTTGACGAATCTTCTGGAAATAGATGCGGGTATTTCTTCTTTATCTGATGGCAAACAAAAGAGGTTCGCGAGAAATCCCCACCGCAGCTCAGCTCGAGGAGATGATAGCTGCTCAAGTAGCCGCGGCTATGGCGAATGCCAACCCTGCTCCAGCTCCACCGGCCAACCCAGCTGTTCAGAATGGGTGTACATTCAAGGAGTTCCAGAGCTGCAAGCCCCACAATTCTAGTGGTACTGAGTTGGGCTGACGAGATGGTTTGAGAAGTTGGAATCTGTATTCCGTGTGAGTAACTGCTCTGAGGGGAATAAGACTAAGTTCGCATCCTGCACTTTGTCGGATGGTGCTTTAACCTGGTGGAACACACTCGCCCAGGCTAAGGGAATTGACGAGGCTTATGCTACATAATGGGAGGAGTTTAAGAGTGCTATGATTGAGGAGTATTGCCCCTAAACTGAAATTCAGAAAATGGAAGCGGAATTTTGGGAACTGAAAGTTGTAGGAACTAACCTTGATGGCTATAATCAAAGGTATTTAGAGTTAGCTTTGATGTTCCCCACAATGGTTACTCCGGAGTACAAGTGGATGGAGAGGTATCTGTGGGGACTCCCTAAAGACATTCAAGGAAATGTCACCTCTTTGAAACCAGCAGATGTCCCGGAAGCTATGCGCATGGCGCACACCCTGATGAATCAAATTACCCGCCAAGAGCCAGAGAAAGCGAAATAAGAATCGGGAGCTAGTAATAGGAAATGTAAGTGGGATGGAAACAAGGGAAAAGGTTTTGACCAGAACCCAGTTAAGAGGTATGAGAATTTCAAAGGGAACAACGACTGGAGGAACCCGAACCCGGACCCTAGCTCCAACCCTAACTACAAAGGTACCCTTCCTCGGTGTAAGAGATACTACAAGCATCACACTGGATACTGCAATGCAGTGTGTGAGAAGTGCAAGAGGATTGGACACATCGGCAGAGACTGTAAGAGAACCGCCCCAGCAGTGAGGACAAACCCAAATGGACCAAGGAAGTGCTATGAGTGTGGACAGCAGGGCCACTTCAGGAATGAATGTCCTAACATGAAGAAGGATGGTAGGCCAGCACATAGAAGAGCCTTCAACATGAACGCACGAGATGCCCGCGAGAATCCTGACTTGGTTACAGGTACATTCACTATCAATAACCTATTAGCTTTTGTTCTGTTTGATACTGGTGCTGATAGGAGTTATGTATGTAGACACTTTTGCTCTAAGATAGATTGGTTGTTAGTGCCTTTGGACGAGAGTATGCTTGTTGAGATAGCCAATGGAAAACATGAGAAGGTTGACCAAATTGGCCGAGGAGGTATTATAAACCTAGTTGGAGTGGATTTTGAAATTGATCTAATACCCATCAAATTGGGAAGCTTTGATGTGATAGTCGGTATGGACTGGTTGTCCAAAGTAAGAGCCGAAGTTATCTGTGGTGAGAAGATTCTCCGTATACCATGTGAGACTGGAGAGCCACTGATTGTTTACGGAGAGAGATGTAGTCCGAAGTTGAACCTTATTAGTTGCTTGAAGGCATAAGAGGTTATGAAGAAGGGGAATTTTGCTAATCTGGCACATGTGAAGAAGCTAGAAGTTGAAGAGAAGAGCGTAGATGATGTATGAACTGTGAACGAATTTCTCGACGTCTTTCTAGAAGAGTTGCCTGGATTACCGCCGCCGAGATCAGTGGAGTTTCAGATCGACCTAGTGCCAGGAGCTGCACCTGTAGCTCGCGCACCTTATCGACTTGCACCTTCTGAACTGAAAGAGTTGCAGAGTCAACTGCAGGAATTGCTAGACCGTGGATTTATCCGACCGAGTTCATCGCCTTGGGGCGCACCTGTTTTGTTCGTGAAGAAGAAGGACGGATCTTTCCACATGTGTATCGATTATCGTGAACTGAACAAGTTGACGATCAAGAATTGGTATCCCCTCCCCAGGATTGACGATCTTTTCGATCAGCTGCAAGGATCCAGCGTTTACTCCAAGATTGATTTACGATCAGGTTATCACCAGTTGAGGGTGAAGGAGAGCGATGTGCTGAAGACTGCGTTCCGAACTCATTATGGCCATTATGAGTTTCTTGTGATGTCATTCGGTTTAACCAACACACCTGCCGTGTTTATGGATCTCATGAATCGCGTATGCAAGCCATACCTAGACAAGTTCGTTATCGTCTTCATAGATGATATCCTCATCTATTCCAGAAGTGAAGAAGAACATGAGCAACATCTTCGACTTATGCTAGAACTCTTGAGACAAGAGCAACTTTATGCCAAATTCTCTAAATGCGAATTTTGGTTGAAGGAAGTTTAATTTCTCGGTCATATCGTGAGCGATCAGGGTATCAAATTCGATCCTGCGAAGATCGAAGCTATCAGCAAGTGGGAAACCCCCATTACTCCTACTCATATCCACCAATTCTTAGGCCTCGCCGGTTACTATCGTAGATTCATTGAAGGTTTCTCTTTGATTGCGAGTCCTTTGACTACGTTAACTCACAAGGGTAAGAAGTTCGCTGGAAACCGAGCAA
This sequence comes from Rutidosis leptorrhynchoides, assembly GCF_046630445.1. Classification (NCBI taxonomy): domain Eukaryota; kingdom Viridiplantae; phylum Streptophyta; class Magnoliopsida; order Asterales; family Asteraceae; genus Rutidosis; species Rutidosis leptorrhynchoides. The sequence continues at coordinate 399,693,281 of NC_092338.1, forward strand.
GAGTCGGCATTCCAGACCCTGAAGCAGAAGTTAACCTCCGCACCTATCTTATCACTTCGCGAAGGCAGTGACTACTTCGTCGTGTACTGCGACGCCTCGAAACATGGATTTGGTTGTGTATTGATGCAACGAACAAAGGTTATTGCTTATGCCTCTCGCCAGCTGAAGATTCACGAGCAAAATTACACGACGCACGATCTCGAACTTGGAGTTGTTGTCTTTGCACTCAAATTGTGGTGACATTATCTTTATGGAACCAAGAGTACTATCTTCACCGACCACAAAAGCCTCCAACACATTTTCGATCGGAAGCAAATGAACATGAAACAGCGTCGATGGATCTAGACATTGAACGACTGATTGTAAACTCCGTTACCACCCTGGGAAGGAAAATGTTGTAGCTGATGCCTTGAGCCGAAAGGAGAGAATGGTACCTCTTTGTGTTCGTACCTTGAACATCACCATTCAGACGAATCTCAATAATCAAATCCGAGTAGCTCAAGATGACGCTCTCAAGAAGGAGAATATTTCTCATGAGCACTTGAACATTCTCATTTCTCGATTCGAGGTCAAGGAGACCGGACTTCGATAATTTGCCGGAAGAATTTGGGTGCCTAAATATGGAGATTTACGGAGCCTTATTCTAGGCGAAGCCCACAAGTCAAGGTATTCAATTCATCCAGGAGCTGGTAAGATGTACCACGACCTCAAGGTTCAATATTGGTGGCCGAACCTAAAGAAGGATGTTGCGACTTACGTTGGAAAGTGTTTAACTTGTTCCAAGATCAAAGCCGAACATCAGAAGCTGTCTGGGTTACTTCAACAACCCGAAATCCTACAATGGAAGTTGGAAGGAATAACAATGGATTTCATCACGAAGCTATCGAAGACGGTAGGAGGTTATGATACCATCTGGGTTATCGTTGACCGTCTTACCAAATCTGCACACTTCCTAGCCATGAAGGAAACTGATACGATGGAGAGACACGCGCAATTATACATAAAGGAAGTTGTATCTCGACACGGTGTACCCTTATCGATTATCTCAGATCGTGATACCCGTTTTGCTTCTAGATTTTGCGTTCTTTACAAGAAGCCTTGGGAACACGTCTAGATATGAGTACAATGTATCACCCACAAACCGATGGACAGAGCGAGTGCACGACTCAAACCCTGGAGGACATGTTGCGTTCTTGTGTTATTGATTTCGGGAAAGCTTGGGAGAGACATTTGCCTTTAGCCGAATTCTCTTACAATAACAGCTATCACGCAAGCATTAAGGCCGCACCTTTTGAAGCATTGTATGGCCGTAAATGTCGTTCTCCTATCTGTTGGGCCGAAGTAGGTGAAAAATAACTCACCGGTCCCGAACTCATCCATGAAACTACCGAGAAGATTGTCCAGATTCAAGCAAGGCTAAGACGGCCCGTGATCGCCAAAAGAGTTATGACGACCTTAAACGCGGGGATCGCAAATTTCAAATCGGTGACCACGTTATGTTGAAAGTCGCACCTTGGAAAGGTGTAATCCATTTCGGAAAGCGTGTGATAGTGCTCCAAATGAACATATATTTAGGCACAATATCCTTCCAATATGTAAAGCTTTTAGTTGCAATTGTTCTATTTTTATGTAATATTCGTTTAAATAAATAAGTGCGAAGACAAAAGAAGAAAACGGCGATTTGAAGACGCAAATGACCAAAAAGCTCAAATGTACAAGATATAATTCAAGTGGTTCAATTTATTGATGAGAAACGTCCAAAAATGATAAGAGTACAAGCCGCAAAATGCAAAGTACGAGATATTAAATCGTACGAAAGGACGTTCGAAAATCCGGAACCGGGACCTGAGCCAACTATCAACGCGCGACGCAACGGAGCTAAAATTACAAATCAAATGCACATGAATATAATATAATATATATATAATTATATATATATTATATATATTAAATAAATATGTCGACAAGCTAGGAGCCAAAAAGTATGTAACCAGGAAATGACGGCCATGCGATCGCATGGCCAAAAGGCACAAAACTCATGCGACCGCATGAGTTACTGTAGCAGGCCAAGTTCTATAAAAAGTCAGTTTTTCGGACGAGTTATGTACAAGAGAATTCAATCTCTTACTCTCTTCAATATATATATATATATATATATATAGATATAGATATAGATATATATATATATATATATATATATATATATATATATATATATATATATATATATATATATATATATATTTATATTTATAATTTTAGTTTTAATTTTAAGTTAATAATAATAAGGTTATTTTAAGAATATTTTACGGGTTTTAAGTCGAAATTCTGTCCGTGCAACGCTACGCGATTAATCACCACTGTAAGCTATGTTCTTCCTTTTTAAATTAATTTCTCGTAACTAAGTTATTATTATGCTTATTTGAGCCAAAGTAATCGTGATGATAGACTAAATATTAAGACGGGGTTATTAGATTTTGTACCATAATTAAGGTTTGGACAAAAGACCGACACTTGTGGACATTGGACTATGACTATTAATAGATAAGGGGTATTGTCTAATTGAGCGACAACTCATTGGAACCTGTCGAACCTATCTTCAAATTAGTTAATCTAATAATTATTAAAATGATTATGTATGTCCTATTTAGTGACGTTTATACGACATCTTTTACGATCATTTAATTAATTATTCGGGTTGGGTAATTGATTATTCATTCTGATCAAGTGGGTAAATTAATATTCATATCTCATTAAAACAGGGGTAGATTACATACAAGGATAATTGGTGTAATTGTTAACAAAGTATTAAAACCTTGGATTACGCGCAGTCGATAACCTGGTGTAATTATTAACAAAGTATTAAAACCTTGTTACAGTTCGAATCCCTAATTAGTTGGAATATTTAACTTCGGGAATAAGGTTAATTTGACGAGCATTTTATAATTATGACCGATGGACTATTATAGACAAAAACCAAATAGGTATCAAATAATCCAGGACAAAGGACAATTAACCCGGGTAATAAATTAAAATCAACACGTCGAACATCATGATTACGGAAGTTTAAATAAACATAATACTTTTATTTCATATTTCATCGTACCTTTATTTACTGTCATTTTAATTACTGCAATTTACTTTATCGCAATTTAAATTCTGTCATTTATATTATCGTCATTTATCTTTACGCTTTATTTAAAATCGACAAACCGGTCATTAAATGGTAAAAAAAAACCCCTTTTATAATAATATTACTATATATAATTATATATATTTTATATAAATATAGTTGTTAAAAATATAGCGTTAAACTTGGCTAGCTCCTGCGAAATGAACTGGACTTACTAAAAACTATACTAATATACGATTAGGTACACTGCCTATAGTATTGTAGCAAGGTTTAGGTATATCCACTCTATAAATAAATAAATAACTTGTGGAAAATTGTATCGTATTTAATAGTATTTCGTAACAAAAATATAACTATTTCGCATACTACCTCTGCGCACATCAAGTATTTTTGGCGCCGCTGCCGGGGAACTCTTAAACGCCGAAAGCGAAACGCTATAAAAAAAGATTTTATTAAGTTTTAATTTCTTTTTGTAAAAATACGTTTTAAATATTAAAAAATACAAAAATATAAAAAGAAAAACAAAATATATATATTTTTAAGAGTTGTTCAAAATATATAAAATTATAAAGTATTTTTATATTTATTTTAGTTTTTAAAATATAAGTTTTATTTAATTTATATAAATATTTTATATAAATATAAAAACAGAAAGAAAAAAAAAGAGTAACAGTATACGGGCCACTACACTGTAGCAGCCCAACATTTGGCCTGGTATCCATAGTCATGCGACCGCATGGAAAAACAACTAACACCTCATGCGATCGCATGAGGTGATTTGACAGGCCTAGTACATCAGCTGAATCGAATTAGGGTTTGATTAATATATAATTAATATTAATTAATAATAATTAGGGTTTTGTATTTTAATATTTAGTTTTAGTTTTATTTAATTTGTAATATTAAGTATAAATTAGTTTTATTAACTATAAAATTAATACTTTTATAAAATAATAATATAAAAATAATATTTTTATAAAAATTAGTAATTTTATTACTTTTTATTTCTTTTTATAAATTGTATATTTTAATCATTTAATTCGTAATTTATATATTTATCGTTCATAACTAGTTTGTAACTTAGTATTTTGCCGTAGCAACTTTATATTTCTAGATTTTTAGGTTTTGCCGTAAAATCCCTTAAGTGTTTTTTCTTTAGACTAAGATTTAGGTGCTTTAGAATTTTGCAACTCCGTTTTAAGATTTTAGTACTTTTTAAGTTATTACCGTTTTGAATATAGAATTCCTTTTAAGCTTTAATATCTTTAGACGTAAGTTTTAATTTTTAGTTTTTAGAATTCTAAGTTTCGACGCTTATTTTCTTATTTTTATTTTTCGACTGCTTATTTTTCGACGCTTTTTTCGACCTTTTGTTTTTCGATGTTTTTCGATGTTTTTAGACGCGCTCTTTTTCTTTCTTATTTCTCGACGCTCTAGTTTTTAGGACATAGAATTTTCTATTTCTTCTCTAAAATTTCAAAACGAAAAAAATTATTTTAAGCAATTAAATTGATAGACATCCAAAATTTTCTGGTTTGTAGTAATAGTTGGATTTGTTAGTGGCGAGTTGTGGGCTTCCAATTTAAAGGGTCCTGGCTACCTGCTGCATCTATTGGCTATTCGAAACGTGGGCAAAATCAGAAAAGTCTATTAATTTGATAACTTATATAATTTTTATCTTTATAACTAATAGGATATTCAGTGAATGCACCGAGCAAAACGTTCACCACCTTTCATACGTTCACCACCTGTAACCAGATTAAGACATCTAGCCAATATTGTCGCCGTTGATTTTTCTTTAGAATCGTCATCTAGTCGACCAAGTACTCCAATTCAAATTTCCGATAATCCATTTTTTGAACCCGACCTCACAATTGAGAAACCGGAGGATATTCAAGGACAATTCCAAGATCCTGAAACACTAATCATTCCTCCTGAACTACAAACCGTTAAATCAGAATCCTCTAGTGATTCGTATTCAACAAATTCAATTATGGAAATAACTGAACCTCTAAGTATGGAAGACCGAATTAGAGCCACACGCACGGGCCAAGGACACGCCATTATTAAGCCAGAAATCAATGTGCCAGATTATGAAATCAAGGGACAAATCCTACACATGGTAACTAATCAAAGCCAATATAGTGGTACGCCAAAAGAAGATCCAAACGAACATCTTCGAACCTTTAACAGGATCTGTACTCTATTCAAAATCAGAGAAGTTGAGGATGAACAGATCTATCTCATGTTATTTCCCTGGACTTTAAAGGGAGAAGCCAAAGATTGGTTAGAATCGTTACCTGAAGGGGCGATTGATACATGGGATGTTTTAGTTGAGAAATTTCTTAAACAATTCTTTTCGGCATCTAAAGCCGTGAGACTTCAAGGAGAAATTGTTACATTCGTGCAGAAGCCAAATGAAACTCTATTTGAGGCGTGGACAAGATTTGGAAAGTTGTTGAGAGGATGTCCTCAACACGGTTTAGATACTTATCAAATAGTACAAATATTCTACCAATGTATCGACATTACTACATGAAAAGACATCGACATAGCAGCTGCTGGTTCCATTATGAAGAAAACCGCTACCGAAGCTCACAAGATTATTGATAACACACCATCCCACTCACATGAGTGGCACCAAGAAAAAGATATTTTCCGTTCATCTAAAGCGGCTAGAGCTGATTCTAGCCATGACTTTGATTCTATTTTCGAAAAATAGATGCTTTCGAGAGACGAATGGAAAAGATGAATAAAGATATTCACGCAATACGAATCAGTTGTGAGCAATGCGGTGGACCACACTTAACAAAAGATTGTCACATTGAGCAAACGATGGAACAACGTGAGAATGTTTCCTATATGAACCAAAGGCCGGGAAATAATTATCAAAATAATTATCAACCGCCAATGCCAAACTTCAATCAAAATCAAAACATTCTTTACAATCCAAATGGACCCAACAATAACTCGTATAACCAACAAATTCGGAATAACCAACCAACTCAAAACAACACTTTCAATCAACAAAGACCTAGCTTGTATAAATCACCACAACAAACCGAAAAGAAAAAGCCAAATCTAGAAGAAATGATGGCAAAGCTAATGGAATCTCAAACACAATTTATTACATCTCAAACCCAAACAAATGAGAGGTTTGATCAGTCATTAAGAACTCAACAAGCTTCCATTTTGAATCGAGAAAAACACGTAGGTACTCTTGCTAGCATGATGAGTGAGAGGGAACAAGGAAAGCTAGCGAGTAATACTGAGTAAATCCTCGGAATGAGAATGTTAATATTGTGTCAACAAATTCTGAAAAACCAGCATCAGAAGATGAGAAGGTTTCAGATGTGAGTAACAATGAAGAAGTTACAACACCACCACCACCCGAGTATGTAAAGCCAGTGGTGACACCATACAGACCACCCATCTCGTTTCCAAGAAAAGGAGTTGAGTATGAGCAATTAATATGTAATAAAGTTTGTGATACCTCTGAAAAGAAGAAGAAGAATAAGAAAGTGCAAGAAACAAAAACCGTAAAGATAAACCCGGTGAAGACAGTTCCACCAAAACCTCCACCTAGGTTGGGTGATCCGGGTGAATTTATTGTTCCTTGTCTACTTAGTGATTGTGTCATGTATGATGCACTAGCAGATTTAGGTGCAAGTGTGAGTGTTATGCCTCTTTCATTATATAAGAGATTAGGAGTAGGTGAGTTAAGTCCAACGGAAATGAGTGTTCGACTCTTTGATCAAACCATTAGGCACCAAGTTGGAATTGCTGACAACCTACCCGTTCAAGTGGGTAATTTAACCTTTCCAGTCGAATTCATTGTCATTGACATAGAAGAGGACACAAACTTTCCTCTAATTTTAGGTCGACCATTCTTAGCGTCCACCGGGGCGTTATTTGATGTAAGAGAGGGTAGAATGACACTTTGTAATGATAAAAAATCGATCACCTTTGTAAGTCGAAAGTCTAAATCTCCACCAACCAAAACCGTTGAATCAACAAAAACGATTGGTAAGAACCATATTGTTTTACCAACTCCAACGGTAGTGCTTAACAATAATAAAACGCCTAAGTGTGGGGAAGATGAAGTAAAACCTAATGATGACCTGATAACAAAGAACCTCGTTGTTGGTACGAAATTAAATGATCCCGTTATTAACAGTTCAATGAAGAAACTTATTAAAAGGATTCGCGATGCTAGAACCAAGGGGAACTTTAAGTTATGTAACCGGTTAGTATCCAATCTTTCGCCTAAATAAAAGGCGAAACTAGTTGAATTTGTGGATATTACAAAGGAATCCGACCAATAGCTTAAATCAAAAGTCACAGATATGCAAGTTGATTATGGTCCAAAAGAAATTGACGATGAAGTTAATCACAATTTCGACACCACAGCTATCTAAGTGTGGGGAGATTCAGATGTGCTAAAAAAAATGATGTCTAGAGTTAGTTGTTCTGTTCTCGTGTAGTTCCGAGAATTGAATCTGATTGGTCTTTTCCGCTAACAGACACTAAAGAACTAGTTTTCTCCCCCCATTCTAAATTTTTTGTTTTATAGGTTTTATATGAAATTTATATGCATTTTTAAATTTAAGTTTTGTGTGAATTTAAAAACAAAAATTACCTTATTTCATTAAGTTTAAAAAATGATTTCTAAAATTCATCGTAAGTTGAAGACTAGGTCATAGAACCGAAATTGCTTTACCAGAGGGCGGTGCGAAAAATTTTGTTATCATTATTTTTAATTTTATTGATCTAAACTATACCAAAAAAATTAAAAAACCTAAAAATCTTTGCTTTTAAAACAATCGCTTTAAAAACGACAAATTTTAAATTTTGTCGAGGGACGGACTAGGTAAACATACCGAAACTACCTAAAGTAAAAGGAACAAAATTTAAAAAAAAATTATTCATTTAAATTGTTTTAATAACTAAAGATTTTATAAAAATAATAATAATAATAATAATAATAAAAATATTGTGTATGTTTGTAGTTTATCTTATGTACAAAACAGGGTAAAACATCGCATTTTCAAAGACTGACATTAAGTTCAGCAAAAGCTACTAATTTTGACGACAAGACGCAAAATATCAAATGTGATATAAAATAATATGTTTGCAAACTCGGTATTTTTAATCATTTTTCTACACTAATCACCCTCATAAATTTATAATTATAGTCTGATTTCATGCAAATAAGGGCATTGCATCATTTCAAGTGTGGGGAAGGGTTATAAATTCTCTCGGGTTTACACTTAGTTTAATTGCCAAATTTTATGAAAAATTTGAAAAATTTTCAACTAAATGAATTCAAAATCATGTTTATACATATTTATGAATGATAAAACTAGGTGTTAATGCCGAAATTATTGTTACCTCAGAGAGAACATAAATGGAGAAACAACCTAAAACGTTAGAATTCATTTAAAATGGAATAGAGGAGAATAAAAAGGCAAAGAAAAAAAATAAATAAAAGCTAACCAAGTTCTTTAAAACACATATCACATATTTGGTACAGATTATTACAGGTACTTTTGCTTTGGACTAAACTAATCAGTTTTACCCGATTTATTGTAATACCTTTGAAAGAATAGATGGATCTACACGATGAATCAATTCCATCATTAAAAGGAAGTAAAGTCTTCCGAAAAAGACACGCGCTTCTTGATTTAGGTCGGGAAGTTGTCGTCCAGACCAGTTGTAGAGTCTACGAAAAACCTTGAAAAGTTTTCTCGAAAATCAGCTGAAAATCCACGGACCTCAGCATCAAACAGGGTCGCCAAGTGGTCAGACTTATCCTAACCATGAGAGGATCTGTCTCGTAAAATGGGGAGGGCGTCGTGCAAATTAGCTTGATAAGACTAATGAATCAGACCCCTAGAAAGGATAATCTCCTTAAAGATTAAAAATCAGCTTTTAAGCCTGATATTACTCAATCCTTGAGATTGACCTTAAAGATTGAGAATTACAAACTCATGGAATTCAATGATATCTAAACTCGAGCTTGAACGAGAAAATATTTTGATCAAATTACAAACTGATTTGTTTTCTGAAAACCCATTTTCAATGCGTTCATTACCATTGAACGTAAAATCCTAGGAATTCACCTGGAATTCATTAGGTCACCTGAACCAAATCGGGTGTCAACCGTAAGAACGGTGGTTGCATAGCATGGTCGAAGACAGGACCATGTGCCAGACTAAAAAATTATAGGGTGATCTTTACTATTGCTCCTACAAAGGATAGTAATTGCATCCGACACGTTTTAGACCATGAACATCTGCATGTCATTAGACATTGCCTTAACAGTTGCTTGTTCAACGCTTTCCTTTACAACCGGACGGTAGTTTACCGAAAGGTAATATACGGAACAAGTATACTGAACGTGTTGCTTTCCTAATACAAGGTTAGCAAGTGGGTGACACAAAACCATAAGTTTTGAGCTAAAATTTTCAAATCTAAAACCCACCAAACCCACAAAAACAATTTGCAAACACCGGTGAAGGGTTATTCTGAAAAACTTATCTAGGATAAAAGCTAGAATGGATTTTCAAAAGATCAAATGTTTTCATAAAGATCCAATTTCCTTAAAGGATCTAAATTTTTAATAGTCATGTGGAACTGTAAACCACATCGTTACTATCATTGTTTATACCGCCGTATCAAAATCACTTATGTATAAAGTGTGAGAATAAAAAAAAAGTGATTCGAGTGAAGTGTGATTTTATTTTAAGTTCTGTATTGCTTGAGGATAAGCAACGCTCAAGTTTGGGGATATTTGATAGTGCTCCAAATGAACATATATTTAGGCACAATATCCTTCCAATATGTAAAGATTTTAGTTGCAGTTGTTCTATTTTTATGTAATATTCGTTTAAATAAATATGTGCGAAGACAAAAGAAGAAAACGATGATTTTAAGACGCAAATGACCAAAAAGCTCAAATGTACAAGATATAATTCAAGTGGTTCAATTTATTGATGAGAAACGTCCAAAAATGATAAGAGTACAAGCCGCAAATCGTAAAGTACAAGATATTAAATCGTACGAAAGGACGTTCGAAAATCCGGAACCGGGACCTGAGGTAACTATCAACGCGCGACGCAACGGAGCTAAAATTACAAATCAACTATGCACATGAATATAATATAATATAATATATATAATTATATAAAATTATATATATATATTAAGTAACTATGTCGACAAGCTAGGAGCCAAAAAGTATGTGACCAGAAAATGACGGCCATGCGATCGCATGGCCAGAAGGCATAAAACTCATACGACCGCATGAGTTACTGTAGCAGGCCAAGTTCTATAAAAAGTCAGTTTTTCGGACGAGTTATGTACAAGAGAATTCTATTACAACCCTCATATTTCCATACTTGAATTGACTAATTTGCCCCTAGGGTTGTTATCCATACTTAATATATGATTAAATTCGACGTTGATTAAATATATTTTTTTGTCGACACGTTTTGTTAACTAAAGTTTATACTAATTATATAAAATAACTTTAGTTAATATTAATATTAATGTGTATTATATATAAAATTATATGTAACATAATTATTAATTAAATGATAAGTTATTTTAATCATTATTTATATTTTTAGCTTATAAAAAAAGAAATAAGATTTTTTTTATAAATTAAATAATGAGCCCATGAATTTTGACTAAATATTTTCAAAAACAAAAAACTTATTAAAAACATTTTTAACATGTTTTTATTATTTTGTCAAAATTGGCACCTTTATTTTATTATTATTTTTTTCTTTTTACCAACTATTTTTACCAATAAATACATGGCTCCTCATTAATATTTTCTTGCCAAAAACTAAAACTTAAGTTGTTCTCTCAAAACATTGAAGAAAATTTGAGGTACTTTCTATTTTTATTATTATTATTTTAATATTGTCGATTATATTTATGTTTATTGTATATTCTTTGTAAATTTCGAAATTAATTATGTTTATATGTTATAATTAGTATTATAAGTATTATGATGTATAAAAATAATTTAGATAATTTATGAAATATTATTTATAATTAAATACGAATTATGTAGTGTTTAAACGTAAAAACAATGTAAAATTCGTAATAAATACTTTTAACCAAAAATAAAAAATATATAATTTTTTTATGAGTTTATAAAACTTATATAGATCTAAAAAAATTATAAAAATAATTACTTGGGTTGAATTGGTAATTATTATATAATTAAACTCTATTATTATGTAATTCGAAGGTAAATTAAGAATAAATATTAAATAAAAATTATTTTTTAAATATTTTTTCTACAGGTTATTAGAATGATAGAAACTTATAAAAATTATAAAAATAATTTTTTGGGTTTATTTAGTAATTATGTAGAATTAAACTTGTTTTATAAATAAATTAAGGGTAAAAACAAAAATAAATATAAAAATATAATAAAAACGTTTTCTTAAATTTTTCTACTAATATATATGATTAACTAAGACTATAAAAATTATGTATATAATTTTTACATATTTAATTAATTAATTAGACCTTTTTAGATAATGCTCGATTAATAAAACACTATTATTTTTGAAGTAATTTAGGTGTTTATTTAAAGGTAATTATATTTAATATATATAAGACATACTAAGGTATAATAACTAAATATTAAATAATACTTAGGTTATATTATCACATATATAATTATTAAGTACATTAATAATTCGTTGTGTGTATACACCTAAAGTGAAGGTTAATCAAAGATAATGTACAATTCATGTGAACTTCATCGCTACTCACGGTCGTAAGTGATTGATGTCTAGGTTGCCATTTATGGGTAAGTTTGTGGATCTCGAATGCCATGACTTAGATTCTAGTCAAGAATCCTGGGCCCCCGGTTACATCTGGTCATTCCTGACTTATTTGATAGCAACGAAGTTTGAGTAAAGTTGTACAACGTCTTGCTAAAGATTAACCCGAACTTTCTAAAATTGAAAAAATTACTATAAGTGGAAACTTTCCATAAATAGTAACCTTCCAAAAATGGAAATTCTTTAGTGAGCCATTACTATCAATATAGTACTATATACTATTGTCTGTTAGGCAATGTCTGATCATACGTTCTATCTCTAGGTTGAGATCTTGGTCACGTCCTTCCGTTCAATTCTTTCATGGAATACTCTTTTGTGCTACTAAGGTGAACTTCATAGCCCCACTTTTTACTGTTTCATAACTGTTTTACAACTTTTGGGGTGAGACACATGCTTGCTTTATAACTGTTTTACGCTTAGACACAAGTACTAAATTGTTAACTATGTTGTCATGCTTTGATTCATGCTAAATCCCTACCGTAATATTGTTAATTGCTACGTTTAAATGGAAACTTAATTATTGTGAGTAGGCCGATTGAGAGTAACGTCTCTAACCATTCGACCGTTGGTCTTTGGTTACATAATAATGATTCCACGACACTGACAGTACAAGGTGTCATAGGGTAAATTGTTTAGTAGCGATATTACAAACTACAGCAACACTTTTAGATTGATATATCTATATTGATCAACTTTAAACAAAATCTTGTGGTCTAAAACTTTGGATATTATTTATAAATCTATGAATTTCACTCAACCTTTTTGGTTGATACTTTAAGCATGTTTTGTCTCAGGTAATGATTGAGCTAGCTGCTACTTGCTACTAGATGATTGATGTATGCTTTGCTGCTTGCATGGAATCCATCATTCATATTTATCATTTTATTTAGACATTTCCCATTTACTGTACTCTTATGATGTAAAACTTTGAATAATGCTTCTGCTGTTTATTTAATAAATAAAACGTCTCATTTAGAGTCGTTCTCGTTTGTACAACTGTGATTTGATATAATTAGTCACAAATACCCTAGGCCCTATTTGGGGGTATGACAATTCAATCTCTTACTCTCTTCAATATATATATATATATATATATATATATATATATATATATATATATATATATATATATATATATATATATATATATTTATATATATATTTATTTATATTTATAATTTTAATTTTAATTTTAAGTTAATAATAATAAGGTTATTTTAAGAATGTTTTACGGGTTTTAAGTCGAAATTCTGTCCGTGCAACGCTACGTGATTAATCACCACTGTAAGCTATGTTCTTCCTTTTTAAATTAATGTCTCGTAACTAAGTTATTATTATGTTTATTTGAGCTAAAGTAATCGTGATGATAGACTAAATATTAAGACGGGGTTATTAGATTTTGTACCATAATTAAGGTTTGGACAAAAGACCGACACTTGTGGACATTGGACTATGACTATTAATAGATAAGGGGTATTGTCTAATTGAGCGATAACTCATTGGAACCTGTCGAACCTATCTTCAAATTAGTTAATCTAATAATTATTAAAATGATTATGTATGTCCTATTTAGTGACGTTTATACGACATCTTTTACGATCATTTAATTAATTATTCGGGTTGGGTAATTGATTATTCATTCTGATCAAGTGGGTAAATTAATATTCATATCTCATTAAAACAGGGGTGGATTACATACAAGGATAATTGGTGTAATTGTTAACAAAGTATTAAAACCTTGGATTACGCGCAGTCGATAACCTGGTGTAATTATTAACAAAGTATTAAAACCTTGTTACAGTTCGAATCCCTAATTAGTTGGAATATTTGACTTCGGGAATAAGGTTAATTTGACGAGCATTTTATAATTATGACCGATGGACTATTATGGACAAAAACCAAATAGGTATCAAATAATCCAGGACACAGGACAATTAACCCGGGTAATAAATTAAAATCAACACGTCGAACATCATGATTACGGAAGTTTAAATAAGCATAATACTATTATTTCATATTTCATCGTACCTTTATTTACTGTCATTTAAATTACTGCAATTTACTTTATCGCAATTTAAATTCTGTCATTTATATTATCATCATTTATCTTTACGCTTTATTTAAAATCGACAAACCGGTCATTAAACGGTAAAAAAAACCCCCTTTTATAATAATATTACTATATATAATTATATATATTTTATATAAATATAGTTGTTAAAAATATAGCGTTAAACTTGGCTAGCTCCCTGCGAAACGAACCGAACTTACTAAAAACTATACTACTGTACGATTAGGTACACTGCCTATAGTATTGTAGCAAGGTTTAGGTATATCCACTCTATAAATAAATAAATAACTTGTGTAAAAATTTTTATCGTATTTAATAGTATTTCGTAACAAAAATATAACTATTTCGCATACTACCTCTGCGCACATCAAGTATTTTTGGCGCCGCTACCGGGGAGCTCTTAAACGCCGAAAGTGAAACGCTATAAAAAAGATTTTTATTAAGTTTTAATTTCTTTTTGTAAAAATACGTTTTAAATATTAAAAAATACAAAAATATAAAAAGAAAAACAAAATATATATATTTTTAAGAGTTGTTCAAAATATATAAAATTATAAAATATTATTATATTTATTTTAGTTTTTAAAATATAAGTTTTATTTAATTTATATAAATATAAAAACAGAAGGAAAAAAAAAAGAGTAAAAGTATACGGGCCACTACACTGTAGCAGCCCAACATTTGGCCTAGTATCCATAGCCATGCGACCGCATGAAAAAACAACTAACACCTCATGCGATCGCAATGAGGTGATTTGACAGGCCTGGTACATCAGCTGAATCGAATTAGGGTTTGATTAATATATAATTAATATTAATTAATAATAATTAGGGTTTTGTATTTTAATATTTAGTTTTAGGTTTATTTAATTTGTAATATTAAGTATAAATTAGTTTTACTGACTATAAAATTAATAATTTTATAAAATAATAATATAAAAATAATATTTTTATAAAAATTAGTAATTTTATTACTTTTTATTTCTTTTTATAAATTGTATATTTTAATCATTTAATTCGTAATTTATATATTTATCATTCATAACTAGTTTGTAACTTAGTATTTTGCCGTAGTAACTTTATATTTCTAGATTTTTAGGCTTTGCCGTAAAATTCCTTAAGTGCTTTTTCTTTAGACTAAGATTTAGGTACTTTAGAATTTTGCGACGCCGTTTTAAGATTTTAGTAC
Source organism: Rutidosis leptorrhynchoides (assembly GCF_046630445.1). NCBI lineage: Eukaryota > Viridiplantae > Streptophyta > Magnoliopsida > Asterales > Asteraceae > Rutidosis > Rutidosis leptorrhynchoides. Next base: position 399,708,540 of record NC_092338.1, read on the forward strand.
TTTTTAAGTTATTACCGTTTTGGATATAGAATTCCTTTTAAGCTTTAATATCTTTATACGTAAGTTTTAATTTTTAGTTTTTAGAATTCTAAGTTTCGACGCTTATTTTCTTATTTTTATTTTTCAACTGTTTATTTTTCGACGCTTTTTTTTCGACCTTTTGTTTTTCGATGTTTTTCGACGCGCTCTTTTTCTTTCTTATTTCTCGACGCTCTAGTTTTTAGGACATAGAATTTGCTATTTCTTCTCTAAAATTTCAAAACGAAAAAAATTATTTTAAGCAATTAAATTGATAGACATCCAAAATTTTCTGGTTCGTAGTAATAGTTGAATTTGTTAGTGGCGAGTTGTGGGCTTCCGATTTAAAGGAGCCTGGCTACCTGCTGCATCTATTGGTTATTCGAAACGTGGGCAAAATCAGAAAAGTCTATTAATTTGATAACTTATATAATTTTTATCTTTATAACTAATAGGATATTCAGTGAATGCACCGAGCAAAACGTTCACCACCTTTCATACGTTCACCACCTGTAACCAGATTAAGACATCTAGCCAATATTGTCGCCGTTGATTTTTCTTTAGAATCATCATCTAGTCGACCAAGTACTCCAATTCAAATTTCCGATAATCCATTTTTTGAACCCGACCTCACAATTGAGAAATCGGCGGATATTCAAGGACAATTCCAAGATCCTGAAACACTAATCATTCCTCTTGAACTACAAACCGTTAAATCAGAATCCTCTAGTGATTCGTATTCAACAAATTCAATTATGGAAATAACTGAACCTCTAAGTATGGAAGACCGAATGAGAGCCACACGCACGGGCCAAGGACACGCAATTATTAAGCCAGAAATCAATGTGCCAGATTATGAAATCAAGGCACAAATCCTACACATGGTAACTAATCAATGCCAATATAGTGGTACGCCAAAAGAAGATCCAAACGAACATCTTCGAACCTTTAACAGGATCTGCACTCTATTCAAAATCAGAGAAGTTGAGGATGAACAGATCTATCTCATGTTATTTCCCTGGACTTTAAAGGGAGAAGCCAAAGATTGGTTAGAATCGTTACCTGAAGGGGCGATTGATACATGGGATGTTTTAGTTGAGAAATTTCTTAAACAATTCTTTCCGGCATCTAAAGCTGTGAGACTTCAAGGAGAAATTGTTACATTCGCGCAGAAGCCAAATGAAACTCTATATGAGGCGTGGACAAGATTCGAAAAGTTGTTGAGAGGATGTCCTCAACACGGTTTAGATACTTATCAAATAGTACAAATATTCTACCAAGGTATCGACATTACTACATGAAAAGACATCGACATAGCAGCTGCTGGTTCCATTATGAAGAAAACTGCTACCGAAGCTCACAAGATTATTGATAACACAGCATCCCACTCATATGAGTGGCACCAAAAAAAAGATATTTTCCGTTCATCTAAAGCGGCTAGAGCCGATTCTAGCCATGACTTTGATTCCGTTTCCGCAAAAATAGATGTTTTCAAGAGACGAATGGAAAAGATGAATAAAGATATTCACGCAATACGAATCAGTTTTGAGCAATGCAGTGGACTACACTTAACGAAAGATTGTCACATTGAGCAAACGATGGAACAACGTGAGAATGTTTCCTATATGAACCAAAAGCCGGGAATTAATTATCAACCGCCAAGGCCAAACTTCAATCAAAATTAAAACATTCTTTACAATCCAAATGGACCCAACAATAACTCGTATAACCAACAAATTCCGAATAACCAACCAACTCAAAACAACACTTTCAATCAACAAAGACCTAGCTTGTATAAACCACCACAACAAACCGAAGAGAAAAAGCCAAATCTAGAAGAAATGATGGCAAAGCTAATGGAATCCTAAACACAATTTATTACATCTCAAACCCAAACAAATGAGAGGTTTGATCAGTCATTAAGAACTCAACAAGCTACCATTTTGAATCTAGAAAAACATGTAGGTACTCTTGCTATCATGATGAGTGAGAGGGAACAAGGATAGCTACCGAGTAATACTGAAGTAAATCCTCGGAATGAGAATGTTAATATGGTGTCAACAAATTCTGAAAAACCAGCATCAGAAGATGGGAAGGTTTCAGATGTGAGTAACAATGAAGAAGTTACAACACCACCACCACCCGAGTATGTAAAGCCAGTGGTGACACCATACAGACCACCCATCCCGTTTCCAAGAAAAGGAGTTGAGTATGAGCAATTAATATGTAATAAAGTTTGTGATACCTCTGAAAAGAAGAAGAAGAATAAGAAAGTGCAAGAAACAAAAACCGTAAAGATAAACCCGGTGAAGACAGTTCCACCAAAACCTCCACCTAGGTTGGGTGATCCGGGTGAATTTATTGTTCCTTGTCTACTTAGTGATTGTGTCATGTATGATGCACTAGCAGATTTAGGTGCAAGTGTGAGTGTTATGCCTCTTTCATTATATAAGAGATTAGGAGTAGGTGAGTTAAGTCCAACGGAAATGAGTGTTAGACTCTTTGATCAAACCATTAGGCACCTAGTTAGAATTGCTGACAACCTACCCGTTTAAGTGGGTAATTTAACCTTTTCAGTCGAATTCATTGTCATTGACATAGAAGAGGACACAAACATTCCTCTAATTTTAGGTCGACCATTCTTAGCGTCCACCGGGGCGTTATTTGATGTAAGAGAGGGTAGAATGACACTTAGTAATGATGAAAAATCGATCACCTTTGTAAGTCGAAAGTCTAAATCTCCACTAACCAAAACCATTGAACCAACAAAAACGATTGGTAAGAACCATATTGTTTTACCAACTCCAACGGTAGTACTTAACAATAATAAAACGCCTAAGTGTGGGGAAGATGAAGTAAAACCTAATGATGACCTGATAACAAAGAACCTCGTTGTTGGTACGAAATTAAATGATCCCGTTATTAACAGTTCAATGAAGAAACTTATTAAAAGGATTCGCGATGCTAGAACCAAGGGGAACTTTAAGTTATGTAACCGGTTAGTATCCAATCTTTCGCCTAAAGAAAAGGCAAAACTAGTTGAATTTGTGGATATTACACAGGAATCCGACCAATGGCTTAAATCAAAAGTCACAGATATGCAAGTTGATCATGGTCCAAAAGAAATTGACGATGAAGTTAATCACAATTTCGACACCACAGCTATCTAAGTGTGGGGAGATTCAGATGTGCTAAAAAAAATGCTGTCTAGAGTTAGTTGTTCTGTTCTCGTGTAGTTCCGAGAATGGAATCCGATTGGTCTTTTCCACTAGCAGACACTAAAAAACTAGTTTTCTCCCCCCATTCTAAATATTTTGTTTTATAGGTTTTATATGAAATTTATATGCATTTTTAAATTTAAGTTTTGTGTGAATTTAGAAACAAAAATTAATTTATTTCATTAAGTTTAAAAAATGATTTCTAAAATTCATCGTAAGTTGAAGACTAGGTCATAGAACCGAAATTGCTTTACCAGAGGGCGGGGAGAAAAATTTTGTTATCATTATTTTTAATTTTATTGATCTAAAGTATACCAAAAAAATTAAAAAAACTCAAAAATCTTTGCTTTTAAAACAATCACTTTAAAAACGACAAATTTTAAATTTTGTCGAGGAACGGACTAGGTAAACATACCGAAACTACCTAAAGTAAAAGGAAACAAAATTTTAAAAAAATTATTCATTTAAATTGTTTTAATAACTAAAGATTTTATAAAAAAAAATTAATAATAATAATAAAAATATTGTGTATGTTTGTAGTTTATCTTATATACAAAACAGTGTAAAACATCACATTTTCAAAGACTGACATTAAGTTCAGCAAAAGCTACTAATTTTGACGACAAGACGCAAAATATCAAATGTGATATAAAATAATATGTTTGCAAACTCGGTATTTTTAATCACTTTTCTATACTAATCACCCTCATGAATTTATAATTATAGTCTGATTTCATGCAAATGAGGGCATTGCATGATCTCAAGTGTGGGGAAGGGTTATAAATTCTCTCGGGTTTACACTTAGTTTAATTGCCAAATTTTGTGAAAATTTGAAAAAATTTCGACTAAATGAATTCAAAATCATGTTTATACATATTTATGAATGATAAAACTAGGTGTTAATGCCGAAATTATTGTTACCTCAGAGAGAACATAAATGGAGAAACAACCCAAAACGTTAGAATTCATTTAAAATGGAATAGAGGAGAATAAAAAGGCAAAGAAAAAAACTAAATAAAAGCTAAGTGTGGAAAGAATTTACCAAGTCTTTTAAAACACATATCACATATTTGGTACAGATTATTACAGGTACTTTTGCTTTGGACTAAACTAATCAGTTTTACCCGATTGATTGTAATACCTTTGAAAGAATAGATGGATCTACACGATGAATCAATTCCAACATTAAAAGGAAGTAAAGTCTTCCAAAAAAGACACGCACTTCTTGATTTAGGTCAGGAAGTTGTCGTCCAGACCAGTTGTAGAGTCTACGAAAAACCTTGAAAAGTTTTCTCGAAAATCAGCTGGAAATCCACGGACCTCAGCATCAAACAGGGTCGCCAAGTGGTCAGACTTATCCTAACCATTAGAGGATCTGTCTCGTAAAATGGGGAGGGCGCAGTGCAAATTAGCTTGATAAGACTAATGAATCAGACCCCTAGAAAGGATAATCTCCTTAAAGATTAAAAATCAGCTTTTAAGCCTGATATTACTCAATCCTTGAGATTGACCTTAAAGATTGAGAATTACAAACTCATGGAATTCAATGATATCTAAACTCGAGCTTGAACGAGAAAATATTTTGATCAAATTACAAACCGATTTGTTTTCTGAAAACCCATTTTCAATGCGTTCATTACCATTGAACGTAAAATCCTAGGAATTCACCTGGAATTCAGTAGGTCACCTGAACCAAATCGGGTGTCAACCGTAAGAACGGTGGTTGCATAGCATGGTCGAAGACAGGACCTTGTGCCAGACCGAACAATTATAGGGTGATCTTTACTATTGCTCCTACAAAAGATAGTAATTGCATCCGACACGTTTTAGACCATGAACATCTGCAAGTCATTAGACATTGCCTTAACAGTTGCTTGTTCAACGCTTTCTTTTACAACCGGACGGTAGTTTACCGAAAGGTAATATACGGAACAAGTATACTGGACGTGTTGCTTTCCTAATACAAGGTTAGCAAGTGGGTGACACAAAACCATAAGTTTTGAGCTAAAATTTTCAAATCTGAAACCCACCAAACCCACAAAAACAATTTGCAAACACCGGTGAAGGGTTATTTCGGAAAACTTATCTAGGGTAAAAGCTAGAATGGATTTTCAAAAGATCAAATGTTTGCATAAAGATCCAATTTCCTTAAAGGATCTAAATTTTTAATAGTCATGTGGGACTGTAAACCACATCGTTACTATCATTGTTTATACCGCCGTATCAAAATCACTTATGTATAAAGTGTGAGAATAAAAAAAAGTGATTCGAGTGAAGTGTGATTTTATTTTAAGTTCTGTATTGCTTGAGGACAAGCAACGCTCAAGTGTGGGGATATTTGATAGTGTTCCAAATGAACATATATTTAGGCACACTATCCTTCCAATATGTAAAGCTTTTAGTTGTAATTGTTCTATTATTCTGTAATATTCGTTTAAATAAATAACTGCGAAGATAAAAGAAAAAAACGGCGATTTGAAGACGCAAATGACCAAAAATCTCAAATGTACAAGATATAATTCAAGTGGTTCAATTTATTGATGAGAAACGTCCAAAAATGATAAGAGTACAAGCCGTAAAATGCAAAGTACAAGATATTAAATCGTACGAAAGGACGTTCAAAAATTCGGAACCGGGACCTGAGCCAACTATCAACGCGCGACTTAACGGAGCTAAAATTACAAATCAACTATGCACATGAATATAATATATTATATATATAATTATATATATATATATATATATATATATATATATATATATATATATATATATATATATTAAATAAATATGTCGACAAGCTAGGAGCCAAAAAGTATGTGACCAGGAAATGACGGCCATGCGATCGCATGGCCAGAAGGCACAAAACTCATGCGACCGCATGAGTTACTGTGGCAGGCCAAGTTCTATAAAAAGTCAGTTTTTTGGACGAGTTATGTACAAGAGAATTCAATCTCTTACTCTCTTCAATATATATATATATATATATATATATATATATATATATATATATATATATATATATATTTTTATATTTATAATTTTAATTTTAATTTTAAGTTAATAATAATAAGGTTATTTTAAGAATGTTTTACGGGTTTTAAGTCGAAATTCTGTCCGTGCAACGCTACGCGATTAATCACCACTGTAAGCTATGTTCTTCCTTTTTAAATTAATGTCTCGTAACTAAGTTATTATTATGCTTATTTGAGCCAAAGTAATTGTGATGATAGACTAAATATTAAGACGGGGTTATTAGATTTTGTACCATAATTAAGGTTTGGACAAAAGACCGACACTTGTGGACATTGGACTATGACTATTAATAGATAAGGGGTATTGTCTAATTGAGCGACAACTCATTGGAACCTGTCGAACCTATCTTCAAATTAGTTAATCTAGTAATTATTAAAATGATTATGTATGTCCTATTTAGTGACGTTTATACGACATCTTTTACGATCATTCAATTAATTATTCGGGTTGGGTAATTGATTATTCATTCTGATCAAGTGGGTAAATTAATATTCATATCTCATTAAAACTGGGGTGGATTACATACAAGGATAATTGGTGTAATTGTTAACAAAGTATTAAAACCTTGGATTACGCGCAGTCGATAACCTGGTGTAATTATTAACAAAGTATTAAAACCTTGTTACAGTTCGAATCCCTAATTAGTTGGAATATTTGACTTCGAAAATAAGGTTAATTTGACGAGCATTTTATAATTATGACCGATGGACTATTATGGACAAAAACCAAATAGGTATCAAATAATCCAGGACAAAGGACAATTAACCCGGGTAATAAATTAAAATCAACACGTCGAACATCATGATTACGGAAGTTTAAATAAGCATAATACTTTTATTTCATATTTCATCGTACCTTTATTTACTGTCATTTTAATTACTTCAATTTACTTTATCGTAATTTAAATTCTGTCATTTATATTATCGTCATTTATCTTTACGCTTTATTTAAAATCGATAAATCGGTCATTAAACGGTAAAAAACCCCCCTTTTATAATAATATTACTATATATAATTATATATATTTTATATAAATATAGTTGTTAAAAATATAGCGTTAAACTTGGTTAGCTCCCTGCGAAATGAACCGGACTTACTAAAAACTATACTACTGTACGATTAGGTACACTGCCTATAGTATTGTAGCAAGGTTTAGGTATATCCACTCTATAAATAAATAAATAACTTGTGTAAAATTGTATCGTATTTAATAGTATTTCGTAACAAAAATATAACTATTTCGCATACTACCTCTGCGCACATCAGCGTGGGAAGTTGAATCAGCGATATATTGGTCCTTTTGAAGTTTTGGAGCATGTTGGACCCGTTGCTTACCGTTTGGACCTTCCAACTCAGTTGAGCGCAGTTTACCCTACTTTTCACGTGTCCAATCTGAAGAAATGTCTTGCTGAACCAGAACTTGTCATACCACTTGAAGAGCTTATGATTGATGACAAACTCCACTTCGTGGAAGAACCTGTTGAAATTATGGACCGTGAGGTCAAGACCTTGAAACGCAACAAGATTCCGATCGTCCGAGTCCGATGGAATGCTAAATGAGGACCTGAGTTTACTTGGGAACGAGAGGATCAGATGAAACAGAAATATCCTCACCTCTTCACAAATCTATCATCTACCTCAGCTTAAAATTTCGGGACGAAATTTTCATTAACAGGTGGGTAATGTAACGACCCGACTTTTTCGACTTGCTTTTGTGCTTGTTACTTTCTGCGAAACTGCGAATTTATGCGTACTGAGCTATATTATATTCTGGGAACTTCTTACATGTGGATTACTTTCGTTTTTATGTGAAAACGTGCCTTTAAGTACGTAGGTTACTTAACTTGAACCCCGGAAGCCTTTATGACCGTCAGTGTCACTTGACGTTTAGAACGAATTGCGTATTGTGTACACGTTTAACTTTTGTCGTAACCGGAATATTACGACTACGAAATGCTAATTGTTATTTTATAATAACAATTACTTGGGTTTTTGGATGCTTAATTACGCTTAGTAATTTACTAGAGCACACTAATTGGTCTTGTTGGACTTTCTACCTTGTTGGACTTTAGCCCACCCTACACTAGCTAGTGGACTATTTAATTAGCCCAATTATAATAAGTTAGTGACCCATATTAATGAAAGATAAATGCCCATTTATTAGAGAAAACATACTAGCATTTTTGTTAAGCATTATCCTTAATGTTTCATGGGATCTTAACATAAGCACCAACTTTAGACAACCATTAACCAAAAAGTAAAAAATTGTCCCCCTTGTCCCCCTCCCATACCCACGACCACCACACCCCTCCTACCTCCTCACCACCTATAAATACAAGCCTTATTTCACCCATTCTACACTTGATCTCATTTGCAATTTACACATACTTATTCTCTAATTCTCTCTCTAGTCTTTCTCACTCTAAAAAGTGTAAGTTTTAAATTTTCTTCTTCTTCTTTTCTTCTTCATAAATTCGACATCATCATCATCATTTTATGAATCTAGCTTTTAGCTTTTGATCTTGTTATATCTTATAGATTCAAACTTGGGTTTGAATCCTTCAAGAACATGAAAGATTCAAGCTTTCTAGCTTGAAATCTTCATTTACTTATTAGATCTAGCTTGTAATTTCTTTGTTTTGTTATAAAGATCAAAACTTGTGTTTATGATCTTCATGTATCTTGAAGAATCCAAGCTTTATGCTTCAAGATCTTCAAGAACACTAAAGATCCAAGCTTTCTAGCTTAGGGTTTCATTATTATGTTAAAGATCTTAGCTTTTTAGCTTATGATCTCATTACTTTCATTATTTTGTTAAAGATCTTAGCTTTCTAGCTTATGGTCTCATTGATCTTGTAAAGATCCAAGCTTTCTAGCTTAGGATTTTCTTAAAACTTGAGATCTAAGTTATTATTGTAGATCTCACTTACTTGGAACCTTTTTGTATTTGTTATGATGATAAAGATCAAGTCTTCATCATCAAATATTGTGACAACCCGAAAATTTCTGACCAAATTTAAACTTTATCTTTAAATGATTTAATGTTTCCGACACGATAAGCAAAGTCTGTAATATTGATTCTCAAAATTTTTGAACTAATGTTATATATTCAGTTAACCTTTAACTATTAACCGACGATTCACGAACATCTATTTGTAATATATATATATATATATATATATATATATATATATATATATATATATATATATATATATATATATATATATATATATATATATATATATATATATATATATATATATATATTTACAATAAGTTGGAATATTAATTATTAAAATTAATTATAAATAACCTGCAATGTGTATTTAAAAACTGATTTATGTATATTAAATAAAGATATATACATATATATAATTTCAAGTTATTTAGTAAACGATAGTAACATTCGTTTGTTGATTCGATTGATATTTAGATAAGTGAACTAAAACGTTTAAGATGAACAAGTAAAACACTCATTTGCTACAGTATTTTCGAATTGCTACAGTATTTTCGAATTGCTACAGTACCCAAAAAGCTACAGTGTTTTCGAAAATCACTATTTGCTACATTAAAATTATATATATTATATATAAATATAATAACATGTCGACGAGAATAAGTTAAACGAATGTGTGCTGTCAAACCATCCCATGCGATCGCATGGGATATGGCTAGGAAAGCCATGCGATCGCATGGCACCTCTGGGCTGGCCACATCTATAAAACGCGATCGAATTCATTCAGTTTGTGCACACCTTCTTCTTCTGTATTATTTCCTCCGTATAAATATAAATATATATTATTATTATTATTATTATTATTATTAAGATTAATATTATTATTAATCTTATTATTATTAGTAGTATTAGTATTATTACATAAAATACTACGACGAGGTCATGAGCGGGTCACTTTCGAAATGGGTTTTCGAGCGGGATAGAGCTAAGGAAACTATGGTTTATAGCTATGAAGGTTATGGGTAATGTTCATGGGTATTATTCGCAAGTCAAACCTAGTGTTTATCATCTCTGTTGCATCTACATACTTTCCTGCAATATTGAATCACAATATTGATAAGTGAGCATTCATATCTTATCTTTTATATATTAATAGTGTATACATGTCTAGTGCTCGAGTATATATGTTTATGCATGCCTGTATGCTAAATCTTGTCGTTAGATAGTTTATGACGAATCACAATTTTAATACATATACAACTGATATAAGGTATATGATATGCATGTTTTTGGAAAGCCGACGAAATATCAATAACTTTTCATTTAGAAATCGCGTAATTTCGATGAACGAATTAAAAGATTCTGGTCAACTGAATTATGATTGACGTTAATTGAAATTGCTTTTGAATTTGCAATTATGATTTAAACAACCTGTTTATGAAATTGATAAATTGGATTTTGAATACTACTAGCCGAGTAAATGAATCCTTATATAAGGCACATCTCGTTTTGTTGAACAATTGTCAAAATTGACTTTTTGAAATGACTTTTGATAACTTTTGTATGTCGATCTCGATCATTAGGATTGTGATACACTATGACCATACCTAGCTTGTTAGACATGTATTGACCAACATATGTTCTCTAGGTTGAGATCTATGATTATTTTTCATTCCGAGTTTCGGTCACATTTCGATGAATGACTTTATATGCTGCTAAGGTGAGTTTCATTTGCTTCCTTTTTAATTGCTTTTGCAATATATATTTTTGGGCTGAGAATACATGCACTTTATTTTATACGCAATGGATACAAGTACATACTAAATTCTACACTGAGTTTGAACCGAAAATCTCTTAGCTTTGGTAACTAGTAACTGCCAGTTATAAGAACTGGTGGGCGCGAGTAGTAGTATATGGATCCATAGGGCTTGATATCCCCGTTCGAGCTAGAGCACTAGCCTTTTAACGGATGTATGCTATTTGAGAAGCGTACACGTTGGTTTGCGTGTATTATTAAGATGATTATACAAAGGGTATAAATTATATATACGTTAAGTTTAGTTACCAGGGTGCTCAATTTCGTAGATTATTTTGATAAACGTTTCTGGATGAAACAACTGAAAACTTGTGAATCACCTTTATATACAGATTATGCGCAACATTAAAACTATGAACTCACCAACCTTTGTGTTGACGCTTTTAAGCATGTTTATTCTCAGGTTTCTAGAAGTCTTCCGCTGTTTGCTTATACATTATACAAGCTATGTGCATGGAGTCATACATGCTTTATTCGAGAAAACTTTTCATTCACAAAATCATCACCGTGTATCTTATTTGACTGTATTGTCAATGGATGTATTGGTAAACACTATTATATACGGTGATTGTCTATACGTAGAAATCATCAGATGTCGAAAACATTGGATTTATATATTCATTTATGGTGTGCCTCTTTAAAAGAATGCAATGTTTACAAAACGTATCATATAGAGGTCAAAACCTCACTATGAAATCAATGAATGATGTATTCGTCCAGATGGATTTGGACGGGTCTTCACACATATGATGGAGATGCATAAACTTGTGTAAAAAGGACAAAGGTTGAAGCTTTATTGGATCTATGTAATAAAGAGGCAATCTTGATGTTCAAAACTTGTAGAATGATAGATTTTACTCTTAGTTGTGTATTGATGGTTAAACCTTGGTCAAAGTGATGCTAAAACATCAAAGAGTTGTACACTTGAAGCTTACAAGCATCAAGGATGAGAACCGTGATGAGCATCAAGCACCAAAAACCTCACTGGAGCATTTGTTTGCTGTTTTTCTGGGTCTGATCAGACTCCTGGACTTCTGGAAAATTCATTTTCAGATATTTCGTTTCGAGTAGATGACTTTTCGTTTAGGCCTCGCCTAAATCCGATATACGGTTTAGGATTTATAGCCTTACGAAAGTCACTACGCCTTTGTAACGTTGTGCTGAAATTTCTGACCTACTCGCACTTAAACCGTCACCACGGTCAAACGAGGATGAGTTAGATTTTGAAAATTGGTCAGCAGTTAGAGGACTCACATACGGAGCCATGGCCACTGACTACGCATCTTTTCGATTTGTATAGAGGTCGTAACAGCTGTCCGAAGTCAGCCTTTTGTTTCGATCTCTATTCTTGTTAAACTTACCTTAGTGTTGATGAATGATGATGATAATGATGATCTTGATAATGATACGTAAACTTAATTTATTTACTTTTACACTTATTGGGACAACATACTGACCTAGTGACCTTTGACTTAGGTTGACGACCTTTCGGACCGACTTACTACCTGCATACGTTTCATATCGACTTTTACTGCTTATTCACTGTGAGTTATAGCTTCCCTTTTACTTATACTATTTTTGGGACTGAGAATACATGCGCTTTTTATGTTTTACATACTAGACACGAGTACTTAAACTTTACATATGTGTGGGTTATATAACGGCATAAACTTTCCCCTTAGCACGGTAAGGTTTTATCATTGGTTTTTGAACCGGTGAACGCAAATATTAGATATGGATCCATAGGGTTTGACATCCACACTCGGGCTAGTCGCGCTAGCATTTAGCGGGTGTTTGATACTTCGAGAACATACGCACTCGCCAAGTGTACTTTTAGGGGGTGATATTATTATTACGTTAAGTTAGTTACCGGGTGCCCACGGATAAGCATATATTTTTCATAACTGTTGAATACGAAATCTCGTGGTCTACATTACATTACTGGAACAAACAAACTATAGCTCACCAACATTCGTGTTGACTTTTAAGCGTGTATTTCTCAGGTGCTTAGACGATGTTGCTTCCGCTGTTAGACTTGCTGTCTTGGTGTTATAGACTTGCTGTTATGGACCTGCTGTGTTAGATTTTCGCTGCATTACTTAGAGATGTCTCAATCATGAAACTTTTATCTTGCATTCACAACTTATGTTATTTGAATAATGGCTTTGTAATGACCTCTGTGTCACGTTATCTTTTGTAAACGCTATCTTTTTATGAATGCAAAACTGGTTTCGAACAACATATAGTGTTTGACCGTGTAAAGATCCTGTTGTTGACGAATCGTACACGATGGTTTTGTACGGGGCGTCACAGTCGTGATGGGTGGGGTAGTCGCGGTGTTAAGACACCATTGTTGGAAGTTTGACATGTGGGTTAGTCGCGGTGTTAAGACACCACATTTGTCATGATGGGTGGGTTAGTCGCGGTGTTAAGACACCACCCGGGGGTTAGTGATACGCGGTGTTAAGTACACTAATGGATGTTGTGAACTCCGATGGTCTTTTGCGAGTACCATTCCCCTGTGCTATTGGTTAACCATGGTTATGTGATTTTGTATTTAGCATATTAAATTGTGAACTATATGCTATTGGCGATGCTAGTTTATTATGAATTGCGGATATTTCGTTTATGCATTGAGATTGCATGGTTGTTGAATTGCTAGCTCGTATGTGGTATTTGTGTAAGTGTTTGCAAGTAAGTAGATTATATATGTATATGTCTCGTTGTTTACCTTTTTATAGGTATCGTTGATGCGGAGTTTACCTAGTTGCTAGACTAGGGTTGATAGACGTTGCTCAAGCTTGGAGGATTAGCTTTTGGATATTGGATGTGGAATGGGGATGTGGTAGTCCCCGGGATTATGCTCTTGGTATCGGGTTGGGTTATAGAGTCCTAACTCGTCTAAATGTATATATAAATGGGTCGAAATTGCCACTTTCATGTAATTATGGGTCGTTGAAATCCCAAGGGTCGTAATGTACTTTTGTTGATTAAAATCCGGATTATTTAATGTTTCAAAAGTGTTGGATTTGGGCTGGGAGATTTATGAATCTCGGTTTGGGCGAAAATGGTTTATCATGTTTTAAATGGGCTGAGCTGATCTCCCAGTTATAACGCGCTGCGCGTATGCCTGCGCGTCGCGCAAATGGCTAATTGCTGGTGGTCAGGTCAGTTGCTGACTTCTGAATCTGTTTTACGTTATAGCGCGCGCCGCGCATATGGCCTGGCGAGACTAAACTCAAAAAATGTGCTTCGTTTTCGGTAAACGGATATGGGTCGTTACATTAAATTTTCAAAATTATATGTGCAAATATAGAAGAAACCATAAACATAAACTTTAACATAATTGTCTAAAATTGTTCATATTATATAATTACTTAAGAATTTTAATCTAAATTCATGTTAAAATGTTGATCAATTTTGACTTTGACCGACTTTGATTATTAAATTTGATTTTGACTTATCAATCGACGTGATCGATTAATTAGAAAATTAGAACAGATTACTCTTAAAAATAAGTAATCGAAGATTAATCTAAGAATAATCGGATCTTTAAGAAAATGCATAATACTACGAGTATAATAATATTACTCCGAATTACTAATCTTAGGAATTCGTGACGTCTATAAATATCAAATCAAACATACTTTGCTCTTTATTTTCTCTCTCTATTTTTGTTTGATTCGTATTTGTTTTAAAACGGAGGTGGCATTTGCTACAAGCACTCAACCTGCAATACACCCGGGGCACCAGATTCCTTCCTTCCTTCTCTTATTAACTTTATTAATTACAGAGTATTAACTTTAACTATAATAATAATTATATAATATAAATATAATCTCATTGTTAGAAATGTCCTTGTTTTGGTAATTACTTTTTCATATTAATTTATCGAAATCTTCTCCTTCCATTCATTCACATTCCAACCACTTTTTACTACTTATCAATGTGCTGAAGAAGAAGAATACGAAATATTAAAAAGTAATATTTCTGCAAAACAGACAAACAAAATCGCTGATAAAAAATAGAAGAACAAGAAGAAACAGAACACACTCAGTTTGTGCGTGGGTCATCTATTAAAGGTATGTCACCATCAAAACTCTACCCTTTATTCTAAAAAAAATCATTTCCAAAATAAATTATATAACTCGATTCCTTATTCATTTTTGTTATATGTGATTGTTATTTTTATTTAAGGAAAAGAAAAAATAAAGTTAGAGGATGGAATAGATCGAATTATGGAGAGAATAAGAATAATAATGGAAGCTTAAAAAGAAGGGAAGGTTAAAGTTAAAGTTAATTTGTGGTCACAAATATATTTTTTTGGGATCCCGGATTTGTAGTTGTTCTTTGTTGTTGCAGTAGTGTACTAGTTTTGTGTTTTCTACTTTTTGTTGGTCCCCGATCCGATTTTATACTCTATTTTTTTCTTTTTTCTCATCTTCAAAACAATTTGTAATTTTAACTTAAAAGCTTTTATTTGTTATCTTTTTAATGCACCCAACAATAATAAGAATAACAATAACAATTTCAAATTATTCTTCGATCTCAACCGTGTTTTCGTCCAAATGTATTGAATTTACTTTATAGTACTACTTGTTGATATTTATATTTACATTCAAATTTGATTATGTATTTATGTATATATCTAATATCTAATATATCTAATATTAATATAATATGTAATATGTAATATGTATATGTAAAATAAAAATTAATAATTAATACTATACTAATTACTAATACTATTTAAAAAGACAATCGGGCAAACACGGGTTAAATGTCGGGTATAAGTTAAAGTAAGTATCCAAGCATGCATGAAGCATTTTGTTTTGTTTTTGTCTATTTAAATTGAAAATCGAAATTTTCGGTTTGTTATTTTTGGTAAATTGAAAATCAATGAATAAATCTATCCTTGTTTTGTTTTTGTGAATTATTACAGTATATAGTCCGTAATAAAATTAAAATTACGCAGTGAGAAGTAAAAGAAGGTAAAGGAGAAGATGCTGACGTGTATAACGTGCTCAAAGCAGCAGGTCGAGGATGAAGGCGAAGAAGTGGGGGCGCGTGGTAACAAAGACGCTGTAAAAAATCTCACCAACCAGGTTTCATTACTTTTCATTATTTTCTTTTTAATTTTCATTTAATAATAATCTATATCCATATCTATAATGTGATTTAGTTTTACTTTTAATTTTGTATTTTTTTAATTTTAATTTTTACAATGGAGTAGTTTTTTATTTTTATGCATGGATCGCTTTAATTAGGTTTTTTTTTTTTTTTTTTTTTTTTGAAAAGCAAGGTGTTGTATATATTTAAAACAAACAACGAGAGACCTTGGCCATGTAAGTCATTACCGAGCCAAGTCTAATTAATATATTCAGAGATTAAAATAATTAATTTAAGCATAACACTTGCTATTGTTGTTAACATTGTATTATACAAGATGGTAATAATTATTTTTAAAGTAACATTTATTCAATTGTACAATAATCTTTGTGTTAATGTCTTAAGTCTATATTTAGAAATCTTTGTGTTAATACCCGGCAAGGAAACGAGCCTTCCTTCTCAAGACTTTCAAAAAAGTCCAAGGTTCCGAACCACTTCAGATAATCCGGGACCGTTGTCGGAATCTTCAAGATCATCTTCATCCCTAAGCGCGAACTCGTATCCATCATCATTCGACTGGTTCATATCCACTTCATCCCTACGCGCATAGACGTTTACGACCAACTTCAATTTAGACTTAGAAGCCACATTTCCAGCCTTCCTGTATATATATCTGAACACGAAGAAGGGCCAACAAGAATTGATAGGAGTATTGCTCGTCGAACCCAAAGGAGGAACAACCGAATTTTTTTTACTAGGGCTCGAAACAAACTTCGATTCAATATTCATGCACCTCAAATTACCTCCAGGCACTTCTGGATCAATGCGAACAGAACAAACAGTGGACTCAACACCAACTAAAGAAGTAACCAGGATCGAAACAGAATCTTCGATATCTTGAATCGCTACCACTTTCGCAAAAGAATCCAAGTTCAAAACAGGCTCCAAAACCACAACAACGCTAATAGACCCAAATTGTAAATCGACTCTACTAACATCTTCTTCTACGATCTCATTCAAATCCAAATTTGCCATCATGGGTAAAGCCCCAACAACACCATTGTCGCTACCGGCTACGGCATCAACATTAGCGACCAATGAATCGTTAACAAATGTTAATGTTTTGTCCAAAAAATGGATGGCCCGAAAGGATGATGCGGTTTGAAATATCCAAAAGCTCCGAAGGGAAATCATCCACTAGTACGCCATCAAGAATCTAGTCAAACACTAAGCTCGTTATCCCAAATGTTACAAACCGAGAACACGTCGTCTTCAAGATCGACCTCAACCGAATCGTGAAAGTGCTTTGGATTTCTGGTTTTGACAAAAGCAAATAACGATCCATTAGTACGCCATCAAGAATCTAGTCAACACTAAGCTCGTTAACCCAAACGTTACAAACCGAGAACACACCGTCTTCAAGATCGACCTCAACCGAATCGTGTAAGTGCTTTGGATTTCCAGTTTTGACAAAAGCAAATAACGATCCAACATTGCCCAAAGTACAAGAAGTTTTTGGAATCTTAAGACCCACTTTATCGCAGCATGTTGGGGGTGTGTGTTGGCCAACACTCCACCTAGCACACCATAACAAGGCGTGTTGGTATGTGTGTTGGTCCAAGTGCGTGCACCCAGCACGTAGAACGTTTGCAGCGTGTTGGTATTTCCCCCCTTTTTAATTAGTTTTTATCCTCTTTTTCACCCAACTTCCAATCAGATTTTAACACATCACCCAACACGCCACTAAACACTCCACCCCATTACACAGCAGTCTGGCAGCACGCCCATCAAGCACCCCACCCCCACCCAGCAACAACAGCAACAACAACAACAACAACAACAACAATACCCAATCCCATAAGTGGGGTATGGGGGAGGTGGGATGTAGACAATCCTTCCTCTATCCTAGAATAAAGAGAAATCATTTCTCCACCCCGAGTTAAACACTCACAAGAGCAGAGAAAGTCCTCCCTCCCTCTATTCGACGGATAAAGACCCCACCCAGCAACACGCCAAAACGTCCATCAGGGATAAAGTTGGTCTAAGGACCTCGTGAAAAGACTAGCAATTTTAGTGGCACTATCGGCAGATGCATATGCTACCGGTATTCCTTTCAATTCCACCCACGTAAATCTACTAAAAAGAACCCGAACCATCTCCTTTGCCAGGCTAATGATCACAAAACCTTCGGAATGACACGAAAGTAAACTGTTGAAACTATTCTTGTCGGCACTGGCAACAATTGCGCCAAACCGACCCACTTTACTAACTGAATTTGCTGAAACTAGTTAACATCTTTATACAGTAGTTACTTTTTACCTTTTAACCAACTTTATAAATACTCCGTAGTAAATAAAACAAGCTCTAGTTCAGTTAGAATTTGACTACATTGTTGTAGTTCTAGTTAGTGTATCAAAAAAAAAAAAAAAAAAAAGTAGTTACCTTATCTAATCTATATTTAGATGTAAGCCCAGATATCCAACATCACCTTTCAGTTAGTATAAAATTTTTTAATTATAATTCCATCACCTAATTTGGTTAAAAAAGTTTGATGACACATGACAGAAACTTATAAACAAATATTATAGTATAAAATAATTTATTTGTTTAGGTAAAATCAGCATTGTAGAATGTTGTAAAATACTCTGTCTGTGCAAAAGAAGAAATTAATAGTGCATGTAAAGTAAAATTGCAGTCTATTAAATAACCAAAAGATAAAAGATAAATGTAAAACTGAAAGTCTAGTTGGAAAATAAAAGATTTGATATGGATAGGTGCAATTATTAAATTATTAAATTAGAATGTCCACAAAATGAAGTAATCAAATTCGATCTTGGACTGCCCAAGAAAGCTGTTGGGTGGCTTTCTTTTCTTTTACAGTATGTTGTTTTCATTTGTAGGTGATGGTCATTTGGTATCCACTTTTTACAGTCTTGTGTTATAATCAATCAATACAGTAATAATAATAATAATTGCAGTAATTTTTGGCAGGCTGCAGCAACTGCACTAGTCATTCTTTAAGATTTACCTCCAACCTAGGAAATCAATACCATTATTAATATGACAATTCACAGGACCATGATTAATAGGGTAGAGTGGTGACACATATACATAAATATGAATATTTACTCCATAATATAATAGGAGTATTTATATTTATTTATTTTGTAGTTAGTATGGCTAATTACATACTTACTTCGTATTGTTACAATGTCACATCACAATTGTTGCAATGTAATTATGGTTAGATTCAATTCAATAGGTATTCAATAAAGTTGTTGGATCTATTCAATAGATTTTTAGGGTTCGACTTCGATGCACTTTGTAACTCAATTAAATCATTGTATTTGTTTAATTTGAATTCTTGTATTTATAAAATAAAAATAATACATAATTTGTTAATAAAGAAAAGAAGAAGGCTTTAATTATCTTGTTAGTGGTTTGGTCCATAAGTTGATACTTCTTGTCTCCCTTTCAAGTTTCTAATCCTTTTGCTTTTAACAGTTTGAATAAATGTTGCCACCTTAATTAAAAAAAACGCCATCTCTTACTTTAAGTTAGTCCTAAATCACACAAAGTTTTCTTCTTTGTCTACAGGTTTATTAATTGTCCACTAGGTTCATTGTGTAACAAGTCCATTCAACTTTTTACTAATTATAATTATTTATACTTATATAAATCAAGTATTTTGGGACTGTGTGGTTTCCTAATCATACAATATACCAAATGGATGTATTGAAAGGACAGACATCTATGTTGGTAAAAGTGACACATACTTGTCCCCTTTTGGGACCCATCATTAAATTCATTCCACATCACCCACCCTTTCCGTATTTTTAATATTCAAGGTTTAACCAATTAAGTTATCAAGGTCCTGGTCTATTGTCACATACATTTGAACCTCATACAACTACAAACCAGAATCATCACAAATTCTTGTGTACTAATTCCATTGGGTGATGATCTGTACATCATCAAAATCATCCGTACACTTGTACAACTTTCTAAAGTTAAAAGTTTAGAATCATAATGTATAGTCAAAATACACATGGTACTATTACATTATAGTATCAATAGTAGACTAAAAGTTTAATCAACTCAATATTTAAATTGTGCAACAGATGAAGGACATGGCATTAAAAGCTTCAAAGGGGAAGCCCCCCACAGGACCAAGCAGCTTCAAGAAAGGACAAAAATCCTCATATACAGACTTTGACACAATTTCTAAAGGGGTACGCTATCCTTATATGCAACCCGGTGGCAGTTCAAGTTCGGATTTCAATAGCAACAACGGTGGAGATTATGAACCCCCTCGTCAGTCGGGTCATTTGATCTTAGACGACGATGATGATCCTATCGAATGGATGGCTCAAGTGGAACCCGGTGTTCAAATTACTTTTGTGTCCTTGCCTAATGGTGGAAATGACCTCAAGCGGATTCGATTTAAGTAAGATTTTTGTGTCTAGTTTTATACTAATTCTTTATATACAAATCAAGTATGTCTAACGCATCGGCAATTAAAGATTAAAGGCCCCTACAAGTTAAAATTTGGCAGTATAAAAACAGAAATAAAACATACTTGTTGGCATATGGTCCCATTTTGTTTAAAGTCCAGCTTAAGAATAGATTTATTAGTTTAACTTTGGGACCCAATACAACTATGGTCCTTGTATACATTGTTGGATAACTCGTGACTTGGGGAGTAATCAGTCGGCACTTTTTGGGTAGTACTCGGCAACTCGGGGAGTACTCGGCTGTTGACCAAGTTTTACTTTGACCGATTTTGACCAATGTCCGAGTAATCCCAAGTTTTAGCCGAGTTTGACTGAGCTTTGACCGATTTTATATTTTTTGTTTCTTTGTTATTTTTTTAAAATTATATTACTTTGTTACACATGCTGATTATTTGTTAAATTCACGATGCATTAGTCGGGAGATGTTTGATAAATGGCAAGCACAAAGGTGGTGGGGAGAGAACTACGACCGAATCATGGAGCTCTACAATGTTCAAAGGTTTAATTGTCAAGCTCTTGACACACCCTCTAGGTCCGAAGATGGGGTAATCAATGTCTACTTATTTCAGCCTGACCCGCCCATTTTGCTGTCCCTTATTGTAATCTAAAGATACTATCTTTTGAGTTTTGCAGAGAGACTCAACCTATTCAAGGCTTGGATCAGTAAAGGACAGCCCGATGACGAACCCATTAAGGAACTACTATAAACCTTCAGAGCAGGGAGGCAACCACCATTACAGTGGTGGTGGTATCTACGGTGGTGTTAGCGGGGCCAAGGGTGAGATGCCGTCCATGGATGCATCAAGGACGACAACATCTTCCAGAGACGAAGCTTCGGTTTCAATCAGTAACGCAAGCGATATTGATTCGGAGTGGATTGAGGAAGACGAGCCCGGTGTATATATTACCATTAGACAGTTGGTAGATGGGACCCGAGAACTCCGCCGTGTCAGATTCAGGTATTTATTTGGTTTGCTGATCGGTAAGGGTGGCAATCTCGACCCATTATCTTATTTTTTAATGCCTAAAACCCATCCAAATGTTTAAAGAGTTTAATTCTTATAGTAACAACATAAGTATTTATTATCATAGTTGCTACATTAAATATTTATAACCAATTTGAACAGAAACATATTCGGGACAACCGGCCCGACCCATGCCGAAAAGTACTCATTTTGACCCTGACCCATTACGTGCATACTCATTAACATACTGAATAACACTTTTGTTTTTGGGCATGCAGTCGTGAAAAGTTCGGGGAAGTTCATGCGAAGCAGTGGTGGGAACAAAACCGAGAGAGAATACAATCTCAGTACCTTTAAAGATATACAGTACTAAACTTTCTAACAGATCAAGATGGCGCGATATTAACAAAAACACAAATTTCTGATAGGAGAATGAAGTTACTCCACTTTCGTTGTCAACTTGTGATTATACAATCTTATTTTCGTGTTAGGCTTAATCTAAACCTGTGCTGTCACAAACTTATGTATCTTTGTTTATCTGTAGTGATGTATTTTATCTCTGAAAACAGAAGTTTGCAAGTTCATTGGTATACAACTCCCATAAAAACAAAGAGAAATATATATACATTCTGACCCAAATGAATTCTACCAAACATCTTTATCTTTATTTTGAATATAAACCTTGTCTTGATATAATTAGAGTGTATATGTAACTACACATAAGAAATGTATATACACATTTGTAATTATAAAATCTACAGTACATTTACAACTTATAATGGAAGCAAGGGAGCATGTTTAGATATGATCTATACAACAAATTGAAGTACCTATATCACACTCTTCAATTTATGGGTGTTGCATCAGAATTTGCATAGTCTTCTGGTATTGGAATATTTAACTCAGAGCACACAAATTGAATTATATCTTTAGTGACAGACCCAAACGACAACTTGTTTAGTGTCACAGAAATAGCAAACCTGTTACTTATGTCACAATACGCAGTCGAACCACCTAATCCCGCATGGCCGAATCCAATTAAAGTTCCATCTTGCGAACATACTCTTTTGAATCCAAGCCCGAAATTACCATTTGGCAAAACCAACTTCTCATATTCTCCAACACCCAAGAATGAAGCATGAATCTTTGCTTTTTGGCTGGTAAATATTTTGAATTCTTTTTTTGATTCTTTGGCTTTCTGTTTTTTATTATGGGTGGTTTTGTCGGAAGTAGCTTTGGGAAGGTGAGAGTGGGCTCCGAGTGGTGGTTGGGATAGGGAGGAGTGAGGTGGTGGGACCATACCACCGTCGAGTAGGGCGGCATAGTATCGTGCAAGTGCACGAGCTGAGCAATGACCGTTGGCGGCAGGTAATATTGCACGACGGACATTGAGTGTATTGAATAAGGGAACTAGGCCCGCGATTACGTCGAACTGGAACATGAAGGGTGAGGTGGAGGCAGAGGGAGAGGTAGTCGTAGGGCTGTTGACTTCTGGAAGATTATTGATATCGTTTGTATCGAGTGTGAGTGTTGCAAGCCGAGATTCTACACCTGAAAAAAAGCATAATAATGCCGATTAACTAAGCCACCTTGGTGATGGTTGACTATGGATTTTTAAGCAATTAGTTAAAATCATTGCATAAATGATTTGAAAGATCATAGACATTAAAAAAGCCTTGAGCAACTTTTAACTTGTTTGACCCATATGACCACAGACCCATTTCCCTTTCAGCTACGAGTATTTCATTTACTTGATTCATTTGAGATATAATTCGCCACCCCAATCGATTTTGACCCATAAGCATAAAAATGGGTCAAAATTGACACCTTTAACGGTGATGGTACGATTTTTCAACTATTGATATTGATCGTACAAATGCAAAATTATGAACTATAAGGGATGATACAAATAATATTGTAAGAGATTGCAGGGATGATATGCATGTTATGTGTATATGTGTGTGTGTGTGTGTGTGTGTGTAGCATTGTGTTCAAATTTGAGACATGTACAAATTGGGTTGAATCTTGCCTGGAGGGATCCCAATATAAAGCTCCCCTTGAATCTTAAGGGGTTTGATAAAAGCCTTTTCGAGGATATCTTGAAACTTTTTCTTTGATGCATGCTGCAGATTCAAGAACAATTGAATCACTGAAACAGAACCTCAAAGAATATGTGTAAAATAATTATGCAGATTTCGTTTTCATGTTCCTTCGCCCTACATGTAATGACAAATATATACACTAGCCTTCAGTAGAGGTAGGAATTTCAACTCTTTTATATATATAAATGGGCCATTTTGGGTCATACAAAAATTTATACTATAGGCGAACATTTAAAATAAATCTTTTTATACAATATTCAAGATTTTTATAGCTAAATAATATGATTGAAGTATCAAATGACTTGCCCCTCCTCCCTTGAAATCAGTTCAATATCCGCATATCAACTTGAACATGTTTTGACCCGTTACCCAACCCATTGAACCACTCTATCTAGCCACCTCTACTATTAATTATCATAAGCTATGGGATTTCAGTAGGTGAAGATATCGAGTTGGGATTAAAGGGTACCTCAATGATCCCACCGCATAGCCAACCGTATGATAGGTAATGATATATCTGGTGTTGACCAGGTTCGGTTTCTGGTGCAGCCATAGCAATGCGTTTTAGGCACTCATCCCAATCACACAAAACCATTGGATTATCTTGAACAGAGCTCGCCAGAGCGTTTTGCATTCCAGCTGTATGATTAAGTACGTGATGAACCTAACATGGAAACAAAACGTATAATAACCGCAATTTTGATACAGTTGTCACTAGATTTATCAATTTATAAGAGAACCTTTATATGATCTTTTCCGTTTGAATTGAACTCTGGCCAGATGTTTGCTACATTCTCCTCAAGTTTCAGTTTCCTGCAACAAACACTCGAATTGTACATGATGGGCCATTGGGACAAATACAGTAAAATAAAGATTTTAATATTTTATATATGAATGACACACCCCTTATCGACCAGCCAATGTACCATCCCGGCTGCAATTCCTTTTGTTACAGAGAAAACGGGAAACAAGGTATCAGGCTTAACCGGAGAAGGATCATAGTTTCCGAGAACTCCAGCAGCGGTATCGATTATTACTTTCCCGTCTTTATAGGCACAAACCTTAGAGAAAAATACTAACAATGAGGGTATCAATTTATAGTATCCATGGAAGTAAAGTTTCATGCAGCCAATATCTAATTTTGAATTTAGCTGTATACTGAAAATGAGAAATTATATTGTGTATGCACTGATGCATACATATGCAGGTAGAAAAAAAAAAGATAAAAAAGAGTATAAAACAACTTTGACCAACATACAGTTTTAAGTCACAAGGACTTGAAGAATGGCATAGTAAAGATGTTTGAATGTAAATTCATCTGTAGAAATGGTGCGTCTGATAAAACAGAATGATCAAGCGCTAATGGTTCAAAATCTGAATTATTCAAAATTTCTCATTGAACTTGGTTCTGAATGACAATAAACTGTTTGTTTGATAATCATTCTGATTAAACTCTATGAATGACGTAAATTCAATGTATTAACCTTATAAATGAAAAAATTAAAGAATATAAATGTTTAATAAGTGTTTAGGATATAACTTTAAGGAAGATGTTACATAAATGAAGGTGCTGAATGGTTTTCAACTCTGAAAGGTTCATCACATATGTCACAAATAAACACACTGAAAGTTGAGCGATTCATCATTCAATGCTGAACCATTCAGTTATATCAAAAGAAACTGGTCGGGTGGGTTGAGTAATAGGTCTGAACAGGTTCAGTTGGTAATATTTTTGGATATATATACAAACAGAGCAGATTTAAGTACCTGAATTCCAAGTATTTTGTCCACATTTCCCATTTGAACTAATAACTGCCTCAGTTTACCTTCTACTTCAGAATTAACAGCGCTGTCACATACCCATTCGGCACTATCCGCTGATCTCACATTCGTGTCACTGAAACAAGATAACTAATAAGAATAAATGCATATGACAATAATATAACAGAAACTTAAAACTAACACGTTGGAGTTATGATAGTAACGAACCATTCCAGAGCTGATTCAGCAAATGGTCTAATGATTCTATAATAGCTAACGCTCACATTTAATGCCGAAGACAGCCCTGAAACATTGTCAAATTGTTCAAATTCTAAATAAGTGTATTGCGATAAGTGAAGGTTTATAAGGATTTGATAAACACCTGCAAGCAAATTAAGAACCCGCAAGAACAATATAATATCCCCTGAAAGAGCATCAAGCTGAAGATAGCTTCATTATTTACTCCAAAAGCAATAAATATGTACTTATAATATTGTGTAAGTGTGTGTGTGCATTTCATTTTATCTTATTCTTGAAACTAGATAATATTTATGATATTGTCATCATCTTATTTTATGTATAGTTAAATCACTGAAATATATTACACGATTGACCAAAAAAAAAAAAAACAAAGTAGCGATTTGCTGAAAATGTTATAAAAATAAAGAAACGTACAAACCTCAGCAGATGCTAGAAACATTTTCGCAACAGTATGTTTCATGGAGGTCGAAAGCAATTTCGTAAAGCCAAAATCAAGCAAAATTGGCTGATGCGGGCTAGACTTGGTTACAAGGAAATTACCTATAAACAACCCACAAAATTTAAAAAGAATTAAAAAATACCAAAAAATGGAAAGGCAGAGATAAAAACGAAACATTACCGGGATGGGGATCGGCATTAAAAAATCCATCAATAAAAATTTGATGCGCGTATGCACGCGTAATTTCTTCAACGATATTTCTCTTGTCAACACCAAGTGAATCAAGTGCACCAGAATCGTTCAGCCGTACACCATCCATATATTCTAGAATCAGGACTCTTTCAGTTGACTGTCATTACACAATACAGATATATGAATACATACTGACTTTGACTTTGACTTTGAAGAAAAGGTACTGAAAAATTAAGGATAATACCTGAATAACTTCAGGCATTAATACTTTAACACGATGATCGGGTCTTTCATCAAGACATTCTTCTTTACATCCAAGATTCTTTGACACTTTTCTTGTATTTTCTACATTCATAAGTATAAATCATAAATCATTAAAAAAATAAACAGTAGATCAACAGTTGAAACTCGGAGACATCAATAACAGAATATATATATCATACCAGCTTCTTTGTTAAAGTCAAGTTCTTTAGGTGCTTCTTTGCACCATTCGTCTATTACAGGGTTGAAATTAAACTTGGGTTCTGCCCAAACTATCCATTCTACAACTGACTTAGCATCCTTCAGGTCCTGTAAAACTTAACGACAATAAAAAGTATGCTACTAATTCCATATAAAGACAGCCTAAACGAACCACAAATAGAATTTTTTTTTTTTACATACCTCCAAAATAATTGTTTTTATCCCTTCGTGTTGAACCTTAACAACCACCTCCCGCCCCCCATCACGTAGAGTTGCCCTATGAACTTGTGCTATCTGCATACATAATATTTGAAACAGCTGCTTATAAGTATGTTATAAAGAGATATATATTCTTTTGTATAATCAAATATTCATCTAATCAAAGATTTATCAATATTTATTTGATGGAAGTTTTACTGATGCTGTAGCAAGAGGTTTCTCAACAAAATTTGTAAAAAGTTCATCCATTGATTTCCCTAGCTCGTTTTGTATAGTTCTGTGAACCTGAGTAACAAATAATGTTAAATGAATATTTTATAACTTACTATGGCGTGTGTATTATTATAATATGATGTAGGCACCTCTTTTAAGCTGCGAGGAGGAAGTGAGTCCTGTAACTGTTTTAAAATGCGTGGGAAGGCACCGGGAAGACCGTCAGCCCTTACAGAAAAATATTGACCCATTTTGACCCACATACCTTCTAGTTCGATAATCAACTTAACAATACGGTTAGCATTACGCTCATGTGCTCTCTCCCATAACGCAGATTTTTCAGAAGCGTTCGTCCATTTCTCTCTCTGCTTCAAAGCCTTCAATACATATTATATTATATATATTACATTCAATCGAAAAAGAAACATCAGTTTACTATTTGAGTTATTAAAAAACGAATTGTATGTGTATTAGTGACACTCTAAACTTTTGTCCCCTCGAAACGTAGTAGAAAATTATCTAAAAAAAATTTTGCCCCCTCGATCTATAAATCCTAGCTCCGCCCCTGCTAGTCTTATAAATTTTACTTACAACATGCAGTTATATATAGCAAATACCTTATAATCTAAGTAGATAAGAAGTGCCATTGAGAAAACTTTCATGCGTCGAACATAGATGCTTCCCCAACCCATCACATGAAACTTAGTACTACGGGTTCGAAAGGTTTAATCAAACCTATCAAATTGGTACATCAAAAGAAAGTAATTAGCTAATAGTAACTTGCAAGTTGCAACACAGAATACAAATTAATAATAACACTGAACTGTTTGAAAACAAAATAAATGATAATATAACAATCCTTTATAATATGTTACATATATATTATCGGATAATAGATGGATATAAAATATAAATAGATCGATAGAACATTAATGAGTTGTAGCTCAAGGCGCTCAACTAGTAGTGGCCTGCCTCTCTTAGCGAGAGGTTAGGAGTTCGACTCCGTTGGGCTGCAACATTGCATTCAATGTTATCCCTGACCTGAAGTATCCACCCAGGTCGCCTTTCGCTTAGTGCGGGGGCAGCGGGGAGGGGGTTTTTACCGGCCATGCCCTCGGATTGGTCCGGGTTTCCTCCAGAGAAATAGTTGGGGGCAGGTTATACAACTACGGAAGATGAACGCGTGGGTGGTTAAGTTACCGGGTGATCCCAAACTGATGTCCAAAAAAAAAAAAAAAATCGATAGATAGGCATTTAATGTGAAAAAATTCGGTAAACTAAAATTTGATCATACAAAAACTAGTAGCATTCCGAAATCAAGCAAAAATGTCTGGATTATATGCATGACTACGCAACTACAACTATTGTTGATAGTTGGAAATTCGTAATCATAATCCCAGTAATTGAATATATACACATTGTTAATATTGTTAAAATATGCAGTATCATTTATAGGAATTGTTGTGTTATCGTTAATTGCACATTAAATATGAAATGGAATCATATGAAGAACATGGAATCGTAAGAGAAAAAAAAAACATTTGGGGAAAATTTGATTACCTGAAAGTAATGCACGGAAAAGGGAGAGATGAAGGTGCTCCTTATAAATCGTCGGTACGTCTTCCATGTAAAAAATTGATAAGGAGGAGGGTTATTTCTTGACGGTTCTTGTAAATTTTAACACATTTTTGGGTGGAAAAACGTGTAAGTTGGCAGGGACACGCTAACCCTGTGTGCCGTAGCACCCACCAATCCCACCCCGAAAGAGACCTGTGCCGGAAAATTACCTCCTCCCAGTTACCCACAGTGGCGGCAAGGCGATCTTTACCCCAGCTAGCTAGACCCCCGAAAGCACTTCACAAACCTCCCCCGGAGGGAGAGATAATTCCATGCGGGGCGCCCAGACTGAGAATCGAACTTGCGCCTCTATTGGGTGGAAGCTTCCCCACTGTGGGCCCAGGGATCAAAGGCATCGGGTACCACTGAGCTATAAGCTCGTTGGTAATTTTAACACATTTATGTGCAACGTGGAATAGTCATTTTAGAAAAAGGAGACAAACTTAGTAAAAAATATTACTTGCACAAAAATAACTATTGAAACCACTAAACTTTCTAAATTTTTTTCTGAAAGACCAAATAAATTCTATTAATAACTCAAAATCATTACAATAGGGAAATGCTAAACTTTCTTGTTGGTGATTTTAGTGTCATCCAACGTACATTTTAGTTAGTTGCGATTTTCTTGAATGCAGGTGTTAGCTAGCTATACTTACCAACGGGTTCGGAGAGTGTGGAGTACACGCCCGTAAGAGTTGGCTACTAACTGTCGCGCAAAATACGGGTGTCAAGGGGGCTTCGCCCCCTTGCGGGGTCGAGGGGGCAGCGCCCCTCGCGGGGCTCGGGGCAGCGCCCCGAAACCTCAACAGAACTTGCACTATTCGTTACATAGAAACGTTGCATTCGAATAAGTGTCAGCGAATAGTTGTACCTTTTGGTATAACCGAATCTCCCGCCAAAATTGAAGGGTTACACCCTTTCGGTTTAACTGTTTTCCTATAACAGTTTATGGACGTTTTTGTTCATTCATTCTGCATTCATCAAACCAACAGAAACACACACATATTCTCTAACAATTTGATCAGTGATTTCATTGCCAAAAACACTGATTGCGTTCTTGTCTTATCCCTGTAAAGATTTCGTGCAACCAAGGCAATCGTATGGTCGAAATACTTTATAGAGACAGTGATTACACGATTCAAGAACGAATCCGGCAGTCAATTCATACCCGATTTCTAACATTTCTTATATTATCCTCATTAATTAATTATTATTATTATTATTATATTATTGTTGTTATAAAAGTAATAATTGGATGATAATTTTATTATTATTATAGATATTGCATAGTATATTTTTTTGAGTATAAATAGGTGTGTTGAGTTAGAGTTTATTGTATGTATTTTTTTGGTTAACAAAAACACTCTCTCTCTCTCTAGATTCCAAATGCCACCAAACTCTCATTGTACATTTTTCTATAAATAAAAAACCAATTACTCATACCTTTTGTTCAACCTTTGTTTTCTCCGTTTTACAGTATCTCTATCTCTATATACCTTCTACAGTCAAGAACCACTAAAGGTAGTTATAAGCCTACTGAATTATAACACGTTATCAGCACGATGATCTCAACATTTATACTAAATATGGTTGGCTCTGCCACCTAACTAATATATGGTCGGTTATACCACCTAAATGATATATGGTCGACACTGTCGCCTAATTTACATTTATGTTATCTAACATTTATTTATGTATACTAACATTTACATTTATGTTATCTAACATTTATTTATGTATACTAACATTTTCAGTTATGTTCACTAACATTTATATTTATGTTATTTAAGTTATATATGGTCGGTTATACCACCTGAATTATATTTTCTGTAATCTAACTCTTATTAACTTCACTAACATTTATATTTATGTTAATAAGACCTCATGATTGTACGCAACACGTCATTTGACAACACGGTACTTTATGTACGCAACACGTCATTTGACAACACGGTACCATGGGTCGAGATTAATTCCGATCAATACGAATACGACGGGGTCTTTATATGTTATCTAACATTTATGATTACTTATGCAATTAATCATTATTTATTTCATGCATACTAATGTTTATTCTTAAATTTATAATTTTAAAAGTTAAAATAAAAAAATAGTTTGTATTTTTATTAAAAGTAAATCTTAAAAGTTAAAATAAGAAAAAGTAGTTTGTACTTTTATTAAAAGTAAATCTTAAAAGTTAAAATACAAAAAGTAGTTTGTATTTTTATTAAAAGTAAATCTTAAAAGTTAAAATAAGAAAAAGTAGTTTGTATTTTTATTAAAAGTATATCTTAAAAGTTAAAGTAAGAAAAAAAAAGGGGATGGTAAAATGGAATAGTTTTTTGTCAAAAATGAAGTATTGAAAATTAAGTGGTCTCCTTCTATAACTAAAAAATATATATACTTTTATCAAATGAATTTTTTTGTGGCCGACAATTTCAAACACGAGTCCGTGTTTAGTTTATCAAGAATATCTCTTGCTTTGGTGAAAGGTCACGATCACGATATCAGGTGTTGTGAAAGAATTAAAAAATTGGTCAAGTGGCCTTTTAAAAACTAGAAAAAATATTTAAACAAAAAGTTTTTTTATATATTTATAATTTACGGGTAACGTAAAAAAAAGGAAGTTTTTTTTAAAAAAAAAACAAATAAAGTGTTTAAATGAATTTTACAGAAAGGGGGAAAGCAAAGTAAAAAAAAAAAAAATTTTTCAAACAAAGATAAATGAAAGTAGGACTTAATACAAGAAAAAAGTAAACATCTCCTAGACGTGATAAAATCTATCAATGATAAGTATTAGACTTGATGAGCTAAATGTGACAAAAATGTTTCAACATGTCTTATGTTAATTTTCTAAAATAAGTTATTATTATTCCGAGTTTAACACATATACATATGTTAATTAAAAACAACCTTTTTGTTCTTATGTAGTGTTGGGTTGCAATTTTGGTTGTATGCCATAATTCCATCCAGTAGAGTGACAATAGAAAACTTTTGATGATAATCAATAAAAAACTTTTTTCCAAACTTGTCAAATGTTTTGTTAAAAACGTGACCGTTGAAAAAAGGAGGTTGAATAATAAAACTTAAAAAACAAATTATTTTTTTAAGAGTGTGCATCAAAATGGCCCGTTTAATAATGGGGAGTAAAAATATAGTCAAATTGTTTCAACGAACAAGGGTTCAATTGGATGTCTCTTAAAAAAAATCCGCGGGTACGGGTGATGGATCCAATGGATCCGCATCCACGACCCGCGGGTGCTATCCCTAATTGTGACAAGTACAAATCAACTAAAAGTCTAAAAAATAAATGCTCTTATAGGGACCAAATGTTCACAATAATTGCCTAAGCTAGATATGAAACAAATAGTTCATTAAAAAAAAAGGTCGTTGTGCGTTTTCGGGATGATAGCCGAAATACACTTACAAAAGTAGGTCAGCCGTCAATTCTTTATGGCCATATCAACGTAGATCAATAAAATCATTTATGGTTTTGATAAAAGATTAATTAAAAATTAATTGTTTTTTTTTGTCTTGGATTCTCGGTAACAAAAGCAAAGGTTGTTTTTGGTTGCCACAACAAACAAGACAGAGGTTGTTGACTTTTGTTGTTAAACATGGCACAAGTGAACAATAACAATAGATTATTGTTTTTGAAAAGAATAATGATGCGTTAATTTTATTGTATAAAATAAAATTAAAGAAAATGGTTTTCATTGATGACTATGAACAAACGCAAACAAAGTGTTTGTGGTATTTGGTGATTAAAAAAAAAGTGCATCTAAAGCTTCTACTGAAAATAATATGCATCTAAAGCATCTACTGAAAATTAATGTGCAAGTTACAACGTATAACTATATGGTCAAATTCATTTGAGCCTTCGGAGTCACAAGTATATGATGTATATATATATTACTCAATTAACAAAATAGTAAATCTAAATTAATTCATATGAATAGTAAAACGAAATTAATTAATTTACTATTCACATAAAAAAGCGCATATGATAAAAAGCGCATCGCATATGATAAAGCGCATATGATAAAAAGCGAATATGATGAAAAGCACAACGCATATGATGAAAATCGCATATGATTAAAAGCGCATATGGTGAAAAACACAGCGCATATGATTAAAAGCGTATATGGTGAAAAGGATATATGATAAAAAAAACACATATGGTGATTTATAAAAAAAAAACACATATGGTGATTAATGGAAAGCACATATGGTGATTAATGAAAAGTATATTGTGAAAAAGAATCACAAATGTTTCTTGAAAGAATTCAAGGTAAGATATATGAACCAATTCATCCATCATGTGAACCATTTTGATATTTCATGGTTCTAATAGACGCATCTAGCGGATGGTCTCATATTTGTATGTTATCAAGCCGTAATATGGCATTTGCAAAGTTTCTTGCACAAATTATTAAATTGAGAACACATTATTCTGATTACACCATTAAAAGGATGAGACTTGATAATGCTGGTGAGTTAACATCTCAAGCATTTAATGATCATTATATATCTACAGGGATTGTTGTCGAACATCCAGTTGCTCATGTGCATACACAAAATTGATTTAGCTGAATCAATAGATAAACGCTTACAGCTAATAACTAGACAATTGATAATGAGTACAAATCTCTCAATATTTATATGTGGACATGTAAATTTACATGCTGCGACATTAATTCGCATTATACCATGTGGAAGTCGTAAATATTTTCACTTAATACTTGATTTTGGCCAAGAGCCAAATATTTTCTACCTTAAAACATTGGTTGTGCAGTGTATGTTCCAATTATATCACCACAACACAATAAAATGGTTCTTCAAAGAAAGATGATAATATATTTTGGATATAAAACATCTTCAATCATAAGATATATTGAACCCATGATGGGTGATGTTTTTACAGCACGTTTTGCTGATTGTCATTTTAATAAAACATTGTTCCCTAGATTAGGGGGAGAAATAAAAATAAAAAATAAAATGATGCTTCATGATGTGAACATCAATTAAGGTATATTGAACTCGCACAAAAGAATGTGAAACGAAAGTTCAAAAATAATGCATATGCAAGAACTTGCAAATTAATTACTTTATGCATTTACAGATATAAAAAAGTGACTAAATCATATATACCAGCGATAAATGCTCCAGCTCGAACTGAAATTCCAAAAGCTGGCAATAATGTCACTGTTGAGTCTTTGCCACGCATCAAACGTGGAAGATCAATTGGTTCCGAAGATAAAAATCCTCGAAAAAGAAAATCAGCTGATAATGAGGTAAGAGAAAGTGTTCAAGAAGAACCACAAATCAATATTCCTTCTGCAGAGGATATTGATAAATGTAAATACTAAAATTGCGATAAATTATGCAATATTATGGAACCGAAATGAAACTAAAATCTCTATGAGATATTTTCATATAATGTTACAATGACATCATGAATAAAGATGATGATCTGGAACTAAAATCTGTCATTGAATATACAAAATGGACATGATTGAGCTCAATGGAAAGGAGCAATAAGAGCTGAATTAGAATCGCTCGATAAAAGAAAAGTTTTCGGATCAATCGTTATCACTTTTAAAGATGTGAAACGTATGGGATACAAATGAATTTTTATCCGAAAAGAAATGTGCAAATGAAGTTACAAGGCAAAACTAGACTTGTAACTCAATATTTCCCACAAAGACCAGAAATGAATTAGGAGGAAAAATTATCCTCCTGTAATGGATACAATTACTTATTAGATACTTAATCAACCTGGTAGTTATTTAAATGCATCTCAAGAATGTTGTTACTACTTATCTATATGGATCACTTAATAGTGATATATATGAATATACCTAAAGGGTTAAGGTATCATAAGCATCTAATGTAAAACCCAAGGGAATATATTCCATTAAATCACAAAGATTTCTAAGTGGGTTTATACAAACGGGACGTATGTGGTATAACCGATTAAATGACTACTTGATAAAAAAAGGGGTATAAATATAAACTTATTTTGCACGTATGTTTTATAAAAACAACATCCGGATATGTGATCATAGCTGTTTATGTTGATGATCTTAATATCATAGGTACAAATAAAGAGATCCATGAAGCCATTCAACTTCTAAAGAAAGAATTTGAAATGAAAGATCTCGGAAAAACCAAGTATTGCCTTGGTTTACAAATTGAACATATGCCTAATGGTTTACTTGTACATCAAACAACATATACTGAAAAAATTTTAAAACGTTTTAATATGGACAAGGCAAAACCATTAAGTACTCCTATGGTTGTTAGATCACTTAATGTTGACACTGATCCATTTCGTCCCTGTGAAGATCATGAAGATATCCTGGGACCAGAAGTACCATATCTTAGTGCAATTGGAGCTCTTATGTATCTTACAAATTGTACAAGATCTGACATTTCTTTTGCAGTTAATTTGTTGGCAAGGTTCAGCTCAGCTCCTACCAAAAGACACTGGAATGGGATCAAACACATATTTCGATACCTTCGAGGAACTACTGATTTAGGATTATTTTATTCTAACGAATCAAAACAAGATTTGGTTGGTTATTGATAATGCTAAAAACGAACATATATTTCATAGCATTATTCCTCAAGAAAGACAAGCTTTCAGTTGCAATTGTTCTATTTACAAGTGATATTCGTTTAAATAATAAAAGGTGAAGACAAAAGACAGATTCGACGATTTGAAGACGCAAACGACCAAAAAGCTCAAAAGAACAAAAGACAATCAAAAAGGTTCCAATTATTGATAAGAAACGTCTCAAAATCACAAGAGTACAAGATTCAAAACGCAAAGTACAAGATATTAAATTGTACGCGAGGACGTTCGAAAAACCGGAACCGGGACCAGAGTCAACTCTTAACGCTCGACGCAACGGACTAAAAATTACAAGTTAACTATATATATAAATATAATATAATATATAATTAATTATATTAATTATATATATATTATATATATATATTTAAAACCGTCGGCAGCAGGAAACTCCAAGGGTGTGAATTGAAAATACCTCTCCGCGACTCGCGGAGTTTGAAGGGCTTTTTGCCGCGAGTCGCGGAGCCCCAAAATTCATTTCTGGCTATAAAGCCAACCGAATTCTGATCAAATTTTACATCTTTTTTTTCATCTCTCTCTCAATATATACGAGTAATATATATTTATATTTATAATTTATATTTTAATTTTAATTATAATTCTAATAATAAGGGTATGTTAGCGAATGTTGTAAGGGTGTAAGTCGAAATTCTGTCCGTGTAACGCTACGCTATTTTTAATCATTGTAAGTTATGTTCAACCTTTTTATATTAATGTCTCGTAGCTAAGTTATTATTATGCTTATTTAAAACGAAGTAATCATGATGTTGGGCTAATTACTAAAATTGGGTAATTGGGCTTTGTACCATAATTGGGGTTTGGAAAAAGAACGACACTTGTGGAAACTAGACTATGGGCTATTAATGGGCTTTATATTTGTTTAACTAAATGAAAGTTTGTTAATGTTAATATAAAGATTTACAATTGGGCGTCCCTATAAATTACCATATACACTCGATCGGACACGATGGGCGGGGTATTTATTTGTACGAATAATCGTTCATTTAACCGGATACGGGAATGGATTAATAGCCACTAGAATAATTAAAACAGGGGTGAAATTACATTCAAGGGTAATTGGTGTAATTGTTAACAAAGTAGTAAAACCTTGGTTTACACGCAGTCGATAACCTGGTGTATTCATTAAACAAAGTATTAAAACCTTGTTACAATTCGAATCCCCAATTAGTTGGAATATTTATCTTCGGGTATAATAATAATTTGACAAGGACACTTGCAATTTATATTTATGACTGATGGACTGTTATGGACAAAAACCAGACGGACATATTGAATAATCCAGGACAAAGGACAATTAACCCATGGGCATAAAACTAAAATCAACACGTCAAACATCATGATTACGGAAGTTTAAATAAGCATAATTCTTTTATATCATATTTAATTTCCTTTATTTTATATTTAATTGCACTTCTAATTATCGCACTTTTATTTTTATTTAATCGCACTTTTAATTATCGTACTTTTAATTATCGCAATTTAATTTTATCGCATTTTTATTATTTCATTATCGTTATTTACTTTACGCTTTAATTTAAAGTCTTGTATTTATTTTATATTTTACATTAGGTTTTAACTGCGACTAAAGTTTTAAAATCGACAAACCGGTCATTAAACGGTAAAAACCCCCCTTTATAATAATAATATTACTTATATATATATTTGTATTTTTATAAAAGTAAACTAATATAGCGTTGAGCTTTGCTTAAAGATTTCCCTGTGGAACGAACCGGACTTACTAAAAACTACACTACTGTACGATTAGGTACACTGCCTATAAGTGTTGTAGCAAGGTTTAAGTATATCCATTCTATAAATAAATAAATATCTTGTGTAAAATTGTATCGTATTTAATAGTATTTTCTGCTAAAAATTAATAGTATTTTATACCCCTCTGCTTTGACATCAAGTATTTTTGGCGCCGCTGCCGGGGACTCATCTTAAAAGCCGGAAGCGCAACGCTAATATAAAAAAAAAAAAAAAAAAAAGATTTTTTTTTTTAGTTTAATTTTATTAAAATTCGTTTTTGTAAAAATACGTTTTAATCATTCAAAAATATAAAAAGAAAAACAAAAATATTAGTATTTTTAGGATTTTGTTAAATATTTAAGTTTTATAAGTTTCTTTATCTTTATTTTAATTTATAAAAATATAAATTTTATTAAAAATCGTTTATTTAAATTAAAAACAGAAAACAGAAAATAATAAAAAAAAAAATAAATAAAGAAAACGCGTAAAAGTAAAACCTGTCAACTGTTTTTCTGAACCCCGCGACTCGCGGGGTTTTCCTCTTTATTCACCGCAACTCGCGGAGGGTTTCTGACACACGGACAAAAACCCTAAAACCGCATTAATCACGAGTTATTATTTATTATTATTATTTAAACATTATTATTATTATTATTATTATTAGTTTTAAGTTTTATTTTTATTTAATTTATGTATTTTGTTTAATTAGTTTTATTAAAATTGTAAAATTAGTAGTTTTTATTAAATAATAATATAAAAATAATATTTTTTATAAAAATTGTACTTTTTACAACTTTTTGTATATTTTTATATTTTGTACCTTTTTAATCGTTGTAGCGTAATATTTGTATTTTTTAGCTCATATTTAATTTTAAACTTAGTTTTAGCTATAGTTATTTTTACTCCTAGATTTTTAGGCTTTGCCGTAGAATTCCTTAAGTGCTTTTTCTTTAGACTAAGATTTAGGTGCTTTAGAATTTTGCGACGCCTTTTTAAGTTTTAGTTTCTTTTTAAGTTATTTCCATTTGGGATTTAGTTTTTCCTGTAAGCTTTAATATTTTTAGACCTTTTACTATGTATCAATTATCATTCCAATTAATAATTTCAATTTGCGATTATAATTTTAAGTTAGTTATAGTAATAAGGTTAAATTAGTTAAGTATTTTTAAGTTTTTATAAGTTTCTTTTATTTTTCCGTCACCTTTTATTTTTCAATCACTTTTCTTTTTCGACATTTTGCGACGAACTCTTTGTCTTTCTTATTTCTCGCTATTCTAGTTTTAGGACTTAGAATTTTTTCTACTTCTTATCTAAATTTCTTAAAATTACGAAAATTTATTTTAAGTGGTTAAATTGATAGACATCAAAATTTTCTGGTTCGTAGTAATAGTTGGATTTGTACGTGGACCGGGTTATTGGAGCCAAACAGTCCTCAATTATATTGAGACCAAACGAATCCTGCCCCTCTGCTGCATCTTTTGGCTATTCGAAACGTGGGCAAAATCAGAAAAGTCTATTGATTGGATAACTTATTATAATTTTTCTTTCCTTTTAAAAACTAATAGGATATTCTGTGAATGCACCGAGCAAGACGTTCATCACCTTTTGTACATTCACCACCTGTAACTAGATCAAGACATCGTTTAACAAATATAACCGCCGTTGATTTTTCTTTAGAATCGTCATCCAGTCAACCAAGTACTTCAGTCCAAATTTCCGATAATCCATTTTTTGAACCCGACCTCACAATTGAGAATCCAGAAAATATTCAGGAACGGTTCATAGATCCTGAACCATTAAACTTTCCTCCGGAACCACCAATCATTCAAACAGAGATTGTTGAGGAACGAACCATTAAATCTGAAGCATCTAGTGATACCGAGTCAACAAATTCAATTATGGAGAATCTGGAACCTTTAAGTATGGAAGACCGAATGAGAGCTAAACGCACTGGCCAAGGTCACGCAATTACTCATCCAGACATTAATGCGCCAGATTATGAAATCAAAGGACAAATTCTACACATGGTGACTAATCAATGCCAATTTAGTGGTGCGCCGAAGGAAGATCCAAATGAACATCTACGTACCTTTAATAGGATCTGCACACTATTTAAAATCCGAGAAGTGGAGGATGAACAGATATATCTCATGTTATTTCCCTGGACTTTAAAGGGAGAAGCCAAAGATTGGTTGGAATCGTTACCTGAAGGGGCGATCGATACATGGGACGTTTTAATTGATAAATTTCTTAAACAATTCTTTCCTGCATCTAAAGCCGTAAGACTTCAAGCAGAAATTGTTACGTTCACACAGAAGCCAAATGAAACTCTATATGAGGCGTGGACAAGATATGGAAAGTTATTAAGAGGATGTCCGCAACATGGTTTAGACACCTGTCAAATAGTACAAATATTTTACCAAGGATGCGACATCACTACAAGAAAAGACATAGATATAGCAGCTGGTGGTTCTATTATGAAGAAAACCGAAACTGATGCTTACAAAATTATTGATAACACTGCTTCCCACTCACATGAGTGGCACCAAGAAAAAGATATCATTAGATCATCTAAAGCAGCTAGAGCCGATTCTAGCCATGACTTAGATTCCATTTCCGCAAAGATAGATGCTTTCGAGAGACGAATGGAAAAGATGACTAAAGATATTCATGCTATACGAATTAGTTGTGAGCAGTGTGGAGGACCACATTTGACAAAAGATTGTCTCAGTATTGAATTAACAATGGAACAAAGAGAGAATATTTCATACATAAACCAAAGGCCTGGAAATAATTATCAGAATAATTATCAACCGCCAAGACCGATTTACAATCAAAACCAGAATTATAACCGAAATATTCCATACAACAACCAACAAGGTCCTAGCAATCAACAAGTATCCAATAATACTTATAATCAGCAAAGACCGAATTTTCAAAACAAACCACCACAACAAACCGATGATAAAAAGCCGAATTTAGAAGATATGATGACAAAGCTAGTTGAAACTCAAACGCAGTTTTTCACATCTCAAAAACAAACCAATGAACAAAATGCTCAAGCATTTAGAAATCAACAAGCTTCTATTCAAAATCTAGAACAAGAAGTAAGTAACCTAGCAAGGTTAATAGGTGAAAGAAAACCGGGAAGTTTACCTAGTGATACAAATGCTAACCCCCGGAATGAAACAGCTAAAGCTATTACCACAAGAAGTGGTACAACACTTAAACCACCTGAAATACCTGTAACTTCTGATGAAACTATTCCTACTCCACAAGAACCACAACCTGATAAGGAAAAAGAACCGGTAGTTGAAAAGGTTAATGAAGATAACACAGTTAAGGATAAACCTTATGTTAAACCATACCAACCACCTCTTCCTTATCCGAGTAAAATGAAGAAAGAAAAACTTGAAGCCGAGCAATCCAAATTTTTGGATATGTTTAAACAGATAAATGTAAATCTTCCTTTCATTGACGTGATTTCAGGAATGCCAAGATATGCTAAATTCTTGAAAGATCTAATCACAAATAGAAAGAAAATGGAAGAACTCTCGGCTGTTACTATGAATGCTAATTGTTCAGCAGTGCTGTTGAATAAGATACCAGAAAAATTATCTGATCCAGGAAGTTTCACAATTCCATGTTTTCTGGGTAGCCTTAGTTCAATAGAAGCATTGGCAGACTTAGGTGCTAGTATAAATTTAATACCGTATTCACTATACGCTAAACTAGACCTTGGAGAATTGAAACCAACCAGAATAAGCATACAACTAGCCGATAGATCAATAAAATATCCTAGAGGGATAATGGAGAACATGCTAGTTAAAGTTGGTACTTTAGTATTTCCAGTAGATTTTGTTGTTTTAGACATGGAAGAAGATTCTCAAGTTCCTCTCATATTAGGAAGACCATTCTTAAACACGGCTAAAGCAATGATAGACGTGTTCGGTAAAAAACTGACCCTAAGTATAGAGGATGAGAGTGTTACCTTTTCAGTTGATAGAGCAATGCAACAACCACAATCTGCAGATGATACATGTTATTATATTCAAACTATAGATGCACATGCAGAATTATTAGAAGAATTTCCAGAATTACAAAGAACAGGAGAATGTTCCTTAGGAGAAGGAAATGAACCAATTGATGAAGCTGAAATGTTAGCTACACTTATAGCTAATGGATATGAACCAACAACAGAAGAAATTCAAATGCTAAAAGAAGAAGACAGATATCGATATAAATCATCGATAGAAGAACCTCCGAAATTAGAATTAAAGCCACTTCCAAACCATTTGGAATACGCTTATTTACATGGTGAATCTGAATTACCTGTAATAATATCGTCTTCTCTTACTGAAAATGAGAAATCACAACTCATTTCTGTGTTGAAAGCTCATAAACCAGCCATTGCATGGAAGATTCATGATATTAAAGGAATAAGTCCTTCGTATTGCACACATAAAATCCTTATGGAAGAAGGTCATAAAACGTATGTGCAACGCCAACGAAGACTAAATCCTAATATGCAAGATGTAGTTAAGAAAGAGATTATTAAACTGCTAGATGCAGGTTTGATATATCCAATTTCTGATAGTCCATGGGTAAGCCCAGTTCAATGCGTGCCTAAGAAGGGTGGCATGACTGTCATCACAAATGAGAAAAATGAGCTTATTCCTACTAGGACTGTAACAGGATGGCGTGTATGTATTGATTATAGAAAATTAAATGACGCCACCAGAAAAGATCACTTTCCCTTACCTTTCATAGATCAAATGTTGGAAAGATTAGCCGGAAATAGTTACTATTGTTTTCTAGATGGATTTTCCGGATATTTTCAAATTCCAATAGCACCCGAGGACCAAGAGAAAACAACATTCACGTGCCCTTATGGTACTTTTGCTTACAAAAGAATGCCATTTGGACTTTGTAACGCCCCTGCAACCTTTCAAAGGTGTATGATGGCGATTTTTCACGACATGATAGAAGAATGTATGGAAGTATTCATGGATGACTTTTCAGTCTTCGGTGATACATTTAAATCATGTCTAGTTAATCTGGAACGAATGCTAATTAGATGCGAAAAATCAAATCTAGTACTTAATTGGGAGAAATGCCATTTCATGGTTAAAGAAGGCATAGTTCTTGGACATAAAATCTCAAAAGAAGGAATTGAAGTGGATAGAGCTAAAGTAGATGTAATTGCTAAACTTCCACATCCCACCAATGTTAGAGGAGTTAGGAGTTTTCTAGGGCATGCCGGTTTTTACCGACGTTTTATAAAAGATTTTTCTAAAATTGCCACTCCTATGAATAAACTCCTAGAAAAGGATGCGCCATTCATCTTTTCAGATGAATGTATCAAATCTTTTAATATTCTTAAAGAAAAACTCACTAATGCGCCGATCATGATAACACCAAATTGGAATCTACCATTCGAACTAATGTGCGATGCAAGTGATTTTGCAATGGGAGCCGTTTTAGGACAAAGGATTGAAAAACGATTTCAACCTATATATTATGCTAGTAAGACATTACAAGGAGCACAAACGAACTATACAACTACTGAAAAAGAACTCCTTGCTATTGTCTTTGCTTTTGACAAATTTCGATCATATCTCGTTCTAGCAAAAACGGTGGTCTATACCGACCATTCTGCTCTTAGATACCTATTTTCAAAACAAGATGCTAAACCAAGATTAATCCGTTGGATTTTACTCTTACAAGAGTTTGATATTGAAATCCGAGATAAAAAAGGAGCAGAAAATCTCGCCGCTGATCATCTTTCTCGTCTTGAAAATCCCGAATTAGAAGTTCTGAATGAATCGGCCATACAAGACAACTTTCCTGATGAATATCTATTGAAGATAGATTATAAAGAAATCCCATGGTTTGCGGACTATGCAAACTACTTAGTTTGTGGATTCCTTGAAAAAGGATTATCATACCAAGGACGAAAGAAATTCTTCAGTGATATAAAACACTATTTCTGGGAAGATCCACATCTGTTTAAAAGTTGTCCCGATGGAATAATACGCCGATGTGTATTTGGAGATGAAGCTAGTAAAATTTTAAACCATTGTCACACAGGACCAACAGGAGGGCATTATGGGCCTCAACTAACAGCAAGAAAAGTTTATGAAGCTGGATTCTATTGGCCTACAATTTACAAAGACGCACACCTTCTTTGCAAATCCTGTGATGCATGTCAAAGGGCCGGAAAAATAAGTCAACGTGATGAAATGCCACAAAATGTCATCCAAGTATGTGAAGTATTTGACATTTGGGGTATTGACTTTATGGGTCCATTTCCAAAATCTCATAATAATCTATATATACTCGTAGCCATTGATTATGTATCTAAATGGGCGGAAGCACAAGCTCTCCCAACTAACGATGCACGAGTTGTAGTCAACTTTTTAAAACGTCTTTTTGCAAGGTTTGGAACACCGAAAGCTTTAATAAGTGATCGGGGTACTCATTTCTGTAATAATCAACTTGAGAA
Source organism: Rutidosis leptorrhynchoides (assembly GCF_046630445.1). Taxonomy (NCBI): domain Eukaryota; kingdom Viridiplantae; phylum Streptophyta; class Magnoliopsida; order Asterales; family Asteraceae; genus Rutidosis; species Rutidosis leptorrhynchoides. The sequence goes on from NC_092338.1 coordinate 399,752,353, forward strand.
AGTTCTTAAAAGATATGGAGTAACTCATAAAATCTCCACCGCATATCATCCACAAACAAGTGGACAAGTTGAAAATACAAACCGAGCTTTAAAACGTATTCTTGAGAAAACCGTAGGATCAAATTCGAAGGAATGGTCCATTAAATTGGAGGATGCACTCTGGGCTTTTAGAACAGCCTACAAAACTCCAATTGGAACCACACCTTTTAGACTTGTTTATGGAAAAGCATGTCATCTTCCAGTAGAAATTGAACACAAAGCATTTTGGGCTTTGAAGACATGTAATCTTGATTTACATGAAGCCGGACGTCTACGATTAAGTCAACTAAACGAATTAGAAGAATTAAGACATGAAGCATACGAAAATTCGTTAATCTATAAAGAAAGAACGAAGAAATGGCATGATAAAAGAATCAGAAGTTCAAAAGAATTTAAAGAAGGAGACAGAGTTCTTCTTTTCAATTCACGATTCAAGCTATTTCCTGGAAAATTGAAATCAAGATGGTCTGGACCATTCATAGTCAAAAGAGTTTTCCCATACGGAACGATAGAATTGATAAATTCAATTGGGATTGAATTTAAAGTTAATGGTCACAGAGTTAAACATTACATACAGGGTCCGATGGAAGTCGACAACGAAGTTAATCACAATTTCAATACCACAGCTAACTAAGTGTGGGGAGAATCAAGTCTGTAAAGGATAATATGTATTTCTGTTAGAGTTAGATTGTCTGTTTTCGTGTAGTTCTCGAAAATGGAACACGTATGGTCTTTCCCTAGCAGACCCTAAAGAACTAGTCTTCTCCCCCCATTCTGAATTTTTATTTTTTTAGGTTTTTACGAAATGAAGACTGCCTGTGAACTAAACCATGGTCTAATGCTACATGCTTTGATCACTAAAAGAAATAATGACATACTACCGAGTGAAATAGTATCAGTAATCAGAGAAAGAATGGACGGAGTTAGAAAAGGATCCAGATGCGAAGATAATAAGTTACAATTTGGTAAAGGAAAATCAAAATCCGCAGCGAAAAGAAGAGCACGACACCTAGAAAAATGTCACAAATGCGGAAAATGGTCACATGGAGGTAAATGTTCAAATAATCAAACCTATTCAAATACCGAATTTGTTACTTTATGCAGAGACGGACCATTCATATGTTTAGAAGAAAAGACAATGAATGCTCGAGGTTACGCCTATGCAGCCATGGAAGACCAATTAAACCGACTATCTTATGAATATAATAGATCATATAACTAAGAAATCTATTTCACAGGTATGTCTGTACAGTTTTTATTTTTATTTTTATTTTTAACCTTTTGATAATAAACGCTAATTTGTTCGCTAAAAAGTATTAAATTGGTATTAAATAAAATTAGGTTTGGCGACCGAAATTATTGATATCATTCAAAAATTTATTACATCACTGCGAAATTTAACGTTTATTCTTAAGGTATAAATATCTTTAAACAATCAACCCAAAATATTTCAAAAATTCGTCATGAGTTAAATTAGGTCTTGGAACCGAAATTACTTTACCGAAAAGAGGGGCGCATATTTTTGATAATATTTGATTGATTAAAGTGGGATAAAAAGAAAAAAAAAGATTTTTAATTTTATTTTTACCATGTTTTTAATCTTAATATTTAAATCTTAAATTAATATTGTAAACTTTGTAAAAACAATATTTTTAAAATTGTAAATATTTGAAAAATTAATATAAGTTTGGTATGAATTTATGAATTTTTAAATTAAGTTTGGTGTGAATTTTTAAGTTTTAAAATATGAAATTTTAATTTTATGCATTTCAAATTTTAAGTTTGGTGTGAATTTTGAATTTTTAATATTAATTTTGAATTTTATATTTAAGTTGTGTGAATTTAAAAACAAAAATTTACTTTATCTCATTAAGTTAAAAATATGAATTTTAAAATTCGTCGTAAGTTGAAGACTAGGTCTCTGAACCGAAATTGCTTTACCCGAGGGAGGGACGAGAACTTTTATTATCATTATTTTTAATCTTGTTGATTTAAAGTACGCCAAAAACATTAAAAAAAAAAAAAACCCAAAAATCTTAGCTTTTAAAACAATCGCTACAAGACAAATTTTAAAATTTTGTCGAGGGACGGACTAGGACATCGATCCGAAACGACCTCGTCCTAAATAACAAGGGAAACAAAATTTTAAAATTAATTTCTTAATTGTTTTATAAGTTAAAGGTTATTTAAAAAAAAAAAAAAAAAAAAAAAAAAAAATATATATATAACTCCGCGACTCGCGGAGTTTTAAGTGAAAACCTCCGCGACTCGCGGAGGGACAAAATTACAGAAAAAAAATATAACCAGCTGCTCGATCAGTTTATCTCCCCCACACAAAAACAACCCGAACAAACTGCGAAAAAGAACCCGAAAATACACCCAAAAACACTCCAAAAATCTCAATTTTTAACCGTTAATCACCAAATTTTTTGCTACAATCATGTTGAGAAGGATGATATCTAGGAACTACTCAAGAAAACAGGTACAATTACACCCCAAATCACCTTTAAATCCGAATTTTAGTGTGTTCTTGAGCATATTTTCATAATTTGAATTTTGTTAATTTTTAGTGTAATTAGTGTTAAATTGTTAGTATATTATGCATGTATAACCTAGATTGATGCTTGTTAACATGATTTGAAGCCAAAAACTTCAAAATCTTTAGAATCTAGGGTTTGTGTTCTTGAGCAATTTGGGGCTTTTTGATATAAACAGGTTATGGCCGATTTTTGTCATGAATTGTTGCTAAATTGAGTAGTGTAACATGTCTAGGTAGTTAAATGATCCAAACTTTGAGCCTAAACATGATTTTGAGAATTAAAGTGGACTTTTTCAAGTCCAAAATTCATGAACTTGATTTTTGAAAGATAATGCCATTTGGGACTTGTTTATTTGCTAGTAATGATTATTTTGACATGTTATTTGAGTTGAATGCTTATGAACTTGGCGAAAATTTTCGTATATGCTTATTTGAAAAAGTGTAGATTTGATAAAAATGTGAAAATAAGCTTAAGTTTGATATAAATTGATAATGTCATTGTAATTATTTTGATTGATGATTTTGCTGACACTAATGCATATTTGGATGCACAAAATTTGTGTTTGATGTGTTTTGCAGACTGAAAGGGGTGAATCTTCATCCCAAGCCCGCCATGCTCCTGCTGAGAACTTGGAACAACAGGAGGTAGATAACTACTACAAGCAGGATGTACCTCATCCAGTCATGACCTTTTCAGATATGCACTTGGAACAGTTGCACCCGAACCTGCAATTTGACAGACTTTGGATAGATTATCCAAAATATCAACGGGGTTTGCATACTCTTCACTCTAAGGTTGTTGAGGTACCGAGGGTCATAGAATGGGGACCCTTGGAAGCTGTAGAATTGGCCGGGCCAATTAGGGAATTACTGGTACAGAGGTATGGTAATTCTTCTTTTAATGACTGGATATGTTTATTCACCATACGCAGACCTGTATATAAAGTATGGTGTGAAGAGTTGTTATGTAGTATAGAGTTGAATGATCGGGTAGCCAGTTTAACCGATCGTTCTTTTATTAGATTTTTGTTAGGCGGTTCGATGCGCCACATGTCTTTACTAGACATGGCTCAGGCTTTACGTATATATACGCCTGAGGAATTAGCGTCTGCCGATTGTAGAGGATTGATACTAAACGGTAGGAAAATAGATGAAAATTTTGATACACACGGTGTGTGGAGTCAAATGACAAGCCATCACCGTTTTAAAGGGGGAAACTACTCTTATTTGGATATAGATAGAGCCGAATTAAGAGTAATACATAGGTTTTTAGCTAACTCGATTACACAAAGGGGTAAAAACAAAGAAAAGGTAAATGAACAAGATTTGTTTTACCATATGTGTATTCGAGACCCACACAGCGCTGTAAGTATACCATATTGTGTGGGTTATTATTTATCAGCTATGGTTCGAGGGATGCGTCCACATAGCATAATAGGGGGTGGTATTTTTATTACTTTGATTGGTGAATATCTCGGTGTGGATATAAGTCGGGGGGGATTATTAGTAGAAGAGCCGGAACCTCGCGACACTATAGGTTTAAATGTGTACCATGGTGCGAAAGTTTTGAAGCGGCGAAACAACGCCGCAGTACGATACAATGGTAGACATCCACAGGTAGAGAGAAACCAGGAACAAGGTAATGTAGGAGGGGGGCAAGAAATGCATAGGTTTATAGCTTCTCAGGAATACGAAAATGCTAGACAGAGAGCATTTGAAGATTGGCAAGTTCATCAGAACCAGATCATAGCGCATTGCCAACACATAGGTAGAAACTATATTCCTACACCGAAACCCGTCTTCCCTCCTTGGTCGATAGAGATGCAGCCACCATATCCTACGTATGACCCTGCCGAGGCATTCTATAGCACTTATGGTTATGCGTGGAACCCCTATTGGTACCAATATCATCCTTAGTTTACTTATTTTTATTTTTATTTTGTAATTTGTAATTATTGATATGTTTAATATTTTTTGTTAATATTGTAACCATTTTTATATTTATCTAACTTTTATTCTTAGATTTTAATAATTTTTGAATGTGGGGTAATATACCAAACTTCAAAAATATGTATATATGTTTGCAGTTTATCTTATGTAAACAACAGGGTAAAACAACGCATTTTCAAAGACTGGCATTAAGTTCAGCAAAAGCAAGTAATTTTGACGACAATGATGCAAAATATATGTGAAATAACAACAAGACGGAATGAACAAATGATGTGCACCATTTATCATTCAGCAAACAAACGCCAATATATTTGGAAACTTTGGTAAAAATTTAATCATTTTCACACAAATCACCCTCAATAATTTAAATTGTTACTGATTTCTTGCAAATGAGGGCATTGCAAGATCTTAAGTGTGGGAAGGGATTAAATTCTTTCGGATTTTAAAATTTTTATATTAAACACTTGGTTACCATTAAAAATACTAGTAAAGCAGTAGTTGTATTAGAATCTAGTGCTCTCTGATAAAAAAGAACAGCCCTAGTCTTATATACTGACTACCCAATTCTAGTAAATTTTTTTTTTAAAATTTTCAATTAAATGAATTCAAAATTATGTTTATACATATTTATGAACGATAAAACTAGGTTTTAACACCGAAATTATTGTTACCTCGGAAAGGACATAAATTGAGAAACAAACTAAAATGTTAAAATTCATTTAAAATGGAATAGAGGACGATAAAAAGAAAAATAAAAAGCCAAGTGTGGAAAATTTACCAAGTTATTTTAAACATATGTCACACATATCTGTAACAAATAACTAAAAATACTTTTGCTTTGGACTAAACTAAACTGTTTTACCCAATGAAAGAAAAGAAGAGATGGATCTACACGATGAATCAATTCCATCATTAAAAGGAAGTAAAGTCTTCCGAAAAAGACACGCGCTTCTTGATTTAGGTCATGAAGTTGTCGTTCAGACCAGCTGTAGGTTGACGAAAAATCTAGAAAAGTCATCACTAAAATCAGCAGGAAATCCACGGACCTCAGCATTAAACAGGGTCGCCAAGTGGTCAGATTTATCCTAACCATGAGAAGGATTTATCTCGTACAATGGGGAGGCACCATGCAAAATTAGCTGGATAAGACTAATGAATCAGATCCCCAGAAAGGATAATCTCCTTAAAGATTAAAAATCAGCTTTTAAGCCTGATATTACTCAATCCTTGAGATTGACCTTAAAGATTGAGAATTACAAACTCATGGAATTCAATGATATCTAAACTCGAGCTTAAACGAGAAAATATTTTGATCAAAATTACAAACCGATTTGTTTTCTGAAAACCCTATTTTCAATGCGTTCATTACCATTGAACGTAAAATCCTAGGAATTCACCTGGAATTCATTAGGTCACCTGAACCAAATCGGGTGTCAACCGTAAGAACGGTGGTTGCATAGCATGGTCAAAGACAGGACCTTGTGCCAGACCGACAAATTATTAGGGTGAGCTTTACTATTGCTCCTACCAAGGATAGTAATTGCGTCCGACACGTTATAGACCATAATCAAAAGCATGTCACGGGACATTGCCTTAACAGTTGCTTGTTCAACGCTTTCCTTTACAACCGGACGGTAGTTTGCCGAAAGGTAATATACGGAACAAGTAAACTGGACGTGTTGCTTTCCAAATACAAGGTTAGCAAGTGGGTGACACAAAACCGCAAGTTTTGAGCTAAAATTTTCAAATCTGAAACCCACCAAACCCACAAAAATATTTTGCAAACACCGGTAAAGGGTTATTCCGGAAAATTTATCTAGGGTAAAAACTAGATTTAATTTTCAAAAGATCAAATGTTTTCATAAAGATCCAATTTCCTTAATGGATCTAAATTTTTATAAGTCATGTGGGACTGTAAACCATATCGTTACTACCATTGTTTATACCGCCGTATAGAAATCACTGATGTACAAAGTGTGAAGAATAAAGAAGTGATTCTAGTATTTCAAGACGATATTGCTTGAGGACAAGCAACGCTCAAGTGTGGGAATATTTGATAATGCTAAAAACGAACATATATTTCATAGCATTATTCCTCAAGAAAGACAAGCTTTCAGTTGCAATTGTTCTATTTACAAGTGATATTCGTTTAAATAATAAAAGGTGAAGACAAAAGACAGATTCGACGATTTGAAGACGCAAACGACCAAAAAGCTCAAAAGAACAAAAGACAATCAAAAAGGTTCCAATTATTGATAAGAAACGTCTCAAAATCACAAGAGTACAAGATTCAAAACGCAAAGTACAAGATATTAAATTGTACGCGAGGACGTTCGAAAAACCGGAACCGGGACCAGAGTCAACTCTTAACGCTCGACGCAACGGACTAAAAATTACAAGTTAACTATATATATAAATATAATATAATATATAATTAATTATATTAATTATATATATATTATATATATATATTTAAAACCGTCGGCAGCAGGAAACTCCAAGGGTGTGAATTGAAAATACCTCTCCGCGACTCGCGGAGTTTGAAGGGCTTTTTGCCGCGAGTCGCGGAGCCCCAAAATTCATTTCTGGCTATAAAGCCAACCGAATTCTGATCAAATTTTACATCTTTTTTTTCATCTCTCTCTCAATATATACGAGTAATATATATTTATATTTATAATTTATATTTTAATTTTAATTATAATTCTAATAATAAGGGTATGTTAGCGAATGTTGTAAGGGTGTAAGTCGAAATTCTGTCCGTGTAACGCTACGCTATTTTTAATCATTGTAAGTTATGTTCAACCTTTTTATATTAATGTCTCGTAGCTAAGTTATTATTATGCTTATTTAAAACGAAGTAATCATGATGTTGGGCTAATTACTAAAATTGGGTAATTGGGCTTTGTACCATAATTGGGGTTTGGACAAAAGAACGACACTTGTGGAAACTAGACTATGGGCTATTAATGGGCTTTATATTTGTTTAACTAAATGAAAGTTTGTTAATGTTAATATAAAGATTTACAATTGGGCGTCCCTATAAATTACCATATACACTCGATCGGACACGATGGGCGGGGTATTTATTTGTACGAATAATCGTTCATTTAACCGGATACGGGAATGGATTAATAGCCACTAGAATAATTAAAACAGGGGTGAAATTACATTCAAGGGTAATTGGTGTAATTGTTAACAAAGTAGTAAAACCTTGGTTTACACGCAGTCGATAACCTGGTGTATTCATTAAACAAAGTATTAAAACCTTGTTACAATTCGAATCCCCAATTAGTTGGAATATTTATCTTCGGGTATAATAATAATTTGACAAGGACACTTGCAATTTATATTTATGACTGATGGACTGTTATGGACAAAAACCAGACGGACATATTGAATAATCCAGGACAAAGGACAATTAACCCATGGGCATAAAACTAAAATCAACACGTCAAACATCATGATTACGGAAGTTTAAATAAGCATAATTCTTTTATATCATATTTAATTTCCTTTATTTTATATTTAATTGCACTTCTAATTATCGCACTTTTATTTTTATTTAATCGCACTTTTAATTATCGTACTTTTAATTATCGCAATTTAATTTTATCGCATTTTTATTATTTCATTATCGTTATTTACTTTACGCTTTAATTTAAAGTCTTGTATTTATTTTATATTTTACATTAGGTTTTAACTGCGACTAAAGTTTTAAAATCGACAAACCGGTCATTAAACGGTAAAAACCCCCCTTTATAATAATAATATTACTTATATATATATTTGTATTTTTATAAAAGTAAACTAATATAGCGTTGAGCTTTGCTTAAAGATTTCCCTGTGGAACGAACCGGACTTACTAAAAACTACACTACTGTACGATTAGGTACACTGCCTATAAGTGTTGTAGCAAGGTTTAAGTATATCCATTCTATAAATAAATAAATATCTTGTGTAAAATTGTATCGTATTTAATAGTATTTTCTGCTAAAAATTAATAGTATTTTATACCCCTCTGCTTTGACATCAGTTATGCAGATGCAGGTTATTTATCTGATCCACATAAAGCTAAATCTCAAAATGGATATGTATTCCTAAATGGAGGTACCGCAATATCATGGCGTTCTCAAAAACAAACACTTATTGCAACATCATCAAATCATGCCGAAGTAATTGCATTACATGAAGCCAGTCGGGAATGTTTTTGGTTGAGATCAATGACACAACTCATTACTGATTCTTGTGGACTAGAACGCAATAAAAGTTCAACAACTATCTATGAAGATAATGTAGCTTGCATAACACAGATGAAAGAAGGGTATATCAAAAGTGACCGAACAAAACACATACCCCCTAGATTCTTCTCATACACTCAAAATCTCATTAAGGACAACCAGATTGAAATGAGATATGTTCAGTCCAGCAAAAACTCTGCTGACCTTTTCATCAAAGCACTTCCAACTGCTATTTTCAGAACACACGTTCATAATATTGGCATGAGGCATGTTCAGAAGATGTAACAACTCAGGCGTTGCCTACTTGAGGGGGAGTCAACTCTATGCTGCACTCTTTTTCCCTTAGCTAAAGTTTTATCCCAAAGGGTTTTCTTTAGCAAGGTTTTTAACGAGGCAGTACTAGTTATTCACTAATAAAATTATCATCCAAGGGGGAGTGTTATAAAAATAATAATTGGATGATAATTTTATTATTATTATAGATATTGCATAGTATATTTTTTTGAGTATAAATAGGTGTGTTGAGTTAGAGTTTATTGTATGTATTTTTTTGGTTAACAAAAACACTCTCTCTCTCTAGATTCCAAATTCCACCAAACTCTCATTGTACATTTTTCTATAAATAAAAAACCAATTACTCATACCTTTTGTTCAACCTTTGTTTTCTCCGTTTTACAGTATCTCTATCTCTATATACCTTCTACAGGCAAGAACCACTAAAGGTAGTTATAAGCCTACTGAATTATAACAATTGTATTAATTTCAAACATTTAGTTCAATTTTTTTTATCATTATAACATTAAGGTTGACTGATATATTTTAAAAGCAATTAAAATTTTCAAATAATTTAAAAATATAATAAAAATAGTAAATTTCAATGAATTAAACAACAAGTATTAATAGGTTAATTGCATATTGTCGCCACAATTTAAACAGCCGCCACAACATCTTTTTTCTCTTCTCCGGCCGTCGGCTTTGGTCGGCGGTCCGGAGGACTTCGCTTTCTCGCACCACTCTTCTCTGTGTATACATCCTTTCCTCTCTAACATTTTCGTTCCTTTTTCCGGCAAGCTTTTTTCGAGGGTGGTTTTTGTCGTGTTTTTCGAGTGATTTTGTCAATTTCTTGCGGTGGTTTCAGCAGTGATTCGAGCGGTGCCTACAGATAGTTATGGTAGATGGTTAACGACACTTTCCGGTCAATTGTTTCAGACGGTATAAGTGGTAAGATGCGTGATTTTCAGGCGGTTTTGGGTAGTATTAGATGGTTGATTGCAGACATAATTGGGTCGTTTCGTTTAGGGGATATCATTGATTCTGGGTGGTTTGACCATTGTTCGGGCCAATTCGGGGTTGTTCATGTTTGAACATTCGTGGCTTCAAGATCTTCCAGGTGGTTCGAGGGTAGTTTCCTGTCAAACATTTCAGACAGTGGTCGGGTCGTTATTTGGGTTGTGGTTCGTGATTGTAGTTCGTGATTCGTGAGGTATTATGAGTCGTGTCCATGTAATTTTGTCGGGTTGGTTTCATGTAAAGAAGCCGTGTTCTGCAATGGAGAAGATAAAGTAACACATTGATTGGAAGCAAAGATTCTGCCAACTATCATAACTCGTGTTTGAGTAAGAATGCACCAAATTATATCACTATGAGATTCATAAACTTTTTTAAATTAAAAACGTTTTGATGAATGGTTTGGGCAGTTTTATATTCTTGAAATGCTATAGGTATTAGGTAGTTTCGGATTGTGTTTGGTTGGGTGTGGTAGCGTTTATCGACTCGATCGAGATTTTTTGTTGGTAATTTCAAGTGGATTTTGTTCGTGTTGGATTGAGGGTCTGCGGGTTCTAAGGTTCATGCAATGGTTATAGGTTGTGATCTTATAGTTGTATCTCCGCTAATCTTTCTACATATTATCGTACCACCACCTGGATAGATTGTATGATCGAGAAACAGTTTGGTTTGAAGTTTCGTGGGGTTTGTTCTAGTTGTCGTCGTGATTGTCTTGGTTGATTTTCGCTTGTTTACATACTTTCTACAGGGTGATTGCCCTTATGTGGTCATGATGTTGATTTGGATGGTGGATCGCTTTTTCAATTGTTGGATTACAACCATAATTGTTGATTTTTTCGAGTCGTCGTATATCATATCTAGTCCTAAGTTCTCTTAGGAATCGTGTGAACTAGGTAGTTGTGTGGGTCTTGATCGAGTATGTCGTTAAGGGTTATAGCTTGCCGGATCGTGAAGTCGTGTTGGTTTGAATCGAGTATTTAGGGTCTTAAATCGAAGTTATCATTTAAGATCCTTGTAATTACTAGCTTCTTGCTAGTTTTAATTTTTATCAATAAAATTCTTGCCTTTCAAAAAAAAAAAAAATATTGCCGTTAAAAAAAGTTAATTGCATTTCAATTTTAACATTAGATTGATATACACGCACTTTTTTAATAGTGATTAAATTAATGATTTTTTTAAATATAGCACTAAGTGCTATCCTTAAGACTTGTAAAAATGCATCGGAGTTGTACTATACTCATAATCACACAATCAACTTTTGATAATCACCTCACCCACTAATTAAATGTACCATTATACAAGATTTAATTTTTTAATCCTTCTGTTATCACAAGTGGTTTTCGATGACTTGGTTGATGACCAAGTCGTGTGGTCTGTTTCAACGAAAGGAGTTTACACGGTTTCTGACGCTATTTGTACTTTGATTCAATCCAACGGGGTCATTTCTCCATCATGGCCAAAAGTGATTTGGGGTAACAACATTCCTACAAAAGTCATGTTTTTCCATTGGCTTGCTATTCGCAATAGTATTCCCGTCAAATTAAAGACGTTTCTTTGGGCTTTCAATCTCAACTTTTGCAATGGAAACCACTCGCATGTGTGGGAGCACAATCCTTTTTTACTATGGTTTTAATTATTGTCAATGTATAATTTCAATTTGTCAATTTAGACCGAGCATGTCTCCGTCGTTGTAACTTGTATTGTATCTTCATTGATTTGATGAAGATCTTTTCATTTAATACAATTCAATTTTTCCCCGTAAAAAAAAAAGATTTAATTTTTTAACTATAGCTCTAAGGATTACACATAGACAAAAGCTTATATTTACTAGGTAGTTCAGGTGGTTAAAATAAATTACTAGCCGCTTCCTCAAATGCTTAACTTAACGTGAATTATGTCGTGTTTTTAATATTAAGTGGATTGTTTATGTAACACTTGTTAATTATTTTTGTTAAATGACTATTAATATAACTAATTCTTTTATATGTTAAGCTATTATTTTTCTTGTAACTAATTTAAACTTTAAATAAATTGTTAAAATTTGATGCAAAGAAGAGCAAATCTGTTCAATAATTTTATAAAAGATAACTGCCTGTTAGATGTTCCTTTGGGAGGCCGTATTTTCACTCGACTCAGTGATGATTGCAAAAAGTTTAGCAAAATTGATCGGTTTCTAATATCCAAAAATTTGAAACAATTTTGGGTGAATATAGCAGCGGTAGTTCTAGATAAAAATCATTCGGATCATTGCCCGATATTACTTAAAATTGGTGATCTTGATTACGGCCCCAAACCGGTAAAAGTTTCGATCGGTGGCTGTCACAAAGTGATTCGGAAGAAGTGATTAAAAATGCATGGAATATGAGAGTAACAAGTCAAAGGCCAGATTGTGTTTTCAGAGATAAAATGAAAAATGTCAAAAAAGAACTCAAAAACTGGTATGCTACTTCTCATCAACAACTTGATAGTGAAATTAATGATGCCAACAAGTCGATCACTGAATTCGAATTAAAAGCTGAATATGTCGACTTAACAGAATCCGAGACTGAAATATTACAACAACTTCGTAAAGTTAGATCCGAAAAAGAAAGGTGCAAATCGGACATGCTCAAACAGAAATCCCATGTTAAATGGGCACTTGAAGGTGATGAAAATAGCAAATATTTTCATTCTATTATTTGTAGGCGTCAACACAAAAATAATATTCATGGTATTAGTGTTGCGGGTAGTTGGATCGAAAACCCTTCAGAAGTAAAACAGGAAGCTTTTAACCATTTCAATCGAATTTTTGAAAAGGCCTCTTCTTCAAATGTTAAGATCAACCACTGGAACGGTAAAACAATACCTCGTGAAATGGCCGAGAATCTGGTTATTGAATTTTCTGAAGATGATATTTTTTTATGCAATAAAAGATTGTGCGGCGGATAAGGCACAGGGCCCGGATGGATTTAATATGATTTTTTTAAAAAAATTATGGGCCATTATCAAAGCAGATTTATATGAGGCAATCAAGTGGTTTTGGAAGAACAGGAAAAATCTCAAATGGTTGTAATTCATCATTTATGTCCCTCATTCCAAAAGTGAAAGATCCTTTGAACTTTGGACATTTTCGGCCGATTAGTTTGATCGGTAGTTACTACAAAATTATCTCTAAAATCCTTGCTAATAGATTGAAAAGGGTTGTCCAGTGGTTAATAGGTGAAGAAAAAAACGCGTTTATGGAAGGTAGATTCATTTTAGATGGGGTTCTTATCGCTCTTGAAACGGTTGAATTTCTTAAAGCAAAAAAATTAAAAAGTTTCATCTTTAAAGTTGATTTCGAAAAAAAGCGTTTGATTGTATTGGTTGGAATTATCTTCACATATCATGGAACTTATGGGCTTTCACTCCAAATGGATCAAATGGATAATGTCCTGTCTCAATTCAACATCCATCTCGGTTCTTGTTAATGGCTCACCATCGCAACAATTTTATCCGAAAAGGGGAGTAAGACAAGGAGACACACTCTCTTCTTTTCTTTTTATTATCGCGGGAGAAGGTTTGAATTTTCTATTAAACGAAGCTTCCAAAAATAAATTGATAAAAGGCGTCTCGGTAGGGAGCAATAATATTGAGGTTACACATCTCCAATATGCGGATGATACGGTTATTTTTGGAGAGTGGAGCAAAAATTCGGTAAAGAATTATCTTAAAATCCTTAAATGTTTTGAAGATCTATCGGGTTTGAAAATTAATTTTAATAAAAGCTCAGTGTTTGGAATTGGTACCTCAAAGGATGAACCTACTTCGCTAGCTTCATGGCTTGGATGTCAAGAAGGCAAATTACCTTTTACATACCTCGGGTTACCAATTGGAGCTAAAATGAAAAACAACAATCTTGGTCCACGGTTATTGAAAAATTTGAAAAAAGACTCTCGAATTGGCGAGCCCGAACCATCTCATACGGAGGCCGTTTGACACTCATAAAGGCGGTACTCTCTAGTTTACCTCTTTATTATTTTTCTCTTTTTCTTGCCCCATTCTCAATTGTAAAGAAACTAGAAGGTTTAAGACGTAATTTTTTTTAGGGTGGTAACTCGGACCATAACAAAATGGCTTGGGTAAAATGGGATTTAATTGTTCAATCTTATGATTCGGGCGGGTTGGATGTTGGTTCCTTAAAAAATAAAAACTTAGCTCTTTTAGGTAAATGGTGGTGGCGTTTTTTTTAATGAACAAAATTCTTTTTGGGTTAAAGTTATAAAGAGCATATATGGTCATTCGGGTGGTATATATGACTCGGAAAATTCGAACTTAAAAATATTGGATAGACCGTGGGCTAATATCATTCGAATTGGAACCACCCTGAATAGGTTAGGGTGTATTTTTCTAATTCTTTTGTCAAGATTGTAAGTCAAGGAAAGGATACATGCTTTTGGCTAGATAAATGGATGGGTGACGAACTTTTAAAAGATAAATATCCGAGGTTGTTCAGGCTAGAAACTACTAAAGATGTTAAGATTGACAATCGAGTCTCATGGACAACCGAAGGAGCTCTTTTCGACTGGAAATGGACTGCTTTGCCACGTGGATAGAATGCTGCTGATCTGCAGAACCTGTTGTAGTGACCCAAACTTTTCCATGTTTATATATATTAATTGAGATTGATATTTACATGATTAAATGATTCCAACATGTTAAGCAATCAAACTTGTTAAGACTTGATTAATTGAAATATGTTTCATATAGACAATTGACCACCCAAGTTGACCGGCGATTCACGAACGTTAAAACTTGTAAAAACGACATGACGATATATATATGGATATACATATGGTTAACATGAGATTATGATAAGTAAGTATCTCCATAAGTATATTAACAATGAGTTATATACATATAAACAAGACTACTAACTTAAGGATTTCGAAACGAGACATATATGTAACGATTATCGTTGTAACGACATTTAAATGTATATATATATGATATATCATATTAAGATATATTAATATATCATAATATCATGATAATATAATAATTTAACATCTCATTAGATATAATAAACAATGGGTTAACAATATTAATTGAGATCGTTAACTTAAAGGTTTCAAAACAACACTTACATGTAACGACTAACGATGACTTAACGACTCAGTTAAAATGTATATACATGTAGTGTATTTAGATGTATTAAAATACTTTTGGAAGACTTCAAGACATATATCAAAACACTCGTACTTAACGAAAATGGTTACAGTTACTTTCCCATTCTTTTCTTCCATCAAGAATTCTAGTCGTATTCTTACCCGTATTATACACAGCTTCAAAACGTACTTACTATGAGTATATACCAATAGGAACTAGCATGGGATTCCACTCTTGATTATGTCATGTATGACTAATCAATTTTAACTTCTACCATGAGCTAGTCAACTAACTAGAACTCCTTTTAACCCCACTCACCACTCATCATTCACTCCATTTCACTTCCAATTCTCTTTCTAATTCTCTCTCAACACATACACACTATTATGAACGTATTTTTCCAGTAGTTAATCATCATCTTCATCAAAAATCACTTCAAGAATCAAGCTATAATCATCATAGGAAGAACACTTCAAAAATCCCTTCAAGTTTACTAATTTACTTCCAAGCTTTCTAATCCATTCCAAGTAATCATCTAAGATCAAGAAACCTTTGTTATATACAGTAGGTTATCTTTCTTATTCAAGGTAATATTCATATTCAAACTTTGATTCAATTTCTATAACTATAAACTATCTTAATTCGAGTAAAAATCTTACTTGAACTTGTTTTTGTGTCATGATCCTACTTCAAGAACTTTCAAGCCATCCAAGATCCTTTGAAGCTAGATCATTTCTTGTAACTTCCAGTAGGTTTACCTACTAAACTTGAGGTAGTAATGATGTTCATAACATCATTCGATTCATATATATAAAACTATCTTATTCGAAGGTTTAAACTCGTAATCACTAGAACATAGTTTAGTTAATTCTAAACTTGTTCGCAAACAAAAGTTAATCCTTCTAACTTGACTTTTAAAATCAACTAAACACATGTTCTATATCTATATGATATGCTAACTTAATGATTTAAAACCTGGAAACACGAAAAAACACCGTAAAACCGGATTTACGCCGTCGTAGTAACACCGCGGGCTGTTTTGGGTTAGTTAATTAAAAACTATGATAAACTTTGATTTAAAAGTTGTTATTCTGAGAAAATGATTTTTATTATGAACATGAAACTATATCCAAAAATTATGGTTAAACTCAAAGTGGAAGTATGTTTTCTAAAATGGTCATCTAGACGTCGTTCTTTCGACTGAAATGACTACCTTTACAAAAACGACTTGTAACTTATTTTTCCGACTATAAACCTATACTTTTTCTGTTTAGATTCATAAAATAGAGTTCAATATGAAACCATAGCAATTTGATTCACTCAAAACGGATTTAAAATGAAGAAGTTATGGGTAAAACAAGATTGGATAATTTTTCTCATTTTAGCTACGTGAAAATTGGTAACAAATCTATTCCAACCATAACTTAATCAACTTGTATTTTATATTATGTAATCTTGAGATACCATAGACACGTATACAATGTTTCAACCTATCATGTCGACACATCTATATATATTTCGGAACAACCATAGACACTCTATATGTGAATGTTGGAGTTAGCTATACAGGGTTGAGGTTGATTCCAAAATATATATAGTTTGAGTTGTGATCAATACTGAGATACGTATACACTGGGTCGTGGATTGATTCAAGATAATATTTATCGATTTATTTCTGTACATCTAACTGTGGACAACTAGTTGTAGGTTACTAACGAGGACAGCTGACTTAATAAACTTAAAACATCAAAATATATTAAAAGTGTTGTAAATATATTTTGAACATACTTTAATATATATGTATATATTGTTATAGGTTCGTGAATCAACAGTGGCCAAGTCTTACTTCTCGACGAAGTAAAAATCTGTGAAAGTGAGTTATAGTCTCACTTTTAAAATCTAATATTTTGGGATGAGAATACATGCAGGTTTTATAAATGATTTACAAAATAGACACAAGTACGTGAAACTACATTCTATGGTTGAATTATCGAAATCGAATATGCCCCTTTTTATTAAGTCTGGTAATCTAAGAATTAGGGAACAGACACCCTAATTGACGCGAATCCTAAAGATAGATCTATTGGGCCTAACAAGCCCCATCCAAAGTACCGGATGCTTTAGTACTTCGAAATTTATATCATATCCGAAGGGTGTCCCGGAATGATGGGGATATTCTTATATATGCATCTTGTTAATGTCGGTTACCAGGTGTTCACCATATGAATGATTTTTATCTCTATGTATGGGATGTGTATTGAAATATGAAATCTTGTGGTCTATTGTTACGATTTGATATATATAGGTTAAACCTATAACTCACCAACATTTTTGTTGACGTTTAAAGCATGTTTATTCTCAGGTGAATATTAAGAGCTTCCGCTGTTGCATACTAAAATAATGACAAGATTTGGAGTCCATGTTTGTATGATATTGTGTAAAAACTGCATTCAAGAAACTGATTTCGATGTAACATATTTGTATTGTAAACCATTATGTAATAGTCGTGTGTAAACAGGATATTTTAGATTATCATTATTTGATAATCTACGTAAAGCTTTTTAAACCTTTATTGATGAAATAAAGGTTATGGTTTGTTTTAAAATGAATGTAGTCTTTGAAAAACGTCTCATATAGAGGTCAAAACCTCGCAACGAAATCAATTAATATGGAACGTTTTTAATCAATAAAAACGGGACATTTCACCTGTGCAGCAGTATCTCGAGCTTGTCGGGTAAAAAAATCGATCCTGATAAATTGCAGTGGACCATGGCAAAAATGGAATATTTACAACAAAAGAGTTAAACAAGATAATAGACGATTGCTCGGTAGAACGCTCCCCGAATTTTATCCCCACGCAAATAAACAAATTGATTCCTCAAAAAATACGGATCTTTGTTTGGCAAGCCAAATTAAATAAGCTCCCAATGCGTGTGGAATTAAATAATCGGGGAATTGATCTAGATTCATTAAGATGCCCTATTTGTGACGAAGATGTAGAATCGGTTCTTCATATACTACTCGAGTGCAAATTGGCTAAAGAAGTATGGAGTCTAATTTTTAAATGGTGGCAAGTTAAAATCAAAACCATATCAATCTTCCAGATGCTTTTGACAACAATTATCCAAAGTTAAATTCCACAATCGGCAAACGGATATGGCAAGTCGTAACATGGGTAACCGGTTACTTACTTTGGAAAAACCGTAACGAATGTGTGTTCGGGAAAAAATCTGCAAAAGTTTGCCAAATTTTTGATGAAATTCAACTCAAAGGCTTTGAATGGATTTCAAATCGATGGAAAAAGGGGAGTCTTGAATGGCATAAGTGGCTCATACTTCCAAATTCATATGATGCTTCAACGCAATCGAAAACCGGTATCGGCTGAAAGATTTATATACATCCTGTTTTTCATGAAAAAAATCTATAATTTCGCTTTTTAGGTCGATAGCAGGGGCTGCGTGCTTGAAGGCCAAGTGAAATATCAATGGATTGCTTTGCCGCTACCGTTAGGTGGTACTGTGATTCGTTTTTGTTTCGGCTTGTATTTTTTTCAAGTGCATCTTCTTGTACGCCATCTTGTTAATTCGGCTTTCTACTTCCTGTTTTCATGATTGTTTAGTTTTGTATAGGATGTATATTGTACATATCTTTTTTTCCAGTAATGAAATATATCTGCTTTTAATTTTTTTTTTTTTATATATATAATTAGAAAACTTCTTAGGTTAATTATAAATTTTAAAGTTGTCATAACATATATGATGTCATTTACATGTCGGTAAAATTCAAATTTATTGTGATAATTATCAAAATCAAAATGTAAAATATATAAAGGATGTACTAACTAAAGTAATACTGACTACTAATTGCGGAGTAGTTTTTTTCCCTGTTAGGTTTTTTCTCAACAGAACGTTTTCATTTCAAGTAAACCAGATTTCTGTTGCGTCCTGTCTCTATATTCAGGTCTGGTATTTACATTTATGCTCTTATTATTTTTGATTAATTGATTAGTTAATTAATTATTCAATCATCTGTCAACCATTTTGTGGTTTAGATGTTTTTAATCCTGCGTATTTACATAATTTTTTATTTTTTATTTTTTGTGAAATATCCTTTTCCTTCATTGCTATCTTTCAGTACGCATTCTTTTGGATCTGATCAACAGACTCAGGTTTTACTTTTAGCTATGGTGAGAACTCTACTATTTAATTTCGCAGTATTTGATTTGATTATATAAAATTATAAAATCAATAACACAACTTAATATCTGAATTTTTGTAAATTTATTGTTGTTTCATGAATGGGGGAAATAATCTTTGAGATAATGTATCATAAATTAGCTCATCTCCTTCTTTTAACACATCAAAAATCACCCATGAAAGCTTTTCTAATTACTGCATTTTTCATTATTTAGATCGTACACTATTAGGTACCGTTTTCTGCTTCAGCTGGTGCCTAGTGGTGTGTATTGTGTACATATAATGTCATAATCTAAGTTGTTTTCCACTCAATCCTACTGTCACATTATTTTAATTCAAAACATATGAAGATCACAATATATATGACGCCGATCTTACTCTATATTGTAAAGATATCACTTGTTTTGCTTTACAGCCTCAAAAGTTGGAACGTAAGAACAAAATAAACATTAACTAAACAAATTGAAGATTAAGCCTACTTTCCTATAACTGTCTCCTACTATGCTTGCAAGTTGCACCTAGTGCAGGGTAGTTGACAAAAGAAGATATTTTTTTTTTAATGATAATGACAAATTACTTAAGTTTTTAACTTCTCATTTTCATAAGCTCAGATCATTGGTATATTTTATGTTGCTATTTTTGTACGGAACCAGTAGATTGTTATTTTGCGTACATCATTTGCCTACATCTAATATATTTTCTTCATTGCAGATTCATTTTGTTCTATTAATAAGCCGGCAAGGAAAAGTTAGGTTAACAAAATGGTATTCACCTTATTCCCAGAAAGAAAGAAGTAAGGTATATACGTTTTCAGAAGTTGTAAACTATAACAAAATTCAGTTCTTTTAAACTAAATTTATCTAGCACATGCACCTTGGGTGGACTAAATCTTCTAAACTGTTTTTCAAAATATTTTGCTGATAGTTCTAATATTTTCTCTCGTCTCCTATTATCAGCATGTTTGGCAACAAGTTTTTGTAACAAGTTTTTTGGAGCTTTTAGCTTATAGCTCCTATCAAGTAAAAAGCTCCGTTTGGTTACAAGAGCTTGAAGTTTTTTGAGGGAGGGAAAAAGCTAAAAGCTAATTGAACTAGCGTTTAAGAAAAAGCTCCTAGATTTTTGTCATTTTACTCTCTATTTTAACAATTTCAGCTACCTTGCCAAACACCTAAATACATATGAAAAGCTAACAGCTTCCAACTACCAGCTAGTTTTGCCTAACATATCCTATATACCCCGAAAACATGTGGTAATATACTAATATGAATGTACTCATTTTCTTAGTTATTAGGGATACAATAACACATGTTGGTTAAATTGCTCAATCAGTTATTAACAGATCTTGATTTATATGTGCTCCATAAAAAAATGTATATTTTCCTGGCCTTCTTTTGCCTATAAGGGTTCAGTTATTGGTCTAGTTCCATAAACGTGTTCGAAATATGACAAAACAAATGTTTTACAGCCATAATTAATAGCATTGATAATCTTAAACTACTGATGTATTCCCATAACTCAATTTGTATGGTATTGTTGTAAACTATGTAAAGGTTATACGAGAGCTCAGTGGGGTGATTCTAACACGAGGCCCAAAGCTTTGCAACTTTGTTGAGTGGAAAGGATTTAAAGTTGTTTACAAGAGGTATCACTGGACTATCTTATCCTTGTATCTGCATTGGAGGTGGTAATGTTGACCCATTTACTACTGAATAGGTGGATTTTGGGATGTGTTATAACTCAAACAGGTCAAAATTGAAAAGGTTAAGCTAAAAGGATGGGTCAAATGGGTGGCATGGGTCAAACAGGTTGTCAGTTCTTCAAAAGTCAACAGTTTCATGTGGTCTGAATAGTTGTGTTTGACTGTCTTAGATATGCCAGCCTCTACTTCTGTATGTGCGTTAACGAGGATGACAATGAATTGGAGATCCTTGAAATTATTCAATATTTTGTTGAAACTCTCGATCGTTACTTTGGAAGTGTAAGTCACCAAAAGTTAAAGAATGAAATGTCATAATTACGTTTTGCTTTGTTATTTGGATAGTTGATTATCTTTCTAAATATCTGTTTCCAGGTTTGTGAGCTAGACTTGATCTTCCATTTTCATAAGGTATATTTCCTTATATCTTGGTGTTCATCTTTTTGCATATTTATTAATTTGACCTAACTTAAACTTGAGTTAAATATGGGCATTATTACTGAATGCTTCTGTATATTAGTTGCTGTATACTTTTTTGTAGTCCTTTATGCTTCCATTCCTTATTATTCATGGTGTTGTAGGCTTATTATATATTAGATGAGATATTATTAGCTGGCGAACTTCAAGAATCAAGCAAGAAGGCAATTCACCGCTTAATAGATGCACAGGTAAAAATAAAAAAATGTTAAAGCATATATCTTGGTTTGGTTGAAATGTCGGCCCACTAATTACATATGGGTTGATTTGGGTTATGCTTTATAGTTGGCGGGTCAAAGAAGTACATAACTTACAAGCCAATGGGTAAAAGAGGTTGAAAGTCATCCCAACTGAATGTATTATACATAAAAAAAACCCCACATAAGTTAATTCAAAATATAATAGAATATTACTATTATTCATATTTGACAAACTTGAGACAAGGATTATTGTAACTACGAGCTTCATTACATTATAAAATTTTGACCTTTTTACTAAATCTTCTCATTTTGCCTAGACGCATAACTTCATTAATTACACCCCATCCTACATTAATATGAAATGGGAGGAGCTTAGACTATATTTTTAGCATCGATAAAATACTGGAAAGTTTGAAGTTCTGTTTTGCTGCTGTTATTTAATTGCAGGATGCTTTAGTGGAGGCTGCTAAAGAAGAAGCAAGTACTGTTAGCTATATAATTTCACAGGTAGCCAATTGAACTTTTCATGTGCCAATTCCTACATGTATGTATAGTATTAGCCATTATTATAAAACAAGATTACCATTTTCTAAATGTCATATAATGGTGGTGTATGCAATCAATTACTACGTATTCATTTGTAGTTAACAAGCAGAAACTTGAACAGTTAACTAGTAGACTTGAACTTTAAGCGTTTTGTATAGTGCATGAGGTTATAGTATTGGAAATCGAGTATTAGTTAATTCGATTGTGACTCTACAAGAGTGTTTTATTTTTACTTCACTTGACATTCTTTACTTTTGGTTATTGATAAAAAGTCAGTTTTAAGAGTGTCTTAAACTTTTAAACTAGAGTTCCAAAAACTAGGGGTTGGCCAATGGCCCTTTGGTACATACATTAGGGGTATTTTGAATTTTGAAATATGGTTAATATATCGGAAAGAAATGGAGACTAAAATGATTAATTTAATTACCTTGAACTATATTTGAGTTGATCAATTTGTTATTAGCAAAAAGCTTAACTAAACATGTAAATAGCAGTTGCATCATAACAGAATTATAATGTTGTCAATGATCTCCTCATCGGACATCATTGTTGAGCTACTATCACCATCTTCACCGATGGTGAGCATCGACGTAATGATATCATTACAAGAGTCGGTTTGTTTTTGTTTTTTCGGGGCCTTATTTTTCTCCTATAGAAGATCGCCAAGCATCGTTACCATATTCTTCCTTGCCTTAATTACGCGGTTGAAACGAGCGAATGACAAATTGATTGGTAATGCTGGTGCGCCTCCATCATCTTATTGATCACGGGTAGTAATTTCTCTTGTTTGGGTCCTCTTTCGATCCCGAAGAAAAGGCAGCTAATTGCATCGAAGGTTAAGATCCTAAATAGCGATTGTACCTACACCATTGTTGAATCGATAAAGAATATATAAATGGATAAAGTTTTTTCTGTTCAGGCTAAGCAGGTTATTCACCGACATTTTTACAGTATAAAAGAACATATTATTCTCATTCTCCGGTGTAAAAACATATAGTTTAAAATACTCCGTATAATCTATTCATTCAATTTACCGTATAAAAAAGATACATTTTCCAACAATATCCTCTGATAAAAAATTTGTGTGATACATCATTTAAGGTCAATTTAGATGATTTAAGTGGATATATCAACACTGTTGTTAAAATATCAATTTCCATACAAATACAGAGTATTATTCTACAACATGTGTTAAGGAATTTGCTCACGACAACCTTCAATGCCGTCGTAACACGAATACGATGATTGTAATCACTTTATGATAAGTGTTATTGAAATGTACAATCATGTTTTACACCTTAAACCTTAAGGAAACTTACGACATGTTTACTTACCACTGAATAGTCTGTTTCTTTCTGTACAACTCCTAATTCAGTAAGTAAAATTGTTGTTTCTTTGTCACTTAATATGTCACTTAATCTGAAAATTGATCTATTTTTAGCAGATATGAATCAGACACTCTTCCGTAATAAGAGGCAAATGAAAACGAAGGTAAATTCAGAAAAGAAAAAAGAAGTAAACATCGCCCCTTAAAGTATTCTGCAAAATGCATATCGTTTTACAGAGAGTTGATATTTCTACTTTGTATTTTGATAGATTCACCACAATTATATGCAATGTTTCAGAAATACCTTCTCTAGTAGATACTGATATGATTTGTGCAAAGACTTCATTTCATTAAAACATTAAATATAAGATAGTAAATTTGAGTGTATCTATCACAATACAAAAATACAAAGTTAAGGAAATAAATTTCTATGTTCTCCTTCTATACTCTAGAAGAACCCTCCGGAAACCTCCGATTCCCCTGTTCCTTCTTATAAACCCTAACCCCAACTTCACTGAAACACGCCATAACCAATTCACAAAATTCGTTCTTACAAAAACCATGTTTTTCTTCTTCGTAGGTGGAGTAACTCAAGAAGTTCGTCAAGTCCTCAAACAAGAAGCCAGCCGGTGCATCAACTGCCGGTCACCGGCCGATCTCGTCGACACCAACAAAGTTTTAAAATTATTTTTTGTTCCGGTTTATCGATGGCCATCAAAAGATCAATTCATGCATTGTAACAATTGCGGTCTATTCTATCCACCATCGTTGTCCACGTCATCTCATGAGTTCCACGTGTCGAATAATCGTCAATGTCAGTTCTGTAACCGGGCAGTCGATTCTGATTTCAGGTTTTGCCCCTTTTGTGGTTCTGCTCTTTAAATTAGGATCTGGTGTGAATAGTTGGTGTAAAGTATAACTGCTCTGTAGCATTGAAATAAGCTTGTATGTGTCTATTTTTGTAATATGTTAGCATACAGTTAAAAAGTAAGAACAAATATCTATATCCTTGGTTTTCATTGTTTGAATTTGTAGACTAGTAGATTTATTGAAGCTTTTCATTTTGTATAGGCATATTAAAAATGTAGCTTCTTTTGTGGAACATGGAATTGTACTACATTCGAAGTGTACATTGTTCTTAATTAATACAAGTAAATAAAAGGATAACAATGAACCACTACTTTAGAAATGTGATGCGTGCTAAGTTTTCTTCTTGGTGTGTTCACAATACGATTGTAAGATACCATCAAGAAACTGCAGCAAGTTTCCAAAGGTGCGCTAATGTTGAATCACAACCGCTTTCTCATCTTTCGTGTCGTCTATGGTTCTTTCTCTCGTGTTTATGCTGTATTTGCCTGAAAATTATAGATAATAAATTGGGATTTAGCTTTAGTTTTAGGTATTGGTTGATGAAAACATGAGATGCTAGACATGATAGTTGATGATACTAGGAAGGTTGCTTGTATGTTTACTAGTGTCTACAACTATTTTCCTATTTTTATGTATAGACAATTATTGTAGAATCAATCACACACGATCCTCCGTCATCATTAATTAAGGTACTATTAAGGATTTAAGGTTTGATTGATTTTAACTATCACATGATCCTATTTTCGTGTTGGGGGTATAGTCTTTAGATTGATTTTAACTCTTGGCTTTATTATTCTTAAGGTATTGTTAAGGTCCGATTTGGTTTTGTGCTAATGAACAGCCTTACTCATAACGTCAAACAATTCCACAATGCCTACTTCACAATTCACATTTATCTTTGAAAGTGACTCCCCTCTAAGTCATCATTTTCTCAAACTCCCTGTGAGGCCAAATATGCAATATTACTGGTTATTACACGTGTTTTAAACATATTAAGTTAAGTAGGTCGAGATGAACTGTGGTGTATTTCAACAACATAGTAAAGTGATACATTAATATTGACTAAATTTCCTAAAAGGTACATTGTATGTGAAAGTAAAGTGATACATTAATATTGACTAAATTGTCTTTAAAAGGTACATTGTATATGAAAGGGTGTTTGAATGTTATTCAGTTTAAGCAACTAGTCTTGAGTAAGATAGTTTGATGGACTATTCAAATTAAGCCTAATGTCCACTTGATTCCTTTTCTTGAAATTTGAAGTTTAAAGCCTTCATTTTTAAATGTGAGGAAGAAACTTAATTACTTATAGTGATGATATGTCATGACATCTTTGAAAAGCGTTAAAGAAAGAATAAAACGTACCTCTTTTAGACCCAAAACTTTCTTCGACTTTGTTGTTTCTGGTGAAGTCTTCACATTATCCACCTCTGTGTCAGTCACCTCAACATCTTCCTCTACACCATATAAGGAAGAAGATGAAATATCACGTCAATCTTTATTTTTATCTAAATTTTTTTAGATCCTTTTCGCATGTTTTGATGTGTGGAACATAAGTTTACATACTTAGAAATTCAATTAATAAATAAATAGGAAAGTAGGTGTTCTACCTTTATCTGTCTCCTCTATTGGCGAATCTACAACCGAATCAACAACCTCTTGATCTGCGATGGTGATGGTTTCCGTAGACTTTTTGGAAATTAGATCCGCTATCTCTTCTTCCTCGAGATCCTTGACTTCCACGTCATCCTTCGCAACTTCTTCGTCCATCCTAGGTGTCATAAATTCAGCTTTGACATTGTTATCCTTCGCCAACTTTGTTTCCCTAGTCCCTTTCACTTCAACCGGAGCCACATTATCAGTTTTCTTCTTGTCGGATTCTTTCTTAGGTTCATCTTCTTTGACAACTTTCATGGTACCCGCATTGTCAGTTTTGGCCTCGTTATCTGCTATTGGTTTGGGTTCTTTCTTCTCTTCTATAACTGGTGTGGTGGGGGCCACATTGTCATTTGTGGTGGTATCGTGAACCCGTGTTGAGTCCAAGTCCTTAACCTTGTCATCTTCTTTCACAACATCTACCGCGTTGCCAATACTATCACCTGATACGGTGGCTACATTGCCGGTATTGACAACGCCGCCAGGTTCTATTTTTGTTGTCTTAATCTCTTTCTTTGTGTCTTCGACAACCCTACTTGTCGTTTCAACTTCGTGTTGCACCACCGACGCATCACCTTTTTCCGTGACGGTTTTGGTGGTATGGGTTTCTTTGCCGCCATCGGATTTAGATGATTTGGTGATGGTCGTTGCGGTTTCGACAGCGTGTTTGGATTTCCCACAACCCATTTTTTTCCCTTCCTTTTTTATGTGTAACAATAACAAAGTTTGGGAAGAAAAGGGAGGTGGAGAATTTGGAGAAAGAGTCAAAAGAAGAGAGAGATTGGAAATTGAGAAACTCTCTCTACCCCTTGTTACATGAGGGAATATATGTGGTATATGATGGTATAACTACTACATTTGTGGGATTTCATACATGATTACCTATTTTATGCCGAGTTTCAAAGGCAGATATCTGCAGGCTGAAACATGTAAATAACATGTTTCAGCCTGCAGATATCTGCCTTTGATAAATGTAGCCCTAAGGGTTACACTTAAGGTTTTTTAATTTAACTTTGATTCTAATATTAATGACTTGTTACTATATTAAACAAGAATATCTACTCACTTTATTTTAGAAGGTTGATTAATAACGGAATATTAATTATTTACTTTTCAATCTCTTTTAGTACGTGTAATTAAACTATAGTCACTAACAAAACTTTTGTTAGTACACTAAAAGATCCGTAAGGCATGTTCGTATATATATTTATCTTTATATTATGGTAAACACATCACACAAATTTTCATTTCATAGATTTATTCACCTAAACAAATTATTATTTATAATTTATAAACATTAACCATTTATTATTCAATAGAAAAAATATTTCTATTCAAGTTAACAAAACATTTATTTCTCCGTCACGAATGAATGCAATAGTGTAAAACGGACTAATGCAATCATGTAAAACGGACTAACGCAATATTCGTCCGTTCTACACGATTGCATCAGTATGTTTTTACTAGTTTGCGTCCTGGTTTTACTAGTTTGCGTCCTGGTTTTACTCGATTGCATCCAGGTTTTATCGATTTCATTGGTCCGGTTACACGAGTGCATACGTTTGCTTTACATAATAGTATCCGTCTCTTTTGCTCGATTGTGCAACCTGATTTTAGTCGATGTGTATTAGTACATACCACTTGATTGCTCAATCACATCTTAGTTTTACTCGATTCCATCAACCATTTTAATTACATTATTAATGGTAGAATTAATTAATAACAGAATTAAAATATAAAAAGAAAATATATACGTACATTCATTATTAAGTTTTTAGTGCATTAACAAAAGTTTTGTTAGTGATTGTATATTTTGATACGGTTTGTAAAATAATTGAAATGAAAATGGAGTAATTAATACTCTATTATGAATCAACCTCCTATAATTAAAGTGGGTAGAGATTCTTATTTAGTATAGTAACAAGTCATTAATGAAAGAATCAAAGTTAAATTAAGAAATCTTAAGTGCAGCCCTTAGGGCTACATTTATCAAAATCCAAAAAAATAAATCCGCCCAAGGTCACATAAATATAAGGGTTATATTTTGGAAGGGACGACTTCAGGTATAAGCAACTTTTGAGGTACAAACGGGATAAGGAAAATTACAATTTTTTTTTTTTTAGATTTATAAATCTCATAATCTATATTTTTATACGCCAAAAACATTTGAAATCGTTTAAAAATCGGTGATGAATGATTATAATCGTGATTAAAAATCGTTCAAAATGCTCTCCTAATCTATATTTTTATAAATTAATCATTCATTAAGATTATTATAATTCATCATCGATTTTTAACGAATTTTTAACTTTTTTTTTTATTTTTTTCGTAATTTTTGTGTTTTCTTCCATTTGCATATTAAGAGTGACCCAAAAAGATAAATTTTTTTTCAAAAAAAAAATTAAAAAAAAATTTAAAATTTTGCTTATCCTGTTTGTACCCGTTTTAAGCTTATTCATGGATTTCGCCCCTATTTTGAAAAATACCATGTAGCTGGAATATTACAGTTTGTTTTTACTTTATAGTTATACATATAGTCTATGTTTGTCACGAAATTTTTTGAAGCTTTTAATTTTTATAAAAAATTTCTTATTTAGTAAAAACTTCGTTTGATTAAAACAACTTAAAACTTTTAATAAGATGGGAAAGCTCTAAAAGCTTCGGGACTCGAACGCTCCATGATGTAACGTTTAGGAACCAAGATAGCGTTTACTTTTAAAATTTCTTAAACCCCTTTCAATTTAAATCTGGCGTAGCTATATGTAAAGTAATGGGGTCAACTGACCCCACTCATCTCACTCAAAAGACATTGCATATATGTGTAGGTAATGTATTCAGGATGTGAAAATGTGCGAAAATGTGCATGTGACCCTACTCACCTCATTTAAAAGTAGTTGGAGTCATTGCAATATTATAAGGAGTATATATGTATGTAAAAAATGTATTCAGACTTTGAAAATGTGGACTGGTCATGTGTATTCTGTTTGTAATAATGGGCTTGACATAATTTGGTCATTCATCCTTATATAATTAGATAAAATGAACAAAAGGTTAGTACAAAAGGTAATTAGAATTTATCTGTTTATAATTGTAGTTTTTGAATGAAATTTGTGTGATATTACATCATCTTTTTTAATGATACACCACTAAATATATTTTTAATATGTTATACAATACAGTGCTTTATAACATATTTAGTACGTAGTGTATTACTGAAAAGTGATAGTGTAAGAATCATTATGTAGTGACCCGGGAAATTCCGACTAAATTTAAACTTTAATCTTTATATGTTTCCGACACGATAAGCAAAATCTGAAATGTTGAGTCTCGAAAGTTTTGAAATCTACATTCATGTAATCAATTACCCTTTGACCATGCCTTTTTACCATTCCCGGCGATTCACGAACAATTACTTGTAAATAGATATGTATATATTTAAATATATATAAATAATAATTTGAAATATATTATAATTAACTATGTAAAATAAAACAATATATAATAATTATTATTTAAAAACATATCTATATATATAAATAAGGTATATTTAATATATAAATATAGTTATGAATTTATTTAGTAAACGATGGAAGCACTCGTTTATCATTCTATGGTTATTTAAATAAGTTAAGTTCAAACTTAGGTGATTTTAAAATAAACGACGATTCGAAAATGAGTTTTATAATTTTAGGCTTATTAAAGATGTATTTAGGAGCCATTTGTTGAATTTTAAAACTTTTTATGTTTTACTTGGGGTTGAGAGCTAATAATTAATTTATTTTTATTTATATAATTAATGACCAAACTTTACACCATAATAACTGGAATAAATAAAGTTAGTTACTGTAAAAAAATTTGGAAATTTTTTTCTGAAAACTTTTATCCGACACTGAGTAACAACGCACCATGATATAAAATCTGAAATTTAATCCGTGGATAGAAGAGGACAAGAAGATGGCTGCATTCCTATTTAATGTTTCCATCTTACCTTTCATGAATTAGTTAATATATTTTATTATCATTATTAATATTATAATTATTATTAAATTATATATATATATATATATATATATATATATATATATATATATATATATATATATATATATATATATATATATATATATATATATACACTTATACTTATATATAGCAAGAGTTTGAGAGAAAGAAGACATTCACCATCACTTTCCTACACGTTTGTACTATATTATTATATTATAATTACCAATTGGGATAGTGTGTTTACTTTGAAATTTGGATGAGTTTGTTATCTGTCAATTGTCTAATCATGTAAGAGTAATAATTAATAATATTCCGTAACTGCATAATGCATGAGTGATAATATGAATTAGTACTGTACTTGATTATTGTTGGTTGAATGGAATGAATTAACTTATTCTTCCTATCCTATTACCTAATATATCTCTTATATATACATGTATACTAGTAATAGATATATAGACACATATACATTCTCGTTGTTTCTTATCAGTAAACCATCTTCTTCAATCACCATTCTCCTTCTTCTTCAAGAATCACCACCACTTTATATATATATATATATATACGTACACCCTAAACCGCCTACTTCCTTTTTCTGTTTACGAACCAAAATCCACCACACCATTTAACCACTATCATCGTGTACCCCTAATATAATATAACCGCTTCTGTTTTTAAATTCTGTTACAACCGTCACGTGATGCTACTGCTACTTATTGTTTCCTTTGATCACCATTTACACTAGTACGTTAATGTTTCTGTTTCGTCCCCAACGAACACAAAACCTAAACCAAACCATCACGACCCTCCATTAGAGACCTGTTACTGCTACATGTTCCTACAACAGTCAATCCACCATGATAACTACCAAACCCCACTATGAAACTTTGGGAATTATATAATATACCTACTACACACGTTCCTTTTTCCTTCCATGTAGGCGACAACCTAATAAACTAACGAACCCACTTATGCAACTTGTTTTTGTCCCATTTTTGTTGTTTTAATTCACACCCACTTGCAATATTCGGATATACTGAACCACTGAAACATGTGAATGAGTATTAGACTGTTATGGTTATGAAAGGTGAAGGATATTATTATCTTTATTGATCTTGGATAAAAACCGAACCCCACAAAAGTTTTAAAGTCCACGAAGCACTAATAAAGTATTGGAAGTTGGTTAGTTCATCAACTTGGGTCGGCGATAATATTAATTAAAAAGGGTGACGTGATTATAGGAGAATTAGTGCAGGCAGAAATGAAAATGATTCTTGATTCGTGATTTTATGTTGGATGACAACGAGATGAAGATGATACTGTTTGGAAATGACGATGATGATGTTGTTAATACTGGAGCTGCACTATTACAGAATATGTTTCATAATTCACGAATTAATCTAAACAAGATTGGGCTAGGCTAATATCATTTTTGGGCTTCAAGATCCATTAAGTAAGTATTGGGCCACAAAAATTACTCTTACTCGCTGCCTTTCTATTTTCTGTCCCGGTTACCACTAGAACAGAAAGTTATACGGGTTAAAAATTTATGGTTTGGGTATGGGTTAAGAAAAACGTATTTGCTTGGATGGTTTATGAGAGTTTGTGGGTTTCCAAGAGGTCGTGGGTTCGAGTCTTGGCAACAGCTTTCTTTTTTTTTGGACTTCTCATCAAAGGTTGTAACCTTTTGTATTTACTACTATTATTATTTGTATCATTATTATTATTATCAATTATTGTTATTATTAGTTGTTAGTATTATTAATACTAGTGATATGTTTATTAGGATAATTAAAAGTAATATTATTATGGTTGTTACTAAATATAACTATTAGTATTATTAACATAATTAGGAACGTTATTGTTATTATTATCAGTAGTTTGAAAATAATAAAATTTATTATTATTTTTCTTAAATATTAGTATTAGTATCATTTCTATAGTTATTAGTATTATTATCATCATTATTAACATAAGCATCATTAAAAATAGTATTTATTGTTATTATTATTACCATTAATAATAAAGTTATTATTATGTGTATTAGTAATCAAATAATATCAAAACTATCATTATATTTTTATAAAATATATAGTATATACATATACTATAATTATATTAGTATTTCACGTAACTATATATAATAAACCTATTAATAATTTTTTTTACAAACTATTAATTTATAAATATAACACTAAACAATTATATATATATATATATATATATATATATATATATATATATATATATATATATATATATATATATATATATATATATTCATATATATATATATATATGAATACATTAATATAACTAAATGTATAGATTCTAACCATTTTAAATATATATAAAATAAGTAAATATAACATAAGATATAATATATGTATATATTTTAAATGGAATTTAATATAAATTATATAAACTACAAACACATAATTAATATATAATTAATAAAGGAAATTATGTGATTCCTGTATATGTATTAATATATATACAAATGATATAGGTTCGTGAATCCGAGGCCAACCCTATACTTGTTCAATGTCGTTCTATGTATTTTTACTACAAAATACATTAGGTGAGTTTCATTTGCTCCCTTTTTATTCTTTACATTTTTGGGACTGAGAATACATGCGCTTTTATAAATGTTTGACACAATAAACACAAGTACCTTAACTGCATTCTATGATAGAATTATCTGGGATTGGGGTTGATATGAATGATTTTTATCTCTAGTACGATGCGAAATGCCTGCTATGAGATGGTTGGTTGATATGAATGGTTTATTATTTATGACATTTTAGCACCGGTTGTCCTATATTTTATATACATGTGTTCAGCCGTGGGGTGTAAAGACCGGCACAGAGGTTCTATATATTTTGAAGGCACATGTATTCAGTCGTGGGGTGAAAGACCGGCACAGATGGTTACTATTATATTTTGAATCCTCACCAGGTGTTCTTCATATGAAAGATATTTTTGTGCAGTTGGAATGGGACTTCTGCACGTTTTATAATATTTAAAATCTTGTGGTCTATTAAAATGATGAAAATGAAATGATTACTATAAACTGATGAACTCACCAACCTTTTTGTTGACACTTGAAAGCATGTTTATTCTCAGGTTTGAAAGAAATCTTTCGCTGTGCATTAGCTCATTTTAATGATATTACTTGGAGTCATTCATGACATATTTCAAAAGACGTTGCATTCGAGTCATTGAAGTTCATTAAAGATTATTAAGTAAATGACGAATTAGGTCATTTATAGTTTGGATATTATGAAATGGTATGCATACCTGTCAACTTTCGATGTAATGAAAGTTTGTCTTGTAAAAACGAATGCAATGTTTGCAAAATGTATCATTTAGAGGTCAAGTACCTCGCGATGTAATCAACTATTATGAATCGTTTATAATCAATATGGACTTCGTCCGGATGGATTAGGACGGGTCCTTTCAGTTGGTATCAGAGCGGTGGTCTTAGCGAAACAGGTCTTGCATTAGAGTGTCTAACTAGTAGTTGTTTAGATGCAATAGTGAGTCTGGAATTCGACCGTGTCTGTATGTCAAAAGTTTTGCTTATCATTTCTAGTCGGAAATCATCTGCTTATCATCCTTAGAAAATTACCTGCTTATCATTCTTAGTCTAGACACATCTTACTGCAATGATTGCATGAATAGTGTATAGATAAAATTCATATCTTAGTATATCTACTAATCCATATCTTAGCGTATCTGTTATTGTTACCTTTGCCTGACAGCTTCCGTATATTCCTCCGTAACTTATGGGATTTTAGTATTGTATATGCATATGTAAATTATGTACTGCAGAGTACTAATCCACATCCTATAATCTATTTCTTATCGAAAAATCCTTCATCTGATCGTACGAGATGAATCCCACAACCAGTTCGAGTCCCTTAGATTTCGATAACTATTCTGATAGTTATTCCGACAGCTATACCGACATAGAGTTTCACTCAAGCTCCGAAAGCAGTGTCACCGGAATGAATCAACCAATCTGCCATCCCCAATTCATCTGATGGTTTTGTAGCCTCCTCAATCAAAGGAGACAAGAAGAAGGCGATCCTTTACACCAACCAAATTTCCCTCTTTGCGATGAACTTGAAGCACTTACCAGCGAACCAATCCGAAACACCATTTTCACCTTCATTACCGAATATCTCGCCATGATTATATTCTATCTAAAATTCTAAACATTATTCATCCGCTCGTCCCGACCGACAATCATCCCAGAATAATAGAAGAATTCAACGAACTTCGCGCTCGAGTAATCGATTCGGAAAATATGGTGCAAAACGTACCAGCTTCAGCAACATCACCAGCACCAACCCCATCACCAACAACAACATCCGTATCCCAAGTCTAAAATTCACAATCTGTCCCACGAACATCAACATCATACGCACCATAGATACCAAGGAGTACCAACAGCAACTAACGATGAAGTATTGGACCATAACTCCATTAATATTCTGCGAAGAATATGTGGATCCTAATAACTAACGATGAAGTATTGGACCATAACTTCATTAATATTCTGCGAAGAATATGTGGATCCTAATAGTTTTAGAGATTACTTATTCTAGCTCAAATCAAAAAAATTAAATGAGTCTAATATTATATTGACTCATTAAATCCATGATTACATCTGAAGAAAATATATGTATATATATTTTCATAAAGATTGTGATTAAAAATTCTTTCGTACAAACTGTTAATGATGAAAATATTTTAACGGGTAGGTAATACCCAAGAAATATTTAGATTTCACATTAATTAGTTACACTGTACATTCTTTCAAATTTGATTCAACAGTCATTTACTATCCTACTTACATCCACAGATATACAAATTCGTTCACCACAGAATAACCATTTGCATACAAATTTCATATTTGGTTTTAACCTATCAGAATCCAACAAGTGGCATAATGAAGAAAACATTTGACGGAATAAAATTTGTTAGAAATAAACAAATTAACTATGAGAAATTTTGTTAAGAATCCACGCTAACAAAATCCTAGCTAACTATTCCTAGCTAACTGTGGACTAATCAACTGAGGACTACCAACAGTGGACAATTAAAATGAATTAAAATATTGTTTATAACATATGAAACTAAACAATTCTTCAAGTTTGCCACTTGATTTCATCTTAAACCTCATTTGTATCTTGACGATTACCATCTGTGTTCAAACCTTTCATGATTCTTGAAAACACCTCAATCGATAGGATGAATCAACCGCACTTCATTAACGGAAGGAAAGATTTATGCATATAGTTATGCACCTGAGAAACTCTCGGCAACTGAGTAAAAGTTTAACATGTAGCCGCGTCAGATACTTTGACATTTATTAGCAAAAATAACTTTGCGATCTTTTTTTTTAAAGTAGCCAATTTTGTCACAGCTCCAGCAAGTCACCTTCGACTTTTCATTCGAAGTAGCCTTACTATAATCCTGATATATACAATTACCCTTTTGATACCAGAGAATTTTTTTATATTCCACCATATTAGCAGCAGACGTACCAGCAACCTCGTTGCTTTCTGACTTAAATCTCTCTGATAAATCATTATATTTATTCATTGAAACCCTATCATATACTCATCCACATCTTATAACGAGAACTGCCATAACAATTACCGGGAATCAGCAATCAGTACTTTGAAAACTCACAGCATATCTACATCAACAGTTATATGTATGACATTTATCTCTTAGAATTATGATCTCTCATTCTGAAATTCTGAAAAGCACTCAGTCACAAATCAATACTCTGAATGTTGAAAAAGCTGAATGAAGCAGCAGAAACTGTAGATAACCGTAAACGACCATAATCATCGAAAGTTTGATGATAAAGGTTGGTATGTTGGAAAAGCTCAGAAAAGTTGGAACTGGAAAACGGATTGAGCTAACCATAAAGGAAACCAAGGAGAAATACAAGTAACATACCCTAAATTCATAGAACCCAGATAAATCTAGATCCGTTGAAATTTTTTGCTCTGAAGTCATGTTAAAATCTTGTGGAAAATCTTTCTCCATCAACCATCGAACTTAGAAATTCCAAAATATCATCATCAATATCTTTGATATTTCTGAGGATATTTTCATAAATATTCTCGTTCGAAATTATATACCTCCTCGTGCTTCCTGTGTATCATTATATTGAAAACATTCAATAGAAAATTTAGTACCGAAAAGCAGATTATGCGAAACTAGGAAGAAAGCCGTGGACAAATCACAAAGAATAAGTTTGACTTCAAAGAATCCAAATGATTCAATATCTGCTAAAGTCTTTAGTGAATATCTTGCTCCTTACTCTAAACCCTTGCAGACAATAGTTTCTATCATCCGCTGATCTTAGATATTCCGAGATATTATCGTATCTTTCATTATAAATATCCTCCATATTTCTGGAGATATTTTTATAACTATTCTTATCAGAAACCATAAATCTCCTCGTGTTATCAGTATTACATCATATAGAAACTGTTAGTTTCTATACTCTGTAAAATTTCGAGCTTAAAATATGAATGTTATTGAAGTAATGTTGGAAACTGATGCATGAGTTAGGATAATATAATGACACTTGATCAACGTGATTATATTACAGTAAGTCATGCTGAGTTTCTAATGGAATGTGATGACTCACAGTACCATCATTATGTGCCATGTTACACGATTATTTCATTCTACTTAACCTCTAAACATATCAAGAAAATATCTTCTTGATGGTTCTGTCTTTTCCGTAACTTCTGGTAATTTGACAAAACAAATCGTGCTACTACCTTTCCTTTCTATCTTGTATATTATGATAATTCGAAACTCCATACCTATGAATTCTGGACCGTTACTTGCGAAAAGTAAACAAAAGCATGAAGCTCCAAAATAGAAAGGGGGTATAAATCGCAGCAAATAAGAGAGTGCATTAACTATGGATGACAATAATTATAAGCGACAGAAGCAGGGACATTGAAATATAAGGGAAGATATAAAGCCCAATAACAACACGGAGGTTACAAACCATGGATGTTAAAACGAATAGCAATATAAAGACACGGTATAATTAAGAATAGTATTTCCCCAAGGCAATAGTAGAAGTAAACAGATTTTCTGGTGGAAGATTGGGAAGAAGGATGACAGATACATAGATAGGAAAATATCAAGAATCAGAACTGAATGTAGCATTTCCACAATATTTAGAAGTAGGAACAGAGGAAGAAAGTATAGGAATGGTGAAAGTAATGGAACGGAAGAAGTTCATTTAGAGTGAAAATATCAGACAAAGAAATCAAGGCAGATTTCCGCATTAATTATAGAGATCTTAATTTCCTTACTCGTCGAAGAATCAAATCTTTTAGATTTCGAAGATTTTCTTCAAATTCCTTGAATTCCGAAATTCAAGCAAAACAACGCCAAAAGCTAAGACGCATCTTATTTTTCTAAATTCAGCCCCTACGTCAAAAGTTAAGATGAATTTTTACTTTCCTATTTCACTCTTTGGTGATAGCTCCACTCGTACGCTTCGAATAATCGAATTATTTTATTCAGGTTACACCCTGTGATAAAATTCTATTTATCAACTCATAATTGCCATGAAAACATTTTTATTGTTAGCCATGACAACCTCACTCAAATTTCGGGACGAAATTTCTTTAACGGGTAGGTACTGTAGTGACCCGAAAAATTCCGACCAAATTTAAACTTTAATCTTTATATGTTTCCGACACGATAAGCAAAATCTGAAATGTTGAGTCTCGAAAGTTTTGAAATCTACATTCATGTAATCAATTACTCTTTGACCATGCCCTTTTACCATTCCCGGCGATTCACGAACAATTACTTGTAAATAGATATGTATATATTTAAATATATATAAATAATAATTTGAAATATATTATAATTAACTATGTAAAATAAAACAATATATAATAATTATTATTTAAAAACATATCTATATATATAAATAAGGTATATTTAATATATAAATATAGTTATGAATTTATTTAGTAAACGATGGAAGCACTCGTTTATCATTCTATGGTTATTTAAATAAGTTAAGTTCAAACTTAGGTGATTTTAAAATAAACGGCGATCCGAAAATGAGTTTTATAATTTTAGGCATATTAAAGATGTATTTAGGAGCCATTTGTTGAATTTTAAAACTTTTTATGTTTTACTTGGGGTTGAGAGCTAATAATTAATTTATTTTTATTTATATAATTAATGACCAAACTTTACACCATAATAACTGGAATAAATAAAGTTAGTTACTGTAAAAAAATTTGGAAATTTTTTTCTGAAAACTTTTATCCGACACTGAGTAACAACGCACCATGATATAAAATCTGAAATTTAATCCGTGGATAGAAGAGGACAAGAAGATGGCTGCATTCCTATTTAATGTTTCCATCTTACCTTTCATGAATTAGTTAATATATTTTATTATCATTATTAA
Organism: Rutidosis leptorrhynchoides; assembly: GCF_046630445.1. Taxonomy (NCBI): domain Eukaryota; kingdom Viridiplantae; phylum Streptophyta; class Magnoliopsida; order Asterales; family Asteraceae; genus Rutidosis; species Rutidosis leptorrhynchoides. The sequence goes on from NC_092338.1 coordinate 399,790,994, forward strand.
TATTATAATTATTATTAAATTATATATATATATATACTTATATATAGCAAGAGTTTGAGAGAAAGAAGACATTCACCATCACTTTCCATACCGTTTGTAATATATTATTATATTATAATTACCAATTGGGATAGTGTGTTTACTTTGAAATTTGGATGAGTTTGTTATCTGTCAATTGTCTAATCATGTAAGAGTAATAATTAATAATATTCCGTAACTGCATAATGCATGAGTGATAATATGAATTAGTACTGTACTTGATTATTGTTGATTGAATGGAATGAATTAACTTATTCTTCCTATCCTATTACCTAATATATCTCTTATATATACATGTATACTAGTAATAGATATATAGACACATATACATTCTCGTTGTTTCTTATCAGTAAACCATCTTCTTCAATCACCATTCTCCTTCTTCTTCAAGAATCACCACCACTTATATATATATATATATATATATATATATATATATATATATATATATATATATATATATATATATATATATATATAAACCACCTACTTCCTTTTTCTGTTTACGAACCAAAATCCACCACACCATTTAACCACTATCATCGTGTACCACTAATATAATATAGCTGCTTCTGTTTTTAAATTCTGTTACAACCGTCACGTGATGCTACTGCTACTTATTGTTTCCTTTGATCACCATTTACACTAGTACGTTAATGTTTCTGTTTCGTCCCCAACGAACACAAAACCTAAACCAAACCATCACGACCCTCCATTAGAGACCTGTTACTGCTACATGTTCCTACAACTGTCAATCCACCATGATAACTACCAAACCCCACTATGAAACTTTGGGAATTATATAATATACCTACTACACACGTTCCTTTTTCCTTCCATGTAGGCGACAACCTAATAAACTAACGAACCCACTTATGTAACTTGTTTTGTCCCATATTGTTGTTTTAATTCACACCCACTTGCAATATTCGGATATACTCAACCACTGAAACATGTGAATGAGTATTAGACTGTTATGGTTATGAAAGGTGAAGGATATTATTATCTTTATTGATCTTGGATAAAAACCGAACCCCACAAAAGTTTTAAAGTCCACGAAGCACTAATAAAGTATTGGAAGTTGGTTAGTTCATCAACTTGGGTCGGTGATAATATTAATTAAAAAGGGTGACGTGATTATAGGAGAATTAGTGCAGGCAGAAATGAAAATGATTCTTGATTCGTGATTTTATGTTAGATGACAACGAGATGAAGATGATACTGTTTGGAAATGACGATGATGATGTTGTTAATACTGGAGCTGCACTATTACAGAATATGTTTCATAATTCACGAATTAATCTAAACAAGATTGGGCTAGGCTAATATCATTTTTGGGCTTTAAGATCCATTAAGTAAGTATTGGGCCACAAAAATTACTCTTACTCGCTGCCTTTCTATTTTCTGTCCCGGTTACCACTAGAACAGAAAGTTATACGGGTTAAAAATTTATGATTTGGGTATGGGTTAAGAAAAACGTATTTGCTTGGATGGTTTATGAGAGTTTGTGGGTTTCCAAGAGGTCGTGGGTTCGAGTCTTGGCAACAGCTTTCTTTTTTTTGGACTTCTCATCAAAGGTTGTAACCTTTTGTATTTACTACTATTATTATTTGTATCATTATTATTATTATTAACAATTATTGTTATTATTAGTTGTTAGTATTATTAATACTAGTGATATGTTTATTAGGATAATTAAAAGTAATATTATTATGGTTGTTACTAAATATAACTATTAGTATTATTAACATAATTAGGAACGTTATTGTTATTATTATCAGTAGTTTGAAAATAATAAAATTTATTATTATTTTTCTTAAATATTAGTATTAGTATCATTTCTATAGTTATTAGTATTATCATCATCATTATTAACATAAGCATCATTAAAAATAGTATTTATTGTTATTATTATTACCATTAATAATAAAGTTATTATTATGTGTATTAGTAACCAAATAATATCAAAACTATCATTATATTTTTATAAAATATATAGTATATACATATACTATAATTATATTAGTATTTCACGTAACTATATATAATAAACCTATTAATAATTTTTTTTACAAACTATTAATTTATAAATATAACACTAAACAATTATATATATATATATATATATATATATATATATATATATATATATATATATATATATTCATATATATATATATATATATATGAATACATTAATATAACTAAATGTATAGATTCTAACCATTTTAAATATATATAAAATAAGTAAATATAACATAAGATATAATATGTGTATATATTTTAAATGGAATTTAATATAAATTATATAAACTACAAACACATAATTAATATATAATTAATAAAGGAAATTATGTGATTCCTGTATATGTATTAATATATATATAAATGATATAGGTTCGTGTATCCGAGACCAACCCTATACTTGTTCAATGTCGTTCTATGTATTTTTACTACAAAATACATTAGGTGAGTTTCATTTGCTCCCTTTTTATTCTTTACATTTTTGGGACTGAGAATACATGCGCTTTTATAAATGTTTGACACAATAGACACAAGTACCTTAACTGCATTCTATGATAGAATTATCTGGGATTGGGGTTGATATGAATGATTTTTATCTCTAGTACGATGCGAAATGCCTGCTATGAGATGGTTGGTTGATATGAATGGTTTATTATTTATGACATTTTGGCACCGGTTGTCCTATATTTTATATACATGTGTTCAGCCGTGGGGTGTAAAGACCGGCACAGAGGTTCTATATATTTTGAAGGCACATGTATTCAGTCGTGGGGTGAAAGACCGGCACAGATGGTTACTATTATATTTTGAATCCTCACCAGGTGTTCTTCATATGAAAGATATTTTTGTGCAGTTGGAATGGGACTTCTGCACGTTTTATAATATTTAAAATCTTGTGGTCTATTAAAATGATGAAAATGAAATGATTACTATAAACTGATGAACTCACTAACCTTTTTGTTGACACTTGAAAGCATGTTTATTCTCAGGTTTGAAAGAAATCTTTCGCTGTGCATTAGCTCATTTTAATGATATTACTAGGAGTCATTCATGGCATATTTCAAAAGACGTTGCATTCGAGTCATTGAAGTTCATTAAAGATTATTAAGTAAATGACGAATTAGGTCATTTATAGTTTGGATATTATGAAATGGTATGCATACCTGTCAACTTTCGATGTAATGAAAGTTTGTCTTGTAAAAACGAATGCAATGTTTGTAAAATGTATCATTTAGAGGTCAAGTACCTTGCGATGTAATCAACTATTATGAATCGTTTATAATCAATATGGACTTCGTCCGGATGAATTAGGACGGGTCCTTTCACATTACTCATTTCTTTATTATTTACTGATCCCAACCGTTCAAATTCCTGGCTTCGCCACTGATCATAACACTTTGTCAGTTATCCAAAATGACACACGTGATATATTGCAATTTTCGAGTAACGATAATAACAGATGTAACGTTTAGGAACATATTTGTTTTTTATGTTTGTAGTTATATTCATGCTTTGTTAGTTAAATTTTATTACTGTTTTATAAAAATATTATCTATAGACTCAATTAGAAAAGATTCAATTAGAAAACAAAAGAAGACAAAAATATGATATTCATTTGAAACTTTTTGGCAATTTTGTCACCTTACTCTCCGGTCTTTACATTATGTTAAATTTCACTCCCTTTTGATTACCTTTTTAATTTTGCCCAACCCTCTAATTTTAAGGGATATATATTAAACACTGTAAAATAATAACATAAAGACATAAGTGGCTGGGTGGCCTTTATTGTTTCCAGATGGGTGCAGGTTCGATTCTTGCAATGGGCGTTTTTTTTTTTTTTTTTTTTTCTCTTCCAGGCTAGCGATTTTGGGCCCAGCGAAGCGGGCCGACCCGAATACTTGTTATATACATATTAATTTAGCAATAATTTTTTTTTCTGTCTATTTTTGTCATTTAACTATTTTTTAACAGCTCCAGCTAATTTGTCAAACATTAAAATATATTCAAAAAACTATAGCTTCCAGCTAACAGCTTCCAACTATCAGCTTTCAGCTATCAGCTCCAGCTACGAGCTAGTTTTGTCAAACATATTCATAATTATGGTATGCAATAGTTTGTTTTTACTTTTCTGTTATTAATCATGGTATGCAATAGGATGTACAACTTTTATTCGAATATGTATAAGATTGTAAATCGTGATGTTTTTAGTGCTAAATTATCATTTCAATAGATCGTTTGTGTAACTCAACCCTTATTTATTCTTTATTTTTTTATCTCATTAATACAAGAATAGAAAATAACAACATAAAGATAAATCATTGGATCTAAGTAGCTTACTTTACACAAAATATATCCAACATTTTGTAGTTTATGAATATGGGAAGCTCCGGTAGGGCGGCCATCTCATTTCAATGAAAGACGGCCAGTTTTTTTTTTTTTAATGTAAAGAGGTCTTTGGAATTGTACACGTACAAGGACTCATATTTTATGGGTGATCCGTGCAAAATTATTTTTTAACCATACACGACTAAACATGTTTCAAAGTATTGTGCAGTACAACATCATAATGCATATTAGTTGTGTACCGTTAGAAATTGATTGTGTACGAATCACTTCCCATATTTTATTGTTTGATCCAAATGGTATGTATGTATTTTTTTTTTTTGGGGGTTAATACGTTGTTTAATAGTTGCGTTAGCGAATTTTTGAGTGGGATCACGTGACCCCACTAGTTTGCATGTAGCTTCACTTAATGGTTAATAGATTTAGGTGAAGAAACCTAAATGGCAATTATGTTCAACTTCTACATATAAATCCTTAACCATATAAGTATCGTAAAGTTCTAACCTTCAATTTAATATCTTTTCAAATACCAGCTTCAAGCACTTATTTCAGTTTTGATGGCTTCAACTATAACCGAGCTCTCTTTATTGGACCGAGGTATAAGTCTTGGAGCATAGCGATAGAGGGTTTCATTTCAAATGGGGTCATAATCGGTAAACCATAATAGAAAAATCGGTTAAAACTATAAATATGTCGTATATTTTCAGTTTTGTACCAATGTAGATTATATACTTTAAAAAATATCATTGTAGGCTATAAACTTAAAAAAAAAAGTGTGTTAATATAAACAAGATGTGACATGTTATCTGCTAGACCGGTAAAACTAGTTACGTGTCATTTTTGGAACTGAAAAAATTACACGAACAGTACCCTCGGTTTGCTTGTTTTGCGTGTGCAGTCCCCAAGGCTAACGGACGTTAACAAGTCAGTTAAGTCAAATCACATGGCAAGCATGAGTGGGTTTTTTTATTTGAACAACTCCTACACATAAATTAAATGAGGAGAAAAAATAAAAAAGACAAAAATGCCCTCACATGCTTTGCATGACTCTGTTTTAACGAAAAAAACTAACGATGTTAGCATGTTTAATAAATACCTTATTTATCAGGTCAAAACTTTATATATGTTAATAATGACATATAAACAAAAAGTTCATAGCATACACTAATATATTTTTTCTGGTATATAGACTATTATATTAAATGGCGGAGCTAGTAGGGGGGTTTTGGGGTGCCTTGCCACCCTCAACTAGGGATGACAATGGATCGGATATGGATCGGGTGATGCCATATCCACATCCATATCCATTTAATTTTTGCTCATCCATATCCATATACATATCCATTTAATTTCATTTCATCCGTCCATATCCATATCCGATGGATTAAGCGGATTAATGGATATCCGTTGGATATCAAATGAAATATTAATTTAACAACGATTTTATCCATTTAATACAGATTATGACAAATGTAAATATTTAATTTTTATGTTTTTGATTTGTTACACATGTTTTGATTGTAATTTGTTGCCGACTGTGAATTTAATTGAGGAAAATAAGTTATAATATAAGTAAATATACGTCGAAACTAATCTAAATATGCAACAATTTAATAATTGTGACTATCACAAACCTTATTTTCATTAATAGTTTAAGAATTTTGTAGGTTATATGTAAATGCATATCGATATGTAGATGTACATGCATATATTTTAATATGTATATGTTTATATAGATGTATTTCGGGTGATAATAGATATATTCATGGATGATAAATTGTCATCCATATCCGATCCACACAATATTTAGATCATCCATATCCATATCCATATCCATATCCGTTAATCGTCCATTTACATCATCCATATCCATTATAAATGGATCGGATCGGGTGGATGTCCATGGATGAAACATCCATTGCCATCCCTACCCTCAACTATTGTAGTGTAATTGGTAATCCATTGTGTTTTCAAGAAGAAAAATATAGTCGAGTTGTAGATCTGTACATATGGAGTGGAGTTTTGTTGCAGACTTGCAGGTAAGTTTTGTGAAGGGGATAACTTTTTAACATATTTTACATTTTGATCCCTCATCTAACATTCTACACTTCTTTTAACACCTTAAAATAATATAGGAGTAGTATTATAATCTTATGTTCTCCGTATATTCTTTCAAGAAAGTTTTAATTTTAAATATAAATATTTATTAAACTTAAACAATACAGCCTACTAATACGGAGTAACATATTAACATATATAATTTATATACATTGTTATGTTATTGTCATATACTATGTAGTAAACATACTTAGCTCAATAAAAAATGAAATTTGAATCCAAACTTGACTCATTTACTGGCCTGTTTTAATTGCACATATATTACTACCTAAAAACATATAAGGTTTGATTAAAAAAATATGTAAGTGCATACTTAATTTTAGATGTAAAAACTTTGAAGATTAATTTTATTAATAAGTTTTGTATACATTCAGATTGAATATACATTTTCCGTATTCATGAAAAATAAGCATGTTGCTACAGTGAACTTTTTATTATGCCAATTTACAACAAATTTAAGCCCCCCTCAATCGTTATTTCTGGCTCCGCCCCTAACTATATTGAAATAAAAATGAAAGTATATAGTTATTCGTTACTTTTAACTCTAGAAAAATAAGTATACTAGAAACCATAATAGAAAGCATGGTAACTTAGAAGCATAATCTGCATTAAGAACTGCAAATGAAGAAACATAATCTGTTGTAAGAAGAACGCCTGAGATTATGGTGGTATATCTGTTGTAAGAAGACTCGTGTGGGTGGGTGTTGTAGGTGGCAATGAAATAGTTTGGGAGGATGTGATGATTGCATTTAGGGTGCGTTTGATAAAACTGAATGATTTAGTGCTGAATGGTTCATAATCTGAATGGTTCAGAGCCTCTGAATAAAGTTTGCTCTGAATGAAAATAAGCTGTTTGATAATCATTTAGAACGAACGATATGAACCGAGTAAAACTACCTTATTAACATGTTACATTAATAAAAAATTTAATATACTTGTTAGTTAAGTGATCAGGATATGATTTCACGACAATATTATAGAAAATTTAGGCTCTTAATGGTTAAGAGAGTGTTTCTGCTCTGAATGGTTCAGAGCTTAATTCTGAACCATTCAGCACCATATGTCATTCAGAGGTCAGAAACAAACGCACTGAATGCTGAACGGTTCAGCATTCAGTGCTGAACCATTCCATTAAAAGGTAAACAAACGCACACTTAGTTATTTACATAGAATTTTTAATTTGTTTTTAAAAAGTGGTAGAAGTTTTTCATAGCTAAATGCGATCACTTGTTCGTTGTACCAAATCATAATATTTCAGGGGTTTGCTAATCTTACATAAAAATTGGAAAACACAGGAGTATTTCTTTTTTGTTTTAAGGAATTTTTCCCGGAAAACAATAAATAATTTGAATGCTTTTTCGGTTGTCTCCATTTTCATAGAAAATTTCCCAGAAAACAGTCTCATTTTCTACAACTAAACATACTTATATACCCGATATCTAAACTACGAAATGTAGAGAATGAAGTTTTAAAGGGTATTCAATAAGCATAAACACCGTACAACCATTAACTTTTGCACATTTGTCATAAAAAAATCATCATCAGGCAACACTTTTATTTATTCAATATATAAAACAGAGATTACAAATTAAGATAAGCTAAAGAATCTTAATCACCGTAATCTTGATTAGAAGTTGAAAGTTGCAAAATAAAACCTTGGATCAGATACTAGTAATGGTAAACACGGAACGTTCGGTGACGTGGCTGTAAAATGCAAACAGTTAATTGAATTAGGATAATAGCAATAACTATGAGAAGCATAATCCCTTTTATATCAGTTTTTGAAGGATCATCTTTAGAGCAACAGCAGCTTCCCATCTCCAAAGTTCTTCTGTTAATGTAAGTTTTTTGTTATTAAAAAAGAGTCGATACAAATGCAACTTGTGGTGTAAAATGACAAGAGAGTGACATTCAATTATTGAATAGTTCCAAAATAACTTTCTTTCTTTTTAAGGATCGAACATTGACATTGACAGGTCTAAATCGATTTTGATTGTTTTTTTTTTTTGACAGCGATTGGGAACACCCGGGGGGACTAAATCATCCGATGCGATCATCTCCCGTTTCGACTATGCCGATGCAGCGATAATAACCCCGCCCCCATCGCTGCCCGGGAGGAAACCTTGAAACCGATCCAAGGGCATGGTATGTTTTGAATAAAGATGTTTCAAGATGTTTACTTAGCGATGTTAACCCGAGGTCAAGAAAGAAGACGAATGAGGCCTCCACTTCGGATGCTTATAAGCTAAAAGACAACATTGATGACTTGGATTACGGGGACGCAATTCAAAACTCGTTTATGGGCCCTCAAGATGGAAGAGATGGTGGCACATCGGCTAAGAGAGGTAACATGTTCATGGAGGCTTTCACTACTTTCGATGATATGATGACACAGTTGGCCGAGGAGAGCGCACCGGGTGATGGTTCCACTAATGTGTTATCTTACAATATTGAGAATTGGGTCGGAAAGAATTCTTTGAAAGAGACGGCCAATGGAAAATTAAAAAGGGCGGGCCCTTGAGGTTGATTGTTGTGGTCCGTTTTCTATTCTTCGGATTGTGACGACCCGGAAATTTCCGATCAAATTTAAACTTAATCTTTATATGTTCCGACACGATAAGCAAGTCTATAACGTTGAGTCTTGAAAACTTTGAAACCATGTTAACATATTCAATTACCATTCGACTATTCCCGACGATTCACGAACATTTGTTTGTAAATAATATGTATATATACATATATAAATATAAATATAAGTGTATACATAATATTTTGAATTAATAAAATACAATTGACACAATAGAATTAAATAAAATAAAATATTAGATATTAAAGATCTAAGTATATATATATATATATATAAGTTTATATAATGAATATAAATAATAAAATACAATACAATCATCAGAGTTAAAAATGTAAACAGATAAAAAAGTTATTATTAAAATGAATACGATCTCTATACTTAATGAATGAGTGTATGTACAGTTTAATATATTAAAATGTATAATATTAAATGTTCTTTATATGATATATATATATATATATATATATACATTGTACAAATACTAAATAATTAATAATATGTAATATTAATATATAAAATTTAATTACAAATTAACATAGATATTAAGGTAATATTATTATTACTTATCGTATTACTATAGTATTATTATTGTTGTAAGGTTATGATTATCAAAATAAAAATTTTATTATAAGATTTATTAAAAGTATAATTTAATTGTAATTTGAGTGTCATTTTTAATTTCATTATTAACATTGTTATTAATATTTATTCATTATCATTATTAATATAAGTACTATTTTGTTATCATTATTAAAATCCTTATTATTAATTCTACTATATTATTATTCTGGTTATTATTATTTCCATTATTATTAATATTAGTATTTTTTTATATATTATTAACTGTAATTTTTATATATATTTATATTATATAAATCGGTTATAAAATAATATATTTATATTAGCTGTTTTAGTTTTTTTAAATATATATATATATATATATATATATATATATATATATATATATATATATATATATATATATATATATATATATATATATATATATATATATATATATATACACGCGTATGAATCAGCATCTGATATAAATCCAATCCAGTACAAATTGTTAGATATCAAATTCAATCAAGGATTTCAAAGCTGTTAGCCATCCCTATCCAAGTTATATTTTATTTTCCTGATTTAAAAGCTCATGTCCTTTATGTCGGATTCTGTTAGATGTCGAATTCAAGTGTCCAATACAAATAATTGTGATCAAATTGTGTTACTGCATCATTCTAATTTCACTCTATATACTTCACTCGCTGCAATTCGTAAAAAATAAAATAAAAAATAACAGTAATGCTGCTCTGTTCGTTATGTTTTTTTTTATCAATCCCTCAAATTTCAAATAAATTCCTAAATGTATAATTGTAGCCTGGTTATGAATCCTTCGAACAAACTTTCTGTAAAATTTCAACTCCCAAATCTTTTTATCGAGCATTAATTTTTAGGTCAAAGGTAAATTTTAAAAAAGTCAACTTCGTGTTCATTACAAAATTCGTAAATGTTTGGATGTTTCCAGTCAAATTGAAGGTACAGAAAGTTTCCATGAGTGATTTAGAACTTATTTCATTTAGGATTCATGAGCTAAAACGTCCTTAAATTGAAAATCAATTATTTCTTTTTCTTGTGTCACGAACAGGTTACCAGGTTACTTTCTGTTTTTATATTTTTTTATTTTATTTGTTTAGTTTAAAAAAAAGTATCCAACTCTAATTATTTATAATCCGATTTCAAGCCTTAAATCTTGATTAGGAATTCGTCACCTGAATATGATAATCCTGGTCGATTTGTTTTTATGAAAAATATGGGAACAGAAGGGTACGAGTTATATACATATAAGTTTGGATATAAAACAGAAAAGTAGCAGAGTGAATGGTTTAGAGTATTTTCGATTTAACGAGAGGTCCCGGGTTCGATCCTCACCGGGTGCATTCTTTTTATTAGAGGCTTTTAAAGGTAGTCTTTTTTAAAAAAATTATTATTATTATTATTATTATTATTATTATTATTATTATTATTATCATTATTATTATTATTATTATTATTATTGTTATTATGATTATTATTCTATTGTTATTGTTATTGCTATTATTAATAATTACAATTGTTATTATACATACTAAGATTAATAATATAACTAGTATTATTATTATTAATATCATTATCATTATCATTACTAGATTTATCACTAAATATTATTAGTATCATCATTAATATTAGTATTAGTTTAAGTATGATTTATATAATTATTACTACTAATTTTATCATTTTAAGTATCATTATTAATATTATGATTAATTATTATTATTGCTGATACTGTTAGTGTTATAGTTATTAGTAATAATATCACATTTAAATTTATAAGTATTAGACATGTTATTAACATTAGTATTACTAAGATTATTATAAACTGTATCATTTAAGTATTATTATTTTTAGTATTATCAATAATATTAACATTAAGATTTTATTGAAAATAAAAGTTAAGGATATTATTAAGATTATAAATATGTATTAATCGTATAACAATTTGTATATAAATATTCATAAATGACAAGTTAGATATTTTTAAAATAATACTAATATTAGATAAATATAACTACATATATTAAACATTTTAGATATATACACAAAACTAAATAAGTATAATATATAATTTCAGATATAATATATAAATTTGTTCGATTACGATTATATATTTTAATATTGTCACACCCTCCAAAATGGACCAGGGGTAATTGTTACCAATCATATCATAACACAGTTGTATAAACGAGAACGACTCTATATGAGACTTTTTAAATAAAACCTTTGTTAATAAAACAGCGGAAGCAGTAATACATGTTTACATTATTATTAAAACGTAAAATAAATATTTATGAACTAAAATATAATATGCGATGTGGACTCCATGCAAGCATCAAATCTATCATCACAAAGTTGCAAACAGCTAGCTCAATCATCACCTGAGATAAAACATGCTTAAAGTGTCAACCAAAAAGGTTGAGTGAAATTCACAGGTTTATAAATAATATCCAAAGTTTTAGACCACAAGATTTAGTTTAAAGTTGATTGATATAGAAATATAAATCTAAAAGTGTTGCTGCATTTTGTAATATCGCTACTAAACAAGTTTACCCTATGACACCTTGTACTGTCAGTGTCGTGGAATCATTATTATGTAACCAAAGACCAACGGTCGAATGGTTAGAGACATTACTCTCAATAGGCCTATTCACAATAATTAAGTTTGCATTTAAACATAGTAATTAACGATATTACGGTAGGGATTTAGCATGAATCAAAGCATGACAGCATAGTTAACAATTTAGTACTTGTGTCTAAGCGTAAAACAGTTATAAAGCAAGCATGTGTCTCACCCCAAAAGTTATAAAACAGTTATGAAACAGTAAAAAGTGGGGCTATGAAGTTCACCTCAGTAGCACAAAAGAGTATTCCACGAAAGAATTGAACAGAAGGACGTGGCCGAGATCTCAACCTAGAGATAGAACGTATGATCAGACATTGCCTAATAGACAATAGTATATAGTACTATATTGATAGTAATGGTTCACTAAAGAATTTCCATTTTCGGAAGGTTACTATTTATGGAAAGTTTCCACTTATAGTAATTTTCCAATTTTAGAAAGTTCGGGTTAATCTTTAGCAAGACGTTGTATAACTTTACTCAAACTTCGTTGCTATCAAATAAGTCAGGAATGCTCAGATGTAACCGGGGGCCCAGGACTCTTGACCAGAATCTAAGTCATGGCATTCGAGATCCACATGCTTACTCATAAATGGCAACCTAGACATCATTCACTTACGACCGTGAGTAGCGATGAAGTTCACATAAATTGTACATTATCTTTGATTAACCTTCACTTTAGGTTTATATGTTATTATATATGTTATATTATATTTATTAATGTATTAACAATTTGATTATCTTATATTATATACTATAAGTTATTATTATTAAATTAGTATAGTTATAAAATAAGTGTTTATTAATAATGTATTGTTATTAACTTACATTATAAGCATTATACTTTATTATATAGTATACTTAGTTATTAACCGTAAGTTATAATAATAATAATATTAATTTAGTATATGTAATATACTTATGTTAATCGAAAATCATACTAATATATGTTAATTCGAATATTAATTCATTAAATATTATATTTATAATTTTTATAAACTTAGTTAATTATACAATTCAGTAGGATATTTTATAAAAATAATTTTATCAAGTTTTTGTATTTATTTCCCACTTTTCTTTATATATATACTCGGTTTATATTAATCAAATTTAATTAGGTAATAAATATTAAATCGACCTAAATAAATAATTTTATATTTTTTACAGGTTCTATATTATGTAAAAATGTTATAAAAATTATTAAATCAAATTTTATATCAAAATATTATTTATTTAATGTTTTCTAATTATTTAACCATTGTAATCGGCCTATAATTAAATAAATAGTAAAAATAATTTAAAAATAATTTTTATATTTTTTAAAGTATCTAGTGATGCTACTAATCATATAAAAATTTTATAAAAATATTTAATACACGTTTGTATTTATTTTGTATTTTCTTTATTATTTCTCTCGGTTTAGAATAATGCAAAAGTAAATTCTTTTTAAATACTAATCGTCCTATTTATTTAATTTTTATAATTTTCACTTGTTTATAAAAGTATAATAATCTCAAAAAAAATTTATAATTATTTTTATTACTGTTTAATATTTTATTACGAATTTTATATTGTTTTTATGTTTAAATACTACATAATTCGTATTTAATTATAAATAATATTCCATAAATTATCAAAATTATTTTTATACATCATAATACTTATAATACTAATTATAACATGTAAAAATAATTTATATATATTAAATTCGAATTTTTAAAGAATATACAAAAAAATAAAATCAATTCGATAAAAAATATAGAAAATATTTCAAGTACTTTCCCAAATTTGTGAGAGAGTTTTTCCAAAGATTTGATACAAGTTTTTATGAAATAAAAGTGGGTATTTATAGGAAAAAAAATGGTTGGTGAAAAGAAAAAATATAAATAAAATAAAGGTGTCAATTTTGACAAAAAAATAAAAACATGTTAAAAATGTTTTTAATAAGTTTTTATTTTTGAAAATATTTAGTCAAAATTCATGGGCTCATTATTTAATTTATAAAAAAATCTCTTTTTTTTATAAGCTAAATATATATATATATATATATATATATATATATATATATATACATAATGATTAAAATAACTTATCATTTAATTAATAATTATGTTTCATATAGTTTTAAATATAATACACATTAATATTAATATTAACTAAAGTTATTTTATATAATTAGTGTAAACTTTAGTTAACAAAAAGTGTCGACTAAAAATAAATATTTGATCAATGTCAAATTTATTTATATATTACGTATGGATAACAACCCTATAGTCAAATTAGTCAATTCAGGTATGGAAATATGAGGGTTGTTATAGTACCTACCCGTTAAAAGAAATTTCGTTCCGAAATTTAGTTGTTGCCATTAATCGGTGTTGTTCATACATAGACGAGGATATTTACGTTTTATTTGATTTTCACTTTCCCATGTATGCTCGGGGCCTTGCGTGAATTCCAACGGATAGAATATTGTTCTGTTTAAAGAATTAAAATCATACAAACCATAATTTCTACAAGTTCTTCTACGAAGTGCATTTTATTATTAATGCAGAGATCATTCTAAATGATGATGTTATACAAGTCATTTCAGTAAATTGGATATATAAAATGTGTTATGAATAATATCGAGCTCATTTAAACCTTGAGCGTTTATGCCACCACGCTAGGGTAGACAAAATAGAGAGGAGTTCATGAAAATCATAGTCGTGAAATTTGATAGAGATTCTCATTTTTTACAACAAGAATGATGAATATGAGTTGAAAATATTGTTTTATCAACATTGAGTAATATGGATAAAATGATTCGATTATAGGAAGAGTATAAATGAAGTTATCTTAAAAGTTTGAAATAAGGAAATATCAGTTTGCCTTAACTTTTGACATAATTAAAGGTGATTTCCGGAATTCAAGGGATTTAAAAGAAATCTTTATAATTTGTATAAGATTTGATTCTCCGGTAATTAAGGAAATTAAAATTGCCTTGATTGTTGTGTCTAGAATTTTGCTATAAATTAGCTTCTTCTGTTTCATTATCTTCACCACTTCTATACTTTCTTTCTCGATTCATACTTCCAAAGATTGTAAAAATGCTCCATCCAGTTCTTATCCTGGATATTTTTCTGACTATCGTTTCTGTCATTCTTCTTTTTCATTTACCCCCAGAGGAATCTGTTTACTTCTACAATTACCTTGGGGTTATAGTGTTTTTAATTCTCCCGTGTCTTTATGTTGCTATACGCATTGATATACACTGTTTGTAATTTTCGTGTTGTTATCGGGCTTTATATTTTCCCTTATATGTCGGAGCTTTATGCTTTTGTTTCTTCTTCCCGACTTCAAGTCAAACGAATAATGGTCCAGAACTCGTAGGTATGAAATTTCGAATGATCATAATTTATAAAGTAGAAAGGAAAGATAATAGCACGATTTGATTTGTCAAATTACCAGAATATTCGGAAAAGACCGAATCATCAAGAAAAATATTTTCTTGATATGTTTAGAGGTTAAATAGAATGTAAGAGTCGTGTAACATGGCGAATGGTGATTTATACAGTCTATGAATCATCATCTTCCATTAAAAATTTAGCATGACTTACTGTAATATAATCACGTTGGTCTGACGTCATTATATTATACTAACTCATATTTCAATTCCCAACACTTCTTCAAATCATTCATAATTTAAACTTGAATTTTACAGAATATAGAAACTAATACAGTTTCCTTTATGATGTGATAAAGATATCGCAAAGAGATAATTAATTGCGGACAAGAATCATTATGATGATATCATCAGAAATATAGAGGATATTTATGACGATATTTTGGAATTTCTAAGTTCGAAAGTTGATGAAGAAAAATTTTCCGCAAGCTTTTAACATGACTTCGGTGCAAGATATTCTCTAAAGAATTCATCGGATCCAGAATTACCTGGATTCTTTGAATATAGGGTTTGGTCCCTGTATTTGTCCTTGGTCTCCTCCATGGTTAGCTCAATCCGTTTTTCAGTTCCAAATTTTCTTTTGAGCTTTTCCAACGTACCATTCTTTTTTATAAAACTTTTGGCCATTGAGACCATCTACAATTTTGCTGTTTCCTCTGCATTTAATGCAGCCATATTTGAATCATTGGTTATCAATCCGAGATGGTTTCAAGAAATTTCATTTTTAGATGATTAAACGCTGATTGTAATCGTCAACGGATCTAATGGTTGATGAATAGGCGTTGTTGATTTCAAAAGAAATGAACGATAATTTCAGTGGTTTGATGTGATAATTCATCATAGAATACGAATGAATATAATTCATGAATGTAGTAATTTTTTTAGAAGGATAACACATGCTAAAGCTTTACTTGGATTCTGATATGTTAAAATTAGAATAGATAATTGAATTTGTATGAAGATGGTTGTTCTTTTTAGTGAACGGATACATATATCTTGTGGATGTATAGTTACTGATTATTGAATCAGAATTTGTAGAATGTACGGTGTAACATATTAATGTGAAATCTAAATATTTCTCAGGTATTACCTACCCGTTAAAATATTTTCATAATTAACAGTTTGTACAAAAGAATTACAATATTTATGAAGATATACGTTCATATATGTATTCTTCAGATAGGTTTAATGAGTAATATAATATTAAACTCATTTAATTTGCTGTTGAAACGAGCGTAAATAATCTCCAAAATCTTAGAGATTTTATAATTGTCGCGAAATATTTCGCTAATGAAGTTATGATTCAATAGTTCATCGTTCATTGTCATAGATATACCTTGGTGTATGATGTTGGTGATCGTGTAATCCTTGTGAAATTCACAAGACACGAATAATGTTTTTCTAAAAAGTTTCGAGTATATCAAAAATGGAAGTATACAATCAATCTTGTATTTGAGTAATACACTTGGTTTATTATGAAACGGAGTTTATTGTGTTGAAGCAGTGATTAACGATTGTTAAGTCATTAACAAAGGATATACATCATAGCATATTGTGATATGAATTAACCAAGTAGTACATACTAGTTAAGATTCACACGTAATAGCTTAGTACGAAAAGATTTATTATTGTTTCAATCCATATATATAAAGTATACATATATAGTTCTTCAGGAAGAATGAGTCAATACATCTTAACTCATTATTACTAATATTCCTTGGTATCTATGGAGCGTATGATGTTGATGTTCAAGGTACTGAGTGTGATGTTGAGGCATGGGATGCGGATGTTGTTGTTGGTGAAACTGATACTGTTGGTGGTGATGCTGATGGTACTGGTTATGCTGCTGGTGCTGCTGCTGGTGTTCGTAGGTTTTGCACCATATTCTCCAGAGCCACCACTCGAGCGCGAAGCTCGTTGACTTCTTCTATTATTCCGGGATGATTGGCGGTTCGGACAAGTGGATGAATAAGATCTAGAATTTTAGATATTATATATTCGTGACTGGATATCCTGGAAATGACGGTGAAAATAGTGTTCTGAACGGGTTCGCCGGTAAGTGCTTCAGGTTCTTCACCAAGAGGTGAATTCTGCTGGTGGAAGGGATTACCTTCTTCTTGTCTCCATTGATTAAGTTTACTACGAACCCATCCCCAATTCATCCAAAATAGATGATGGCTGATTGGTTCATTTGTTCCGGTTACGCTGCCATTGGAGCTCGAGGAATCGGTTGAGAAATCCATATTATGTGATTTGAATTAGGGTATGATATGAGATTAGTGTTGAGTACTGGATGATATATTTATCTCCTTGAATATGTATATGTAGCAAAAAGACTTCCATAATTTACGGAGGAAATTTAGGAAAAGTGTTAGACAAAGATTATTGGGATAGATACGATAAGATATAATAAGATATGATGTGTCTATACTCTAATAATGGTAGTATGACGTGTCTAGATGATAAGTATGTAATCTGATAATCTTTTGATTAAAGATTTTTAATTCGTAATGTCCTATTCAGGTCCAGGGGCTTGAGCTATAGGATCCTTTAAATCAGTAATCCAAATGCTTTCTATTCTATAGTTTCGTAGACGTCATCCGTCAGGAAAATTCAATGATCAAAACAACAAGAAAGCAAAGAAAGTAATGAATATGAATAGTGATGACATTATAATGTCTTTGAGATTCTCGATAACTCAATAACATTTTCTGGTTCGCAAATCGATGCATAAGGCATATAGGTACGTGATATAACAGGGAGTTATATACGTTTGAGTATGAATAGTAACAAATATAGGAGTTTCAAAATTCATGGATAATATTTCATGTAATACATATGTAATACACAAACCATGATAGATGACTTAGGAATGTCAAGAATTTCAGAAATCGTAGTGTCGCATTTAAACGCGATGGCGTAATTGGATAGTACTTAGAAAAGTGAACAGAGTTCTTAGATTGACTTGGCATTCTAAGATAAGTAAAGTTTCTAAAGTATAGTGTAGCATTTAACAATTAAAGGCAACAATTAAAGGCACTATAGTCAAGGAAAGTTGTAGTCCTACATTGCTAAGGTACCTAATTGTATAAGGCACACTTAAAATGCAATCCTGGTTCTCTACAACAGCACTGCTCTGATACCAATCTGTCACACCCCCCAAAATGGACCAGGGGTAATTGTGACCAATCATATCATAACACAGTTGTATAAACGAGAACGACTCTATATGAGACTTTTTAAATAAAACCTTTGTTAATAAAACAGCGGAAGCAGTAATACATGTTTACATTATTATTAAAACGTAAAATAAATGTTTATGAACTAAAATATAATATGCGATGTGGACTCCATGAAAGCATCAAATCTATCATCACAAAGTTGCAAACAGCTAGCTCAATCATCACCTGAGACAAAACATGCTTAAAGTGTCAACCAAAAAGGTTGAGTGAAATTCACAGGTTTATAAATAATATTCAAAGTTATAGACCACAAGATTTAGTTTAAAGTTGATTGATATAGAAATATCAATCTAAAAGTGTTGCTGCATTTTGTAATATCACTACTAAACAAGTTTACCCTATGACACCTTGTACTGTCAGTGTCGTGGAATCATTATTATGTAACCAAAGACCAACGGTCGAATGGTTAGAGACGTTACTCTCAATAGGCCTATTCACAATAATTAAGTTTGCATTTAAACATAGCAATTAACGATATTACAGTAGGGATTTAGCATGAATCAAAGCATGACAGCATAGTTAACAATTTAGTACTTGTGTCTAAGCGTAAAACAGTTATAAAGCAAGCATGTGTCTCAACCCAAAAGTTATAAAACAGTTATGAAACAGTAAAAAGTGGGGCTATGAAGTTCACCTTAGTAGCACAAAAGAGTATTTCACGAAAGAATTGAACGGAAGGACGTGACCGAGATCTCAACCTAGAGATAGAACGTATGATCAGACATTGCCTAACAGACAATAGTATATAGTACTATATTGATAGTAATGGTTCACTAAAGAATTTCCATTTTCGGAAGGTTACTATTTATGGAAAGTTTCCACTTATAGTAATTTTCCAATTTTAGAAAGTTCGGGTTAATCTTTAGCAAGACGTATAACTTTACTCAAACTTCGTTGCTATCAAATAAGTCAGGAATGACCAAATGTAACCGGGGGCCCAGGACTCTTGACCAGAATCTAAGTCATGGCATTCGAGATCCACAAGCTTACCCATAAATGGCAACCTAGACATCATTCACTTACGACCGTGAGTAGCGATGAAGTTCACATGAATTGTACATTATCTTTGATTAACCTTCACTTTAGGTTTATATGTTATTATATATGTTATATTATATTTATTAATGTATTAACAATTTAATTATCTTATATTATATGCCATAAGTTATTATTATTAAATTAGTATAGTTATAAAATAAGTGTTTATTAATAATGTATTATTATTAACTTACATTATAAGCATTATACTTTATTATATAGTATACTTAGTTATTAACCGTAAGTTATAATAATAATATTAATTTAGTATATGTAATATAATTATGTTAATCGAAAATCATACTAATATATGTTAATTCGAATATTAATTCATTAAATATTATATTTATAATTTTTATAAACTTAGTTAATTATACAATTCATTAGGATATTTTATAAAAATAATTTTATCAAGTTTTTGTATTTATTTCCCACTTTTCTTTATATATATACTCGGTTTATATTAATCAAATTTAATTAGGTAATAAATATTAAATCGACCTAAATAAATAATTTTATATTTTTTATAGGTTTTATATTATGTAAAAATGTTATAAAAATTATTAAATCAAATTTTATATCAAAAAATTATTTATTAATATTTTATAATTATTTAACCATTGTAATCGGCCTATAATTAAATAAATAGGAAAAATAGTTTAAAATTAATTTTTATATTTTTTTAAAGTATCTAGTGATGCTACTAATCATATAAAAATTTTATAAAAATATTTAATACACGTTTGTATTTATTTTATATTTTCTTTTTTATTTCTCTCGGTTTAGAATAATGCAAAATTAAATTCTTTTTAAATACTAATCATCCCATTTATTTAATTTTTATAATTTTAACTTGTTTATAAAAAAAAATTTATAATTATTTTTATTACTGTTTAATATTTTATTACGAATTTTATATTGTTTTTATGTTTAAATATTACATAATTCGTATTTAATTATAAATAATATTCCATAAATTATCAAAATTATTTTTATACATCATAATACTTATAATACTAATTATAACATGTAATAATAATTTATATATATTAAATTCAAATTTTTAAAGAATATACAAAAAAATAAAAGCAATTCGATAAAAAATATAGAAAATATCTCATGTACTTTTCCAAGTTTGTGAGAGAGTTTTTCCAAAGATTTGATACAAGTTTTTATGAAATGAAAGTGGGTATTTATAGGAAAAAAATGGTTGGTGAAAAGAAAAAATATAAATAAAATAAAGGTGTCAATTTTGACAAAAAATAAAAACATGTTAAAAATGTTTTTAATAAGTTTTTATTTTTGAAAATATTTAGTCAAAATTCATGGGCTCATTATTTAATTTATAAAAAAATCTCTTTTTTTATAAGCTAAAAATATATATATAATGATTAAAATAACTTATCATTTAATTAATAATTATGTTTCATATAGTTTTAAATATAATACGCATTAATATTAATATTAACTAAAGTTATTTTATATAATCAGTGTAAACTTTAGTTAACAAAAAGTGTCGACTAAAAATAAATATTTGATCAATGTCAAATTTAATTATATATTACGTATGGATAACAACCCTATAGTCAAATTAGTCAATTCAGGTATGGAAATATGAGGGTTGTTATGAATATATATACAAATGATATAGGTTCGTGAATCCAAGGCCAATCCTGCATTGTTCAATATCGTCATATGTATTTTTACTAAAAAATACAGTATTATGAGTTTCATTTGCTCCCTTTTAAATGCTTTTGCAATATATATTTTTGGGACTGAGAATACATGCGCTGCTTTTATAACTGTTTTACGAAATAGACACAAGTACTTAAAACTACATTTTATGGTTGGATTATTATACCGAATATCGCTCCTTCAAGTCTGGTAACCTAAGAATTAGGAAAATGGCCCCTAATTGACGCGAATCCTAATGATAGATCTATGGGCCTAACAAACCCCATTCTGGAATTTGGAATGCTTTAGTACTTCGATTTAAATGGTGATTGCGATTGCCAATATTATGGCATACTTGCGAGTATGCGGGGGATATTCTATATGCATTATGTTAATATCAGTTACCAGGTGTTCATCAAACGAATGAATTTTTATACACTTGCGAGTGTAAGGTTGTTTATGAAAAATGAAATCTTGTGGTCTATTAAAATTATGGAAATGATTGATTATGATAAACTAATGAACTCACCAACCTTTTGGTTGACACTTTAAAGCATGTTTATTCTCAGGTATGAAAGAAATCTTCCGCTGTGCATTTGCTCATTTTAGAGATATTACTTGGAGTCATTCATGACATATTTCAAAAGACGTTGCATTCGAGTCATTGAGTTCATCAAGATTATTATTAAGTCAATTATTAGTTGAATATATTATGAAATGGTATGCATGCCGTCAACTTTCGATGTAATGAAAGTTTGTCTTTTAAAAACGAATGCAATGTTTGTAAAATGTATCATATAGAGGTCAAGTACCTCGCGATGTAACCAAATATAATGTATTCGTCCAGATGGATTAGGACGGGTCATGAAAGTTGGTATCAGAGCTGGTTTAAGTTGTGTCGTCGACTTAATCGTAGAGGGGGTTCTCACAGTGTTACCTGTGACGAAGCATTGGATCTTACCCCTCGCGGTCCGAATATGGTTGGCTTTGCCGAGATGCATGGTCGTAAAATCAGTGTCTGAGGTATACTCAGTGGTCACCAGGAGGTTAGCTGGGAAGGCACTGAGTGGGATGCGTCCCCACATATGAAAGTTGATATCAGAGCGGTGGTCTTAGCGAACCAGGTCTTGCATTAGTGTGTCTAACTGATAGTTGTTTAGATGCATTAGTGGGTCTGGACTTCGACTGTGTCTGCATGTCAAAAGTTTTTCTTATCAGTTTTTGTCGAAAATCATCTACTTATCATCCTTAAGAAATTACCTGCTTATCATTCTTAGTCTAGACACATCTTACTGCATTGATTGCATGAATAGTGTATAGACAAATTCATATCTTAGCGTATCTGCTAATCCATATCTTAGCGTATCTGTTACTGTAGACTTTATCTGACATGTTTCCTTAATTCCCTCCGTAATCTACTGGATCTTTTGTACTATGTATAGGTATTCTATGTAATTAGAATATCATCCGATATCCGAAAATCATTTCATATTGAAAAACCCTTTACTCAATCATACGAAATGGAACTCGCCACTAGTTCAAGTTCCTCGGATTCTGACAGCTATTCTGATATGGAAACACACTTGAGCTCCGAAAGCAGTATAACCGGAATGGATCAATAAATCAACCATCACCAATTCTGGATGAATTAAGGATGGGTTCGTAGTCGACTTAATCAATGGAGACACGAAGAAGGCGATCCCTTCCACCAACCGAATTCACCTCTTGGTGAAAAACCCGAAGCACTTATCGACGAACCTATCCGAAACACCATTTTCAGCCTCATTTCCAGAATAGCTCGACATGATTATATTCTATCCACAATTCTAAACCTTATTCATCCGCTCATTCCGACCGACAATCATCCCAGAGTAATACAAGAAGTCAATGAACTTCGCGCTCGAGTAATCAATTTGGAGAATATGGTGCAAAACGTACCAGCTTCAGCAACATCACCGGCATCAACAGTACCACCACCAACATAAGTTTCAACATCACATGCCCAATATCTCATTCTGTACCTCGAGTATAATCATCGTTCTACGAATCATTCTACATTATTTATCTTCGTTCGACATGGCGATTATATAATCTTTAATGTTTTAGAGATTATATATTCTTATTCTAACGGTAAATCAAATGAGTCTAATATCATATTGACTCATTAAATCCATGATTACATTCGAGGAAAATATATATGCAAGTATATTTTTATAAAGATTGTAATTAAAAATTCTTTTGTACAAACTGTTAATGGTGAAAATATTTTAACGGGTAGGTAATACCCTAGAAATATTTAGATTTCACATTAATAAGTTACACTGCACATTCTTCGAATCTGATTCAATAGTTATTTAATATCCTACTTACAACCACAGAAGTACGAATCCGTTCATCACAGAATAACCATTTTCATTCAATTTCATATTTGGATTTTGACTTATCAGAATCCAACAAGTGGCATAATGAAGAAAACATTGGACAAAATAAAATTTGTTAGAGACAAACAAATTAACTATGAGAAAATTTTTGTTAAGAATCCACGCTAACTGTTCCTAGCTAACTGTTCCTAGCTAACTGATTACATTTTATTTATCGCAATTTATTTATCGCAATTTATATTCTCGCAATTTTATTTATCATCATTTAATTTCTGTTATTTATTTTACGCACTTTAAATATCGGGACACGTGTACAAGGTTTTGACATATCATATCGACGCATCTATATATATTATTTGGAATAACCATAAACACTCTATATGCAGTAATGATAGAGATGGCTATACAGGGTTGAGGTTGATTCTATAATAATATATATACTTTGAGTGGTGATCGAGTCTGAGACATGTACACAGGTCACGATACGTATTAATTAATTCGAATATTATATATTAAACTATATATGAATTATTGGACTGCTAACTGTAGACTACCAATATTGGACAATTAAAATGAATTAAAATATTGATTATAACCTATGAAACTAAACATTTCTTCAAGTTTGTCACTTGATTTCACCTTAAACTTCATTTGTATCTTGATGATTACAATCTGCGTTTAAACCTTTCATGATTCTTGAAAACACCTCAATCGAGAGGATGAACCAACCGCACTTCATCTACGGAAGAAAAGATTGATGCATATAGTTATGCACTTGAAAACACTCGGAACCTGAGTAAACGTTTAACACGTATCCGTGATAGCTCCTTTGGCGTTGTTATTACCAAAAATAATTTTACAATCCCTCTCCAAATTAGCCAATTTTGTCACAGCTCCAGCAAATCAACTTCGACTTTTCGTTCGAAACAACCTTATTATAATCTTGATATATATGCGTGCTCTTTTATTGTTACCGAGGAACCTTTTATATTCCACCATATTACCATCAACGTTTAATCATCTAAAAACACAATTCTATTGAAACCATCTCGGATTGATAACTAATGATTCAGATATAGTAGCATTAAATGCAGAGAAAATAGCAAAATTATAGATAGTTTAAATGGCCAAGAGTTTAATGATAAAGAATGGAGTGTTGGGAACGCTCGATAGAAAATTTGGTACTGAAAAATGAATTGAGCTAACCATGAAGACGATCAAGGACAAATACAATGACCATACCCTATATTCAAAGAATCCAGGTAATTCTGGATCCGTTGAAATCTTTAGAGAATATCTTGCTCCGAAGTCATGTTAAAATCTTGCGAAAATTTTTTCTTAATCAACCTTCGAACTTGGAAATTCCAAAATATCATCATAAATATCTTCGATATTTCTGAGGATATTTTCATAAATATTCTCGTCCGAAATTATATACCTGTTCGTGCTTCCTGTGTTTCATTATATTGGAAACTTCTGTAAATTTGAAGTTTAATTTATGAATGAATTCTAGAGAAATGTAAAGAAATTGATGCATGAGTTAGTATAATATAATGACCCTTGATCAACATGATTATATTACAGTAAGTCATGCTGAGTTTCTAATGGGACATGATGATTCACAGATCATAACGTCATCATGTGCCATGTTACATAACTCTTTCATTCTGCATAACTTCTGAACATATCGAGAAAGTATACTCTTGATAGATCTATTCTCCGTGATGCTGGAAATTTGACAAATCAAATCGTGCTATTACGTTCTTTCTTGTTTAGAACATGAAGTTCATTCGAAACTCCATACTTACGAATTCTGGACCATTACTCGCTTTACTAGAGGTCGAGAAGAGAATAAAAAGGCAAAGAGCTCCACAATATAAGAGAAAATATAAAGCCCAATAACAACACGGAGATTACAAACCGTGGATATTAATACAAATAGCAATATAAAGACACAATAGAATTAAGAATAGTATCATCCCAAGGTAATAGTAGAAGTAAACAGATTCTTCTGGTGGAAGATTGAAAAGAAGGATGACAGAAATGATAATTAGAAAAATATCAAGGATTAGAACGGGATTAAGCATTTTTACAATCTTTTGGATGTAAGAACTAAGAAAGAAAGTATAGGAATTGTGAGAATAATGGAACGGAAGAGCTTAATTTATAATGAAAATATCAGACAGAGTAATCGAGGCAGATCACCGTATTTAATTATAGAGATCTTAATTTTCTTATTCGCCGAAGAACCAAATCTTTTAGATTTCGAAGATTTTCTTTAATCTCTTGAATTCTGGAATTCAACCCTGACTACATCAAAAGATAAGACGCACCTTATTTTCTAAATTCAAACGTGACTACGTCAAAAGTTAAGACAAATCTTTATTATCTCATTTCAGTTCACTATTTTGTGATAGCATTACTCGTACTCTTCGAATAATCGAATTATTTTACCTATATTACACAATGGTGATAAAATTTTATTTTATCAATTCATATTCGTCATGAAAACATTTTTATTGTTAGCCATGACGACCTCGATCAAATTTCGGGACGAAATTTCTTTAACGGGTAGGTACTGTGACGACCCGAAAATTTTCGATCAAATTTAAACTTAATCTTTATATGTTCTGACCCGATAAGCAATGAAACAACCCAATCCGTATTCCATACGATAATTTTTTTTTTTTTTATAATACACATTTATGCGCCAATTAAATATGTAAACCATTCCACAAGTTCCATTTAAACGTACATCAATTTAAATGTTTACAAAAGGCACGAAAGCCATTAATTAAGTTTAATACAAGTTTGACCCACTACAAGGATAGTTTATAATCCAAACGACCTCGAGCATGGTTTGGGGCTAAACTACCCAAAACATTAGGCCAACTTCAAAAGCTAACACCAAAAGCACCCCCGACAACATAAGCGGGAGACCACTAGTCCAAACGTATGCCCTTACCCTTGTTCAAGCCGGAACCTATAAAATGGTAAACAACGAGAGGGTAAGCAAGGCTTAGTGAGTGCAACAATTATACATACATATATATAACCTACTTACTTGCAAACACTTACCAAATCTGCATACATACTAGTTACCTAATTAGCATACCCTTCACATGTATAATGCTAAGTATCACGATAACAAGGCTAGTATAACAATAGCTTATAACACAACAATACAATATGCTAAAACACAAGTATAACGATGATGTTCACAACATCCGTAGTACTCAAGATCTCAAGGCTAGCCCAACGAATGGTATCGTCAACATCGAACTTAAATCCCATTCGCCTATATTAATGTGGTATCGTCAACACCGAACTTTAAACCCACAT
Organism: Rutidosis leptorrhynchoides; assembly: GCF_046630445.1. Taxonomy (NCBI): domain Eukaryota; kingdom Viridiplantae; phylum Streptophyta; class Magnoliopsida; order Asterales; family Asteraceae; genus Rutidosis; species Rutidosis leptorrhynchoides. Next base: position 399,818,442 of record NC_092338.1, read on the forward strand.
ATGAGGCATCGTCAACAACAAACTTTAAACCCTCATCAACGTCACTACAATAATCGTATGGCATCGTCAACATCGAACTTTAATTCCATACGTATGAGGTATCGTCAACAATGAACTTTAAACCCTCATCAACAACACAAATATACACTAGGGTATGGTATCGTCAACATCGAACTTTAACCCATACCCCACAAGCAAATAAATCATATACATGCATATATAATTATTCCACTCACCTTATCACAAGGATGATGATCTAGCACTTTCGAGCTTCAACGCAATGTACCTAAATCATTAAGTGCACATTCATTTTCACAACTAGTGGGATTAACCACAATACTCCCACTTGAGCATTTAATGACCCAATTTGCATTAAATGACTCAATTACTCACAATCGCCCATAAATGGCCAAGACTTAACTTTAATCACTAAGACTAGTGAATTAAAGTCTATTAACTTCAATTAACACAAAACTTAGGTCAATCCATACCCATTTCATCTAATTAAGTCAACTAGTACATTTTGACCCATTTTATATTTCTTAGATTCACAATCAAGTCAAACTTACCCATTTATACTTCTTTCATAAATCTTAAAGTGCATTAGTGACTAACAACACCAATTGGCACTTACAACTCCAAATCACAAGGCTAAAACCCTAGATTGTGGCTATTAGGGTTTCATTACAACAACATAACCCAAACTCACCCATTTTACCACCAAATGGGTCTTACAAATCTCTAGTACCCAAAACCCTAGTCATTAACCAATTAAAACTCAAAACTTAGAGTTAGAACTTACCGAGACTATCAACACGTAGCTAGAGACACAAGGAACAACTTTAAATCTCGCTGATAATGCTAAAAACGAACATATATTTCATAGCATTATTCCTCAAGAAAGACAAGCTTTTAGTTGCAACTGTTCTATTTACAAGTGATATTCGTTTAAATAATAAAAGGTGAAGACAAAAGACAGATTCAACGAATTGAAGACGCAAACGACCATAAAACTCAAAAGTACAAAATACAATCAATGAGGTTCCAATTATTGATAAGAAACGTCTCAAAATTACAAGAGTACAAGATTCAAAACGCAAAGTACAAGATATTAAATTGTACGCAAGGACGTTCGAAAATCCGGAACCGGGACCAGAGTCAACTCTCAACGCTCGACGCAACGGACTAAAAATTACAAGTCAACTATGCATATGAATATAATATAATATATAATTAATTCTTAAAATTAATATATATATTATATTATATTTATAAAACGTCGGCACAAGGAAACAAGCAACATGTGAGCTCTCCCAGCTGGCCATGCGATCGCATGGCCAGGAAGAAGAAAGTCCATGCGATCGCATGGCATGAAAAGTCAGGCCACATCTCCTATAAATTCGCAGTTTGGTGAACGCAAAAATCATCTTTTTCTTCTTCACTCAACGTAGTATATGTATATATAATTTATATTTTAATTTTAATTTTAATTTTAATTTTAAATCCTAATAATAAGGTGTGTTAGCGAATGTTGTAAGGGTGTAAGTCGAAATTCTGTCCGTGTAACGCTACGCTATTTTTAATCATTGTAAGTTATGTTCAACCTTTTTAATTTAATGTCTCGTAGCTAAGTTATTATTATGCTTATTTAATCCGAAGTAATCATGATGTTGGGCTAATTACTAAAATTGGGTAATTGGGCTTTGTACCATAATTGGGGTTTGGACAAAAGAACGACACTTGTGGAAATTAGACTATGGGCTATTAATGGGCTTTATATTTGCTTAACTAAATGATAGTTTGTTAATGTTAATATAAAGATTTACAATTGGACGTCCCTATAAATAACCATATACACTCAATTGGACACGATGGGCGGGATATTTATATGTACGAATAATTGTTCATTTAACCGGACACGGGAATGGATTAATAGCCACTAGAATTATTAAAACAGGGGTGAAATTATGTACAAGGACAATTGGCATAATTGATAACAAAGTATTAAAACCTTGGGTTACACTCAGTCGACATCCTGGTGTAATTATTAAACAAAGTATTAAAATCTTGTTACAGTTTAAGTCCCCAATTAGTTGGAATATTTAAACTTCGGGTATAAGGATAATTTGACGAGGACACTCGCACTTTATATTTATGACTGATGGACTGTTATGGACAAAAACCAGACGAACATATTAAATAATCCAGGACAAAGGACAATTAACCCATGGGCATAAAACTAAAATCAACACGTCAAACATCATGATTACGGAAGTTTAAATAAGCATAATTCTTTTATTTCATATTTAATTTCTTTTATTTTATATTTAATTGCACTTCTAATTATCGCATTTTTATTTATTGTTATTGTATTTAATTGCACTTTTAATTATCGTACTTTTTATTTATCGCAAGTTTATTTTATCGCACTTTTATTATTCGCAATTTCATTATCGTTATTTACTTTACGCTTTAAATTAAGTCTTTTATTTATTTAATATTTTACATTTTGTTTTAACTGCAACTAAAGTTTTTAAAATCGACAAACCGGTCATTAAACGGTAAAAATCCCCCTTTATAATAATAATATTACTTATATATATATATTTATATTTTTATAAAAGTAAACTAATATAGCGTTAAGCTTTATTTAAAGATTTTCCCTGTGGAACGAACCGAACTTACTAAAAACTACACTATTGTACGATTAGGTACACTGCCTATAAGTGTTGTAGCAAGGTTTAAGTATATCCATCCTATAAATAAATAAATATCTTGTGTAAAATTGTATCGTATTTAATAGTATTTCCTGCTAAAATTTAATAGTATTTTATACCCCTTAGCTTTAACATCAAGTTATTTTTGGCGCCGCTGCCGGGGAAACAATCTAGCTTAAAAGCCGAAAGCGCAACGCGAATATATATATAAAAAAAAAGATTTTTCTTTTTAGTTACTTTAAAAAAAAATACGCTTTTGTAAAAATACGTTTTAAATATTCAAAAATATTAAAAGAAAAACAAAAATATAAATATTTTTAAGAGTTTGGTAAATATTTAAGTTTTATAAAGTTTCTTTATTTCTATTTTTTTTGTTTGTAAAAATTTAAGTTTAATTTAATTTATTTTATAAATATATTTTATAAATATATTTTACATAAAAAAACAGAAAAAAATATATAGTAAAACTCGAGTCCGGTACTGTAGCAGCCCATTCTGTGGCCCGAAACCCTAGCCCATGCGATCACATGGCTGGGCAACTTAGGACTCATGCGATCGCATGAGCCCGTCTGACACGCCACAGTTGACTGCAGCCTGCATTAATTACGGATAATTATTATTATTAATATATTTAAACCCTAATTAGGGTTATATATTTTATAATTTAATTTAGTTTTTATATTTAATTTGTATTTTTATGTTTAATTAGTTATTTAAAGTTTAAAATTAATAGTTTTATTAAATAAATAATATAAAAATAATATTTTTATAAAAATTGTACTTTTTACAACTTTTTGTATATTTTTATATTTTGTCCCTTTTTAATAGTTTTAGCGTAATTTTTGTATTTTTCGCTCGTATTTATTTTTAACTCATAGTTTTTGCCATAGTTATTTTTACTTCTAGATTTTTAGGCTTTGCCGTAAAATCCCTTAAATGCTTTTTCTTTAGACTAAGATTTAGGTGCTTTAGAATTTTGCGACGCCCTTTTAAGTTTTAATTTCTTTTTAAGTTATTGCCATTTGGGATATAGTTTTTCTTGTAAGCTTTAATATTTTTAGACACCTTTTACCTATGTATCAATTATCATTCCAATTAGTAATTTCAATTTGCGATTATAATTTTAAGTTAGTTGTAGTAATAAGGTTAGGTTAGTCAAGTGTTTTTAAGTTTTATAAGTTTCTTTTATTTTTCCGTCACCTTTTATTTTTCATCCATTTTTCTTTTTCGACCTTTTTCGACGCACTCTTTTTCTTTCTTATTTCTCGCTATTCTAGTTTTTAGGACATAGATTTTTATTCTACTTCTTATCTAAATTTCTTAAAATTACGAAAATTTATTTTAAGTAGTTAAATTGATAGACATCAAAATTTTCTGGTTCGTAGTAATAGTTGGATTTGTACGTGGACCGGGTTATTGGAGCCAAACAGTCCTCAATTATATTGAGACCAAATGAATCCTGCCCCTCTGCTGCATCTTTTGGCTATTCGAAACGTGGGCAAAATCAGAAAAGTCTATTGATTGGATAACTTATTATAATTTTACTTTCCTTTTAAAAACTAATAGGATATTCAGTGAATGCACCGAGCAAGACGTTCATCACCTTTTGTACGTTCACCACCTGTAACTAGATCAAGACATCTAACTAATATTGTCGCCGTTGATAATCCATTTTTTGAACCCGACCTCACAATTGAGAATCCGGAGAATATTCAGGGACGATTAATAGATCCTGAACCATTAAATTTTCCTCCGGAACCACCAATCATTCAAACAGAGATTGTTGAGGAACGAACCATTAAATCAGAATCCTCTAGTGATTCCGATTCAACAAATTCAATTATGGAAGTAACAGAACCTTTAAGTATGGAAGGCCAAATGAGAGCTAAACGCACTGGCCAAGGTCACGCAATTACTCATCCAGACATTAATGCGCCAGATTATGAAATCAAAGGACAAATTCTACACATGGTGACTAATCAATGCCAATTTAGTGGTGCGCCGAAGGAAGATCCAAATGAACATCTACGTACCTTTAATAGGATCTGCACACTATTTAAAATAAGAGAAGTTGAGGATGAACAGATATATCTCATGTTATTTTCCTGGACTTTAAAGGGAGAAGTCAAAGATTGGTTGGAATCGTTACCTGAAGGGGCAATTGATACATGGGACGTTTTAGTTGAAAAATTTCTTAAACAATTCTTTCCGGCATCTAAAGCCGTAAGACTTCAAGCAGAAATTGTTACGTTTACACAGAAACCGAATGAAACTCTATATGAGGCGTGGACAAGATTTGGAAAATTATTGAGAGGATGTCCGCAACATGGTTTAGACACCTGTCAAATAGTACAAATATTCTACCAAGGATGCGACACCACTACAAGAAAAGACATAGATATAGCAGCTGGTGGTTCTATTATGAAGAAAACCGAAACTGATGCTTATAAAATTATTGATAACACTGCTTCCCACTCACACGAGTAGCACCAAAAAAAAGATATCGTTAGATCATCTAAAGCAGCTAGAGCTGATTCTAGCCATGACTTAGATTCCATTTCCGTAAAGATAGATGCTGTCAAGAGACGAATGGAAAAGATGACTAAAGATATTCACTCAGTACGAATTAGTTGTGAGCAGTGTGGAGGACCACATTTGACAAAAGATTGTCTCAGTATTGAATTAACAATGGAACAAAGAGAGAATATTTAATACATAAACCAAAGGCTTGGAAATAATTATCAGAATAATTATCAACCGCCAAGACCGATTTACAATCAAAACCAGAATTATAACCGAAATATTCCATACAACAACCAACAAGGTCCTAGCAATCAACAAGTATCCAATAATACTTACAATCAGCAAAGACCTAATTTTCAAAACAAACCACCACAACAAACCGATGATAAAAAGCCGAATTTAGAAGATATGATGACGAAGCTAGTTAAAACTCAAACGCAGTTTTTCACATCTCAAAAACAAACCAATGAACAAAATGCTCAAGCATTTAGAAATCAACAAGCTTCTATTCAAAACTTGGAACAAGAAGTAAGTAACCTAGCAAGGTTAATAGGTGAAAGAAAACCGGGAAGTTTACCTAGTGATACAAATGCTAATCCCCGAAATGAAACAGCTAAAGCTATTACCACAAGAAGTGGTACAACACTTAAACCATACCAACCACCACTTCCTTACCCGAGTAAAATGAAGAAAGAGAAACTTGAAGCCGAGCAATCCAAATTCTTGGATATGTTTAAACAGATAAATGTAAATCTTCCTTTCATTGATGTGATTTCAGGAATGCCTAGATATGCTAAATTCTTGAAAGATCTAATCACAAATAGAAAAAAAATGGAAGAACTCTCGGCTGTTACTATGAATGCTAATTGTTCAGCAGTGCTGTTGAATAAGATACCAGAAAAACTATCTGATCCAGGAAGTTTCACAATTCCATGTTTTCTAGGTAGTCTTAGTTCAATAGAAGCATTGGCAGACTTAGGTGCTAGTATAAATCTAATGCCGTATTCATTATACGCTAAACTAGACCTTGGAGAATTGAAACCAACCAGAATAAGTATACAACTAACCAATCGATCAATAAAATATCCTAGAGGGATAATGGAGAACATGCTAGTTAAAGTTGGTACTTTAGTATTTCCAGTAGATTTTGTTGTTCTGGACAGGGAAGAAGATTCTCAAGTTCCTCTCATATTAGGAAGACCATTCTTAAACACGGCTAAAGCAATGATAGCCGTGTTCGGTAAGAAACTGACCCTAAGTATAGAGGATGAGAGTGTTACCTTTTCAGTTGATAGAGCAATGCAACAACCGCAATCTGCAGATGATACATGATATTATTTTCAAACTATATATTTACATGCAGAATTGTTAGAAGAATTTCCAGAATTACAAGGAACAGGAGAATGTTCTTTAGGAGAAGGAACTGAACCAATTGATGAAGCTGAAATGTTAGCTACACTAATAGCTAATGGATATGAACCAACAACAGAAGAAATTCAAATGCTAAAAGAAGAAGACAGATATCGATATAAATCATCGATAGAAGAACCACCGACATTAGAGTTAAAGCCACTTCCGAACCATTTGGAATACGCTTATTTACATGGTGAATCTGAATTACCTGTAATAATATCGTCTTCTCTTACTGAAAATGAGAAATCACAACTCATTTCTGTGTTGAAAGCTCATAAACCAGCCATTGCATGGAAGATTCATGATATTAAAGGAATAAGTCCTTCGTATTGCACACATAAAATCCTTATGGAAGAAGGTCATAAAACGTATGTGCAACGCCAACGATGACTAAATCCGAATATGCAAGATGTAGTTAAAAAAGAAATTATTAAACTACTAGATGCAGGTCTAATTTATCCAATTTCTGATAGTCCATGGGTAAGCCCAGTTCAATGCGTGCCTAAGAAGGGTGGCATGACTGTCATTACAAATGAAAAAAATGAGCTTATTCCTACTAGGACTGTAACAGGATGGCGTGTGTGTATTGATTATAGAAAATTAAATGACACCACCAGAAAAGATCACTTTCCCTTACCTTTCATTGATCAAATGTTGGAAAGGCTAGCCGGAAATAGTTACTATTGTTTTCTTGATGGATTTTCTGGATATTTTCAAATTCCAATAGCACCCGAAGATCAAGAGAAAACCACATTCACGTGCCCTTATGGTACTTTTGCTTACAAACGCATGCCATTTGGACTTTGTAACGCCCCTGCAACCTTTCAAAGGAGTATGATGGCGATTTTTCATGACATGATAGAAGAATGCATGGAAGTTTTCATGGATGACTTTTCAGTCTTTGGTGATACATTTGAATCATGTCTAGCTAATCTTGAATGAATGCTTATTAGATGCGAACAATCAAATCTAGTACTTAATTGGGAGAAATGCCATTTCATGGTTAAAGAAGGCATTGTTCTTGGACATAAAATTTCAAAAGAAGGAATTGAAGTGGATAGAGCTAAAGTAGATGTAATTGCTAAACTTCCACATCCCACCAATGTTAGAGGAGTTAGGAGTTTTCTAGGGCATGCCAGTTTTTATCGACGTTTCATAAAAGATTTTTCTAAAATTGCCACTCCTATGAATAAACTCCTAGAAAAAGATGCTCCATTCATCTTTTCAGATGAATGCATCAAATCTTTTAATATTCTTAAAGAGAAACTAACTAATGTGCCGATCATGATAACACCAAATTGGAATCTACCGTTTGAATTAATGTGCGATGCAAGTGATTTTGCAATGGGAGCCGTTTTAGGGCAAAGGATTGAAAAACGATTTCAACCTATATATTATGCTAGTAAGACGTTACAAGGAGCACAAACGAACTATACAACTACTGAAAAAGAACTCCTTGCTATTGTCTTTGTTTTTGACAAATTTTGATCATATCTCGTTCTAGCAAAAACGGTGGTCTATACCGACCATTCTGCTCTTAGATACCTATTTTCGAAACAAGATGCCAAACTAAGATTAATCCGTTGGATCTTACTCTTACAAGAGTTTGATATTGAAATCCGAGATAAAAAAGGAGCAGAAAATCTCGCCGCTGATCATCTTTCTCGTCTTGAAAATCCTGAGTTAGAAGTTCTAAATGAATCGGCCATACAAGACAACTTTCCTGATGAATATCTATTGAAGATAGATTATAATGAAATTCCATGGTTTGCAGACTATGCAAACTACTTAGTATGTGGATTCCTTGAAAAAGGATTATCGTAACAAAAACGAAAGAAATTCTTCATTGATATAAAACACTATTTCTGGGAAGATCCACATCTGTTTAAAAGTTGTCCCGATGGAATAATAGGCCGATGTGTATTTGGAGATGAAGCTAGTAAAATTTTAAACCATTGTCACACAGGACCAACAGGAGGGCATTATGGGCCTCAACTAACAGCAAGAAAAGTTTATGATGCTGGATTCTATTGGCCTGCAATTTACAAAGACGCACACCTTCTTTGCAAATCCTGTGATGCTTGTCAAAGGGCCGGAAAAATAAGTCAACGTGATGAAATGCCACAAAATGTCATTCAAGTATGTGAAGTATTTGACATTTGGGGTATTGACTTTATGGGTCCATTTCCAAAATCTCATAATAATCTCTATATTCTCGTAGCCATTGATTATGTATCTAAATGGGCGGAAGCACAAGCTCTCCCAACTAACGATGCACGAGTTGTAGTCAACTTTTTAAAACATCTTTTTGCAAGGTTTGGAACACCGAAAGCTTTAATAAGTGATCGGGGAACTCATTTCTGTAATAATCAACTTGAAAAAGTTCTTAAAAGATATGGAGTAACTCATAAAATCTCCACCGCATATCATCCACAAACAAGTGAACAAGTTGAAAATACCAACCGAGCTTTAAAACGTATTCTAGAGAAAACCGTAGGATCAAATCCGAAGGAATGGTCCATTAAATTGGAGGATGCACTCTGGGCTTTTAGAACAGCCTACAAAACTCCAATTGGAACCACACCTTTTAGACTTGTTTATGGAAAAGCATGTCATCTTCCAGTAGAAATTGAACACAAAGCATTTTGGGCTTTGAAGACATGTAATCTTGATTTACATGAAGCTGGACGTCTACGGTTAAGTCAACTAAACGAATTAGAAGAATTAAGACATGAAGCATACGAAAATTCGTTAATCTATAAGGAAAGAACGAAGAAATGGCATGATAAAAGAATCAGAAGTTTAAAAGAATTTAAAGAAGGAGACAGAGTTCTTCTTTTCAATTCACGATTCAAGCTATTTCTTGGAAAATTAAAATCAAGATGGTCTGGACCATTCATAGTCAAAAGAGTTTTTCCATACGGAACGATAGAATTAATAAATTCAAATGGGATTGAATTTAAAGTTAATGGTCACAGAGTTAAACACTACATAGATAGTCCAATGGAATTCGACAATGAAGTTAATCACAATTTCGATACCACAGCTAACTAAGTGTGGGGAGAATCAAGTCTTTAAAGGATAATATGTATTTCTGTTAGAGTTAGATTGTCTGTTTTCGTGTAGTTCTCGAAAATGGAACCCGAATGGTCTTTCCCTAGCAGACCCTAAAGAACTAGTCTTCTCCCCCCATTCTGAATTTTTATTTTTTTTTTAGGAAATGAAGACTGCCTGTGAACTAAACCATAGTCTAATGCTACACGCTTTGATCACTAAACGTAATAATGACACACTATCGAGTGAAATAGTATCAGTAATCAGAGAAAGATTGGACGGAGTAAGAAAAGAATCCAGATGCGAAGATAATAAGTTACAATTTGGTAAAGGAAAATCAAAATCTGCAGTGAAAAGAAGAGCACGACACCTAGAACGATGTCACAAATGCGGAAAATGGTCACATGGAGGTAAATGTTCAAATAATCAAACCTATTCAAATACCGAATTTGTTACTTTATGCAGAGACGGACCGTTCATATGTTTAGAAGAAAAGACACTGAATGCTCGAGGTTACGCCTATGTAGCTATGGAAAACCAATTAAACCGACTATCTTATGAATGGGATAGATCATATAACTAAGAATACTATCTCACAGGTAAGTCTGTACAGTTTTTATTTTTATTTTTTATTTTTAACCTTTTGATAATAGACGCTAATTTGTTCGCTATAAAGTATTAAATTGGTATTGAATAAAATTAGGTTTGGCGACCGAAATTATTGATATCATACAAAAATTTATTACATCACTGCGAAATTTAACGTTTATTCTTAAGGTATAAATATCTTTAATCAATCAACCCAAAATATTTCAAAAATTCGTCATGAGTTAAATTAGGTCTTGGAACCGAAATTACTTTACCAAAAAGAGGGGCGTATATTTTTGATGATATTTGATTGATTAAAGTGAGATAAAAAGCCAAAAAGATTTTTAATTTTATTTTTACCATGTTTTTAAAATTAATATATAAATCTTAAATTAATATTGTAAACTTTGTAAAAACAATATATTTAAAATTGTAAATATTTGAAAAATTAATATAAGTTTAGTGTGAATTTATAATATGAATTTTTAAATTAAGTTTGGTGTGAATTTTTAATTTTTAAAATATGAATTTTATTTTTATACATTTTAAATTGTAAGTTTGGTTTGAATTTTTAATATTAATTTTGAATTTTATATTTAAGTTGTGTGAAATTAAAAACAAAAATTTACTTTATTTCGTTAAATTAAAAATATGATTTTTTAAATTCGTCATAAGTTGAAGACTAAGTCTTTAAACCGAAATTGCTTTACCCAAGGGAGGGACGAGAACTTTTATTATCATTATTTTTAATCTTATTAAATTAAAGTATGCAAAAAAAAAAAAAGCTGAAAACACTGTACCCGGACCCCATGCGATCGCATGGGATTTTCACTATACCTCCATGCGATCGCATGGAGGCAAAAATCAGGCCTGATACAAGGCAGTCGACTGGTCTGTCTTTCTCCACAAAAACACACACATACCCGAAAACACACTCAAATTCTCTCCAAATTTCACCAAAATTCACCGTAATTCATCATTTTTCTTGCTCTAATCATGCCTAGATTCTCATTCTTCAGCAAATTGGTAAAAATTACACCCCTAAACTCTATAAATTCCTAGTTTTTGTGATAATTACCAATTTTTTTTACCTAATGCAATTTTGTTAATTTCTAGTGTAATTAGTGTTAAATTGTTAGTATTTTATGCATGTATAACCTAGATTGATGCTATTTAACATGATTTGAAGCCAAAAACTTCAAAATTTTTAGAAATCTAGGGTTTGTGTTCTTGAGCAATTTGGGGCTTTTTGATATAAACAGGTTATGGCCGATTTTTGTCATGAATTATTGCTAAATTGAGTAGTGTAACATGTTTAGATAGTTAAATGATCCAAACAATAATCCTAAACATGATTTTTGGAGATTAAAGTGGACTTTTTAAGTCCAAAATTCATGAACTTGATTAATTTGATATATTTGCCATTTGAGACTTGTTTAATTATTAGTAATGAATATTTTGACATGTTATTTAAGTTAAATGCTTATGAACTTTGTATACATTTTCATATGTGCTTATTTGAAAAGTGTAGAATTGTGAAAAATTGTGAAAATGTGTATAAGTTTAATTTTGATTTAACATGTTATAGTAATTGTTTTAAGTTGTTATTTTACTAACACTAATGCATATTTGGATGCACAAATTTTATGTTTAATGTGTTTTGCAGAAAGCCGATACTGGAGGTTCAGGAGCATCATCATCTAGACGACCAGCACAGCACCAGAACCAGAACCAGAAATGCAACACGAACAAGAACCACAACATGAACAACAACAACAGCCTGATCAACACATACCTTATTATGATCCGGTACAGTTTGTTGATGAATTCATAGTATTCCCAATGAGGCCGCCAGTAGAATTCCCAATGATTCCTGAGCACACTCTGCATCCTAATCTGAGATTTGATAGGAGATGGAGAGATTACGAGACATATCAAAGGAACAAATTCAAATTGGTAACAAAAAATGTAGAGGTGCCAAGGGTAATCGATTGAGCCCCTTTATAAACGGTCCATCTAGCTGACCGTGTTAGACAGCTTTTAGTTCAAAGGTATGGCAGTTCTTCTTTTACAGATTGGGAACGTCTTTTCACCATTCGTAGACCTGTATATAAGGAATGGTGTGTTGAGTTGATGAGTACTGTATCACTTGATACAAATATAGTTAGAATAGATGATAGAAGATTTCTTAGGTTTATCCTTAGCAGTAGGATGTACAGAATGTCCATGTTGGACATGGTCAGGGCCTTACAGATATATACTCCTGGTGAGTTGCTATTACCCAATTGTACAAATTTGATTCATTATGGTGAAAGGGTAGATAGTAACTTTGACGCTGACGCCATTTGGAGGCGTATGTCACATTTTGATGTTTTTACACGAGCAGGAGGACACTCCTATACACATATTGACAGAGCCGAGTTTCATATTATTCATAGATTTTGGGCTAACTCGATTACACAGAGAGGTCATAATAAAGAAAAAATTACCTTACATGATTTATTCTACCTAAAGTGTATTCGGGATCCTAGAAGCTTTGTCAATATCCCTTACTGTGTTGCTTTTTATTTATCTAAAATGGTAGAGGGAATGCAGGACGGGAGTATAATAGGAGGAGGTATTTTTGTTACTCTCATTGGAGAGTATTTAGGTGTTGATAGGAACCAAGGGGGTCTATTACAGCTTTGTAGAGAACAGGTTGACCCCTTAGGATTGAAAGTTTATGTGGGTGCTAAGGTATTGAAAAGTAGACGTAACCAGGCAGTACCCTATGAGGGATCTCATCCTCAGGTAGAGAGAGGCTCAGACGAGGAAATGGAGGAGGCGGAAGACATTAGGGATGTCTTTCGAGATGCTATTCTTGACGTCCACGTTCGTATAGATGAGGAAGCAATGACGAACGCGGCCAGACATAGTATGTATGAGCAATGGAACTCCGAGCGAGTATACGAGGATTATAGGCGACGCCAACACGATAGCTGGTTAGTTCATCAGCACCAAATCATGAGCCAGCTATCATATCAGGTACCAAATAACTATGTACCTACTCGACCTGCTCATTTTCCGCCACATAGCCCCGATATCCGACCACCCTTTAACCGGTATGACTATAACCAAGCCTATCAAAACACCTATAACCAACAATGGAACCCACCTGACGAGATAAACTGGAACCCATATCCAGACTGATTTAGTTCCATTTGGTTATTTATATGATTTTTATGTTTTTATCTTTTTACTTATTCATGTTTAAACTTATGTTATTGAACATACTTATGTAATCTTTATCATTTTATTATTATTGTGTACTAATATTTCACATTTAGGATTTGAAAGTGGGATATTAAGTCCCATTTCAAATTGCCATGCATGTTTATATTTGTATGTATGTATATTGTAAATTGTACAAAACAGGGTAAAACAGCGCATTTTCAAAGACTGGCATTAAGTTCAGCAAAAGCTACTAATTTTGACGACAAGATGACAAATAAATGTGATGTAACAACAGACGAAATGAACAAATGATATGCACCATTTATCATTCAGCAACCAAACGCCAATATGTTTGGAAACTTTGGTAAAATTTAATCATTTTTACGCTAATCACCCTCAATAATTTAAATTGTTACTGATTTCTTGCAAATGAGGGCATTGCAAGATCTTAAGTGTGGGAAGGGGTTAAATTCTTTCGAATTTTTAAAATTTTTATCTTAAACACTTGGTTATCATTAAAAATACTAGTAACGTAGTAGTTGTATTAGAATCTAGTGCTCTCTGATAATAAAGAACAACCCTAGTCTTATATACTGACTACCCAATTCTAGTAAAATTTTTCAAAATTTTCAATTAAATGAACTCAAAATCATGTTTATACATATTTATGAACGATAAAACTAGGTGTTAACACCGAAATTATTGTTAGATCAGAAAGGACATAAATTGAGAAACAAACTAAAATGTTAAAATTCATTTAAAATGGAATAGAGGACAATAAAAAAGAAAATAAAAGCCAAGTGTGGGAAAAATTACCAAATTATCTTAAACATATGTCACATATTTCTGTAACAAATAACTGAAAATACTTTTGCTTTGGACTAAACTAAACTATTTTACCCGATGAAAGAAAAGAAGAGATGGATCTACACGATGAATCAATTCCATCATTAAAAGGAAGTAAAGTCTTCCGAAAAAGAAACGCGCTTCTTGATTTAGGTCATGAAGTTGTCGTCCTGACCAGCTGTAGGTTGACGAAAAACCTAGAAAAGTCATCACTAAAATCAGCAGGAAATCCACGGACCTCAGCATTAAACAGGGTTGCCAAGTGGTCAGACTTATCCTAACCATGAGAGGATCTGTCTCGTAAAATGGGGAGGGTGCCGTGCAAATTAGCTGGATAAGACTAATGAATCAGATCCCCAGAAAGGATAATCTCCTTAAAGATTAAAAATCAGCTTTTAAGCCTGATATTACTCAATCCTAGAGATTGACCTTAAAGATTGAGAATTCAAACTCATGGAATTCAATGATATCTAAACTCGAGCTTGAACGAGAAAATATTTTGATCAAATTATAAACCGATTTATTTTCTGAAAACCCATTTTCAATGCGTTCATTACCATTGAACGTAAAATCCTAGGAATTCACCTGGAATTCATTAGGTCATCTGAACCAAATCGGGTGTCAACCGTAAGAACGGTGGTTGCATAGCATGGTTAAAGACAAGACCTTGTGCCAGACCGACAAATTATCAGGGTGATCTTTACTATTGCTCCTACAAAGGATAGTAATTGCGTCCGACACGTTATAGACCATAATTAAAAGCATGTCAGGGGACATTGCCTTAACAGTTGCTTGTTCAACGCTTTCCTTTACAACCGAACGGTAGTTTACCGAAATGTAATATACGGGACAAGTAAACTGGACGTGTTGCTTTCCTAATACAAGGTTAGCAAGTGGGTGACACAAAACCGCAAGTTTTGAGCTAAAATTTTCAAATCTGAAACCCACGAAGCCCACAAAAATATTTTGCAAACACCGGTGAAGGGTTATTCTGGAAAACTTATCTAGGGTAAAAACTAGATTTAATTTTCAAAAGATCAAATGTTTTCATAAAGATCCAATTTCCTTAATGGATCTAAATTTTATAGTCATGTGGGACTGTAAACCACATCGTTACTACCATTATTTATACCGCCGTAAAGAAATCACTGATGTACAAAGTGTGAAGAATAAAGAAGTGATTCTAGTATTTCAAGACTATATTGCTTGAGGATAAGCAACACTCAAGTGTGGGAATATTTGATAATGCTAAAAACGAACATATATTTCATAGCATTATTCCTCAAGAAAGACAAGCTTTTAGTTGCAACTGTTCTATTTACAAGTGATATTCGTTTAAATAATAAAAGGTGAAGACAAAAGACAGATTCGACGAATTGAAGACGCAAACGACCAAAAAGCTCAATAGTACAAAATACAATCAATGAGGTTCCAATTATTGATAAGAAACGTCTCAAAATTACAAGAGTACAAGATTCAAAACGCAAAGTACAAGATATTAAATTGTACGCAAGGACGTTCGAAAATCCGGAACCGGGACCAGAGTCAACTCTCAACGCTCGACGCAACGGACTAAAAATTACAAGTCAACTATGCATATGAATATAATATAATATATAATTAATTCTTAAAATTAATATATATATTATATTATATTTATAAAACGTCGGCACAAGGAAACAAGCAACATGTGAGCTCTCCCAGCTGGCCATGCGATCGCATGGCCAGGAAGAAGAAAGTCCATGCGATCGCATGGCATGAAAAGTCAGGCCACATCTCCTATAAATTCGCAGTTTGGTGAACGCAAAAATCATCTTTTTCTTCTTCACTCAACGTAGTATATGTATATATAATTTATATTTTAATTTTAATTTTAATTTTAAATCCTAATAATAAGGGTGTGTTAGCGAATGTTGTAAGGGTGTAAGTCGAAATTCTGTCCGTGTAACGCTACGCTATTTTTAATCATTGTAAGTTATGTTTAACCTTTTTAATTTAATGTCTCGTAGCTAAGTTATTATTATGCTTATTTAATCTGAAGTAATCATGATGTTGGGCTAATTACTAAAATTGGGTAATTGGGCTTTGTACCATAATTGGGGTTTGGACAAAAGAACGACACTTGTGGAAATTAGACTATGGGCTATTAATGGGCTTTATATTTGTTTAACTAAATGATAGTTTGTTAATGTTAATATAAAGATTTACAATTGGACGTCCCTATAAATAACCATATACACTCAATTGGACACGATGGGCGGGATATTTATATGTACGAATAATTGTTCATTTAACCGGACACGGGAATGGATTAATAGCCACTAGAATTATTAAAACAGGGGTGAAATTATGTACAAGGACAATTGGCATAATTGATAACAAAGTATTAAAACCTTGGGTTACACTCAGTCGACATCCTGGTGTAATTATTAAACAAAGTATTAAAATCTTGTTACAGTTTAAGTCCCCAATTAGTTGGAATATTTAAACTTCGGGTATAAGGATAATTTGACGATGACACTCGCACTTTATATTTATGACTGATGGACTGTTATGGACAAAAACCAGACGTACATATTAAATAATCCAGGACAAAGGACAATTAACCCATGGGCATAAAACTAAAATCAACACGTCAAACATCATGATTACGGAAGTTTAAATAAGCATAATTCTTTTATTTCATATTTAATTTCCTTTATTTTATATTTAATTGCACTTCTAATTATCGCATTTTTATTTATTGTTATTGTATTTAATTGCACTTTTAATTATCGTACTTTTTAATTATCGCAAGT
This sequence comes from Rutidosis leptorrhynchoides, assembly GCF_046630445.1. Taxonomy (NCBI): domain Eukaryota; kingdom Viridiplantae; phylum Streptophyta; class Magnoliopsida; order Asterales; family Asteraceae; genus Rutidosis; species Rutidosis leptorrhynchoides. The sequence continues at coordinate 399,835,594 of NC_092338.1, forward strand.
TTATTTTATCGCACTTTTATTATTCGAAATTTCATTATCGTTATTTACTTTACGCTTTAAATTAAGTCTTTTATTTATTTAATATTTTACATTTTGTTTTAACTGCAACTAAAGTTTTTAAAATCGACAAACCGGTCATTAAACGGTAAAAACTCCCCTTTATAATAATAATATTACTTATATATATATATATTTGTATTTTTATAAAAGTAAACTAATATAGCGTTAAGCTTTGTTTAAAGATTTTCCCTGTGGAACGAACCGGACTTACTAAAAACTACACTACTGTACGATTAGGTACACTGCCTATAAGTGTTGTAGCAAGGTTTAAGTATATCCATCCTATAAATAAATAAATATCTTGTGTAAAATTGTATCGTATTTAATAGTATTTCCTGCTAAAATTTAATAGTATTTTATACCCCTTAGCTTTAACATCACTCGCTCCAAAGATCAACCCTCAATCCTTCACTCTCAAATCTCACTTATAATTCAAATGGGTTTTAAGTTTTGGGAGAGAAAATGGAGAGAAAAGAGAAAAAGAAATGAATTAAATGAATATGTGGTGGAGAGTTAATGCTCCCATCAGATCCACATGTCAATTTACTATTTTGCCCCTTAAAACCCCTCAAAAAGATCTAAGTTCGGAATCTGTGCAGCAGAATTGCCGCGGCGCGGCCAGTTCGTTGCGGCACGACATATAACATAAAAATTGACCCTTCTTAACTCAACTTCTGATCCTGGTTTGCTTGCTTTGCCGCGGCGCGGACCCATTTGTCGCGGCGCGGCCTAAGGCACGATCTGGTCAGCTCGACCATCTTAAACACAAAAATCGTTTTACACAACATTAAATTCGTTCATGCTTCCAATACACGTCTAACTCTCATATCTAAGTCTCACAAGACTTAACACTAACCGAAACTCCTTTAAGACTTATTTACGCACACATTAACAAGTACATATATATATATATATATATATATATATATATATATATATATATATATATATATATATATATATATACATAATTACACATAAACAACGAGTTACATACGTACAAATGATTAAGTATGTACCTTTCGATATGTACGGGAAAAACGGGATGTTACAACTCTCCCCCACTTGAATCGGAGCGCGTCCTCGCGATCCAAGCCGCATGACAAGAAGGAAGATAAACCAACACAAACTCTTCGGGCTCCCAAGTAAACTCGGAACCCTTACTACGACGCCATTGAACTTTAAAAGTCCTAACCTCTTTATGTCTCAACCTTTTGACCTTCTCATCGAGTATTGCAATCGGTTCCTGGATATACTCTAACTTATTATTTAACTCAATCTCGTCTAATGATACCCAAGATGAATCATCCGCAAGACACTTACGGAGATGGGAAACATGAAATGTATTATGGATCCCCGCAAGCTCTTCGGGTAATTCCAAATGATACGCGACTTCACCAACACGAGCTAAAACCTTAAATGGTCTAATGAACCGAGGAGCTAACTTTCCTCATTTCCGAAACCGAATAATACCCTTCCATGGCGAAACTTTGAGCATCACCATGTCACCTTCTTGAAATTCGATCGTTCGTCTACGTTTATCGGCATAAGATTTTTGCCTATCTTGAGCCTTTTTCAAAATGCTCTCGAATCACATCAATCTTGCTATTCGTCTCTAAAACCAAATCGGTACTCCCGATTTCCTTTTGTCCCACTTCACCCCAACAAATCGGGGTTCGACACCTACGCCCATAAAGTATCTCATAAGGTGGCATCCTAATACTAGTATGATAACTATTATTGTACGAGAATTCCACCAAAGGTAAGTGCTCGTCCCAACTACCACCAAAATCGATAATGCACGCACGTAACATATCTTCCAAAGTTTGATTCGTACATTCGGTTTGACCGTCTGTTTGAGGATGATACGCCGTGCTCAATTTCAATTGTGTACCCATATCCTCATGAAACTTTTTCCAAAATCGAGATGTAAAACGAGTATCTCGATCCGAAACAATCGATATAGGAACGCCGTGTCGAGAGATGACTTCCTTGATAAACAACTTAGCCAAAGTCTCCGACGATATCGCTTCCTTAATGGGAAGAATCAAAGCACTCTTCATCAATCGATCAACTATAACCCAAATCGAATCAAATTGGGTTCTCGCCGTTTTAGGTAACTTTGTAATGAAATCCATGGTAATGTGCTCCCATTTCCATTTTGGGATTTCTAACGGTTGTAACTTACCATACGGCTTTTGGTGCTCGGCCTTAACTTGCAAACACGTGACGCATTGCTCAACATACTTCACAACATCACGTTTCATGCCCGGCCACCAATAATCTTTCTTTAAGTCAAGATACATTTTCGTTGCGCCCGGATGAATGGTGTAGTGACCCGAACTTTTCCATGTTTATATATATTAATTGAGATTGATATTTACATGATTAAATGTTTCCAACATGTTAAGCAATCAAACTTGTTAAGACTTGATTAATTGAAATAGGTTTCATATAGACAATTGACCACCCAAGTTGACCGGTGATTCACGAACGTTAAAACTTGTAAAAACTATATGATGACATATATATGGTTATATATATAGTTAACATGATATTATGATAAGTAGACATATCATTAAGTATATTAACAATGAACTACATATGTAAAAACAAGACTACTAACTTAATGATTTTGAAACGAGACATATATGTAACGATTATCGTTGTAACGACATTTAATGTATATATATCATATTAAGAGATATTCGTACATCATAATATCATGATAATATAATAATTTAAAATCTCTTTTGATATTATAAACATTGGGTTAACAACATTTAACAAGATCGTTAACCTAAAGGTTTCAAAACAACATTTACATGTAACGACTAACGATGACTTAACGACTCAGTTAAAATGTATATACATGTAGTGTTTTAATATGTATTCATACACTTTTGAAAGACTTCAAGACACTTATCAAAATACTATTACTTAACAAAAATGCTTACAATTACATCCTCGTTCAGTTTCATCAACAATTCTACTCGTATGCACCCGTATTCGTACTCGTACAATACACAGCTTTTAGATGTATGTACTATTGGTATATACACTCCAATGATCAGATCTTAGCAGCCCATGTGAGTCACCTAACACATGTGGGAACCATCATTTGGCAACTAGCATGAAATATCTCATAAAATTACAAAAATATGAGTAATCATTCATGACTTATTTACATGAAAACAAAATTACATATCCTTTATATCTAATCCATACACCAACGACCAAAAACACCTACAAACACTTTCATTCTTCAATTTTCTTCATCTAATTGATCTCTCTCAAGTTCTATCTTCAAGTTCTAAGTGTTCTTCATAAATTCCAAAAGTTCTAGTTTCATAAAATCAAGAATACTTTCAAGTTTGCTAGCTCACTTCCAATCTTGTAAGGTGATCATCCAACCTCAAGAAATCTTTGTTTCTTACAGTAGGTTATCATTCTAATACAAGGTAATAATCATATTCAAACTTTGGTTCAATTTCTATAACTATAACAATCTTATTTCAAGTGATGATCTTACTTGAACTTGTTTTCGTGTCATGATTCTGCTTCAAGAACTTCGAGCCATCCAAGGATCCATTGAAGCTAGATCCATTTTTCTCTTTTCCAGTAGGTTTATCCAAGGAACTTAAGGTAGTAATGATGTTCATAACATCATTCGATTCATACATATAAAGCTATCTTATTCGAAGGTTTAAACTTGTAATCACTAGAACATAGTTTAGTTAATTCTAAACTTGTTCGCAAACAAAAGTTAATCCTTCTAACTTGACTTTTAAAATCAACTAAACACATGTTCTATATCTATATGATATGCTAACTTAATGATTTAAAACCTGGAAACACGAAAAACACCGTAAAACCGGATTTACGCCGTCGTAGTAACACCGCTGGCTGTTTTGGGTTAGTTAATTAAAAACTATGATAAACTTTGATTTAAAAGTTGTTATTCTGAGAAAATGATTTTTTATTATGAACATGAAACTATATCCAAAAATTATGGTTAAACTCAAAGTGGAAGTATGTTTTCTAAAATGGTCATCTAGACGTCGTTCTTTCGACTGAAATGACTACCTTTACAAAAACGACTTGTAACTTATTTTTCCGACTATAAGCCTATACTTTTTCTATTTAGATTCATAAAATAGAGTTCAATATGAAACCATAGCAATTTGATTCACTCAAAACGGATTTAAAATGAAGAAGTTATGGGTAAAACACGATTGGATAATTTTTCTCATTTTAGCTACGTGAAAATTGGTAACAAATCTATTCCAACCATAACTTAATCAACTTGTATTGTATATTATGTAATCTTGAGATACCATAGACACGTATACAATTTTTCGACCTATCATGACGACACATCTATATATATTTCGGAACAACCATAGACACTCTATATGTGAATGTTGGAGTTAGCTATACAGGGTTGAGGTTGATTCCAAAATATATATAGTTTGAGTTGTGATCAATACTGAGATACGTATACACTGGATCGTGGATTGATTCAAGATAATATTTATCGATTTATTTCTGTACATCTAACTGTGGATAACTAGTTGTAGGTTACTAACGAGGACAGCTGACTTAATAAACTTAAAACATCAAAATATATTAAAAGTGTTGTAAATATATTTTGAACATACTTTGATATATATGTATATATTGTTATAGGTTCGTGAATCAACCAGTGGCCAAGTCTTACTTCCCGACGAAGTAAAAATCTGTGAAAGTGAGTTATAGTCTCACTTTTAAAATCTAATATTTTTGGGATGAGAATACATGCAGGTTTTATAAATGATTTACAAAATAGACACAAGTACGTGAAACTACATTCTATGGTTGAATTTTCGAAATCGAATATGCCCCTTTTTATTAAGTCTGGTAATCTAAGAATTAGGGAACAGACACCCTAATTGACGCGAATCCTAAAGATAGATCTATTGGGTCTAACAAACCCCATCCAAAGTACCGGATGCTTTAGTACTTCGAAATTTATATCATATCCGAAGGGTGTCCCGGAATGATGGGGATATTCTTATATATGCATCTTGTTAATGTCGGTTACCAGGTGTTCACCATATGAATGATTTTTATCTCTATGTATGGGATGTGTATTGAAATATGAAATCTTGTGATCTATTGTTACGATTTGATATATATAGGTTAAACCTATAACTCACCAACATTTTTGTTGACGTTTAAAGCATGTTTATTCTCAGGTGAATACTAAGAGCTTCCGCTGTTGCATACTAAAATAAGGACAAGATTTGGAGTCCATGTTTGAATGATATTGTGTAAAAACTGCATTCAAGAAACTGATTTCGATGTAACATATTTGTATTGTAAACCATTATGTAATGGTCGTGTGTAAACAGGATATTTTAGATTATCATTATTTGATAATCTACGTAAAGCTTTTTAAACCTTTATTTATGAAATAAAGGTTATGGTTTGTTTTAAAATGAATGCAGTCTTTGAAAAACGTCTCATATAGAGGTCAAAACCTCGCAACGAAATCAATTAATATGGAACGTTTTTAATCAATAAGAACGGGACATTTCAGTTGGTATCCGAGCGTTGGTCTTAGAGAACCAGAATTTTGCATTAGTGTGTCTTATCGAGTTTGTTAGGATGCATTAGTGAGTCTGGACTTCGACCGTGTTTACTTGAAAAATGATTGCTTAACAAATTTTGTTGGAAACTATATATTTTTAACATGTGAATATTATGTGATATATTAATCTCTTAACGCATTTGATATTATGTGATAGATGTCTACCTCTAGAACAAGTCCCATTGACTCACCTAATAATAATGAAGAGTCAAATGTAAATTGGAATGATTCGTGGACTGATTCACAAGTTGCCGAAGAGGAACCGGAAGAAGAGTCGGAACCGGAAGAAGAATCGGAACCGGAAGAAGAATCGGAACCGGATGAAGAAATAGAACCTGTGGGGGAAATAATAAAACGGTTAAGTAAAAGAAAATCCTCAACCAACCGACCAAGGTTAATTATGGTCAATGGTGTTTCCGCCAAGGAAGCAAAATATTGGGAGGATTACCAATTCTCCGATGAATCGGATTCCGACGAGAATTCCGATGATGTTATAGAAATTACCCCAACTGAATTTAAAAAGGCAAAAGAAAATAATAAGGGAAAGGGCATAAAAATAGAGAAATCTAATTCCAACCCCGATGAACTTTATATGTATCGTCAACCCCCGAAGTCCTTAAGTTGTAACAATGACCCGGGAACCTCTAAACCACCAGGTTTTTCTAAACCAATGTGGAAAATGACGGCTCGTATTAGGGGAACATCATATATCCCTAGAAACTTGGCAAAACGAACCAAAACCGAAGAAGAAGAAACAAGCGAGTCGGAATAAGATAGTTGTATTCGTGTGGTGTAATATATGTAATATAGTGTGCTTATGCTTTATGATATATGTAAAAATTGCTTGTATTAATAAGTATTTTTTTTATGAATCTAACTCTTGTCTATTTTACAGTATAAAAACACAAAATGGATAGACAACCCAATATTTTAAGAGACCTACCCGGAGACATGATTGATGAAATCTTGTCTAGAGTCGGTCAGAATTCTTCGGCACAACTATTTAAGGCGAGATCAGTTTGTAAGACATTCGAAGAACGTTCCAAGAATGCCTTGGTTTATAAAAGGCTTTCGTTCGAAAGATGGGGGATATCACATTGGGAAATCCATAAGTTACGATGTGTTTACTTTGACGCATATATTGCGGGGAACCCAAATGCTATTTTACGCAATGGGTTAAGAAATTATTTTGACTCAATATATCCGAATATTGGACTTCGTGATTTAGAAAAAGCGGCTAACATGCAACATAAAGAAGCATGTTATGCTTACGAATTAATAATGTTCGCTTCTCACCAAAGTGAGAACAAGAACATCGGGCTACAACTATTAAACAAAACGTTCCCACAAGTGACGGAGTCGGTAATTGGGGTAAGAAATGAGGTTTTTAGATTGTTACGAGACTGTTGGACATTACGTAACCCTCGTCCCTTTGACGACGTTACAACACGATGTCTTATCAACGGCCATAGCGGTTATGTTCCACAAGACCAAGGATGGGAAGTAATCCTAGTAAAACCAGAATGCATGACTTGTTTCTGGACGTATGAATTACGTGTCTTTATTGCCTTTGCTGAACGACTTGTGTACTAGCTAGAATTATCTTCACAACCATCTTGTATCAAATTTATTGTGTGCTATATTTCATGCTATATGTAAAATAAGCGGTATTGTACGTTTGTAAAATATTGTGTAAAAGTTTGAACGCGAAATATTATTATAATCAGTTTTTCATATAGAATTGTAGTAGTTGAATTGTATATTAGCTACTAAGTATGAACTTAACGGGTAGGTACTACCCGAATTTAAACTTATAAAACGCTAATATGAAGAAAAAGCTTTTATAAATGAGTTCATATTATGCTACGAAATACTATTAACTACTCTTAATATTCTGTATGATTAACTTGTTCCATTTGACTATTTTGAAGGAAATGGCACCGATTACTCGACACACCGTGAATATGAATGAAGAGGAATTCCGTACTTTTCTAGCTTCAAACATAGCCGCAGTACAGGCTGCGCTACATACCAACAATAACCTTGGATCTAGCAGTACAGGAAATCGTGTAGGATGCACCTACAAAGAATTCACTGCCTGTAAACCTTTGGAATTTGATGGAATCGAAGGACCAATCGGATTGAAACGGTGGACCGAGAAGGTCGAATCGGTGTTTGCCATAAGTAAGTGTACTGAAGAGGATAAAGTAAAGTACGCTACGCATACCTTCACAGGTTCTGCGTTAACATGGTGGAATACCTATCTAGAGCAAGTGGGACAAGACGATGCGTACGCACTACCGTGGTCAGCATTCAAGCACTTGATGAACGAGAAGTACCGTCCCAGAACCGAGGTCAATAAGCTCAAGACAGAACTTAGAGGGTTACGAACCCAAGGATTTGATATTACCACGTACGAAAGACGATTCACAGAATTGTGCCTATTGTGTCCGGGAGCATTCGAAGATGAGGAAGAGAAGATCGACGCGTTTGTGAAAGGATTACCGGAAAGAATCCAAGAAGATATTAGTTCACACGAGCCCGCCTCCATACAACAGGCATGTAGAATGGCTCACAAACTAGTGAACCAGATTGAAGAAAGAATTAAAGAACAGACTGCTGAAGAGGCCAATGTAAAGCAAGTCAAAAGAAAGTGGGAGGAAAATGGTGATAAGAATCACCAATACAACAACAACAGCAATAACAACAATAATCGCAACAATTATCCCAACAATCGCAACATCAATCGCAACTACAACAAACGGCCCAACAACAACAACAACAACAACAACAACAACAACAACAACAACAGCAGCAGCAGCAACTACAACAATCATCCCAACAACAATAATAACTGCAACAACAACAACAACAATCAGAAGCAGCTATGCCAAAGGTGTGAAAAGTATCACTCGGGGTTCTGCACCAAATTTTGCAACAAGTGTAAAAGAAATGGTCATAGCGCGGCGAAGTGTGAGGTCTACGGACCAGGGGTTAATAAAACGAAAGGAACAAATGGTGTCGGAACGAGTAATGGCGGAGCAAGTAGTGTCGGAGCAAGTTATGCCAATGTAGTTTGTTATAAATGTGGAAAATCGGGCCACATTATTAGAAATTGCCCGAACCAGGAGAACACGAATGGACAAGGCCGCGGAAGAGTTTTCAATATTAATGCGGCAGAGGCACAGGAAGACCCGGAACTTGTTACGGGTACGTTTCTTATTGACAATAAATCTGCTTACGTTTTATTTGATTCGGGTGCGGATAGAAGCTATATGAGTAGAGATTTTTGTGCTAAATTAAGTTGTCCATTGACGCCTTTGGATAGTAAATTTTTACTCGAATTAGCAAATGATAAATTAATTTCAGCAGATAATATATGTCGGAATCGAGAAATTAAACTGGTTAGCGAAACATTTAAGATTGATTTGATACCAGTAAAGTTAGGGAGTTTTGATGTGATAATCGGTATAGACTGGTTGAAAGAAGTGAAAGCAGAGATCGTTTGTTACAAAAATGCAATTCGCATTATACGAGAAAAAGGAAAACCCTTAATGGTGTACGGAGAAAAGGGCAACACGAAGCTACATCTTATTAGTAATTTGAAGGCACAAAAACTAATAAGAAAAGGTTGCTATGCTGTTCTAGCACACGTCGAGAAAGTACAAAGTGAAGAAAAGAGCATCAATGATGTTCCCATTGCAAAAGAATTTCCCGATGTATTTCCAAAGAATTACCGGGATTACCCCCACATCGTTCCGTTGAATTTCAAATAGATCTTGTACCAGGAGCTGCACCAATAGCTCGTGCTCCTTACAGACTCGCACCCAGCGAGATGAAAGAACTGCAAAGCCAATTACAAGAACTTTTAGAGCGTAGTTTCATTCGACCAAGCACATCACCGTGGGGAGCTCCTGTTTTGTTTGTCAAGAAGAAAGATGGTACATTCAGGTTGTGTATCGACTACCGAGAGTTGAACAAACTTACCATCAAGAACCGCTACCCACTACCGAGAATCGACGACTTATTTGATCAACTACAAGGCTCGTCTGTTTATTCAAAGATTGACTTACGTTCCGGGTATCATCAAATGCGGGTGAAAGAAGATGATATTCCAAAGACTGCTTTCAGAACACGTTACGGTCATTATGAGTTTATGGTCATGCCGTTTGGTTTAACTAATGTACCAGCTGTGTTCATGGACCTTATGAACCGAGTGTGTGGAGCATACCTTGACAAGTTTGTCATTGTTTTCATTGATGACATACTTATTTACTCAAAGAATGACCAAGAACACGGTGAACATTTGAGAAAGGTGTTAGAAGTATTGAGGAAGGAAGAATTGTACGCTGAGTTTTCAAAGTGTGCATTTTGGTTGGAAGAAGTTCAATTCCTCGGTCACATAGTGAACAAAGAAGGTATTAAGGTGGACCCGGAAAAGATAGAAACTGTTGAAAAGTGGGAAACCCCGAAAACTCCGAAACACATACGCCAGTTTTTAGGACTAGCTGGTTACTACAGAAGGTTCATCCAAGACTTTTTCAGAATAGCAAAACCCTTGACTGCATTAACGCATAAAGGGAAGAAATTTGAATGGAATGATGAACAAGAGAAAGCGTTTCAGTTATTGAAGAAAAAGCTAACTACGGCACCTATATTGTCATTGCCTGAAGGGAATGATGATTTTGTGATTTATTGTGACGCATCAAAGCAAGGTCTCGATTGTGTATTAATGCAACGAACGAAGGTGATTGCTTATGCGTCTAGACAATTGAAGATTCACGAACAAAATTATACGACACATGATTTGGAATTAGGCGCGGTTGTTTTTGCATTAAAGACTTGGATGCACTACTTATATGGGGTCAAAAGTATTATATATACCGACCACAAAAGTCTTCAACACATATTTAATCAGAAACAACTGAATATGAGGCAGCGTAGGTTTATCCAAGGAACTTAAGGTAGTAATGATGTTCATAACATCATTCAATTCATACATATAAAGCTATCTTATTCGAAGGTTTAAACTTGTAATCACTAGAACATAGTTTAGTTAATTCTAAACTTGTTCGCAAACAAAAGTTAATCCTTCTAACTTGACTTTTAAAATCAACTATACACATGTTCTATATCTATATGATATGCTAACTTAATGATTTAAAACCTGGAAACACGAAAAACACCGTAAAACCGGATTTACGCCGTCGTAGTAGCACCGCGGGCTGTTTTGGGTTAGTTAATTAAAAACTATGATAAACTTTGATTTAAAAGTTGTTATTCTGAGAAAATGATTTTTATTATGAACATGAAACTATATCCAAAAATTATGGTTAAACTCAAAGTGGAAGTATGTTTTCTAAAATGGTCATCTAGACGTCGTTCTTTCGACTGAAATGACTACCTTTACAAAAATGACTTGTAACTTATTTTTCCGACTATAAACCTATACTTTTCTGTTTAGATTCATAAATAGAGTTCAATATGAAACCATAGCAATTTGATTCACTCAAAACGGATTTAAAATGAAGAAGTTATGGGTAAAACAAGATTGGATAATTTTTCTCATTTTAGCTACGTGAAAATTGGTAACAAATCTATTCCAACCATAACTTAATCAACTTGTATTGTATATTATGTAATCTTGAGATACCATAGACACGTATACAATGTTTCGACCTATCATGTTGACACATCTATATATATTTCGGAACAACCATAGACACTCTATATGTGAATGTTGGAGTTAGCTATACAGGGTTGAGGTTGATTCCAAAATATATATAGTTTGAGTTGTGATCGATACTGAGATACATATACACTGGGTCGTGGATTGATTCAAGATAATATTTATCGATTTATTTCTGTACATCTAACTGTGGACAACTAGTTGTAGGTTACTAACGAGGACAGCTGACTTAATAAACTTAAAACATCAAAATATAATAAAAGTATTGTAAATATATTTTGAACATACTTTGATATATATGTATATATTGTTATAGGTTCGTGAATCAACCAGTGGCCAAATCTTACTTCCCGACGAAGTAAAAATCTGTGAAAGTGAGTTATAGTCCCACTTTTAAAATCTAATATTTTTGGGATGAGAATACATGCAGGTTTTATAAATGATTTACAAAATAGACACAAGTACGTGAAACTACATTCTATGGTTGAATTATCGAAATTGAATATGCCCCTTTTTATTAAGTCTGGTAATCTAAGAATTAGGGAACAGACACCCTAATTGACGCGAATCCTAAAGATAGATCTATCGGGCCCAACAAGCCCCATCCAAAGTACCGGATGCTTTAGTACTTCGAAATTTATATCATATCCGAAGGGTGTCCCGGAATGATGGGGATATTCTTATATATGCATCTTGTTAATGTCGGTTACCAGGTGTTCACCATATGAATGATTTTTATCTCTATGTATGGGATGTGTATTGAAATATGAAATCTTGTGGTCTATTATTATGATTTGATATATATAGGTTAAACCTATAACTCACCAACATTTTTGTTGACGTTTTAAGCATGTTTATTCTTAGGTGATTATTAAGAGCTTCCGCTGTCGCATACTTAAATAAGGACGAGATTTGGAGTCCATGCTTGTATGATATTGTGTAAAAACTGCATTCTAGAAACTTATTTTGTTATAACATATTTGTATTGTAAACCATTATGTAATGGTCGTGTGTAAACAGGATATTTTAGATTATCATTATTTGATAATCTACGTAAAGCTTTTTAAACCTTTATTGATGAAATAAAGGTTATGGTTTGTTTTAAAATGAATGCAGTCTTTGAAAAACGTCTCATATAGAGGTCAAAACCTCGCAACGAAATCAATTAATATGGAACGTTTTTAATCAATAAGAACGGGACATTTCAGTTGGTATCCGAGCGTTGGTCTTAGAGAACCAGAAAATTTGCATTAGTGTGTCTTATCGAGTTTGTTAGGATGCATTAGTGAGTCTGGACTTCGACCGTGTTTTCTTTAAAAATGATTGCTTAACATTTTTGTTGGAAACTATATATTTTTAACATATGAATATTATGTGATATATTAATCTCTTATCGTGTTTGATATTATGTGATAGATGTCTACCTCTAGAACAAGTCCCATTGACTCACCTAATAATAATGAAGAGTCAAATGTAAATTGGAATGATTCGTGGACTGATTCACAAGTTCCCGAAGAGGAACCAGAAGAAGAGTCGGAACCGGAAGAAGAATCGGAACCGGAAGAAGAATCGGAACCGGAAGAAGAAATAGAACCGGTGGGGGAAATAATAAAACGGTTAAGTAAAAGAGAATCCTCAACCAACCGACCAAGGTTAATTATGGTCAATGGTGTTTCCGCCAAGGAAGCAAAATATTGGGAGGATTACCAATTCTCCGATGAATCGGATTCTGACGAGAATTCCGATGATGTTATAGAAATTACCCTAACTGAATTTAAAAAGGCAAAAGAAAATAATAAGGGAAAGGGCATAAAAATAGAGAAATCTAACTCCAACCCCGATGAACTTTATATGTATCGTCAACCCCCGAAGTCCTTAAGTTGTAACAATGAACCGGGAACCTCTAAACCACCAGGTTTTTCTAAACCAATGTGGATAACGACGGCTCGTATTAGGGGAACATCATATATCCCTAGAAACTTTGCAAAACGAACCAAAACCGAACAAGAAGAAACGAGCGAGTCGGAATAAGATAGTTGTATTCGTGTGGTGTAATATATGTAATATAGTGTGCTTATGCTTTATGATATATGTAAAAATTACTTGTATTAATAAGTATTTTTTTTTATGAATCTAACTCTTGTCTATTTTACAGTATAAAAACACAAAATGGATAGACAACCCAATATTTTAAGATACTTACCCGGAGACATGATTGATGAAATCTTGTCTAGAGTCGGTCAGAATTCTTCGGCACAACTATTTAAGGCGAGATCAGTTTGTAAGACATTCGAAGAACGTTCCAAGAATGCTTTGGTTTATAAAAGGCTTTCGTTCGGAAGATGGGGAATATCACATTGGGAAATCCATAAGTTACGATGTGTTTACTTTGACGCATATATTGCGGGGAACCCAAATGCTATTTTACGCAACGGGTTAAGAAATTATTTTGACTCAGTATATCCGAATATAGGACTTCGTGATTTAGAAAAAGCGGCTAACATGCAACATAAAGATGCATGTTATGCTTACGGGTTAGTAATGTTCGCTTCTCACTAAAGTGAGAACTAGAACATCGGGCTACAACTATTAAACAAAACGTTCCCACAAGTGACGGAGTCGGTAATTGGGGTAAGAAATGAGGTTTTTAGATTGTTACAGGACTGTTGGACATTACGTAACCCTCGTCCCTTTGATGACGTTACAACACGCTGTCTTATCAACGGCCATAACGGTTATGTTCCACAAGACCAAGGATGGGAAGTAGTCCTAGTAAAACCAGAATGCATGACTTGTTTCTGGACGTATGAATTACGTGTCTTTATTGCCTTTGCTGAACGACTTGTGTACTAGCTAGAATTATCTTCACAACTATCTTGTATCAAAGTTATTGTGTGCTATATTTCATGCTTTATGTAAAATAAGCGGTATTGTAAGTTTGTAAAATATTGTATAAAAGTTTGAACGCGAAATATTATTACAATCAGTTTTTCATATAGAATTGTAGTAGTTGAATTGTATATTAGCTACTAAGTATGAACTTAACGGGTAGGTACTACCCGAATTTAAACTTATAAAACGCTAATATGAAGAAAAAGCTTTTATAAATGAGTTCATATTATGCTACGAAATACTATTAACTACTCTTAATATTCTGTATGATTAACTTGTTCCATTTGACTATTTTGAAGGAAATGGCACCGACTACTCGACACACCGTGAATATGAATGAAGAGGAATTCCGTACTTTTCTAGCTTCAAACATAGCCGCAGTACATGCTGCGCTACATACCAACAATAACCTTGGATCTGGCAGTACAGGAAATCGTGTAGGATGCACCTACAAAGAATTCACTGCCTGCAAACCTTTGGAATTTGATGGAACCGAAGGACCGATCGGATTGAAACGGTGGACCGAGAAGATCAAATCGGTGTTTGCCATAAGTAAGTGCACTGAAGAGGACAAAGTGAAGTATGCTACGCATACCTTCACAGGTTCTGCGTTAACATGGTGGAATACCTATCTAGAGCAAGTGGGACAAGACGATGCGTACGGACTACCGTGGTCAGCATTCAAGCACTTGATGAACGAGAACTACCGTCCCAGAACCGAGGTCAATAAGCTCAAGACAGAACTTAGAGGGTTACGAACCCAAGGATTTGATATTACCACGTACGAAAGACGATTCACAGAATTGTGCCTATTGTGTCCGGGAGCATTCGAAGATGAGGAAGAGAAGATCGACGCGTTTGTGAAAGGATTACCGGAAAGAATCCAAGAAGATATAAGTTCACACGAGCCCGCCTCCATACAACAGGCATGTAGAATGGCTCACAAACTAGTGAACCAGATTGAAGAAAGAATTAAAGAACAGACTGCTGAAGAGGCCAATGTGAAGCAAGTCAAAAGAAA
Source organism: Rutidosis leptorrhynchoides (assembly GCF_046630445.1). Classification (NCBI taxonomy): domain Eukaryota; kingdom Viridiplantae; phylum Streptophyta; class Magnoliopsida; order Asterales; family Asteraceae; genus Rutidosis; species Rutidosis leptorrhynchoides. Next base: position 399,850,888 of record NC_092338.1, read on the forward strand.
GTGGGAGGAAAACGGTGATAAGAATCACCAATACAACAACAACAGCAATTACAACAATAATCGCAACAATTATCCCAACAATCGCAACATCAATCGCAACTACAACAAACGGCCCAACAACAACAACAACAACAACAGCAACAGCAACTACAACAATCATCCCAACAACAATAATAACCGCAACAACAACAACAATCAGAAGCAGCTATGCCAAAGGTGTGAAAATTATCACTCGGGGTTCTGCACCAAATTTTGCAACAAGTGTAAAAGAAATGGTCATAGCGCGGCGAAGTGTGAGGTCTACAGACCAGGGATTAATAGAACGAAAGGAACAAATGGTGTCGGAACGAGTAATGGCGGAGCAAGTAGTGTCGGAGCAAGTTATGCCAATGTAGTTTGTTATAAATGTGGAAAACCGGGCCACATTATTAGAAATTGCCCGAACCAGGAGAACACGAATGGACAAGGCCGCGGAAGAGTTTTCAATATTAATGCGGCAGAGGCACAGGAAGACCCGGAGCTTGTTACGGGTACGTTTCTTATTGACAATAAATCTGCTTACGTTTTATTTGATTCGGGTGCGGATAGAAGCTATATGAGTAGAGATTTTTGTGCTAAATTAAGTTGTCCATTGACGCCTTTGGATAGTAAATTTTTACTCGAATTAGCAAATGGTAAATTAATTTCAGCAGATAATATATGTCGGAATCGAGAAATAAAACTGGTTAGCGAAACATTTAAGATTGACTTGATACCAGTAGAGTTAGGGAGTTTTGATGTGATAATCGGTATGGACTGGTTGAAAGAAGTGAAAGCAGAGATCGTTTGTTACAAAAATGCAATTCGCATTATACGAGAAAAAGGAAAACCCTTAATGGTGTACGGAGAAAAGGGCAACACGAAGCTACATGTTATTAGTAATTTGAAGGCACAAAAACTAATAAGAAAAGGTTGCTATGCTGTTCTAGCACACGTCGAGAAAGTACAAACTGAAGAAAAGAGCATCAATGATGTTCCCGTCGCAAAAGAATTTCCCGATGTATTTCCGAAAGAATTACCGGGATTACCCCCACATCGATCCGTTGAATTTCAAATAGATCTTGTACCAGGAGCTGCACCAATAGCTCGTGCTCCTTACAGACTCGCACCCAGCGAGATGAAAGAACTGCAAAGCCAATTACAAGAACTTTTAGCGCGTGGTTTCATTCGACCAAGCACATCACCGTGGGGAGCTCCTGTTTTGTTTGTCAAGAAGAAAGATGGTACATTCAGGTTGTGTATCGACTACCGAGAGTTGAACAAACTTACCATCAAAAACCGCTACCCACTACCGAGAATCGACGACTTATTTGATCAACTACAAGGCTCGTCTGTTTATTCAAAGATTGACTTACGTTCCGGGTATCATCAAATGCGGGTGAAAGAAGATGATATTCCAAAGACTGCTTTCAGAACACGTTACGGTCATTACGAGTTTATGGTCATGCCATTTGGTTTAACTAATGCACCAGCTGTGTTCATGGACCTTATGAACCGAGTGTGTGGACCATACCTTGACAAGCTTGTCATTGTTTTCATTGATGACATACTTATTTACTCAAAGAATGACCAAGAACACGGTGAACATTTGAGAAAGGTGTTAGAAGTATTGAGGAAGGAAGAATTGTACGCTAAGTTTTCAAAGTGTGCATTTTGGTTGGAAGAAGTTCAATTCCTCGGTCACATAGTGAACAAAGAAGGTATTAAGGTGGACCCGGCAAAGATAGAAACTGTTGAAAAGTGGGAAACCCCGAAAACTCCGAAACACATACGCCAGTTTTTAGGACTAGCTGGTTACTACAGAAGGTTCATCCAAGACTTTTCCAGAATAGCAAAACCCTTGACTGCATTAACGCATAAAGGGAAGAAATTTGAATGGAATGATGAACAAGAGAAAGCGTTTCAGTTATTGAAGAAAAAGCTAACTACGGCACCTTGATAATGCTAAAAACGAACATATATTTCATAGCATTATTCCTCAAGAAAGACAAGCTTTTAGTTGCAATTGTTCTATTTACAAGTGATATTCGTTTAAATAATAAAAGGTGAAGACAAAAGACAGATTCGACGAATTGAAGACGCAAACGACCAAAAAGCTCAAAAGAACAAAAGACAATCAAAAAGGTTCCAATTATTGATAAGAAACGTCTCGAAATTACAAAAGTACAAGATTCAAAACGCAAAGTACAAGATATTAAATTGTACGCGAGGACGTTCGAAAATCCGGAACCGGGACCAGAGTCAACTCTTAACGCTCGACGCAACGGACTAAAAATTACAAGTTAACTATGTATATAAATATAATATAATATATAATTAATTATATTAATTATATATATATTATATATATATATTAAAAACCGTCGGCAGCAAGAAACTCCAAGGGTGTGAGCTGTAAATACATCTCCGCGACTCGCGGAGTTTTAAGGGCATTTTGCCGCGAGTCGCGGAGCCCCAATTTTCAACTCTGGCTATAAAGCCAACCGAATTCTGATCAAATTTCATATCTTTTTCTTCCTCTTCATATGTAAAATTTATATTTATATTTATAATTTATATTTTAATTTTAATTATAATTCTAATAATAAGGGTATGTTAGCGAATGTTGTAAGGGTGTAAGTCGAAATTCTGTCCGTGTAACGCTACGCTATTTTTAATCATTGTAAGTTATGTTCAACCTTTTTACATTAATGTCTCGTAGCTAAGTTATTATTATGCTTATTTAAAACGAAGTAATCATGATGTTGGGCTAATTACTAAAATTGGGTAATTGGGCTTTGTACCATAATTGGGGTTTGGACAAAAGAACGACACTTGTGGAAATTAGACTATGGGCTATTAATGGGATTTATATTTGTTTAACTAAATGAAAGTTTGTTAATGTTAATATAAAGATTTACAATTGGGCGTCCCTATAAATTACCATATACACTCGATCGGACACGATGGGCGGGGTATTTATATGTACGAATAATCGTTCATTTAACCGGACACGGGAATGGATTAATAGCCACTAGAATAATTAAAACAGGGGTGAAATTACATTCAAGGGTAATTGGTGTAATTGTTAACAAAGTAGTAAAACCTTGGTTTACACGCAGTCGATAACCTGGTGTATTCATTAAACAAAGTATTAAAACCTTGTTACAATTCGAATCCCCAATTAGTTGGAATATTTATCTTCGGGTATAATAATAATTTGACAAGGACACTTGCAATTTATATTTATGACTGATGGACTGTTATGGACAAAAAACCAGACGGACATATTAAATAATCCAGGACAAAGGACAATTAACCCATGGGCATAAAACTAAAATCAACACGTCAAACATCATGATTACGGAAGTTTAAATAAGCATAATTCTTTTATTTCATATTTAATTTCCTTTATTTTATATTTAATTGCACTTCTAATTATCGCACTTTTATTTATTTTATTTTATCGCACTTTTAATTATCGTACTTTTTAATTATCGCAAGTTTATTTTATCGCACTTTTATTATTCGCAATTTCATTATCGTTATTTACTTTACGCTTTAATTTAAGTCTTGTATTTATTTTATATTTTACATTAGGTTTTAACTGCGACTAAAGTCTTAAAATCGACAAACCGGTCATTAAACGGTAAAAACCCCCCTTTATAATAATAATATTACTTATATATATGTTTGTATTTTTATAAAAGTAAACTAATATAGCGTTGAGCTTTGTTTAAAGATTTCCCTGTGGAACGAACCGGACTTACTAAAAACTATACTACTGTACGATTAGGTACACTGCCTATAAGTGTTGTAGCAAGGTTTAAGTATATCCATTCTATAAATAAATAAATATCTTGTGTAAAATTGTATCGTATTTAATAGTTTTTCCTAGTAAAATATAAACTATTTTATATACACCTCGCTTCACATCAAGTTATTTTTGGCGCCGCTGCCGGAGAAAAACTCTTAAAAGCCGGAAGCGTAACGCTAATATAAAAAAAAAAAGATTTTTAGTTACTTTTATTAAAAATTCGCTTTTGTAAAAATACGTTTTAATTATTCAAAAATATAAAAAGAAAAACAAAAATATATGTATTTTTAAGATTTTGTAAATATTTAAGTTTTATAAGTTTCTTTATTTCTATTTTAGTTTATAAAAATATAAGTTTTATTTTAAAATCGTTTATTTAAATTAAAAACAGAAAACATAAAATAAAAAAAATAAAATAAAGAAAAACGCGTAAAAACACAAAGCTGTCAACTGAATTCCTGAACCCCGCGACTCGCGGGGTTTTCTTCTTTATTTGCCGCGACTCGCGGAGCTACTCTGACAGGCGACAAGGAAGCCCTAATCGAGCATTAATTATGGGATATTATTAATTATTATTATTTTAAAAACTATTATTATTATTATTAGTTTTAGTTTTATTTTTACTTTTTATTAATTTATGTATTTTGTTTAATTAGTTTTATTAAATTATAAAATTAATAGTTTTATAAAATAAATAATATAAAAATAATATTTTTATAAAAATTGTACTTTTTACAACTTTTTGTATATTTTTAATATTTTGTCCCTTTTTAATCGTTGTAGCGTAATATTTGTATTTTTAGCTCATATTTTAAACTTAGTTTTTGCTATAGTTATTTTTACTCCTATATTTTTAGGCTTTGCCGTAGAATTCCTTAAGTGCTTTTTCTTTAGACTAGGATTTAGGTGCTTTAGAATTTTGCGACGCCTTTTTAAGTTTTAGTTTCTTTTTAAGTTATTTCCATTTGGGATTTAGTTTTTCCTTGTAAGCTTTAATATTTTTAGACCTTTTACTATGTACCAATTATCATTCCAATTAGTATTTTCAATTTGCGATTATAATTTTAAGTTAGTTGTAGTAATAAGGTTAAATTAGTTAAGTATTTTTAAGTTTTTATAAGTTTCTTTTATTTTTCCGTCACCTTTTATTTTTCAACCATTTTTTTTCTTTTTCGACCTTTTTCGACGAACTCTTTGTCTTTCTTATTTCTCGCTATTCTAGTTTTTAGGACTTAGAATTTTTTTTCTACTTCTTATCTAAATTTCTTAAAATTACGAAAATTTATTTTAAGTGGTTAAATTAATAGACATCAAAATTTTCTGGTTCGTAGTAATAGTTGGATTTGTACGTGGACCGGGTTATTGGAGCCAAACAGTCCTCAATTATATTGAGACCAAACGAATCCTGCCCCTCTGCTGCATCTTTTGGCTATTCGAAACGTGGGCAAAATCAGAAAAGTCTATTGATTGGATAACTTATTATAATTTTTCTTTCCTTTTTAAAACTAATAGGATATTCAGTGAATGCACCGAGCAAGACGTTCATCACCTTTTGTACGTTCACCACCTGTAACTCGATCAAGACATCGTTTAACAAATATAACCGCCGTTGATTTTTCTTTAGAATCGTCATCCAGTCGACCAAGTACTTCAGTTCAAATTTCCGATAATCCATTTTTTTGAACCCAAACTCACAATTGAGAATCCAGAAAATATTCAGGAACGGTTCATAGATCCTGAACCATTAAACTTTCCTCCGGAACCACCAATCATTCAAACAGAGATTGTTGAGGAACGAACTATTAAATCAGAATCATCTATTGATACCGATTCAACAAATTCAATTATGGAGAATCTGGAACCTTTAAGTATGGAAGACCGAATGAGAGCTAAACGCACTGGCCAAGGTCACACAATTACTCATCCAGACATTAATGCGCCAGATTATGAAATCAAAGGACAAATTCTACACATGGTGACTAATCAATGCCAATTTAGTGGTGCGCCGAAGGAAGATCCAAATGAACATCTACGTACCTTTAATAGGATCTGCACACTATTTAAAATACGAGAAGTGGAGGATGAACAGATATATCTCATGTTATTTCCCTGGACTTTAAAGGGAGAAGCCAAAGATTGGTTGGAATCGTTACCTGAAGGGGCGATCGATACATGGGACGTTTTAATTGATAAATTTCTTAAACAATTCTTTCCTGCATCTAAAGCCGTAAGACTTCAAGCAGAAATTGTTACGTTCACACAGAAGCCAAATGAAACTCTATATGAGGCGTGGACAAGATATGGAAAGTTGTTAAGAGGATGTCCACAACATGGTTTAGACACCTGTCAAATAGTACAAATATTCTACCAAGGATGCGACATCACTACAAGGAAAGACATAGATATAGCAGCTGGTGGTTCTATTATGAAGAAAACCGAAACTGATGCTTACAAAATTATTGATAACACTGCTTCCCACTCACATGAGTGGCACCAAGAAAAAGACATCATTAGATCATCTAAAGCAGCTAGAGCCGATTCTAGCCATGACTTAGATTCCATTTCGGCAAAGATAGATGCTTTCGAAAGACGAATGGAAAAGATGACTAAAGATATTCATGCAATACGAATTAGTTGTGAGCAGTGTGGAGGACCACATTTGACAAAAGATTGTCTAAGTATTGAATTAACAATGGAACAAAGAGAGAATATTTCATACATAAACCAAAGGCCTGGAAATAATTATCAGAATAATTATCAACCGCCAAGACCGATTTACAATCAAAACCAGAATTATAACCGAAATATTCCATACAATAACCAACAAGGTCCTAGCAATCAACAAGTATCCAATAATACTTATAATCAGCAAAGACCAAATTTTCAAAACAAGACACCACAACAAACCGATGATAAAAAGCCGAATTTAGAAGATATGATGACGAAGCTAGTTGAAACTCAAACGCAGTTTTTCACATCTCAAAAACAAACAAATGAACAAAATGCTCAAGCATTTAGAAATCAACAAGCTTCTATTCAAAATCTGGAACAAGAAGTAAGTAACCTAGCAAGGTTAATAGGTGAAAGAAAACCGGGAAGTTTACCTAGTGATACAAATGCTAACCCCCGGAATGAAACAGCTAAAGCTATTACCACAAGAAGTGGTACAACACTTAAATCACCTGAAATACCTGTAACTTCTGATGAAACTATTCCTACTCCACAAGAACCACAACCTGATAAAGAAAAGGAAAAAGAACCGGTAGTTGAAAAGGTTAATGAAGATAACACAGTTAAGGATAAACCTTATGTTAAACCATACCAACCACCACTTCCTTATCCGAGTAAAATGAAGAAAGAAAAACTTGAAGCCGAGCAATCCAAATTCTTGGATATGTTTAAACAGATAAATGTAAATCTTCCTTTCATTGATGTGATTTCAGGAATGCCAAGATATGCTAAATTCTTGAAAGATCTAATCTCAAATAGAAAGAAAATGGAAGAACTCTCGGCTGTTACTATGAATGCTAATTGTTCAGCAGTGCTGTTGAATAAGATACCAGAAAAACTATCTGATCCAGGAAGTTTCACAATTCCATGTTTTCTGGGTAGTCTTAGTTCAATAGAAGCATTGGCAGACTTAGGTGCTAGTATAAATCTAATGCCGTATTCACTATACGCTAAACTAGACCTTGGAGAATTGAAACCAACCAGAATAAGCATACAACTAGCCGATAGATCAATAAAATATCCTAGAGGGATAATGGAGAATATGCTAGTTAAAGTTGGTACTTTAGTATTTCCAGTAGATTTTGTTGTTTTGGACATGGAAGAAGATTCTCAAGTTCCTCTCATATTAGGAAGACCATTCTTAAACACGGCTAAAGCAATGATAGACGTGTTCGGTAAGAAACTGACCCTAAGTATAGAGGATGAGAGTGTTACCTTTTCAGTTGATAGAGCAATGCAACAACCACAATCTGCAGATGATACATGTTATTATATTCAAACTATAGATGCACATGCAGAATTGTTAGAAGAATTTCCAGAATTACAAGGAACAGGAGAATGTTCTTTAGGAGAAGGTAATGAACCAATTGATGAAGCTGAAATGTTAGCTACACTTATAGCTAATGGATATGAACCAACAACAGAAGAAATTCAAATGCTAAAAGAAGAAGACAGATATCGATATAAATCATCGATAGAAGAACCTCCGAAATTAGAGTTAAAGCCACTTCCAAACCATTTGGAATACGCTTATTTACATGGTGAATCTGAATTACCTGTAATAATATCGTCTTCTCTTACTGAAAATGAGAAATCACAACTCATTTCTGTGTTGAAAGCTCATAAACCAGCCATTGCATGGAAGATTCATGATATTAAAGGAATAAGTCCTTCGTATTGCACACATAAAATCCTTATGGAAGAAGGTCATAAAACGTATGTGCAACGCCAACGAAGACTAAATCCTAATATGCAAGATGTAGTTAAAAAAGAGATTATTAAACTGCTAGATGCAGGTTTGATATATCCAATCTCTGATAGTCCATGGGTAAGCCCAGTTCAATGCGTGCCTAAGAAGGGTGGCATGACTGTCATTACAAATGAGAAAAATGAGCTTATTCCTACTAGGACTGTAACAGGATGGCGTGTATGTATTGATTATAGAAAATTAAATGACGCCACCAGAAAAGATCACTTTCCCTTACCTTTCATAGATCAAATGTTGGAAAGATTAGCCGGAAATAGTTACTATTGTTTTCTAGATGGATTTTCCGGATATTTTCAAATTCCAATAGCACCCGAAGATCAAGAGAAAACCACATTCACGTGCCCTTATTCCTACTAGGACTGCAACCTTTCAAAGGTGTATGATGGCGATTTTTCACGACATGATAGAAGAATGCATGGAAGTATTCATGGATGACTTTTCAGTCTTCGGTGATACATTTAAATCATGTCTAGTTAATCTGGAACGAATGCTAATTAGATGCGAAAAATCAAATCTAGTACTTAATTGGGAGAAATGCCATTTCATGGTTAAAGAAGGCATCGTTCTTGGACATAAAATTTCAAAAGAAGGAATTGAAGTGGATAGAGCTAAAGTAGATGTAATTGCTAAACTTCCACATCCCACCAATGTTAGAGGAGTTAGGAGTTTTCTAGGGCATGCCTGTTTTTACCGACGTTTTATAAAAGATTTTTCTAAAATTGCCACTCCTATGAATAAACTCCTAGAAAAGGATGCGCCATTCATCTTTTCAGATGAGTGTATCAAATCTTTTAATATTCTTAAAGAAAAACTCACTAATGCACCGATCATGATAACACCAAATTGGAATCTACCATTTGAACTAATGTGCGATGCAAGTGATTTTGCAATGGGAGCCGTTTTAGGACAAAGGATTGAAAAACGATTTCAACCTATATATTATGCTAGTAAGACATTACAAGGAGCACAAACGAACTATACAACTACTGAAAAAGAACTCCTTGCTATTGTCTTTGCTTTTGACAAATTTCGATCATATCTCGTTCTAGCAAAAACGGTGGTCTATACCGACCATTCTGCTCTTAGATACCTATTTTCAAAACAAGATGCTAAACCAAGATTAATCCGTTGGATCTTACTCTTACAAGAGTTTGATATTGAAATCCGAGATAAAAAAGGAGCAGAAAATCTCGCCGCTGATCATCTTTCTCGTCTTGAAAATCCCGAATTAGAAGTTCTGAATGAATCGGCCATACAAGACAACTTTCCTGATGAATATCTATTGAAGATAGATTATAAAGAAATCCCATGGTTTGCAGACTATGCAAACTACTTAGTTTGTGGATTCCTTGAAAAAGGATTATCGTACCAAAGACGAAAGAAATTCTTCAGTGATATAAAACACTATTTCTGGGAAGATCCACATCTGTTTAAAAGTTGTCCCGATGGAATAATACGCCGATGTGTATTTGGAGATGAAGCTAGTAAAATTTTAAACCATTGTCACACAGGACCAACAGGAGGGCATTATGGGCCTCAACTAACAGCAAGAAAAGTTTATGAAGCTGGATTCTATTGGCCTACAATTTACAAAGACGTACACCTTCTTTGCAAATCCTGTGATGCATGTCAAAGGGCCGGAAGAATAAGTCAACGTGATGAAATGCCACAAAATGTCATCCAAGTATGTGAAGTATTTGACATTTGGGGTATTGACTTTATGGGTCCATTTCCAAAATCTCATAATAATCTATATATACTCGTAGCTATTGATTATGTATCTAAATGGGCGGAAGCACAAGTGATGTCGAACGAGGTGTATATAAAATAGCTTATATTTTACTAGGAAATACTATTAAATACGATACAATTTTACACAAGATATTTATTTATTTATAGAATGGATATACTTAAACCTTGCTACAACACTTATAGGCAGTGTACCTAATCGTACAGTAGTGTAGTTTTTAGTAAGTCCGGTTCGTTCCACAGGGAAATCTTTAAACAAAGCTCAACGCTATATTAGTTTACTTTTATAAAAATACAAATATATATATAAGTGATATTATTATTATAAAGGGGGGTTTTTACCGTTTAATGACCGGCTTGTCGATTTTAAAACTTTAATCGCAGTTAAAACCTAATGTAAAATATAAAATAAATACAAGACTTTAAATTAAAGCGTAAAGTAAATAACGATAATGAAATTGCGAATAATAAAAATGCGATAAAATTAAATTGCGATAATTAAAAGTACGATAATTAAAAGTGCGATTAAATAAAATAACAATAAATAAAAGTGCGATAATTAGAAGTGCAATTAAATATAAAATAAAGGAAATTAAATATGAAATAAAAGAATTATGCTTATTTAAACTTCCGTAATCATGATGTTTGACGTGTTGATTTTAGTTTTATGCCCATGGGTTAATTGTCCTTTGTCCTGGATTATTCAATATGTCCGTCTGGTTTTTGTCCATAACAGTCCATCAGTCATAAATATAAATTGCAAGTGTCCTTGTCAAATTATTATTATACCCGAAGTTAAATATTCCAACTAATTGGGGATTCGAATTGTAACAAGGTTTTAATACTTTGTTTAATGAATACACCAGGTTATCGACTGCGTGTAAACCAAGGTTTTACCACTTTGTTAACAATTACACCAATTACCCTTGAATGTAATTTCACCCCTGTTTTAATTATTCTAGTGGCTATTAATCCATTCCCGTGTCCGGTTAAATGAACGATTATTCGTACATATAAATACCCCGCCCATCGTGTCCGATCGAGTGTATATGGTAATTTATAGGGACGCCCAATTGTAAATCTTTATATTAACATTAACAAATTTTCATTTAGTTAAACAAATATAAAGCCCATTAATAGCCCATAGTCTAGTTTCCACAAGTGTCGTTCTTTTGTCCAAACCCCAATTATGGTACAAAGCCCAATTACCCAATTTTAGTAATTAGCCCAACATCATGATTACTTCGTTTTAAATAAGCATAATAATAACTTAGCTACGAGACATTAATATAAAAAGGTTGAACATAACTTACAATGATTAAAAATAGCGTAGCGTTACACGGACAGAATTTCGACTTACACCCTTACAACATTCGCTAACATACCCTTATTATTAGAATTATAATTAAAATTAAAATATAAATTATAAATATAAATATATTTACGTATGAAGAGGAAGAGAAAAAAAGATGATAAAAACTCGGCAGAAAACTGGCTTTATATAGGACCTGACCAGCAATCTCACTCCATGCGACTCGCATGGATTTGTGCTTCTGGCCATGCGAGTCGCATGGCCACCCTGGATCCAGCCAAATAGATTTGTTTTCTTCTTGCCGACGTAATATAATAATAATAATATATATAATATATAATTATATATAATTATATATATATTATATTATATTCTTGTGCATAGTAGACTAGATATTTTTGGTCCGTTGCGTCGGGCGTTTCTTCTTGGCTCAGGTCCCGGTTCCGGATTTTCGGATGTCCTCGCGTATTATTTTAAATCGCGTACTTTGCGTCTTGTAACTTGTACTCTTGTCATTTTGAGACGTTCCTCATCAATATTTTGAACCTTTTTAGTTGTATCTTGTACTTTTTAGCTCTTTGGACCTTTTTGTCTTCAATTTGTCGAATCTGCCTTTTGTCTTCACCTTTTATTATTTAAACGAATATCTCTTGTAAATAGAACAATTGCAACTAAAAGCTTGTCTTTCTTGAGGAATAATGCTATGAAATATATGTTCGTTTTTAGCATTATCAAATATTCCCACACTTGAGCGTTGCTTGTCCTCAAGCAATATTGTCTTGAAATACTAGAATCACTTCTTTATTCTTCACACTTTGTACATCAGTGATTTCTATACGGCGGTATAAACAATGGAAGTAACGATATGGTTTACAGTCCCACATGACTATAAAAATTTAGATCCATTAAGGAAATTGGATCTTTATGAAAACATTTGATCTTTCGAAATCTAGTTTTTACCCTAGATAAGTTTTCCGGAATAACCCTTTACCGGTGTTTGCAAAATATTTTTGTGGGTTTGGTGGGTTTCAGATTTGAAAATTTTAGCTCAAAACTTGCGGTTTTGTGTCACCCACTTGCTAACCTTGTATTTGGAAAGCAACACGTCCAGTTTACTTGTCCCGTATATTACCTTTCGGTAAACTACCGTCCGGTTGTAAAGGAAAGCGTTGAACAAGCAACTGTTAAGGCAATGTCCCGTGACATGCTTTTGATTATGGTCTATAACGTGTCGGACGCAATTACTATCCTTGGTAGGAGCAATAGTAAAGCTCACCCTTATAATTTTTCGGTATGGCACGAGGTCCTGTCTTTGACCATGCTATGCAACCACCGTTCTTACGGTTGACACCCGATTTAGTTCAGGTGACCTAATGAATTCCAGGTGAATTCCTAGGATTTTACGTTCAATGGTAATGAACGCATTGAAAATAGGGTTTTCAGAAAACAAATCGGTTTATAATTTTGATCAAAATATTTTCTCGTTTCAGCTCGAGTTTAGATATCATTGAATTCCATGAGTTTGAATTCTCAATCTTTAAGGTCAATCTCTAGGATTGAGTAATATCAGTCTTAAAAGCTGATTTTTAATCTTTAAGGAGATTATCCTTTCTGGGGATCTGATTCATTAGTCTTATCCAGCTAATTTGCACGGTGCCCCCCCATTGTACGAGATAAATCCTTCTCATGGTTAGGATAAATCTGACCACTTGGCGACCCTGTTTAATGCTGAGGTCCGTGGATTTCCAGCTGATTTTAGTGATGACTTTTCTAGATTTTTCGTCAACCTACAGCTGGTCTGAACGACAACTTCATGACCTAAATCAAGAAGCGCGTGTCTTTTTCGGAAGACTTTACTTCCTTTTAATGATGGAATTGATTCATCGTGTAGATCCATCTCTTCTTTTCTTTCATTGGGTAAAACAGTTTAGTTTAGTCCAAAGCAAAAGTATTTTTAGTTATTTGTTACAGATATATGTGACATATGTTTAAAATGACTTGGTAAATTTTCCCACACTTGGCTTTTATTTTCCTTTTTATCGTTCTCTATTCCATTTTAAATGAATTTTAACATTTTAGTTTGTTTCTCAATTTATGTCCTTTCCGAGGTAACAATAATTTCGGTGTTAAAACCTAGTTTTATCGTTCATAAATATGTATAAACATGATTTGAATTCATTTAATTGAAAAATTTTACTAGAATTGGGTAGTTAGTATATAAGACTAGGGCTGTTCTTTTTTTATCAGAGAGCACTAGATTCTAATACAACTACTGCTTTACTAGTATTTTTAATAGTAACCAAGTGTTTAATATAAAAATTTTAAAATCCGAAAGAATTTAACCCCTTCCCACACTTAAGATCTTGCAATGCCCTCATTTGCAAGAAATCAGTAACAATTTAAATTATTGAGGGTGATTTGTGTGAAAATGATTAAATTTTTACCAAAGTTTCCAAATATATTGGCGTTTGTTTGCTGAATGATAAATGGTGCACATCATTTGTTCATTCCGTCTTGTTGTTATTTCACATATATTTTGCATCTTGTCGTCAAAATTACTTGCTTTTGCTGAACTTAATGCCAGTCTTTGAAAATGCGTTGTTTTACCCTGTTTTGTGCATAAAAGAGAATACATACAATACAAATATAATCATACATGCAATTTGAAATGGAACTTTGGCATCCCACTTTCAAACTATAAGAAAAATATTAGTACACAATAATAATAAGAATATCAAACATTACATAAACGTAATAAAATGTTAAGTGTTTAAAAAAAAAAAAAATAAATAAAAATTACCAACTTATCTCTACTGATCAGGAGGTGGGTTAGGAGGAAAATTAGGATATGGATCCCAATTCATGTTCGCGTCCGGGTTCCATGGCTGATTATAGGTGAACTGGTATGCTGCGTCATAATCATATGAATCATAGGGTGGTCTCATTTCTGGCTGATGTGCGGGATAGTATGCGGGTCGGGTCGGATAATACATCTCGCCAGGCTGCAACTGGCTTATAATTTGGCGCTGATGATAATCCCATCGGCCATGCTCTCGTTGCCGGGAATGCTCGTAGTCATTCCGACGTTGCCATGCCTCGTACTGCATATGCCTATCATAGTTCGTCATGTATTCATCCTCCATACGAACGCCTAAATCAAGAGCAGTCTCCCGAACAACTCCTATAATGTTGTTCGCCTCTTCCATTTCATCATCCGAACCTCTTTCTACCTGTCGCTGAGGTCCCTCGTATCGATATACCCGACCACGTCTCATCAATAATACCCTTGCACCGTGATAAAGGTTTGAACTTATAGTTTCACCTCCGTCCTCTATTTCGTTCATTGGACCCCCTTGGTGCTTATCTACACCTAAATACTCTCCAATGAGAGTAATGAAAATACCACCACCTATAATACTCCCCGATTTCATCCCCGAAACTACATTAGCGAGATAATAACCAACACAATAGGGAATGTTAACGAAACTCCTCGGGTCTCTAATACACTTGAGGTAGAACAAATCGTTTACGGTCAATTTCTCCTTATTCCTACCCCTTTGTGTAATTGTGTTTGCTAAGAATCTATGAATCACCCGGAGTTCAGCTCTGTCTATATCTAAGTATGTATGATTTCCACTGGCGTGAAATTCATTAAAGTGGGACATACGCCTCCAGATGGCGTTAATATCAAATTCCCTATCTACCCTTTCTCCTTGGGCAATCAGGCTATTACAGTCGGGGCTCAAAAGTTCAGCAGGGGTGTAAATCTGTAAGGCCCTAGCTAAATCTATCATGGACATTCTGTACATGCGTCCACCTAACAGAAATCTAATAAAGCTTCTATCATCTATCCTCCTAACATCACTGTTTAACTTAATAGTACTAAGTAATTCTATACACCATTCCCTATATATGGTTCTACGAATGGAAAATAGGCGCATCCAATCGTTAAACTGAGAATTACCATACCTTTGCACCAATAATTCCCGAATCGGTTCGGCAAGGTCAACTGTTTCCAAAGGTACCCAGTCAATTGCCCTTGGCATTTCAACAACCTTAAAGTAGAGAATGTGCATGTTCTTTTGATAATCTGGATACTCTATCCAACATCGATCAAATCTCAGATTTGGGTGTAACTGATCTTCATTAATGTCTAAACTCAGAATCCTTTGATGTGGAGCGAATTGACGAAACTGATTCACGAATAATTGATCTTGATCGTGATATGGAATATGTTGCTCCTCCTGTTCTTCTTCTTCTTGTTGCATATGTTGTTCTTGTTCATGAAACATTTCCGGTTCGGGCTCTGGTTGCCTGGATGATGATGCACCTGAACCTCCAGTATCGGCTTTCTGTAAAACACATTAAACACAAACATATGTTTAAAGCATTAGTGTTAGCAAAATAATAACTTGAAACAATTATGATGACATGTTCAATTCATAACACATTTTATACACATTTTCTTAACAATAACAATTCTACATTTTTACATACGAAAATGTATACAATGTTTTATCACATTTAAACTCTTAAACATGTCAACAATAATCATTATAGCAATTAAACACTTGTTACATGGCATTCAAATCAAACTAGTGCTCATTTTCATATTTTTGTCAAGTTTACACTTTGTCAAATAAGCATATACGAAAAATGTACATCAAGTTCATAAGCATTTATCTTAAATAACATGCCAAAATAATCACTACTAGCAATGAAACAAGTTTCAAATGGCCTTTATATCAAATTATCCAAGTTCATGAATTTTTAGACTTAAAAAGTCCACTTTAATTCTCAAAAACATGTTTAGGCTCAAAGTTTGGATCAATTAACTACCTAAACATGTTACACTACTTAATTTAGCAACAATTCATGACAAAAATCGGCCATAACCTGTTTATATCAAAAAGCCCCAAATTGCTCAAGAACACAAACCCTAGATTCTTAAAAATTTGAAGTTTTTAGCTTCAATTCATGTTAAATAGCTTCTATCTAGGATATACATGCATAATATAACAACAATTTAGCTCTAATTACACCTAAATTTAACAAAATCAAAATATAAATTTTCTAGCTCAAGAACACAAAAATTCGAATTTAAAGAGATTAGGGGTGAAATCTTTACCTTTCTCCTGAAGGGGTTGAGACTACTGAATCTAGGCATGATTATTGTGAAGTTTTGCAAGAATTTTGATGAAAAATGATGAATTTTTGAGAGGGTTTTGGAGATGGTTCGTGTATATGTGTGTGTATTGTGAGAAAGAAACCGGTCGACTGAGTTTTTGATCCTGTCCAGTTTTTAACAGCCATGCGAGTTGCATGGTTTTGTGCATACCCCCATGCGACTCGCATGGGGGCCAATTTCAGGTTTTTTTTTTTTTTTTTTTTTTTTTTTTTTTTCAATGTTTTTGGCATACTTTAAATCAATAAGTTTAAAAATAATGATAATAAAAGTTCTCGTCCCTCCCTCGGGTAAAGCAATTTCGGTTCAAAGACCTAGTCTTCAACTTACGACGAATTTTAAAAATCATATTTTTAACTTAAAGAGATAAAGTAAATTTTTGTTTTTAAATTCACACAACTTAAATATAAAATTCAAAATTTATATTAAAAATTCACACCAAACTTAAAATTTGAAATGCATAAAATTAAAAATTCATATTTTAAAAATTCACACCAGACTTAATTTATAAATTCATATTATAAATTCACACCAAACTTATATTAATTTTTCAAATATTTACAATTTTAAATATATTGTTTTTACAAAGTTTACAATATTAACTTAAGATTTAAATATTAATTTTAAAAATATGGTAAAAATAAATTTAAAAATCTTTTTGTCTTTTTATCCCACTTTTATCAATCAAATATTATCAAAAATATGCGCCCCTCTTTTCGGTAAAGTAATTTCGGTTCCAAGACCTAATTTAACTCATGACGAATTTTTGAAATATTTTGGGTTGATTGATTAAAGATATTTATACCTTAAGAATAAACGTTAAATTTTGCAGTGATGTAATAAATTTTTGAATGATATCAATAATTTCGGTCGCCAAACCTAATTTTATTCAATACCAATTTAATACTTTTTAGCGAACAAATTAGCGTTTATTATCAAAAGGTTAAAAATAAAAATAAAAATAAAAACTGTACAGACATACCTGTGAAATAGATTTCTTAGTTATATGATCTATTATATTCATAAGATAGTCGGTTTAATTGGTTTTCCATGGCTGCATAGGCGTAACCTCGAGCATTCATTGTCTTTTCTTCTAAACATATGAACGGTCCGTCTCTGCATAAAGTAACAAATTCGGTATTTGAATAGGTTTGATTATTTGAACATTTACCTCCATGTGACCATTTTCCGCATTTGTGACATCGTTCTAGGTGTCGTGCTCTTCTTTTCGCTGCGGATTTTGATTTTCCTTTACCAAATTGTAACTTATTATCTTCGCATCTGGATCCTTTTCTAACTCCGTCCATTCTTTCTCTGATTACTGATACTATTTCACTCGGTAGTATGTCATTATTTCTTTTAGTGATCAAAGCGTGTAGCATTAGACCATGGTTTAATTCACAGGCAGTCTTCATTTCGTAAAAACCTAAAAAAAATAAAAATTCAGAATGGGGGGAGAAGACTAGTTCTTTAGGGTCTGCTAGGGAAAGACCATACGTGTTCTATTTTCGAGAACTACACGAAAACAGACAATCTAACTCTAACAGAAATACATATTATCCTTTACAGACTTGATTCTCCCCACACTTAGTTAGCTGTGGTGTCGAAATTGTGATTAACTTCGTTGTCGACTTCCATCGGACCCTTTATGTAATGTTTAACTCTGTGACCATTAACTTTAAATTCAATTCCATTTGAATTTATTAATTCTATCGTTCCGTATGGGAAAACTCTTTTGACTATGAATGGTCCAGACCATCTTGATTTCAATTTTCCAGGAAATAGTTTGAATCGTGAATTGAAAAGAAGAACTCTGTCTCCTTCTTTAAATTCTTTTGAACTTCTGATTCTTTTATCATGCCATTTCTTCGTTCTTTCTTTATAGATTAACGAATTTTCGTATGCTTCATGTCTTAATTCTTCTAATTCGTTTAGTTGACTTAATCGTAGACGTCCGGCTTCATGTAAATCAAGATTACATGTCTTCAAAGCCCAAAATGCTTTGTGTTCAATTTCTACTGGAAGATGACATGCTTTTCCATAAATGAGTCTAAAAGGTGTGGTTCCAATTGGAGTTTTGTAGGCTGTTCTAAAAGCCCAGAGTGCATCCTCCAATTTAATGGACCATTCCTTCGGATTTGATCCTACGGTTTTCTCTAGAATACGTTTTAAAGCTCGGTTGGTATTTTCAACTTGTCCACTTGTTTGTGGATGATATGCGGTGGAGATTTTATGAGTTACTCCATATCTTTTAAGAACTTTTTCAAGTTGATTATTACAAAAATGAGTACCCCGATCACTTATTAAAGCTTTCGGTGTTCCAAACCTTGCAAAAAGACGTTTCAAAAAGTTGACTACAACTCGTGCATCGTTAGTTGGGAGAGCTTGTGCTTCCGCCCATTTAGATACATAATCAATGGCTACGAGTATATATAGATTATTATGAGATTTTGGAAATGGACCCATAAAGTCAATACCCCAAATGTCAAATACTTCACATACTTGGATGACATTTTGTGGCATTTCATCACGTTGACTTATTTTTCCTGTCCTTTGACATGCATCACAGGATTTGCAAAGAAGGTGTGCGTCTTTGTAAATTGTAGGCCAATAGAATCCAGCTTCATAAACTTTTCTTGCTGTTAGTTGAGGCCCATAATGCCCTCCTGTTGGTCCTGTGTGACAATGGTTTAATATTTTACTAGCTTCATCTCCAAATACACATCGGCGTATTATTCCATCGGGACAACTTTTAAACAGATGTGGATCTTCCCAGAAATAGTGTTTTATATCACTGAAGAATTTCTTTCGTCTTTGGTACGATAATCCTTTTTCAAGGAATCCACAAACTAAGTAGTTTGCATAGTCTGCAAACCATGGGATTTCTTTATAATCTATCTTCAATAGATATTCATCAGGAAAGTTGTCTTGTATGGCCGATTCATTCAGAACTTCTAATTCGGGATTTTCAAGACGAGAAAGATGATCAGCGGCGAGATTTTCTGCTCCTTTTTTATCTCGGATTTCAATATCAAACTCTTGTAAGAGTAAGATCCAACGGATTAATCTTGGTTTAGCATCTTGTTTTAAAAATAGGTATCTAAGAGCAGAATGGTCGGTATAGACCACCGTTTTTGCTAGAACGAGATATGATCGAAATTTGTCAAAAGCAAAGACAATAGCAAGGAGTTCTTTTTCAGTAGTTGTATAGTTCGTTTGTGCTCCTTGTAATGTCTTACTAGCATAATATATAGGTTGAAATCGTTTTTCAATCCTTTGTCCTAAAACGGCTCCCATTGCAAAATCACTTGCATCGCACATTAGTTCAAATGGTAGATTCCAATTTGGTGTTATCATGATCGGTGCATTAGTGAGTTTTTCTTTAAGAATATTAAAAGATTTGATACACTCATCTGTAAAGATGAATGGCGCATCCTTTTCTAGGAGTTTATTCATAGGAGTGGCAATTTTAGAAAAATCTTTTATGAAACGTCGGTAAAAACCGGCATGCCCTAGAAAACTCCTAACTCCTCTAACATTGGTGGGATGTGGAAGTTTAGCAATTACATCTACTTTAGCTCTATCCACTTCAATTCCTTCTTTTGAAATTTTATGTCCAAGAACGATGCCTTCTTTAACCATGAAATGGCATTTCTCCCAATTAAGTACTAGATTTGATTTTTCGCATCTAATTAGCATTCGTTCTAGATTAATTAGACATGATTTAAATGTATCACCGAAGACTGAAAAGTCATCCATGAATACTTCCATGCATTCTTCTATCATGTCGTGAAAAATCGCCATCATACACCTTTGAAAGGTTGCAGGGGCGTTGCAAAGTCCAAATGGCATGCGTTTGTAAGCAAAAGTACCATAAGGGCACGTGAATGTTGTTTTCTCTTGATCTTCGGGTGCTATTGGAATTTGAAAATATCCGGAAAATCCATCTAGAAAACAATAGTAACTATTTCCGGCTAATCTTTCTAACATTTGATCTATGAAAGGTAAAGGAAAGTGATCTTTTCTGGTGGCGTCATTTAATTTTCTATAATCAATACATACACGCCATCCTGTTACAGTCCTAGTAGGAATAAGCTCATTTTTCTCATTTGTGATGACAGTCATGCCACCCTTCTTAGGCACGCATTGAACTGGGTTTACCCATGGACTATCAGAGATTGGATATATTAAACCTGCATCTAGCAGTTTAATAATCTCTTTCTTAACTACATCTTGCATATTAGGATTTAGTCTTCGTTGGCGTTGCACATACGTTTTATGACCTTCTTCCATAAGGATTTTATGTGTGCAATACGAAGGACTTATTCCTTTAATATCATGAATCTTCCATGCAATGGCTGGTTTATGAGCTTTCAACACAGAAATGAGTTGTGATTTCTCATTTTCAGTAAGAGAAGACGATATTATTACAGGTAATTCAGATTCACCATGTAAATAAGCGTATTCCAAATGGTTTGGAAGTGGCTTTAACTCTAATTTCGGAGGTTCTTCTATCGATGATTTATATCGATATCTGTCTTCTTCTTTTAGCATTTGAATTTCTTCTGTTGTTGGTTCATATCCATTAGCTATAAGTGTAGCTAACATTTCAGCTTCATCAATTGGTTCATTACCTTCTCCTAAAGAACATTCTCCTGTTCCTTGTAATTCTGGAAATTCTTCTAATAATTCTGCATGTGCATCTATAGTTTGAATATAATAACATGTATCATCTGCAGATTGTGGTTGTTGCATTGCTCTATCAACTGAAAAGGTAACACTCTCATCCTCTATACTTAGGGTCAGTTTCTTACCGAACACGTCTATCATTGCTTTAGCCGTGTTTAAGAATGGTCTTCCTAATATGAGAGGAACTTGAGAATCTTCTTCCATGTCCAAAACAACAAAATCTACTGGAAATACTAAAGTACCAACTTTAACTAGCATGTTCTCCATTATCCCTCTAGGATATTTTATTGATCTATCGGCTAGTTGTATGCTTATTCTGGTTGGTTTCAATTCTCCAAGGTCTAGTTTAGCGTATAGTGAATACGGCATTAAATTTATACTAGCACCTAAATCTGCTAATGCTTCTATTGAACTAAGACTACCCAGAAAACATGGAATTGTGAAACTTCCTGGATCAGATAGTTTTTCTGGTATCTTATTCAACAGTACTGCTGAACAATTAGCATTCATAGTAACAGCCGAGAGTTCTTCCATTTTCTTTCTATTCGTGATTAGATCTTTCAAGAATTTAGCATATCTTGGCATTCCTGAAATCACATCAATGAAAGGAAGATTTACATTTATCTGTTTAAACATATCCAAGAATTTGGATTGCTCGGCTTCAAGTTTTTCCTTCTTCATTTTACTCGGATAAGGAAGTGGTGGTTGATATGGTTTAACATAAGGTTTATCCTTAACTGTGTTATCTTCATTAACCTTTTCAACTACCGGTTCTTTTTCCTTATCTTGATCAGGTTGTGGTTCTTGTGGAGTAGGAATAGTTTCATCAGAAGTTACAGGTATTTCAGGTGGTTTAAGTGTTGTACCACTTCTTGTGGTAATAGCTTTAGCTGTTTCATTCCGGGGGTTAGCATTTGTATCGCTTGGTAGACTTCCCGGTTTTCTTTCACCTATTAACCTTGCTAGGTTACTTACTTCTTGTTCCAGATTTTGAATAGAAGCTTGTTGATTTCTAAATGCTTGAGCATTTTGTTCATTAGTTTGTTTTTGAGATGTGAAAAACTGCGTTTGAGTTTCAACTAGCTTCGTCATCATATCTTCTAAATTCGGCTTTTTATCATCGGTTTGTTGTGGTGGTTTGTTTTGAAAATTCGGTCTTTGCTGATTGTAAGTATTATTGGATACTTGTTGATTGCTAGGACCTTGTTGGTTGTTGTATGGAATATTTCGGTTATAATTCTGGTTTTGATTGTAAATCGGTCTTGGCGGTTGATAATTATTCTGATAATTATTTCCAGGCCTTTGGTTTATGTATGAAATATTCTCTCTTTGTTCCATTGTTAATTCAATACTTAGACAATCTTTTGTCAAATGTGGTCCTCCACACTGCTCACAACTAATTCGTATTGAGTGAATATCTTTAGTCATCTTTTCCATTCGTCTCTCGAAAGCATCTATCTTTGCCGAAATGGAATCTAAGTCATGGCTAGAATCGGCTCTAGCTGCTTTAGATGATCTAATGATGTCTTTTTCTTGGTGCCACTCATGTGAGTGGGAAGCAGTATTATCAATAATTTTGTAAGCATCAGTTTCGGTTTTCTTCATAATAGAACCACCAGCTGCTATATCTATGTCTTTTCTTGTAGTGATGTCGCATCCTTGGTAGAATATTTGTACTATTTGACAGGTGTCTAAACCATGTTGCGGACATCCTCTTAACAACTTTCCATATCTAGTCCACGCCTCATATAGAGTTTCATTTGGCTTCTGTGTGAACGTAACAATTTCTGCTTGAAGTCTTACGGCTTTAGATGCAGGAAAGAATTGTTTAAGAAATTTGTCAACTAAAACGTCCCATGTATCAATCGCTCCTTCAGGTAACGATTCCAACCAATCTTTGGCTTCTCCCTTTAAAGTCCAGGGAAATAACATGAGATATATCTGTTCATCCTCCACTTCTCGTATTTTAAATAGTGTGCAGATCCTATTAAAGGTACGTAGATGTTCATTTGGATCTTCCTTCGGCGCACCACTAAATTGGCATTGATTAGTCACCATGTGTAGAATTTGTCCTTTGATTTCATAATCTGGCGCATTAATGTCTGGATGAGTAATTGCGTGACCTTGGCCAGTGTGTTTAGCTCTCATTCGGTCTTCCATACTTAAAGGTTCCAGATTCTCCATAATTGAATTTGTTGAATCGGTATCACTGAATGATTCTGATTTAATAGTTCGTTCCTCAACAATCTCTGTTTGAATGATTGGTGGTTCCGGAGGAAAGTTTAATGGTTCAGGATCTATGAACCGTTCCTGAATATTTTCTGGATTCTCAATTGTGAGGTTGGGTTCAAAAAATGGATTATCGGAAATTTGAACTGAAGTACTTGGTCGACTGGATGACGATTCTAAAGAAAAATCAACGGCGGTTATATTTGTTAAACGATGTCTTGATCGAGTTACAGGTGGTGAACGTACAAAAGGTGATGAACGTCTTGCTCGGTGCATTCACTGAATATCCTATTAGTTTTTAAAAAGGAAAGAAAAATTATAATAAGTTATCCAATCAATAGACTTTTCTGATTTTGCCCACGTTTCGAATAGCCAAAAGATGCAGCAGAGGGGCAGGATTCGTTTGGTCTCAATATAATTGAGGACTGTTTGGCTCCAATAACCCGGTCCACGTACAAATCCAACTATTACTACGAACCAGAAAATTTTGATGTCTATCAATTTAACCACTTAAAATAAATTTTCGTAATTTTAAGAAATTTAGATAAGAAGTAGAAAAAATTCTAAGTCCTAAAAACTAGAATGGCGAGAAATAAGAGAGAAAAAGAGTTCGTCGCAAAAGGTCGAAAAAGAAAAATGTTTGAAAAATAAAAGGTGACGGAAAAATAAAAGAAACTTATAAAAACTTAAAAATACTTAACTAATTTAACCTTATTACTACAACTAACTTAAAATTATAATCGCAAATTGATATTACTAATTGGAATGATAATTGATACATAGTAAACGGTCTAAAAATATTAAAGCTTACAGGAAAAACTAAATCCCAAATGGAAATAACTTAAAAAGAAACTAAAACTTAAAAAGGTGTCGCAAAATTCTAAAGCACCTAAATACTAGTCTAAAGAAAAAGTACTTAAGGAGTTTTACGGCAAAGCCTAAAAATCTAGGAGTAAAAATAACTATAGCAAAAACTAAGTTTAAAATTAAAAATGAGCTAAAAATACAAAAGTTATGCTACAACGATTAAAAAGGTACAAAATATTAAAAGAAATAAAAAGTGATAAAAAAAATACAATTTTTATTAAAATATTATTTTTATATTAATTATATTAAAGTATTAAGTTTTAAATATAATAAAACTAATTAAAAGTAATTAATTAAACTAAAAACTTAATTAAGAATAATAAAATCAATTAGGGTTTAATTATAATAATAATATATTATACTCCGTAATAAATGCGTTATTAGGGTTTGATTGTGGCCCTGTCAGACCCCTCATGCGACTCGCATGGGGTTTAGTTGAATTATCATGCGACTCGCATGGTGTTCGGATCCAGGCCAAAAGTTGGGCTGCTACAGTACCTTGGCCCGATTACTTATTATTTTTTTTTTTTTTTTTCTGTTTTTCTAAATAAATAAAAAATAAAACTTATATTTTTATAAACTTAAAATAGAAATAAAGAAACTTATAAAACTTAAATATTCACAAAATCTTAAAAATACTAATATTTTTGTTTTTCTTTTTATATTTTTGAATAATTAAAACGTATTTTTACAAAAACGACTTTTAATAAAAGTAAAAAAAATTTTTTATTTTTATATTAGCGTTGCGCTTCCGGCGTTTAAGAGTGATTCCCCGGCAGCGGCGCCAAAAATACTTGATGTCGAACGAGGTGTATATAAAATAGCTTATATTTTACTAGGAAATACTATTAAATACGATACAATTTTACACAAGATATTTATTTATTTATAGAATGGATATACTTAAACCTTGCTACAACACTTATAGGCAGTGTACCTAATCGTACAGTAGTGTAGTTTTTAGTAAGTCCGGTTCGTTCCACAGGGAAATCTTTAAACAAAGCTCAACGCTATATTAGTTTACTTTTATAAAAATACAAATATATATATAAGTGATATTATTATTATAAAGGGGGGTTTTTACCGTTTAATGACCGGCTTGTCGATTTTAAAACTTTAATCGCAGTTAAAACCTAATGTAAAATATAAAATAAATACAAGACTTTAAATTAAAGCGTAAAGTAAATAACGATAATGAAATTGCGAATAATAAAAATGCGATAAAATTAAATTGCGATAATTAAAAGTACGATAATTAAAAGTGCGATTAAATAAAATAACAATAAATAAAAGTGCGATAATTAGAAGTGCAATTAAATATAAAATAAAGGAAATTAAATATGAAATAAAAGAATTATGCTTATTTAAACTTCCGTAATCATGATGTTTGACGTGTTGATTTTAGTTTTATGCCCATGGGTTAATTGTCCTTTGTCCTGGATTATTCAATATGTCCGTCTGGTTTTTGTCCATAACAGTCCATCAGTCATAAATATAAATTGCAAGTGTCCTTGTCAAATTATTATTATACCCGAAGTTAAATATTCCAACTAATTGGGGATTCGAATTGTAACAAGGTTTTAATACTTTGTTTAATGAATACACCAGGTTATCGACTGCGTGTAAACCAAGGTTTTACCACTTTGTTAACAATTACACCAATTACCCTTGAATGTAATTTCACCCCTGTTTTAATTATTCTAGTGGCTATTAATCCATTCCCGTGTCCGGTTAAATGAACGATTATTCGTACATATAAATACCCCGCCCATCGTGTCCGATCGAGTGTATATGGTAATTTATAGGGACGCCCAATTGTAAATCTTTATATTAACATTAACAAATTTTCATTTAGTTAAACAAATATAAAGCCCATTAATAGCCCATAGTCTAGTTTCCACAAGTGTCGTTCTTTTGTCCAAACCCCAATTATGGTACAAAGCCCAATTACCCAATTTTAGTAATTAGCCCAACATCATGATTACTTCGTTTTAAATAAGCATAATAATAACTTAGCTACGAGACATTAATATAAAAAGGTTGAACATAACTTACAATGATTAAAAATAGCGTAGCGTTACACGGACAGAATTTCGACTTACACCCTTACAACATTCGCTAACATACCCTTATTATTAGAATTATAATTAAAATTAAAATATAAATTATAAATATAAATATATTTACGTATGAAGAGGAAGAGAAAAAAAGATGATAAAAACTCGGCAGAAAACTGGCTTTATATAGGACCTGACCAGCAATCTCACTCCATGCGACTCGCATGGATTTGTGCTTCTGGCCATGCGAGTCGCATGGCCACCCTGGATCCAGCCAAATAGATTTGTTTTCTTCTTGCCGACGTAATATAATAATAATAATATATATAATATATAATTATATATAATTATATATATATTATATTATATTCTTGTGCATAGTAGACTAGATATTTTTGGTCCGTTGCGTCGGGCGTTTCTTCTTGGCTCAGGTCCCGGTTCCGGATTTTCGGATGTCCTCGCGTATTATTTTAAATCGCGTACTTTGCGTCTTGTAACTTGTACTCTTGTCATTTTGAGACGTTCCTCATCAATATTTTGAACCTTTTTAGTTGTATCTTGTACTTTTTAGCTCTTTGGACCTTTTTGTCTTCAATTTGTCGAATCTGCCTTTTGTCTTCACCTTTTATTATTTAAACGAATATCTCTTGTAAATAGAACAATTGCAACTAAAAGCTTGTCTTTCTTGAGGAATAATGCTATGAAATATATGTTCGTTTTTAGCATTATCAACAAGCTCTCCCAACTAACGATGCACGAGTTGTAGTCAACTTTTTAAAACGTCTTTTTGCAAGGTTTGGAACACCGAAAGCTTTAATAAGTGATCGGGGTACTCATTTCTGTAATAATCAACTTGAGAAAGTTCTTAAAAGATATGGAGTAACTCATAAAATCTCCACCGCATATCATCCACAAACAAGTGGACAAGTTGAAAATACCAACCGAGCTTTAAAACGTATTCTAGAGAAAACCGTAGGATCAAATCCAAAGGAATGGTCCATTAAATTGGAGGATGCACTCTGGGCTTTTAGAACAGCCTACAAAACTCCAATTGGAACCACACCTTTTAGACTTGTTTATGGAAAAGCATGTCATCTTCCAGTAGAAATTGAACACAAAGCATTTTGGGCTTTGAAAACATGTAATCTTGATTTACATGAAGCCGGACGTCTACGATTAAGTCAACTAAACGAATTAGAAGAATTAAGACATGAAGCATACGAAAATTCGTTAATCTATAAAGAAAGAACGAAGAAATGGCATGATAAAAGAATCAGAAGTTCAAAAGAATTCAAAGAAGGAGACAGAGTTCTTCTTTTCAATTCACGATTCAAGCTATTTCCTGGAAAATTGAAATCAAGATGGTCTGGACCATTCATAGTCAAAAGAGTTTTCCCATACGGAACGATAGAATTAATAAATTCAAATGGGATTGAATTTAAAGTTAATGGTCACAGAGTTAAACATTACATACATGGTCCGATGGAAGTCGACAACGAAGTTAATCACAATTTCGACACCACAGCTAACTAAGTGTGGGGAGAATAAAGTCTTTAAAGGATAATATGTATTTCTGTTAGAGTTAGATTGTCTGTTTTCGTGTAGTTCTCGAAAATGGAACACGTATGGTCTTTCCCTAGCAGACCCTAAAGAACTAGTCTTCTCCCCCCATTCTGAATTTTATTTTTTTTAGGTTTTTACGAAATGAAGACTGCCTGTGAACTAAACCATGGTCTAATGCTACACGCTTTGATCACTAAACGTAATAATGACATACTACCGAGCGAATTAGTATCAGTAATCAGAGAAAGAATGGACGGAGTTAGAAAAGGATCCAGATGCGAAGATAATAAGTTACAATTTGGTAAAGGAAAATCAAAATCCGCAGCGAAAAGAAGAGCACGACACCTAGAACGATGTCACAAATGCGGAAAATGGTCACATGGAGGTAAATGTTCAAATAATCAAACCTATTCAAATACCGAATTTGTTACTTTATGCAGAGACGGACCGTTCATATGTTTAGAAGAAAAGACAATGAATGCTCGAGGTTACGCCTATGCAGCCATGGAAAACCAATTAAACCGACTATCTTATGAATATAATAGATCATATAACTAAGAAATCTATTCCACAGGTATGTCTGTATAGTTTTTATTTTTATTTTTAATTTTAACCTTTTGATAATAAACGCTAATTTGTTCGCTAAAAAGTATTAAATTGGTATTGAATAAAATTAGGTTTGCCGACCGAAATTATTGATATCGTTCAAAAATTTATTACATCACTGCGAAATTTAACGTTTATTCTTAAGGTATAAATATCTTTAATCAATCAACCCAAAATATTTCAAAAATTCGTCATGAGTTAAATTAGGTCTTGGAACCGAAATTACTTTACCGAAAAGAGGGGCGCATATTTTTGATAATATTTGATTGATTAAAGTGGGATAAAAAGACAAAAAGATTTTTAAATTTATTTTTACCATGTTTTTAAAATTAATATTTAAATCTTAAGTTAATATTGTAAACTTTGTAAAAACAATATTTTTAAAATTGTAAATATTTGAAAAATTAATATAAGTTTGGTATGAATTTATGAATTTTTAAATTAAGTTTGGTGTGAATTTTTAATTTTTAAAAAATATGAAATTTTAATTTTATGCATTTCAAATTTTAAGTTTGGTGTGAATTTTTAATTTTTTAATTTTTAATTTTGAATTTTATATTTAAGTTGTGTGAATTTAAAAACAAAAATTTACTTTATCTCATTAAGTTAAAAATATGATTTTTAAAATTCGTCGTAAGTTGAAGACTAGGTCTTTGAACCGAAATTGCTTTACCCGAGGAAGGGACGAGAACTTTTATTATCATTATTTTTAATCTTACTGAATTAGAGTATGCCAAAAACATTGAAAAAAACCCAAAAATCTTAGCTTTTAAAACAATCGCTACAAAAAGACAAATTTTAAAATTTTGTCGAGGGATGGACTAGGACATCGATCCGAAACGACCTCGTCCTAAATAACAAGGGAAACAAAATTTTAAAATTAATTTCTTAATTGTTTTATAAGTTAAAGATTAAAAAAAAAAAAAAAAAAAAAAAAAAAAAAAGAGTAAACTCCGCGACTCGCGGAGTTTGAAGTGCAAACCTCCGCGACTCGCGGAGGGACCAAAACCCAGAAAAAAAAATAAAAATAGCTGAACGATCAGTATACTCAAAAACACAAAAACACCCCAAAATAACAGCGAAAAAGAACCCGAAAATCACCCCCAAAAATCTCAATTTTTAACCGTTAATCACCAAATTTTTTGCTAAAATCATGTTGAGAAGGATGATATCTAAGAATTACTCAAGAAAAACGGTAAATTTCTACACCTAAACACCATTTAATTCGAATTTTTGAGCTATTTTTTCCCCAATTTGATTTTGATGCTTTTTAGTGTAATTAGACTTAAATTGTTTATGTATTATGCTTGTATAACCTAGATTGATGTTGTTTAACATGATTAGAAGCCTTAAACTTCAAATTTTGAATAATCTAGGGTTTGTGTTCTTGAGCAATTTGGGGCTTTTTGATATAAACAGGTTATGGCCGATTTTTGTCATGAATTGTTGCTAAATTGAGTAGTGTAACATGTCTAGGTAGTTAAATGATCCAAACTTTGAGCCTAAACATGATTTTGAGAATTAAAGTGGACTTTTTCAAGTCTAAAATTCATGAACTTGATTTTTGAAAGATAATGCCATTTGAGACTTGTTTATTTGCTAGTAATGATTATTTTGACATGTTATTTGAGTTGAATGCTTATGAACTTGGCGAAAATTTTCGTATATGCTTATTTGAAAAAGTATAGATTTGATAAAAATGTGAAAATGAGCTTAAGTTTGATATAAATTGATAATGTCATTGTAATTATTTTGATTGATGATTTTGCTGACACTAATGCATATTTGGATGCACAAAATTTGTGTTTGATGTGTTTTGCAGAATGAAAGGGGTGAATCTTCATCCCAAGCCCGCCATGCTCCTGCTGAGAATTTGGAACAACAGGAGGTAGATAACTACTACAAGCAGGATGTACCTCATCCAGTCATGACCTTTTCAGATATGCACTTGGAACAGTTGCACCCGAACCTGAGATTTGACAGACTTTGGATAGATTATCCAAAATATCAACGGGGTTTGCATACTCTTCATTCCAAGGTTGTTGAGGTACCGAGGGTCATAGAATGGGGACCCTTAGAAGCTGTAGAATTGGCCGGGCCAATTAGGGAATTACTTGTACAGAGGTATGGTAATCCTTAGTTTACTTATTATTTTTTTTATTATTTTGTAATTTGTAATTATTGATACATTTAATATTTTTGTTAATATTGTAATCATTTTTATATTTATCTAACTTTTATTCTTAGATTTTAATAATTTTTGAATGTGGGGTAATAAACCAAACTTCAAAAATATGTATATATGTTTGCAGTTTATCTTATGTACACAACAGGGTAAAACAACGCATTTTCAAAGACTGGCATTAAGTTCAGCAAAAGCAACTAATTTTGACGACAAGATGCAAAATATATGTGAAATAACAACAAGACGGAATGAACAAATGATGTGCACCATTTATCATTCAGCAAACAAACGACAATATATTTGGAAACTTTGGTAAAAATTTAATCATTTTCACACAAATCACCCTCAATAATTTAAATTGTTACTGATTTCTTGCAAATGAGGGCATTGCAAGATCTTAAGTGTGGGAAGGGATTAAATTCTTTCGGATTTTAAAATTTTTTATATTAAACACTTGGTTACCATTAAAAATACTAGTAAAGCAGTAGTTGTATTAGAATCTAGTGCTCTCTGATAAAAAAGAACAGCCCTAGTCTTATATACTAACTACCCAATTCTAGTAAAAATTTTCAAAATTTTCAATTAAATGAATTCAAAATCATGTTTATACATATTTATGAACGATAAAACTAGGTTTTAACACCGAAATTATTGTTACCTCGGAAAGGACATAAATTGAGAAACAAACTAAAATGTTAAAATTCATTTAAAATGGAATAGAGGACGATAAAAAGAAAAAATAAAAAGCCAAGTGTGGGAAAATTTACCAAGTTATTTTAAACATATGCCACATATATTTGTAACAAATAACTGAAAATACTTTTGCTTTGGACTAAACTAAACTGTTTTACCCAATGAAAGAAAAGAAGAGATGGATCTACACGATGAATCAATTCCATCATTAAAAGGAAGTAAAGTCTTCCGAAAAAGACACGCGCTTCTTGATTTAGGTCATGAAGTTGTCGTCCAGACCAGCTGTAGGTTGACGAAAAATCTAGAAAAGTCATCACTAAAATCAGCAGGAAATCCACGGACCTCAGCATTAAACAGGGTCGCCAAGTGGTCAGATTTATCCTAACCATGAGAAGGATTTATCTCGTACAATGGGGGGGCACCATGCAAATTAGCTGGATAAGACTAATGAATCAGATCCCCAGAAAGGATAATCTCCTTAAAGATTAAAAATCAGCTTTTAAGACTGATATTACTCAATCCTAGAGATTGACCTTAAAGATTGAGAATTCAAACTCATGGAATTCGATGATATCTAAACTCGAGCTTAAACGAGAAAATATTTTGAAAAAAAAAAAAAAAAATTACAAACCGATTTGTTTTCTGAAAACCCATTTTCAATGCGTTCATTACCTTTGAACGTAAAATCCTAGGAATTCACCTGGAATTCATTAGGTCACCTGAACCAAATCGGGTGTCAACCGTAAGAACGGTGGTGGCATAGTGGTCAAAGACAGGACCTTGTGCCAGACCGACAAATTATAAGGGTGAGCTTTACTATTGCTCCTACCAAGGATAGTAATTGCGTCCGACACGTTATAGACCATAATCAAAAGCATGTCACGGGACATTGCCTTAACAGTTGCTTGTTCAACGCTTTCCTTTACAACCGGACGGTAGTTTGCCGAAAGGTAATATACGGAACAAGTAAACTGGACGTGTTGCTTTCCAAATACAAGGTTAGCAAGTGGGTGACACAAAACCGCAAGTTTTGAGCTAAAATTTTCAAATCTGAAACCCACCAAACCCACAAAAATATTTTTGCAAACACCGGTAAAGGGTTATTCCGGAAAACTTATCTAGGGTAAAAAACTAGATTTAATTTTCAAAAGATCAAATGTTTTCATAAAGATCCAATTTCCTTAATGGATCTAAATTTTTATAGTCATGTGGGACTGTAAACCATATCGTTACTACCATTGTTTATACCGCCGTATAGAAATCACTGATGTACAAAGTGTGAAGAATAAAGAAGTGATTCTAGTATTTCAAGACAATATTGCTTGAGGACAAGCAACGCTCAAGTGTGGGAATATTTGATAATGCTAAAAACGAACATATATTTCATAGCATTATTCCTCAAGAAAGACAAGCTTTTAGTTGCAATTGTTCTATTTACAAGTGATATTCGTTTAAATAATAAAAGGTGAAGACAAAAGACAGATTCGACGAATTGAAGACGCAAACGACCAAAAAGCTCAAAAGAACAAAAGACAATCAAAAAGGTTCCAATTATTGATAAGAAACGTCTCGAAATTACAAAAGTACAAGATTCAAAACGCAAAGTACAAGATATTAAATTGTACGCGAGGACGTTCGAAAATCCGGAACCGGGACCAGAGTCAACTCTTAACGCTCGACGCAACGGACTAAAAATTACAAGTTAACTATGTATATAAATATAATATAATATATAATTAATTATATTAATTATATATATATTATATATATATATTAAAAACCGTCGGCAGCAAGAAACTCCAAGGGTGTGAGCTGTAAATACATCTCCGCGACTCGCGGAGTTTTAAGGGCATTTTGCCGCGAGTCGCGGAGCCCCAATTTTCAACTCTGGCTATAAAGCCAACCGAATTCTGATCAAATTTCATATCTTTTTCTTCCTCTTCATACGTAAAATTTATATTTATATTTATAATTTATATTTTAATTTTAATTATAATTCTAATAATAAGGGTATGTTAGCGAATGTTGTAAGGGTGTAAGTCGAAATTCTGTCCGTGTAACGCTACGCTATTTTTAATCATTGTAAGTTATGTTCAACCTTTTTACATTAATGTCTCGTAGCTAAGTTATTATTATGCTTATTTAAAACGAAGTAATCATGATGTTGGGCTAATTACTAAAATTGGGTAATTGGGCTTTGTACCATAATTGGGGTTTGGACAAAAGAACGACACTTGTGGAAATTAGACTATGGGCTATTAATGGGCTTTATATTTGTTTAACTAAATGAAAGTTTGTTAATGTTAATATAAAGATTTACAATTGGGCGTCCCTATAAATTACCATATACACTCGATCGGACACGATGGGCGGGGTATTTATATGTACGAATAATCGTTCATTTAACCGAACACGGGAATGGATTAATAGCCACTAGAATAATTAAAACAGGGGTGAAATTACATTCAAGGGTAATTGGTGTAATTGTTAACAAAGTAGTAAAACCTTGGTTTACACGCAGTCGATAACCTGGTGTATTCATTAAACAAAGTATTAAAACCTTGTTACAATTCGAATCCCCAATTAGTTGGAATATTTATCTTCGGGTATAATAATAATTTGACAAGGACACTTGCAATTTATATTTATGACTGATGGACTGTTATGGACAAAAAACCAGACGGACATATTAAATAATCCAGGACAAAGGACAATTAACCCATGGGCATAAAACTAAAATCAACACGTCAAACATCATGATTACGGAAGTTTAAATAAGCATAATTCTTTTATTTCATATTTAATTTCCTTTATTTTATATTTAATTGCACTTCTAATTATCGCACTTTTATTTATTTTATTTTATCGCACTTTTAATTATCGTACTTTTTAATTATCGCAAGTTTATTTTATCGCACTTTTATTATTCGCAATTTCATTATCGTTATTTACTTTACGCTTTAATTTAAGTCTTGTATTTATTTTATATTTTACATTAGGTTTTAACTGCGACTAAAGTCTTAAAATCGACAAACCGGTCATTAAACGGTAAAAACCCCCCTTTATAATAATAATATTACTTATATATATGTTTGTATTTTTATAAAAGTAAACTAATATAGCGTTGAGCTTTGTTTAAAGATTTCCCTGTGGAACGAACCGGACTTACTAAAAACTACACTACTGTACGATTAGGTACACTGCCTATAAGTGTTGTAGCAAGGTTTAAGTATATCCATTCTATAAATAAATAAATATCTTGTGTAAAATTGTATCGTATTTAATAGTTTTTCCTAGTAAAATATAAACTATTTTATATACACCTCGCTTCACATCACACCTATATTGTCATTGCCTGAAGGGAATGATGATTTTGTGATTTATTGTGACGCATCAAAGCAAGGTCTCGGTTGTGTATTAATGCAACGAACGAAGGTGATTGCTTATGCGTCTAGACAATTGAAGATTCACGAACAAAATTATACGACACATGATTTGGAATTAGGCGCGGTTGTTTTTGCATTAAAGACTTGGATGCACTACTTATATGGGGTCAAAAGTATTATATATACCGACCACAAAAGTCTTCAACACATATTTAATCAGAAACAACTGAATATGAGGCAGCGTAGGTGGATTGAATTATTGAATGATTACGACTTTGAGATTCGTTACCACCCGGGGAAGGCAAATGTGATAGCCGATGCCTTGAGCAGGAAGGACAGAGAACCCATTCGAGTAAAATCTATGAATAAAATGATTCATAATAACATTACTACTCAAATAAAGGAGGCACAACAAGGAGTTTTAAAAGAGGGAAATTTAAAGGATGAAATACCCAAAGGATCGGAGAAGCATCTTAATATTCGGGAAGACGGAACCCGGTATAGGGCTGAAAGGATTTGGGTACCAAAATTTGGAGATATGAGAGAAATGGTACTTAGAGAAGCTCATAAAACCAGATACTCAATACATCCTGGAACGGGGAAGATGTACAAGGATCTCAAGAAACATTTTTGGTGGCCGGGTATGAAAGCCGATGTTGCTAAATACGTAGGAGAATGTTTGACGTGTTCTAAGGTCAAAGCTGAGTATCAGAAACCATCGGGTCTACTTCAACAACCTGAAATCCCAGAATGGAAATGGGAAAACATTACCATAGATTTCATCACTAAATTGCCAAGGACTGCAAGTGGTTTTGATACTATTTGGGTAATAGTTGATCGTCTCACCAAATCAGCACACTTCCTGCCAATAAGAGAAGATGACAAGATGGAGAAGTTAGCACGACTGTATTTGAAGGAAGTCATCTCCAGACATGGAATACCAATCTCTATTATCTCTGATAGGGATGGAAGATTTATTTCAAGATTCTGGCAGACATTACAGCAAGCATTAGGAACTCGTCTAGACATGAGTACTGCCTATCATCCACAAACTGATGGGCAGAGCGAAAGGACGATACAAACGCTTGAAGACATGCTACGAGCATGTGTTATTGATTTCGGAAACAGTTGGGATCGACATCTACCGTTAGCAGAATTTTCCTACAACAACAGCTACCATTCAAGCATTGAGATGGCGCCGTTTGAAGCACTTTATGGTAGAAAGTGCAGGTCTCCGATTTGTTGGAGGGAAGTGGGGGATAGACAGATTACGGGTCCGGAGATTATACAAGAAACTACCGAGAAGATCATCCAAATTCAACAACGGTTGAAAACCGCCCAAAGTCGACAAAAGAGCTACGCTGACATTAAAAGAAAAGATATAGAATTTGAAATTGGAGAGATGGTCATGCTTAAAGTTGCACCTTGGAAGGGCGTTGTTCGATTTGGTAAACGAGGGAAATTAAATCCAAGGTATATTGGACCATTCAAGATTATTGATCGTGTCGGACCAGTAGCTTACCGACTTGAGTTACCTCAACAACTCGCGGCTGTACATAACACTTTCCATGTCTCGAATTTGAAGAAATGTTTTGCTAAAGAAGATCCCACTATTCCGTTAGATGAAATCCAAATCAACGAAAAACTTCAATTCATCGAAGAACCCGTCGAAATAATGGATCGTGAGGTTAAAAGACTTAAGCAAAACAAGATACCAATTGTTAAGGTTCGATGGAATGCTCGTAGAGGACCCGAGTTCACCTGGGAGCGTGAAGATCAGATGAAGAAGAAATACCCGCATCTATTTCCAAAAGATTCGTCAACACCTTCAACAGCTTAAAATTTCGGGACGAAATTTATTTAACGGGTAGGTACTGTAGTGACCCGAACTTTTCCATGTTTATATATATTAATTGAGATTGATATTTACATGACTAAATGTTTCCAACATGTTAAGCAATCAAACTTGTTAAGATTTGATTAATTGAAATAGGTTTCATATAGACAATTGACCACCCAAGTTGACCGGTGATTCACGAACGTTAAAACTTGTAAAAACTATATGATGACATATATATGGTTATATATATAGTTAACATGATATTATGATAAGTAAACATATCATTAAGTATATTAACAATGAACTACATATGTAAAAACAAGACTACTAACTTAATGATTTTGAAACGAGACATATATGTAACGATTATCGTTGTAACGACATTTAATGTATATATATCATATTAAGAGATATTTGTACATCATAATATCATGATAATATAATAATTTAAAATCTCTTTTGATATTATAAACATTGGGTTAACAACATTTAACAAGATCGTTAACCTAAAGGTTTCAAAACAACATTTACATGTAACGACTAACGATGACTTAACGACACAGTTAAAATGTATATACATGTAGTGTTTTAATATGTATTCATACACTTTTGAAAGACTTCAAGACACTTATCAAAATACTTCTACTTAACAAAAATGCTTACAATTACATCCTCATTCAGTTTCATCAACAATTCTACTCGTATGCACCCGTATTCGTACTCGTACAATACACAGCTTTTAGATGTATGTACTATTGGTATATACACTCCAATGATAAGCTCTTAGCAGCCCATGTGAGTCACCTAACACATGTGGGAACCATCATTTGGCAACTAGCATGAAATATCTCATAAAATTACAAAAATATGAGTAATCATTCATGACTTATTTACATGAAAACAAAATTACATATCCTTTATATCTAATCCATACACCAACGACCAAAAACACCTACAAACACTTTCATTCTTCAATTTTCTTCATCTAATTGATCTCTCTCAAGTTCTATCTTCAAGTTCTAAGTGCTCTTCATAAATTCCAAAAGTTCTAGTTTCATAAAATCAAGAATACTTTCAAGTTTGCTAGCTCACTTCCAATCTTGTAAGGTGATCATCCAACCTCAAGAAATCTTTGTTTCTTACAGTAGGTTATCATTCTAATACAAGGTAATAATCATATTCAAACTTTGGTTCAATTTCTATAACTATAACAATCTTATTTCAAGTGAGGATCTTACTTGAACTTGTTTTCGTGTCATGATTCTGCTTCAAGAACTTCGAGCCATCCAAGGATCCATTGAAGCTAGATCCATTTTTCTATTTTCCAGTAGGTTTATCCAAGGAACTTAAGGTAGTAATGATGTTCATAACATCATTCGATTCATACATATAAAGCTATCTTATTCGAAGGTTTAAACTTGTAATCACTAGAACATAGTTTAGTTAATTCTAAACTTGTTCGCAAACAAAAGTTAATCCTTCTAACTTGACTTTTAAAATCAACTAAACACATGTTCTATATCTATATGATATGCTAACTTAATGATTTAAAACCTGGAAACACGAAAAACACCGTAAAACCGAATTTACGCCGTCGTAGTAACACCGCGGGCTGTTTTGGGTTAGTTAATTAAAAACTATGATAAACTTTGATTTAAAAGTTGTTATTCTGAGAAAATGATTTTTATTATGAACATGAAACTATATCCAAAAATTATGGTTAAACTCAAAGTGGAAGTATGTTTTCTAAAATGGTCATCTAGACGTCGTTCTTTCGACTGAAATGACTACCTTTACAAAAACGACTTGTAACTTATTTTTCTGACTATAAACCTATACTTTTTCTGTTTATATTCATAAAATAGAGTTCAATATGAAACCATAGCAATTTGATTCACTCAAAACGGATTTAAAATGAAGAAGTTATGGGTAAAACAAGATTGGATAATTTTTCTCATTTTAGCTACGTGAAAATTGGTAACAAATCTATTCCAACCATAACTTAATCAACTTGTATTGTATATTATGTAATCTTGAGATACCATAGACACGTATACAATGTTTCGACCTATCATGTCGACACATCTATATATATTTCGGAACAACTATAGACACTCTATATGTGAATGTTGGAGTTAGCTATACAGGGTTGAGGTTGATTCCAAAATATATATAGTTTGAGTTGTGATCAATACTGAGATACGTATACACTGGGTCGTGGATTGATTCAAGATAATATTTATCGATTTATTTCTGTACATCTAACTGTGGACAACTAGTTGTAGGTTACTAACGAGGACAGCTGACTTAATAAACTTTAAACATCAAAATATATTAAAAGTATTGTAAATATATTTTGAACATACTTTGATATATATGTATATATTGTTATAGGTCCGTGAATCAACCAGTGGCCAAGTCTTACTTCCCGACGAAGTAAAAATCTGTGAAAGTGAGTTATAGTCCCACTTTTAAAATCTAATATTTTTGGGATGAGAATACATGCAGGTTTTATAAATGATTTACAAAATAGACACAAGTACGTGAAACTACATTCTATGGTTGAATTATCGAAATCGAATATGCCCCTTTTTATTAAGTCTGGTAATCTAAGAATTAGGGAACAGACACCCTAATTGATGCGAATCCTAAAGATAGATCTATTGGGTCTAACAAACCCCATCCAAAGTACCGGATGCTTTAGTACTTCGAAATTTATATCATATCCGAAGGGTGTCCCGGAATGATGGGGATATTCTTATATATGCATCTTGTTAATGTCGGTTACCAGGTGTTCACCATATGAATGATTTTTATCTCTATGCATGGGATGTGTATTGAAATATGAAATCTTGTGGTCTATTGTTACGATTTGATATATATAGGTTAAACCTATAACTCACCAACATTTTTGTTGACGTTTAAAGCATGTTTATTCTCAGGTGAATACTAAGAGCTTCCGCTGTTGCATAC
Organism: Rutidosis leptorrhynchoides; assembly: GCF_046630445.1. Taxonomy (NCBI): domain Eukaryota; kingdom Viridiplantae; phylum Streptophyta; class Magnoliopsida; order Asterales; family Asteraceae; genus Rutidosis; species Rutidosis leptorrhynchoides. The sequence continues at coordinate 399,890,555 of NC_092338.1, forward strand.
TAAAATAAGGACAAGATTTGGAGTCCATGTTTGAATGATATTGTGTAAAAACTGCATTCAAGAAACTGATTTCGATGTAACATATTTGTATTGTAAACCATTATGTAATGGTCGTGTGTAAACAGGATATTTTAGATTATCATTATTTGATAATCTACATAAAGCTTTTTAAACCTTTATTTATGAAATAAAGGTTATGGTTTGTTTTAAAATGAATGCAGTCTTTGAAAAACGTCTCATATAGAGGTCAAAACCTCGCAACGAAATCAATTAATATGGAACGTTTTTAATCAATAAGAACGGGACATTTCAAATGGAATACTTTGACTTATGTGCTTTATCTAGTAGCACTTGTCGATAATCTCCCATCTTAGGCACCCACACTTTTCCTTGGAAAGAAAACAAACCCCGCGATCCCATAGTAATGAACTCCGATTGTCCCACAATTCGTTCCGCATACTTGTTGTGAACGAAAGCCTCTATTTGAATCACGCCGAGTTTTTCAAGGAAATCGTTAGTAATAATCATATGTAACAATCCCAATCGTAACGCCGGGTGATGACTCTTCCGACTTAACGCATTCGCGACCACATTCGACTTGCTCGGATGATAAAGTGTCTCTCAATCATAGTCTTTTACCACATCCATCCACCTACATTAACGATAATTCAAATCTCGTTGATTAAAGAGATGTTTCAAACTCTTATGATCCGAATAAATCGTACACTTGACACCATACAAGTAATGGCGCCAAATTTTCAACGCATGCACAACCGCCGCCAACTCGAGATCATGAGTCGGATATCTCGTCTCGTGTTCCTTTAATTGTCGAGAGGCATAAGCAATGACTTTACCTCTTTGCATTAGAACACACCCGAGTCCATTTAACGAAGCATCACAATAAACCGTCATGTCTTCCACTCCTTCCGGCAAAACTAACACCGGAGCTTGACACAACTTCTCTTTTAACAGTTTAAAAGCAATTTCTTGCTCGTTCTCCCAATTAAATCTCGCATTCTTCCTTGTCAATTTCGTCAACGAAGAAGCGATCTTAGAAACGTCTTGGATAAACCGACAATAATAACCGGTCAATCCGAGAAAACTTCGGACCTCCGTAGGCGTAGTCGGTTGTCTCCAACTCTTCACCGTCTCCATCTTCCCCGGATCTACTTGAATACCGTCTTTGTTCACAATGTGACCAAGGAATTGAACTTCCCTTAGCCAAAATTCACATTTGGAGAACTTAGCATACAACTTCTCCTTTCGTAACTTCTTCAATACTTCACGCAAATGACGTTCATGCTCGTTCATACTTTTCGAGTAGACTAGTATGTCGTCAATGAACACAATCACCGACTTGTCCAACATAGGTTGGCACACTCGGTTCATAAGATCCATGAATGCCGCCGGTGCATTCGTAAGACCAAAAGGCATAACTACAAACTCAAAATGCCCATAACGCGTTCAAAAAGCCGTTTTCTCAATATCTTCCTCGCGGACCCGCATTTGGTGATAGCCGGACCGTAGGTCAATCTTTGAGAAGTACGTCGCACCTTGAAGTTGGTCAAACAAATCGTCAATCCGAGGCAATGGATAACGATTCGGAGCGCCCCACGGCGAAGCACTCGGTCGAATAAAACCCTTCTCGAGCAACTCTTAGGTTTGATTTAACAACTCTTGCATTTCCGTTGGTGCTAAACGATAAGGAGTTTTAGCAATGGGAGTAGCTCCTGGAACCAACTCAATGCGAAATTCAACTTGTCTTTCCGCCGGAACACCCGATAACTCGTCTGGAAAAACGTCTTCGAATTCCCTAACCACCGAAATTTCACGAATAGGTGGCGGCTCATCACGAGTATCAACAACATGGGCAAGATTAGCCATGCCACCACTAACAAGAAAACGACGTGCCCGTGCAAAAGAACATATCGGCACAAGTCTTCTTCGTCTATCGCCATGAATAATCAACTCTCCCCCACTTGGGGTCTTCACACGTATAAACTTTTCATGGCATGCAATATCGGCTCTATTTCGATCGAGCCAATCCATACCAACAACGATATCAAAATCGCCCAAAGTCATAGGGATGAGATCAATTTTAAAGTTTTCGGCACCAAAAACGACATCACAATTCTTACACACATCAACCACTAGCACCGTCTTGCCGTCCGCTATTTTGACTTCTACCGGACGACTTAACTTAGCTAACGGTCTATTAAGTTTAGGCACAAATTTTGGAGACACAAACGACAAATTTGCACCGCTATCAAAAAGAATCCTTGCCGGATTAGAATTAACCAAGAAGGTACCTGAGACAACTTCGTTGGATTGCTTGGCTTCGTCGTTAGTCATCAAATAGTTTCGACCTCGAGCCGTACCTGCCGCTTTCTCTAGCCTTTTAACATTATCGTTGTTCAAATCGGGACACTCTGACTTTCGGTGTCCTTTTTTGTTGCAATTAAAACAAGTGAGCTTGTTTGTTGTATTTGGCTTCGGACAATCTCGAGCCATATGTCCACGTACCCCACAATTGTAGCAAGTAGGGACAAAGTTCCCAAAACCACCGGTAGCGCCCTTCTTCACACTATTGACACTTTCGGAACCCTTTTTGTTCTTGTTCTTTTTATTTGAAAAATTCGAATAACTTGAACCTTCAAACTTTCTTTTTGAAAAAGTGAAATCACTCTTCCTCGGAACCTCCGGTTCAAAACCCCTAGCCAACTCGAATAGCTCTTCAAAAGTCTTAGACATTCCCCGACTAATCTTACCCTTTAACTCATCGTTCAAGGTACGGTAGAAATCTTTCATTAGCTTATGATCGTCACCAACATATTCCGGGCAAAAGCGAGTCTTTGCCAAAAAGGTAGACTTGAGAGTAACCAAGTCCATCGAACCTTGTTGCAAATGATGCAACTCGTCCCGGATTCTATCAAGGTCTGAAGAAGTTCGGTATTCTTGGAAGAATTCCTTCTTAAACTCCTCCCATGTCAAGCTCATGCATTGCTCTTCACCATACAAATTGATTTTATCGTCCCACCACAACTTGCCTTCTTCACGTAACATGCTAGACCCATATCTTGTCTTCTTCTCGGGAGGACATTCCGTGGTACGGAAAACTCCCTCGATATCGGAAATCCAACAAGTGCTTTTCAATGGATCCCTCACCCCATTAAACATCGGAGGTTGAGTATCCTTGAAATTCTTGTAGTGGAAGTCCCGCCTTCCACCCCTACCATTACCTTCACCCCCTCGCCTCGAGGATAAATGTTTCTAGCCTCTAAAGCCTCCTCTATGGCGGCTTTCTGATGTTTTCGCTAAGGGGTATAAAATACTATTAAATTTTACAAGAAAATACTATTAAATATGATACAATTTTACACAAGATATTTATTTATTTATAGAATGGATATACTTAACCCTTGCTACAACACTTATAGGCAGTGTACCTAATCGTACAGTAGTGTAGTTTTTAGTAAGTCCGGTTCGTTCCACAGGGAATCTTTTAACAAAGCTTAACGCTATATTAGTTTTATTTTATAAAAATACAAATATATATATATAAGTAATATTATTATTATAAAGGGGGGTTTTTACCGTTTAATGACCGGTTTGTCGATTTTTAAAACTTTAGTCGCAGTTAAAACCTAATGCAAAATATTAAAAATAAATACAAGACTTAATTTAAAGCGTAAAGTAAATAACGATAAAATAAAATTGCGATAATTAAAAAGTACGATAATTAAAAGTGCAATTAAATGCAATAACAATAAATAAAAGTACGATAATTAGAAGTGCAATTAAATATAAAATAAAGGAAGTTAAATATGAAATAAAAGAATTATGCTTATTTAAACTTCCGTAATCATGATGTTTGACGTGTTGATTTTAGTTTTATGCCCATGGGTTAATTGTTCTTTGTCCTGGATTATTTAATATGTCCATACGGATTTGTCCATAATAGTCCATCAGTCATAAATATAAAGAGCGAAAGCCTTCATCAAATTATTCTTATTCCCGAAGTCAAATATTCCAACTAATTGGGGATTCGAATTGTAACAAGGTTTTAATACTTTGTTTAATGAATACACCAGGTTATCGACTGCGTGTAAACCAAGGTTTTACTACTTTGTTAACAATTAAACCAATTACCCTTGAATGTAATTCACCCCTGTTTCAACAAGTCTATTAACTATTAATCCAGTTCCGTGTTCGGTAAAATGAATAATTATTGGTATTTATAGATATCCCGCCTACCGTACCCAGTCAAGCGTATGTGGTTATATATAAATACGTCAAATTATAAGTTTGTATATTAAATTAACAAGGTATTGTTTAGTTAATATAAAACCCATTAATAGCCCATAGTCTAATTTCCACAAGTGTCGTTCTTTTATCCAAACTGTAACGACCCTGGAATTTCCAACATTTATTTATTAATAATTATTATTATTAATACGTATGATTAAACGAATGTATGTTATTACATTTACGTGTTGCCATGATTGCCCGTACTTGACTTTTATGAGCTCGAAACGTCTTTGTGACACACAAAACTTCACGAATAATATTTTTAGATATTATTTGCATTCATGATTAAGATTTATTAATCATTTTAATTAACTAAGACTATTAGTTAGTTACTTTGACTTAAATTGGCTTAAATTGTTAATTAATTGAACTTGGGCTTTGATTAGTTAATGGACTCATGAATTAAGACTTGTAAGCCCACCCTACCTTTAAGTGGGCTTAGTTAGCCCACTTTTTCAAAGTGTAAGTATCATTTTAGATGTAACTAGTTAGTCTAAGAACAATTGGAATCTAGTTAGACATCTTCCCCATGTATAACCATCTAATAACCACCTTTGTAAGGCTTTACATACAAGTGACCAAAGAACAATCTCCTCTTCCCTTTCCCCCATGGAAACCGTCGGTATTGGGGCATACAAGGGAGGGATTCATCTTTTTTTTGACTACATGAAACACTTGCAATTCCTCTCATTCCAAACACTCTCATACTTACAACTCTTTTCTCTCATTATTCTCTCTACTCTAGTAAGCATTATGAACTTTCTTTCTCTCCTTTTTCTCCTTGTAAAACTGAAATCTTAAGGCATTCATCATCATCATTCCTTGTTTGTTAAATCTTTTGTTACTTGTGTTGATTACTAGTTGTTATTATCTTTATTTACTTGCATGTTTTCAAGAATCAAACTTCTTAGTTTAATTCTTCTTTTATCTTGAATCTTCAAGAACATACAAGACATAAACTCTCTAGTTTATGATCTCCACTAAATACTTGTTCAAAGTTTATAAAGTTCATGGTTGAAAGACATACTTGAAGTTCATGAAGTAAACTTTAAAGTTTACTTTCTAAAGATCAAACCTTGGTTTGAATCTTTAAAGTATGAACAACCATGAACCTTTTCTTGTTTATTTAAGTTTACTTCTTCATTTTATGCACTTTAATTTCATTATTTATGTTCTTGTTGGTCAAATGTTACAAGTTAACTTTGATCTCATTAATCTTGAACTTAAAGTTAAATTTAATGTTCAAGAACATATGAAGGAAACTTTTTAATTATAACTTTGTATACTTATGCTTGATCTAGACTTTTGAGTCTTGGATCTTCAAGATCTAACTAAGAACTATGTTCTACATTTTAAGATCTTGATTTCATAAGTTCATTTTCAAGTTTGTAACTTATTATTAGTCTTATAGTTCATGTAAGTGTCAAACCTAAGACTTTGATGTAACTTTGGTTCATCAAACTACATGCAACTCTTAAGTGAGTTGTGCTTCATGTCTTAGACTTGCACTAGGGTTATGATGGTCAAGACTTGGTTAAGATGATGTAGATACATTAATTAGTTGTACACTTGAAGCTATATGCATCAAGGATGAGAACCATGATGAACATCAAGAACCAAGACCACCGGAACCCTTTTAAACTCACTGTTTCTGTCCAAAAGCTACTGATCTGATGCTTCTTTAACATACCAGTAGACCTGGGCTATTCTAACCTTGATTTTTAGATATAACTTTTCAGGTAGATAACTTTTCATATAGGACTCATCTTAATCCGAGTTACGGTTTAGGATTTATGGCCCTCCGATAGTCACTATGTCCTTTAACGTTGTGCAGAAATTTCTGACCTACTCGCACTTAGACTGTCGCCACGGTCAAACCAAGACGAGTTTGCTTCTGTAAATTTTACCACACTTAAGGGACTCATAGACGGAGCCATGGCCACTGGTCTCACCTTAATTCAGTAAGGGTAGAGGCCGTGGTGACTGACTGAAGTCAGACTTTGTTTTAAACTACTTTCATAATCGAAACCTACCTTACGCCTTTTGTTTAATGATGAATGATGATGACCCTTAAGACCTTAAATACATACTTTTAAACCTATTAAGACGATTTACTGACTTAGTATTATTTGCCTTAGGTTGAGGACTTCAGACCGTTTACTTGCACACCTTTTCCGAACCGACTTTACGACTACATTATCATCGTGAGTTATAGCATTCCCTTTTTACTTTAACTTATTTTGGGAACTGAGAATACATGCGGATTTTATATTTTACATACTAGGCACGAGTACTTAAACTTATATATGTGTGGGTTATACAACGGCATAAACATTCCCTTTAGCCCGGTAACGTTTAAGCATTGGTTTTTGAACCGTGAACGCGAATCTTAGATATGGATCCATAGGGTTTGACATCCCCACTCGGGCTAGTAGCGCTAGCATTTAACGAGTGTTTAATACTTCGTAGACATACGCACTTGCCAAGTGTACTTTCAGGGGGTATAAACGTTAAGTTAGTTACCAAGTGCCCACGGTTAACATATACTTTATCATACTGTTTTGAAACGCTCTTTGTAGCACTGAAATCTCGTGGCCTACCTTACATACTGTTATACTTAAACTATAGCTCACAAACCTTTGTGTTGATGTTTTTAAGCATGTTTTTCTCAGGTGCTTAAGGTTAGCTTCCGCTGTGTACTAGTCGTGCTGTAGACACCCGCTGCTTAGAGTTGTCATCGCATGAACTACTTTATTTTGCATTCAAACATTCGTACTTTTGAACTATGACTTGTAACGACCATTGTGGTCACATACTCTTATTAATTGCTTCTACTTAGTGAAGCATGCTTTTGAAATGTAAAACATTTGATGTCGGTTATGACATCACCTTTTTATCGCGAATGCAACTTCTTTAATTACAGCATATAGTACTTAACCTTGTAATGATCCTGTTGTTGATGATTCGTACACGATGGTTTTGTACGGGGCATCACATTTGGTATCAGAGCATTGGTTGTAGGAAATTAGGTTGCATTAGTGAGTCTAAGACCAACCCGAGTAGGATTCACTAATAGGACTAATCTACAACTTGCTAGTTTACTTGTTTCCGCTGAATTTACTGCATGCTACTACTTACTTTTTCCGCTATATGCCGTATGCTACTACATGATATCACTACTGCATGATGCTACTTGATTTTGATTGCATGCTACTTTCATACGAATTGCTGTTATTGCCATGCTAGTTACTGTTATACATGATTTAAACTGTTGGCCTATTAATTGCTTGCTTTATGACATACTGACATGGAAAATTTATTTTTCCTTGTTCAGATGTTGGATGTTCCACCTACTGGCATTTCGGGCAGTACAGACTCAGACCCCGTCGCCCTACCTACTACTACACCTGCTGCTGCTACTACCGATACACCGGCCCCGACACCCACTAGTGATCCCGGCGCTTCTACTTCCGGAGCTGGTACTAGTGCACCTGCCCCAGTGTCTGCTCCCAGACCCTCGAGGTCACAGCCCTGCATTGGTGGTATTGAGATCCCCGCGGAGTTCGGGGTAGGGCCGTTTCGTAACCACATGCGCACGCCTTACCGACGCACTCCCGACGGACGTTTAGTCGTGATTCTGCCAGGCAGACACAGACAGATGTTGGCCGCCTTCGGACGCTTCGGATTACCAGCTCAGCCACCAGTGTCACCACCACACGATTCGGATGACTCATCATCCGCCGATTCTTCATCATCAGACGACTCCGGCGATGATGAGGATCCTGCTGATAGACCTATTCAGGCACCCTCCACCCCGCCGAAGAAGCGGTACCGTTTCGACGGCACCGTCATTCCAGGGGTGAATGGAGGTCGTGCTTTTACTGACGCTTTTGGCCATCGTCGTAGGGTTACTGATCGTAAACAAGTTGTGCCATACCCTGCCGACCCACAGATACGTAAGGTTCCCCGTTACGTATTGACTATTCCTGGAACCGTACCACCTAGATTTAGATACGGACCACTTACATCTAGGGACGTACCGTCTTCATCCGGAGCCGGACCATCTACATCAGCACCACTGGCACCACCCGCCCCACCTGCACCACCTGCCCCACCAGCTCCCTCTAACGAGGAACTGATGAGGGAGATTGAGACTCTCCGAGCTCGAGTCACTGAGCTCGAGGAGCAGTTGGCTCGAGGAGCAGTTCACCCGCCTTCACCGTAGGACCTTGTATTTAGATTTCATGATGTAATCTAGATATAGTTTCATGTATTTCATATGTATTGTACGAACTTATTCAGATGTATGAAACTTATTATTATTAATGAATGGAACTTTGCGTTATTTAATTCTTGCACGATGTTCTATCTACATTGCTGTACGATGATTCTGTGGTATTTGTACCTAGATGCATTATTTAATAACATGTGATGTTTTGATTCCATGTTGGTCACTATATACTGTATTATTACTACTTGCATGCTGAATTTTGACTTGGGTCAAAATTTTTGTTTAGAATATCATGGCTAACGGAAGATCCACACCTACCGCCGCCCAGATTGAGGACATGATCAACGAACGGGTCGCTGCAGCCCTAGCAGAAAGAAATCTTGAAGCTCCACCACCACCACCACCGGTTATTCCACCCTTTCAAAATGGGTGTACATACAAGGAATTCCAGAGCTGCAAACCGCATAACTTCAGCGGCACCGAGGGACCAGTTGGTCTCACCAGATGGTTCGAAAAACTTGAATCAGTATTCCGAGTTAGCAACTTTTCGGAGGACAATAAGACCAAGTTTGCATCTTGCACGCTATCTGACAGCGCGCTAACGTGGTGGAACACGTTAGCTCAAGCGAAAGGTATCGATGAGGCGTATGCTAAACCATGGGAGGAATTCAAGGCGGCTATGATTGATGAGTATTGTCCGAGAACCGAAATTCAGAAGATGGAAATTGAATTCATGCAGTTGAAGGCCGTAGGGAATGACCTTAACAGTTACAATCATAGGTTTTTGGAGTTAGCACTGATGTGTCCGACCATGGTCACCTCCGAATTCAAGCGCATGGAGAAATACTTCTCGGGACTCCCTAAGTCCATCAAAGGAAATGTCACCTCATCCAAACCACCGAATGTTCCCGAAGCAATGCGCATGGCGCATACTCTCATGAATCAGATTCTTATTGATGAGCCGGAGAAGGCTATGTTTGAAGCCGGTAGTAGTGAAAAGAGGAAATGGGACAACAACCACAACAACCCCCACAATAACAACAACAACAACAACAACAGGGGGAGAAACTACGATCAAACCCCCGCCAAGAGGCACAACAACAGTGGAAACCCTAATCCCAACAACAACACCAACACCAACCCGAACTACAAAGGAACCTTACCTCAATGCAAGCGATGTTACAAACACCACACTGGGTATTGCAATGTTGTCTGTGAGAAGTGCCAACGGGCTGGGCACATCGGGAAGGACTGCAAGGTCACTACTTTGAATGGGAAGCCAAACACCAATGGGCCGAAGAAGTGCTACGAATGCGGGCAGACGGGCCATTTCAGAAACGCAAGCCCCAACAAGCAAAAAGATGGCGGACCACCCCGTGGACGAGCTTTTAATGTTAATGCAAGGTATGCACGCGATAACCCCGACTTGGTGACATGTATATTCACAATCAACAATCTTTTAGCTTCTATCTAGTTTGATACTGGTGCGGATAGAAGTTATGTATGTAGACATTTTTGCGATAAGATTAATTGGTCATTAGTCCCGTTAAAAGAGAGTATGCTTGTCGAGGTCACCAATGGAAAACTTGAAAAGGTTGACCATATTAGTCGTGGAGCTATTATCAACATAGCTGGTGCAGATTTCTAAATTGATTTGATACCTATCAAACTGGGAAGTTTTGACGTGATCGTCGGTATGGATTGGTTGAGCAAGATAAAGGCTGATATTATCTGTGGAGATAAAGCACTTCGCATACCACAAGGATATGGTGAACCACTGGTTATCTATGGAGAGAGATGTACCTCGAAGTTGAACCTCATTAGTTGCGTGAAAGCGCAAAAGATTATGAAGAAGGGACGCTTTGCTGTCCTAGCACATGTGAAAGCGGTAGAAACTGGGGTGAAGAGTGTGAATGACGTTCGAATTGTGAACAAATTTTCTGATGTCTTCCCAGAGGAGTTGCCTGGATTGCCGCCGCAGAGAGCAGTAGAGTTTCAGATTGATTTAGTGCCAGGAGCAGCACCTGTAGCTCGCACACCTTATAGACTCGCACCTTCCGAGATGCAAGAATTATAGAGTCAACTACAAGAACTACTTGATCGAGGATTTATTCAACCAAGCTTCTCGCCTTGGGGCGCACCTGTGTTGTTTGTAAAGAAGAAGGATGGATTTTTCCGTATGTGTATCGACTACCGTGAACTCAACAAATTGACAATCAAGAATCGGTATCCTCTTCCACGAATTGACGATCTTTTTGATCAACTACAAGGATCGAGTGTTTATTCAAAGATCGATTTACGATCCGGATATCACCAGCTGAGGGTGAAGGAAAGTGACGTGATGAAAACTGCATTCAGGACCCGTTATGGTCATTATGTGTTTCTCGTGATGCCATTCGGTTTGACAAATGCACCTGCCGTGTTCATGGACCTCATGAATCGTGTCTGCAAGCCTTACTTGGACAAGTTTGTTATCGTCTTCATAGATGATATCCTCATCTACTCTAAGAGCGAAGAAGAACATGAGCAACACCTCCGATTAGTGCTTGAACTCTTAAGACAAGAGCAACTTTACGCCAAATTCTCCAAGTGTGAATTTTGGTTAAAGGAAGTACAATTTTTGGGTCATGTTGTAAGCGACCAGGGTATCAAAGTTGATCCCGCCAAGATTGAAGCCATCAGCAAGTGGGAGACCCCCACTACTCAGACGCATATTCGTCAATTCCTAGGTCTCGCCGGTTATTACCGAAGATTCATCGAAGTATTTTCTCTGATTGCACGTCCTTTGACCGCGCTGACTCACAAGGCAAGAAGTTCATTTGGGAACCCGCACACGAATCAGCATTTCAAACTTTGAAGAAGAAGTTAACCTCTGCACCTATCCTATCACTTCCTGAGGGCAGTGACGACTTTGTTGTTTATTGTGATGCATCGAAGAGTGGTTTTGGTTGTGTACTGATGCAACGATCAAAGGTTATTGCCTATGCCTCCCGCCAATTGAAGATTCACGAGCGGAACTACACTACACATGATCTTGAACTTGGAGCCGTTGTCTTTGCGCTTAAATTGTGGAGACACTATTTGTATGGAACTAAGAGCACTATCTTCACCGATCACAAGAGTCTCCAGCACATCTTTGATCAGAAGCAACTGAATATGAGACAACGTCGATGGATCGAGATGCTCAACGACTACGATTGTGAACTCCGTTATCACCCTGGCAAGGCCAATGTTGTAGTTGACGCTTTAAGCCGAAAGGAGAGGACGGCACCTCTTCGTGTTAGGGCTCTGAACATCACCTTCCATTCGAACCTCAACAGCCAGATCAGAGTAGCCCAAGTTGAGGCTCTCAAGGAGGAGAATATATCTCACGAACATTTGAACATACTTGTCTCTCGATTCGAGGTTAGGGAGTCTGGACTCCGATGTTATGCCGGAAGAATTTGGGTACCTCTTTATGGAGATCTACGGAACCTTATACTTGATGAAGCACATAAATCGAGATATTCGATTCATCCTGGAGCGGGCAAAATGTACCACGACCTTAAAGAACAGTATTGGTGGCCGAATCTCAAGAAGGACGTTGCGACTTATGTTGGTAAGTGTTTGACTTGCTCGAAGGTTAAAGCCGAGCATCAGAGACCTTCTGGTTTACTTCAACAACCAGAAATCCCACAATGGAAGTGGGAACGGATAATAATGGATTTCATCACCAAGCTACCAAAGACGGTGGGCGGATACGATACTATTTGGGTTATTGTTGACCGCCTCACCAAATCTGCACACTTCCTAGCGATGAAGGAAACTGATACAATGGAAAGACTTGCTCAGTTATACATCAAAGAGGTTGTATCTCGTCATGGTGTACCTTTATCGATCATCTCAGATCGCGATCCCCATTTTGCTTCTAGATTTTGGAGTTCTTTGCAAGAAACCATGGGAACTCGTCTCGACATGAGAACTGCTTATCATCCCCAGACTGACGGGAAAAGTGAACGAACGATTCAGACCTTGGAGGACATGCTGCATGCATGTGTCATTAATTTTGGAAAGGCCTGGGATAGACATTTGCCACTCGCCGAATTCTCGTACAACAACAGTTATCACTCTAGCATTAATGCTGCACCTTTTGAAGCATTGTATGGCCGTAAGTGTCGATCTCCTATTTGTTGGGCCGAAGTAGGAAAAAAGCAAATCACCGGACCCGAGGTAGTCTACGAAACCACGGAGAAGATTGCTCAGATTCAAGCTAGACTTAAGACTGCCCGTGATCGCCAAAAGAGTTATGCTGATCTTAAACGTAAAGACTTTGAATTCAACGTCGGCGACCGTGTAATGTTAAAGGTTGCACCTTGGAAAGGTGTGATCCATTTTGGAAAACGTGGGAAGTTAAACCCACGATACATTGGTCCTTTTGAGATCTTGGAACGTGTTGGACCTGTTGCTTACCGTTTAGACTTACCAGCACAATTGAGCTCAGTTAATCCTACCTTCCATGTGTCAAACTTGAAGAAGTGTCTTGCTGCACCTGAACTTATCATACCACTTGAGGAACTTACGATAGACGACAAACTCCACTTTGTGGAGGAACCTGTTGAAATTATGGATCGTGAGATCAAAACTTTGAAACGCAATAAGATTCCGATCGTCCGAGTACGATGGAATGCCAAACGAGGACCTGAGTTTACTTAGGAACGAGAGGATCAAATGATGCGGAAGTATCCTCACCTTTTCCCGACTCCTCCATCTACCTCAGCTTAAATTTCGGGACGAAATTTTCTTTAACAGGTGGGTAATGTAACGACCCTGGAATTTTCAACATTTATTTATTAATAATTATTATTATTAATACGTATGATTAAACGAATGTATGTTATTACATTTACGTGTTGCCATGATTGCCCGTACTTGACTTTTATGAGCTCGAAACGTCTTTGTGACACACGAAACTTCACGAATAATATTTTTAGATATTATTTGCATTCATGATTAAGATTTATTAATCATTTTTAATTAACTAAGACTATTAGTTAGTTACTTGGGCTTAAATTGGCTTAAATTGTTAATTAATTGAACTTGGGCTTTGATTAGTCAATGGACTCATGAATTAAGACTTGTAAGCCCACCCTACCTTTAAGTGGGCTTAGTTAGCTGTAAGATCCTATTTTCTTTTTGGGTTTGGACGCCGTCCAAAGATTTGGGACGCCGTCCCAGTTTGAAGACCTGGACTCCGTCCAACATTTTGGACGCCGTCCAGAATGGCTGGCAGGCATGTCTTTTTGCTATTAATTATTTTAGATGGGTATTTTGGTAATTTCACTTCTTGGACGAATTTTAAAGCCCTAGATCAGTTTTGGGAGTCTCATTACTCCATTCACAACCACCAAACTTCATCCACTTAAATCCTAGTGAGAGAGTGTGATTCAAGTGTGAGAAAGCTCAAATCGGAGAAGAAGAAGCTTGTTTCGGATTTTAGCTCGAGCATTAAAGTTGTTCATCTCCTCGTTAGCTTTGTTTTGATTGTTGTGGTAAGCCCTAAACTTGATTACCTTAGTTTAATGTGTTTAAGGGTTAGGGTTTGGGTTAGTATTGCACATAAAACCCATTTGTGAGTAATTTGGGGTTTTTGGGTAAGTTTGGGTCATGAAGACCCAAATGGTGACTAACCTAGGGTTTTGAAAGGGTAAATGGTGTAAATGGGTCTTAAAGACCTAAGTAAATACTAATACACTTATAGTTAATGTTAGTGGGTGTGATTTGGGTTGTGGGTGACCCAAATGGGTGTGTTGACCTAGAAATGGGTCAAATGGGTCTTTGATGACCTAGGTTGTCTTGCATGTATGAAAACGAGTTAACTTTGTGGTTAAAAGTGTGTTAAGACCTTAATTGGCTAAAGTTAGGGTTTTTGGTGAAGTTAACCCATTATTAGGGTTAAAGGTGCAAAATGGGTCGGGATTGCACTTAGGGTCAAAAGACTCTAGATTGTTAAGTGAGTTGCTTGACCGACTTGAGTTGTGAATTGATTATCTGCTAAAATGTAATAGGTACGTTACATTGACGTTGCAAGTTCGGTTATCATACACGAAGACTTTGAGGTGAGTGGAATAATTATATGCGTATGTATATAATGTATCTATTTGTTGTAGCGTGAAAGGTGTAGTGTCGAGGTGTTAAGACACCACGTTTCACGTGAAGAGTGTAGCATCGAGGTGTTAAGATGCCACTCGGGTGTAGCATCGAGGTGTTAAGATGCCACCTAAGAGTGTAGTGTCGAGGTGTTAAGACACCACTCCGTAAAATAATGAGTGTTGCATCGAGGTGTTAAGATGCCACTTGGGGTGATGTGCCGAGGTGCTAAGGTGCCACCCTAGGGGTTAGTGGTGCGAGGTGTTAAGTGCCCTAACGGATGTTATGAACACCGATGGCGTTTTCGCGAGCGCCGTTCCCTTGTACTATTGGTTAACCATGGTTATTTGTGTTGTAAGCATATTATATTATTTGAGTTATATTTATATGCGGATGTTATGCTAGCTTGGGGGTATTGGTGAATTATAGCTTGTTATTGCGACGATAAGCTAATGTTGTTTGCTAGCATGTTTGCGGTTGTGTAAGTGTATGCAAGTAGGTATAATTATATATGTATTCGTATAATTATTGCATTCACTAAGCTTTGCTTACCCTCTCGTTGTTTACTTTTTTATAGGCTCGGGCGTTGACAAGGGTAAGAGCGTTCAATTGGATTAGTGATCTCCCGCTTGTTTTGTTAGGGGATGCTTTTGGGTGTTAGCTTTTGGAGTTCGACCGAGATTGGGTAGTTTAACCCCAAACACCATGCTCTAGTGTTGTTTGGAACTTAAACTTATATTTGGTCGAAACTTTTATTTTTGAACGAAACTCGTAAAATGGGCGATGTGGGCCCGTTGATGTAAAACTTGATTTGATGATGAAAATCTCTTAGTTTCACTTATATTGACTTGTGGTAAAAAGGTTTTCGTTTGAAAGTGTCGGGAAGCGGGTTTTCCGCTCGTGTGAGTTGGACCCGTGATCAGTAGCTGGAAGACCATTGGGACGCCGTCCCAATTGCTTGGACGCCGTCCCAGTTGTTTTGAGCTGGACGCCGTCCCAAACTCTGGACGCCGTCCCACCTTTCTGAGCTGGACGCCGTCCAGATGCACTGACAGAATTTTTTTTTTGGTACGCGTTTTTGGGTTTATGAAGTCGGGTTATTACAAGTGGTATCAGAACATGGTCTAAGGGATTTAGGCGACTTGAGATAGGTGCCTAGACTTAGACTTTATTGTGTGAGCGCCTTATGCGGGACTTGTAGGACTTTGGGTCTAATCGGGAATTGTTAGTGCTTTGGTTTATGAGAATTAACCTTGTGCTAATTGTTTTGTGTTGTGTTTAGCAATCATCAAGCAAGACGGATGTTGTACTAGCAAGTGAATGCGACGTGCTCGCGTAACAACGAGTAGCTACCGTTGTTACGGGTGCAAATCGTGTTAAACAAGCAATGTACGACGATTGTTGAGCGAGATGGAGTAGTGTGGCATATATGTATATACACATGTAATCGTCCTTTCATTTTTGTGGTTTAACCTATTTCGTTTTATAGAATGAAGACGAGAAACGGTCCCGATCATGATAACGGAAGTACAAGCGAGGACGCCGAGTTTTCGGCCAAGGTTGAGGCCGTCTTTAAAAAGTTAAAAGCGGATTTTCTTACGGACGTCCGAAAGGTCTTTCAAGATTCGGTCGATGGGCAGGTGACCGATTTGATAAATGAACGAATGAAGGCCACTATCGAAGAGGCCCTTGACGCTAGGAATATCTATCCTCGCGGTGAAGGAGGCGAAGGAAGGCGGGACTTCCACTACAAGAACTTCAAGGATGCTCAACCCCCGATGTTTAATGGGGTGCGAGATCCCTTGAAAAGTACATGTTGGATCTCCGATATTGAGGGAGCTTTCCGAACCTCGGAATGTCCTCCCGAGAAGAAGGCGAGGTATGGCTCTAGCATGCTACGAGAAGAGGCTAAGTTATGGTGGGATGATAAAATCAACTTGTATGGTGAGGAACAATGTATGGGCTTGACGTGGGAAGAGTTTAAGAAGGAGTTTTTCAAGGAATACCGAACTTCTTCCGATCTCGATAGAATCCGGGACGAGTTGCACCATTTGCAACAAGGTTCCATGGATTTGGTTACCCTCAAGACTACATTCTTGGCAAAGACTCGTTTTTGCCCGGAATATGTTGGTGATGATCATAAGCTCATGAAGGATTTCTACCGTACTTTGAATGATGAGTACAAGGGGAAGATTAGTCGGGGTATGGCTAAGAGTTTTGATGAATTGTTTGAGTTGGCTCGGGGTTTTGAGCCGGAGGTTCCAAGAAAGAGTGATTTCATGTTTTCCAAAAGAAAATTTGAAGGTTTTAGTTACTCTAACGCCTCAAGCAAGAAGAGCAAGAGCAAGAGGGGGGCCGAAAGTGTCAATAGTGCAAAGAAGGGCACTACCGGCGGATTTTCTTATACGTGCTACAACTGTGGGCAACCTGGTCATATGGCTCGTGAGTGTCCGAAACCACGTTCCGGAAACAAAATCACTTGTTTTAATTGCGGCAAAGAGGGGCATAAGAAGCCGGAGTGTCCCGATTTGCGAAATGATAATGTGAAGCGGTTAGAGAAGGCGGCGGGTACGGCTAGGGGTCGCAACTACTTGATGACCAATGATGAAGCCAAACAATCGCACGAAGTTGTCTCAGGTACTTACATGGTTAATTCTAATCCGGCAAGGATTCTTTTCGATAGCGGTGCAAATTTGTCGTTTGTGTCTCCTAAATTTATGCCTAAACTTAATAGACCGTTAGCTAAGTTAAGTCGTCCGATAGAAGTTGAAATAGCGGACGGCAAGACGGTGCTAGTGGTTGATGTGTGTGAAAATTGTGATGTTGTTTTTGGTGCCGAAACCTTTAAAATTGATCTTATTCCAATGACCTTGGGCGACTTTGATATTGTCGTTGGTATGGATTGGCTCGATCGTTATAGAGCCGATATTGCATGCCATGATAAGTTTATTCGTGTGAAGACCCTAAGTGGGGGAGAGTTAATTATTCATGGTGATAAGCGAAGGAGACCGGTGCCGATATGCACTTTTGCACGGGCACGTCGTTTTGTTGTTACCGGTGGCATGGCTTTCCTTGCTCATGTTGTTGATACTCGCAATGAGCCACCACCTATTCGTGAAATTCCGGTTGTTAGTGAATTCGAAGACGTTTTTCCGGACGATACCGGGTGTTCCGGCGGAAAGACAAGTTGAGTTTCGTATTGAGTTGGTTCCGGGAGCTACTCCCATTGCTAAAACTCCTTATCGTTTAGCACCAACGGAAATGCAAGAGTTGTTAAATCAAACCCATGAGTTGCTCGAGAAGGGTTTTATTCGACCGAGTGCTTTGCCATGGGGCGCTCCGGTGTTATTTGTGAAGAAGAAAGATGGTAGTATGCGTATGTGCATTGATTACCGTGAGTTGAATAAAGTGACGATCAAGAATCGTTATCCATTACCTAGGATTGACGATTTATTTGATCAACTTCAAGGTGCAACGTATTTCTCTAAGATCGACCTACGGTCCGGCTATCACCAAATGCGGGTCCGTGAGGAAGACATAGAGAAAACGGCTTTTCGAACGCGTTACGGGCATTATGAGTTTGTAGTTATGCCCTTTGGTCTTACGAATGCACCGGCGGCATTCATGGATCTTATGAACCGAGTGTGTCAACCTATGTTGGACAAGTCAGTAATAGTGTTCATTGATGACATACTAGTCTACTCGAAAAGTATGAACGAACATGAACATCATTTGCGTGAAGTATTGAAGACGCTACGAAAGGAGAAGTTGTATGCAAAGTTCTCCAAATGTGAATTTTGGCTAAGGGAAGTTCAATTCCTTGGTCATATTGTGAACGAAAACGGTATTCAAGTAGATCCGGGGAAGATCGAAACGGTGAAGAGTTGGGGACGACCGACTACGCCTACGGAAATCCGAAGTTTTCTCGGATTGGCCGGTTATTATCGTCGGTTTATCCAAGATTTTTCTAAGATCGCTTCTTCGTTGACGAAATTGACAAGGAAGAATGCGAGGTTTGGTTGGGAGAACGAGCAAGAAATTGCTTTTCAATTGTTAAAAGAGCAGTTGTGTCAAGCTCCGGTGTTAGTGTTACCGGAAGGTGTTGAAGACATGGTGGTTTATTGTGATGCTTCCTTAAATGGTCTCGGATGTGTTCTAATGCAAAGAGGTAAAGTCATCGCTTATGCCTCTCGACAATTAAAGGAACATGAAACGAGGTATCCGACTCATGATCTTGAGTTGGCGGCGGTAGTGCATGCGTTGAAAATTTGGTGCCATTACTTGTATGGTGTCAAGTGTACGATTTATTCGGATCATAAGAGTTTGAAACATCTCTTTAATCAACGAGATTTGAATTATCGCCAACGTAGGTGGATGGATGTGGTGAAAGACTACGATTGTGAAATACTTTATCATCCGGGTAAAGCGAATGTGGTCGCGGATGCGTTGAGTCGAAAGAGTCAACATCCGGCGATAAAAGTGGGGTCGTTACGTTTGATTATTACCAACGATTTTCTTGAAAAGTTTGGTGAGATTCAAATAGAGGCTTATGTTCACAACAAGCATACGGAGCGAATCGTGGGCCAATCGGAGTTTATTACTATGGGTCCGCGTGGTTTGTTGTCTTTTCAAGGAAGGGTGTGGGTGCCTAAGATGGGTGATTACCGACGAGTGCTACTTGATGAAGCACATAAGTCAAAATACTCCATTCATCCGGGCGCGACGAAAATGTATCTTGACTTGAAGAAAGATTATTGGTGGCCGGGCATGAAACGTGTTGTTGTGAAGTATGTTGAGCAATGTGTCACGTGTTTACAAGTAAAAGCCGAACACCAAAAGTCGTATGGTAAATTGCAACCGTTAGAAATTCCGAAATGGAAATGGGAGCACATTACCATGGATTTCATAACAAAGTTACCTAAGACGGCGAGAACCCAATTTGATACGATTTGGGTGATAGTTGACCGGTTGACGAAAAGTGCTTTGTTTCTTCCCATTAAAGAAACAATATCGTCGAAGGCCTTGGCTAAGTTGTTTATCAAGGAAGTGGTCTCTCGACACGGGGTTCCTATATCTATTGTTTCGGATAGAGATACTCGTTTTACATCTCGGTTTTGGGAAAAGTTTCACGAGGATATGGGTACACAATTGAAATTGAGCACGGCGTATCATCCTCAAACGGACGGGCAAACCGAACGTACGAATCAAACTTTGGAGGATATGTTACGGGCGTGTATTATTGATTTTGGTGGTAGTTGGGACGAGCACTTACCTTTGGTGGAATTCTCGTACAATAATAGTTATCATACTAGTATCGGGATGCCTCCATATGAGATGCTTTATGGGCGTAGGTGTCGAACCCCAATTTGTTGGGCTGAAGTGGGACAAAAGGAAATTGGGAGTACCGATTTGGTTTTGGAGACGAACAACAAGATTGATATTATTCGGGATCACTTGAAGAAGGCTCAAGATAGACAAAAGTCGTATGCCGATAAACGTAGACGAACAATCGAATTTCAAGAAGGTGACATGGTGATGCTTAAGGTTTCGCCATGGAAGGGTATTATTCGATTTCGAAAACGGGGAAAGTTAGCTCCTCGGTTTATTGGGTCGTTCAAGGTTTCAGCTCGTGTTGGTGAAGTTGCATATCGATTGGAATTACCCGAAGAGCTTGCGGGGATCCATAATACATTTCATGTTTCCCACCTCCGTAAGTGTCTTGCAGACGATTCCTCATGGATGCCTTTAGACGAGATCGAGCTAAACAACAAATTAGAATATGTCGAGGAACCGATTGCTATCCTTGACGAGAAGGTGAAAATGTTGAGGAATAAAGAGGTGAGAACTTTCAAGGTTCAATGGCGGCGAAGTAAAGGTTCCGAGTTCACTTGGGAGCCCGAAGAGTTCGTGTTAGTTTATCTTCCCTCGTGTCATACAGCTTGGATTGCGAGGTCACAATCCGGTTCAAGTGGGGGAGAGTTGTAAGATCCTGTTTTCTTTTTGGGTTTGGACGCCGTCCAAAGATTTGGGACGCCGTCCCAGTTTGAAGACTTGGACGCCGTCCAACATTTTGGACGCCGTCCAGAATGGCTGGCAGGCATGTCTTTTTGCTATTAATTATTTTAGATGGGTATTTTGGTAATTTCACTTCTTGGACGAATTTTAAAGCCCTAGATCAGTTTTGGGAGTCTCATTACTCCATTCACAACCACCAAACTTCATCCACTTAAATCCTAGTGAGAGAGTGTGATTCAAGTGTGAGAAAGCTCAAATCGGAGAAGAAGAAGCTTGTTTCGGGTTTTAGCTCGAGCATTAAAGTTGTTCATCTCCTCGTTAGCTTTGTTTTGATTGTTGTGGTAAGCCCTAAACTTGATTACCTTAGTTTAATGTGTTTAAGGGTTAGGGTTTGGGTTAGTATTGCACATAAAACCCATTTGTGAGTAATTTGGGGTTTTTGGGTAAGTTTGGGTCATGAAGACCCAAATGGTGACTAACCTAGGGTTTTGAAAGGGTAAATGGTGTAAATGGGTCTTAAAGACCTAAGTAAATACTAGTACACTTATAGTTAATGTTAGTGGGTGTGATTTGGGTTGTGGGTGACCCAAATGGGTGTGTTGACCTAGAAATGGGTCAAATGGGTATTTGATGACCTAGGATGTCTTGCATGTATGAAAACGAGTTAACTTTGTGGTTAAAAGTGTGTTAAGACCTTAATTGGCTAAAGTTAGGGTTTTTGGTGAAGTTAACCCATTATTAGGGTTAAAGGTGCAAAATGGGTCGGGATTGCACTTAGGGTCAAAAGACTCTAGATTGTTAAGTGAGTTGCTTGACCGACTTGAGTTGTGAATTGATTATGTGCTAAAATGTAATAGGTACGTTACATTGACGTTGCAAGTTCGGTTATCTTACACGAAGACTTTGAGGTGAGTGGAATAATTATATGCGTATGTATATAATGTATCTATTTGTTGTAGCGTGAAAGGTGTAGTGTCGAGGTATTAAGACACCACGTTTCACGTGAAGAGTGTAGCATCGAGGTGTTAAGATGCCACTCGGGTCTAGCATCAAGGTGTTAAGATGCCACCTAGGAGTGTAGTGTCGAGGTGTTAAGACACCACTCCGTAAAATAATGAGTGTTGCATCGAGGTGTTAAGATGCCACTCGGGGTGATGTGCCGAGGTGTTAAGGTGCCACCCTAGGGGTTAGTGGTGCGAGGTGTTAAGTGCCCTAACGGATGTTATGAATACCGATGGCGTTTTCGCGAGCGCCGTTCCCTTGTACTATTGGTTAACCATGGTTATTTGTGTTGTAAGCATATTATATTATTTGAGTTATATTTATATGCGGATGTTATGCTAGCTTGGGGGTATTGGTGAATTATAGCTTGTTATTGCGATGATAAGCTAATGTTGTTTGCTAGCATGTTTGCGGTTGTGTAATTGTATGCAAGTAGGTATAATTATATATGTATTCGTATAATTATTGCATTCACTAAGCTTTGCTTACCCTCTCGTTGTTTACTTTTTTTATAGGCTAGGGCGTTGACAAGGGTAAGAGCGTTCAATTGGATTAGTGATCTCCCACTTGTTTTGTTAGGGGATGCTTTTGGGTGTTAGCTTTTGGAGTTCGACCGAGATTGGGTAGTTTAACCCCAAACACCATGCTCTAGTGTCGTTTGGAACTTAAACTTATATTTGGTCGAAACTTTTATTTTGAACGAAACTCGTAAAATGGGCGATATGGGCCCGTTGATGTAAAACTTGATTTGATGATGAAAATCTCTTAGTTTCACTTATATTGACTTGTGGTAAAAAGTTTTTCGTTTGAAAGTGTCGGGAAGCGGGTTTTCCGCTCGTGTGAGTTGGACCCGTGATCAGTAGCTGGAAGACCATTGGGACGCCGTCCCAATTGCTTGGACGCCATCCCAGTTGTTTTGAGCTGGACGCCATCCCAAACTCTGGACGCCGTCCCACCTTTCTGAGCTGGACGCCGTCCAGGATTCTGGACGCCGTCCAGATGCACTGACAGAATTTTTTTTTTTTTTGGTACGCGTTTTTGGGTTTATGAAGTCGGGTTGTTACATTAGCCCACTCTTTCAAAGTGTAAGTATCATTTTAGATGTAACTAGTTAGTCTAAGAACAATTGAAATCTAGTTAGACATCTTCCCCATGTATAACCATCTAATAACCACCTTTGTAAGGCTTTACATACAAGTAACCAAAGAACAATCTCCTCTTCCCTTTCCCCCATGGAAACCGTCAGTATTGGGGCATACAAGGGAGGGATTCATCTTTTTTTTTGACTACATGAAACACTTGCAATTCCTCTCATTCCAAACACTCTCATACTTACAACTCTTTTCTCTCATTATTCTCTCTACTCTAGTAAGCATTATGAACTTTCTTTCTCTCCTTTTTCTCCTTGTAAAACAGAAATCTTAAGGCATTCATCATCATCATTCCTTGTTTGTTAAATCTTTTGTTACTTGTGTTGATTACTAGTTGTTATTATCTTTATTTACTTGCATGTTTTCAAGAATCAAACTTCTTAGTTTAATTCTTCTTTTATCTTGAATCTTCAAGAACATACAAGACATAAACTCTCTAGTTTATGATCTCCACTAAATACTTGTTCAAAATTTATAAAGTTCATGGTTGAAAGACATACTTGAAGTTCATGAAGTAAACTTTAAAGTTTACTTTCTAAAGATCAAACCTTGGTTTGAATCTTTAAAGTATGAACAACCATGAACCTTTTCTTATTTATTTAAGTTTACTTCTTCATTTTATGCACTTTAATTTCATTATTTATGTTCTTGTTGGTCAAATGTTACAAGTTAACTTTGATCTCATTAATCTTGAACTTAAAGTTAACTTTAAAGTTCAAGAACATATGAAGGAAACTTTTTAATTATAACTTTGTATACTTATGCTTGATCTAGACTTTTGAGTCTTGGATCTTCAAGATCTAACTAAGAACTATGTTCTACATTTTAAGATCTTGATTTCATAAGTTCATTTTCAAGTTTGTAACTTATTATTAGTCTTATAGTTCATGTAAGTGTCAAACCTAAGACTTTGATGTAACTTTGGTTCATCAAACTACATGCAACTCTTAAGTGAGTTGTGCTTCATGTCTTAGACTTGCACTAGGGTTATGATGGTCAAGACTTGGTTAAGATGATGTAGATACATCAATGAGTTGTACACTTGAAGCTATATGCATCAAGGATGAGAACCATGATGAACATCAAGCACCAAGACCACCGGAACCCTTTTAAACTCACTGTTTCTGTCCAAAAGCTACTGATCTGATGCTTCTGTAACAGACCAGTAGACCTGGGATATTCTAACCTTGATTTTTAGATATAACTTTTCGAGTAGATAACTTTTCATATAGGACTCGTCTTAATCCGAGTTACGGTTTAGGATTTATGGCCCTCCGATCGTCACTATGTCCTTTAACGTTGTGCAGAAATTTATGACCTACTTGCACTTAGACCGTCGCCACGGTCAAACCAAGACGAGTTTGCTTCTGTAAATTTTACCACACTTAAGGGACTCATAGATGGAGCCATGGCCACTGGTCTCACCTTAATTCAGTAAGGTAGTGGCCGTGGTGACTGACTGAAGTCAGACTTTGTTTTAAACTACTTTCATAATTGAAACCTACCTTACGCCTTTTGTTTAATGATGAATGATGATGACCCTTAAGACCTTAAATACATACTTTTAAACCTATTAAGACGATTTACTGACTTAGTATTATTTTCCTTAGGTTGAGGACTTCACACCGTTTACTTGCACACCTTTTCCGAACCGACTTTACGACTACATTATCATCGTGAGTTATAGCATTCCCTTTTTACTTTAACTTATTTTGGGAACTGAGAATACATGCAGATTTTATGTTTTACATACTAGGCATGAGTACTTAAACTTATATATGTGTGGGTTATACAATGGCATAAACATTCCCTTTAGCTCGGTAACGTTTAATCATTGGTTTTTGAACCGTGAACGCGAATCTTAGATATGGATCAATAGGGTTTGACATCCCCACTCGGGCTAGTAGCGCTAGCATTTAACGAGTGTTTAATACTTCGTAGACATACGCACTTGCCAAGTGTACTTTCAGGGGGTATAAACGTTAAGTTAGTTACCAAGTGCCCACGGTTAACATATACATTATCATACTGTTTTGAAACGCTCTTTGTAGCACTGAAATCTCGTGGCCTACCTTACATACTGTTATACTTAAACTATAGCTCACCAACCTTTGTGTTGACGTTTTTAAGCATGTTTTTCTCTGGTGCTTGAGGTTAGCTTCCGCTGTGTACTAGTCGTGCTGTAGACACCCGCTGCTTAGAGTTGTCATCGCATGAACTACTTTATTTTGCATTCAAACATTCGTACTTTTGAACTATGACTTGTAACGACCATTGTGGTCACATACTCTTATTAATTGCTTCTACTTAGTGAAGCATGCTTTTGAAATGTAAAACATTTGATGTCGGTTATGACATCACCTTTTTATCGCGAATGCAACTTCTTTAATTACAGCATATAGTACTTAACCTTGTAATGATCCTGTTGTTGATGATTCATACACGATAGTTTTGTACGGGGCATCACACAAACCCCAATTATGGTACAAAGCCCAATTACCCAATTTTAGTAATTAGCCCAACATCATGATTACTTCGTCTTAAATAAGCATAATAACGGCTTAGCTACGAGACATTAATGAAAATAATATAAACATAACTTACAATGATTAAAAATAGCGTAGCGTTACACGGACAGAATTTCGACTTACACCCTTACAACATTCGCTAACATACCCTTATTATTAGGATTTAAAATTAAAATTAAAATTAAAATATAATATATATATATATATATATATATATATATATATATATATATTTACGTATATATTGAGAGAGAGATAGATTTTTGGATATTAAAAACGATCAGAATGTGTTGCCTTTTATAGGGATTTTCGAATTTGGCTGCTCCGCAACTCGCGGCATTTTTGCTCTTCAAACTCCGCGAGTCGCGGAGTTTGAAATTCCAGCTCACTCCAATTTGGATCTTAGTCTGCCGACGGTTTATTATATAAATATAATATATATATAATTTATATAATTAATTATATATTATATTATATTTATATACATAGTTAACTTGTAATTTTTAGTCCGTTGCGTCGAGCGTTGAGAGTTGACTCTAGTCCCGGTTCCGGATTTTCGAACGTCCTTGCGTACAATTTAATATCTTGTACTTTGCGTTTTGAATCTTGTACTCTTGTAATTTTGAGACGTTTCTCATCAATAATTGGAACCTTTTTGATTGTATTTTGTACTTTTGAGCTTTTTGGCCGTTTGCGTCTTCAATTCGTCGAATCTGTCTTTTGTCTTCACCTTTTATTATTTAAACGAATATCACTTGTAAATAGAAAAATTGCAACTAAAAGCTTGTCTTTCTTGAGGAATAATGCTATGAAATATATGTTCGTTTTTAGCATTATCAAATATTTCCACACTTGAGCGTTGCTTGTCCTCAAGCAATATAGTCTTGAAATACTAGAATCACTTCTTTATTCTTCACACTTTGTGTAACGACCCGGATTTTTCCGATCGTTTTATACTTATGAGATTAATATTTACATAAAATAAACCTTACCAACATGATAAGCAATCCAAACTATTGAGACTTATGTTTTTGAAAAGAGTTTCACACAACGTTTGACCGTCCAATTTGACCGATGATATCACGAACTATAAAACACACGATAATTATACGATTATGTATATGTACATATCTATACATATTTAACATGATTTAAGGATGGTTTAACATTTCATTGTGAACTAACAACAATGAGTTATAAGTATACTTTGAGACCACTAACTTAAGTTTTCAAAACGATAACTATATGTAACGTTCTTTGACATATATACTTACGATTATGTGGAGTGCACACTTGTTTGAACTTATCTTGATTATGACGGGGGTTCGGGGGCAGCGCCCCCAATAAGCGGGGTCCAAGGGGTGGCAACCCCTGGCGGGGTCCAAGGGGAAGAGCCCCTGGCTGGGCTAACATTGTTTTATTAAAAATGTCTTAAAATTTTATTTTGGCCCGGTTTGACCCAAAAATAAAAGCCCAGTTTTGAGCCTCTTTTACAGTTATAAACCCGTCCATATTTGAATTCTCGTTCCGATTCCTCAAAATTTCTACAAGTATATCTAGGGTATACGTAACCGTATCATACCCAGCTTCTATACGTATTTACTATTGGTATATACCAACAATAAACTTCAATGATCAGCCACTAGACATGATGTTACATGTGGGAACCAGCCATTTAACCTCATGTGTGACTTTTGTGGAAGAAAATAAACTAAATCTCCTATATATCCATCCCATAATCATGCTATTTTGCACACACACACATACAATTTCATTTCCAATTTTCTTTC
The DNA here is from genome assembly GCF_046630445.1 of Rutidosis leptorrhynchoides. Taxonomy (NCBI): domain Eukaryota; kingdom Viridiplantae; phylum Streptophyta; class Magnoliopsida; order Asterales; family Asteraceae; genus Rutidosis; species Rutidosis leptorrhynchoides. The sequence goes on from NC_092338.1 coordinate 399,917,706, forward strand.
AAGTTAATTCACTCCCTAATCTCTCTTCATTTACCTACTCAAGAACGTATCAATATAGTCATCCGATTTCAAGGAGATTACTTCCAATCTTTCAATCCCACTCCACCACTCTTTTGATTGCAAGATTTTTCTTACCTTTTCCAGTAGCTTTGTCCTAGTAACTTGAGGTAGTAACCTTATTCATAACCTTATTCGATTCATATTTATATAGCTATCTTATTTTGTGTTGTAAAATTTTAACAACAAGAACATAGTTTGAGTGATTTCAAACTTGTTCGCAAACTAAATAGATCCTTCTAATTTGATTTTTAAAAACACTTCAAGACATGTAATATATCATATTATGACAAAATCGGATTAATCATATCTTGGCTAATTAACATAATATTTAATATATATTTACTTATGATTTGATTTTATATATTTCAGGACCACCAGTAAACAACACGAGAAGATTAATCATAAGACCTCATGATTGTACGCAGCACGTCATTTGACAACACGGTACTTATGTACGCAACACGTCATTTGACAACATGGTACCATGGGTCAAGATTAATTCTGATCAATACGAATACGATGGGGTCTTTATTTATTTTATTTAAGCAACTAATTGTGGACCACTAACATCGGACTGCTAACTACGGACTAAGAAAATATTAAAAGTATTAAAAGTATATATATATATATATATATATATATATATATATATATATATATATATATATATGTAACGATTACTTGAAAAGAAAATATGTTGATATATTATATATATGGTTAGGTTTGTGATATCAATCGGAGACCAAGTCGTGATAAATACCTTCAAGGCAAAAGTGAGTATATAGTCCCACTTTTAAACTCTAAATATTTCGGGATGAGAATACATGCATTTTATGATTTACGTTATGGACACAAGTGATTAAAAATATATATTCTACGTTGAGTTGTACCACTGGCATACTTCCCTGTAACTTGGTAACTATTATTTACATGAGGTATTGTAAACGCGAATCCTGTTGATAGATCTATCGGGCCTGACAACCCCAACCGGACTGGACGACCAGTATTCAACGGTTGCACAGTACTTCGTTTCGGTGACTACACTTGGTACGGTGTAGTAAGATTTCATAATAAAGGGAATATGCGACGTTGATTAAATGTTAAGTATGGTTATCAAGTGCTCAACAACTTAGAATATTTTTATTAAAACGTTTATATATGAAATCTTGTGGTCTATATTTATAACGCTGCCGGCATTAAACCTATATCTCACCAACTTTATGTTGACGTTTTAAGCATGTTTATTCTCAGGTGATAACCAAAAGCTTCCGCTGCAACATGTTGAATTTAAGCAAGATCTTGAGTATGCATATTTGTGTCAAAAATAAAACTGCATATCGAAGGATTTGTAATGTAAAATATGTTGGAGGTCGTATTGTTATTATCACATGTAAAGTTTGTAAGTCTAAGATTATCGCTAAACGATAATCATTATTAAGTTATTTAAACCTTGTATTTATAATAAAAGCTATGGTTTGTATTGTAAAAACGAATGCAGTTTTTGAAAAATGTCGCATATAGAGGTCAATACCTCGCAATGAAATCATATGTTATTGTATTCGTCCTTATGGTTAAGGTCGGGTTATGACACTTTGTACATCAGTGATTTCTTTACGGCGGTATAAACAATGGTAGTAACGATGTGGTTTACAGTCCCACATGACTATAAAATTTAGATCCTTTAAGGAAATTGGATCTTTATGAAAACATTTGATCTTTTGAAAATTAAATCTAGTTTTTACCCTAGATAAGTTTTCCGGAATAACCCTTCATCGGTGTTTGCAAAATATTTTTGTGGGTTTGGTGGGTTTTAGATATGAAAATTTTAGCTCAAAACTTGCAGTTTTGTGTCACCCACTTGCTATCCTTGTATTAGAAAAGCAACACGTCCAGTTTACTTGTCCCGTATATTACCTTTCGGTAAACTACCGTCCGGTTGTAAAGGAAAGCGTTGAACAAGCAACTGTTAAGGCAATGTCCCCTGACATGCTTTTAATTATGGTCTATAACGTGTCGGACGCAATTACTATCCTTGGTAGGAGCAATAGTAAAGGTCACCCTTAAAATTTTTCGGTCTGGCACAAGGTCCTGTCTTTTACCATACTATGCAACCACCGTTCTTACGGTTGACACCCGATTTGGTTCAGGTGACCTAATGAATTCCAGGTGAATTTCTAGGATTTTACGTTCAATGGTAATGAACGAATTGAAAATGGGTTTTCAGATAACAAATCGGTTTATAATTTGATCAAAATATTTTCTCGTTCAAGCTCGAGTTTAGATATCATTGAATTCCATGAGTTTGAATTCTCAATCTTTAAGGTCAATCTCTAGGATTGAGTAATATCAGTCTTAAAAGCTGATTTTTGATCTTTAAGGAGATTATCCTTTCTGAGGATCTGATTCATTAGTCTTATCCAGCTAATTTGCACGGCGTCCTCCCCATTTTACGAGACAGATCCTCTCATGGTTAGGATAAGTCTGACCACTTAGCGACCCTGTTTTATGCTGAGGTCCGTGGATTTCCTGCTGATTTTAGAGATGACTTTTCTAGATTTTTCGTCAACCTACAGCTGGTCTGGACGACAACTTCATGACCTAAATCAAGAAGCGCGTTTCTTTTTCGGAAGACTTTACTTCCTTTAAATGATGGAATTGATTCATCGTGTAGATCCATCTTTCTTACAGTAAATCGGGTAAAACTTTTTATTTTAGTCCAAAGCAAAAGTATTTTCAGTTATTTGTTACAGAAATATGTGACATATGTTTAAAATTTCTTGGTAAATTTTCCCACACTTGGCTTTTATTTTCTTTTATTTGCCTTTTTATTGTCCTCTATTCCATTTTAAATGAATTCTAACATTTTGGTTTGTTTCTCAATTTATGTCCTTTCCGAGGTAACAATAATTTCGGTGTTAACACCTAGTTTTATTGTTCATAAATATGTATAAACATGATTTTGAGTTCATTTAATTGAAAATTTTGAAAAATTTTACTAGAATTGGGTAGTCAGTATATAAGACTAGGGCTGTTCTTTGTTATCAGAGAGCACTAGATTCTAATACAACTACTGCTTTACTAGTATTTTTAATGGTAACCAAGTGTATAAAGTAAAAATTTTAATATCCGAAAGAATTTAACCCCTTCCCATACTTAAGATCTTGCAATGCCCTCATTTGCAATAAATCAGTAACAATTTAAATTATTGAGGGTGATTAGCGCAGAAAAATGATTAAATTTTACCAAAGTTTCCAAACATATTGTTGTTTGTGTTGAATGATAAATGGTGCACATCATTTGTTCATTCCGTCCTGTTGTTACATCACATTTATTTTTCATCTTGTCGTCAAAATTAGTTGCTTTTGCTGAACTTAATGCCAGTCTTTGAAATGCGTTGTTTTACCCTGTTGTGTACATAAGATAAACTGCAAACATATATACATATTTTTGAAGTTTGGTATATTACCCCACATTCAAAAATTATTAAAATCTAATAATAAAAAAATTAGAAAATTATAAAAACTATTACAATATCAACATAAGTGCTAAATGTAGTAACATTACAAAAATAAAATAAATAAAACTAAATAAATTAGGGTTGTTACTGATACCAGTAGGGGTTCCATGCATAACCATATGTGTTATAAAATGCTTCAGCTGGGTTATAAGTAGGATACGGTGGTTGCATCTCTATAGACCAGGGAGGGAATATGGGAGTTGGAGTAGGAATATAGTTTCTACCTACATGTTGGCAATGAGCTATGATTTGGTTTTGATGAACTTGCCAATCTTCAAATGCTCGATGTCTAGCATTTTCATACTCTTGTGAAGCTAAAAACCTTTGCATTTCTGTCATTTCATTCCCCCCTCCCACATTACCTGGCTGTTGATTTCTCTCAACCTGTGGATGTCTTCCATTATAGGCTACTGCGGCGTTATTTCGCCTCTTCAAAACTTTAGCACCATGATATACATTTAAACCAATTGTATCGTGGGGTTCTGGTTCTTCGATTAATAATCCCCCCGACTTATATCCACATTGAGATACTCAGCAATTAATGTAATAAATATACCACCTCCTATTATACTGTGCGGTCTCATCCCCTTAACCATAGCTGATAAATAATAACCCACACAATAAGGTATACTTACAGCACTTTGTGGGTCTCGAATACACATGTGGTAAAACAAATCCTGTTCATTTACCTTTTCCTTATTTTTACCTCGCTGTGTAATCGAATTGGCTAAAAACCTGTGAATTACTCTTAATTCAGCTCTATCTATATCCAAATAAGAGTAATTTCCCCCTTTAAATTGGTGATGGCTAGTCATTTGACTCCATACACCATGCGTATCAAAATTTTCATCAATTTTCCTACCATTTAGTATCAACCCTCGACAATCGGCAGATGCTAGCTCCTCAGGCGTATATATACGTAAGGCTTGAGCCATGTCTAGTAGAGACATGTGGCGCATCGAACCTCCTAACAAAAATCTAATAAAAGAACGATCGGTTAAACTAGCTACCAGATCATTTATTTCTATAATACACAATAATTCTTCACACCATACTTTATATACAGGTCTATGCATGTTGAATAATCGTACCCAATCATTAAAAGTAGAATTACCATACCCCTGTGTAAGTAATTCTCTAATTGGCTCGGCCAATTCTACAGCTTCTAATAGTCCCCATTCTATTACCCTAGGTACTTCAACAACTTTAGAATGAAGAGTATGCAAGCCCCTTTGGTATTTTGGATAATCTATTCAACGTCTGTCAAATCTCAAGTTCGGGTGCAAATCTTCCACGTGCATATCTGAAAATGTCATAACTGGATGAGGTATATCTTGTTTGTAATAGTTATCAACCTCCTGTTGTTCCGCATTCTCAGGATGAACATTGCGAGCTTGGGATGAAGATTCACCCCTTTCAGTCTGCAAAACATATCAAACACAATTTTTGTGCATCCAAATATGCATTAGTGTCAGCAAAATCATCAATCAAAATAATTACAATGACATGTTCAATTTATATCAAACTTATGCTCATTTTCATATTTTTATCAAATCTACACTTTTTCAAATAAGCATATACGAAAATGATCACCAAGTTCATAAGCATTCAAATCAAATAACATGTCAAAATAATCATTATTAGCAGTTAAACAAGTTTCAAATGGCATTATCTCTCAAAAATCAAGTTCATGAATTTTAGACTTGAAAAAGTCCACTTTAATTCTCAAAAATCATGTTTAGGCTCAAATTTTGGATCATTTAACTACCTAAACATGTTACACTACTTAATTTAGCAACAATTCATGACAAAAATCGACCATAACCTGTTTATATCAAAAAGCCCCAAATTTGCTCAAGAACACAAACCCTAGATTACTCAAAATTTGAAGTTTAAGGCTTCTAATCATGTTAAATAGCATCAATCTAGGTTATACAAGCATAATACATAAACAATTTAAGCATAATTACACTAAAAAGCATCAAAATCGAATTGGGTATAAAATTGCTCAAGAACACTAATTTTCGGATTAAATAGTGTTTAGGTGTAGAAATTTACCGTTTTTCTTGAGTAATTCCTTGATAGCATCCTTCTCAACATGATTTTAGTAAAAAATGTGATGATTTTTGGTGAAAAAATTCGATTTTGGGTGTGTTTTTTCGGTTTATTTCGCAGTTTTGTGGGTGTGGTGGTGTGCAACTGATCTGTTCGGCTGTTATATTTTTTTTTCTGGATTTTAGACCCTCCGCGAGTCGCGGTGGATTTGGCTTTCAAACTCCGCGAGTCGCGGCATTTTTATATATATATATATATATATATATATATATCTTTAACTTATAAAATAAATATAAAATAAATATAAATTTTGTTTTCCTTGGTTTTTAGGACGAGGTCGTTTCGGATCGATGTCCTAGTCCGTCCCTGGACAAAATTTTAAAATTTGTCTATTTAAAGCGCGATTTTAAAAGCAAAGATTTTTTTGGTTTTTTTTTTTGCCATACTTTAATTCAATAAGATTAAAAATAATGATAATAAAATTTCTCGCCCCTCCCTCGGGTAAAGCAATTTCGGTTCAAAGACCTAGTCTTCAACTCACGACGAATTTTAAAAATCATATTTTTAACTTACGAAATAAAGTAAATTTTTGTTTTTAAATTCACACCAAACTTAAATTTAAAATGCATAAAATTAAAAAAAAAAATCACACCAAACTTAAATTTAAAATGCATAAAATTAAAAAAAAAATCACAGCAAACTTAATTAAAAATTCATATTATAAATTCACACCAAACTTAAATTATATTTTTGTTTTTATACATACAAACTTATATTAAAAATATTAATTTTCTAAATATTTACAATTTTAAAAGTTTACAATATTTATTTAATATTATTTTATTAATTTTAAAAACATGGTAAAAATTAAAAATCTTTTTGGCTTTTATCCCACTTTAATCAATCAAATATTATCAAAAATATGCGCCCCTCTTTTCGGTAAAGTAATTTCGGTTCCATGACCTAATTTAACTCATGACGAATTTTTGAAATATTTTGAGTTGATTGATTAAAGATATTTATACCTTAAGAATAAACGTTAAATTTCGCAGTGATGTAATAAATTTTTGTATGATATCAATAATTTCGGTCGCAAGACCTAATTTCATCGAATACCAATTTAATACTTTATAGCGAACAAATTAACGTTTATTATCAAAAGGTTAAAAATAAAAATAAAAAATAAAAATGAAAACTGTACAAACTTACCTGTGAAATATATTTCTTAGTGATATGCTCTATCCCACTCATAAGATAGTCGGACTAATTGATTTTCCATGGCTACATAGGCGTAACCTCGAGCATTTAATGTTTTTTCTTATAAACATATGAACGGTCCATCTCTGCATAAAGTAACAAATTCGGGGTTTGAATAGGTTTGATTATTTGAACATTTACCTTCGTGTGACCATTTTCCGCATTTGTGACATTTTTCAAGGTGTCGTGCTCTTCTTTTCGCTGCGGATTTTGATTTTTCTTTACCAAATTGTGACTTATTATCTTCGCATATGGATTCTTTTCTTACTCCGTCCAATTTACCTCTGATTAATGATACTATTTTACTCGAAAGTCTGTCATTATTACGTTTAGTGATCAAAGCGTGTAGCATTAGACCATGGTTTAGTTCACAGGAAGTCTTCATTTCGTAAAAACCTAAAAAAAATAAAAATTCAGAATGGGGGGAGAAGACTAGTTCTTTAGGGTCTGCTAGGGAAAGACCATTCGGGTTCCATTTTTGAGAACTACACGAAAACAGAAAATCTAACTCTAACATAAATACATATTATCCTTTAAAGACTTGATTCTCCCCACACTTAGTTAGCTGTGGTATCGAAATTGTGATTAACTTCCTTGTCAACTTCCATCGGACCATGTATGTAATGTTTAACTCTGTGACCATTAACCTTAAATTCAATCCCATTTGAATTTATTAATTCTATCGTTCCGTATGGGAAAACTCTTTTGACTGTGAATGGTCCAGACCATCTTGATTTCAATTTTCCAGGAAATAGCTTGAATCGTGAATTGAAAAGAAGAACTCTGTCTCCTTCTTTGAATTCTTTTGAACTTCTAATTCTTTTATCATGCCATTTCTTCGTTCTTTCCTTATAGATTAACGAATTTTCGTATGCTTCATGTCTTAATTCTTCTAATTCGTTTAATTGACTTAACCGTAGACGTCCAGCTTCATGTAAATCAAGATTACATGTCTTCAAAGCCCAAAATGCTTTGTGTTCAATTTCTACTGGAAGATGACATGCTTTTCCGTAAACGAGTTTAAAAGGTGTGGTTCCAATTGGAGTTTTGTAGGCTGTTCTAAAAGCCCAGAGTGCATCCTCCAATTTTATGGACCATTCCTTAGGATTTGATCCTAGGTTTTCTCTAGAATACATTTTAAAGCTCGGTTGGTATTTTCAACTTGTCCACTTGTTTGTGGATGATAAGCGGTGGAGATTTTATGAGTTACTCCATATCTTTTAAGAACTTTCTCAAGTTGATTATTACAGAAATGAGTACCCCGATCACTTATTAAAGCTTTCGGTGTTCCAAACCTTGCAAAAAGACGTTTTAAAAAGTTGACTACAACTCGTGCATCGTTAGTTGGGAGAGCTTGTGCTTCCGCCCATTTAGATACATAATCAATGGCTACGAGAATATATAGATTATTATGAGATTTTGGAAATGGACCCATAAAGTCAATACCCCAAATGTCAAATACTTCACATACTTGAATGACATTTTGTGGCATTTCATCACGTTGACTTATTTTTCCGACCCTTTGACAAGCATCACAGGATTTGCAAAGAAGGTGAGCGTCTTTGTAAATTGTAGGCCAATAGAATCCAGCATCATAAACTTTTCTTGCTGTGAGTTGAGGCCCATAATGCCCTCCTGTTTGTCCTGTGTGACAATGGTTTAAGATTTGATTGGCTTCATCTCCGAATACACATCGGCGTATTATTCCATCGGGACAACTTTTAAACAGATGTGGATCTTCCCAGAAATAGTGTTTTATATCACTAAAGAATTTCTTTCGTTTTTGGTACGACAATCCTTTTTCAAGGAATCCACATACTAAGTAGTTTGCATAGTCTGCAAACCATGGAATTTCATTATAATCTATCTTCAATAGATATTCATCAGGAAAGTTGTCTTGTATGGCCGATTCATTTTGAACTTCTAAGTCGGGATTTTCAAGACGAGAAAGATGATCAGCGGCGAGATTTTCTGCTCCTCTTTTATCTCGGATTTCAATATCGAACTCTTGTAAGAGTAAGATCCAACGGATTAATCTTGGTTTGGCATCTTGTTTCGAAAATAGGTATCTAAGAGCAGAATGGTCGGTATAGACCACCGTTTTTGCTAGAACGAGATATGATCGAAATTTGTCAAAAGCAAAGAGAATAGCAAGGAGTACTTTTTCAGTAGTTGTATAGTTTGTTTGTGCTCCTTGTAACGTCTTACTAGCATAATATATAGGTTGAAATCGTTTTTCAATCCTTTGACCTAAAACGGCTTCCATTGCAAAATCACTTGCATCGCACATAAGTTCAAACGGTAGATTCCAATTTGGTGTTATCATGATCGACGCATTAGTGAGTTTCTCTTTAAGAATATTAAAAGATTTGATACATTTATCTGAAAAGATGAATGGAGCATCCTTTTCTAGGAGTTTATTCATAGGAGTGGCAATTTTAGAAAAATCTTTTATGAAACGTCGGTAAAAACCGGCATGCCCTAGAAAACTCCTAACTCCTCTAACATTGGTGGGATGTGAAATTTTAGCAATTACATCTACTTTAGCTCTATCCACTTCAATTCCTTCCTTTGAAATTTTATGTCCAAGAACGATGCCTTCTTTAACCATGAAATGGCATTTCTCCCAATTAATTACTAGATTTGATTGTTCGCATCTAATAAGCATTCGTTCAAGATTAGCTAGACTTGTTTCAAAAGTATCACCGAAGACTGAAAAGTCATCCATGAAAACTTCCATGCATTCTTCTATCATGTCGTGAAAAATCGCCATCATGCACTTTTGAAAGGTTGCAGGGGCGTTACAAAGTCCAAATGGCATGCGTTTGTAAGCAAAAGTACCATAAGGGCATGTGAATGTGGTTTTTTCTTGGTCTTCGGGTGCTATTGGAATTTGAAAATATCCGGAAAAACCATCTAGAAAACAATAGTAACTATTTCCGGCTAATCTTTCCAACATTTGATCAATGAAAGGTAAGGGAAAGTGATCTTTTCTGGTGGCGACATTTAATTTTCTATAATCAATACACACACGCCATCCTGTTACAGTCCTAGTAGGAATAAGCTCATTTTTCTCATTTGTAATAACAGTCATGCCACCCTTCTTAGGCATGCATTGAACTGGGCTTACCCATGGACTATCAGAAATTGGATAAATTAAACCTGCATCTAGCAGTTTAATAATTTCTTTTTAACAACATCTTGCATATTAGGATTTCGTCTTCATTGGCTTTGCACATACGTTTTATGACCTTCTTCCATAAGGATTTTATGTGTGCAATACGAAGGAGTTATTCCTTTAATATCATGAATCTTCCATGCAATGGCTGGTTTATGAGCTTTCAACACAGAAATGAGTTGTGATTTCTCATTTTCAGTAAGAAAAGATGATATTATTACAGGTAATTCAGATTCACCATGTAAATAAGCGTATTCCAAATGGTTTGGAAGTGGCTTTAACTCTAATGTATGTGGTTCTTCTATCGATGATTTATATCGATATCTGTCTTCTTCTTTTAGCATTTGAATTTCTTCTGTTGTTGGTTCATACCCATTAGCTATTAGTGTAGCTAACATTTCAGCTTCATCAATTGGTTCAGTTCCTTCTCCTAAAGAACATTCTCCTGTTCCTTGTAATTCTGGAAATTCTTCTAACAATTCTGCATGTAAATATATAGTTTGAATATAATAGCATGTATCATCTGCAGATTGCGGTTGTTGTATTGCTCTATCAACTGAAAAGGTAACACTCTCATCCTCTATACTTAGGGTCAGTTTCTTACCGAACACGTCTATCATTGCTTTAGCCGTGTTTAAGAATGGCCTTCCTAATATGAGAGGAACTTGAGAATCTTCTTCTATGTCCAGAACAACAAAATCTACTGGAAATACTAAAGTACCAACTTTAACTAGCATGTTCTCCATTATCCCTCTAGGATATTTTATTGATCTATCGGCTAGTTGTATGCTTATTCTTGTTGGTTTCAATTCTCCAAGGTCTAGTTTAGCGTATAATGAATACGGCATTAAATTTATACTAGCACCTAAGTCTGCCAATGCTTCTATTGAACTAAGACTACCCAGAAAACATGGAATTGTGAAACTTCCTGGATCAGATAGTTTTTCTGGTATCTTATTCAACAGCACTGCAGAACAATTAGCATTCATAGTAACGGCCGAGAGTTCTTCCATTTTCTTTCTATTCGATATTAGATCCTTCCAAAATTTAGCATATCTAGGCATTCCTGAAATTACATCAATGAAAGGAAGATTTACATTTATCTGTTTAAACATATCCAAAAATTTGGATTGCTCGGCTTCAAGTTTCTCTTTTTTTCATTTTACTCGGGTAAGGAAGTGGTGGTTGGTATGGTTTAACATAAGGTTTAGCCTTAACTGTGTTATCTTCATTAACCTTTTCAACTACCGGTTCTGTTTCCTTATCTTGTTCAGGTTGTGGTTCTTGTGGAGTAGGAATAGCTTCATCAGAAATTTCAGGTATTTCAGGTGGTTTAAGTGTTGTACCACTTCTTGTGGTAATGGCTTTAGCTGTTTCATTCCGGGGGTTAGCATTTGTATCACTAGGTAAACTTCCCGGTTTTCTTTCACCTATTAACCTTGCTAGGTTACTTACTTCTTGTTCCAAGTTTTGAATAGAAGCTTGTTGATTTCTAAATGCTTGAGCATTTTGTTCATTGGTTTGTTTCTGAGATGTGAAAAACTGCGTTTGAGTTTCAACTAGCTTCGTCAACATATCTTCTAAATTCGGCTTTTTATCATCGGTTTGTGGTGGTTTGTTTTGAAAATTAGGTCTTTGCTGGTTGTAAGTATTATTGGATACTTGTTGATTGCTAGGACCTTGTTGATTGTTGTATGAAACATTTCTGTTATATTTCTGGTTTTGATTGTAGATTGGTCTTGGCGGTTGATAATTATTCTGATAATTATTTCCAGGCCTTTGGTTTATATATGAAATATTCTCTCTTTGTTCCATTGTTAGCTCAATACTGAGACAATCTTTTGTCAAATGTGGTCCTCCACACTGCTCACAACTAATTCGTATTGAGTGGATATCTTTAGTCATCTTTTCCATTCGTCTCTCGACAGCATCTATCTTTGCAGAAATGGAGTCTAAGTCATGGCTAGAATCGGCTCTAGCTGCTTTAGATGATCTAACGATATCTTTTTCTTGGTGCCACTCATGTGAGTGGGAAGCAGTGTTATCAATAATTTTATAAGCATCAGTTTCTGTTTTCTTCATAATAGAACCACCAGCTGCTATATCGATGTCTTTCCTTGTAGTGATGTCGCATCCTTGGTAGAATATTTGTACTATTTGACAGGTGTCTAAACTATGTTGCGGGCATCCTCTTAATAACTTTCCAAATCTAGTCCACGCCTCATATAGAGTTTCATTTGGTTTCTGTGTGAACGTAACAATTTTTCCTTGAAGTCTTACGGCTTTAGATGCCGGAAAGAATTGTTTAAGAAATTTTTCAACTAAAACATCTCATGTGTCAATCGCCCCTTCAGGTAACTATTCCAACCAATCTTTGGCTTCTCCCTTTAAAGTCCAGGGAAATAACATGAGATATATCTGTTCATCCTCCACTTCTCTTATTTTAAATAGTGTGCAGATCCTATTAAAGGTACGAAGATGTTCATTTGGATCTTCCTTCGGCGCACCACTAAATTGGCATTGATTAGTCACCATGTGTAGAATTTGTCCTTTGATTTCATAATCTGGCGCATTAATGTCTGGATGAGTAATTGCGTGACCTTGGCCAGTGCGTTTAGCTCTCATTCGGTCTTCCATACTTAAAGGTTCCAGATTTTCCATAATTGAATTTGTTGAATCTGAATCACTAGAGGATTCTGATTTAATGGTTCGTTCCTCAACAATCTCTGTTTGAATGATTGGTAGTTCCGGAGGAAAAATTAATGGTTCAGGATCTATGAATCGTCCCTGAATATTCTCCGGATTCTCAATTGTGAGGTCGGGTTCAAAAAAATGGATTATCGGAAATTTGAATTGGAGTACTTGGTCGACTGGATGACGATTCTAAAGAAAAATCAACGGCGGTAATATTTGCTAAATGTCTTGATCTAGTTACAGGTGGTGAACTTACAAAAGGTGGTGAACGTCTTGCTCGGTGCATTCACTGAATATCCTATTAGTTTTTAAAAGGAAAGAAAAATTATATAAGTTATCCAATTAATAGACTTTTCTGATTTTGCTCACGTTTCGAATAGCCAAAAGATGCAGCAGAGGGGCAGGATTCGTTTGGTCTCAATATAATTGAGTACTGTTTGGCTCCAATAACCCGGTCCACGTACAAATCCAACTATTACTACGAACCAGAAAATTTTGATGTCTATCAATTTAACCACTTAAAATAAATTTTCGTAATTTTAAGAAATTTAGATAAGAAGTAGAATAAAAATCTATGTCCTAAAACTAGAATGGCGAGAAATAAGAAAGAAAAAGAGCGCGTCGAAAAAGGTCGAAAAAGAAAAGGGTTGAAAAAGAAAAGGCGTCGAAAAATAAGAAAGAAAGAAAAATGACTATAAAACTTTAAAACACTCGACTAACCCAACCTTATTACTATCACTAACTTAAAATTAAAATTGCAAATTGAGATTACTAATTGGAGTGATAATTGATACATAGGTAAAAGGCGTCGAAAAATAAAAATAAGAAAGTAGCGCGTTGAAACTTAAAAAGGAACTAAAAACTAAAAACTAAAAGTTGCGTCTAAAAATATTAAAGCTTACAAGTAAAACTATATCCCAAATGGCAATAACTTAAAAAGGTACTAAAACTTAAAAAGGCGTCGCAAAATTCTAAAGCACCTAAATCTTAGTCTAAAGAAAAAGCACTTAAGGAATTTTACGGCAAAGCCTAAAAATCTAGAAATAAAAATAACTATGGCAAAAACTATATTTAAAACTAAATATGAGCGAAAAATAAAAAAGTTACGCTAAAACAATTAAAAATGAACAAAATATAAAAATATACTAAAAGTTGTAAAAAGTACAATTTTTATAAAAATATTATTTTTATATTATTTATTTTATTAAAACTATTAATTTTTCAATTTAATTAAACTAATTAAAACTAAATAAAACAAAATAATAAATTTAAAACTAAATATTATAATAAAAATACCCTAATTAGGGTTTAAGATTAATAATAATAATTATCCCGTAATTAATGCTGTTAGGGTTTCTGTGTGGCCCGTGTCAGACGGCTCCGCGACTTGCGGTTGGCCCGGTTCAATATCTCCGCGAGTCGCGGAGGTTACAGGTTCACGTGCACCAGGTTCAAATTTCGACAGGTCAGTTTTTTATTTATATATATATATATATTTTTTATTTTTCTGTTTTTAGTATTTATATAAAATATTTATATTAATTAAATAAAATCTTATGTTTTTTTTTAAAACTAAAATAAAAATAGAAATACATAAAAATCTTAAAACTAGATTTATATGTATATTTTTTTTCGGTTTCTTTTTTTTCGGTTTTTTAATTTTTATGTTTTAAATAAAAACAAAATATTTAAATAAAACTTATATTTTTATAAAATAAAAATAAAGAAACTTTATAAAACTTAAATATTTAACAAACTCTTAAAAATATTTATATTTTTATTTTTCTTTTTATATTTTTGAATTTTTAAAACGTATTTTTACGAAAGCGTAATTTTTTAATAAAAGTAAACTTAAAATAATTTTTTTTTTATTTTTTTTATTAGCGTTGCGCTTCCTGCTTTTAAGCTAGATTTTAAGTTCCCCGGCAGCGGCGCCAAAAATACTTGATGTTTTCACTAAGGGGTATAAAATACTATTAAATTTTACAAGAAAATACTATTAAATACGATACAATTTTACACAAGATATTTATTTATTTATAGAATGGATATACTTAACCCTTGCTACAACACTTATAGGCAGTGTACCTAATCGTACAGTAGTGTAGTTTTTAGTAAGTCCGGTTCGTTCCACAGGGAATCTTTTAACAAAGCTTAACGCTATATTAGTTTTATTTTATAAAAATACAAATATATATATAAGTAATATTATTATTATAAAGGGGGTTTTTACCGTTTAATGACCGGTTTGTCGATTTTTAAAACTTTAGTCGCAGTTAAAACCTAATGTAAAATATTAAAAATAAATACAAGACTTAATTTAAAGCGTAAAGTAAATAACGATAAAATAAAATTGCGATAATTAAAAAGTACGATAATTAAAAGTGCAATTAAATACAATAACAATAAATAAAAGTACGATAATTAGAAGTGCAATTAAATATAAAATAAAGGAAATTAAATATGAAATAAAAGAATTATGCTTATTTAAATTTCCGTAATCATGATGTTTGACGTGTTGATTTTAGTTTTATGCCCATGGGTTAATTGTTCTTTGTCCTGGATTATTTAATATGTCCATACGGATTTGTCCATAATAGTCCATCAGTCATAAATATAAAGAGCGAAAGCCTTCGTCAAATTATTCTTATTCCCGAAGTCAAATATTCCAACTAATTGGGGATTCGAATTGTAACAAGGTTTTAATACTTTGTTTAATGAATACACCAGGTTATCGACTGCGTGTAAACCAAGGTTTTACTACTTTGTTAACAATTACACCAATTACCCTTGAATGTAATTCACTCCTGTTTCAACAAGTCTATTAACTATTAATCCAGTTCCGTGTCCGGTAAAATGAATAATTATTGGTATTTATAGATATCCCGCCCACCGTACCCAGTCAAGCGTATGTGGTTATATATAAATACGTCAAATTATAAGTTTGTATATTGAATTAATAAGGTATTGTTTAGTTAATATAAAACCCATTAATAGCCCATAGTCTAATTTCCACAAGTGTCGTTCTTTTATCCAAACCCCAATTGTGGTACAAAGCCCAATTACCCAATTTTAGTAATTAGCCCAACATCATGATTACTTCGTCTTTAATAAGCATAATAACGGCTTAGCTACGAGACATTAATGAAAATAATATAGACATAACTTACAATGATTAAAAATAGCGTAGCGTTACACGGACAGAATTTCGACTTACACCCTTACAACATTCGCTAACATACCCTTATTATTAGGATTTAAAATTAAAATTAAAATTAAAATATAAATTATATATATATATTTACGTATATATTGAGAGAGAGATAGATTTTTAGATATTAAAAACGATCAGAATGTGTTGCCTTTTATAGGGATTTTCGAATTTGGCTGCTCCGCAACTCGCGGCATTTTTGCTCTTCAAACTCCGCGAGTCGCGGAGTTTGAAATTCCAGCTCACTCCAATTTGGATCTTAGTCTGCCGACGGTTTATTATATAAATATAATATATATATAATTTATATAATTAATTATATATTATATTATATTTATATACATAGTTAACTTGTAATTTTTAGTCCGTTACGTCGAGCGTTGAGAGTTGACTCTAGTCCCGGTTCCGGATTTTCGAACGTCCTTGAGTACAATTTAATATCTTGTACTTTGCGTTTTGAATCTTGTACTCTTGTAATTTTGAGACGTTTCTCATCAATAATTGGAACCTTTTTTATTGTATTTTGTACTTTTGAGCTTTTTGGTCATTTGCGTCTTCAATTCGTCGAATCTGTCTTTTGTCTTCACCTTTTATTATTTAAACGAATATCACTTGTAAATAGAAAAATTGCAACTAAAAGCTTGTCTTTCTTGAGGAATAATGCTATGAAATATATGTTCGTTTTTAGCATTATCACTTTCATTCGATCGTTGATCATTTCGGTCACTTGTCCATCGACCGACTCTTGGAAGACCTTCCGGACATCGTCAAGAAAATCCTTCTTTAACTTTTTAAAGATGGCCTCAACCTTGGCCGTGAGTTCACCATCCTCACTCATACCACCGTTATCATTATCGTGTCCGTTTCTCGTCTTCATTCTATAAAACGGAAAAGATTAAACAAAGAACGAAAAGACATAACATGTAAGTATATACATGTACACCACACTACTCCATCTCGCTCGACAATCGTCGTACATTACTTGTTTGACACGATTTGCACCCGTAACAACGGTAGCTAATCGTTGTTACGCGAGCACGTTGCATTAACTCGCTAGTACAACGTCCGTCTTGCTTGATGATTTCTAAACACAACACAAAACAATTAGCACAAGGTTAGTTCACATAAACCAAAGCACTAACAATTCCCGATTAGACCCAAAGTCCTACAAGTCCCGCATAAAGCGCTCACACAATAAAGCCCAAGTCTAGGCACCTATCTCAAGTCGCCTAAATCCCTTAGACCATGCTCTGATACCACTTGAAACAACCCAACCCGTATTCCATACGATAATTTTTTTTTTTATAATACACATTTATGCGCCAATTAAATATGTAAACCATTCCACAAGTTCCATTTAAACGTACATCAATTTAAATGTTTACAAAAGGCACGAAAGCCATTAATTAAGTTTAATACAAGTTTGAACCACTACAAGGATAGTTTATAATCCAAACGACCTCGAGCATGGTTTGGGGCTAAACTACCCAAAACATTAGGCCAACTTCAAAAGCTAACACCAAAAGTACCCCCGACAACATAAGCGGGAGACCACTAGTCCAAACGTATGCCCTTACCCTTGTCCAAGCCGGAACCTATAAAATGGTAAACAACGAGAGGGTAAGCAAGGCTTAGTGAGTGCAATAATTATACATACATATATATAACCTACTTACTTGCAAACACTTACCAAATCCGCATACATACTAGTTACCTAATTAGCATACCATTCACTTGTATAACGCTAAGTATCACGATAACAAGGCTAGTATAACAATAGCTTATAACACAACAAAACAATATGCTAAAACACAAGTATAACGATGATGTTCACAACATCCGTAGTACTCAAGATCTCAAGGCTAGCCCAACGAATGGTATCGTCAACATCGAACTTAAATCCCATTCGCCTATATTAATGTGGTATCGTCAACACCGAACTTTAAACCCACATATGAGGTATCGTCAACAACGAACTTTAAACCCTCATCAACGTCACTACAATAATCGTATGGCATCGTCAACATCGAACTTTAATTCCATACGTATGAGGTATCGTCAACAACGAACTTTAAACCCTCATCAACAACACAAATATACACTAGGGTATGGTATCGTCAACATCGAACTTTAACCCATACCCCATAAGCAAATAAATCATATACATGCATATATAATTATTCCACTCACCTTATCACAAGGATGATGATCTAGCACTTCCGAGCTTCAACGCAATGTACCTAAATTATTAGGTGCACATTCAATTTCACAACTAGTGGGATTAACCACAATACTCCCACTTGAGCATTTAATGACCCAATTTGCATTAAATGACTCAACTACTCACAACCGCCCATAAATGGCCAAGACTCGACTTTAATCACTAAAACTAGTGAATTAAAGTCTATTAACTTCAATTAACACAAAACTTAGAGCAATCCATACCCATTTCATCTAATTAAGTCAACTAGTACATTTTGACCCATTTTATATTTCTTAGATTCACAATCAAGTCAAACTTACCCATTTACACTTCTTTCATAAATCTTAAAGTGCATTAGTGACTAACAACACCAATTGGCACTTACAACTCCAAATCACAAGGCCAAAACCCTAGATTGTGGCTATTAGGGTTTCATTACAACAACATAACCCAAACTCACCCATTTTACCACCAAATGGGTCTTACAAATCTCTAGTACCCAAAACCCTAGTCATTAACCAATTAAAACTCAAAACTTAGAGTTAGAACTTACCGAGACTATCAACGCGTAGCTAGAGACACAAGGAACAACTTTAAATCTCGCTCCAAAGATCAACCCTCAATCCTTCACTCTCAAATCTCACTTATAATTCAAATGGGTTTTAAGTTTTGGGAGAGAAAATGGAGAGAAAAGAGAAAAAGAAATGAATTAAATGAATATGTGGTGGAGAGTTAATGATCCCATCAGATCCACATGTCAATTTACTATTTTGCCCCTTAAAACCCCTCAAAAAGATCTAAGTTCGGAATCTGTCCAGCAGAATTGCCGCGCGCGCGGCCAGTTTGTCGCGGCGCGACATATAACATAAAAATTGACCCTTCTTAACTCAACTTCTGATCCTGGTTTGCTTGCTTTGCCGCGGCGCGGACCCATTTGTCGCGGCGCGGCCTAAGGCACGATCTGGTCAGCTGGACCATCTTAAACACAAAAATCGTTTTACACAACATTAAATTCGTTCAAGCTTCCAATACACGTCTAACTCTCATATCTAAGTCTCACAAGACTTAACACTAACCGAAACTCCTTTAAGACTTATTTACGCACACATTAACAAGTATATATATATATATATATATATATATATATATATATATATATATATATATATATATATATATATATATATATATATATATATATATATATATCTACACAATTACGCATAAACAACGAGTTACATACGTACAAATGATTAAGTATGTACCTTTCGATACGTACGGGAAAAACGGGATGTTACAAGCAAGTCTATAACATTGAGTCTTGAAAACTTTGAAACCATGTTCATATATTTAATTACCATTCGACTACTCCCGATGATTCACGAACATTTGTTTGTAAATAATATGTATATATACATATATAAATATAAATATAAGTGTATACACAATATTTTGAATTAATAAAATACAATTGACACAATAGAATTAAATAAAATAAAATATTAGATATTAAAGATGTAAGTATATATATATACATAAATATAAGTTTATATAATGAATATAAATAATAAAATACAATACAATCATCAGAGTTAAAAATGTAAACAGATAAAAAAGTTATTATTAAAATGAATACGATCTCTATACTTAATGAATGAGTGTATGTACAGTTTAATATATTAAAATGTATAATATTAAATGTTCTGTATATGATATATATATATATATATATATATATATATATATATATATATATATATATATATATATATATATATATATATATATATATATATATTGTACAAATACTAAATAATTAATAATATGTAATATTAATATATAAAATTTAATTACAAATTAACATAGATATTAAGGTAATATTATTATTACTTATTGTATTACTATAGTATTATTATTGTTGTAAGGTTATGATTATCAAAATAAAAATTTTATTATAAGATTTATTAAAAGTATAATTTAATTGTAATTTGAGTGTCATTTTTAATTTCATTATTAACATTGTTATTAATATTTATTCATTATCATTATTAATATAAGTACTATTTTGTTGTTATTATTAAAATCCTTATTATTAATTCTACTATATTATTATTCTGGTTATTATTATTTCCATTATTATTAATATTAGTATTTTTTTATATATTATTAACTGTAATTTTTATATATATTTATATTATATAAATCGGTTATAAAATAATATATTTATATTAGCTGTTTTAGTTTTAAAATATATATATATATATATATATATATATATATATATATATATATATATATATATATATATATATATGTATATATATATATATATACGCGTATGAATCAGTATCTGATATAAATCCAGTCCAGTACAAATTGTTAGATATCAAATTCAATCAAGGATTTCAAAGCTGTTAGCCATCCCTATCCAAGTTATATTTTAATTTCCTGATTTAAAAGCTCATGTCCTTTATGTCAGATTCTGTTAGATGTCGAATTCAAGTGTCCAATACAAATAATTGTGATCAAATTGTGTTACTGCATCATTCTAATTTCACTCTATATACTTCACTCGCTGCAATTCGTAAAAAAAAAAAAACAAAGAATAACAGTAATGCTGCTCTGTTCGTTATTTTTTTTTATCAATCCCTCAAATTTCAAATAAATTCCTAAATGTATAATTGTAGCCTGGTTATGAATCCTTCAAACAAACTTTCTGTAAAATTTCAATTCCCAAATCTTTTTATATAGCTTTAATTTTTAGGTCAAAGGTAAATTTTAAAAAAAGTCAACTTCGTGTTCATCACAAAATTCGTAAATGTTTGGATGTTTCCAGTCAAATTGAAGGTACAGAAAGTTTCCATGAGTGATTTAGAACTTATTTCATTTAGGATTCATGAGCTAAAACGTCCTCAAATTGAAAATCAATTATCAATTATTTCTTTTTCTTGTGTCACGAACAGGTTACCAGGTTACCAGGTTACTTTCTGTTTTTATATTTTTTATATTTTTTTTGTTTAGTTTAAAAAAAAAAGTATCCAACTCTAATTATTTATAATCCGATTTCAAGCCTTAAATCTTGATTAGGAATTCGTCACCTGAATATGATAATCCTGGTCGATTTGTTTTTATGAAAAATATGGGAACAGAAGGGTACGAGTTATATACATATAAGTTTGGATATAAAATAGAAAAGTAGCAGAGTGAATGGTTTAGAGTATTTTCGGTTTAACGAGAGGTCTCGGGTTCGATCCTCACCGGGTGCATTCTTTTTATTAGAGGCTTTTAAAGGTAGTCTTTTTATTTTATTTTAAAATTATTATTATTATTATTATTATTATTATTATTATTATTATTATTATTATTATTATTATTATTATTATTATTATTATTATTATTATTATTATTATTATTATTATTATTGTTATTATGATTATTATTCTATTGTTATTGTTATTGCTATTATTAATAATTACAATTACAATTGTTATTATACATACTAAGATTAATAATATAACTCGTATTATTATTAATATCATTATCATTATCATTACTAGATTTATCACTAAATATTATTAGTATCATCATTAATATTAGTATTAGTTTAAATATGATTTATATAATTATTACTACTAATTTTATCATTTTAAGTATCGTTATTAATATTATGATTAATTATTATTATTGTTGATACTGTTAGTGTTATAGTTATTAGTAATAATATCATATTTAAATTTATAAGTATTAGACATGTTATTAACATTAGTATTACTAAGATTATTATAAACTCTATCATTTAAGTATTATTATTTTTAGTATTATCAATAATATTAACATTAAGATTTTATTGAAAATAAAAGTTAAGGATATTATTAAGATTATAAATATGTATTAATCGTATAACAATTTGTATATAAATATTCATAAATGACAAGTTAGATATTTTTAAAATAACACTAATATTAGATAAATATAACTACATATATTAAACATTTTAGATATATACACAAAACTAAATAAGTATAATATATAATTTCAGATATAATATATAAATTTGTTCGATTACGATTATATATTTTAATATATATATATAAATGATATAGGTTCTTGAATCCAAGGCCAACCCTGCATTGTTCAATATCGTCATATGTATTTTTACTACAAAATAAAGTATTGTGAGTTTCATTTGCTCCCTTTTTAAATGCTTTTGCAATATATATTTTTGGGAATGAGAATACATGCGCTGCTTTTATAACTGTTTTACGAAATAGACACAAATACTTAAAACTACATTGTATGGTTGGATTATTATACCGAATATCGCCCCTTCAAGTCTGGTAACCTAAGAATTAGGGAAATGACCCCTAATTGACGCGAATCCTAATGATAGATCTATGGGCCTAACAAACCCCATTCTGGAATTTGGAATGCTTTAGTACTTCGATTTAAATGGTGATTGCGATTGCCAATATTATGGCATACTTGCGAGTATGCGGGGTATATTCTATATGATTATGTTAATGTCGGTTACCAGGTGTTCATCAAACGAATGAATTTTTATACACTTGCGAGTGTAAGGTTGTTTATGAAAAATGAAATTTTGTGGTCTATTAAAATTGTGGAAATGATTGATTATGATAAACTAATGAACTCACCAACCTTTTGGTTGACACTTTAAAGCATGTTTATTCTCAGGTATGAAAGAAATCTTCCGCTGTGCATTTGCTCATTTTAGAGATATTACTTGGAGTCATTCATGACATATTTCAAAAGACGTTGCATTCGAGTCGTTGAGTTCATCAAGATTATTATTAAGTCAATTATTAGTTGAATATATTATGAAATGGTATGCATGCCGTCAACTTTCGATGTAATGAAAGTTTGTCTTTTAAAAACGAATGCAATGTTTGTAAAATGTATCATATAGAGGTCAAGTACCTCGCGATGTAACCAAATGTAATGTATTCGTCCAGATGGATTAGGACGGGTCATGAAACGGATGGTTTCGTTCCTTTCATCCTCGTGTATTTTACAGTTTTTTGTATGGTTTTGATCGGGTTGTTAGGGAGACTCATTTCGTTAATAGATAATTTTTGTTTAGATGCTTGCTTTCTAGGTACTAGCTTCACTGTTTTCTCTGGTCCTTTTGTATTTTTGTTGAGGACTTTTTCGTTTTCCTTTGGAAAATGATCTCGCTTCTAAATGAGTTTATGTTTTTTCGACGAAAAAACTATCTTTCTATTTCAACTTTAACATTAAATATTCTTGTTTGTTATATAATATTTGATAAAAAGTATACTAATAAAAAATTTATTTAAAACGTTGTACATTCATATAAATTTGATTAATATTGTATAAAACAAACAAAAGTATTTTAAGTTAAAATTGTGAAGAAAAAAAATTAAAAAGTCAAATGTGATATTTATATTGATTTACTAGTATAACGTATTTTGAGTAATTTAATTTAGATACGAATGTAGTACTATTTTATGAATAAGATTTTTGATATTATTTAAAGAAATTTGGTGATCGATCGCGGGTAAAGATTTTTGATTTTATCCGCCCATCACGGGTGCGAATACCCGCGGATCTCGAATTTTTTTAGATCCATTGCCATCCCTAATTTTGAGTGGCCGTGTGTATTTTCAAAAAGTAGTATGTTTGTAGATGGTACTTTAGAGACTTGGGATAATAACAAGGTTGCACGTTGCTGCGAGTGTGGTGCCGTATTTTTATGAAAAGTCTTCTGCTTGCGTGTGTGATGTTGTTGACATATTTTACTTAAATTATCTGCATTTTGTAGTAGTAATTTTCCTTTTCTTAAACATTATATATCTTCATTTTGCATCACGAAATCGTTTTTAGCAAAATTGTTATTTTAATAATGTATAATTGCAAACACACATACCAAATCTATATCTATATCTATATATCTATATACTTATATAAAATAGAGTTTAAATTAGCATAATTGTCATTAGGAGAGTATTAATAAGAATTAATGACAAGTGGAATTTACACATGTTATATCCTCATAATTTTTTATAATAACAAGTTAATAAAAAAAAAACAATAACTGAGAAGAAAATTAAATTTAATTGGAATGATTAAAAAATATATTGATGATAAAAAATATATCAATCAATGAAACGTATTAATATGAACTAATTAAAAAATATACACCATCATTTTATTCAAAAAACTTATCACTTCCGTTTTAATACTTCTCTATTATCACAACTAAATGCACCACCATATAAGTTGGCATTGATAATCTTAACTCTAACACATATCTCTCTTCATGTTTGTAATCTATATCTATCCAACCCGTATCGATAACTTGGTTGTAATATATATCTATGCATGTCTATATATATGATTTTGGAACGGTTTGAGTTGACGTGCAACGCACGGGCTCAAAACCTAGTATTGGTATAAAACTTAATCACTTGCCTTTTTAAAATTTTTAAGTAAATAAAAAATCGCAAACATAGTGTAACTAATAGAAGAAATGAAAAAAAAAAAAAAAAAAAAAAAAAAAAGGAGGATAAGATCTTTGTTAAAAAAAAGTTATTTGGTAAATGGAAAAAAAGTTGTGCCATGAGATTTCGAACTCTGAGATGTCTTGAAAAGAAACAAGGTTTATTACCAGCAAGGCTGGTATGCTATTTGCTTTCATTGACGCGAACTAAATTTATAATGTCAGAGATGACATGTTATTGGGGGAAAAATTTAAAAGGCTATGAACAATAATAATATATATATGCTTTAGTATATAAGGTTAATAAAGAACAAATGAGACTTATATTTATGGCCCTTGTTAATTAATAAATGTTACTCCGTATAATGTTACTAGATGCTCAAAAAAATGTGAAAAAAAAAAAAATCGACCTTTACCTCACACTGACTAATATGAGAACAAATGAGACTTATATTTATGGCCCTAGTTAATTAATAAATGTTATAATGTTACTAGCTTGCTCGGTGATCAACCGCTTTGTGTTAGATATAATAGAATTTTCAGGCTCGAAGTCAACAAAGACGCTACGATTCGGGACAGAATTTTACGTAACAGTGCAGGTTTGGATTACTCGTGGAATTGGAATCGCGAACCAAGAGGCAGATCAGAAGCTGAATTGCACTCACTAATAGGAGAAATATCATCTTTCGGTTTCGGCAGCTACGAGAATGATTCATGGAAGTGGCTGGAACATAGCAGCGGGATACTTCACACACACGCACTTGCTACGATTATCAACAACAAACTTCTGGTTAACTCCTTCTCAAGTGTTGCAACGCTTCGCAATCGCCTTTTACCGCAAAAAATTGAGGTGTTTATATGGCGAGCTCAAAGAAACCGCCTCCCAGTTAGAACCGAGTTAGACAAAAGAGGCATCGACCTTGATTCGGCTAGATGCCCGGTTTGTGACAATGAGGTTGAAACGCTAGAACACATGCTTATTCATTGCACCTTCGCAAAGGATCTATGGCTTCGTTTCTTCAAGTGGTGGAAAGTCGACAATTTTCAAATACAGTCGGTGAACGATATAGCTTCCGGCCCCATGTCTCATTCACACAACTTTCCAAACCCTGACCTGATGACTGCAAGTATGTGGGTATGTGCATACAAAATTTGGTATAACAGGAATAACAAGCTGTTTAACAAAACAGATGGGTCAAGCTCGTTTGTTCTACAAGAAGTCCAATCGTGTAGTTTCAAGTGGATTTCAATCCGAGATAAGAAACACTCGCTCGACTGGATCCAATGGTTCACAAAACCCATCGAATGCAAGAGGATTAGGCTAATTTTTAGTCGGTTGTAGGCAGTATACGAAGTCCAGTTAGTCGCATGCTAGTTTCCTGTGTTTCGAACAATTCGTTTTCTTTTCGTTTCGTTATTTTATCCCTCTTCTCAGCCTTCTCTCAAGGCTCACTGTAATGTAAAGGTCTTTTCTTTTTAATGAAATTTGCTTTTCAAAAAAAAAAATATATATATATATATATATGAGGCAGCAAAATTGCATAACTTACGGTTAGGAGCATGAGACTGAAATTTAACATATAACCTCCGCTTAGGAATATGAAACTGAAATTGAACATATAACTTCCGCTTTATGAAACCAGTGTCCAAACTGAATATGGTTAATGGGACATCCTACAGCTTGACGGGGTATATTGGAATATACATAAGCACAGGGAACCAATATGTAATTATCTGAAAGCCAGGGTTGAACAATTTATTTATGTTATAGCTCTAGGATCTATAATGTAAATATGTTGGTTGGATTACTTAAATAGCTCGTTAGAATAGTCAACTACATTTTCTATTTTCATTTTCTTTGCGAAATACTCTGTAAGTTTATGGTTGATTTGATGAAAAATCAAATCTGATAAAAAAAATCTTTTAATGACTCAGCTCACGAATTTATCAAGACTCACGAAGCTACATTTTTGTTGCTATCTTTGAAATATGACATTTTTGTTGCAATCATTTCATCGAACACTTGGCGTGCATAATCTTAGTTTATGAGTTGTCCCGTGTGGAATCGTTAACTGAGTTTCGTAGTTGCATTGGCCAAGGAAAATCGAGGTGTTGGCCCATTAGCTGCCGCCTTGGCTGAGCCTGAGAACGCAACCCGGCTACAATTATCATTGACTACTACTAATCCTCTTATTACTTTCAACTTCAAATTAGTTTGCATAACTTATGTCATTAAACTTTCCATCTATAGAATTACACTTATCAGTACTTCAACCTAAACGCTGTTTAGCAAGTAAACAGTATCTACTAACAAACTTTATACACAAACTTATATCAACTAAGAAAAAGTAACTAGAAATATATTCATGCAAAAACATTTAAATCTTCATCAATCCAGCTTCATAGGGCACATTAGTTGGTTTAATCCATTGATCTCCTTGTATATACGTTCCAGGAGCAAACCTTTGAGCTTCTTGTGGAGATATTTTCTTAATCCCTTTCCACGTAACCCTTTTCGAAGTATCAGCGCCTGGACCTTTATTCTTAAATTCAGCATAATAACACGTGTCTAACGCAAACGTCCCGGCCCACACGGACCACCCTTCCGGATCGATATTCTTGTCAAGAAACGATTGCATGATAATCGTCCTCGAAAACTCCTTCCACGGACGTCCTAGATAAGATTTAGGCATTGGGACCGCGTTCAAGAACGCAGGTTCAGCTGTAATTGTACAACCGTCCATTACAATTCCACCTACTGAATGTTGGTCTTTTCGGCCTTGAGCTGTCACCATACATGCTTGATTGTTCATTGGTTTTCGGATTATCATTTTGCAGTCTTGGAAAACGGCTGCAGCGTTTCCAAATATGAAGTCGATTGTTCCTTTAATTTCACATTGGCGGTAGAATTGGCGATATGAGTGAGTGTAGAGAGTATCTTGATAACCCTCAATTAAACAGTTGTGGAAGATGCTCATATCTGCTGAAACGCGCAAGGCTACTGCTTGATGTTTTTCGGGTCCTGCACTGTTTTCGAACCCTATGTCCTTAGCCATGAACCCGTCCCCGTCAACCGCTGTAAGAAAAAAATAAAAATAAATTTAATGTGTATATATATACACACACACACCTTTGGGTAACATCGAAAGTTTAACGTTTACAAAGTCTATTAATTGTTTATGTTTCAAGGACCTTGATGATATGTCCATAACCATTTTTGTTACATACACAACTACACAACCAATCATGTTTTACAGAGTTGTACTGTACAACATTGTAATGCATGATTGATTGTGTACATAACAAAAATAGTTGTGTACATATTACTCCCCAGGTGATATTCACAGAGACTATTTGTTTATAGACATTACAACTGTTTATGGATGCAACCACTTTATGCATAATACTATCATTTGAAACTTACCTACGGTAGCAGATTTGTATGTGGAGGTTCCGTCGATATAATTCTTCCGTCCCGTAATTTTGGTTTTGGTGGGCCCTTCTCCGATAAAAACAACATTGTCAGTATGTCTAGGAATCGTAACATCTTCTTTGTAGATACCCGCCTTGATAAGTATAATAAATGGTGCGGGTGACCTTTTAGGAGCCGTGTTAACAGCTTGCATGATGGTCTTAAAACCACCCGACCCATCTTGAGCCACAACTGCATTCGGCTTTACAGTTTTAGGATCAACGTTTATTAACGAACGCCTTGAACTATCGGTCCATGAAGGATAAGGTGTATCCGAAAGAAACTCGGGCTCAGCTTGTTCATCAAGTATTCTTTGAATATTCCCCGCTGTTTGCTTCGGATCTTCATTACGTGAGATCGAAAGATCCCCCTTATAATCAACATTAACAGTTTTAGTTTTCGTCGGTTTTGGTTGTTGAACCTCGGTTTGTTGAACAACGACAACGTTGTTAGGCTCCGGTTGAGGATTTTTTACTGTCCAATCGAAAAAATGTCGTTTCTTCTTAGGTTGAATCGGAAGTTGTTGTTGTTGTTGAAGTTGAGTTTGATCAACTCTATAATCAACAACAGTCGTCGATTGACTCGATTCCCTTTTCTCATAATAATCATTATATCTAGGTGGCTTACCACCCGACAACTCAATAACGCCATCGATCATTGCAAGACTGTTTCTCGTATGTTTAACGCCTAAATCCAACAATCTAGTCATTTGTAATCCAGAATCACCAGTAGTATTAACAAATGCATCAAGACAAGTATCTTGATATGTAACAGCACCACTAAGCCAAACCCTAAGCTCAATTGTATGATATTTCAACTTGTTAATGTCAATAACACTAACCCTATCAACCGATTTTTTAAGATCTTCAATCGAAATACTGAGAAGCTCTTTACATTGATCTATCGCGATTACAGCCCTTGGATCTTTTGCGGTTTTTTTAAGGGTGTAAGAATTTTCGATGGCGTAGTGAATTTGATCCATTGCAGTATTAAAACCTCCTAAAATGAGTTCTCTAGGCTTCCTTATTCGTGTTCTTATTCTCTCCAATGTTTCCCTACAAATGTCCCGAAAATCGGTGTATTTGCAAAGAATATATACGGTGGTGGCTGCGATTAAGATGGCCGTTTTTTCGCCACCTGCTTTGTGTAGATCTATTTCATCAGACATGTTTTTTGCAGGGTGATTAAATTTTCTAGAATGGACCAAGGTGCCGACAATAGCTGCCACCACAAGGATCGTAGCAATCGCGATTACAGTAATCTTCTTCTTCTTCCCTCCTTCAAAAGCCATTTTTAATTAATTATTTATATTTTTATAAATTTAAATTTTCTATATTATAAAATAGGTATGGATTCATGAGAATGAGCTCTTGTGAAACCTATTACCTATACATTTATTTATCTACATATACGAGAAACAAACAAACGTTGGGTGTGTACGGTCGGTCGGATTATATTTGTAACATGTGAGGTTTAGAATGAAGGGTGTTGTTTAGTTGCATTTGCATGGAATTCATTAACCTTTGAATTTTGGTGGTGTAAATGTGAAATCATGATTAATCATACATGGTTATATTATATCCATCTATATTTATAGTTCAAGAAGCTGGATTCTACATTCTATATACATTTGAAGAATTGTAACGTATACTATTTAAAGGATAGCTTTGTACTCTATAATATTTACTTGACGGCAGAGGTGTCTTCAGACAAGGGCAATATGGGCAACCGCCTAGGGCCCACATATTTAGAAGGACCCACAAATTTAAATATATATGGAATACAACAAAATAATGTAACTGCTAGGTTTTGAGTTTCAACCTTTGAACATGTCTAAGAAACGAAACAAATAATCACTTGCCCATGACGAAAGTGACCAATTCTTGAATAAACGCATATAAATGTTGTTCATGGACATAAAGAACCTTGAATAAATTTATAACTTCAAAGCCGAACTAAAAGTTCAGAAACTAGGGAAAAAAACTGATTTTAGCATTTTCAAAATCCAGGAGTCAATGATATAATCCGCATAAGACATCGAATATTTACAAAAATCCTCAAGTCTGTACCGAAATTAGTTTCAGCATCTACCCAACTGACCTGTTTCAACCCCCACAACTAATGTTATTATTACATTTCCATGTTTTACATTATTTGTAATCAAGATTGATCAACTCTATAAAAAAGAAGAAAGTAAACTGATTCAGAAGAAAACAATAGATATGGACTCCACTGGAAAGGATAACACACAGAAAGCCACCCGGGAGGGCGAGTAATCCGACCCCATACTCTGATATACGCAGCCCAGCAGGATTACTCCCTGGCTGTTTCCAACCCATCCCTGGCCACCACTAAATATTCGTTCTAGATAGGATTCGAACTTGAGACCTCTTGCAAGGAACTTAGGGCCCCAACCACTGAGCTATCTTGTGATGGAGACTAGCTCAAAGTTTGTAATTGCGCGTTTATTAAATATTTAAAACTTAAGGGAAACTAGCTCAAAATTTGATACAATCTGTCTCCACTTTATGTTTATAGGGCAGGTTACAAATTTAGGTGAACTAACTTGTAATTTTACCTCGATATAGGGATTATGTTACGAATGTTTTCTTGCATTTGTATCAGTGTTTCTCCATGGATTTAAAGCTTCTCGCATCGCCTGAGCTTCAGTTGAATTTTCCCACGCCTTCTTTTCTGACTCAAGAAACGTCACTTTGTCATCTGTACATACAAACCATATTCAAATAAATAATAACTAATAAGTAATAAGAAAAAATACCTTTTAGATGCAAAGAATAGAAGGTACTTGAATAACATCGGCTATTGTTTGAACAAAATAATTAACAGACTAACAGGTCAAAAGCCATTGGAGTTACGATAGTCGAATTTTAGCACAGGTCTTTCGTCAAACACTTTACAAACTACCTCCCATTCATTCATACAGATATATATCGGAAATTGTTAAAACAGCAGATGCCATAACTTCATTAAAAGATGTAATAATCATTAGCAGAGATAGGAAAAGTGTGACTAACAGAATCCAGTTTTAATCATGAAATACTCCATTGATCCTCCGATGGCTGCAGATACAACTGCAATCTTCACGTACCAATCCAGAAACTTCATTGATTTAAACCTTGAAATCATAACTGCAGTTGTATGTTGTAACTAGGGAGTTTGTTAACCCTAGTCCGGTTACTCTAAGGCTTTGATGTACATAAAGCTGAAATCAGAGAAACTGAACAATTTTAATTCAGAAAAATGCAATAATACTACCAAAAAAAACATACCTTTTTTATTTTTATATATATATAAAAATAAATAAATTCAACATAGTTAGCAATTGCATAAAAGATTCATTGAGAAAAAAATTGACAGCAAAGTTTGTGCCAGAATAATCAACATATAGTCAGCGCTTAGTGAATACGATTAAAGCTTATACGCAAATAACAAAAATGATAATTATATGCAGTGAATCGAGTACTTGTCAATTCATCTAAATGGTTACAAATACCTTAAAATCAACAACCTTTGAATAGTCGGGTTAGATGTTAGGGTTACATTTTATATCAGCAAAATTTGCATTATAAACAACAAAGATGATAGAACTTTGATCACGAATTCTTGAATTGAAGAAACAAATTGACCGATGAAAACTTACCTTAGAAAAGCAGAAGAAAAACAAGTTAGGATAGTCGTGAAAGATTAATTTGCTTTTATATTTTTACTCTCTGTAAAAGAAAAAAGAAACATTTTATTGACCGATTCAAATATATTCATGCCGTAAATTTTTCTCGTCTCGATTTTAACTGTGAACTATTCACTCGAAAAACGATTATATTTCGATTGATCAATTGAGGAGATATGAGCTCAACTTTATTTTATTTTTTTGGAAATGAAAACAATTGTATTGTATTAATAAAAATATCCTAGCTTCTATTAGCAGATACAACGACAAAACTAAAACACAACTAAACTAAAAAACCATTCAACACGAGCACACACAATCTACAAAACTACGAACCCGAGAATACAACTAAAACTATTTATTTAATTATCATAGAAAGTGTAGTGATTAGTATGCTAATATTTCTAAAAATTAAAAATCTCACCGTTATTCATCATATAAAAAAATTCACCAGATAATGTTTGTATCAATGATCGTAGCCTCGTAGGTACTTCTTTAAGTAAGTTGCAGTAAATACGAATGTTGTATGTTAGTTTCTTCATATAAATAAATCTAAATTACATTTTTTTTTCTAAACGGTTGAAATTTTATTAACGACGAATGAAAAACTAAATCCAAATGAATATTACAAATAAGTCCTACTGACACGTCATATGATCAAGTGTATAATAACTTAAGTGCAATTAAGGAAAAGTCCAGTCGGGAAATTGATTGTTATTCTTCAATAAACTTGCAAATCATATTGAGGCCTTAATATTTGCGAAGGTGGTTGAAAAAAATCACCAAATTCAACCAGGACATGAATTTGACAAAGTGAACTCTTTGTGAGAAGTGTAAGATTATGCACTGTTCAAGTGGTAAGTACTCCATACATCTCATATTTATTGTTCATTATTTCATTTTTTTAATATTTCAAACTAATTGTCCACTTTATAAATGGAAAATGTGATAAATTTCTTTTGTGCCCCTACTTTATACATGTAAGACAAAATAATTGGTAAAAAGTAAAGGGAAAAACTGGAAAGTTAACAGAATAATACATGTCTCATGTACTTTTTCTTAAACTGTGTAAATTTTATATGTGGATAATAGATTTAGGACGGAGGGAGTAGAAGTATTTGTAGACATATAACTAGTTTTTGTACTTAACATTTGACTTAGACCATCAGTAGTATCAGTATGCGTCAAAGCAACGCCAAAGCCGATGCTTAAATTGATGACAATACCAGCGACTGGTCAAAGGCTAGTCAATATTGCCCCATTTTTCATTTCGTGAATAAATGACATTTTGCGTCAGAGGCACATTGCAATTTTTTATGAGACACTTACTTTAAATGTTGTACTATGAATTAATTAATCGATTTATTTGGTGTAAGGAAGTGTGTTCGGTATGTCACAGATATCAATGAAATGTGATGAGTTAGTGGTGGGAAGAAAATGTCGAGATAATGCTGATGTGACGGTGTGTTAATTTTAAGCAGTACGTCATATATAAAAATGGTTTTATGTGCCTGATAATGCTAATGTGGAACCACCCAACAGGCCAATCAACTTCGGGAATTGAGTCTGAACTTTTAGGACCAATATGTAGAGCTTACTTGACATATTTATGACTATTGTGCACAATCGTATGTGCGTGTAGAACTTATGTGTTACCACTACCTTGGTTAAGTATTTTCTTATCAGTCAACCAGACCCCACTCATAAGAAAATGAATGTTTGGATGTTGAGTCCGAACTCTGTTATGCATTGTTCATAACTCGAATGATCATCATGTTGAGGTTCGTATTAATAACGATTAGGTGAACCCTAACAAGACTTGACAACGCCCTGGTCATTAAACCCACAAGACAATAAACGAAGAAGATGATGAACACGAAGAAACTAGCAAAAATGATAAAAGGAAAAGAATTAAACGAGGTTATATGTAATCAAACTTGATTACTTCAACCAAAGAGTATTCTTATTATAAATTTCGTAGGTATATATTATATGTTACATATGGGGTATTTATATTGCAAAAAGAACAACGAATTCGAAATAAACTCGGACTCCTAGTCCAAATTCAATTCTGGCTCCAAACGCATCCCATTTGCAATGGGATCCATCCTGGTCGCGATGGGAACCATCCCGGTTGCGATATGATCCATCCCGGTTGCGATGACCATGTCTCCAGTTACCGATTTCGATTTGTCTACCTATCATAGTTGCGACCATGTCCATCCCGGTTGCGATAGGACTCCTCTTCAGAAACCCATTCGTGTTTAACTCGTCTTCGCACTCCTAGCAGTTCGCATTCCAAACACATTAAGCTTTTTGATAATGCTAAAAACGAACATATATTTCATAACATTATCCTTCAAAAAAAGACAAGCTTTTGGTTGCAATTGTTCTATTTACAAGTGATATTCGTTTAAATAATAAAAGGTGAAGACAAAAGACAGATTCGACGAATTGAAGACGCAAATGACCAAAAAGCTAAAAAGTACAAAGTACAATCCAAGTGGTTCAAATTATTGATGAGAAACGTCTAAAAGTTACAAGAGTACAAGCCGTGAAACACAAAGTACAAGATATTAAATTGTACGAAAAGGCGTTCAAAAATCCGGAACCAAGACATGAACCAACTTTCAGCGCGCGACTCAACGGACCAAAAATTACAAGTCAACTATGCACAAGAATATAATATAATATATAAATAATTATATATATTATTATATATTATAATTATACGCAACCCACGTTTTGGATTTAATCTATGAGCTGGATTCCAGACCTCCGCACTCGCAGAGCTTTTATGAAGAAAACATCCGCACTCGCGGAGCTCTACAGCGAAACGTGGGCCTATAAAAGATCGCGCATTCTGATCGATTTTATTCACTCCTTTTTCAATCTCTCTCTCTCACGATATATATATATATATATATATATATATATATATATATATATATATATATATATATATATATATATATTAATTTTAATTTAAGTTTAATAATAATAAGGTTATAGTGGCGAATGTTGTAAGTGTGTAAGTCGAAATTCTGTCCGTGTAACGCTACGCTATTATTAATCATTGTAAGTTATGTTCAACCTTTTTAAATTAATGTCTCGTAGCTAAGTTATTATTATGCTTATTTAAGCCGAAGTAATCGTGATGTTGGGCCAAATATTAAAGACGGGGTAATTGGGCTTTGGACCATAATTGGGGTTTGGAAAAAAGACCGACACTTGTGGAAATTGGACTATGGGCTATTAATGGGCTTTATATTTGTTTAATTGAATGATAGTTCGTTAATTTAATATAAAGATTTACAATTGGACGTACCTATAAATAACCATATACACTCGATCGGACACGATGGGCGGGATATTTATAAATACTAATAATCGTTCATTTAACCGGACACGAGAATAGATTAATAGTCAATGGACTCATTAAAACAGGGGTGAATTATGTACAAGGATACTTGGCGTAATTGTTAACAAAGTATTAAGACCTTGTTACAGTT
Organism: Rutidosis leptorrhynchoides; assembly: GCF_046630445.1. Lineage (NCBI taxonomy): Eukaryota > Viridiplantae > Streptophyta > Magnoliopsida > Asterales > Asteraceae > Rutidosis > Rutidosis leptorrhynchoides. The sequence goes on from NC_092338.1 coordinate 399,953,034, forward strand.
TAAGTCCCCAATTAGTTGGAATATTTGACTTCGGATATAAGGATAATTTGACGAGGACACTCGCACTTTATATTTATGACTGATGGAGTGTTATGGACAAAAACCACATGGACATATCGAATAATCCAGGACAAAGGACAATTAACCCATGGTAATAAATTAAAATCAACACGTCATACATCATGATTACGGAAGTTTAGATAAGCATAATTCCTTTATTTCATATTTCATCGCACTTTTATTTACTGTCATTTTATTTATTGCACTTTTTAATTATCGTACTTTTTAATTATCGCAATTTTATTTACTGTCATTTATCGCACTTTAATTTATCGCATTTTAATTATCTTCATTTACTTTACACTTTAAATTAAGTTATTTTTATTATTTTACATTAGGTTTTAATTGCGACTTAAGTTTTAAAATCGACAAACCGGTCATTAAACGGTAAAAACCCTTTTTTATAATAATAATACTACTATATATATATATATATATATATATATATATATATATATATATATATATATATATATATATATATATATATATATATATATATATATATATATATATATATATATATATATATATTCAAATATAGTTTAAAAATATAGCGTTAAACTTGGCTAGTTCCCTGTGGACGAACCGGACTTACTAAAAACTACACTACTGTACGATTAGGTACACTGCCTATAAGTGTTGTAGCAAAGTTTAGGTATATCCACTCTATAAATAAATAAATAACTTGCGTAAAATTGTATCGTATTTAATATTATTTCGCAATAAAAATATAACTATTTCGTACCCCTCTGCCTTTAACATCAAGTATTTTTGGCGCCGCTGCCGGGAAAAATTCAACGCCGAAGCGAAACGCTATATAAAAAAAAGATTTCTATTAAGTTTTAATCTATTTTTGTAAAAATATAAGTTTTTAAATATTAAAAAACAAAAATATAAAAACATAAAATATATATATATATATATATATATATAGGTGTTTTAATTAAAAAAAAGTTTATTTTTTTTAGAATTATAAAAATCTAATAAGTAATTGTTAAAATATAAGTTTTATTTAAGTTATATTTTATAAAAACTAAAAACATAAAAAAAATCAAATAAAAAAAAACTGAACTGGGCCGAACTGTTTAAGCCCAACCAGCGAACCCAATATTATTAAAGTCCGTACTCGCGGAGATATTGGGCAGCAGACATCCGCACTCGCGGAGCCTGCTCTGGCAGAAAACCAAGTACCTAATTAATGCTAATTAGGGTTTTTAATTAATTAATTATTATTATTATTAACCTAATTAGGGTTAATTATTTTATTAATTAGTTTTAGTTTATTTTATTTTGTATTTTTAAGTTTCAATTAGTTTTATTATATATAAAATTGATACTTTTATAAATAAATAATATAAAAATAATATTTTTATAAAAATTGTATTTTTATAACTTTAAGTTTTATCTTTATATTTTGTATCTTTTTATTCGTAATTGCATAGTTATGGTTCGTAATTAGTTTTAAGACTAGTATTTTGCCGTAGTTATTTTTATTTCTAGATTTTTAGGCTTTGCCGTAAAATCCCTTAAGTACTTTTTCTTTAGACTAAGATTTAGGTGCTTTAGAATTTTGCGACATCGTTTTAAGATTTTAGTACCTTTTAAGTTTCGACGCGCTACTCTCTTTTTATTATTTTTCGATCTTTGTTTTTCGACGCTTATTTTTCGACGTTTTACGACGCGCTCTTTTTCTTTCTTATTTCTCGACGCTCTAGTTTTTAGGACATAGAATTTTCTATTTCTTCTCTAAAATTTTAAAACGAAAAATTATTTTAAGCGGTTAAATTGATAGACATCCAAAATTTTCTGATTCGTAGTAATAGTTGGATTTGTTAGTAGCGAGTTGTGGGCTTCCGATTTAAAGGGTCCTGGCTACCTGCTGCATCTATTGGCTATTCGAAACGTGGGCAAAATCAGAAAAGTCTATTAATTTGATAACTTATATAATTTTTATTTTTATAACTAATAGGATATTCAGTGAATGCACCTAGCAAAACGTTCACCACCTTTTATGCGTTCACCACCTATAACTCGATCAAGACATCTAGCCAATATTGTCGCCGATGATTTTTCTTTAGAATCGTCATCTAGTCGACCAAGTACTCCAATTCAAATTTCTGATAATCCATTTTTTGAACCCGACCTCACAATTGAGAATCCGGAGGATATTCAGGGACAATTCAGAGATCCTGAACCACTAATCATTCCTCCTGAACCATAAATCACTCATTCAGAAATTGTCGAGAAAGAAACCATTAAGTCAGAATCCTCTAGTGATTCAGATTCAACAAATTCAATCATGGAAAATCTAGAACCTCTAAGTATGGAAGACCGAATGAGAGCTAAACGCACTGGCCAAGGTCACGCAATTACTCAACCAGAAATTAATGTGCCAGATTATGAAATCAAAGGACAAATCCTACACATGGTAACTAATCAATGCCAATTTAGTGGTGCGCCAAAGGAAGATCCAAACGAACATCTTCGTACCTTTCATAGGATTTGTACTCTATTTAAAATCCGAGAAGTGGAGGATGAACAGATCTATCTCATGTTATTTCCCTGGACTTTAAAAGGAGAATCCAAAGATTGGTTAGAATTGTAGTGACCCGTCCTAATCCATCTGGACGAAGTCTTCAACAGCTGGTCCCATTGCGAGGTTCTGACCTCTATATGCCCTGAATGACTTCATGTAATATGAGCAAATGCACAGCGGAAGGTTTCTTTCATACATGAGAATAAACATGCTTTAAAGTGTCAACCAAAAGGTTGGTGAGTTCATAAGTTTATCGTAAACAATAAAATTCATCATTTTGATAGACCACAAGATTTAAATGCTGCATGGTATAAATGGGCCCGAATCCTACACCCACCTGTAATGTACATGCGATATCTTTTAAATACAATACACCTTTCTCGTGTACGAAATCCATTATTCATAAATCTTAGTAACCGTACACATATCTCGTGTACAAAAATAACATACACATAACCTGTGTATAAAATTATTCTCTCGATACATAACATTCACTTTGCTTTCATAGCTTGGCTTGGTAACCGACCTTAACATATAATGCGCATCACTAATATCCCCAAAACAGAACATCTCGTCTGTATAATATATACACCTCGAAGTACTAAACACCACACCCACTAGCTCTTCCATCTAGTGAACATTCTGGGTGGGGGTGTTAAACCTGGTAGCTACCTTTAGGATTCGCGTGAATTAGGGCCATACCCGATTCTAATTCTTAGGTTACCAAGCAATAATAATCAGGGTAAATATTCACAACAATTAGTGGCAATTATAACGTCCAACTAATTCAATAATAATCCACAGAACTTCCGTCTGCATAATAATTCATTCGAGGAATGTTTTGCTTGTGTCTATCTCGTCAAACATTTATAAAAGCATTTCATGTATTCTCAGTTCAAAATATATTTCAAAAGCATTTAATAAAGCAGTTGTAAAAACAGCGCATGTATTCTCAGTCCCAAAAATATAAAGAGTAAAAGGGAGCAAATGAACTCACCATACTGTATTTTGTAGTAAAAATACATATGACGACATTTAACAAGTGTAAGGTTGGCCTCTAATTCACGAACCTATAACATTCGTATATATATTAACACACATAATTGTAATCATACAAATTTTTATATATATTTAAATTTATTAGTTACATCATTTTTATAGTAGTAACCTATATGTTTCATATATTGATTTTATATATAAAAATATTACTTTTATTATGTTATACATATTAAATATATTTTTGTATATATATATATATATATATATATATATATCATTTGTTTGTAAAAATTATAATAATACTAAAATATTATTAGAAATGATAATAATAATAATAATAATAATAATTATTATTATTATTAGAAATGATAATAATAATAATAATTATTATTATTATTATTGTTATTATTATTATTATTATAAAATGATAATTAATAATAATACTAATTTTTAATAATAATAATTTTAATAGTACGTTGTATCATAACTCATCTTTATCATTCGCGTTTCATGTATCTTTGATTATCATATATAACATAATCGTGATACCATCATCTTTTTCATTTAACATCATTATTGTCGTTATCTTAATATAATATTTATAGTAATAATATCCATTTTCGATCATATTCCTCATATAGAAGTATTATCAAGTTTTAGTTTTTATACTTCTATATGCATACATACACACATGCATGTACATGCACACACACACACTCATGCATATCTATATATTTACACTAGTACGTATTCATATATATATATATATACACATACATACAAGTATATATACATATACGTCCACACACATAACTACTTGAATATATTTCTTCCAACTTTTTAACTAATTCCATGTTCCTGTTCGTATATATCCATAATTAATAACAAAAGTATGGAAAGATAAAGATTAAGGAGTAAAGGTTTTAGGTTTATACCGTGACCAAAAAGCACGAACAAAGATGGATGATGATGATCGAAAAGGCATGGAGAAGAGCACCGAAACCTTCGATTTCTTGGTGCTTGGTGGCGGACAGAAACTTAACAGAACAGGAGCCCAACGATGCAAGTCCAATTACAAGTAATTGGCCCAATTGGAAAAATAGTCCTTGGCCCAAAACAAAAGGAGTCCAAATGCCAGCAGGCTGCAAGGATTCGGTCATTTCAGCTAGTTTGAGGGACTAGTTTATAAGTCCAAATTTATGGTATGTAGTATTCAAATTTTATAAGACTTTTTCGGTTATAAGTGCAGGAATAGGGTCCACGTTCAATTCACAGATCATATACATTTAATCATTCGGTTTTGGAGGTCAACAAACAAACAAAAAGGAAAAAGATGGGAAATAAAAGTGGTGTGACATGTAGGGTCTCGATTTTTCATCAATTATCATTGTTACTTTACAGTTCATCATTTTCATCACTTCACAATCAATTATTAATCGTCATCAACCTATCAAATTATCAATTTATGTAGGCTAGTAGCAGCAGACTTCATAGGTTCTTGTTGAGCAATTTATGTAGGAGTTACCGGAATCATTCGAGTGAAAAGAAAAAAAGAGAAAGGAGGATCGAATAGTAATGGTTCAGTAGGTGGTTTTTGATGATGTGTTTTGGGGATTGAACACGAACAGGAACAACTAATAAAACAGTTTGGTTTGCTTGAATATAACCAAGAATGAGGCAGAAATTGATGGTGGTTTTGTTGTATCAAAGAAGTACTAGTTTATCAAGCTTGGTTGGTGATTGTTTTACGAAAATGATGGTATCGGTTTGTTCATGGTGTGGTGGAAGTGGGCAAGTATGCGTGGGTTTCTGTGGAGAACGAATGGTAGAAATACTCAGAGTGGCAACAGTCCTTGTTAGAGTAGTAACATAAGTAATACAAGTGGGTTTTTGTTCGAGCATAGTGACGGTTTAGTGGGTGCAAGGTTATGATGTTTGTGTTATCCATTGATGAAGAAACAGAAAACAACGAGAATGGAAATGAGTTCACTAAGGAAGAAAGAAAATATCAAGAAACAAGGAGAGGTGGTGGTGGGTTAAGTGAAGGTGCCGAAACAATAAGAGGAGGAGGAAGACATAATGGTGGGTTTGGTTGATCATGATTTGGAAGTGTCTATGATTATATCCATACATATATAGATAAATATATATATATATATAATATAGAATTCAAAAGTTAGATATTATTCGGACTAGTAACTTGATAAGAATCCAATTCCTAATTCACGGATGGAATAATGGATGATGAAACAAGTGTGCAAGTTGTAGTAATAGTTTTTCTTTTTGAATAAAGGCAAACATGATTGATGATGATGATGTAGTTGGTCTACAACTTTTGGGTGTGAAAATTACAACAGCTCGATCTCTCAATATGTATGCATTTTGATAATCAAGTTTTGATATAATAATAAAATCATAATATAATAGTAATTAAAACATGCAAATGAAAATAAAATATAAAAATATTAGTAGCTACCTTTCTTGTAATTTTTCCTACTGACGCTTATATCCGAACAGGTATTTCGTGTTCCGTTGTTAAAGAGTGACGGGTAAAGTAAAAAAAAATATAAAAAAAAATATCCTAAATTTTACAGTAATCATCTCTATTTATTTCAGTCATTATGGTATAAGATTCGGTCATTAACTATTAACATTATTAACTAAAAACTAACTCAACTGTCCCTCTTGATTATGGGTAAAATATCAAAAGTGCTAAAATTTAATAACTAGATCCTAAATATATTTTTAGTAAGCCTAAAATTTATAGAACTCATTTTTGGATAATCGTTTATTTTAAAATCACATAAGTTCGAATTAAACTTCTCTAAATTATAATCGAAACGTCCAACGACTATTACAATCATTTAATATTTATATTTAATCTATTTTATTCATATATAGTTATGTTTTAAATAATAATTATTATAATATCATATTTTATTTTATTTTCCATAGTAAATTCTAAAAATTGAATCATATAACATTTCAAATTAATACATACGTATATATTTAAATATGTACATATCTATTTACAAATAGTTGTTCGTGAATCGTCGAGAACAGTCGAAGGGTAAATGAATACATGAACACAGTTCAAAATTTTTGAGCCTCAACATTACAGACTTTGCTTATCGTGTCGAAATCATATAGAGATTAAGTTTAAATTTGGTCGGAAATTTGCGGGTCGTCACAAGAATCGTTACCTGAAGGGGCGATTAATACATGGGATGTCTTAGTTGAAAATTTTCTTATGACGATCCGGAAATTTTTGACTAAATTTAAACTTAATCTTTATATGTTTTAGACACGATAAGCAAAGTCTGTAATGTTGAGCCTCAACATTTGTGAACTGCTTACATGAAACTGTTTGACCTTTGACTGTTCCCGACAATTCACGAACAACTTTGTTTAAATAAATATGTAAATATATATGTAAATATATATATATATATATATATATATATATATATATATATATATATATATATATATATAAGTATAAATATAAATATAAATGTATACATTAAATTGAAATGAAAGAATACAGTTTAATCAGCTGAATTGAAAATGTGAAAATTATATACAGAATAATTAAGTTGCTATTAAAATATATATATATATATATATATATATATATATATATATATATATATATATATATATATATATATACATGTATGAATTCTATACATAAATAATATTATAAATATCATAATAAACATAAATAATTAATAAATATTAAAGATTCAATACATTATGTAATAAGTAAATATGATACAATTAATAAATTGTAAAAGTAATTACAAGTTAAAAATATAGTTATTAATATGATTATTATTATTACTTTCATGATGACTAAAAGTAAATGTTAATATTAACATTACTATTATATTTAATAGTATCATTGTATTAGTAAAATTATAAATTTAATTAGGATTATTGAAGGTATTATTATTAACTTGAATACTAAAATTATCATGTTATTTAAAAATTGTTATTTTTATTATTCTTATTAGTATTATTATGATATTAATATTATTAATATTATTATTATTATTATTATTATCTCTAATATTATTTTTATTACTACTAAGTTTTGTTATTATTATTAAATTTAATATTAATGTTAAATATTAAGGTTTGTATTAATAATAAAATTTTGTTTCCTTAATAAGTAGAATAAAGATATAATTATATATTGATAAATAGATATACAGATATGTATTATTTGGGTATATACAGATTTATATATCTATATATGAACATATGCGTAAATAAATATAAATATATCTGTAAAAGATTTAAACATCCACATCTAATTAGCTTTTCATTTCTTCTTCCTTCTTCATTTTTTTTTCTTTCTCTTCTACCTGTGATATCCTGTCGAGTAATTGATTGCTATCAAACAAACCTAGATTAAATATTATACTGCATTAACCCTTCAATTACGCATTTTCAATTGCCTACTGATATTCAACAAACCACAGAACCCATTTTTTTCACTGTACGTTCAGCTTTTTGTCCAAAACTCGAATTCGAATAAAACTTCAAAATCTAATAATGCCATTGTGTTAGGAATCCTTTTTTTAATCTTTCTGCAAAGTTTCATCCTTCAATTCTTGAAATCGAGCTTCAATTTCGAAGTCAAAGTTTAAAAAAAAAGTCAACTTATGTTCATTCATCAAATTCGAGTTTTCTGTGATGAGTTAATTTAAAATAACGATTCTAATAGTTTTAGGGATTGATTTCCAATGTTTTTCGTTTTATAACCTATGTCCAATACCTTCTCAAAGGTGAAAACAAATATTTTGTTTCTTTTATCAGCGTCGGACAGCAGGTATATATATATATTATTATATATTTTTCAAACTAATTAATCCCAAATCAGTGTTTATATGATGATATTAAGTTCTAAAACGTTTATGTAATTCGCGGATTAGGATTTGGTTTGAGTTTGATTTGAGTTCATTGATGAAGAAGATGAACACTGTAAGTTAAGAGTTAAAGGAAATTAGTTTGGAGTTTAATCAGAAAATCTGAAATGGTGGAGTGGTCTTGAGTGTTTGCGGGTTAACTAGTGGTCACGGGTTCGAGTCTCGAACGGGACAATTCTTTTTAGACGAAGTTTCTCAAGGGTATACACAAATACTTTTAGTTCTATTATTATTATTGTTATGACTATTATTATTAGTTATTAATGTTAGAATTATGATTATGATTATTATTATTGTTATTATTATTATTGTTGTTGTTATTATTATTAGTTATTTTTACAAGTATTATAATTGTTATTATTATTATTATCATAATTATAAGTATTATATCTATTATTATTATTATAAGTGTTAATTATGATATTACTATTAAGCTTAAAACTTTAATATTATTATCATGAACGTGTTTATTATTATAATTATTACGATTATAATTACAAAAATAAGTATTATTATTATTAACATAAGTATCATTATTAACAATATCTTTATTATTAGTATTATCATTATTAGTCTTAGTAATAAAAGTGTTATCTTTAGAATTATTATTATTATTATTATTATCATTAATATTAGTATTAGTATCATTTTAGGATTATTATTAACAAAAGTATTTTTATTAAGATTACTATTAGTAATAAGATTGTTATAATTATTATTATTATGTATCAAGTATTAATATCACAAATTAATATTTTCATTATCATTATTATTAAATTATTCATGTTATTTAAAAAAAAATTACCGATACTATCATTATTAGGAGATTTACTATTAAAATTATCATTAATATTATTATTAATAGAATTATAAATAATATCATCATATTTATTAATATTAGTATTATCACTATTAATATTTCAAATAATATCTTAGTATTACTAAGGTACTGTTTTAACAAACAAATAATATATACATAAACATATAAATATATTTAATACATATAACATAACAAAATTTAATATTTTATTTCACAAAATGAATATATGAAACATATATTATTAATATAAAAAGGATATAACTAATAAATTTGTATATATATTGTTCGATTACAATTATGTATATTAATAAATATACAAATGATATAGGTTCGTGAATCTGAGGCCAACCTTGCACTTGTTCAATGATGTTATATGTATTTTTACTACGAAATACAGTTTAGTGAGTTTCATTTGCTCCCTTTTTAAATGCTTTTGCAATATATGTTTTTGGGACTGAGAATACATGCGCTGCTTTTATAAATGTTTTACGAAATAGACACAAGTAATCGAAACTACATTATATGGTTGAATGATCGAAGCCGAATATGCCCCTTTTTAGCTTGGTAGCCTAAGAATTTAGGAACAGACCCCCAAATTGACGCGAATCCTAAAGATAGATCTATCGGGCCCAACAAGCCCCATTCTGAAATTTGGAATGCTTTAGTACTTCGATTTTATCATGTCCGATGGGTGTCCCGGAATGATGGAGATATTCTATATGCATCTTGTTAATGTCGGTTACCAGGTGTTCAATCCATATGAATGATTATTTTTGTCTCTATGCATGGGACGTATATTTATGAGAAATGGAAATGAAAATCTTGTGGTCTATTAAAATGATAGAAATGATCGTTTTTGATAAACTAATGAACTCACCAACCTTTTGGTTGACACTTTAAAGCATGTTTATTCTCAGGTATGAAAGAAATATTCCGCTGTGCATTTGCTCATCTTAGAGATATTACTTGGAGTCATTCATGACATATTTCAAAAGACGTTGCATTCAAGTCGTTGAGTTCAGTAGAGATTATTATTAAGTAAATGACAGATTAGGTCATTTATAGTTGGACATTATGAAATGGTATGCATGCCTGTTAATTTTCGATGTAAAGAGAGTTTATATTTTAAAAACGAATGCAATGTCTGAAAAATGTATCATATAGAGGTCAAATACCTCGCGATGTAATCAACTATTGAGAATAGTTTATAATGTATATGAACGGGTCCTTTCAGTTGGTATCAGAGCGGTAGTCTTAGCAAACCAGGTCTTGCATTAGTGTGTCTAACTGATAGTTGTTAGGATGCATTAGTGAGTCTGGACTTCGACCGTGTCTGCATGTCAAAAGTTTTGCTTATCATGTTTGTCAGAAATTACCTGCTTATCATTCTTAAGTCTATACACGTTTTCCTGCATTTATTGCATAGATAGTGTACAGAAAAAAATTCATATCTTAGCGTATCTGCTAATATCTTAGCGTATCTGTTACTGTAAACCTTGCCTGACATATTCCGTAAATTCCTCCGTAATCTACGAAATCTTTTGTTGTATATATATAGATATTCTATTTAAGTAGAATACCATCCGATAGCCAAAAATTATTTCATATCGAAAAAAAATCCTTTATTCAATCGTACGAAATGGAATTCGTCATTAGTACAAGTCCCTCGGATTCCGAAATGGAATCCCACTCAAGCTCCGAAAGCAGTGTGACCGGAATGGATCAACCAATCAGCCATCATCTATTCTGGATGAATTGGGGATAGGTTCGTAGCCTCCTCAATCATTGGAGACAAGAAGAAGGTGACCCCTTCCATCCACCGCATTGCCCTCTTGGCGATGAACCTGAAGCACTTACCGGCGAACCAATCCGAAACACCATTTTCTCTCTCATTTCCAGAGTATCTCGTCACGATTATATACTACATCAAATTCTAGATTTTATTTATCCGCTCGTCCGAACCGACAATCACCCCGGTGTAATAGAAGAAGTCAACGAGCTTCGCGCTCGGGTAGTGGCTTTGGAGAATATGGTGCAAAGGTTACAAACACCATCAGTAGCATCAGCAGCATAACAAGTACCACCATCAACAACGCCAACAGAACCATTACTACCACCAACAACATCCACATCCCATGCTTTAACATCATAAACTGTTCCACGAGCATCAATATCATACTCATCATAGATACCAAGGAGTACCAACAACAATAACCGATGAAGTATTGATTCATAACTTCATTGGAGAAATGTTCTACGGCGATTATATAATCTCTAAAGTCTTAGAAATTATCTATTCTAACCCTAACCAGAAATCAGATGAGTGAACCAAAATGATAGAAGGAAGAGTAGAAACCCTGACAAGAATGATGCGTGATTTACAAGTTAGACTTGTTTTACCAACAGCATCAACAATACCGTTAACATCACCTGCACAGTCAGTGCCGTCAGCATCATCAGAATCAGCAGCACCTATAACATCACAAACTCCGTCAGTTCAAGAATCACTGTGGACATCATTAAGAATCAATAACACGTTTATTGTATCAACGAGTTATGAAGAATTAACTCATTCCCTCTGAAGAAATTATATGTATATTTTATATATATATATATATATATATATATATATATATATATATATATATATATATATATATATATATATATATATATATATATATATATATATATAATTTGAGATAAAAATAAATCTTTCCGTACTAAGCTATTGTGTGTGAATCTTAACTACTCGGTTAATTCATATTACAAATATGCAATGATTTACGTCCTTCGTCCGCAACTTAACCATTGTTAACTACAATCTCTGTCTCAATTCAATAAATTCCAATTCATAATAAATCAAGTGTATTATTCAGATACACGTTTGTTTTTAACTTTCATCATCGACGTACTCGAAACTTTTCAGACAACATCATTCGTATCTTGCGAAGTTCACAAGAATTTCACAAAAACCAACATTTTGCATCAACAAATAACAAAGTATTGATTCATAATATCATTGAAGAAATACTTATGTGATTTCTAAAGTTTTGGGATTACTCAATTCTAGTTTCAACCGTAAATCAAATGAGTTTAATTTAATATTAACTCATTAAATCTATGTTACATCTGAAAAAAATATACATATATATATTTTCATAAAGACTGTAATAAAGATTCTTTTGTACAAAATATTAATTGTGAAATTTTTTTTAACGGGTAGGTAATACCCGATAGATATATAAATGCACGATTAATTTATTACATTCTTCGAATCTGATTCAGCAATCATCAACTATACTTCCTACTTTTCACAACAATATACATTTTTCTTTCATAGAAATCAAAACAACCATACTCATTCAAATTCAATTACATATTCTGAGTTTGAAATCACAAAATTTAATTCGAGATAAAAACCAGTATCGTCACTCCGAGATTCCTGCATCTTTCAAGCTTTATTTTGACTTCAAAACTGTGTTAGAACATCAAATGTATATTAACGATTACAATCGGTGTTCAAACCCTTCGAAAATTTCTGAAGACACTTTAAATAATGAGCAATCGAGATGATGATCCAACCACATATTACCCACAGTTATGTACCTGAAAAACTCTCGAAACCAAAGTCATAGTTCGACACGTATCCGTGACAGACCCTTTGGTATTTATTAGCAAAAATAATTTTTCAACTCCTTTTCAAAATAGACAATTTTGTCACAGCTCCAGCAAGTCAACTTCGACTTTTTAATCAAAACAGCCTCATTATAACCTTGATATATACGTTGCCCTTTCGCCATCGTTACCAGGGAACCGTTTATGTTCCATCACATTAGCAATAAACTTACTAACAACTTCACTGATCTTTGATCTTCCTAAAAATCATTATGATTATCAAAAACCCCATCATTTACCTATCTGCATCTTGTAACGAGAATTGCCATACGAATCATTGGGAATTAGGAATTAGTATTTTGAAATCTCGTAGCATGTCGACGCCAACAGTTATACATATAACGTCTATCTCCTGGACTTACATACTTTGAATGTGAAGTTTCTGAAAAACACCCTAAACTGCAAACTAGTTCTCAAAATTTTGAAAAATGCTGATGAAGCAGCAAAAACTGTAAACTACCTTAACAGTAAAAAGTTTGATGATAAAGAATAGTGTATTGGCAAAGCTCAGAAAAAGAGAAGTTTTGGAACTAGAAAACGGATTGAGCAAAGTATGTTGGAGGCTGTGGACAAATCACAAAGACTGAACCTGCCTTCAAAGAATCCAAATGATTCAGTGTCTGCTGAAGTCATTAACGAATACCTTGCTCCTGATACTAAACCCCTACAGACAATATTATTCATCATCTTCTGATATTAGAAATTCTAAAATATCATCGTATCTTTCATTATAAATATCCTCCATATTTCTGAAGATATTTTCATAATTATTCTTATCTAAAATCATTTACCTCTTCGCATTATCTGTATTACATCATAAAAGAAACTATTTTTGTTTCTAAAATTCTGAAACATTCGAGTTTAAAATAGGAATACTTTTGAAGTAGTGTTAGGAGCTGAAGCATGAATTAGTATAATATAATGACACTTGATCAACGTGATTATATTACAGTAATTCATGCTGAGTTTCTAAATGGAAAGTGATGATTCACAGATCATAACGTCATCATGTGTCATGTTACACGACTCTTATATTCTCTTTAACCTCTAAAACATCAAGAAAATATTTCTTGATGATTCGGTCTTTTCTGAGGTATTCTAGTAATTTGACAAGTCAAGATCGTGCTATTACAATTTCCTTCTTAGAACATTAACAATGTTCATTCCGAAATTCATATCTGCGAATTATGGACCATTATAAGTGGTACTTACTCGCAAGAAGAAGAAACGAAAGGACAAAGCTCCAAAACAGAAATTGGGGTGTAAATCGCAGCAAATAAAAGAAAGCATTAACTGGAGATGACAATGATTATGGGAGACAGAAGCAGGGACATCGAAATATAAGAGAAGATATAAAACCCAACAACCACCCAGAAATTATAAACCGTATATATCAATACATATAGCAATATAAAGACACGGGAGAACTAAAAACACTATAAAACTAAGTGTATAGTAGAAGTAAATAGATTCTTTCGGCGGTAGATGAAAAAGAAGAATGACTGATATGAAGGTTAGGAATATATTAAGAAGCAGAACTGGATGGAGCATATTGATGAATGCTTTAAAGTATGAGTTAGAAATAATGGAAGGTATGAGTTAAAAGGAAGCGAAGGAGGTGGATTTATAGTAAAATATCTGACACAGAAATCAAACAGATGATCGCATTTAAAGTAGATCCTAATTCCCTTGATTATCAAAGAATCAAATCTTATTACGAAGATTTTCTCCAAATCTCTTAAACTTCGGAAATCAACCTATCTGCATCAAAAGATATGATGAAACTTTATTTCTCTCATTTCACTCTTTTGTGATAACTTCATTCGTACTCTTCGAATAATCGAATTGTTTTATCCATATTACTCAATAACGATAAATATATATATATATATATATATATATATATATATATATATATATATATACATGTAAGAATTCTATACATAAATAATATTATAAATATCATAATAAACATAAATAATTAATAAATATTAAAGTTTCAATACATTATGTAATAAGTAAATATGATATAATTAATAAATTGTAAAAGTAATTACAAGTTAAAAATATAGTTATTAATATGATTATTATTACTTTCATGATGACTAAAAGTAAATGTTAATATTAACATTACTATTATATTTAATAGTATCATTGTATTAGTAAAATTATAAATTTAATTAGGATTATTGAAGGTATTATTATTAACTTGAATACTAAAATTATCATGTTATTTAAAAATTGTTATTTTTATTATTCTTATTAGTATTATTATGATATTAATATTATTAATATTATTATTATTTTCTCTATTATTATTTTTATTACTACTAAGTTTTGTTATTATTATTAAATTTTATATTAATGTTAAATATTAAGGTTTGTATTAATAATAAAATTTTGTTTCCTTAATAAGTAGAATAAAGATATAATTATATATTGATAAACAGATATACAGATATGCATTATTTGGGTATAAACAGATTTATATATCTATATATGAACATATGCGTAAATAAATATTAATATATCTGTAAAAGGTTTAAACATCCACATCTAATTAGCTTTTCATTTCTTCTTCCTTCTTCATCTTTTTTTCTTTCTCTTCTACCCGTGATATCCTGTCGAGTAATTGATTGCTATCAAACAAACCTAGATTAAATATTATACTGCATTAACCCTTCAATTACGCATTTTCAATTGCCTACTGATATTCAACAAACCACAGAACCCATTTTTTTCATTGTACGTTCAGCTTTTTGTCCAAAACTCGAATTCGAATCAAACTTCAAAATCTAATAATGTCATTGTGTTAGGAATCCTTTTTTTAATCTTTCTGCAAAGTTTCATCCCTCAATTCTTGAAATCGAGCTTCAATTTCGAAGTCAAAGTTTTAAAGAAAAAAAGTCAACTTATGTTCATTCATCAAATTCGAGTTTTCTGTGATGAGTTAATTTAAAATAACGATTCTAATAGTTTTAGGGATTGATTTCCAATGTTTTTCGTTTTATAACCTATGTCCAATACCTTCTCAAAGGTGAAAACAAATATTTTTTTCTTTTATCAGCGTCGGACAGCAGGTATATATATATATTATTATATTTTTTTCAAACTAAGTAATCCCAAATCAGTGTTTATATGATGATATTAAGTCCTAAAACGTTTATGTAATTCGCGGATTAGGATTTGGTTTGAGTTTGATTTGAGTTCATTGATGAAGAAGATGAACACTGTAAGTTAAGAGTTAAAGGAAATTAGTTTGGAGTTTAATCAGAAAATCTGAAATGGTGGAGTGGTCTTGAGTGTTTGCGGGTTAACTAGTGGTCACGGGTTCGAGTCTCGAACGGGACAATTCTTTTTAGACGAAGTTTCTCAAGGGTATACACAAATACTTTTAGTTCTATTATTATTATTGTTATGACTATTATTATTAGTTATTAATGTTAGAATTATGATTATTATTATTATTGTTGTTGTTGTTATTATTATTAGTTATTGTTATTTTTACAAGTATTATAATTGTTATTATTATTATCATCATAATTATAAGTATTATATCTATTATTATTATTATTATTATTATAAGTGTTAATTATGATATTACTATTAAGCTTAAAACTTTAATATTATTATCATGAACGTGTTTATTATTATTATTATTATTACGATTATAATTACAAAAATAAGTATTATTATTAACATAAGTATCATTATTAACAATATCGTTATTATTAGTATTATCATTATTAGTCTTAGTAATAAAAGTGTTATCTTTAGAATTATTATTATTATTATTATTATCATTAATATTAGTATTAGTATCATTTTAGGATTATTATTAACAAAAGTATTTTTATTAAGATTACCATTAGTAATAAGATTGTTATAATTATTATTATTATGTATCAAGTATTAATATCACAAATTAATATTTTCATTATCATTATTATTAAATTATTCATGTTATTTAAAAAAAAATTACCCGGAATGATGGGGATATTCTATATGCATCTTGTTAATGTCGGTTACTAGGTGTTCAATCCATATGAATGATTATTTTTGTCTCTATGCATGGGACGTATATTTATGAGAAATGGAAATGAAAATCTTGTGGTCTATTAAAATGATAGAAATGATCGTTTTTGATAAACTAATGAACTCACCAACCTTTTGGTTGACACTTTAAAGCATGTTTATTCTCAGATATGAAAGAAATCTTCTACTGTACATTTTCTCATCTTAGAGACATTACTTGGAGTCATTCATGACATATTTCAAAAGACGTTGCATTCAAGTCGTTGAGTCCAGTAGAGATTATTATTAAGTAAATGACAGATTAGGTCATTTATAGTTGGACATTATGAAATGGTATGCATGCCTGTTAATTTTCGATGTAAAGAGAGTTTATCTTTTAAAAACGAATGCAATGTCTGAAAAATGTATCATATAGAGGTCAAATACCCCGCGATGTAATCAACTATTGAGAATCGTTTATAATGTATATGAACGGGTCCTTTCATTTCTTAAACAATTCTTTCCGGCATCTAAAGCCGTGAGACTTCAAGGAGAAATAGTTACGTTCACGCAAAAGTCAAATGAAACTCTATATGAGGCATGGACAAGATTTGGAAAGTTGTTAAGAGGATGTCCGCAACATGGTTTAGACACTTATCAAATAGTACAAATATTCTATCAAGGATGCGACATCACTACACGAAAAGACATCGACATAGCAGCTGGTGGTTCCATTATGAAGAAAACCGCAACTGAAGCTTACAAAATTATTGATAACACTACTTTCCACTCACATGAGTGGCATCAAGAAAAAGATATCGTTAGATCATCTAAAGCGGCTAGATTCGATTCTAGCCATGACTTTGATTCCATTTCCGCAAAGATAGATGCTGTCGAGAGACGAATGGAAAAGATGACTAAAGATATTCACTCAATACGAATTAGTTGTGAGCAGTGTGGAGGACCACATTTGACAAAAGAGTGTCTCAGTATTGAACAAACAATGGAGCAAAGAGAGAATGTTTCATACATGAACCAAAGGCCTGGAAATAATTATCAGAATAATTATCAACCGCCAAGACCAATCTACAATCAAAATCAGAATTATAACCGAAATATTCCATACAACAATCAACAAGGTCCTAGCAATCAACAAGTATCCAACAATCCTTACAATCAGCAAAGACCTATTTTTCTAAATAAACCACCACAAACCGATGATAAAAAGCCAAATTTAGAAGATATGATGTCGAAGCTAGTTGAATCTCAAACGCAGTTTTTTAACATCTCAGAAACAAACTAATGAACAAAATGCTCAAGCATTTAGAAATCAACAAGCTTCAATCCAAAATATGGAACAAGAAGTAAGCAACCTAGCAAGGTTGATAGGTGAAAAAAAATCGGGAAGTCTACCTAGCGATACAAATGCTAACCCCGGAATGAAACAGCTAAAGCCATTACCACAAGAAGTGGTATTACACTTAAACCACCTGAAATACCTGTAATTTCTGATGACTCTACTCCTACTACACAAGAACCACAATCTGAGCAAGTGATAAGGCTAAAAAGGAACATATATTTCATAGCATTATTCCCCAATAAATACAAGATTTTAGTTGCAAATGTTCCATTTTCAAGTAATATTCGTTTGTATTAAATAAGTGCGAAGACAAAAGGCGAAAACGACGAATTGAAGACACAAAGGTCCTAAAAGCTCAAAAGTACAAGATACAATCAAAAAGGTTCAAATTATTGATGAAGAACGTCTAAAAATGACAAGAGTACAAGTTACAAAACGCAAAGTACACGATATAAAATTGTACGAAAGGACGTTCGAAAATCCGGAACCGGGACATGAGTCAACTCTCAACGCTCGACGCAACGGTGTAAAAATTACGAGTCAACTATGCACAAGAATAAAATATAATATTTAAATAATTCATAATAAGAATAATATTAAATAATAAAAATTTGTTAATTAAGCATAGTTCAGGGGTCGTAAATGAAAATTCAATTTCATATTTTGCCTATAAAAGGTGATGATTTACGTTCAATTAAGGAGACCCTTTTCTATCCTAAATCTATCTTTCTATATATATATCGATCCCTTTTCTATATCTAATATCAATATCTATAATTCTCTATCATAATGTTAATGTAATAAGATATAACAACAATCTTAATTTTAAGTTTAAATTATGATAATAATAAGATTTATGATAGAGATAGTTTGAGTGTGTAAGTCGAAATTCTGTCCGTGTAACGCTACGCTATTTTTAATCATTGTAAGTTATGTTCAACCTTTTTACATTAATGTCTCGTAGCTAAGTTATTATTATGCTTATTTAAAACGAAGTAATCATGATGTTGGGCTAATTACTAAAATTGGGTAATTAGGCTTTGTACCATAATTGGGGTTTGGACAAAAGAACGACACTTGTGGAAATTAGACTATGGGCTATTAATGGGCTTTATATTTGTTTAACTAAATGATAGTTTGTTAATGTTAATATAAAGATTTACAATTGGGCGTCCCTATAAATTACCATATACACTCAATCGGACACGATGGGCGGGGTATTTTTATGTACGAATAATCGTTCATTTTACCGGACACGGGAATGGATTAATAGTCACTAGAATAATTAAAACAGGGGTGAAATTATGTACAGGGACACTTGGTATAATTGATAACAAAATATTAAAACCTTGGGTTACACTCAGTTGACATCCTGGTGTAATTATTAAACAATGTATTAAAATCTTGTTACAGTTTAAGTCCCCAATTAGTGGAAAATTTAACTTCGGGTATAAGGATAATTTGACGAGGACACTCGCACTTTATATTTATGACTGATGGACTGTTATGGACAAAAACCAGACGGACATATTAAATAATCCAGGACAAAGGACAATTAACCCATGGGCATAAAATTATAATCAACACGTCAAACATCATGATTACGGAAGTTTAAATAAGCATAATTCCTTTATTTTATCTCTTTTTCGCATTTTTAATTATCGCACTTTTATTTTATGTCATTTAATTTATCGCACTTTATTTATTGTTATTTACTTTACTCTTTAAATTAAGTTATTTTTATATTTTACATTAGGTTTTAATTGTGGCTTAAGTCTTAAAAATCGACAAACCGGTCATTAAACGGTAAACCCCCCCCCCCTCTTTTATAATAATAATACTACTAGTACATATATATTTTTTTGTATTTTTTACAAATATTGTGTGTAAAAATATAGCGTTAAACTTCACTAGCTCCCTGTGGAACGAACCGGACTTACTAAAAACTACACTACTCTACGATTAGGTATACTGCCTATAAGTGTTGTAGCAAGGTTTAAGTATATCCACTCGATAAATAAATAAATAACTTGTGTAAAATTGTAGCATATTTAATAGTATTTCGTAACAAAAATAATACTATTTCGTATACACCCCCTACGACATCAAGTATTTTTGGCGCCGCTGCCGGGGAACGCCGAAGTGAAGCGCCACTACGAGAAAAGTAAAAATTACAAAATAAATAGTTTAAGTTGGGTGAAACATTTTAAGTTCAATTATTGAAACTTGGTACATGAATTGAACCTACACATTTTATTTTTTTTATTTTTTTTTACGAAATATCCCAGCCTTATCAATTTGTAGCCTTATCAAATGTTGCTTTAGTTCATTTATATGTGGTCATTTTGGTCGGCCATAAATTTTAGCTTTGTCCCACTTGCAAATTTTTTAAAAGCACTAAAGCATTCTCTATTTTATTTATTTTGTTTTTGGACTAATTACTTTGTTGCTCTTTTACGTGATGCGAGTTTATTGAACCCCAACATGCAAATCGGTATGCACTTGTTAAGTTCTTACTAAATTCTAACTAAAAATAGTTCATTTATATAAAAAAAAATTAAAAATTAAAAACTAAAAATAATATATTTTCAAGTTTTTGTCTATAAAATAAAAAAAAAACATATATATATTTAGTTTAAGTTTTATTACCTTTAGATTTTTAGACTATAGTTACAACTTTTAGTATTAAATATAGTTTTTACCGTAGCTTATTTTTTTTTATTTTTAGATTTTTAGGCTTTGCCGTAAAATCCCTTAAGTGCCTATTCCTTAGTCTAAGTTTTAGGTGCTTTAGAATTTTGCGACGCCATTTTTCGTGCTACTTTCTTATTTTTATTTTTCGATGCCTTTTACCTATGTATCAATTACAATTCCAATTTGTAGTTTTAATTTTAAGATAGTGATAGTTTTAAGGATCGATTAGTTGTGTGTTTCAAAGACTTTTAAGCCACTCTTCGCCTTTTTCATTTTTCGACACTTTTCGACGCGCAATCTATTTCTTCCTTATTTCTCGTCATTCTAGTTATAGGACATAGTATTTTATCTACTTCTTATCTAATATTTCTTAAACGGAAAGAAAAGTTATCTAAGTGGTTAAATTAATAGACGTTGACATTTTTATGGTTCGTAGTAATAGTTGGATTTGTACGTGGAACGGGTTGTTGGAGCCAAACAGTCCTCAATTATATTGAGACCAAACGAATCCTGCCCCTCTGCTGCATCTTTTGGCTATTCAAAACGTGGGCAAAAATCAGAAAAGTCTATTAATTGGATAGCTTATATAAGTTTTTCTTATTATTTTTATAACTAATAGGATATTCTGTGAATGCACCGAGCAAGACGTTCACCGCCGGTCATACGTTCACCACCTGTAACTCGATCAAGACATTTAGCGAATATCGCCGCCGTTGATTTTTCTTTAGAATCTTCATCCAGTCGACCAAGTACTCCAATTCAAATTTCCGATAATCCATTTTTTGAACCCGACCTCACAATTGAGAATCCGGAGAATATTCAGGAACGGTTCGTAGATCCTGAACCACTAAACTTTCCTCCGGAGCCACCAATCATTCAAACAGAGATTGTTGAGGAACGAACCATTAAATCAGAATCATCTAGTGATACCGATTCAACAAATTCAATTATAGAGAATCTGGAACCTTTAAGTATGGAAGACCGAATGAGAGCTAAACGCACTGTCCAAGGTCACGCAATTACTCATCCAGACATTAATGAGCCAGATTATGAAATCAAAGGACAAATTCTACACATGGTGACTAATCAATGCCAATTTAGTGGTGCGCCGAAGGAAGATCCAAATGAACATCTACGTACCTTTAATAGGATCTGCACACTATTTAAAATCCGAGAAGTGGAGGATGAACAGATATATCTCATGTTATTTCCCTGGACTTTAAAGGGAGAAGCCAAAGATTGGTTGGAATCGTTACCTGAAGGGGCGATTGATACATGGGATGTTTTAGTTGACAAATTTCTTAAACAATTCTTTCCTGCATCTAAAGCCGTAAGACTTCAAGCAGAAATTGTTACGTTCACACAGAAACCAAATGAAACTCTATATGAGGCGTAGACAAGATATGGAAAGTTATTAAGAGGATGTCCGCAACATGGTTTAGACACCTGTCAAATAGTACAAATATTCTACCAAGGATGCGACATCACTACAAGAAAAGACATAGATATAGCAGCTGGTGGTTCTATTATGAAGAAAACCGAAACTGATGCTTACAAAACTATTGATAACACTGCTTCCCACTCACATGAGTGGCACCAAGAAAAAGACATCGTTAGATCATCTAAAGCAGCTAGAGCCGATTCTAGCCATGACTTAGATTCCATTTCCGCAAAGATAGATGCTGTGGAAAGACGAATGGAAAAGATGACTAAGGATATTCACTCAATACGAATTAGTTGTGAGCAGTGTGGAGGACCACATTTGACAAAAGATTGTCTCAGTATTGAATTAACAATGGAACAAAGAGAGAATATTTCATACATAAACCAGAGGCCTGGAAATAATTATCAGAATAATTATCAACCGCCAAGACCTATTTACAATCAAAATCAGAACTATAACCGAAATATTCCATACAACAACCAACAAGGTCCTAGCAATCAACAAGTATCCAACAATACTTACAATCAGCAAAGACCTAATTTTCAAAACAAACCACCACAACAAACCGATGATAAAAAGCCGAATTTAGAAGATATGATGACGAAGCTAGTTGAAACTCAAACGCAGTTTTTCACATCTCAGAAACAAACTAATGAACAAAATGCTCAAGCATTTAGAAATCAACAAGCTTCTATTCAAAATCTGGAACAAGAAGTAAGTAACCTAGCAAGGTTAATAGGTGAAAGAAAACCGGGAAGTCTACCTAGTGATACAAATGCTAACCCCCGGAATGAAACAGCTAAAGCCATTACCACAAGAAGTGGTACAACACTTAAACCACCGGAAATACCTGTAACTTCTGATGAAACTATTCCTACTCCACAAGAACCACAACCTGATCAAGATAAGGAAAAAGGACCGGTAGTTGAAAAGGTTAATGAAGATAACATAGTTAAGGATAAACCTTATGTTAAACCATACCAACCACCACTTCCTTACCCGAGTAAAATGAAGAAAGAGAAACTTGAAGCCGAGCAATCCAAATTCTTGGATATGTTTAAACAGATAAATGTAAATCTTCCTTTCATTGATGTGATTTCAGGAATGCCTAGATATGCTAAATTCTTGAAAGATCTGATCACGAATAGAAAGAAAATGGAAGAACTCTCGGCTGTTACTATGAATGCTAATTGTTCAGCAGTACTGTTGAATAAGATACCAGTAAAACTATCTGATCCAGGAAGTTTCACAATTCCATGTTTTCTGGGTAGTCTTAGTTCAATAGAAGCATTGGCAGACTTAGGTGCTAGTATAAATCTAATGCCGTATTCACTATACGCTAAACTAGACCTTGGAGAATTGAAACCAACCAGAATAAGCATACAACTAGCCGATAGATCAATAAAATATCCTAGAGGGATAATGGAGAACATGCTAGTTAAAGTTGGTACTTTAGTATTTCCAGTAGATTTTGTTGTTCTGGACATGGAAGAAGATTCTCAAGTTCCTCTCATATTAGGAAGACCATTCTTAAACACGACTAAAGCAATGATAGACGTGTTCGGTAAGAAATTGACCCTAAGTATAGAGGATGAGAGTGTTACCTTTTCAGTTGATAGAGCAATGCAACAACCACAATCTGCAGATGATACATGTTATTATATTCAAACTATAGATGCACATGCAGAATTATTAGAAGAATTTCCAGAATTACAAGGAACAGGAGAATGTTCTTTAGGAGAAGGTAATGAACCAATTGATGAAGCTGAAATGTTAGCTACACTTATAGCTAATGGATATGAACCAACAACAGAAGAAATTCAAATACTAAAAGAAGAAGACAGATATCGATACAAATCATCGATAGAAGAACCTCCGAAATTAGAGTTAAAACCACTTCCAAACCATTTGGAATACGCTTATTTACATGGTGAATCTGAATTACCTGTAATAATATCGTCTTCTCTTACTGAAAATGAGAAATCACAACTCATTTCTGTGTTGAAAGCTCATAAACCAGCCATTGCATGGAAGATTCATGATATTAAAGGAATAAGTCCTTCGTATTGCACACATAAAATCCTTATGGAAGAAGGTCATAAAACATATGTGCAACGCCAACGAAGACTAAATCCTAATATGCAAGATGTAGTTAAGAAAGAGATTATTAAACTGCTAGACGCAGGTTTGATATATCCAATTTCTGATATTCCATGGGTAAGCCTAGTTCAATGCGTGCCTAAGAAGGGTGGCATGACTGTCATTACAAATGAGAAAAATGAGCTTATTCCTACTAGGACTGTAACAGGATGGCGTGTGTGTATTGATTATAGAAAATTAAATGACGCCACCAGAAAAGATCACTTTCCCTTACCTTTCATAGATCAAATGTTGGAAAGATTAGCCGGAAATAGTTACTATTGTTTTCTAGATGGATTTTCCGGATATTTTCAAATTCCAATAGCACCCGAAGACCAAGAGAAAACCACATTCACGTGCCCTTATGGTACTTTTGCTTACAAACGCATGCCATTTGGACTTTGTAACGCCCCTGCAACCTTTCAAAGGTGTATGATGGCGATTTTTCATGACATGATAGAAGAATGCATGGAAGTTTTCATGGATGACTTTTCAGTCTTCGGTGATACATTTGAATCATGTCTAGTTAATCTAGAACGAATGCTTCTTAGATGCGAACAATCAAATCTAGTACTTAATTGGGAGAAATGCCATTTCATGGTTAAAGAAGGCATCGTTCTTGGACATAAAATTTCAAAAGAAGGAATTGAAGTGGATAGAGCTAAAGTAGATGTAATTGCTAAACTTCCACATCCCACAAATGTTAGAGGAGTTAGGAGTTTTCTAGGACATGCCGGTTTTTACCGACGTTTCATAAAAGATTTTTCTAAAATTGCCACCCCTATGAATAAACTCCTAAAAAAGGATGCGCCATTCATCTTTTCAGATGAGTGTATCAAATCTTTTAATATTCTTAAAGAGAAACTCACTAATGCGCCGATCATGATAACACCAAATTGGAATCTACCATTTGAACTAATGTGCGATGCAAGTGATTTTGCAATGGGAGCCGTTTTAGGACAAATGATTGAAAAACGATTTCAACCTATATATTATGCTAGTAAGACGTTACAAGGAGCACAAACGAACTATACAACTACTGAAAAAGAACTCCTTGCTATTGTCTTTGCTTTTGACAAATTTCGATCATATCTCGTTCTAGCAAAAACGGTGGTCTATACCGACCATTCTGCTCTTAGATACCTATTTTTGAAACAAGATGCTAAACCAAGATTAATTCGTTGGGTCTTACTCTTACAAGAGTTTGATATTGAAATCCGAGATAAAAGAGGAGCAGAAAATCTCGCCGCTGATCATCTTTCTCGTCTTGAAAATCCCGAATTAGAAGTTCTAAATGAATCGGCCATACAAGACAACTTTCCTGATGAATATCTATTGAAGATAGATTATAATGAAATCCCATGGTTTGCAGACTATGCAAACTACTTAGTTTGTGGATTCCTTGAAAAAGGATTATCGTACCAAAGATGAAAGAAATTCTTCAGTGATATAAAACACTATTTCTGGGAAGATCCACATCTGTTTAAAAGTTGTCCCGATGGAATAATACGCCGATGTGTATTTGGAGATGAAGCTAGTAAAATTTTAAACCATTGTCACACAGGACCAACAGGAGGGCATTATGGGCCTCAACTAACAGCAAGAAAAGTTTATGAAGCTGGATTCTATTGGCCTACAATTTACAAAGACGCACACCTTCTTTGCAAATCCTGTGATGCATGTCAAAGGGCCGGAAAAATAAGTCAACGTGATGAAATGCCACAAAATGTCATCCAAGTATGTGAAGTATTTGACATTTGGGGTATTGACTTTATGGGTCAATTTCCAAAATCTCATAATAATCTATATATACTCGTAGCCATTGATTATGTATCTAAATGGGCGGAAGCACAAGCTCTCCCAACTAACGATGCACGAGTTGTAGTCAACTTTTTAAAACGTCTTTTTGCAAGGTTTGGAACACCGAAAGCTTTAATAAGTGATCGGGGTACTCATTTTTGTAATAATCAACTTGAGAAAGTTCTTAAAAGATATGGAGTAACTCATAAAATCTCCACCGCATATCATCCACAAACAAGTGGATAAGTTGAAAATACCAACCGAGCTTTAAAACGTATTCTAGAGAAAACCGTAGGATCAAATCCGAAGGAATGGTCCATTAAATTGGAGGATGCACTCTGGGCTTTTAGAACAGCCTACAAAACTCCAATTGGAACCACACCTTTTAGACTTGTTTATGGAAAAGCATGTCATCTTCCAGTAGAAATTGAACACAAAGCATTTTGGGCTTTGAAAACATGTAATCTTGATTTACATGAAGCTGGACGTCTACGACTAAGTCAACTAAACGAATTAGAAGAATTAAGACATGAAGCATACGAAAATTAGTTAATCTATAAGGAAAGAACGAAGAAATGGCATGATAAAAGAATCAGAAGTTCAAAAGAATTTAAAGAAGGAGACAGAGTTCTTCTTTTCAATTCACGATTCAAGCTATTTCCTGGAAAATTGAAATCAAGATGGTCTGGACCATTCATAGTCAAAAGAGTTTTCCCATACAGAACGATAGAATTAATAAATTCAAATGGGATTGAATTTAAAGTTAATGGTCACAGAGTT
The DNA here is from genome assembly GCF_046630445.1 of Rutidosis leptorrhynchoides. Lineage (NCBI taxonomy): Eukaryota > Viridiplantae > Streptophyta > Magnoliopsida > Asterales > Asteraceae > Rutidosis > Rutidosis leptorrhynchoides. Next base: position 399,980,295 of record NC_092338.1, read on the forward strand.
AAACATTACATACATGGTCCGATGGAAGTCGACAACGAAGTTAATCACAATTTCGACACCACAGCTAACTAAGTGTGGGGAGAATCAAGTCTTTAAAGGATAATATGTATTTCTGTTAGAGTTAGATTGTCTGTTTTCGTGTAGTTTTCGAAAATGGAACCCGGATGGTCTTTCCCTAGCAGACCCTAAAGAACTAGTCTTCTCCCCCCATTCTGAATTTTTATTTTTTTTTAGGTTTTTACAAAATGAAGACTGCCTGTGAACTAAACCATGGTCTAATGCTACACGCTTTAATCACTAAACGTAATAATGACATACTACCGAGTGAATTAGTATCAGTAATCAGAGAAAGAATGGACGGAGTTAGAAAAGAATCCAGATGCGAAGATAATAAGTTACAATTTGGTAAAGGAAAATCAAAATCCGCAGCGAAAAGAAGAGCACGACACCTAGAAAGATGTCACAAATGCGGAAAATGGTCACATGGAGGTAAATGTTCAAATAATCAAACCTATTCAAACATCGAATTTGTTACTTTATCCAGAGACGGACCGTTCATATGTTTAGAAGAAAAGACACTGAATGCTCGAGGTTACGCCTATGTAGCCATGGAAAACCAATTAAACCGACTATCTTATGAATGGGATAGATCATATAACTAAGAAATCTATTTCACAGGTATGTTTGTACAGTTTTTATTTTTATTTTTTTTTATTTTTAACCTTTTGATAATAAACGCTAATTTGTTCGCTAAAAAGTATTAAATTGGTATTGAATAAAATTAGGTTTGGCGACCGAAATTATTGATATCATACAAAAATTTATTACATCACTGCGAAATTTCACGTTTATTCTTAAGGTATAAATATCTTTAAACAATCAACCCAAAATATTTCAAAAATTCGTCATGAGTTAAATTTGGTTTTGGAACCGAAATTACTTTACCGAAAAGAGGGGCGCATATTTTTGATAATATTTGATTGATTAAAGTGGGATAAAAAGCCAAAAAGATTTTTAATTTTATTTTTACCATGTTTTTAAAATTAATATTTAAATCTTAAATTAATATTGTAAACTTTGTAAAAACAATATATTTAAAATTGTAAATATTTGAAAAATTAATATAAGTTTGGTGTGAATTTATAATATGAATTTTTAAAATTAAGTTTGGTGTGAATTTTTAATTTTTAAAATATGAATTTTTAATTTTATGCATTTCAAATTTTTAAGTTTGGTGTGAATTTTTAATATTAATTTTGAATTTTATATTTAAGTTGGGTGAATTTAAAAACAAAAATTTACTTTATCTCATTAAGTTAAAAATATGATTTTTAAAATTCGTCGTAAGTTGAAGACTAGGTCATTGAACCGAAATTGCTTTACCCGAGGGAGGGACGAGAACTTTTATTATCATTATTTTTAATCTTATTTAATTAAAGTATGCCAAAAACATTAAAAAAAAAAACCCTAAAAATCTTAGCTTTTAAAACAATCGCTACAAAAAGACAAATTTTAAAATTTTGTCGAAGGACGGACTAGGACATCGATCCGAAACGACCTCGTCCTAAATAACAAGAGAAACAAATTTTTAAAATTAATTAATATTTTTTTTTATAAGTTAAAGATTTCTAAAAAAAAAAAAAATCCAATATGTTTGGAAACTTTGGTAAAATTTAATCATTTTTCTACGCAAATCACCCTCAATAATTTAAATTGTTACTGATTTCTTGCAAATGAGGGCATTGCAAGATCTTAAGTGTGGGAAGGGGTTAAATTCTTTCGGATTTTAAAATTTTTATCTTAAACACTGGGTTACCATTAAAAATACTAGTAAAGCAGTAGTTGTATTAGAATCTAGTGTTCTCTGATAATAAAGAACAGCCCTAGTCTTATATACTGACTACCCAATTCTAGTAAAAATTTTCAAAATTTTCAATTAAATGAACTCAAAATCATGTTTATACATATTTATGAACGATAAAACTAGGTTTTAACACCGAAATTATTGTAACCTCGGAAAGGACATAAATTGAGAAACAAACTAAAATGTTAAAATTCATTTAAGAACGGAATAGAGGAGAACAAAAAGGCAAATAAAAGAAAATAAAAGTCAAGTGTGGGAAAATTTACCAAGTTATTTTAAACATATGTAACATATTTCTGTAACAAATAATTTAAGATACTTTTTGCTTTGGACTAATCTAAACAGTTTTACCCGATTTATTATAATATATTTGAAAGAAAGATGGATCTACACGATGAATCAATTCCATCATTAAAAGGAAGTAAAGTCTTCCGAAAAAGAAACGCGCTCCTTGATTTAGGTCATGAAGTTGTCGTCCAGACCAGCTGTAGGTTGACGAAAAATCTAGAAAAGTCATCACTAAAATCAGCAGGAAATCCACGGACCTCAGCATCAAACAGGGTCGCCAAGTGGTCAGATTTATCCTAACCATAAGAAGGATTTATCTCGTACAATGGGGGGCACCATGCAAATTAGCTGGATAAGACTAATGAATCAGATCCCCAGAAAGGATAATCTCCTTAAAGATTAAAAATCAGCTTTTAAGCCTGATATTACTCAATCCTTGAGATTGACCTTAAAGATTGAGAATTTAAACTCATGGAATTCGATGATATCTAAACTCGAGCTTGAACGAGAAAATATTTTGATCAAAATTATAAACCGATTTGTTTTCTGAAAATCCATTTTCAATGCGTTCATTACCATTGAACGTAAAATCCTAGGAATTCACCTGGAATTCATTAGGTCACCTGAACCAAATCGGGTGTCAACCGTAAGAACGGTGGTTGCATAGCATGGTCGGAGACAGGACCTTGTGCCAGACTGAAAAATCATAGGATGATCTTTACTATTGCTCCTACCAAGGATAGTACTAGCATCCGACACGTAATTAGACCATGAACAAATGCATGTCATTAGACATTGCCTTAACAGTTTCTTGTTCATCGCTTTCCTTTACAACCGGACGGTAGTTTACCGAAAGGTAATATACGGAACAAGTAAACTGGATGTGTGCTTTCCGATACCGGGATAGCAGTGGATTACACGAGCCTAAAAGTTTTAGCCAAAATATTCATCCACAAATATATTTTGCAACACCAATGATGGATCAAATCAGAAAACTTGTCTAGGGTAAAATCTAGGTTGAATTTTCAAAAGATCAAATGTTTTCATAAAGATCCAATTTCCTTAAAGGATCTAAATTTTTATAGTCATGTGGGACTGTAAACCGCCTTTCAAATGTGCACTTTGCTTTGAAAACCGAAAGTAAATCGGCTATTTGATTGCCAGTGTCATTGACCTAAACCCGAGGCAACTATAAAAGACACACCCACCTTTAACCATGGTTACATTGTTACTATCATTGTTTATACCGCCGTATTGAAGTCACTAATGTACAAAGCGTGAAGAATAAAGAAGTGATTCAAGTGTTTTTCAAGACTATATTGCTTGAGGACAAGCAACGCTCAAGTGTGGGGATATTGATAAGGCTAAAAAGGAACATATATTTCATAGCATTATTCCCCAATAAATACAAGATTTTAGTTGCAAATGTTCCATTTTCAAGTAATATTCGTTTATATTAAATAAGTGCGAAGACAAAAGGCGAAAACGACGAATTGAAGACACAAAGGTCCTAAAAGCTCAAAAGTACAAGATACAATCAAAAAGGTTCAAATTATTGATGAAGAACGTCTAAAAATGACAAGAGTACAAGTTACAAAATGCAAAGTACACGATATAAAATTGTACGAAAGGACGTTCGAAAATCCGGAACCGGGACATGAGTCAACTCTCAACGCTCGACGCAACGGTGTAAAAATTACGAGTCAACTATGCACAAGAATAAAATATAATATTTAAATAATTCATAATAAGAATAATATTAAATAATAAAAAGTTGTTAATTGAGCATAGTTCAGGGGTCGTAAATGAAAATTCAATTTCATATTTTGCCTATAAAAGGCGATGATTTACGTTCAATTAAGGAGACCCTTTTCTATCCTAAATCTATCTTTCTATATATATATCGATCCCTTTTCTATATCTAATATCAATATCTATAATTCTCTATCATAATGTTAATGTAATAAGATATAACAATAATCTTAATTTTAAGTTTAAATTATGATAATAATAAGATTTATGATAGAGATCGTTTGAGTGTGTAAGTCGAAATTCTGTCCGTATAACGCTACGCTATTTTTAATCATTGTAAGTTATGTTCAACCTTTTTACATTAATGTCTCGTAGCTAAGTTATTATTATGCTTATTTAAAACGAAGTAATCATGATGTTGGGCTAATTACTAAAATTGGGTAATTAGGCTTTGTACCATAATTGAGGTTTGGATAAAAGAACGACACTTGTGGAAATTAGACTATGGGCTATTAATGGGCTTTATATTTGTTTAACTAAATGATAGTTTTTTAATGTTAATATAAAGATTTACAATTGGGCGTCCCTATAAATTACCATATACACTCAATCGGACACGATGGGCGGGGTATTTTTATGTACGAATAATCGTTCATTTTACCGGACACGGGAATGGATTAATAGTCACTAGAATAATTAAAACACGGGTGAAATTATGTACAGGGACACTTGGTATAATTGATAACAAAATATTAAAACCTTGGGTTACACTCAGTTGACATCCTGGTGTAATTATTAAACAAAGTATTAAAATCTTGTTACAGTTTAAGTCCCCAATTAGTGGAAAATTTAACTTCGGGTATAAGGATAATTTGACGAGGACACTCGCACTTTATATTTATGACTGATGGACTGTTATGGACAAAAACCAGACGGACATATTAAATAATCCAGGACAAAGGACAATTAACCCATGGGCATAAAATTAAAATCAACACGTCAAACATCATGATTACGGAAGTTTAAATAAGCATAATTCCTTTATTTTATCTCTTTTTCGCATTTTTAATTATCGCACTTTTATTTTATGTCATTTAATTTATCGCACTTTATTTATTGTTATTTACTTTACTCTTTAAATTAAGTTATTTTTATATTTTACATTAGGTTTTAATTGTGACTTAAGTCTTAAAAATCGACAAACCGGTCATTAAACGGTAAAACCCCCCCCCCCCCCTTTTATAATAATAATACTACTAGTACATATATATATATTTGTATTTTTTACAAATATTGTGTGTAAAAATATAGCGTTAAACTTCACTAGCTCCCTGTGGAACGAACCGGACTTACTAAAAACTACACTACTCTACGATTAGGTACACTGCCTATAAGTGTTGTAGCAAGGTTTAAGTATATCCACTCGATAAATAAATAAATAACTTGTGTAAAATTGTAGCATATTTAATAGTATTTCGTAACAAAAATAATACTATTTCGTATACACCCCCTACGACATCAGCAAGATAAGGAAACAGAACCGGTAGTTGAAAAGGTTAATGAAGATAACACAGTTAAGGCAAAGCCTTATGTTAAACCATACTAACCACCACTTCCTTATTCGAGTAAAATGAGAAAAGAAAGACTTGAAGCCGAACAATCCAAATTCTTGGATATGTTTAAACAAATAAATGTCAATCTTCCTTTCATTGATGTGATTTCAGGAATGCCAAGTTATGCTAAATTCTTGAAAGATCTAATCACAAATAGAAAGAAAATGGAAGAACTCTCGGCTATTACTATGAATGCTAATTGTTCTGCAGTGTTGTTGAATAAGATACCAGAAAAATTATCAGATCCAGGAAGTTTCACAATTCCATGTTTTCTGGGTAGTCTTAGTTCAATAGAAGCATTGGCAGATTTAGGTGCTAGTATAAATTTAATGTCGTATTCACTATATGCTAAACTAGACCTTGGAGAATTGAAACCAACACGAATAAGCATACAACTAGCCGATCGATCAATAAAATATCCTAGAGGGATAATGGAGAACATGCTAGTTAAAGTTGGTACTTTAGTATTTCCAGTAGATTTTGTTATTCTGGACATGGAAGAAGATTCTCGAGTTCCTCTTATATTAGGAAGACCATTCTTAAACACGGCTAAAGTAATAATAGACGTGTTCGGTAAGAAACTGACCCTAAGTATAGAGGACCAGAGTGTTACCTTTTTTGTTGATAGAGCCATGCAACAACCGCAATCAGCAGATGATACATGTTATTATATTCAAACTATAGATTCACATACAGAATTGTTAGAAGAATTTCCAGAATTACAAGGAACAAGAGAATGTTCTTTAGGAGAAGGAACTGAACCAATTGATGAAGCTGAAATGTTAGCCGCACTCATGGCTAATGAATACGAACCAACAACAGAAGAAATTCAAATGTTAAAAGAAGAAGACAGATATCGATATAAATCATCGATAGAAGAACCACCGACATTAGAGTTGAAACCACTTCTAAACCATTTGGAATACGCTTATTTACGTGGTGAATCTGAATTACCTCTAATAATATCATCTTCTCTTATGGAAAATGAAAAATCTCGACTCATTTCTATGCTAAAAGCTCATAAACCATCTATTGCATGGAAGATTCATGACATTAAAGGTATAAGTCCTTCGTATTGTACACATAAAATCCTTATGGAAGAATGTCATAAAACGTATGTGCAACGCCAATGAAGACTAAATCCTAATATGCAAGATGTTGTTAAGAAAGAAATTATTAAACTGCTAGATGCAAGTTTAATTTATCCAATCTCTGATAGTCCATGGGTGATGTGCGGAAACGTAACCTTTATTTATGAACGGATTTGAGTTGTTTTGTTACACGAATTGATTTATTGTATATGTGGTATTTTATTGATTTCAGGTTGATTTCACACATATATATAGGCAACTAGTCCTATCCGTGTAGTTTAGTTTGTTGGTAAATCCGATTCGTTCCACAGGGAGATGGAGTGTTTAATGGTTTTTAATAGTCTTTGATGTCAAACTTAATTAAAGGGGGTTTTGGATTAGGCAATTGTAAAATAACAGTAAAAGAAAATAACTAAAACTAATTTACTAAATAAAATTACAAGATTACAAAAATTAACTTAAAAAGGAACTAAATGAAAATAAACTAATTATGATGCATTAATTATGTTACTAAATGGTAATTAGTAAAATAGTAATTTTTAATGAAACTATATATTTAGAATTTTGTTTTGAGCAATTACAATAGAAACTTATTTAAATTAACTAAAATGCATTTTTAGTAAAACTAATACAAATTAAAAGGAATTTAATTAATTTACTAATTATAAACTAATTACAATTTATAAACCTATAATAAGTAATACTAATTTTAGGATTAAAACATGTATTTTAAGTATTTTAAATAACTTTAACTAATTAACTTAATTAAAATAACTAAAATAACTAATAACCTAAATATAAATATAATTAAATAACAAAAACCCTAATTTTAACCTAGCTGTACTGTAGCCGCGTTTTAGCCTTACACGATTCGTGTGATGATACACGATTCGTGTACGTGTAAAAATATGTGACAACTTAACTGTTACAAAAATTAAATGTTTTTATGTATTTTTCTAATATTTTAAAATGGTAAATCGTAAATAGTAATAATAATACTTTTATAACAAATATAAATAAGATAAATGGGAGTGTTTACTTAATTGTGTCACCCCTAGGTCCATGGATTGTTTTAAGTTTTACGCCCTATTAAAATGTTCTAGTATCAAACTTTACATTTTTCTCTCGAATAAACATAAGGTTACAACTTAACTAAATAAAATCTAATTTTCATCGGATTCTTTTTAGAAAGCTACTATTCCCCAAGTATTTAAATTGAGACCTAGCCTAGTTTTGACCTTCGCCAATACCCAAATTATAACGGTTTCCCTTTTTATAATTTCACTGTCATGTAATTTATTGATATCACCCAAACCACCGAAGTTTATTTCTAAATTGGTGTTAATAAATTATCCATAAATTCGTCTAGATCACTTTTAATGTTGAAGCTTAATTTATGTAAATAAAAATAACTTTCGTTATTTGAATTTAATAAATTAAGTGGCAAGGGTTAAATACCTAATTACATAAAAATGGTTCTTTTTAACTAGGCTCAATATTAAAAATACTAAAGTTACATTTTAACTTTTACATATGGTAACAATCCATTTCACTAGGGGCTCTACATTTAAGCAAACACTAGGGAAATTTAGCTATTCATTACACTAGGGTAGACATAAAAATATAGATATGCAAACATAATAACAACGCTAATTTTAACAGAGTAAACTTACTAAAATATCTTCACTTGCATTAACTTCAAACGGTAGAAAAATTACAATAATAACACCCCTTTCACGCGTACAATAACACCCTTTATCACGAACAATACTCCCTTAATAATTGAAACTATTTTTACAGCGTAATAAAATTGACAATATATTTTAACTATAGTAATTATTATGTAAACTTGTGTATTCTCTGTGTTGTAATATATGTGTTGTAATCTTGTATCCTCTGGACGTACTCCGTATTTAACATTGATATTGTGAAGTAGTTGTTGAGTCAAAAGTGCTATCCATTTGCTACAGCACTATGAAAAGAATTGTTTTAAAACTTCAAAAGCCAGCCGCCCATGTCTGACAAAATGATTAATTCGGCCTAACATTACACGATTCGTGTATGGCTACACTATTCGTGTAAGAACAAATATTCTACACGATTCGTGTAGACCTACACTATTCGTGTAAGAACAAATATTCTACACTATTCGTGTAGACCTACACTATTCGTGTAAGAGTAAAAGCAGTTTTCTTTATTTTTCTTTTTTCGTTTGTTCTTTGATGACCTCGTATTGACGTGTACTGACTTGGCACTTTACATTTGAACTCTTTTCTTCATCTATCTTGTACTTTCATTCGGATAAACGTTTCTTGATATAAATCTGGTTAAAACTATCATTTTATCGTCGAATCTTCAAATAGCAAGCTCTTATCCACTTTTGTCGTTTTTCTTGAATATTATACGTTGAATGTCTTCGTAAATGATAAAAGCTGATGAAATATAACTGATATTGCGTCTAATAATATGTATGTTTAGAGCAATATCAAAATACCCCACACTAGAACGTTGCTTGTCCTCAAGCAATTACATCTTTTAACAGAGTTAGCACATTATATATCTTTCTTATCGAACATTTAGATCACACAACACACACTACACGAAATGAAACACACGCTATATGAAATATATTACACAACACAGTATTTATTGGATCACACGCACACCACACGAAATGAAATTCTGACAACAGAAACAAACATGAAACTCGTGATTAGGGTTTAAAAATTTGGATCCTTAGGGAAAATTGGACCTTATGAAAACGTTTTATGATTTTATAAAATGTCATGCTAGTTTTTACACTAGACACGTTTTCCGGTTTTAACCTCAAATTCCGGTTGAGGGTAACTGAAAACCGAAGTCTCAGTCGGCGATTAGCAAGCTATTCGCCCCCATGATTGTAGTATCATGGAACTTGAAGCCAAATGTCCAAAAATAGTTTTACACAAATATAATTCATAAAATAGCATAAGTTTTAGAACAAAATTATATCGTGTCCAAATATCATCGGTGAACCATGAGTTTGCACACCTCAATTTGTTATGGCATATGTATGTTGACCGCGGTCAAACATAGATGCAGTTGATCTTTACGGAGATCATCCATCTGGGGATTAGATTCATTAGTCTTAAAAGCTAATTTGCAATGTGCCCCCCCATTGTACGAGACAGATCCATCTCATGGTTAGGATAAGTCTGACCACCAAAAACCCTGTTTGATGCTGAGGTTAGGTGGATTTCCAGCCGATTTTAGGGATGACTTTTCAAGATTTTTCATCAACCTACAGCTGTTCTGGACTACATCTTCTAACATAAATTAGCAAGTGTGTCAATTCGGAAGACTTTACTTCCTTACGGGATGGATTTGATTCATCCTCTATTACTCGTGATAATGGAATATTCAGGTTTATACATTCTGTAGCAATGATATCTGCAATAAACTTCAAAGAAACATGTGATAAATGGTTCTCAATATAAGGATTTATAAATTCTTGTTATAAATGGTTTTCTTTTATAAGTTTTAAACAAATAAACTTATGTATTTTTAATGTATGGAGACAACAATTTCGGTTTTTACACCTGATCTTTAATTGCTCGTAGTTACCTTAAAAATTGATTAGATACATTTGTTTAAAAATTTTCAAATTTTCATAAAAACCAATAACTTATTAGTTCTCGAGAATTTATATATTCCCACCCCACACTTAAGATTATGTAATGCCCTCATTACATAAAATCAGATAATAATGTATAAATTTGAGAGGACAAAAAGTGTAGAGTATTTGGAACTTCCTTTGTTAACCGATTTGGATTTTCAAATTGTTTTACCTATGATCATATCCAATGTTTGTATCACAATGTAATTTGATGTTTCGTTTCGTCTAATTGCATTTTCGTCTGTACCTGTCAAAACCATGTTAAAAACACACAAAATATGGGGTTTTAATTCAATCGTACAACACATTTTTTTACCCCACACTATATTTTCTTGCTAATATAAAAAATAAAAATATAATAAGTTTCAATACACACCAAAAAATTATGTTATTACAAACTAAATTTTTTTTTTTTTTTTTCATTTTATATTTTTTTATATAACTTATAATCAATTAAATTTAAAATATCTTTTATAAATTTATATTTGTAACGGAAATTCGGTTGTTATACCTGATCTTAATCCGTTTATAAATTTTTAAATTCAATTTATAAAATTCAATTCATTAAAAGTTAAAGTTTTAATATTTTTCGAAAACAAATTTAAAATAAAAAAACACTCTATTTTTGTGTTAAAAAGATTAACATTTTTAAATTTTAAAACAAGTATATGAGAAATACAAATAAAAAGGAATTTAAAATAAAAACGAGACACACGAATGGGACTATTTACAATTTGTGAAGTTTATTAGCGAGTCGTTCACGCGACTCCACCCTAATTTTAACTAACGTCGGGGTGATAAACATCACCCTTCTTTACTCCAATAGAACCATTACTGCAACCATTCTTACCACTAATTTTTGATAATAACCAAGAGTCCGAAAATCTTGACTCTTCAACCAGTTTTTTCAACTTATATTTCTCAAGTTTTGATAGGTTTGAAATCAATCTCTCTCTCAAATGTTTATCTTTTTTCGACATAGTATTTCTAATCCTACCATATAACTTCTTCATGGTTTTCTCAACAACACTATCATTGGGCGGTTTACTATCTAGTTTCTCCTCATCACCCTCCCCACACTTAGCTTGTTGACTAATGGGTTTAACATTGTCAACAATATTCACTGAAACTATCGGTGTGGGTGGTGGGTTCATACTAAACTCAGTTTGATAGGTTGCACTCTTGCCTCTATCCTTCAAAACTAGTTTTCCTGTTTTCCAATCTGTTAAAGCACATGCAGTTGCTAAGAATGGTCTACCTAAAATAATAGGTACAAACTTATCTTTCTTCATGTCTACAACTACAAAGTCAGCTAGAAACTCAAGTTCACCTGTTTTTACTACTAAGTTTTCAGCAATCCCTATAGGTTTATTAACCGACTGATCAATGAATCTAATGCCTGAATTGGTGGGTTTAAGTTCACCTAAGTTCAAATGCGAGTAAATGGAATAAGGCATGAGATTTATACTTGCACCTGAGTCAGCTAATGATCTAAGAATTTCAGATTCATTAAGCTTACAAAGTACTATGAACGGTCCAGGATCACCTAACTTAGGTGGCAATTCATTCTTTTTCACAATAGCAGCACATTCTGCTTTAAGAAACGCAGATGATGCCTGCTCACACACTCCTTCTTTTGCCATCAAATCATTCAAGAATTTCCCATAGTTTGGCATACCTGCAACAACATCAACCAAAGGTACATTTACACAGATATTATCCGTATTTAAAGGCTTACAATGATTCTCCTTTGGTTTTTCGGATGCAAGTGCTTGTGGGTATGGAATGGGTTCTTTATAGTCTTCCACTTTAGGTGCTTGCTTCACCGTATCTTCCGCTTCTTCTTTGATCATCTTCAAATCATCATCAACCCTAAATTCGGAAGGCTCGGTGGTTTCAATTTTCTGCACTTCCGCATGATTTCCCGACATCAACCTCATCAAATAATCACCATACTCGGGAGTTATGTCACCAACTCGGATCTCTTCATCTTCACATGTTATACTTTTCACACTTTCAACTCGGGTATCATCCATCTCTTGATAAGGAGTGTAATCCGCCATATTGGGTAAATCAGAAAATATAAACTCATCACACTCTTCATCATCATCTTCACACCCAAGAGTAAAAATAGGACTATGCTCCGGTGTTTTGAAACTTGCTTCATCCTCACAGAAACTATAAATAGCATTCACTTGTGAATATGCTGGGGCTTGAGGATCATTCTTCTTTAGTATAAACGGAGGGTTACATGCAATTGGTGGTCTCTCTGCTAGTAACTGTGAGATCCTTCCAACATCTCTTTCTAAAATCTGAATCGTGGCTTGTTGATTTCGAATTTGCTGAGTTTGGAGCTCTGCATTTTGCTCATGCTTAACCATAAAATCTCTTAAGAGATCTTCTAAACCAGATTTCCTCTCGGGTTGAGGTTGCATAATTGCTAATGGTTGTGGTTGCATAAGTACTAGAGGTTGTGGTTGATTATGTTGGAAATTATTTTGATAATTTCGTTGAGGTTGATTTCGGTTATTATAACCTGGTGGCGGATTTCTTTGATTTTGATTTGGGAAATTCCGGTTGTTTTGGTAACCTGGATTTCCTCCTTGATAGTTATTGTTATTTTGATAGTTATTATTATTTGATCCTGAAGGTCCTCCTACTTGATAGCTGTTTATAGGAGGATATTTTCGGTTGTTTGCTTCTATGGCTGGAAAATCACTGAAGTTCATTTCACCTTTTCGTAAGTATCCTAAGAAATTTGCTTGTTCTTCCATTGTACTTTGATCACAATCTCTAGTAAGATGGGGACCTTGGCACAGTTCACATCCTACTCTGATAGCATGCATTTCCTTGGTTACTTTCTCGATTTGCCTTGCTTGATTTGCTATTTGAACTTTTAAAGAAGCAATTTCATCATTGCTTTCAATACTAGCAACATTTGATGATCTAGAAAATTCTATTTCTTGATGCCAATTATGAGAATGGGAAGCTAAATCAGCAATGATTGTGTGAGCGTCTTCAGGTGTTTTCTTCATGATCGAACCTCCGGCTGCAACATCTATATCTTTTCTAGTTGCCACATTGACTCCTTTATAGAATATTTGGACCTTTTGGAATGTATTCAACCCGTGTTGAGGACATATTCGAAGAATTTTATTGAATCGGGTCCAAGCTTCATAAAGAGTTTCATTAGGTTTTTGTTTAAAGTGATTTATATCACTTTGTAATTTTGCTGCTTTTGAAGCAGGAAAGAATTCTGACAAAAATTTGTCCATCATATCATTCCAGTCTTCAATATAGCCTTCAGGTAATGAGTCTAGCCAATCTCTAGCTTCATCTTTTAATGACCATGGAAAGATTTTTAAACATGCGACATCATCGGTGACATCCTTAATTTTGAATAGTTTGCAAATGCTTACAAACTTACGAAGATGCTCGTTAGCATCCTCATTTGGAGCTCCACCGAATTGGCATGTATTAGTTACCATGTGTAAAAATTGACCTTTTATTTCAAAGCCATCAGTCATCGGTGGTTGGATGATTGCGTGGCCTTGACCTTTTCTTGTGGCCTTCATTAATGCTTCCATCGTTTGATTTGTATCAGCCATTTCTTCTTCTTCTTTAATAATCGGCTCTATGATTGGTTGAATTATTGGTTCAGAGTCGGATTCTAAGAAAAGTGACTCTAAATTTTTAGCAAGAGATTCTACTTCTTGAGCTCTTAAGCGTTCGTGAAGTTTTCTTTCGGGTTCAGGATGTGAAGGTGTTAATTCAGCGTTGGATGAACGTAAGTTCATACATTAATTTCTTTTATGAAATCACAACACTGAAGGTTTATCTAGGGTTACCTATTTGTTTCTCCTTTTTTTTAGTATTTTTCGGTGTTTTAAAATTACTAGTACTTCCTATTTCTTTTTGTTGTTTTTGTCCTTTATTAATTCTTTGCGGTTCCGGATTAAGTTTAATGAGTTTAAGATTGAACGAATCATACAATTTGGGAAATTGTACAAAGAACTAAAGGATTTATTCAAAAACTTTGAACTTTCTTGGAAATAAATTTCCTCGAGAGGATCGAATAACATAAAAACAATGATAAAAACCTTTAAACAAACAGATTATCCTTCTGATTTTTGCCCACGTTTCAAATAGCCAAAAGATGCAGCAGAGGGGCAGGATCCTTCAAAGACCAATAAAATTGGTGATCCAACAACCCGTTCCACGTACAAATCCAACAATTACTACGAACCAGAAAAATTATCTATTTATTTACTGCCAACTCCCCGGCAGCGGCGCCAAAAAGTTGATGTGCGGAAACGTAACCTTTATTTATGAACGGATTTGAGTTGTTTTGTTACACGAATTGATTTATTGTATATGTGGTATTTTATTGATTTCAGGTTGATTTCACACATATATATAGGCAACTAGTCCTATCCGTGTAGTTTAGTTTGTTGGTAAATCCGATTCGTTCCACAGGGAGATGGAGTGTTTAATGGTTTTTAATAGTCTTTGATGTCAAACTTAATTAAAGGGGGTTTTGGATTAGGCAATTGTAAAATAACAGTAAAAGAAAATAACTAAAACTAATTTACTAAATAAAATTACAAGATTACAAAAATTAACTTAAAAAGGAACTAAATGAAAATAAACTAATTATGATGCATTAATTATGTTACTAAATGGTAATTAGTAAAATAGTAATTTTTAATGAAACTATATATTTAGAATTTTGTTTTGAGCAATTACAATAGAAACTTATTTAAATTAACTAAAATGCATTTTTAGTAAAACTAATACAAATTAAAAGGAATTTAATTAATTTACTAATTATAAACTAATTACAATTTATAAACCTATAATAAGTAATACTAATTTTAGGATTAAAACATGTATTTTAAGTATTTTAAATAACTTTAACTAATTAACTTAATTAAAATAACTAAAATAACTAATAACCTAAATATAAATATAATTAAATAACAAAAACCCTAATTTTAACCTAGCTGTACTGTAGCCGCGTTTTAGCCTTACACGATTCGTGTGATGATACACGATTCGTGTACGTGTAAAAATATGTGACAACTTAACTGTTACGAAAATTAAATGTTTTTATGTATTTTTCTAATATTTTAAAATGGTAAATCGTAAATAGTAATAATAATACTTTTATAACAAATATAAATAAGATAAATGGGAGTGTTTACTTAATTGTGTTACCCCTAGGTCCATGGATTGTTTTAAGTTTTACGCCCTATTAAAATGTTCTAGTATCAAACTTTACATTTTTCTCTCGAATAAACATAAGGTTACAACTTAACTAAATAAAATCTAATTTTCATCGGATTCTTTTTAGAAAGCTACTATTCCCCAAGTATTTAAATTGAGACCTAGCCTAGTTTTGACCTTCGCCAATACCCAAATTATAATGGTTTCCCTTTTTATAATTTCACTGTCATGTAATTTATTGATATCACCCAAACCACCGAAGTTTATTTCTAAATTGGTGTTAATAAATTATCCATAAATTCGTCTAGATCACTTTTAATGTTGAAGCTTAATTTATGTAAATAAAAATAACTTTCGTTATTTGAATTTAATAAATTAAGTGCCAAGGGTTAAATACCTAATTACATAAAAATGGTTCTTTTTAACTAGGCTCAATATTAAAAATACTAAAGTTACATTTTAACTTTTACAGATGGTAACAATCCATTTCACTAGGGGCTCTACATTTAAGCAAACACTAGGGAAATTTAGCTATTCATTACACTAGGGTAGACATAAAAATATAGATATGCAAACATAATAACAACGCTAATTTTAACAGAGTAAACTTACTAAAATATCTTCACTTGCATTAACTTCAAACGGTAGAAAAATTACAATAATAACACCCCTTTCACGCGTACAATAACACCCTTTATCACGAACAATACTCCCTTAATAATTGAAACTATTTTTACAGCGTAATAAAATTGACAATATATTTTAACTATAGTAATTATTATGTAAACTTGTGTATTCTCTGTGTTGTAATATATGTGTTGTAATCTTGTATCCTCTGGACGTACTCCGTATTTAACATTGATATTGTGAAGTAGTTGTTGAGTCAAAAGTGCTATCCATTTGCTACAGCACTATGAAAAGAATTGTTTTAAAACTTCAAAAGCCAGCCGCCCATGTCTGACAAAATGATTAATTCGGCCTAACATTACACGATTCGTGTATGGCTACACTATTCGTGTAAGAACAAATATTCTACACGATTCGTGTAGACCTACACTATTCGTGTAAGAACAAATATTCTACACTATTCGTGTAGACCTACACTATTCGTGTAAGAGTAAAAGCAGTTTTCTTTATTTTTCTTTTTTCGTTTGTTCTTTGATGACCTCGTATTGAAGTGTACTGACTTGGCACTTTACATTTGAACTCTTTTCTTCATCTATCTTGTACTTTCATTCAGATAAACGTTTCTTGATATAAATCTGGTTAAAACTATCATTTTATCGTCGAATCTTTAAATAGCAAGCTCTTATCCACTTTTGTCGTTTTTCTTGAATATTATACGTTGAATGTCTTCGTAAATGATAAAAGCTGATGAAATATAACTGATATTGCGTCGAATAATATGTATGTTTAGAGCAATATCAATGGGTAAGCCCAGTTCAATGTGTACCTAAGAAGGGTGGCATGACTGTCATCACAAAGGAAAAAAATGAGCTTATTCCCACAAGGACTGTAACAGCATGGCGTGTTTGTATTGATTATAGAAAATTAAATGACGCCACCAGAAAATATCACTTTCCCTTACCTTTCATTGATCAAATATTGGAAAGATTAGCCAGGAATAGTTACTATTATTTTCTTGACGGTTTTTTCGGATATTTTCAAATTCCAATAGCACCCGAGGACCAAGAGAAAACCACATTCACGTGCCCTTATGGTACTTTTGCTTACAAACGCATGCCATTTGGACTTTACAACGCCCCTGCAACCTTTCAAAGGTGCATGATGGCGATTTTTCACGACATGATAGAAGAATGCATGGAAGTTTTCATGGATGACTTTTCAGTCTTCGGTGATACATTTGAAACATGTCTAGTTATTCTTGAACGAATGCTTATTAGATGCGAACAATCAAATCTAGTACTTAATTGGGAGAAATGCCATTTCATGGTTAAAGAAGGCATCGTTCTTGGTCATAAAATTTCAAAGGAAGGAATTGAAGTGGATAGAGCTAAATTAGATGTAATTACTAAACTTCCACATCCCACCAATGTTAGAGGAGTTAGGATTTTTCTAGGGCATGCCGGTTTTTACCGACGTTTCATAAAAGATTTTTCTAAAATTGCCACTCCTATGAATAAACTCCTAGAAAAGGATGCTCCATTCATTTTTTCAGATGAATGCATCAAATCTTTTAATATTCTTAAAGAGAAACTCACTAATGCGCCGATCATGATAACTCCAAATTGGAATCTACCATTTGAACTCATGTGCGATGCAAGTGATTTTCCAATGGGAGCCGTTTTAGGACAAAGGATTGAAAAACGATTTCAACCTATTTATTATGCTAGTAAGACGTTACAAGGAGCACAAACGAATTACATAACTACTGAAAAAGAACTCCTTGCTATTGTCTTTGCTTTTGATAAATTTTGTTCATATCTAGTTCTAGCTAAAACGGTGGTCTATACAGACCATTCTGCTCTTAGATACCTATTTTCAAAACAAGATGCTAAACCACGATTAATCCGTTGGATCTTACTCTTACAAGAGTTTGATATAGAAATCCGAGATAAAAAGGGAGCATAAAATCTCGCCGCTGATCATCTTTCTCGTCTTGAAAATCCCGAATTAGAAGTTCTAAATGAATCGGCCATACAAGATAACTTTTCTGATGAATATCTATTGAAGATAGATTATAGTGAAATTCCATGGTTTGCAGACTATGCAAACTACTTAGTATGTGGATTCCTTGAAAAAGGGTTATCGTACCAAAAACGAAAGAAATTCTTTAGTGATATAAAACACTATTTCTGGGAAGATCCACATTTGTTTAAAAGTTATCCCGATAGAATAATACGCCGATGCATATTCGGAGATGAAGCTAGTCAAATCTTAAACCATTGTCACACATGACCAACAGGAGGGCATTATAGGCCTCAACTCACAGCAAGAAAAGTCTACGACGCTGGATTTTATTGGCCTACAATTTTCAAAGATGCACATATTCTTTGCAAATCCTGTGATGCATGTCAAAGGGCCGGAAAAATAAGTCAACGTGATGAAATGCCACAAAATGTCATTCAAGTATGTGAAGTATTTGACGTTTGGGGTATTGACTTTATGGGTCCATTTCTAAAATATCATAATAATCTCTACATTCTCGTTGCCATTGATTATGTATCTAAATGGGCGGAAGCACAAGCTCTCCCAACTAACGATGCACGAGTTGTAGTCAACTTCTTAAAACGTCTTTTTGCAAGGTTCGGAACACCGAAAGCTTTAATAAGTGATCGGGGTACTCATTTTTGTAACAATCAACTTGAGAAAGTTCTCAAAAGATATGGAGTAACTCATAAAATCTCAACCGCTTATCATCCACAAACAAGTGGACAAGTTGAAAATATCAACCGAGCTTTAAAACGTATTCTAGAGAAAACCGTAGGATCAAATCCTAAGGAATGGTCCATGAAATTGGAGGATGCACTCTGGGCTTTTAGAACAGCCTACAAAACTCCAATTGGCACCACACCTTTCAGACTCGTTTACGGAAAAACATGTCACCTTCCAGTAGAAATTGAGCACAAAGCATTTTGGGCTTTGAAGACATGTAATCTTGATTTGCATGAAGCCGGACGTTTACAGTTAAGTCAACTAAACGAATTAGAAGAATTAAGACATGAAGCATACAAAAATTCGTTAATCTATAAAGAAAGAACGAAGAAATGACATAATAAAAGAATCAGAAGTTCAAAAGAATTTAAGGAAGGAGACAGAGTCCTTTTTTTCAATTCACGATTCAAGCTATTTCCTGGAAAATTGAAATCAAGATGGTCTGGACCATTTATAGTCAAAAGGATTTTCCCGTACGGAACAGTAGAATTAATAAATTCAAATGGGATTGAATTTAAGGTTAATGGTCACAGAGTTAAACATTACATAGATAATCCAATGGAAGTTGAAGATGAAGTTAATCACAATTTCGACACCACAGCTAACTAAGTGTGGGAAGATTCAAATCTTTTTAGGGTAATATGTATTTCTGTTAAAGTTAGATTTTCTATTTTCGTGTAGTTTCCGAAAATGGAATCTGAATGGTCTTTCCCTAGCAGACCCTAAAGAACTAGTCTTCTCCCTCCATTCTGAATTTTTATTTTTTTAGGTTTTACGAGATGAAGAATTCCTTTGATCTGAACCATGGTCTATTACTACACGCTATGATTACTAAACGTAATAATAACATCTTTCCGAGAGAACTGGTATCATTCATAAGAGGAAAAATGGACGAAGTAAGGAAAGAACTCAGGAAAGATCATCATAAGATACATTTTGGTAAAAGAAAATCAAAATCCGCAACAAAAAGAAGAGCACGACACCTTGAAAGATGTCATAAATGCGGAAAATGGTCACACGAAGGTAAATGTTCAAACAATCAAACATATTCAAATACCGAATTTGTTACTCTATGCAGAGAAGGATCGTTCATATGTTTAGAAGAAAAGTTATTAAAGAATCGAGGTTACACTTATGTAGCTATGGAAAACCAAATCACACGACTCTCCTATGAGTCGGCTAAAGCAGGTCTATGAGAATTCTTTCTCATAGGTAAGTATGTACAGTTTTTATTTTTGTTTTTATTTATTGCTTTTAACCTTTTGATAATAAACGCTAAATCGTTCGCTATAAAGTATTAAATTAGTATTCAATAAAATTAGGTATGCGAAACTGAAATTATTGATATCATACAAAAATTTATTACATCACTGCGAAATTTACCGTTTATTCTTAAGGTATAAATATCTTTAATCAATCAACCCAAAATATTTCAAAAATTCGTCAGGAGTAAAACTAGGTTATGGAACCGAAATTACTTTACCAAAAAGAGGGGCGTATATTTTTGATAATATTTGATTGATTAAAGTGGAATAAAAGACCAAAAAGATTTTTAATTTTATTTTTTCCTTATTTTTAAAATTAATATATAAATATTAAATTATTATTGTAAATCTTTTTAAATCAATATATTTAAGTTTTTAAATATTTTAAAAATTAATTTTTTCAATATAAATTTGTAAAATTAATGTATAAAAATATTAATAATATTAATATGAATTTTTAATTATATGCATTTTAAATTTAAGTTTGGTGTGAATTTAAAAACAAAAATTTACTTTATTTCATCAAATTAAAAATTTGATATTTAAAATTCGTCGTGAGTTGAAGACTAGGTCGTTGAACCGAAATTGCTTTACCCAAGGGCGGGACGAGAAATTTTATTATCATTATTTTTAATCTTATTGAATTAAAGTATGCCAAAAACATTAAAAAAAACCCAAAAATCTTTGCTTTTAAAACAAACGCTTTAAAATGACAAATTTTAAAATTTTATCGGGGGACGGACTAGGTAAACGTACCGAAACAACCTCGTCCTAAATAAAAAGGAAAACAAAATTTTAAATTTAATTAATTGTTTTATTATTAAAGATTTTATTTAAAAATAATAATAAAAAAAAATCCGCACTCGCGGAACTTGATAGGGTCCCACATCCGCACTCGCGGAGGTATCAAAATCCAGATGGGGTTAACTGGTCGAACAGACCAGTCCCCAACACAATACACACACAAAATTTTGCGAAAAACACACACAAAACACTCTAAAATCGCGATTTTTCACCGTTAATCATCAAATTTTTTGCTAAAATCATGTTGAGAAGGATCATACCAAGAAGTTTCTCAAGGAGATCGGTAATTTCTACATCTAAACACTCTTTAATTCGGATTTTTAGTGTTCTTGAATAAATTTATACCTAATTTAATTTTGATGATTTCTAGTTTAATTATGCTTAAATTGTTTGTGTAGTATGCTTGTATAACCTAGATTGATGCTATTTAACATGATTAAAAGCCTTAAACTTCAAATTTTGAGTAATCTAGGGTTTGTGTTCTTGAGCAAAATTGGGGCTTTTTGATATAAACGGGTTATGGTCGAATTTTGTTGTTAGTTTATACTAAATTGATATAAATGTGTTTTGCTGACTGAAAGGGGTGAATCTTCATCCGCATCTCAGGCTCACAATGCTCCTCCTGAGAATGCAGAAGAACAGGAGAGTAACGGCCAATATAGACAAAATCTACCGCATCAATTCATTTCATATTCAAATATAGAATTGGCGGATTTACATCCTAATTTAAGGTTTGACCGACATTGGATAGATTATCCAAAATATCAGAGGAACTTGCACACCCTTCAGTCTAATGTTATTGAAGTACCCAGGGTAATAGATTGGGAACCGTTAGAAACAGTGAGATTGGCCGATCCAATCATAGAATTACTTACACAAAGGTATGGTAATTCAACTTTTAATAATTGGGAACGTTTGTTTAATATACATTGGCGTGTATATAGAGAATGGTGTGTGGAATTATTATGTAGTATTGAAATAAATGATCAGGTAGCTACCTTAACCGATCGGAGTTTTATTAGATTTTTATTAGGTGGTGTGATGCGCCATATGTCTCTACTAGACATGGCTCAGGCTTTGTGTATATATACGCCTGAGGAACTAGCATCTACTGATTGTCAAAAGTTGATAGTTAATGGTAGGAGGGTTGATGAAAATTTTGATATGAATGGAATATGGAGTAGAATGACTAGGCATAACCGATTTCGTGGGGGGAATAACTCTTATACTGATATTGATAGAGCTGAGCTAAGAGTAATCCATAGGTTCTTAGCAAACTCGATTACACAGCGAGGTAAGAACAAAGTGAAAGTAAATGAGAATGATTTATTTTATCTCATGTGTATTCGAGACCCACAGAGAGCTGTGAGTATACCTTATTGTGTGGGTTATTATTTATCGGCTATGGTTAGGAGTATACGGCCTAATGGTACAATAGGAGGTGGTATCTTTGTTACTTTAATTGCTGAGTATCTCGGTGTCGATAGAAATCAGGGGGGATTAATAATTGCATCACCAGAACCCCGTGATACAATTGGTTTGAAAGTATATCATGGTGCTAAGGTTTTAAAGAAATGACATAATGCTGCAGCACCATATGACGGCCATCATCCACAGGTCGAAAGAGATCAGCAGCAAGGTAATGCGGGAGAGGGAAATCAGATGACAGAAATGCAAATTTTTATGGCTCATCATGAGTATGAAATGGCTAGACAACGAGCATTTCAAGATTGCCAGTATCATCAAAACCAAATCATAAGTCATTGTGCACACATAAATACAAACTATATTCCTACTCCAATGCCCGTATTTTCTCCCTGGACTATACAGACCCGACCACCGTACCCTACATATGACCCAACTCAAGCATTCTACAGCACCGGCTATGAATGGGATCCCTACTGGCACCATCCTCATCAACCCTAATTTTCTTTTATGCCTATTTTTATTTATTTGGTAACTTGTAATTTTATACTTTTAATATTTCTTTTGATACTATAATAGTTTTTATAATTTTCTAACTTTTATTATTAGATTTTAATAATTTTTGAATGTGGGGTGATATACCCAACTTCAAAAATATGTATATATATGTTTGTAGTTTATCTCATATACAAAACAGGGTAAAACAGCGCACTTTCAAAGACTGGCACTAAGTTCAGCAAAAACTATTAATTTTGACGACAAAACGAAAAACAAGTGTGATGTAACAACAGACGGAATGAACAAATGATGTGCACCATTTATCATTCAACACAAACAACAATATGTTTGGAAACTTTGGTAAAATTTAATCATTTTTCTACGCTAATCACCCTCAATAATTTAAATCGTTACTGATTTCTTGCAAATGAGGGCATTGCAAGATCTTAAGTGTGGGAAGGGGTTAAATTTTTTCGGATTTTTAAAATTTTAATTTAAACACTTGGTTACCATAAAAATACTAGTAATGCAGTAGTTGTATTAGAATCTAGTGCTCTCTGATAATAAATAACAGCCATAGTCTTATATACTGACTACCCAATTCTAGTAAAATTTTTCAAAATTTTCAACTAAATGAACTCAAAATCATGTTTATACATATTTATGAACGATAAAACTAGGTGTTAACACCGAAATTATTGTTACCTCGGAAAGGACATAAATTGAGAAACGACCCAAAACTCTTGAATTCATTTAAAATGGAATAGAGGAGAATAAAAAGGCAAAGAAAGGAAAATAAAAGCCAAGTGTGGGGAAAATTTACCAAGTTATTTAGAACATATATCACATATTTTTGTACAAATAATTGAAGATACTTTTGTTTTGGACAATTTTAATCAGTTTTACCCAATTTATTGTAATATAAATGAAATTTAAAAGGAAGTAAAGTCTTCCGAGAGAAAAATACACGTGCTTCTTGATTTAGGTCAGGAAGTTGTCGTCCAGACCAGTTGTAGAGTCTACGAAAAACCTTGAAAAATTTTCTCGAAAATCAGCTGGAAATCCACGGACCTCAGCATCAAACAGGGTCGCCAAGTGGTCAGACTTATCCTAACCATGAGAGGATCTGTCTCGTACATTGGGGGGCACCGTGCAAATTAGCTTATAAGACTAATGAATCAGATCCCCAGAAAGGATAATCTCCTTAAAGATCAAAAACCAGCTTTTAAGACTGATATTACTCAATCCTTGAGATTGACCTTAAAGATTGAGAATTACAAACTCATGGAATTCGATGATATCTAAACTTGAGCTTGAACGAGAAAATATTTTGATCAAAATTACAAACCGACTTATTTTCTGAAAAACCCATTTTTAATACGTTCATTACCATTGAACGTAAAATCCTAGGAATTCACCTGGAATTCATTAGGTCACCTGAACCAAATCGGGTGTCAACCGTAAGAACGATGGTTGCATAGCATGGTCGAAGACATGACCTTGTGCCAGACCGAAAAATTATAGGGTAATCTTTACTATTGCTCCTACAAAGGATAGTAATTGCATCCGACACGATATAGACCATAATCAAAAGCATGTCACGAGACATTGCCTTAACAGTTGCTTGTTCAACGCTTTCCTTTACAACCGGACGGTAGTTTACCGAAGGGTAATATACGGAGCAAGTATACTGGACGTGTTGCTTTCCTAATACAAGGTTAGCAAGTGGGTGACACAAAACCATAATTTTTGCGCTAAAATTTTCAAATCTGAAACCCACAAAACCCACAAACATTTTGCAAACACCGGTGAAGGGTTATTCCGGAAAACTTATCTAGGGTAAAAGATAGATTGAATTTTTAAAAGATCAAATATTTTCATAAAGATCCAATTTCCTAAAGGATCTAAATTTTTATAGTCATGTGAGACTGTAAACTACAACGTTACTATCATTGTTCATACCGCCGTATTAAAATCACTGATGTACAAAGTGTGAAGAATAAATAAGTGATTCTAGTAAAGTTATATTCAAGTTTTATATTGCTTGAGGACAAGCAACGCTGAAGTGTGTGAATATTTGATAATGCTAAAAACGAACATATATTTCATAACATTATCCTTCAAAAATAGACAAGCTTTTGGTTGCAATTGTTCTATTTACAAGTGATATTCGTTTAAATAATAAAAGGTGAAGACAAAAGATAGATTCGACGAATTGAAGACGCAAATGACCAAAAAGCTAAAAAGTACAAAGTACAATCCAAGTGGTTCAAATTATTGATGAGAAACGTCTAAAAGTTACAAGAGTACAAGCCGTGAAACACAAAGTACAAGATATTAAATTGTACGAAAAGGCGTTCGAAAATTCGGAACCAAGACATGAACCAACTTTCAGCGCGCGACGCAACGGACCAAAAATTACAAGTCAACTATGCACAAGAATATAATATAATATATAAATAATTATATATATTATTATATATTATAATTATACGCAGCCCACGTTTTGGATTTAATCTATGAGCTGGATTCCAGAACTCCGCACTCGCGGAGCTTTTATGAAGAAAACATTCGCACTCGCGGAGCTCTACAGTGAAACGTGGGCCTATAAAAGATCGCGCATTATGATCGATTTTATTCACTCCTTTTTCAATCTCTCTCTCACGATATATATATATATATATATATATATATATATATATATATATATATATATATATATATATATATATATATATATATATATATATATATATATATTAATTTTAATTTTAATTTAAGTTTAATAATAATAAGGTTATAGTGGCGAATGTTGTAAGTGTGTAAGTCGAAATTCTGTCCGTGTAACACTACGCTATTATTAATCATTGTAAGTTATGTTCAACCTTTTTAAATTAATGTCTCGTAGCTAAGTTATTATTATGCTTATTTAAGCCGAAGTAATCGTGATGTTGGGCTAAATATTAAAGACGGGGTAATAGGGCTTTGGACCATAATTGAGGTTTGGACAAAAGACCGACACTTGTGGAAATTGGACTATGGGCTATTAATGGGCTTTATATTTGTTTAATTGAATGATAGTTCGTTAATTTAATATAAAGATTTACAATTGAACGTACCTATAAATAACCATATACACTCGATCGGACACGATGGGCGGGATATTTATAAATTCTAATAATCGTTCATTTAACCGGACACGGGAATGGATTAATAGTCAATGGACTCATTAAAACAGGGGTGAATTATGTACAAGGACACTTGGCGTAATTGTTAACAAAGTATTAAGACCTTGTTACAGTTTAAGTCCCCAATTAGTTGGAATATTTGACTTCGGATATAAGGATAATTTGACGAGGACACTCGCACTTTATATTTATGACTGATGGACTGTTATGGACAAAAACCAGATGGACATATCGAATAATCCAGGACAAAGGACAATTAACCCATGGTAATAAATTAAAATCAACACGTCATACATCATGATTACGGAAGTTTAGATAAGCATAATTTCTTTATTTCATATTTCATCGCACTTTTATTTACTGTCATTTTATTTATTGCACTTTTTAATTGTCGTACTTTTTAATTATCGCAATTTTATTTACTGTCATTTATCGCACTTTAATTTATCGCATTTTAATTATCGTCATTTACTTTACGCTTTAAATTAAGTTATTTTTATTATTTTACATTAGGTTTTAATTGCGACTTAAGTTTTAAAATCGACAAACCGGTCATTAAACGGTAAAAACCCCTTTTATAATAATAATAATACTACTTATATATATATATATATATATATATATATATATATATATATATATATATATATATATATATATATATATACATATATATATATATATATATACATATACATATATATATATATATATATACATATATATATATATTTATTTATTCAAATATAGTTTAAAAATATAGCGTTAAACTTGGCTAGTTCCCTGTGGACGAACCGGACTTACTAAAAACTACACTACTGTACGATTAGGTACACTGCCTATAAGTGTTGTAGCAAGGTTTAGGTATATCCACTCTATAAATAAATAAATAACTTGTGTAAAATTGTATAGTATTTAATAGTATTTCGCAATAAAAATATAACTATTTCGTACCCCTCTGCTTTAACATCACTTTTAAGCTTGTGAGTATTTTAAGCGTGCGCGGTAGTGCGTAACATACGAGATCATACGTAGGTGATGCTAAGAGCAACTAAATTAGGTCAACAAACAATATGTTTTTCTGTCAAAGTATTTACATTTTTTTTATCAAATAGAAACCTTAAACAAATAATTTTTCTTATTAGGTTTTGTCTTTTATGTGATGTTAGTCTTAGAAATAGGGTATAAATTGACTGTCCGGATTGATTCTTGAATCGTATATTCACTTTCTCTATAAAGTATTTTGCCCCAACGATTGTCTTGATTTCATGAAATCTTTACAGGAATATGACAAGAACGTAATTAGTGTTTTTGGCAATGAAATCTCAAATCGAAATATCAGAGAGATTTTGTAAGTTTATGTTGTTGTGTGTATGAATGCAGTATGACAAAACCAAAATAAGAAATCAATTCGGTAGTTATAATTTGAAAGGATACACCTTTCTAATTGAGCGGGAAAATCTGTTATACCAAAAGGTATAACTCTTGGCTGGAATACAGCTAGGGCGCTGCCCCTTGGACCCCGCAAGGGGGCGCAACCCCCTTGACCCCCGCAATTACGCGACCAGTTAGTAGCCAGCTCTTACGGGTGTGTACTTCACACTCTCCGAACCCGTTGTTAAGTATAACTATCTAACCCTTACATTCAAGTAAATCGCAATTAGCTAAAATGAATGTTGGATGACACTAAAATCACAACAGTTAGGACTTATATAAACGTGTATAAAAGAGGTTAATAACAAGCCAATCATGCTTAGAATCCAACGCTAACAAATGTTCCAAAAATTGACATTATGACTTGCAAAGCTTCGACCCAAATATTGTATTATGAGGTTCCAAATTGCAATCGAATTCGTCATTTGAGTCGTCCAAATAAATTGTCAAATTAATGTTATTTATAGTTATAGGAATTCTAACAAAATTCCAGTTAATTCAGGACTCTTTAATCTTTCTTTTATAAATTTTACAAAAGTACAAACTTCCCCTACAAGGTTACATATTTACGAAAAAAATTGGTAATTAAATCCTTAAGCAAGGCTCGATAAAAGCACTAGCAAATAAATAATATGATCTTTTAGAAGATTTTGTATCGAAAGATTAAATCATTCAAGCCGGAGCATACGCCTAAGATCTTTAGTCGCAATGTCATCATGATCAACGATGACTGAACCTTGTTTCTTGCTAAAAAACGACGGGAGAGGCAAACATCTTGGTGATGGGGAGATAACAAATCCTGGTCCTGCGTACGAGTCATTATAACTCACACGAGGCTCGACTCTCTTAACATTCGTTACTTGCATACATTGTTTCTTGTTTTGATGTTTGGCTATCAAATCTGATCTATTGATGTTGGTGGCATGTGATTTTTGGGAACCATTGTTGATATGTCGTTTAGGATTTGTGGTTCTATTAGCCAGACTGCATGGTTTCTGTCGGCGATTAAAGTTCGTTTGGGTCAAGCAATCGTTAGCCGTTAACACTTTGGTGCCCATTAGAAAAATCGATAATGAGGAAGAGAAACTACGATTTGTAGTTTTTGAGTTATTGTTTTTTATAGTGTTCTCTCCCTCCTTCCTCGTACGAGGAAGGAATCGATTAAACTAAATGACCAAAGATTGAAAGCAAAGAACAAATTTAGAGTTGCATTGGATTATTGAAGGTTAAAACTATGAAGTTTTTTTTGTGAATTGTGGATGTAGATAAAAAGAGAATGTATGGTGTTTAAAAAAAGATGGTAACGATTATGATCACGGTTTGCATGGTTGGTATTTAACAAATAAAGATTTTTTGTTTCTTATTTTCATGTAACTAACGAAGAATGATAACTATGGCACATGTTTGTTTAGACTAAAATTTGAATATTTTTATACGAATTTATAAGTTAAAAAAAACATAAAAAAATCCCCCTACTATTGTTTCATTCTAATATAAAAAATCGGATAGTCCGATATAGTAGTTTGTTTTGTAAAACTGAAATGTCATGAGACCACTAGACCAGTACTAAACATAGTCCATTACTCCATTATATCTGAGGCCCAACTAAGCTGTATGTGAAATCCAATAGACACCTTTTTACCATTTTGAGAAAGGGTATTGAATAATAGAATTAGTAGCAAAACAGTTTCTAAAAAGATGCAATTTCGTCTCATACAACATGAACACGAATCTACGATTACATTGTGGCTAACTGAAAGATGCACATACACGTGTTAAATGATACAAGTAATTACATTACTAGAGACATGCGACTTCATGATTGGTAAAATTAAAGAATATATGGTTTAAAGTTCGGATCCCTGTAATGCGGTTCAGTTTACTGCCCGAAAGCACATGCGCCAGTGCGTGCGTGACAAAGGAGAGCATCCGATGCCAATAACTTGTTTTTTCAAAAAAAAAAAAAAAAAAAAAAAAAAGAAAAAAAAAAACAGCTCACATATCAACATTTGGAATAGATAACTTTAACAATTGCAACATTTTGTAAAGCAAACAACTAGCGACAGCCGACAGAAACATATAAACAGGAAAGCAACTACCTACGACCTCTCGATGCTGTCACAATTTTATTGTCTACACAAACAATTACTTGTTAAAACATAATTTTTAACAATTTTAAATACTCCGCACATTGCAAGATTTCATATATATTTCTTACTTATATTTAGTTATAGGGTAGGGTGTGTTTAGCTGGAGCTGGAGCTGGAGCTTATGGTTGGAGCTGGTAGCTAGAGATTATGGTTGGAACTGGTAGTTAGAGCTTATTTTTAAAGCTGAAAGTTGGAACTTATTTTTTAATTATTGTTTAGTGAAAAGTAGCTCGAGCTTATTGTTGTAAATTGACCAAAATGAATAACAAAATGGATCAATTTGACTTCGAGAAAGCGTTTGATAGCCTAAATTGGGACTTCATTGATAAAATTATGGAGTGTATGGGGTTTGGTCAAAGATGGAGAAAATGGATCAAATCACGCTTATCGTCTGTCTCAATCTCGATCCTCGCTAATGGCTCTCCAACCTCTGGATTCAACATGGGTAGAGGCGTTCGACAAGGAGATCCTATTTCACCTTTCCTTTTCATCCATGCCGGAGAAGGATTAAACATTATGATGAAAGAAGCTGTTTCAAATGGTATGTTTAAGGGCATTACAGTTGGTACATGTAACACTATTATCTCGCACCTTCAATATGCGGACGACTTGATATTTTTTGGTGAGTGGGGGAAGAGAAACTTGGAAATGCTCATGATCTCCCTCAAAACTTTCGAAGCAGTATCGGGATTAAAGATAAATCTCAACAAAAGTTGTTTACATGGAGTTGGTGTTCCTCATGATGCGATTGATAGATTAGCCAGGAGGTTCAATTGTAAAGTGGGAGATATACCATTTAATTATTTGGGTTTACCGATCGGCAGAGCAATGAGAAAAGAATCGGATTGGCAACCCATAATTAAAACGTTTATCGGATTGGAAAGCAAAAACTTTGTCATTCGGTGGTCGTTTAACGTTGATCAAATCTATTCTTGGAAGCCTTTCACTTTATTACTTCTCACTCTTTCGGCACCAGCGAGTGTACTAAAACGTCTTGAAGGTTTGCGCCGTAATTTCTTTTGGGGAGGTATCGGGAGGGTTAACAAAATGGGCTGGGTCAAATGGGAGGATATCCTTTCCTCGTATCTTTCCGGTGGGCTTAACATCGGTTCTCTCAAAGCTAAAAACTTGGCACTTTTAGGAAAATGGTTGTGGAAGTTCAAATCGGATCCTGACTCCTTGTGGGTTAGGGAGATCAAAGGCATTTACGGGCGGGATGGTAGGGTTGAGGATACAAAGCTAGATAATATGGGCCACACTTGGCGTAACATCATTAAAACCGGTTTTGACATTGAAACTAAGGGAGGGGGTTTCACTTCCAAGCTTCATTTAAAAAATGGTGATGGTTATCGTTCATTATTTTGGCACGATAAATGGTTTGGTGAAACAACTCTAAAGGAACGTTTTAATCGACTGTTTCATCTAGCTCCTAATAATCTTGTAACTGTGGCTGAGATGGGGGTATGGGAAGATAATTCATGGCAGTGGAAGTTAAAATGGGTTTGACCTCCTGTTGGGCGGGTTACAGGGGATATAGAATTGCTTGGTTGTCTTCTTGATCAGGTAGTGCTTGAACCGGATGCTCGTGACAAATGGGTGTGGACGGGTAATTAGGAAAAGATTTATAAAGTCAACGAAACCAGACATATAATCGACAATATAACTCTAGACAGCAGCCAGAATTATCAACCGACAAAGTTTAACAAATCAGTCCCTATGAAAGTTAATGTGTTCGCATGGAGGGTAAAAAGGAGGATATTGCTGTTTTAGTGAAACTAGACAAAAAGGGCATTGATATTGACTCGGTGCTATGTCCTAACTGCACAAATGTTGGTGAATCAGTGGATCATTGCCTCGTTTCATGCTCAAACGCGGCCTTAATATGGAACAAGGTGCTTAGATGGTGGAACATAAATTGTAACTCCTCGTCGATTGATGATTTGTTTGCTCTCTCACCCTTGGGGTCCAATACACAATGCAAAATCATATGGGAAGGCATAACATGGATCACTGTTTACTACATATGGAAGAATAGAAACGCGAAAGTTTTCGGCAAAAAGATTTTGAGTATTGACGCAACGCTTCAAGAAATTCAGATTCGTGGGTTCGAATGGATGAAAGTTAGGTACAATAAGGTTTTCTTTGAGTGGGCTCATTGGGTAAACGACCCAATGTCGATGTTAAACCCTGAACCACCTTGAAGATCACCTACATGTATTTCTAGTGCTTCTTTTGTATGTTCTTATTGGTACGGTTCATGTGCGCCATTGTATCCCTCTGTTAATATGGGGCCTTAGCTCTTGTGGATTCAGTGTATACTTGTACATATATAACTTGCGTTTAATAAAATTTTGCCTTTTATAAAAAAAAATGAATAACAAAATGTATGGTAGATAATTATATAAGGGTCAAATATGTAATTTCTAACTTCATAAGCTACGATGTATGGTAGCTTATTTTTATAAGCTAGTTCAACTAACTTATTTTTCAGAGCTTATTTTTTTCATAAGCTCTGGAAATTATGTCATTCAAACGATGTTACTAGCTTAAGCTTATAAAAAAAATAAGCTTAAAGTTTCATAAGCTCCAAAAAACTGCGCTGTCAAACACACCCATAACAGATTAAATTTAATTTAATCATGATAATAATTTTATATTTCTATACATATATTTACGGTGTATACATAATAAAAATAATAGTGTTATTTGTCGTATGTGTACACATAGATGCAGACATTAAAATACCACGTGCACGTTAGAAACAAATCTATTTTTTTCTTATTTTATAATTTTGTGTATGATAATGATGTCATAAAGAAGCTTTTTTCGAGTATAAAAAATCAAAACAACTTGGATGATGTTGTTAACAATAATTATTTATATTTAATAGCTATATATATTGTACAATAACAAAAGTCATTTTTTTAATTTCGTAGTTGATACCTGAAGATAACTGCAGTTAGTATTTAACCCTTAACCCCTCACATGTGCTACACATGTGAAGGTAATATGGTCCGTTCAATTAATTTACCTCATTATTAAAACACCTCATAGGTACCAACGAAGAAAAAAATAAACTTTAAGTGCTATGATGAAAAAACTGAACAAACCACATGTACTAACTTAATTTTTTCTTTATAACATGTAGGGCAATGACAAATGTACTTTTGAGCATATAAATGATGAAACGAAAGGTCCTTTTTGCCTTCAATTCCATAAACTTTAGCTTGCACTCATTATGCACAGCCATCCCTGATGCCGCATTGGCCTACAAATTTCATTGCATCACAGTAAGTCACTCTTACTAATCAGCTAACTCATAAATTGGGGGGCAGTGCTAGTAAGCTATACACAATATATGAGTCAACTGCATAGAGCAAAAGAAACTCATAGAAGCTAGATACGTCCATCCAGCATGTGAGCATTTTTTAATTAACGTATAGACCTCCACAAATACTTCAATACAACAAAATGATCCCAAGCTAATACATATGAAAAAAAAAAAAAAAATACATATGAAACAACATCAGATAAAATACTCATATCAAGCAACATAAATCGCATTCAGATACTCAGCTAAAAAAAAAAAATCCCCAAATATGTAAATCGCACACATAATCTAAAATTGCACACAAACCACTGATCTAGCTCAACAAAAAACATCAATCGATTGTTGAAAAGTACATTTGTCTACCTGTTATAAAGAAAAAATTATGTCAATAGTACATGTGGTTTGTTCAGTTTTTCACCATAGCACCTAAAGTTTATTTTTTTCTTCGTTGGTACCTGTGAGGTGTTTTAATAATGAGGTAAATTAACTGAACGGACCATATTACCCTCACATGTGTGGCACATGTGAGGGGTTAAGGGTTAAATACTAAATGCAGTTATCTTCAGGTATCAACCACGAAAGTAAATGATACCATAGGTATCAACTACGCAAAAAACAAATAGTTTAGGTGTTTTGATGAAAAAGGTTACAAATCACAGGTACCAACGACGTAATTTTTTCTTCTTAATGACAACCTTAGAGTTGTCATTAGAAAAATTCTGAAAAAAATAAGTACACGATTTTTAATTTAAAAAGTAGAGAACTATGGAACAATCAGCTATACAGCATTAAATTGATTTCATGAGGTTGAAGATACTACGGAGATCTCTAGGTCCTCTCCTTTTACCCAAATAAAAAAAAAAATACCCTATAAAATCTAAACCACCATCAATTATTTCAATCCCTCATCTTCACGCCCTGGACCCAAATTCAAATATGAAGCGTGATTATAATAATAATAGCTACAGTGTTATGTTCTTTATTTGAATCTGCATATGAGTTTAGATAAATAAACATTTGACAGAATTACTATTGTAGACGATAAATCTATGGATCTTAGGTCGCTTGAACTCTAAACTAAAGGCGGAACACAATAGAATAGAGGTAAATCGAGATACGGGTCGTTTCGGGATCGAATTGGTCGAACCTAGTGCAAAACCTAGATTAGATCGACACCTAGACGATGTATTTCGATGGTATTCGGTGTTAGGGTTTTCTGGAGACGAAAACCAACGATTTGGAACAAATGGGACGAGTAACCTCATCAAAGAAGTCTAAACCCGTATATACACTGCAAGTCAGACACACTCGGTCGAGTGTGTCTGTCAGTCGGTCGACTGACTTACACAGTCGGTCGAGTGTGTACACACACTCGGTCGACTGTGTGCAGTTTAACATATTGATTATTTAATAAACTAAGAACGCACAATCACCATAGTAATCAATAGTCACTAGTAATTATTACATAACCGAATGTACTAAACGTAAGAATAAACTACGGCTGGGGATTCATGCACCAACAAACTCTCCCTAAGACCTAGCCGTAGAACAGAAATAAAAATTCGATTATCAATCAGTAAACGGATCTGTCACCCAGTTCTTCAAATAGCAAATTTTCACAACCCTGCAGTACTGTTCAGCCTGCACACGATTTTCTGGGCGATACAGCATCCGATTGTAGTAAAGGGTAAACATATCTTCCTCACAGCAGTTTCGCAACCAAACTGGATCTAGAACCCTTATACTATCATTTTCATCTCCACCATCCTTGTCTAACACAATAACTGCTTCCTCTGAGCCTTCATCATAATACCACCAAGGAAAACGAGGACTGAAGTGCTGCGACATCTTTCTCAAAGGAACCTTCCGCATATACTTCACAGGTCGATATTTTACTATCTTCCTTCTAACCCCTGTTTTCTTGTTCGTTCGATAAGAAATCTTCGAAAACTGAGGACGAAAACCTATGAAATTAGGTGACTGATACGATTTCCTTATCTTACGAACCAAAACATCAGGAATTCCACTATAATCCTGATATAACATCTTAAGCCTGGCCACCTGTATAAACTCAAAATAAGGTAACGTTTTGAATTCAAATGGAGATTTGATATAATCCACTCCATATTCTTTCTTGATCGCATACATATCGAATTCTTTAATATAGGCCCAGGCTATGATCTTTCCCTTAGCACGTAAACTCTCACAGTGCTCGATAAACTTCAAAAACTGCGGCTCTACTTCAGGTTTCATCACATACTTCCTAATCCGCATCTGAATCTTCCATTCTTCTTCCAACACTTCAATCTTTTCTTTGTTGATCTTCACCGGCAAGAAACCTTCTGGTAACACACTTTCTTGTTCCTTCTGTTCCTTTTCTTTACATTTTCTGTTCAAAAGCTCATCATTCATCTCAAAATAATCAGCAAAAGTTGGAAGATCATCACCAGCGCCTTCATAACGAGGATAAGGCTCAGTTGGCTCATCCTCAATAACAATCTCATCAAAACTGTTATCACTTTCATCAAAAACATCAGTATCACTCATTTCATCTTCAAAATTCTGAGCTCCTGATGTCGAAGCCTCAGTTGCAGCTTTTGATGTAGCGTCAGCAGATTCCTTAGCTTCTCACTCTAGACGCTCCATCAATTCCTGCTCAGTTTCGGTCAGATCCGGAGGGATCTCCATTTCTTCTAAATCAGTGTAAACAGTTGTATGATTAAGACGATCCTGCATAGCTAAAAATTCAGAAACTGTTAAAACTTGAAGAGGAGTTACATACAGCGGGTTATCCTCCGTGTACCCTTTAGCAACTTCAACAGCTCTGTCCTCTTCTTCCTCACCAAAAGTACCAAATGGATCTGGTTCATCATCCTCTTCTTCAACCACAATCCTCTTCTCCCATTCGTTCAATCTATCCGTCAGATCTCGGTTTTGTGTCTGAAGAGATAAAATTTCTCCAGCCTGACTTTCCATATTTTTCTCCAGCTCACCAATCTTCAACCTCAATGCAGACATTTCAGATGTTGTCTTTTTCTTATCTTCATCAACTGCCTTTTGAAACTTAGCAAAATCCGCAGACAACTGAATCAATTTTCGGTTAACAATTCCTGTCATATCACCTGCAGTAGTCTCGGAACGTTGAGAAGTTTGAACTTGCTGAGAAGATGTAGTTTGTTGTAGTTGAGTGGGTGCATCTTGAGTAGATCCACCAGTAGCTGGACCAGTCTGAGCAACCTTCGGCTGGGACTTTGTTGTGGAAGACGAACTTCCATCTTTAACCAAAATCTTCAAACGTTTCTGTCTCCCTCTTGTTGACACCTTGGGAGCTTCAGCTAACTTTCGTTTCACTAAATCCATTTGACTATCATCAAGCGCTGTTACATCATCTTCATCAACCAATCGAGGACCAGTTGATTTTGGTGGAGGCTGATTCACCTCTTCTTCACCTGCAATTGTAATATCAGTCTCATCCCCTGAATTACTGTTTTCATGTCGGCAACTCAAGCCTTCTGGACACACGTAGTTCTCATTAATCAGATGACCAATCAGCCCTTTCTCCGGTACTTCCACTCGGCTCTGCAAAAACCTGTTGAAAGATTGATCATTTAAATGATTCTGCTTTAGTTCATCCTCAGGTATCTTTACCAACCCTTGAACCTGCTTCTCTAACATAATCTGAAGAAACCTCGGGAACACCAGATGAACTTTCCTCTTCACGTTTAGAACCATTGCATCAAATATCACATGTGAAAAGTTAAACTCAGCGTTCAAAACCAACGCAACAAACATAGAGCTGTATGTAAAGTATCGATATTGCCTTGGAAGTTTCGTACGTTTAACAGCTTTGGTTATGTCACCAGTATAACCACATCTCTTTAAACACCTTCTAACTTTCAGAATCGGCAAATCAGTTGGCATATTATCATTGTCCGGAAACCCTAAATCTTCCCTGATAGTCTGTGCAGAAATACGAACAATCTTGTTGTTGACAGAACTCAATATCACCTTCTTGTTATCTTCAGTAACAACTTGGGCAACCTCCCAGAATTTTCTCTGATGAGAATAATACGGAGTGCATTCAGCAGTAATAGCTTTAAAGATCCTGGAACATTTCAAGAAAGCAATGATCGGACCAAAACCTCCTCTTTGGGCCTCTGAACCCTTTTCATCAACACACGCAAGTACGTTTGTATCTTCTCGACCAATCAGACCCGGTAACTCAGAAGATAATGGGATTCGTGGTTCACGTTCTTCATCAGACATCTGCTATTGTTCTTGAGACATAGTGAATAGCTGAAAAACACTCAAAACAACATAACGAATAAGCATTTACCTCCATGTATCATGGGGTATCTAATGAATTATATGAATCAATGAATTAACAAACATAACAAACACATTAAATAAATCACACAGTTACGTCATCCACAAGTTATTGTTTATTACACACCATAGTATAAGGGCTAACAAGCTAGCCTGATCAATTTACAAAACAACCATAAATAAACATAAGCACATGAAATCATAAGCATGAGAACTATCCTTCAATAACTTCCTCTGGAACCTGATTCCATTCATAATTCGTGTCCTCATCCAGATCAATCTCATCAAATAAATGATTTAAAAGAACTGCATAAGGAAATGGTTTTTCCTCATCATCCAAAGCATCTTTCATGACATTAATGACTATCTGCCCAAGATTCACCTTGATACGTTCCATAAGACAGTACAATAGAACAGCCTCAGTACCAGATAGTATATCATCATGAGGATCTCTAAACACCACATTTCTTTTGATAATTCTCATGTTAAGCATCAAGTCATCCCTAACATCGCTCTCTCTGACCTCAATACTGCTAGAACCAATTACATATCCTGGCTTAGTGATGTGAGAAGCTACCCCACCGGCATCAAACTTGCTAGAAATCTTCCTAAGATCTTTACTAGAACAGTAAATCTTGGCTCCCCAGTAATTCAATAGAAGGTTATCTGCAAAGTCATCTATGGTCCACTTATAGTCAACACCAAAGAAATTAGCCTGAACATGCTTCTTCTCCATGGTCACACTAGAATAGAACTCTTGGATTAGCTTAGGACAGTAATGATTCCCAATCTGAAGAAACGTCAAGCAATCTAAACCTTTCCACCGATCCTTCGTGAACTGGGATGCAACAACTTTGGTCTCTACAAGGATAGGCCTAAGTTCGGCCAATGCTTTCCTACGTTCCAGGTCATACTTCCATGTTCCACTTAACCTACTACTTGGACCTGACATTCTAAAAGCAAAACTATGCAACACATTCAGTTTAAACATGATATCAAAACAAAACAATCAAAAATAGCAAAATCTTAAAAATTAGGGTTTCTATACACTCGGTCGAGTGTGAATACACACACGGTCGTGTGTGTTTTGGAACGGTCGAATGTGTGAACTCACTCGGTCGAGTGTGTTGCACACTCGGTCGATCGTGTTCATCAGATCTGAGACCTCCAATTTTTCAAATCAATCAAATCCGTTGATTTTGCTTTAAGATCTGGTCACAATAACATCTAAACAGGCCGACTAACAAGTTCATAGCATCAATCATAACAGATTAAGTCTTAACATCATTCGGTTTGAGTTTAGCACTTCGAATATAAAATCAAAGATTACGAACAAATTAAAACGAG
Organism: Rutidosis leptorrhynchoides; assembly: GCF_046630445.1. NCBI lineage: Eukaryota > Viridiplantae > Streptophyta > Magnoliopsida > Asterales > Asteraceae > Rutidosis > Rutidosis leptorrhynchoides. The sequence goes on from NC_092338.1 coordinate 400,018,948, forward strand.
TTAGAATACCTAGTTAGTAGCGTTGTGATCACAAGAAAAAGATGTAGGTAAAAAGCACGATCAAAAACTCCTTCCTTAGCTTCGAAAAATCTAGGTAAAATCCGCTCAAAAATACCAAAGTGTTCTGAGCCGTTCGAGACCTCAGCCTATTTATACTCACAGACACACTCGGTCGAGTGTGTCTCTCACTCGGCCTTTCGAGTATATATACTCGGTCGAGTGTGTTATGAACACAACACATTATTTAAAACTTGATCGGTCGAATGATTGACACACACGGTCGTGTGTGTACACTTACTCGGTCGAGTGTGTAGACTCAATCGGTCGATCATCTGTCTTTAGGGTTTACAACTTAGGAAATATCAATTTCAATTTAAAAAAAAACCCTTACCTATTCCACTCCCCCTGGGACTGATCTCCACAGTATATATTTAACACGCTTTGTACCTTTATGTTCCAAACAACTTGGTTTTAAAATTAACTAAAAATAAAGAATTCCTTTCACAATAAACCTTTCTGAGAACTGAGTTTCTTGACATAATACACTACACAAAGATGCACATGCAGCTAATCTAATTCAAGTAATCAAATATGGACTTTTCAGATAGGAAAGCATATGCAAATTCATAAAGCAAACTACTGTACAAGATCCAGCATATCATGATTAGCAGATAAATGAGGTTATCAGCGTAAGAATAAATAATACAACTTATCATGAAGCCCAGTACGAAAAGCATAACACATGTTTTTGTGAGTTAACATATCACACTGATTTAATCTTATGATTTGGGGATCAGAACTGAACTAAATTTGACATGTAATTTCACGCTTCATTCATAAAGTACTTGATAAAGCATATACAAAACAACTTTCAAACATATCAATAAACATTTACCAACTTTCACCCTAGACTTCGATGATCACGTTGATTAATTACTTTAACATTTTACAATGTTAGATTTTAATCACGAAGTCAGTCCTCACTTGAGATCGCACGATGTTTCAGGTAGAACAATTGAGCACAACATGTTGACGCTGTCCTCTTATCACATCAATGTACTTTCAATCTGATTGAACAGAACCATCTCACGATGTTTCTAGCAACCCTGTCAGCCATGAGCTTCTACCTTAAACTTACACTTTTCGTTTCAGATAACTTTGTGAATCTCAAATTTATTGCATACTTTGTTAAGGCGCATACCGGCCGCTATAAACCCCATACTTAAACTGAAATCGTATGATGTATGATATTTGATGGATGGAAGTGATAAATATATTTGAGTGATGGAACGCTAAGATACCTTCCAGAAGATATTCCCTCTATCCAGGTCAACATGCACAATCCCATATCACAGATAAACGATTTAAAGTTCACTAATTGAGATGTGAACTGAATGATTTAAGTTCTCTATATCTGATGATCTGATAAATTCTCCCCATCGGATGTAGATAACTAAATCGTTCAAAAAGTCTCCGATTGGAATATATGTTGTCTCAGACTTAGATAACCTAGGAATCTCTGAAGCTATTTTCAATTCCTGATCCATGATTCTCGTGCAGCTTGGTGGTGCATCAAATTATTTACAACATAAATGAACAAACACAAACAAACCATAATTTTTTTTTTTTTTTTGGATTTTCTGATGTTGCCTTTTCTCCATAAATAAAACAAACAAAATAAATAAGTAAATACAACTATACATGATGATGATGCACTACTGTCTTTAACGTTAGTAGTAACTTCACGAAAAACCAATCTTCTGATATTGAAATCTAGAACCCGATGACATTGCAATATACACATCATTCTATGTCTGTGATACAAGACTGCACTTCTCAACCCTTCAAGATAAAACACCTCCCTTTGGGTATCCGATATGTACGTTGTTGGATTTCGGTCCAAGTAATAAAGGTAAATAGAAACAAGTATGCATCCTAGACAAAGTATGCTCACCTTGGGGACTCACAAAATTATCCTTTTGCTACCGAGTATAAATCGTAGTAGGGGAGACCTCAACCGTCTGTTGAGTTTCTGAACAACCATTTCTCAGTACATATTCAGTGATAAGTAGGTGACTACCCTCAACCGCTGTAAACCTTTCCATGATTTCCTTATCATGATATTTACACTTTGTTCGTGTGATCACCTCTATCTAGAGTTAGGTCAATAAATTCTACTAACACATTATCAATCATCCTGTATTACTTGTTTTATACAACTTACATGTCGGTTCAGTATTGCAATCACTTCCCCACAAATATAATAAGCAACTCATTTTCAGGCTTTTCAATTTTTATAGATTTTTTATTTTTCAATTTTTATTTGTTTTTCTGGTTTTTCTGATTTTTATGGCTTTTCTATTTTCTCTGTACAAAAGTATAGATTTATCTAAAAACATAAGCAAACATGCAGAAATATCAGGAAAAACGAATCTATCATGCAAATGAAAAGTAAACATGCAAATAATCTACAAACTATCAATGCAAAACTATACATACTCTACAAGCAGTTTCTTAACAAATCACAACTCAGTCTCAGGTGTAGGTTCCTCTGTGTCAGGAACCTCATTTTCAGGAACCACATCTGAAAGCAATTTAATACCTATTTCGCTTAATAAGTAATTAAAACGTGGTTTATCAAAAGCTTTTGTGAAAAGATCAGCCCTTTGGAACATAGTGTCTATCTGCACAACATCTATCAACTTTTTCTCATAGCAGTCTCTAATGAAATGGTATTTAATCCCTATGTGTTTCGTTTTAGAATGATTTACAGGATTTTTAGTGACAGCTATGGCAGCAGTATTATCAACATAAATAGGAGTGTTAGAAATTTGCAAACCGTAGTCACGTAGTTGCTGTTGAATCCAAATGACATGTGATGTACAGCTGGCCGCGGCAATGTACTCTGCTTCGCAAGTGGACTGAGCCACTGCAGTCTGCTTCTTACACTGCCATGTTGTAGTGACCCGAACTTTTCCATGTTTATATATATTAATTGAGATTGATATTTACATGATTAAATGTTTCCAACATGTTAAGCAATCAAACTTGTTAAGACTTGATTAATTGAAATATGTTTCATATAGACAATTGACCACCCAAGTTGACCGGTGATTCACGAACGTTAAAACTTGTAAAAACTATATGATGACATATATATGGATATATATATAGTTAACATGATACTATGATAAGTAAACATATCATTAAGTATATTAACAATGAACTACATATGTAAAAACAAGACTACTAACTTAATGATTTTTAAACGAGACATATATGTAATGATTATCGTTGTAAAGACATTTAATGTATATATATATATCATATTAAGAGATATTCATACATGATAATATCATGATAATATAATAATTTAAAATCTCATTTGATATTATAAACATTGGGTTAACAACATTTAACAAGATCGTTAACCTAAAGGTTTCAAAACAACACTTACATGTAACGACTAACGATGACTTAACGACTTAGTTAAAATGTATATACATGTAGTGTTTTAATATGTATTTATACACTTTTGAAAGACTTCAATACACTTATCAAAATACTTCTACTTAACAAAAATGCTTACAATTACATCCTCGTTCAGTTTCATCAACAATTCTACTCGTATGCACCCGTATTCGTACTCGTACAATACACAGCTTTTAGATGTATGTACTATTGGTATATACACTCCAATGATCAGCTCTTAGTAGCCCATGTGAGTCACCTAACACATGTGGGAACCATCATTTGGCAACTAGCATGAAATCTCTCATAAAATTACAAAAATATGAGTAATCATTCATGACTTATTTACATGAAAACAAAATTACATATCCTTTATATCTAATCCATACACCAACGACCAAAAACACCTACAAACACTTTCATTCTTCAATTTTCTTCATCTAATTGATCTCTCTCAAGTTCTATCTTCAAGTTCTAAGTGTTCTTCATATATTCTACAAGTTCTAGTTACATAAAATCAAGAATACTTTCAAGTTTGCTAGCTCACTTCCAATCTTGTAAGGTGATCATCCAACCTCAAGAAATCTTTGTTTCTTACAGTAGGTTATCATTCTAATACAAGGTAATAATCATATTCAAACTTTGGTTCAATTTCTATAACTATAACAATCTTATTTCAAGTGATGATCTTACTTGAACTTGTTTTCGTGTCATGATTCTGCTTCAAGAACTTCGAGCCATCCAAGGATCCGTTGAAGCTAGATCCATTTTTCTCTTTTACAGTAGGTTTATCCAAGGAACTTAAGGTAGTAATGATGTTCATAACATCATTCGATTCATACATATAAAGCTATCTTATTCGAAGGTTTAAACTTGTAATCACTAGAACATAGTTTAGTTAATTCTAAACTTGTTCGCAAACAAAAGTTAATCCTTCTAACTTGACTTTTAAAATCAACTAAACACATGTTCTATATCTATATGATATGCTAACTTAATGATTTAAAACCTGGAAACACGAAAAACACCGTAAAACCGGATTTACGCCGTCGTAGTAACACCGCAGGCTGTTTTGGGTTAGTTAATTAAAAACTATGATAAACTTTGATTTAAAAGTTATTATTCTGAGAAAATGATTTTTATTATGAACATGAAACTATATCCAAAAATTATGGTTAAACTCAAAGTGGAAGTATGTTTTCTAAAATGGTCATCTAGACGTCGTTCTTTCGACTAAAATGACTACCTTTACAAAAACGACTTGTAACTTATTTTTCCAACAATAAACCTATACTTTTTCTGTTTTGATTCATAAAATAGAGTTCAATATGAAACCATAGCAATTTGATTCACTCAAAACGGATTTAAAATGAAGAAGTTATGGGTAAAACAAGATTGGATAATTTTTCTCATTTTAGCTACGTGAAAATTGGTAACAAATCTATTCCAACCATAACTTAATCAACTTATATTATATATTATGTAATCTTGAGATACCATAGACACGTATACAATGTTTCGACCTATCATGTCGACACATCTATATATATTTCGGAACAACCATAGACACTCTATATGTGAATGTTGGAGTTAGCTATACAGGGTTGAGGTTGATTCCAAAATATATATAGTTTGAGTTGTGATCAATACTGAGATACGTATACACTGGGTCGTGGATTGATTCAAGATAATATTTATCGATTTATTTCCGTACATCTAACTGTGGACAACTAGTTGTAGGTTACTAACGAGGACAGCTGACTTAATAAACTTAAAACATCAAAATATATTAAAAGTGTTGTAAATATATTTTGAACATACTTTGATATATATGTATATATTGTTATAGGTTCGTGAATCAACCAGTGGCCAAGTCTTACTTCCCGACGAAGTAAAAATCTGTGAAAGTGAGTTATAGTTCCACTTTTAAAATCTAATATTTTTGGGATGAGAATACATGCAGGTTTTATAAATGATTTACAAAATAGACACAAGTACGTGAAACTACATTCTATGGTTGAATTATCGAAATCGAATATGCCCTTTTTTATTAAGTCTGGTAATCTAAGAATTAGGGAACAGACACCCTAATTGACGTGAATCCTAAAGATAGATCTATTGGGCCTAACAAACCCCATCCAAAGTACCGGATGCTTTAGTACTTCAAAATTTATATCATATCCGAAGGGTGTCCCAGAATGATGGGGATATTCTTATATATGCATCTTGTTAATGTCGGTTACCAGGTGTTCACCATATGAATGATTTTTATCTCTATGTATGGGATGTGTATTGAAATATGAAATCTTGTGGTCTATTATTATGATTTGATATATATAGGTTAAACCTATAACTCACCAACATTTTTGTTGACGTTTTAAGCATGTTTATTCTCAGGTGATTATTAAGAGCTTCCGCTGTCGCATACTTAAATAAGGACGAGATTTGGAGTCCATGCTTGTATGATATTGTGTAAAAACTGCATTCAAGAAACTTATTTTGTTGTAACATATTTGTATTGTAAACCATTATGTAATGGTCGTGTGTAAACAGGATATTTTAGATTATTATTATTTGATAATCTACGTAAAGCTTTTTAAAACCTTTATCTATGAAATAAAGGTTATGGTTTGTTTTAAAAATGAATGCAGTCTTTGAAAAACGTCTCATATAGAGGTCAAAACCTCGCAACGAAATCAATTAATATGGAACGTTTTTAATCAATAAGAACGGGACATTTCAGTTGGTATCCGAGCGTTGGTCTTAGAGAACTAGAATTTTGCATTAGTGTGTCTTATCGAGTTTGTTAGGATGCATTAGTGAGTCTGGACTTCGACCGTGTTTACTTGAAAAATGATTGCTTAACAAATTTTGTTGGAAACTATATATTTTTAACATGTGAATATTATGTGATATATTAATCTCTTAACGCGTTTGATATTATGTGATAGATGTCTACCTCTAGAACAAGTCCCATTGACTCACCTAATAATAATGAAGAGTCAAATGTAAATTGGAATGATTCGTGGACTGATTCACAAGTTCCCGAAGAGGAACCGGAAGAAGAGTCGGAACCGGAAGAAGAATCGGAACCGGAAGAAGAATCAGAACCGGATGAAGAAATAGAACCGGTGGGGGAAATAATAAAATGGTTAAGTAAAAGAAAATCCTCAACCAACCGACCAAGGTTAATTATGGTCAATGGTGTTTCTGCCAAGGAAGCAAAATATTGGGAGGATTACCAATTCTCCGATGAATCGGATTCCGACGAGAATTCTGATGATGTTATAGAAATTACCCCAACTGAATTTAAAAAGGAAAAAGAAAATAATAAGGGAAAGGGCATAAAAATAGAGAAATCTAATTCCAACCCCGATGAACTTTATATGCATCGTCAACCCCCGAAGTCCTTAAGTTGTAACAATGTCCCGGGAACCTCTAAACCACCAGGTTTTTCTAAACCAATGTGGAAAACGACGGCTCGTATTAGGGGAACATCATATATCCCTAGAAACTTGGCAAAACGAACCAAAACCGAAGAAGAAGAAACAAGCGAGTCGGAATAAGATAGTTGTATTCGTGTGGTGTAATATATGTAATATAGTGTGCTTATTCTTTATGATATATGTAAAAATTGCTTGTATTAATAAGTATTTTTTTTATGAATCTAACTCTTGTCTATTTTACAGTATAAAAACACAAAATGGATAGACAACCCAATATTTTAAGAGACCTACCCGGAGACATGATTGATGAAATCTTGTCTAGAGTCGGTCAGAATTCTTCGGCACAACTATTTAAGGCGAGATCAGTTTGTAAGACATTCGAAGAACGTTCCAAGAATGCCTTGGTTTATAAAAGGCTTTCGTTCGAAAGATGGGGGATATCACATTGGGAAATCCATAAGTTACGATGTGTTTACTTTGACGCATATATTGCGGGGAACCCAAATGCTATTTTACGCAATGGGTTAAGAAATTATTTTGACTCAATATATCCGAATATTGGACTTCGTGATTTAGAAAAAGCGGCTAACATGCAACATAAAGAAGCATGTTATGCTTACGGATTAGTAATGTTCGCTTCTCACCAAAGTGAGAACAAGAACATCGGGCTACAACTATTAAACAAAACGTTTTCACAAGTGACGGAGTCGGTAATTGGGGTAAGAAATGAGGTTTTTAGATTGTTACGGGACTGTTGGACATTACGTAACCCACGTCCCTTTAACGACGTTACAACACGCTGTCTTATCAACGGCCATAACGGTTATGTTCCACAAGACCAAGGATGGGAAGTAATCCTAGTAAAACCAGAATGCATGACTTGTTTCTGGACGTATGAATTACGTGTCTTTATTGCCTTTGCTGAACGACTTGTGTACTAGCTAGAATTATCTTCACAACCATCTTGTATCAAATTTATTGTGTGCTATATTTCATGCTATATGTAAAATAAGCGGTATTGTAAGTTTGTAAAATATTGTGTAAAAGTTTGAACGCGAAATATTATTATAATCAGTTTTTCATATAGAATTGTAGTAGTTGAATTGTATATTAGCTACTAAGTATGAACTTAACGGGTAGGTACTACCCGAATTTAAACTTATAAAACGCTAATATGAAGAAAAAGCTTTTTTAAATGAGTTCATATTATGCTACGAAATACTATTAACTACTCTTAATATTCTGTATGATTAACTTGTTCCATTTGACTATTTTGAAGGAAATGGCACCGACTACTCGACACACCATGAATATGAATGAAGAGGAATTCCGTACTTTTCTAGCTTCAAACATAGCCGCAGTACAGGCTACGCTATATACCAACAATAACCTTGGATCTAGCAGTACAGGAAATCGTGTAGGATGCACCTACAAAGAATTCACTGCCTGCAAACCTTTGGAATTTGATGGAACCGAAGGACCGATCGGATTGAAACGGTGGACCGAGAAGGTCGAATCGGTGTTTGCCATAAGTAAGTGTACTGAAGAGGACAAAGTGAAGTACGCTACGTATACCTTCACAGGTTCTGCGTTAACATGGTGGAATACCTATCTAGAGCAAGTGGGACAAGATGATGCGTACGCACTACCGTGGTCAGCATTCAAGCACTTGATGAACGAGAAGTACCGTCCCAGAACCGAGGTCAATAAGCTCAAGACAGAACTTAGAGGGTTACGAACCCAAGGATTTGATATTACCACGTACGAAAGATGATTCACAGAATTGTGCCTATTGTGTCCGGGAGCATTCGAAGATGAGGAAGAGAAGATCGACGCGTTTGTGAAAGGATTACCGGAAAGAATCCAAGAAGATATAAGTTCACACGAGCCCGCCTCCATACAACAGGCATGTAGAATGGCTCACAAACTAGTGAACCAGATTGAAGAAAGAATTAAAGAACAGACTGCTGAAGAGGCCAATGTGAAGCAAGTCAAAAGAAAGTGGGAGGAAAACGGCGATAAGAATCACCAATACAACAACAACAGCAATTACAACAATAATCGCAACAATTATCCCAACAATCGCAACATCAATCGCAACTTCAACAAACGGCCCAACAACAACAACAACAACAACAACAACAGCAACTACAACAATCATCCCAACAACAATAATAACCGTAACAATAACAACAATCAGAAGCAGCTATGCCAAAGGTGTGAAAAGTATCACTCGGGGTTCTGCACCAAATTTTGCAACAAGTGTAAAAGAAATGGTCATAGCGCGGCGAAGTGTGAGGTCTACGGACCAGGGATTAATAGAACGAAAGGAACAAATGGTGTCGGAACGAGTAATGGCGGAGCAAGTAGTGTCGGAGCAAGTTATGCCAATGTAGTTTGTTATAAATGTGGAAAACCGGGCCACATTATTAGAAATTGCCCGAACCAGGAGAACACGAATGGACAAGGCCGCGGAAGAGTTTTCAATATTAATGCGGCAGAGGCACAGGAAGACCCGGAGCTTGTTACGGGTACGTTTCTTTTTGACAATAAATCTGCTTACGTTTTATTTGATTCGGGTGCGGATAGAAGCTATATGAGTAGAGATTTTTGTGCTAAATTAAGTTGTCCATTGACGCCTTTGGATAGTAAATTTTTACTCGAATTAGCAAATGGTAAATTAATTTCAGCAGATAATATATGTCGAAATCGAGAAATTAAACTGGTTAGCGAAACATTTAAGATTGATTTGATACCAGTAGAGTTAGGGAGTTTTGATGTGATAATCGGTATGGACTGGTTGATAGAAGTGAAAGCAGAGATCGTTTGTTACAAAAATGCAATTCGCATTATACGAGAAAAAGGAAAACCCTTAATGGTGTACGGAGAAAAGGGCAACACGAAGCTACATCTTATTAGTAATTTGAAGGCACAAAAACTAATAAGAAAAGGTTGCTATGCTGTTCTAGCACACGTCGAGAAAGTACAAACTGAAGAAAAGAGCATCAATGATGTTCCCATTGCAAAAGAATTTCCCGATGTATTTCTGAAAGAATTACCGGGATTACCCCCACATCGATCCGTTGAATTTCAAATAGATCTTGTACCAGGAGCTGCACCAATAGCTCGTGCTCCTTACAGACTCGCACCCAGCGAGATGAAAGAACTGCAAAGCTAATTACAAGAACTTTTAGAGCGTGGTTTCATTCGACCAAGCACATTGTAACGACCCAGAAATTTCCGACCAAATTTAAACCTTATCTTCTATATGTCTCCGACACGATAAGCAAAATCTGTAATATTGAGTCTCGAAAACTTTGTAACTATGTTCATATGTTTAATTACCCTTTGACCATCCTCGACGATTCACGAACTTTTAACTGTAAATATAAATATATGTATAAATATAAATATTAATACTAATATCGATATTAAGAATATTAATACATATTGATATGAAATTTGATACAATTAGATTGTTAATAATATTATTGATCCTTGTTAATATCATCATTATTATGTATCATTAATATAATTATTTGTATTATTAATAGTGGTAAGATATTTGCATTTGTTAAGTATTAAATTTAGGAACTATAAGTTGATTTTTTTTTTTAATTTTTTTTTTATTTTATGTGGGATTTTGTTTTCTAAGTACTTTTATCCGCCACTGGTTAAAAATGGAGCGCCATTTATTACTCCGATTTAACTAATGTCCACGAGTAAATATCCAAACCAAATGGCTGCTAATTTTTTTTATTATTTGTGATCACGTTTTTTTATTTTGTTTTGTTTGTTATCATATTCTATCACCAATAATTTGATGCACATTTTCAATGTCAACATAAACACAGTGATATTCTCCCGTGATTAAATTATCACTACTGTTTTACTGTTTTGCAGATTCCCTCACAAAACTATCTCTATTATATGGATATATATAGATGTAATATATTTATACTTATGGATATGTATTTGTTATACTTCCAATAAAACCCATAACCATTTCCACCTTCACCAAAGCCATCGGCCACCACATCTTCAACCATATCAACAACCATCGCCACTTCCGGTCACAGCCACTATCCACCATTCCACGATCAAACTACCACATAATGCTACATAATTCTGTTCTAATTCGAACCCCAACAGAATTCTTGCTCACCTTCTTGCTCACTGTTTAAATACATATCAATCACCAATAAATCACCTTCTTCACCCTTTCCTAGTTGATCACTTAAACCCACCACTTGAAACCCTTATTACCACCTTCACCATTCTTTTTCTTCTTCCTCTCTTTCAATCTCTCTCCCCTTAATGATCGTAAATCACCACCACTCGCTAGATATCTTTGTTTCTGTTTAAAATCTGATTACTACGCCACCCCGAATGCAAAACACCACCACTTCTTATGTTCTTGTTTTCGCTATGAACCATTTGACACCGTTACTCTTATCTCTCACTTATCTCTCACTCTTCTCTCTCTCTAAAATTTCCTTTTCGTGAACCTTGAAAACCATTCGCAACCTCACGCCACTGTCACCTTTTGGTTCTGTTTAAACCATCGTGAACCATCTTCACCTTCCAATCACCACCTTTTCTCTCTTTCTCATCCTCTCTCCTTTTGTTCAAGCAAAACCGCCATCACCACGTAACCATCGAGCTGTTTATATTTTTTTTCTGTTCTAAAGACGATGGAGAATAGCACGAAGAAGATGATGCCAGCGCTATTGGTAAAGAGTTAATTAGAATATGAGAAACTCGATACCTTACTTAATTATTTATACAAATAATTTTATTAAAGTGTTGGTAGTGGAGAATGAAGTGTCACATATCCAAACGAATCCAATGAATTATATTCAATTAAACATAATTTGTCTTGTTCCTGCAAATTGAGTTGGTGGTACCCAACTGAGCCGTATGATATTTAATTTACATAAATGAAATCGAAATTTTGGGTTATGGAGATTAAGATAGGAGGTATTTCAAAGATAACAAAACAGATTGATGGTTTGGAGTGTTTGAGTTCAACAACACGTCGGGGGTTCGAAACTAGCAGAGTGCAAATTTTTTTTACAATAAAAGCTGTGCTGTTGTGTTTACGTGAGCTTGTTGGGCCAAACTCTATGTTATATTATAAATTGGTCCGTAAACTATGTTTGTCTGTGGGCCGAAAACTGTGTAAATAATTGGGCCTCGAGTTGTATTGTTGGGCCGAAAACGGGTTTATAAACTATTAAAACGTGATTAATCCCAAAAATAGTTATGGCGGAATGGTTAAGGTCTGTTTGGGATGAGTGAGAGGTCTCGGGTTCGAACCTTGGCATGGTTACTCTATTTATTTTTGGGCCGATTATTGAGGTAGTCTTCTATCCCATTATTATGATTATTATTATTATTACTATTATTATTATTATTAAGTAGTAGTTATCATGTATCATTATTATTATTTTGATTGTAATTAAGAATATTTTTATTATAACTATTAAAAATCTTAGTAAATATATTTATTACCTAATTTTGTTATTATTAAGTATTATTATTAAAATTAATATTTTTATTATCTTTATTATTAACCTTAACTTTTCATTAAAAACTACTGAGATTTATTAAAAACTATCATTATTATTATTAATAAAAATTTTAATGTAATGATATAATAAATATTATAACTTTTAAAAATGTAAATACTAGGATATTAATATATAAACATATAAAATTATTACTATAACACTTATATCATTAGTAATATATAAATCTGCTCAATTTCGATTATGTGCATTAATATATATACACACAAATGCTATAGGTTCGTGAATCCGAGGTCAACCCTACACTTGTTCAATGATGTTATATGTATTTTTACTACAAAATACATTAGGTGAGTATATAGTCCCACTTTTAAACTCTAAATATTTCGGGATGAGAATACATGTATTTTATGTTTTACGCTATGGACACAAGTAACTGAAAAATATATTCTACGTTGAGTTGTACCACTGGCATACTTCCCTGTAGCTTGGTAACTAATATTTACAGCGGTATTGTAAACGCGAATCCTGTTGATAGATCTATCGGGCCTGACAACCCCAACCGGACTGGACGACCAGTATTCAACGGTTGCACAGTACTTCGTTTCGTGACTACACCTTGGTACGGTGTAGTAAGATTTCATAATAAAGGGAATATGCGACGTGATTAAATGTTAAGTATGGTTACCAAGTGCTCAACCACTTAGAATATTTTTATTAAACTGTTTATATATGAAATCTTGTGGTCCATAGTTATAACTCTTCTAGCATCAAACCTATATATCTCACCAACTTTATGTTGACATTTTAAAGCATGTTATTCTCAGGTACGAATTAAGTCTTCCGCTGTGCATTAGCTCATGTTAAGGACATTACTTGGAGTCGATCATCGCGATGGGATCAACTGTTGATGACTTCGTCCGGGAGGATTAGGACCGGTTGTTAAAGTTGGTATCAGAGCGTTGGTCTGAGTGAACCAGGTCTTGCATTAGTGTGTCTGACTAGTAGTTGTTAGAATACATTAATGAGTCTGGACTTTGACCGTGTCTATATGTCAAAAGTTTTGCTTATCATATCTAGTCGAAAATCATCTGCTTATCATCCTTAAGAATTGCCTGCTTAGTATTCTTAAGTCTAGACACGTCTTACTACATTTGGTGCATCGATAGTGTATAGACAAAATTCGTATCCTAGCGTATCTGTTGCTATAGACATTGCCTGACGAATTTCAAAGATTCTCCGTAATTCACGGGATTTTGAGTATTATAAATACATATGTAAATTATGTATTGAAGAATACCAAACCCAACTCCTATAATCTATTCCAAACCAAAAATTCATTTCCCCGACTGTACAAGATGAACTCCGCGTCCAGTTCGAATTCCTCCGACTCCGACAGCTACGCTGATATGGATTTCCATTCGGGCTCCGAAGGCAGCGTCACTGGAATGGATCAACCAATTTCTCATCATCTATTCTGGATGAATTGGGGATGGGTTCGTAGTATACTAAATTATTGGAGACAAGAAGAAGGTGATCCCTTTCACCCACCGAATTGCCCCATTGGCGACGAACCTGAAGCACTTACCGGCGAACCTGTTCGAGAAACCATTTTCTCTCACATTTCTCGAGTATCTCGTCACGATTATATCCTATCCCATATTTCGGATCTTGTTCATTCGCTCACTCCAACCGCCAATCATCCTGGTGTACTAGCAGAAATTAACGAACTTCGCGCTCGTGTGACGGCTTTGGAGAACATGGTACGAAGGTTACAAACACCAGCAGCAGCACCAGCAGCATAACCAGTACCGTTAACAACATCAACCTCGCAATCTTCAGTACCAGTAGCATCATCGACGTCAACGACATCATCAGCATCAACACCAACCGTATCATTACCACCACCAACAATCACATCAGCACCACGTACCTCAACATCATCATCTGAACTTCGAATATGATCTTTGTTCTACATATCATTCTACACCGATTACCTCTTCTTTACGTATCGTTCTTCGTTCGACATGACGATTATGTAATCTCTAATGTTTTGGAGATTATGTAATCTAGTAATAACGATAAATCAAATGAGTTGAGTATTTTATTGACTCATTAAATTCATAGTTACCTCCGAAGAAAATATATATGCAAATATATTTTCATAAAGATTGTAATTAAAAATTTCATTCGTACAAACTGTTAATGATGAAAATATTTTAACGGGTGGGTAGTACCCGAGGAATATTCAGAATTCACATTAATAAGTTACACTGTACATTCTTCGAATCTGATTCAACGATCATTTACTATCCTACTTACAATCACCGATAAAGGTATCCGTTCACCCCAGATTAACCATTTTCATTTAAATTTCATATTTGAACTTTTACCTATCCGAATCCAACAAGTGGCATAACGAAGAAAAATTGGACAAAAATAAAAAGTGTTAGAAACAAACGAATTAATTAATTGGAATTGTGATAGGATTTCACGCTAACTGTTCCGGCTAACTGTTCCCAGCTAACTGATTAACATTTAATTTATCGCAATTTACATTCTCGCAATTTTATTTATCGTCATTTAATTTCTGTTATTTACTTTTACGCACTTTAAATAACGGGACACGTATGCAAGGTTTCGATTTATCATATCGACCCATCTATATATATATTCTGGAACAACCGTAGACACTCTATATGTGAAGGTGGGAGTTGGCTATACAGGGTCGGAGTTGATTCCAAAATATATATATACTTTGAGTTGTGATCGACACCGAGACCGGTACACGGGTCACGATACGTATTATTTAATTCGAATATTATATATTAAATTATATATGAATCATTGAGCCATCGGACTATTGGACTGCTAACTTTGGACAATTAAAATGAATTAAATTAAAATATTGATTATAACATATGAAACTAAATAATTCTTCAAGCTTGCCACTTGATTTCATCTTAAACCTCATTTGTATCTCGACAATTACAATGCGTGTTCAAATCTTTCATGATTCTTGAAAACCCCTCAATCGAGAGGATGAACCAACCGCGTTTCATCTACGGAAGAAAAGATTTATTGCTCCTGTAAGACTCTCGGAGACTGAGTCAATGTTTAACACGCAGCAGTGTTAATTTCTTTAGTGTTATTATTACCCAAAATAACTTTGCAATCCCTTTTCAAATTAGACAATTTTGTCACAGCTCCAGCAAGTTAACCTCGACTTCTCAGAAAGGTTAGTTTCGATATATATACACGTTATTCTTTCGCTGTCGTTACTGGAGAATCTTTTATATTCCATCATCAGCGTTTAACCATCTAAAAACACAATTCTCCTGAAACCACCTCAGTTTGATAACCGATGACCCAAATCCGTTAACTTTGAGAATGCTGACGGAGCAGCATGTTGTAGATGGTCTTAATAGCCAAAAGTTGATGATAAAGAACGGAGTATTGGAAACACACAATAGAAAATTTAGTACCAAAAAGCGGATTATGTGAAACTATGAAGTAAGCCGTGGACAAATCACAAAGAATAAGTTTGACTTCAAAGAATTTAAAAGATTCAGTGCCTGTTGAAATCCTTAGTACATACCCTACTCCTTACTCTAAAACCTTTGCTGACACTATTCTTCATCATCATCCTTCGGCATTAGAAGTTCCAAGATATTATCATATCTTTCATTATAAATATCCTCAATGTTTCTGAAGATATTTTTATAACTATTCATATCGGAAATCATCTATCTTCTCGCGCTATCTGTATCACATCATAAAATAAACTGTGATAGTTTCCAAATTCTGAAACCTCCGAATTTAAAATATGAATGTTTTGAATTAGTGTTGGGAACTGATGCATGAATTAGTATAATATAATGAAACTTGATCAACTTCATTGTATTACAGTAAGTCATGTTAAGTTTCTAATGGAATGTGATGATTCACAGTACCGTCATCATGTGCCATGTTACACGGCTCTTACATTCTATCTGATCTCTAAACATATCAAGGAAATATTTTCTTGATAACTCGCTCTTTTTGAGGATATTCTGGTAATTTGATAAATCAAAAATCATGACATTATCATTTCTTTCTGAAAGCATTAGCTACCTTCATTTCAAATTTCATACCTACGAATTCCGGATCATTGCTCGCTTGACTCAAAGTCTGGAAGAGAAAACGAAAGCACGAAGCTCCGAACAATAATGAAGAATATAAAATCCAACAACCATCCAGGGTTTACAAACCGTGTATATCAATACGTATTGCAACGTAAAGACACGGTAGAATTAGAAATATTATAATTCCAAGGAAATCATAGAAGTAAATAGATTCTTCTGAAGGCAAATGAAAGAGAAGAATGAAAGATATGAAAGTTAGAAGTATAACAAGAATCAGAACGGGATGGAGCATACTTTAAGGTATGAATTGAGGGAGGAAGGATAGAAGATGTGAGGTATGGAAAGGTAGAAGGTGAATTTATAATGAAATATCCAACAAAGAAATCGAAACAGATTTCCGCATTAAATCAAAGAAGATCCTGATCGCCGAAGAACCAAATCTTATCACGAAAGATTTTCTTTAAATTCCTTTAAATCCCTTAAATTCCGGAAATCAATCATAACCACGTCATCGGTTAGAACGAATCCATATTTACTCAATTCACCCTTCTGTGATAGTTTCACTCGTGCGCTTCACTTGATCGAACCGTTTTATCTATACCTCTCAAAAATGATAAGACTCCATTATCATCTCATATTTGTCATGAAAACATCCCTATTGTCATTTATGACAACCTCTACCAAATTTCAGGGACGAAATTTCTTTAACGGGTGGGTACTGTAACGACCCAGAAATTTCCGACCAAATTTAAACCTTATCTTCTATATGTCTCCGACACGATAAGCAAAATCTGTAATATTGAGTCTCGAAAACTTTGTAACTATGTTCATATGTTTAATTACCCTTTGACCATCCTCGACGATTCACGAACTTTTAACTGTAAATATAAATATATGTATAAATATAAATATTAATACTAATATCGATATTAAGAATATTAATACATATTGATATGAAATTTGATACAATTAGATTGTTAATAATATTATTGATCCTTGTTAATATCATCATTATTATGTATCATTAATATAATTATTTGTATTATTAATAGTGGTAAGATATTTGCATTTGTTAAGTATTAAATTTAGGAACTATAAGTTGATTTTTTTTTTTTAATTTTTTTTTATTTTATGTGGGATTTTGTTTTCTAAGTACTTTTATCCGCCACTGGTTAAAAATGGAGCGCCATTTATTACTCCGATTTAACTAATGTCCACGAGTAAATATCCAAACCAAATGGCTGCTAATTTTTTTTATTATTTGTGATCACGTTTTTTTATTTTGTTTTGTTTGTTATCATATTCTATCACCAATAATTTGATGCACATTTTCAATGTCAACATAAACACAGTGATATTCTCCCGTGATTAAATTATTACTACTGTTTTACTGTTTTGCAGATTCCCTCACAAAACTATCTCTATTATATGGATATATATAGATGTAATATATTTATACTTATGGATATGTATTTGTTATACTTCCAATAAAACCCATAACCATTTCCACCTTCACCAAAGCCATCGGCCACCACATCTTCAACCATATCAACAACCATCGCCACTTCCGGTCACAGCCACTATCCACCATTCCACGATCAAACTACCACATAATGCTACATAATTCTGTTCTAATTCGAACCCCAACAGAATTCCTGTTCACCTTCTTGCTCACTGTTTAAATACATATCAATCACCAATAAATCACCTTCTTCACCCTTTCCTAGTTGATCACTTAAACCCACCACTTGAAACCCTTATTACCACCTTCACCATTCTTTTTCTTCTTCCTCTCTTTCAATCTCTCTCCCCTTAATGATCATAAATCACCACCACTCGCTAGATATCTTTGTTTCTGTTTAAAATCTGATTACTACGCCACCCCGAATGCAAAACACCACCACTTCTTATGTTCTTGTTTTCGCTATGAACCATTTGACACCGTTACTCTTATCTCTCACTTATCTCTCACTCTTCTCTCTCTCTAAAATTTCCTTTTCGTGAACCTTGAAAACCATTCGCAACCTCACGCCACTGTCACCTTTTGGTTCCGTTTAAACCATCGTGAACCATCTTCACCTTCCAATCACCACCTTTTCTCTCTTTCTCATCCTCTCTCCTTTTGTTCAAGCAAAACCGCCATCACCACGTAACCATCGAGCTGTTTATATTTTTTTTCTGTTCTAAAGACGATGGAGAATAGCACGAAGAAGATGATGCCAGCGCTATTGGTAAAGAGTTAATTAGAATATGAGAAACTCGATACCTTACTTAATTATTTATACAAATAATTTTATTAAAGTGTTGGTAGTGGAGAATGAAGTGTCACATATCCAAACGAATCCAATGAATTATATTCAATTAAACATAATTTGTCTTGTTCCTGCAAATTGAGTTGGTGGTACCCAACTGAGCCGTATGATATTTAATTTACATAAATGAAATCGAAATTTTGGGTTATGGAGATTAAGATAGGAGGTATTTCAAAGATAACAAAACAGATTGATGGTTTGGAGTGTTTGAGTTCAACAACACGTCGGGGGTTCGAAACTAGCAGAGTGCAAATTTTTTTTACAATAAAAGCTGTGCTGTTGTGTTTACGTGAGCTTGTTGGGCCAAACTCTATGTTATATTATAAATTGGTCCGTAAACTATGTTTGTCTGTGGGCCGAAAATTGTGTAAATAATTGGGCCTCGAGTTGTATTGTTGGGCCGAAAACGGGTTTATAAACTATTAAAACGTGATTAATCCCAAAAATAGTTATGGCGGAATGGTTAAGGTCTGTTTGGGATGAGTGAGAGGTCTCGGGTTCGAACCTTGGCAGGGTTACTCTATTTATTTTTGGGCCGATTATTGAGGTAGTCTTCTATCCCATTATTATGATTATTATTATTATTATTACTATTATTATTATTATTAAGTAGTAGTTATCATGTATCATTATTATTATTTTGATTGTAATTAAGAATATTTTTATTATAACTATTAAAAATCTTAGTAAATATATTTATTACCTAATTTTGTTATTATTAAGTATTATTATTAAAATTAATATTTTTATTATCTTTATTATTAACCTTAACTTTTCATTAAAAACTACTGAGATTTATTAAAAACTATCATTATTATTATTAATAAAAATTTTAATGTAATGATATAATAAATATTATAACTTTTAAAAATGTAAATACTAGGATATTAATATATAAACATATAAAATTATTACTATAACACTTATATCATTAGTAATATATAAATCTGCTCAATTTCGATTATGTGCATTAATATATATACACACAAATGCTATAGGTTCGTGAATCCGAGGTCAACCCTACACTTGTTCAATGATGTTATATGTATTTTTACTACAAAATACATTAGGTGAGTATATAGTCCCACTTTTAAACTCTAAATATTTCGGGATGAGAATACATGTATTTTATGTTTTACGCTATGGACACAAGTAACTGAAAAATATATTCTACGTTGAGTTGTACCACTGGCATACTTCCCTGTAGCTTGGTAACTAATATTTACAGCGGTATTGTAAACGCGAATCCTGTTGATAGATCTATCGGGCCTGACAACCCCAACCGGACTGGACGACCAGTATTCAACGGTTGCACAGTACTTCGTTTCGTGACTACACCTTGGTACGGTGTAGTAAGATTTCATAATAAAGGGAATATGCGACGTGATTAAATGTTAAGTATGGTTACCAAGTGCTCAACCACTTAGAATATTTTTATTAAACTGTTTATATATGAAATCTTGTGGTCCATAGTTATAACTCTTCTAGCATCAAACCTATATATCTCACCAACTTTATGTTGACATTTTAAAGCATGTTATTCTCAGGTACGAATTAAGTCTTCCGCTGTGCATTAGCTCATGTTAAGGACATTACTTGGAGTCGATCATCGCGATGGGATCAACTGTTGATGACTTCGTCCGGGAGGATTAGGACTGGTTGTTAAACACATCACCGTGGGGAGCTCCTGTTTTGTTTGTCAAGAAGAAAGATGGTACATTCAGGTTGTGTATCGACTACCGAGAGTTGAACAAACTTACCATCAAGAACCGCTACTCACTACCGAGAATCGACGACTTATTTGATCAACTACAAGGCTCGTCTGTTTATTCAAAGATTGACTTACGTTCCGGGTATCATCAAATGCGGGTGAAAGAAGATGATATTCCAAAGACTGCTTTCAGAACACGTTACGGTTATTACGAGTTTATGGTCATGCCGTTTGGTTTAACTAATGTACCAGCTGTGTTCATGGACCTTATGAACCGAGTGTGTGGACCATACCTTGACAAGTTTGTCATTGTTTTCATTGATGACATACTTATTTACTCAAAGAATGACCAAGAACACAGTGAACATTTGAGAAAGGTGTTAGAAGTATTGAGGAAGGAAGAATTGTACTCTAAGTTTTCAAAGTGTGCATTTTGGTTGGAAGAAGTTCAATTCCTCGGTCACATAGTGAACAAAGAAGGTATTAAGGTGGATCCGGCAAAGATAGAAACTGTTGAAAAGTGGGAAACCCCGAAAACTCCGAAACACATACGCCAGTTTTTAGGACTAGCTGGTTACTACAGAAGGTTCATCTAAGACTTTTCCAGAATAGCAAAACCCTTGACTGCATTAACGCATAAAGGGAAGAAATTTGAATGGAATGATGAACAAGAGAAAGCGTTTCAGTTATTGAAAAAAAAGCTAACTACGGCACCTATATTGTCATTGCCTGAAGGGAATAATGATTTTGTGATTTATTGTGACGCATCAAAGCAAGGTCTCGGTTGTGTATTAATGCAACGAACGAAGGTGATTGCTTATGCGTCTAGACAATTGAAGATTCATGAACAAAATTATACGACGCATGATTTGGAATTAGGCGCGGTTGTTTTTGCATTAAAGACTTGGAGGCACTACTTATATGGGGTCAAAAGTATTATATATACCGACCACAATAGTCTTCAGCACATATTTAATCAGAAACAACTGAATATGAGGTAGCGTAGGTGGATTGAATTGTTGAATGATTACGACTTTGAGATTCGTTACCACCCGGGGAAGGCAAATGTGGTAGCCGACGCCTTGAGCAGAAAGGACAGAGAACCCATTCGAGTAAAATCTATGAATATAATGATTCACACTAACCTTACTACTCAAATAAAGGAGGCGCAACAAGGAGTTTTAAAAGAGGGAAATTTAAAGGATGAAATACCCAAAGGATCGGAGAAGCATCTTAATATTCGGGAAGACGGAACCCGGTATAGGGCTGAAAGAATTTGGGTACCAAAATTTGGAGATATGAGAGAAATGGTACTTAGAGAAGCTCATAAAACCAGATACTCAATACATCCTGGAACGGGGAAGATGTACAAGGATCTTAAGAAACATTTTTGGTGGCCGGGTATGAAAGCCGATGTTGCTAAATACGTAGGAGAATGTTTGACGTGTTCTAAGGTCAAAGCTGAGCATCAGAAACCATCAGGTCTACTTCAACAACCCGAAATCCCGGAATGGAAATGGGAAAACATTACCATGGATTTCATCACTAAATTGCCAAGGACTGCAAGTGGTTTTGATACTATTTGGGTAATAGTTGATCGTCTCACCAAATCAGCACACTTCGTGCCAATAAGAGAAGATGACAAGATGGAGAAGTTAGCACGACTGTATTTGAAGGAAGTCGTCTCCAGACATGGAATACCAATCTCTATTATCTCTAATAGGGATGGCAGATTTATTTCAAGATTCTGGCAGACATTACAGCAAGTATTAGGAACTCGTCTAGACATGAGTACTGCCTATCATCCACAAACTGATGGACAGACCGAAAGGACTATACAAACGCTTGAAGACATGCTACGAGCATGTGTTATTGATTTCGGAAACAGTTGGGATCGACATCTACCGTTAGCAGAATTTTCCTATAACAACAGCTACCATTCAAGCATTGAGATGGCGCCGTTTGAAGCACTTTATGGTAGAAAGTGCTGGTCTTCGATTTGTTGGAGTGAAGTGGGGGATAGACAGATTATGGGTCCGGAGATAATACAAGAAACTACCGAGAAAATCATCCAAATTCAACAAAGATTGAAAACCGCCCAGAGTCGTCAAAAGAGCTACGCGGACAGTAAAAGAAAAGATATAGAGTTTGAAATTGGAGAAATGGTCATGCTTAAGGTTTCACCTTGGAAAGGCGTTATTTGATTTGGTAAACGGGGGAAACTAAATCCAAGGTACATTGGACCATTCAAGATTATTGATCGTGTCGGACCAGTAGCTTACCGACTTGAGTTACCTCAACAACTCGCGGCTGTACATAACACTTTCCACGTCTCGAATTTGAAGAAATGTTTTACTAAAGAAGATCTCACTATTCCGTTAGATGAAATCCAAATCAACGAAAAACTCCAATTCATCGAAGAACCCGTCGAAATAATGGATCGTGAGGTTAAAAGACTTAAGCAAAACAAGAAACCAATTGTTAAGGTTCGATGGAATGCTCGTAGAGGACCCAAGTTCACCTGGGAGCGTGAAGATCAGATGAAGAAGAAATACCCGCATCTATTTCCAGAAGATTCGTCAACACCTTCAACAGCTTAAAATTTCGGGACGAAATTTATTTAACGGGTAGGTACTGTAGTGACCCGAACTTTTCCATGTTTATATATATTAATTGAGATTGATATTTACATGATTAAATATTTCCAACATGTTAAGCAATCAAACTTGTTAAGACTTGATTAATTGAAATATGTTTCATATAGACAATTGACCACCCAAGTTGACCGGTGATTCACGAACGTTAAAACTTGTAAAAACTATATGATGACATATATATGGATATATATATAGTTAACATGATACTATGATAAGTAAACATATCATTAAGTATATTAACAATGAACTACATATGTAAAAACAAGACTACTAACTTAATGATTTTTAAACGAGACATATATGTAACGATTATCGTTGTAAAGACATTTAATGTATATATATCATATTAAGAGATATTCATACATGATAATATCATGATAATATAATAATTTAAAATCTCATTTGATATTATAAACATTGGGTTAACAACATTTAACAAGATCGTTAACCTAAAGGTTTCAAAACAACACTTACATGTAACGACTAACGATGACTTAACGACTTAGTTAAAATGTATATACATGTAGTTTTTTAATATGTATTTATACACTTTTGAAAGACTTCAATACACTTATCAAAATACTTCTACTTAACAAAAATGCTTACAATAACATCCTCGTTCAGTTTCATCAACAATTCTACTCGTATGCACTCGTATTCGTACTCGTACAATACACAGCTTTTAGATGTATGTACTATTGGTATATATACTCCAATGATCAGCTCTTAGTAGCCCATTTGAGTCACCTAACACATGTGGGAACCATCATTTGGCAACTAGCATGAAATATCTCATAAAATTACAAAAATATGAGTAATCATTCATGACTTATTTACATGAAAACAAAATTACATATCCTTTATATCTAATCCATACACCAACGACCAAAAACACCTACAAACACTTTCATTCTTCAATTTTCTTCATCTAATTGATCTCTCTCAAGTTCTATCTTCAAGTTCTAAGTGTTCTTCATATATTCTACAAGTTCTAGTTACATAAAATCAAGAATACTTTCAAGTTTGCTAGCTCACTTCCAATCTTGTAAGGTGATCATCCAACCTCAAGAAATCTTTGTTTCTTACAGTAGTTTATCATTCTAATACAAGGTAATAATCATATTCAAACTTTGGTTCAATTTCTATAACTATAACAATCTTATTTCAAGTGATGATCTTACTTGAACTTGTTTTCGTGTCATGATTCTGCTTCAAGAACTTCGAGCCATCCAAGGATCCGTTGAAGCTAGATCCATTTTTCTCTTTTCCAGTAGGTTTATCTAAAGAACTTAAGGTAGTAATGATGTTCATAACATCATTCGATTCATACATATAAAGCTATCTTATTCGAAGGTTTAAACTTGTAATCACTAGAACATAGTTTAGTTAATTCTAAACTTGTTCGCAAACAAAAGTTAATCCTTCTAACTTGACTTTTAAAATCAAATAAACACATGTTCTATATCTATATGATATGCTAACTTAATGATTTAAAACCTGGAAACACGAAAAACACCGTAAAACCGGATTTACGCCGTCGTAGTAACACCGCGGGCTGTTTTGGGTTAGTTAATTAAAAACTATGATAAACTTTGATTTAAAAGTTGTTATTCTGAGAAAATGATTTTTATTATGAACATGAAACTATATCCAAAAATTATGGTTAAACTCATAGTGGAAGCATGTTTTCTAAAATGGTCATCTAGACGTCGTTCTTTCGACTGAAATGACTACCTTTACAAAAACGACTTGTAACTTATTTTTCTGACTATAAACCTATAATTTTTCTGTTTAGATTCATAAAATAGAGTTCAATATGAAACCATAGCAATTTCATTCACTCAAAACGGATTTAAAATGAAGAAGTTATGGGTAAAACAAGATTGGATAATTTTTCTCATTTTAGCTACGTGAAAATTGGTAACAAATCTATTCCAACCATAACTTAATCAACTTGTATTGTATATTATGTAATCTTGAGATACCATAGACACGTATTCAATGTTTCGACCTATCATGTCGACACATCTATATATATATATTTCGGAACAACCATAGACACTCTATATGTGAATGTTGGAGTTAGCTATACAGGGTTGAGGTTGATTCCAAAATATATATAGTTTGAGTTGTGATCAATACTGAGATACGTATACACTGGGTCGTGGATTGATTCAAGATAATATTTATCGATTTATTTCCGTACATCTAACTGTGGACAACTAGTTGTAGGTTACTAACGAGGACAGCTGACTTAATAAACTTAAAACATCAAAATATATTAAAAGTGTTGTAAATATATTTTGAACATACTTTGATATATATGTATATATTGTTATAGGTTCGTGAATCAACCAGTGGCCAAGTCTTACTTCCCGACGAAGTAAAAATATGTGAAAGTGAGTTATAGTCCCACTTTTAAAATCTAATATTTTTGGGATGAGAATACATGCAGGTTTTATAAATGATTTACAAAATAGACACAAGTACGTGAAACTACATTCTATGGTTGAATTATCGAAATCGAATATGCCCCTTTTTATTAAGTCTGGTAATCTAAGAATTAGGGAACAGACACCCTAATTGACGCGAATCCTAAAGATAGATCTATTGGGCCTAACAAACCCCATCCAAAGTACCGGATGCTTTAGTACTTCGAAATTTATATCATATCCGAAGGGTGTCCCGGAATGATGGGGATATTCTTATATATGCATCTTGTTAATGTCGGTTACCAGGTGTTCACCATATGAATGATTTTTATCTTTATGTATGGGATGTGTATTGAAATATGAAATCTTGTGGTCTATTATTATGATTTGATATATATAGGTTAAACCTATAACTCACCAACATTTTTATTGACGTTTTAAGCATGTTTATTCTCAGGTGATTATTAAGAGCTTCCGCTGTGGCATACTTAAATAAGGACGAGATTTGGAGTCCATGCTTGTATGATATTGTGTAAAAACTGCATTCAAGAAACTTATTTTGTTGTAACATATTTGTATTGTAAACCATTATGTAATGGTCGTGTGTAAACAGGATATTTTAGATTATCATTATTTGATAATCTACATAAAGCTTTTTAAAACCTTTATCTATGAAATAAAGGTTATGGTTTTTTTAAAAAATGAATGCAGTCTTTGAAAAACGTCTCATATAGAGGTCAAAACCTCGCAACGAAATCAATTAATATGGAACGTTTTTAATCAATAAGAACGGGACATTTCACATGTAACTAGTTTGCTGCCAAGGAACTGACAACCTCCTGATGTTGACTTGAAATCCTTCTTGCATCCTCCATAGTCAGAATCACTGTAAGCTGTGAGATCAAACCCATCCTCACATGGATACCATAACCCTAAACTCGGTGTATCTTTCAAATACCTCATAATCTTCTTAACCAATAACATATGATGAACATTAGGATTTGCCTGATAACGAGCTCACAGACCAACCGTAAACATGATATCTGGTCGAGAAGCTGTAAGATATATTAGAGAACCTATGATAGCCCTGTATAACGTTTGGTCCACTGCGGCACCCTCACACTCAGGTGAAATACCATGGTTCACAGACAACGGAGTCTTAGCTGGTCTTTCTGCTTCCATTTGAAACCTTTTCAGAATATCAGCAACATACTTGGTTTGATGCAAGAAGATGCCTTTATCTGTCTGAGCTACCTGTAGACCCAAGAAAAACTTAATCGTTCCCATTGAACTCATCTTGAACTTCTGCTGCATGACCTTCTCAAACTCATCAACCATACCCTGATCTGTTGACCCGAATATAATATCATCAACATAAACCTGCACTAACATAAGATGTTGTCCCTTCATTTTGATGAAAAGTGTCTGATCAATGAAACCACTCCGAAAACCGTTTTCAATCATGTAATTGGACAACGTTGCATACCATGCTCGAGGAGCTTGGTGAAGACCATAAAGTGCCTTTTCAAGTCTATAAACCTTTTCTGGGAAATGAGGGTCTTCGAAGCCGGGTGGTTGTTCAACAAACACCCTTTCATTGATCTCTCCGTACAAAAACGCGCTTTTCACATCCATCTGAAAAACTTTAAAACCCATGAAGGATGCAAAGGCCAAGAAAATCCTGATTGCTTCCAGTCGTGCAACCGGAGCAAAAACCTCATCGTAGTCAATTTCAGGTATTTGTTGATATCCCTTTACCACCAATCTAGCTTTGTTTCTGATAACTATACCCTGTTCATCCTTCTTGTTCTTCAAAACCCATCGAAGACCATAGGGCACACAACCATGTGATGGATTGACTAGCTTCCAAACCTTCAAATGTTTAAACTATAACAGCTCCTCTTGCATTGCACTAACCCACTCATCATACTTCAGTGCCTCATAAGCATCTTTTGGTTCAATTTGACATACATAGCATGAGTGAGCATGCACAAATATCCTACCTGTTGATAATGCTAAAAACGAACATATAATTCATAGCATTATTCCTCAAGAAAGACAAGCTTTTAGTTGCAATTGTTCTATTTACAAGTAATATTCGTTTAAATAATAAAAGGTGAAGACAAAAGACAGATTCGACGAATTGAAGACGCAAACGACCAAAAAGCTCAAAAGTACAAAAGACAATCAAAAAGGTTCCAATTATTGATAAGAAACGTCTCGAAATTACAAGAGTACAAGATTCAAAACGCAAAGTACAAAATATAAAATTGTACGCAAGGACGTTCGAAAATCCGGAACCGGGACCAGAGTCAACTCTCAACGCTCGACGCAACGGACTAAAAATTACAAGTTAACTATGTATTTAAATATAATATAATATATAATTAATTATATTAATTATATATATATATTATATTTATAAATAAAAACCGTCGGCAGAGAAAGACTCCAAAGTTGTGAGCTGTAATTTCAAACTCCGCGACTCGCGGAGTTTGAAGGCAAAATGGCCGCGAGTCGCGGAGCCCCCAGTTTTGAAACTCCCTATAAAGCAAACCGAAATCTGATCATTTTCATCATCTTTTTCTTCTTCTTCTCATACGTAAAATATATATATATATATATATTTATAATTTATATTTTAATTTTAATTATAATTCTAATAATAAGGGTATGTTAGCGAATATTGTAAGGGTGTAAGTCGAAATTCTGTCCGTGTAACGCTACGCTATTTTTAATCATTGTAAGTTATGTTCAACCTTTTTACATTAATGTCTCGTAGCTAAGTTATTATTATGCTTATTTAAAACGAAGTAATCATGATGTTGGGCTAATTACTAAAATTGGGTAATTGGGCTTTGTACCATAATTGGGGTTTGGACAAAAGAACGACACTTGTGGAAATTAGACTATGGGCTATTAATGGGCTTTATATTTGTTTAACTAAATGATAGTTTGTTAATGTTAATATAAAGATTTACAATTGGGCGTCCCTATAAATTACCATATACACTCAATCGGACACGATGGGAGGGGTATTTATATGTACGAATAATCGTTCATTTAACCGGACACGGGAATGGATTAATAGCCACTAGAATAATTAAAACAGGGGTGAAATTATGTAAAAGGACACTTGGTATAATTGATAACAAAATATTAAAACCTTGGGTTACACTCAGTCGACATCCTGGTGTAAT
Organism: Rutidosis leptorrhynchoides; assembly: GCF_046630445.1. Taxonomy (NCBI): domain Eukaryota; kingdom Viridiplantae; phylum Streptophyta; class Magnoliopsida; order Asterales; family Asteraceae; genus Rutidosis; species Rutidosis leptorrhynchoides. Next base: position 400,047,832 of record NC_092338.1, read on the forward strand.
TATTAAACAAAGTATTAAAATCTTGTTACAGTTTAAGTCCTCAATTAGTTGGAATATTTAACTTCGGGTATAAGGATAATTTGACGAGGACACTCGCACTTTATATTTATGACTGATGGACTGTTATGGACAAAAACCAGACGGACATATTAAATAATCCAGGACAAAGGACAATTAACCCATGGGCATAAAACTAAAATCAACACGTCAAACATCATGATTACGGAAGTTTAAATAAGCATAATTCTTTTATTTCATATTTAATTTCCTTTATTTTATATTTAATTGCACTTCTAATTATCGCATTTTTATTGTTATTGTATTTAATCGCACTTTTAATTATCGTACTTTTTAATTATCGCAAGTTTATTTTATCGCACTTTTATTATTCGCAATTTCATTATCGTTATTTACTTTACGCTTTAATTTAAGTCTTGTATTTATTTTTAATATTTTACATTTGGTTTTAACTGCGACTAAAGTTTTAAAATCGACAAACCGGTCATTAAACGGTAAAAACCCCCCTTTATAATAATAATATTACTTATATATATATTTGTATTTTTATAAAAGTATACTAATATAGCGTTAAGCTTTGTTTAAAGATTTTCCCTGTGGAACGAACCGGACTTACTAAAAACTACACTACTGTACGATTAGGTACACTGCCTATAAGTGTTGTAGCAAGGTTTAAGTATATCCATTCTATAAATAAATAAATATCTTGTGTAAAATTGTATCGTATTTAATAGTATTTTCTGCTAAAATTAATAACTATTATATATACACCACGCTGCACATCAAGTATTTTTGGCGCCGCTGCCGGGGATCTCTTAAACGCCGGAAGCGCAACGCTGATATATAAAAAAAAAGATTTTTAGTTTACTTTTATTAAAATTCGTTTTTGTAAAAAAAAAAAAAAAACGTTTTAAATATTCGAAAATATAAAAAGAAAAACAAAAATATAAATATTTTTAGGAGTTTGATAAATATTTAAGTTTTATAAAGTTTCTTTGTTTATATAAAAACATAAGTTTTATTTAAGTATTTTGTTTTTATTTAAAAACATATAAATATAAAAAAAAAATATATATAAATCTAGTTTTAAGATTTTTATTTATAAAATTATAAAGTGATTCTATTTTTATTTAAGTTTTAAATATAAAGTTTTATTAATACACATATTTAAAAACAGAAAATAAAATAAATAAATAAATAAATAAAGAAAAACGCGTTGAAATTAAACCTGTCAGTTGAAATTCTGAACCCCGCGACTCGCGGGGTTTGATGCATTAAATACCGCAACTCGCGGAGGTATTCTGACACGCGACAGAAGCCCTAATCAGGCATTAATTACGGAGTTATTATTATTATTATTTATTAATTAAAACCCTAATTATGTTTTTAGTTTTTAATTAGTTTTTAGTTTTTATTATTATTTTATATATTTTGTTTAAATTAGTTTAATTAATTTGTAAAATTAGTAGTTTTATTAAATAAATAATTTAAAAATAATATTTTTATAAAAATTGTACTTTTTACAACTTTTTGTATATTTTTATATTTTGTCCCTTTTCAATCGTTTTAACGTAATATTTGTATTGTTTGCTCATATTTAATTTTAAACTTAGTTTTTGCTATAGTTATTTTTACTCCTAGATTTTTAGGCTTTGCCGTAAAATTCCTTAAGTGCTTTTTCTTTAGACTAAGATTTAGGTGCTTTAGAATTTTGCGACGCCTTTTTAAGTTTTAGTTTCTTTTTAAGTTATTTCCATTTGGAATTTAGTTTTTCCTGTAAGCTTTAATATTTTTAGACGACTTTTACCTATGTATCAATTATCATTCCAATTAGTAATTTCAATTTGCGATTATAATTTTAAGTTAGTTGTAGTAATAAGGTTAGGTTAGTCAAGTATTTTTAAGTTTTATAAGTTTCTTTTATTTTTTCGTCACCTTTTATTTTTCAACCATTTTTCTTTTTCAACCTTTTTCCGACGAACTCTTTTTCTTTCTTATTTCTCGCTTTTCTAGTTTTAGGACATAGATTTTTATTCTACTTCTTATCTAAATTTCTTAAAATTACGAAAATTTATTTTAAGTGGTTAAATTGATAGACATCAAAATTTTCTGGTTCGTAGTAATAGTTGGATTTGTACGTGGACCGGGTTATTGGAGCCAAACAGTCCTCAATTATATTGAGACCAAACGAATCCTGCCCCTCTGCTGCATCTTTTGGCTATTCGAAACGTGGGCAAAATCAGAAAAGTCTATTGATTGGATAACTTATTATAATTTTTCTTTCCTTTTAAAAACTAATAGGATACTCAGTGAATGCACCGAGCAAGACGTTCATCACCTTTTGTACGTTCACCACCTGTAACTAGATCAAGACATTTAGCAAATATAACCGCCGTTGATTTTTCTTTAGAATCGTCATCCAGTAGACCAAGTACTTCAGTTCAAATTTCCGATAATCCATTTTTTGAACCCGACCTCACAATTGAGAATCCGGAGAATATTCAGGAATGGTTCGTAGATCCTGAACCATTAAACTTTCCTCCGGAGCCACCAATTATTCAAACAGAGGTTGTTGAGGAACGAACCATTAAATCAGAATCATCTAGTGATACCGATTCAACAAATTCAATTATGGAGAATCTGGAACCTTTAAGTATGGAAGACCGAATGAGAGCTAAACGCACTGGCCAAGGTCACGCAATTACTCATCCAGACATTAATGCGCCAGATTATGAAATCAAAGGACAAATTCTACACATGGTGACTAATCAATGCCAATTTAGTGGTGCGCCGAAGGAAGATCCAAATGAACATCTACGTACCTTTAATAGGATCTGCACACTATTTAAAATCCGAGAAGTGGAGGATGAACAGATATATCTCATGTTATTTCCCTGGAATTTAAAGGGAGAAGCCAAAGATTGGTTGGAATCGTTACCTGAAGGGGCGATCGATACATGGGACGTTTTAGTTGACAAATTTCTTAAACAATTCTTTCCTGCATCTAAAGCCGTAAGACTTCAAGCAGAAATTGTTACGTTTACACAAAAACCAAATGAAACTCTATATGAGGCGTGGACTAGATATGGAAAGTTGTTAAGAGGATGTCCGCAACATGGCTTAGACACCTGTCAAATAGTACAAATATTCTACCAAGGATGCGACATCACTACAAGAAAAGACATAGATATAGCAGCTGGTGGTTCTATTATGAAGAAAACCGAAACTGATGCTTACAAAATTATTGATAATACTGCTTCCCACTCACATGAGTGGCACCAAGAAAAAGACATCGTTAGATCATCTAAAGCAGCTAGAGCCGATTCTAGCCATGACTTAGATTCCATTTCTGCAAAGATAGATGCTGTGGAGAGACGAATGGAAAAGATGACTAAAGATATTCACTCAATACGAATTAGTTGTGAGAAGTGTGGAGGACCACATTTGACAAAAGATTGTCTCAGTATTGAATTAACAATGGAACAAAGAGAGAATATTTCATACATAAACCAAAGGCCTGGAAATAATTATCAGAATAATTATCAACCGCCAAGACCGATTTACAATCAAAACCAGAATTATAACAGAAATATTCCATACAACAACCAATAAGGTCCTAGCAATCAACAAGTATCCAATAATACTTACAATCAGCAAAGACCTAATTTTCAAAACAAACCACCACAACAAACCGATGATAAAAAGCCGAATTTAGAAGATATGATGACGAAGCTAGTTGAAACTCAAACGCAGTTTTTCACATCTCAGAAACAAACCAATGAACAAAATGCTCAAGCATTTAGAAATCAACAAGCTTCTATTCAAAATCTGGAACAAGAAGTGAGTAACCTAGCAAGGTTAAAAGGTGAAAGAAAACCGGGAAGTCTACCTAGTGATATAAATGCTAACCCCCGGAGTGAAACAGCTAAAGCCATTACCACAAGAAGTGGCACAACACTTAAACCACCTGAAATACCTGTAACTTCTGATGAAGCCATTCCTACTCCACAAGAACCACAACCTGATCAAGATAAGGAAAAAGAACCGGTAGTTGAAAAGGTTAATGAAGATAACACAGTTAAGGATAAACCTTATGTTAAACCATACCAACCACCACTTCCTTACCCGAGTAAAATGAAGAAAGAGAAACTTGAAGCCGAGCAATCCAAATTCTTGGATATGTTTAAACAGATAAATGTAAATCTTCCTTTCATTGATGTGATTTCAGGAATGCCTAGATATGCTAAATTCTTGAAAGATCTAATTTCAAATAGAAAGAAAATGGAAGAACTCTCGGCTGTTACTATGAATGCTAATTGTTCAGCAGTGCTGTTGAATAAGATACCAGAAAAACTATCTGATCCAGGAAGTTTCACAATTCCATGTTTTCTGGGTAGTCTTAGTTCAATAGAAGCATTGGCAGACTTAGGTGCAAGTATAAATCTAATGCCGTATTCACTATACACTAAACTAGACCTTGGAGAATTGAAACCAACAAGAATAAGCATACAACTAGCCGATAGATCAATAAAATATCCTAGAGGGATAATGGAGAACATGCTAGTTAAAGTTGGTACTTTAGTATTTCCAGTAGATTTTGTTGTTTTGGACATGGAAGAAGATTCTCAAGTTCCTCTCATATTAGGAAGACCATTCTTAAACACGGCTAAAGCAATGATAGACGTGTTCGGTAAGAAACTGACCCTAAGTATAGAGGATGAGAGTGTTACCTTTTCAGTTGATAGAGCAATGCAACAACCACAATCTGCAGATGATACATGTTATTATATTCAAACTATAGATGCACATGCAGAATTATTAGAAGAATTTCCAGAATTACAAGGAACAGGAGAATGTTCTTTAGGAGAAGGTAATGAACCAATTGATGAAGCTGAAATGTTAGCTACACTTATAGCTAATGGATATGAACCAACAACAGAAGAAATTCAAATGCTAAAAGAAGAAGACAGATATCGATACAAATCATCGATAGAAGAACCTCCGAAATTAGAGTTAAAGCCACTTCCAAACCATTTGGAATACACTTATTTACATGGTGAATCTGAATTACCTGTAATAATATCGTCTTCTCTTGCTGAAAATGAGAAATCACAACTCATTTCTGTGTTGAAAGCTCATAAACCAGCCATTGCATGGAAGATTCATGATATTAAAGGAATAAGTCCTTCGTATTGCACATATAAAATCCTTATGGAAGAAGGTCATAAAACGTATGTGCAACGCCAACGAAGACTAAATCCTAATATGCAAGATGTAGTTAAGAAAGAGATTATTAAACTGCTAGATGCAGGTTTAATTTATCCAATTTCTGATAGTCCATGGGTAAGCCCAGTTCAATGCGTGCCGAAGAAGGGTGGCATGACTGTCATTACAAATGAGAAAAATGAGCTTATTCCTACTAGGACTGTAACAGGATGGCGTGTATGTATTGATTATAGAAAATTAAATGACGCCACCAGAAAAGATCACTTTCCCTTACCTTTCATAGATCAAATGTTGGAAAGATTAGCCGGAAATAGTTACTATTGTTTTCTAGATGGATTTTCCGGATATTTTCAAATTCCAATAGCACCCGAGGACCAAGAGAAAACCACATTCACGTGCCCTTATGGTACTTTTGCTTACAAACGCATGCCATTTGGACTTTGCAACGCCCCTGCAACCTTTCAAAGGTGTATGATGGCGATTTTTCACGACATGATAGAAGAATGCATGGAAGTATTCATGGATGACTTTTCAGTCTTCGGTGATACATTTAAATCATGTCTAGTTAATCTGGAACGAATGCTAATTAGATGTGAACAATCAAATCTAGTTCTTAATTGGGAGAAATGCCATTTCATGGTTAAAGAAGGCATCGTTCTTGGACATAAAATTTCAAAAGAAGGAATTGAAGTGGATAGAGCTAAAGTAGATGTAATTGCTAAACTTCCACATCCCACCAATGTTAGAGGAGTTAGGAGTTTTCTAGGGCATGCAAGTTTTTACCGATGTTTCATAAAAGATTTTTCTAAAATTGCCACTCCTATGAATAAACTCCTAGAAAAGGATGCGTCATTCATCTTTTCAGATGAGTGTATCAAATCTTTTAATATTCTTAAAGAGAAACTCACTAATGCGCCGATCATGATAACACCAAATTGGAATCTACCATTTGAACTAATGTGCGATGCAAGTGATTTTGCAATGAGAGCCGTTTTAGGACAAAGGATTGAAATCAAATAATTAAAGAGTACGATAATTAAAAGTGCAATTTAAATAAAATAACAATAAAAATGCGATAATTAGAAGTGCAATTAAATATAAAATAAAGGAAATTAAATATGAAATAAAAGAATTATGCTTATTTAAACTTCTGTAATCATGATGTTTGACGTGTTAATTTTAGTTTTATGCCCATGGTTAATTGTCCTTTGTCCTGGATTATTTAATATGTCCGTCTGGTTTTTGTCCATAACAGTCCATCAGTCATAAATATAAAGTGCGAGTGTCCTCATCAAATTATCCTTATACCCGAAGTTAAATATTCCAACTAATTGAGGATTTAAACTGTAACAAGATTTTAATACTTTGTTTAATAATTACACCAGGATGTCGACTGAGTGTAACCCAAGGTTTTAATATTTTGTTATCAATTATATCAAATGTCCTTGTACATAATTTCACCCCTGTTTTAATTATTCTAGTGGCTATTAATCCATTCCCGTGTCCGGTTAAATGAACGATTATTCGTACATATAAATACCCCGCCCATCGTGTCCGATTGAGTGTATATGGTAATTTATAGGGACGCCCAATTGTAAATCTTTATATTAACATTAACAAACTATCATTTAGTTAAAAAATTATAAAGCCCATTAATAGCCCATAGTCTAATTTCCACAAGTGTCGTTCTTTTGTCCAAACCCCAATTATGGTACAAAGCCCAATTACCCAATTTTAGTAATTAGCCCAACATCATGATTACTTCGTTTTAAATAAGCATAATAATAACTTAGCTACGAGACATTAATGTAAAAAGGTTGAACATAACTTACAATGATTAAAAATAGCGTAGCGTTACACGGACAGAATTTTGACTTACACCCTTACAATATTCGCTAACATACCCTTATTATTAGAATTATAATTAAAATTAAAATATAAATTATAAATATATATATATATTTTACGTATGAGAAGAAGAAGAAAAAGATGATGAAAATGATCAGATTTCGGTTTGCTTTATAGGGAGTTTCAAAACTGGGGGCTCCGCGACTCACGGCCATTTTGCCTTCAAACTCCGCGAGTCGCGGAGTTTGAAATTACAGCTCACAACTTTGAAGTCTTTCTCTGCCGACGGTTTTTATTTATAAATATAATATATATATAATTAATATAATTAATTATATATTATATTATATTTAAATACATAGTTAACTTGTAATTTTTAGTCCGTTGCGTCGAGCGTTGAGAGTTGACTCTGGTCCCGGTTTCGGATTTTCGAACGTCCTTGCGTACAATTTTATATTTTGTACTTTGCGTTTTGAATCTTGTACTCTTGTAATTTTGAGACGTTTCTTATCAATAATTGGAACCTTTTTGATTGTCTTTTGTACTTTTGAGTTTTTTGGTCGTTTGCGTCTTCAATTCGTCGAATCTGTCTTTTGTCTTCACCTTTTATTATTTAAACGAATATTACTTGTAAATACTATTAAATACGATACAATTTTACACAAGATATTTATTTATTTATAGAATGGATATACTTAAACCTTGCTACAACACTTATAGGCAGTGTACCTAATCGTACAGTAGTGTAATTTTTAGTAAGTCCGGTTCGTTCCACAGGGAAAATCTTTAAACAAAGCTTAACACTATATTAGTTTACTTTTATAAAAATACAAATATATATATATATAAGTAATATTATTATTATAAAGGGGGGTTTTTACCGTTTAATGACCAGTTTGTCGATTTTAAAACTTTAGTCGCAGTTAAAACCAAATGTAAAATATTAAAAATAAATACAAGACTTAAATTAAAGCGTAAAGTAAATAACGATAATGAAATTGTGAATAATAAAAGTGCGATAAAATAAACTTGCGATAATTAAAGAGTACGATAATTAAAAGTGCAATTTAAATAAAATAACAATAAAAATGCGATAATTAGAAGTGCAATTAAATATAAAATAAAGGAAATTAAATATGAAATAAAAGAATTATGCTTATTTAAACTTCCGTAATCATGATGTTTGACGTGTTGATTTTAGTTTTATGCCCATGGTTAATTGTCCTTTGTCCTGGATTATTTAATATGTCCGTCTGGTTTTTGTCCATAACAGTCCATCAGTCATAAATATAAAGTGCGAGTGTCCTCGTCAAATTATCCTTATACCCGAAGTTAAATATTTCAACTAATTGAGGACTTAAACTGTAACAAGATTTTAATATTTTGTTTAATAATTACACCAGGATGTCGACTGAGTGTAACCCAAGGTTTTAATATTTTGTTATCAATTATACCAAGTGTCCTTTTACATAATTTCACCCCTGTTTTAATTATTCTAGTGGCTATTAATCCATTCCCGTGTCCGGTTAAATGAACGATTATTCGTACATATAAATACCCCGCCCATCGTGTCCGATTGAGTGTATATGGTAATTTATAGGGACGCCCAATTGTAAATCTTTATATTAACATTAACAAACTATCATTTAGTTAAACAAATATAAAGCCCATTAATAGCCCATAGTCTAATTTCCACAAGTGTCGTTCTTTTGTCCAAACCCCAATTATGGTACAAAGCCCAATTACCCAATTTTAGTAATTAGCCCAACATCATGATTACTTCGTTTTAAATAAGCATAATAATAACTTAGCTACGAGACATTAATGTAAAAAGGTTGAACATAACTTACAATGATTAAAAATAGCGTAGCGTTACACGGATAGAATTTTGACTTACACCCTTACAATATTCGCTAACATACCCTTATTATTAGAATTATAATTAAAATATAAATTATAAATATATATATATATTTTACGTATGAGAAGAAGAAGAAAAAGATGATGAAAATGATCAGATTTTGATTTGCTTTATAGGGAGTTTCAAAACTGGGGGCTCCGCGACTCGCGGCCATTTTGCCTTCAAACTCCGCGAGTCGCGGAGTTTGAAATTACAGCTCACAACTTTGGAGTCTTTCTCTGCCGACGGTTTTTATTTATAAATATAATATATATATAATTAATATAATTAATTATATATTATATTATATTTATATACATAATTAACTTGTAATTTTTAGTCCGTTGCGTCGAGCGTTGAGAGTTGACTCTGGTCCCGGTTCCGGATTTTCGAACGTCCTTGCGTACAATTTTATATTTTGTACTTTGCGTTTTGAATCTTGTACTCTTGTAATTTCGAGACGTTTCTTATCAATAATTGGAACCTTTTTGATTGTCTTTTGTACTTTTGAGCTTTTTGGTCGTTTGCGTCTTCAATTCGTCGAATCTGTCTTTTGTCTTCACCTTTTATTATTTAAACGAATATTACTTGTAAATAGAATAATTGCAACTAAAAGCTTGTCTTTCTTGAGGAATAATGCTATGAATTATATGTTCGTTTTTAGCATTATCAAATATTCCCACACTTGAGCGTTGCTTGTCCTCAAGCAATATCATCTTGAAATACTAGAATCACTTCTTTATTTTTCACACTTTGTACATCAGTGATTTTCTATACGGCGGTATAAACAATGATAGTAACGATATGGTTTACAGTCCCACATGACTATAAAAATTTAGATCCATTAAGGAAATTGGATCTTTATGAAAACATTTGATCTTTTGAAAATTAAATCTAGTTTTTACCCTAGATAAGTTTTCCGGAATAACCCTTTACCGGTGTTTGTAAAATATTTTTGTGGGTTTGGTGGGTTTCAGATTTGAAAATTTTAGCTCAAAACTTGCGGTTTTGTGTCACCCACTTGCTAACCTTGTATTTGGAAAGCAACACGTCCAGTTTACTTGTCCCGTATATTACCTTTCGGTAAACTACCGTCCGGTTGAAAGAAAAGCGTTGAACAAGCAACTGTTAAGGCAATGTCTCCTGACATGCTTTTAATTATGGTCTATAACGTGTCGGACGCAATTACTATCCTTGGTAGGAGCAATAGTAAAGCTCACCCTTATAATTTTTCGGTATGGCACAAGGTCCTGTCTTTAACCACTATGCAACCACCGTTCTTACGGTTGACACCCGATTTGGTTCAGGTGACCTAATGAATTCCAGGTGAATTCCTAGGATTTTACGTTCAATGGTAATGAACGCATTGAAAATAGGGTTTTCAGAAAGCAAATTGGTTTGTAATTTTGATCAAAATATTTTCTCGTTCAAGCTCGAGTTTAGATATCATTGAATTCCATGAGTTTGTAATTCTCAATCTTTAAGGTCAATCTCTAGGATTGAGTAATATCAGGCTTAAAAGCTGATTTTTAATCTTTAAGGAGATTATCCTTTCTGGGGATCTGATTCATTAGTCTTATCCAGCTAATTTGCATGGTGCCCCCCCATTGTACAAGATAAATCCTTCTCATGGTTAGGATAAATCTGACCACTTGGCGACCCTGTTTAATGCTGAGGTCCGTGGATTTCCTGCTGATTTTAGTGATGACTTTTCTAGATTTTTCGTCAACCTACAGCTGGTCTGGACGACAACTTCATGACCTAAATCAAGAAGCGCGTGTCTTTTTCGGAAGACTTTACTTCCTTTTAATGATGGAATTAATTCATCGTGTAGATCCATCTTTTCTTTTCTTTCATCGGGTAAAACAGTTTAGTTTAGTCCAAAGCAAAAGTATTTTCAGTTATTTGTTACAGATATATGTGACATATGTTTAAGATAACTTGGTAAATTTTCCCACACTTGGCTTTTATTTTCCTTTTTATCGTCCTCTATTCCATTTTAAATGAATTTTAACATTTTGGTTTATTTCTCAATTTATGTCCTTTCCGAGGTAACAATAATTTCGGTGTTAAAACCTAGTTTTATCATTCATAAATATGTATAAACATGATTTTGAGTTCATTTAATTGAAAATTTTAAAAAAATTTACTAGAATTGGGTAGTCAGTATATAAGACTAGGGCTGTTCTTTATTATCAGAGAGCACTAGATTCTAATACAACTACTGTTTTACTAGTATTTTTAATGGTAACCAAGTGTATAAAGTAAAAAATTTTAAAATCCGAAAGAATTTAACCCCTTCCCACACTTAAGATCTTGCAATGCCCTCATTTGCAAGAAATCAGTAATAATTTAAATTATTGAGGGTGATTTGTGTGAAAATGATTAAATTTTTACCAAAGTTTCCAAATATATTGGCGTTTGTTTGCTGAATGATAAATGGTGCACATCATTTGTTCATTCCGTCTTGTTGTTATTTCACATATATTTTGCATCTTGTCGGCAAAATTAGTTTCTTTTGCTGAACTTAATGCCAGTCTTTGAAAATGCGTTGTTTTACCCTGTTGTGTACATAAGATAAACTGCAAACATATATACATATTTTTGAAGTTTGGTATATTACCCCACATTCAAAAATTATTAAAATCTAAGAATAAAAGTTAGATAATTATAAAAATGATTACAATATTAACAAAAGTAATAAACGTATCAATAATTACAGATTACAAAATAAATAAAACTAAGTATACTAGGGATGATACTGGTACCAATAGGGGTTCCAGGCATAACCATATGTGCTATAGAATGCTTCGGCAGGGTTATACGTAGGATATGGTGGCTGCATCTCTATAGACCAGGGAGGGAAGATGGGTTTCGGTGTAGGAATATAGTTTCTACCTATATGTTGGCAATGAGCTATGATTTGGTTCTGATGAACTTGCCAATCTTCAAATGCTCTCTGTCTAGCATTTTCGTATTCCTGAGAAGCTATAAACCTTTGCATTTCTTGCATCTCATTCCCCCCTCCTACATTACCTTGCTGTTGGTTTCTCTCCACCTGTGGATGTCTACCATGGTATTGTACTGCGGCGTTATTTCGCCTCTTCAAAACTTTCGCACCATGGTATACATTTAAACCTATAGTATCGCGGGGTTCTGGTTCTTCTACTAATAATCCCCCCCGACTTATATCCACACCGAGATATTCACCAATCAAAGTAATAAAAATACCACCTCCTATTATGCTATGCGGTCGCATCCCCCGAACCATAGCTGATAAATAATAACCCACCCAATATGGTATACTTACAGCGCTTTGTGGGTCTCGAATACACATATGGTAAAACAAATCCTGTTCATTTACTTTTTCCTTGTTCTTACCCCTTTGTGTAATCGAATTAGCTAAAAACCTATGAATCACTCTTAATTCGGCTCTATCTATATCTAAATAAGAGAAATTTCCCCCTTTGAAACGGTGATGGCTTGTCATTTGACTCCACACACCGTGTGTATCAAAATTTTCATCTATCTTTCTACCGTTTAGTATCAACCCTCTACAATCGGCAGATGCTAACTCCTCAGGCGTATATATACGTAAAGCCTGAGCCATGTCTAGTAAAGACATGTGGCGCATCGAACCGCCTAACAAAAATCTAATAAAAGAACGATCGGTTAAACTAGCTACCCGATCATTCAACTCTATACTACATAACAATTCTTCACACCATACTTTATATACAGGTCTACGCATGGTGAATAAACGTACCCAGTCATTAAAAGAAGAATTACCATACCTCTGTACAAGTAATTCCCTAATTGGCCCGGCCAATTCTACAGCTTCTAAGGGTCCCCATTCTATGACCCTCGGTACCTCAACAACCTTAGAATGAAGAGTATGCAAAACCCTTTGATACTTTGGATAATCTATCCAAAGTCTGTCAAATCTCAGGTTCGGGTGCAATTCTTCCAAGTGCATATCAGAAAAGGTCATGACTGGATGAGGTATATCCTGCTTGTAGTAGTTATCCACCTCCTGTTGTTCCACATTTTCAGCAGGAGCATTGCGGGCTTGGGATGAAGATTCACCCCTTTCAGTCTGCAAAACACATCAAACACAATTTTTTTGTGCATCCAAATATGCATTAGTGTCAGCAAAATCATCAATCAAAATAATTACAATGATATGATCAATTTATATCAAACTTAAGCTTATTTTCATATTTTCATCAAATCTACACTTTTTCAAATAAGCATATACGAAAATGTTCGCCAAGTTCATAAGCATTTAACTCAAATAACATGTCAAAATAATCATTACTAGCAATTAAACAAGTCTCAAATGGCATTATCTTTCAAAAATCAAGTTCATGAATTTTAGACTTGAAAAAGTCCACTTTAATTCTCAAAATCATGTTTTGGCTCAAAGTTTGGATCATTTAACTACCTAGACATGTTACACTACTCAATTTAGCAACAATTCATGACAAAAATCGGCCATAACCTGTTTATATCAAAAAGCCCCAAATTTGCTCAAGAACACAAACCCTAGATTACTCAAAATTTGAAGTTTAAGGCTTCTAATCATGTTAAATAGCATCAATCTAGGTTATACAAGCATAATACATAAACAATTTAAGCATAATTACACTAAAAAGCATCAAAATCAAATTGGGGAAAAAATTGCTCAAGAACACTAATTTCGAATTAAATGGTGTTTAGGTGTAGAAATTTACCGTTTTTCTTGAGTAATTCCTAGATAGCATCCTTCTCAACATGATTTTAGTAAAAAATTTGGTGATTAACGGTTAAAAATTGTGATTTTTGGGGGTGTTTTTCGTGTTTTTGCGGCAGTATGTTCGCAGTTTTTTTCTGTGGGTTTTGTGTGGAATGAGCTGGTTCAGCTCTTATTTTTTTTCTGTAATCCGGTCCTCCCGCGAGTCGCGGTGAATAACCCTTCAAACTCCGCGAGTCGCGGAGTTTGATAATTTTTTTTTTCTTTTTTTTATATAATCAATAACTTATAAAACAATTAAGTACTTAATTTTAAAATTTTGTTTCCTTTGTTATTTAGGACTAGGTCGTTTCGGATCGATGTCCTAGTCCGTCCCTCGACAAAATTTTAAAATTTGTCTTTTTGTAGCGATTGTTTTAAAAGCTAAGATTTTTGGTTTTTTTTAATGTTTTTGGCATACTTTAATTCAATAAGATTAAAAATAATGATAATAAAAGTTCTCGTCCCTCCCTCGGGTTTGTTAATATGTCCTTTGTCCTGGATTATTTAATATGTCCGTCTGGTTTTTGTCCATAACAGTCCATCAGTCATAAATATAAAGTGCGAGTGTCCTCGTCAAATTATCCTTATACCCGAAGTTAAATATTCCAACTAATTGAGGACTTAAACTGTAACAAGATTTTAATACTTTGTTTAATAATTACACCAGGATGTCGACTGAGTGTAACCCAAGGTTTTAATATTTTGTTATCAATTATATCAAATGTCCTTGTACATAATTTCACCCCTGTTTTAATTATTCTAGTGGCTATTAATCCATTCCCGTGTCCGGTTAAATGAACGATTATTCGTACATATAAATACCCCGCCCATCGTGTCCGATTGAGTGTATATGCTAAAAACGAACATATAATTCATAGCATTATTCCTCAAGAAAGACAAGCTTTTAGTTGCAATTGTTCTATTTACAAGTAATATTCGTTTAAATAATAAAAGGTGAAGACAAAAGACAGATTCGACGAATTGAAGACGCAAACGACCAAAAAGCTCAAAAGTACAAAAGACAATCAAAAAGGTTCCAATTATTGATAAGAAACGTCTCGAAATTACAAGAGTACAAGATTCAAAACGCAAAGTACAAAATATAAAATTGTACGCAAGGACGTTCGAAAATCCGGAACCGGGACCAGAGTCAACTCTCAACGCTCGACGCAACGGACTAAAAATTACAAGTTAACTATGTATTTAAATATAATATAATATATAATTAATTATATTAATTATATATATATATTATATTTATAAATAAAAACCGTCGGCAGAGAAAGACTCCAAAGTTGTGAGCTGTAATTTCAAACTCCGCGACTCGCGGAGTTTGAAGGCAAAATGGCCGCGAGCCGCGGAGCCCCCAGTTTTGAAACTCCCTATAAAGCAAACCGAAATCTGATCATTTTCATCATCTTTTTCTTCTTCTTCTCATACGTAAAATATATATATATATTTATAATTTATATTTTAATTTTAATTATAATTCTAATAATAAGGGTATGTTAGCGAATGTTGTAAGGGTGTAAGTCGAAATTCTGTCCGTGTAACGCTACGCTATTTTTAATCATTGTAAGTTATGTTCAACCTTTTTACATTAATGTTTCGTAGCTAAGTTATTATTATGCTTATTTAAAACGAAGTAATCATGATGTTGGGCTAATTACTAAAATTGGGTAATTGGGCTTTGTACCATAATTGGGGTTTGGACAAAAGAACGACACTTGTGGAAATTAGACTATGGGCTATTAATGGGCTTTATATTTGTTTAACTAAATGATAGTTTGTTAATGTTAATATAAAGATTTACAATTGGGCGTCCCTATAAATTACCATATACACTCAATCGGACACGATGGGCGGGGTATTTATATGTACGAATAATCGTTCATTTAACCGGACACGGGAATGGATTAATAGCCACTAGAATAATTAAAACAGGGGTGAAATTATGTACAAGGACATTTGATATAATTGATAACAAAATATTAAAACCTTGGGTTATACTCAGTCGACATCCTGGTGTAATTATTAAACAAAGTATTAAAATCTTGTTACAGTTTAAATCCCCAATTAGTTGGAATACTTAACTTCGGGTATAAGGATAATTTGACGAGGACACTCGCACTTTATATTTATGACTGATGGACTGTTATGGACAAAAACCAGACGGACATATTAAATAATCCAGGACAAAGGACAATTAACCCATGGGCATAAAACTAAAATCAACACGTCAAACATCATGATTACGGAAGTTTAAATAAGCATAATTCTTTTATTTCATATTTAATTTCCTTTATTTTATATTTAATTGCACTTCTAATTATCGCATTTTTATTGTTATTGTATTTAATCGCACTTTTAATTATCGTACTTTTTAATTATCGCAAATTTATTTTATCGCACTTTTATTATTCGCAATTTCATTTATCGTTATTTACTTTACGCTTTAATTTAAGTCTTGTATTTATTTTTAATATTTTACATTTGGTTTTAACTGCGACTAAAGTTTTAAAATCGACAAACCGGTCATTAAACGGTAAAAACCCCCCTTTATAATAATAATATTACTTATATATATATTTGTATTTTTATAAAAGTAAACTAATATAGCGTTAAGCTTTGTTTAAAGATTTTCCCTGTGGAACGAACCGGACTTACTAAAAACTACACTACTGTACGATTAGGTACACTGCCTATAAGTGTTGTAGCAAGGTTTAAGTATATCCATTCTATAAATAAATAAATATCTTGTGTAAAATTGTATCGTATTTAATAGTATTTTCTGCTAAAATTTAATAGTATTTTATACCACTCCGCTACCACATCAAGGAGCACAAACGAACTATACAACTACTGAAAAAGAACTCCTTGCTATTGTCTTTCCTTTTGACAAATTTCGATCATATCTCGTTCTAGCAAAAACGGTGGTCTATACCGACCATTCTGCTCTTAGATACCTATTTTCAAAACAAGATGCTAAACCAAGATTAATCCGTTGGATCTTACTCTTACAAGAGTTTGATATTGAAATCCGAGATAAAAGAGGAGCAGAAAATCTCGCCGCTGATCATCTTTCTCGTCTTGAAAATCCCGATTTAGAAGTTCTAAATGAATCAGCCATAAAAGACAACTTTCCTGATGAATATCTATTGAAAATAGATTATAAAGAAATCCCATGGTTTGCGGACTATGCAAACTACTTAGTTTGTGGATTCCTTGAAAAAGGATTATCGTACCAAAGACGAAAGAAATTCTTCAGTGATATAAAACACTATTTCTGGGAAGATCCACATTTGTTTAAAAGTTGTCCCGATGGAATAATACGCCGATGTGTATTTGGAGATGAAGCTAGTAAAATATTAAACCATTGTCACACAGGACCAACAGGAGGGCATTATGGGCCTCAACTAACAGCAAGAAAAGTTTATGATGCTGGATTCTATTGGCCTACAATTTACAAAGACGCACACCTTCTTTGCAAATCCTGTGATGCTTGTCAAAGGGCCGGAAAAATAAGTCAACGTGATGAAATGCCACAAAATGTCATCTAAGTATGTGAAGTATTTGACATTTAGGGTATTGACTTTATGGGTCCATTTCCAAAATCTCATAATAATCTCTACATTCTCGTTGCCATTGATTATGTATCTAAATGGGCGGAAGCACAAGCTCTCCCAACTAACGATGCACGAGTTGTAGTCAACTTTTTAAAACGTCTTTTTGCAAGGTTTGGAACACCGAAAGCTTTAATAAGTGATCGGGGTACTCATTTCTGTAATAATCAACTTGAGAAAGTTCTTAAAAGATATGGAGTAACTCATAAAATCTCCACCGCATATCATCCACAAACAAGTGGACAAGTTGAAAATACCAACCGAGCTTTAAAACGTATTCTAGAGAAAACCGTAGGATCAAATCCGAAGGAATGGTCCATTAAATTGGAGGATGCACTCTGGGCTTTTAGAACAGCCTACAAAACTCCAATTGGAACCACACCTTTTAGACTTGTTTATGGAAAAGCATGTCATCTTCCAGTAGAAATTGAACACAAAGCATTTTGGGCTTTGAAAACATGTAATCTTGATTTACATAAAGCTGGACGTCTAGGATTAAGTCAACTAAACGAATTAGAAGAATTAAGACATGAAGCATACGAAAATTCGTTAATCTATAAAGAAAGAACGAAGAATTGGCATGATAAAAGAATCAGAAGTTCAAAAGAATTTAAAGAAGGAGACAGAGTTCTTCTTTTCAATTCACGATTCAAGCTATTTCCTGGAAAATTGAAATCAAGATGGTCTGGACCATTCATAGTCAAAAGAGTTTTCCCATACGGAACGATAGAATTAATAAATTCAAATGGGATTGAATTTAAAGTTAATGGTCACAGAGTTAAACATTACATACATGGTCCGATGGAAGTCGACAACGAAGTTAATCACAATTTCGACACCACAGCTAACTAAGTGTGGGGAGAATCAAGTCTTTAAAGGATAATATATATTTCTGTTAGAGTTAGATTGTCTGTTTTCGTGTAGTTCTTGAAAATGGAACCCGAATGGTCTTTCCCTAGCAGACCCTAAAGAACTAGTCTTTTCCCCCCATTCTGAATTTTTATTTTTTTAGGTTTTTACAAAATGAAGACTGCCTGTGAACTAAACCATGGTCTAATGCTACACGCTTTGATCACTAAAAGAAATAATGACATTCTACCAAGTGAAATAGTATCAGTAATCAGAGAAAGAATGGACGGAGTTAGAAAAGAATCCAGATGCGAAGATAATAAGTTACAATTTGGTAAAGGAAAATCAAAATCCGCAGCGAAAAGAAGAGCACGACACCTAGAAAGATGTCACAAATGCGGAAAATGGTCACATGGAGGTAAATGTTCAAATAATCAAACCTATTCAAACACTGAATTTGTTACTTTATGCAGAAACGGACCGTTCATATGTTTAGAAGAAAAGACACTGAATGCTCGAGGTTACGCCTATGTAGCCATGGAAAACCAATTAAACCGACTATCTTATGAATGGGATAGATCATATAACTAAGAAATCTATTTCACAGGTATGTCTGTACAGTTTTTATTTTTATTTTTATTTTTAACCTTTTGATAATAAACGCTAATTTGTTCGCTAAAAAGTATTAAATTGGTATTGAATAAAATTAGGTTTGGCGACCGAAATTATTGATATCATTCAAAAATTTATTACATCACTGCGAAATTTAACGTTTATTCTTAAGGTATAAATATCTTTAATCAATCAACCCAAAATATTTCAAAAATTCGTCATGAGTTAAATTAGGTTTTGGAACCGAAATTACTTTACTGAAAAGAGGGGCGCATATTTTTGATAATATTTGATTGATTAAAGTGGGATAAAAAGACAAAAAGATTTTAAATTTTATTTTTACCATGTTTTTAAAATTAATATTTAAATCTTAAATTAATATTGTAAACTTTGTAAAAACAATATATTTAAAATTGTAAATATTTGAAAAATTAATATAAGTTTGGTGTGAATTTATAATATGAATTTTTAATTTTATGCATTTCAAATTTTAAGTTTGGTGTGAATTTTTAATATTAATTTTGAATTTTATATTTAAGTTGTGTGAATTTAAAAACAAAAATTTAC
Source organism: Rutidosis leptorrhynchoides (assembly GCF_046630445.1). Lineage (NCBI taxonomy): Eukaryota > Viridiplantae > Streptophyta > Magnoliopsida > Asterales > Asteraceae > Rutidosis > Rutidosis leptorrhynchoides. The sequence continues at coordinate 400,067,249 of NC_092338.1, forward strand.
TTTATCTCATTAAGTTAAAAATATGATTTTTAAAATTCGTCGTAAGTTGAAGACTAGGTCTTTGAACCGAAATTGCTTTACCCGAGGGAGGGACGAGAACTTTTATTATCATTATTTTTAATCTTATTGAATTAAAGTATGCCAAAAACATTAAAAAACTAAAAATCTTAGCTTTTAAAACAATCGCTACAAAAAGACAAATTTTAAAATTTTGTCGAGGGACGGACTAGGACATCGATCCGAAACGACCTCGTCCTAAATAACAAAGGAAACAAAATTTTAAAATTAAGTACTTAATTGTTTTATAAGTTATTGATTATATAAAAAAAAAAGAAAAAAAAAATATATCAAACTCCGCGACTCGCGGAGTTTGAAGGGTTATTCACCGCGACTCGTGGGAGGACCGGATTACAGAAAAAAAATAAGAGCTGAACCAGCTCATTCCACACAAAACCCACAGAAAAAAACTGCGAACATACTGCCGCAAAAACACGAAAAACACCCCCAAAAATCACAATTTCTAACCGTTAATCACCAAATTTTTTACTAAAATCATGTTGAGAAGGATGCTATCTAGGAATTACTCAAGAAAAACGGTAAATTTCTACACCTAAACACCATTTAATTCGAAATTAGTGTTCTTGAGCAATTTTTTCCCCAATTTGATTTTGATGCTTTTTAGTGTAATTATGCTTAAATTGTTTATGTATTATGCTTGTATAACCTAGATTGATGCTGTTTAACATAATTAGAAGCCTTAAACTTCAAATTTTGAGTAATCTAGGGTTTGTGTTCTTGAGCAAATTTGGGGCTTTTTGATATAAACAGGTTATGGCCGATTTTTGTCATGAATTGTTGCTAAATTGAGTAGTGTAACATGTCTAGGTAGTTAAATGATCCAAACTTTGAGCCTAAACATGATTTTGAGAATTAAAGTGGACTTTTTCAAGTCTAAAATTTATGAACTTGATTTTTGAAAGATAATGCCATTTGAGACTTGTTTAATTGCTAGTAATGATTATTTTGACATGTTATTTGAGTTAAATGCTTATGAACTTGGCGAACATTTTCGTATATGCTTATTTGAAAAAGTGTAGATTTGATGAAAATATGAAAATAAGCTTAAGTTTGATATAAATTGATCATGTCATTGTAATTATTTTGATTGATGATTTTGCTGACACTAATGCATATTTGGATGCACAAAAAAATTGTGTTTGATGTGTTTTGCAGACTGAAAGGGGTGAATCTTCATCCCAAGCCCGCAATGCTCCTGCTGAAAATGTGGAACAACAGGAGGTGGATAACTACTACAAGCAGGATATACCTCATCCAGTCATGACCTTTTCTGATATGCACTTGGAAGAATTGCACCCGAACCTGAGATTTGACAGACTTTGGATAGATTATCCAAAATATCAAAGGGGTTTGCATACTCTTCATTCTAAGGTTGTTGAGGTACCGAGGGTCATAGAATGGGGACCCTTAGAAGCTGTAGAATTGGCCGGGCCAATTAGGGAATTACTTGTACAGAGGTATGGTAATTCTTTTTTTAATGACTGGGTACGTTTATTCACCATGCGTAGACCTGTATATAAAGTATGGTGTGAAGAATTGTTATGTAGTATAGAGTTGAATGATCGGGTAGCTAGTTTAACCGATCGTTCTTTTATTAGATTTTTGTTAGGCGGTTCGATGCGCCACATGTCTTTACTAGACATGGCTCAGGCTTTACGTATATATACGCCTGAGGAGTTAGCATCTGCTGATTGTAGAGGGTTGATACTAAACGGTAGAAAGATAGATGAAAATTTTGATACACACGGTGTGTGGAGTCAAATGACAAGCCATCACCGTTTAAAAGGGGGAAATTACTCTTATTTGGATATAGATAGAGCCGAATTAAGAGTGATTCATAGGTTTTTAGCTAATTCGATTACACAAAGGGGTAAGAACAAGGAAAAAGTAAATGAACAGGATTTGTTTTACCATATGTGTATTCGAGACCCACAAAGCGCTGTAAATATACCATATTGTGTGGGTTATTATTTATCAGCTATGGTTCGGGGGATGCGACCGCATAGCATAATAGGAGGTGGTATTTTTATTACTTTGATTGGTGAATATCTCGGTGTGGATATAAGTCGGGGGGGATTATTAGTAGAAGAACCAGAACCCCGCGATACTATAGGTTTAAATGTATACCATGGTGCGAAAGTTTTGAAGAGGCGAAATAAAGCCGCAGTACAATACCATGGTAGACATCCACAGGTGGAGAGAAACCAACAGCAAGGTAATGTAGGAGGGGGGAATGAGATGCAAGAAATGCAAAGGTTTATAGCTTCTCAGGAATACGAAAATGCTAGACAGAGAGCATTTGAAGATTGGCAAGTTCATCAGAACCAAATCATAGCTCATTGCCAACATATAGGTAGAAACTATATTCCTACACCGAAACCCATCTTCCCTCCCTGGTCTATAGAGATGCAGCCACCATATCCTACGTATAACCCTGCCGAAGCATTCTATAGCACATATGGTTATGCCTGGAACCACTATTGTTACCAGTATCATCCATAGTATACTTAGTTTTATTTATTTTGTAATCTGTAATTATTGAAACGTTTATTACTTTTGTTAATATTGTAATCATTTTTATAATTATCTAACTTTTATTCTTAGATTTTAATAATTTTTGAATGTGGGGTAATATACCAAACTTCAAAAACATGTATATATGTTTGCAGTTTATCTTATGTACACAACAGGGTAAAACAACGCATTTTAAAAGACTGGCATTAAGTTCAGCAAAAGAAACTAATTTTGCCGACAAGATGCAAAATATATGTGAAATAACAAAAAGACGGAATGAACAAATGATGTGCACCATTTATCATTCAGCAAACAAACGCCAATATATTTGGAAACTTTGGTAAAAATTTAATCATTTTCACACAAATCACCCTCAATAATTTAAATTATTACTGATTTCTTGCAAATGAGGGCATTGCAAGATCTTAAGTGTGGGAAGGGGTTAAATTCTTTCGGATTTTAAAATTTTTTACTTTATACACTTGGTTACCATTAAAAATATTAGTAAAGCAGTAGTTGTATTAGAATCTAGTGCTCTCTGATAATAAAGAACAGCCCTAGTCTTATATACTGACTACCCAATTCTAGTAAAAATTTTTAAAATTTTCAATTAAATGAACTCAAAATCATGTTTATACATATTTATGAACGATAAAACTAGGTTTTAACACCGAAATTATTGTTACCTCGGAAAGGACATAAATTGAGAAACAAATCAAAATGTTAAAATTCATTTAAAATGGAATAGAGGACGATAAAAAGGAAAATAAAAGCCAAGTGTGGGAAAATTTACCAAGTTATCTTAAACATATGTCACATATATCTGTAACAAATAACTGAAAATACTTTTGCTTTGGACTAAACTAAACTGTTTTACCCGATGAAAGAAAAGAAAAGATGGATCTACACGATGAATCAATTCCATCATTAAAAGGAAGTAAAGGCTTCCGAAAAAGACACGCGCTTCTTGATTTAGGTCATGAAGTTGTCATCCAGACCAGCCGTAGGTTGACGAAAAATCTAGAAAAGTCATCACTAAAATCAGCAGGAAATTCACGGACCTCAGCATTAAACAGGGTCGCCAAGTGGTCAGATTTATCCTAACCATGAGAAGGATTTATCTTGTACAATGGGGGGCACCATGCAAATTAGCTGGATAAGACTAATGAATCAGATCCCCAGAAAGGATAATCTCCTTAAAGATTAAAAATCAACTTTTAAGCCTGATATTACTAAATCCTAGAGATTGACCTTAAAGATTGAGAATTACAAACTCATGGAATTCAATGATATCTAAACTCGAGCTTGAACGAGAAAATATTTTGATCAAAATTACAAACCAATTTGTTTTCTGAAAACCCTATTTTCAATGCGTTCATTACCATTGAACGTAAAATCCTAGGAATTCACCTGGAATTCATTAGGTCACCTGAACCAAATCGGGTGTCAACCGTAAGAACGGTGGTTGCATAGTGGTCAAAGACAGGACCTTGTGCCATACCGAAAAATTATAAGGGTGAGCTTTACTATTGCTCCTACCAAGGATAGTAATTGCGTCCGACACGTTATAGACCATAATTAAAAGCATGTCAGGAGACATTGCCTTAACAGTTGCTTGTTCAACGCTTTCCTTTCAACCGGACGGTAGTTTACCGAAAGGTAATATACGGGACAAGTAAACTGGACGTGTTGCTTTCCAAATACAAGGTTAGCAAGTGGGTGACACAAAACCGCAAGTTTTGAGCTAAAATTTTCAAATCTGAAACCCACCAAACCCACAAAAATATTTTGCAAACACCGGTAAAGGGTTATTCCGGAAAACTTATCTAGGGTAAAAACTAGATTTAATTTTCAAAAGATCAAATATTTTCATAAAGATCCAATTTCCTTAATGGATCTAAATTTTTATAGTCATGTGGGACTGTAAACCATATCGTTACTACCATTGTTTATACCGCCGTATAGAAATCACTGATGTACAAAGTGTGAAGAATAAAGAAGTGATTCTAGTATTTCAAGACGATATTGCTTGAGGACAAGCAACGCTCAAGTGTGGGAATATTTGATAATGCTAAAAACGAACATATAATTCATAGCATTATTCCTCAAGAAAGACAAGCTTTTAGTTGCAATTGTTCTATTTACAAGTAATATTCGTTTAAATAATAAAAGGTGAAGACAAAAGACAGATTCGACGAATTGAAGACGCAAACGACCAAAAAGCTCAAAAGTACAAAAGACAATCAAAAAGGTTCCAATTATTGATAAGAAACGTCTCGAAATTACAAGAGTACAAGATTCAAAACGCAAAGTACAAAATATAAAATTGTACGCAAGGACGTTCGAAAATCCGGAACCGGGACCAGAGTCAACTCTCAACGCTCGACGCAACGGACTAAAAATTACAAGTTAACTATGTATTTAAATATAATATAATATATAATTAATTATATTAATTATATATATATTATATTTATAAATAAAAACCGTCGGCAGAGAAAGACTCCAAAGTTGTGAGCTGTAATTTCAAACTCCGCGACTCGCGGAGTTTGAAGGCAAAATGGCCGCGAGTCGCGGAGCCCCCAGTTTTGAAACTCCCTATAAAGCAAACCGAAATCTGATCATTTTCATCATCTTTTTCTTCTTCTTCTCATACATAAAATATATATATATATATATATATATTTATAATGTATATTTTAATTTTAATTATAATTCTAATAATAAGGGTATGTTAGCGAATATTGTAAGGGTGTAAGTCGAAATTCTGTCCGTGTAACGCTACGCTATTTTTAATCATTGTAAGTTATGTTCAACCTTTTTACATTAATGTCTCGTAGCTAAGTTATTATTATGCTTATTTAAAACGAAGTAATCATGATGTTGGGCTAATTACTAAAATTGGGTAATTGGACTTTGTACCATAATTGGGGTTTGGACAAAAGAACGACACTTGTGGAAATTAGACTATGGGCTATTAATGGGCTTTATATTTGTTTAACTAAATGATAGTTTGTTAATGTTAATATAAAGATTTACAATTGGGCGTCCCTATAAATTACCATATACACTCAATCGGACACGATGGGCGGGGTATTTATATGTACGAATAATCGTTCATTTAACCGGACACGGGAATGGATTAATAGCCACTAGAATAATTAAAACAGGGGTGAAATTATGTAAAAGGACACTTGGTATAATTGATAACAAAATATTAAAACCTTGGGTTACACTCAGTCGACATCCTGGTGTAATTATTAAACAAAGTATTAAAATCTTGTTACAGTTTAAGTCCTCAATTAGTTGGAATATTTAACTTCGAGTATAAGGATAATTTGACGAGGACACTCGCACTTTATATTTATGACTGATGGACTGTTATGGACAAAAACCAGACGGACATATTATATAATCCAGGACAAAGGACAATTAACCCATGGGCATAAAACTAAAATCAACACGTCAAACATCATGATTACGGAAGTTTAAATAAGCATAATTTATTTATTTCATATTTAATTTCCTTTATTTTATATTTAATTGCACTTCTAATTATCGCATTTTTATTGTTATTGTATTTAATCGCACTTTTAATTATCGTACTTTTTAATTATCGCAAGTTTATTTTATCGCACTTTTATTATTCGCAATTTCATTATCGTTATTTACTTTACGCTTTAATTTAAGTCTTGTATTTATTTTTAATATTTTACATTTGGTTTTAACTGCGACTAAAGTTTTAAAATCGACAAACCGGTCATTAAACGGTAAAAACCCCCCTTTATAATAATAATATTACTTATATATATATTTGTATTTTTATAAAAGTAAACTAATATAGCGTTAAGCTTTGTTTAAAGATTTTCCCTGTGGAACGAACCGGACTTACTAAAAACTACACTACTGTACGATTAGGTACACTGCCTATAAGTGTTGTAGCAAGGTTTAAGTATATCCATTCTATAAATAAATAAATATCTTGTGTAAAATTGTATCGTATTTAATAGTATTTTCTGCTAAAATTAATAACTATTATATATACACCACGCTGCACATCACCTGTCTTATTCAGCGAAGAATAAAATGCTGTAACCACATTCGCACTTTCAGTCTGAACATCATCTGCTGCTGTTGAACTATTGTTAATCACCGGGACCTCTGATTTGGTCAGAACCTCAGAAGTTGATGCCTCAATTGTCGTACTTTGGGAAATACTAAAATGAGGAATTCCTCGTGCGTCCACATAATAATCCTGTAGACTTTTAGCCGGTAAAATAACACGATTGGATCTTCTCACACCTCCTGCTTCAGTTGGCTGTTCAGGCACTGTCACAGTTGGTGGTTGATTGTATAGAGGATTAAGATGTTCCTCTGCCAATCATGATCGGTTAACTTCCTCATCATCTTCAAGGTCACTATCGTCATCTGTATATACTACCCCGTCCTCATTTGAATCAAAAGTATCTGTCACTCTCTGTGGACTAGGTTGCAAGCTAGAAACCGGATTCTGAACCTGTGGTGGAATAGTAACAACATTGTCAGTTGAGTTTTGAGAATCAAACAAAACCTGAGTTAAAATCTCCTCCTCTGTAGCATAGGGCGGAAGATTGAAGGAATCAAACAGTTTATCATATTCAAATTGCCAAGCGAACCCTTTACTGACACGAGGTGGAGCATTGCGCTGAATATCCACCTCATAACATTCCTCCACACGCCTAGACTCAGTGTTATATACTCGTTTGTTTGGATTCCCATATCCCAAGAAGATACCAGAGATCACCTTTGAATTGAATTTCCCTCCAGCGTCTCGTACCAGAATAGTACAAGGAGCACCAAAAGGTTCGAAATGTTTGATATTAGGCTTTCTCTTGTGCAACAGCTCATAACACGTTTTACCATGTCTCTTTACCACCAGAACTCGGTTCATCACATAACACGCAGTACTCACGGCTTCTTCCCAGAAAACAATTGGAAAACATGAATCAGCTAGCATAGTTCTTGCGGTTTCGATTAGAGTCCTATTCTTTCGTTCAGCAACACCATTTGATTGAGGTGTATAAGCCGGACTGAACTGTTATTGTATCCCTTTCTCATTACAAAACAGCTGCATCTGAATGTTCTTAAATTCTATACCATTATCAGTACGAATCTTCCTTACCTTCAAGTTATACAGACTTTCAAGCTTCAGAATCAACACTTTAATATGCTCAAACGTGTCTGACTTGAGTTTCAACATCACAACCCACGAAAACCGGGAATACTCATCTGTAACTACCAAGCAATATGATTCTCCAGTGAGAGTTTTACAATTAATTGGACCAAAGAGATCCATGTGTAACAGCTCCAAAGGAATATTGACAGAATGATGCTTTTTGGTAGTATGTGACTTTCTAGTCTGCTTCCCCTGTTTACACGGAAGACAAACCTCAGGAATATGAAAACTTTTAACATTCACACCATCAACTAATCCATTGTGGACTAGATTATTCATCTTCCTCAGACTCAGATGACCCATACGCTTGTGCCAAATAATCGACTCCTGTTCAGTAGCTTTAGAGACAAAAGCCTGATGGCCTGTAGCTGCCTTAACATGAGCCTTACGCATATCAAGGATATAGAGATCCTTGCACCTTGGAGCAGTCATCAGAATCATGTCCTCCGGAATTACGAACTCTTTTCTTAAAATATACCAAAACTTATCATCAAAAGCAACAGTATATTTCTTATCAGCAACTTGTGAAACAGAAAGCAGATTGTTCGACATCTGCTCTACATAGTTAACTTTATCAAAGCTGACATTCTCATTAGCAATAACACCCTGAGCAGTAATAAATCCTCCTTCACTACCTGCAAAAGAAACTGGTCCTCCATCTACTGTTTTCACATTAGACAGCAAGACAAGTTCCCTGTCATGTGCCTGGACGCCCCACTATCAACAATCCAAGTACTGCAGCGTGGATTGTAGGCGACCTGCACATTAAAGTAAGAGGATTAGTTAGAAAGGGCCACCCATGCCCTAATGGCAGTAGGTTTCCCATCAACACCAATAACTGGCAATTTCACCCATTGTCCTTTAGATCCAGAAGGACCTTCAGGACGATGAACACTTTTAACTTCTGATTTAGGTTTCCAAACTGTGTTATTCGGTAATGGTTTTCTATAATAATCATTAGTTTGAAAAACCTTTTTATCATTTGTTTGCACTGAAAAAGAATTAAACACTGTCGAAGGTGATCTCCTATTAAAGAACCGATTTGGACTAAGATCAACCTTCTTTCTTGGTGTCTGTCGAATGGGTCTACAATTCATAGCCCTGTGTCTCAACCTCCTACAATTGAAGCAGTTAACATTATCAAAATCATGTGAATTAAACACTTTGCGTCTAATTGGTGAAAACTGTCTCCTAGGTGGTTCAGTATGTTGTCTGGTCGTAGGGGATGACGAGACTTGTTGCTTAACAGTCTGTCGACGACCAGGCGGAACATACTTGGACACACCCCCAGATTTGGAACTTGCCTCTGTTGGTGATTGTTCTACCTTAGGACCTGATTTATCTATCCTGCCCTTACTGACAAACTTAGGTGACACTCCCTGGGTGTTCTTCTTCTTATTCTATTTGGGAGTCACAGTTTTCTTAGGCTGAGCCTTTTGACTCTCAGTCATCTTACTAGCATTAACTGGATTTTTCAGAATGGTAACTGGTTTAGTGACAAGCTCAAATGGTTTGCTGTCTTTCTCAGTGTTGATATCAGTATCTGACTCTGTTTCATACACAACATCTAAAGGTTTTTTCGACTCAACTATCTTAACAGTACTCTCAACAGGTGCTTCTTTAGGCTTACCATATTCTAGTTCTACAACAGGACCCTTACTTTTCTCAACTGGTTTGTTAATGTACTCACCTAAAAGTGGCGGGGCAACCTGGTTGTAACCTAAACCCTGCTGTTTAGGAGGATTCAAAGTCTGTTTCACATAAGACATCCTCTACCAATTGTCGATCCTAGCTTTTTCAGACTCGTATTTCAACTTAAATGAATCCCTTTCAGCCTTAAGAGTCTCTATCTGTCCCAAATACATAGTAATCACTTTTACATCATCTATAACAGTTGATTTTAAGTGACTTACCTGATTCTCTAAAGACTTAATAACATCAACATAGTCTTTCTGTTTGTTAAGGTAGAAAAGTGCATCATCATAGTTCTTTTTATTAGTCTGATTCTTCAATCTAAGATCCTTAAGGTCAACTAAAAGCTTAGGACAGGTCTCACATGTAACAGATATCTCATTAAGCTTTGAAATTACACACTCGAGCCTCTCAATTTCCTGTTCATAATCAACGCATCTAGAACATTTAGAAACTGAATCATTACATACCTTATCATTACCGGATGTGTTGGCCATAAATGCATAGGTATTTCTTCCAACCTGAGTGTCTTCATCTGATTCTGACTCAGACTCTGAACTCGTACTGTCCGCGTAGTCAGCCTCATAACCTCCTTTGTTCTCGCTTTCGTCTGAACACACTGGACTCCGAACTGTAACAATATTCTTGTCACCACTCTTAAGATCACAGTTGAGCAAGTGTCCCAACTCTTGTCTAAACCAAGTACCAACATGACAACTTCTTTCTTCATCCTCATCAGAAGAATCAGTCGTAAACTCAAAATCTGATAGGTCTCGAGCTTAACGAAACTTATCATACAGTCGATCTTTAATCCTCTTTCTGAGGCACAACTTCATAATCTCCTCAGCTTTTTTCATTCTAGCATCACATTTGCACACATAGTAGGTGCAATTCGGATTATCTTTTCCAGTACAACCTGCATTTCTCCTAGCAATTCTTTCTTCTTCAATTTCAGCTTCAGTTCTACCTACAAACACAACATTAGCTTGATGTGTATCTGCCGTGATGGACCAGTCACACACTTCATCAGCATACGTGGTCGTCAAGGCCTTAGATTGAATAGACCCCGAAGATTCTTTCTCAACAATAACATGTTGTGGAGTAACTGAAATGGTTGTATTGTGAAAAGGATCAGAAAAACCAGTCTTGGGTGGCCTCGTGCAAGTCTTCTTAAAATGACCAAGCTCATCACAATTGAAGCATCTAACCTTTGACATATCAAAACCAACCTTCGAATCTCGATTCAAACTCAAAGACCTCTGTCCGGTTTTCTTCAAGTACTTCCTAGCCCGTCTAACAATGCTACCCATGCAATAAAGTATATCCATCCTTTCGATATCGTCCTCATCAATCTGATCATAGTCTTCATTTTCAAGATGACTATTAATCACTTGTCCACTAATCATATCGTTGTATGAGTTAACAACAATAGCTGCCAGATCCATATCTTCCTGAATTGATTCGATGGGTCTCTTCCTGATATTCTCAGTTTGAAACACAGGAGTCTGAGTCTGAGTCTGTTGAGAAGGAGAATTCTGAGTCTGAGCTTGTGATTTAGCATTAAAGTAGCCAGACTGAGATTATGGAGCAGACATTTGAGAAGCATTTGCTGTAATATAGTTTGTTTGTAATGGAGCATGACCAGAAGATGAAGCTAAAGTGGATGCAGAAGCAACTGCCGAACCAAGTCTCTTCCTCTTAGCTTCTACCTGAATATCCTTCTCCATCAACTTAGAAGTAAAAGCTGTCAATGTTAACGTACGACCTGATGTGCTGTACATGTTCTGAATCTTTTCAATCTCATGGTCCCACTTTTTTGGAAGATCATCTTTCAACACCCTGACTGCCTTATCATCAGGTACATCAATCCCATAATCCTCCATCTCTGCTACCAGTAAACGATATCTCTCCAAAGTTTGTCCCAGTGACTCTGATGGAAGAGCAGTAAATGCCCTCCATTCATCCTTCAATACCTTACCTTTTGTTGCCCGATAAGTAGCAGTACCCTCTGTCGCAGATTGAAGGGCCAACCAAAAAGTATACGCGGTTTTGTTACAGTTTTTGAACTGCTGAAAAATGTCCTTTGACAACGCTTGCGTTAGCTGAGCATAACATCTACACTCAAGATTATATTGTTCACGCTCTGTAGGACTAAACTGTTGTGTTTCTTTGGGTTCACCATCACCTCCACAAGGCCAAACAAATGGATTCTCAATACATTCCCAAAGTCTAGAGTCAACACCATTTAAGTAAATAACAAACCTAACTTTCCAGTCCAAGAAGTCTTTAAGATTGTCAAGTCGAGGTACTTTATTTGTCGATCCAGATTCGCTTTCGTTAAGTAACAGTTTTTGTAGTCCAGGTGCAATTACTAACGCGCTATATTCATTTGTCACTTGTTCATTAGTGTCCGACATGTTAACTGATTAAGTTTGAAAATAAAAGATTAATTAAGATTCTGATTAAGTCACACGGTCGACTATCTCTGACACACGGTCGACTGTATAAGACACACGATCGATTGTACTTATCACACGGTCGATTGTCTAACAAAATTTTGGCAGCACTTCGTTACTATATAAGCCTTGGGTATTGCAAACACACACGGCCGATTGTCTAACTCTCACGGTCGATTGAAACTCTCACACGGTCGAGTGACAAACTCACACGGCCGACTGACTTAGGGAATCTGGCACGGCTCTAGTAAAACTCACACGATCGGTGGAACAATACACACGGTCGATCTTAGGACTCACTCGATCGGTTGTCAGGACAGACACGACCGAGTGTGTTCTTGACAGAAGTTGGTCGACTATTAGGGTTTTCTAGACAAAAATCGATTTTGCAATCGATTATGGATGGAAAACTCAAAAACAACACGTAGATAACGAAAATAAGCATTCCAGAAACACCTTTTGACAATAAAAACACTATCAATAACGTGTAAACACAGATTAATAGACCAAAAACCTAAAAAACACCAAAAACACAAACTTTGACCCAAAAAACGATTTGATCAAGCAAAAACCAGAGACTCCAGCTCTGATACCACTTTGTAGATGATAAATCTATGGATCTTAGGTCGCTTGAACTCTAAACTAAAGGCGGAACACAATAGAATAGAGGTAAATCGAGATACGGGTTGTTTCGGGATCGAATTGGTCGAACCTAGTGCAAAACCTAGATTAGATCGACACCTAGACGATGTATTTCGGTGGTATTCGGTGTTAGGGTTTTCTGGAGACGAAAACCAACGATTTGGAACAAATGGGACGAGTAACCTCATCAAAGAAGTCTAAACCCGTATATATACTGCAAGTCAGACACACTCGGTCGAGTGTGTCTGTCAGTCGGTCGACTGACTTACACAGTCGGTCGAGTGTGTACACACACTCGGTCGACTGTGTGCAGTTTAACATATTGATTATTTAATAAACTAAGAACGCACAATCACCATAGTAATCAATAGTCACTAGTAAATAACATTATTACATAACCGAATGTACTAAACGTAAGAATAAACTACGGCTGGGGATTCATGCACCAACAACTATACATACAAATAAGTGAGTTTAGAATGCTCTCTCTTTTGTTGCAATGTTGATGTTTAAATTTTAATGTTGCAATGTTGATGCTTATTGCTCTCTCGTGTATTTTCAATCCTGCTACCTAAAAAGATTGTTTTTCTTGCAGAGGATATTGACTAACAATTGGAAAACAAGGTTCAAACATTACAGAACAAAGCAAAAACGTTTTATGCCCAGCTTACATTATTGCAGTGGGAGTTATTGCATTTCAGATAGGCTCAGATAGCTTAAAAAGTCAAAATAATGATCTTAAGTTTCATCCGCAAGCAATGGAACAACAAGCCTCAACTCTGAGATGGTACGACTTAAATCTCGCCTTTAATGCAACATATTATACCTAAGTAAGATATCCAGTATATTTGACAATCTCAAAATGCATAATGTTATTTCATCTTTATTTGTTAAAGGCTATTTGATACTAAAAGTTACATGGCGATACAAGTTTCTTAATTCGTTTGTTCTTTTACATCTCATTACATGAAGGGGTCCAGCTAAGTTGAGACAACCAGATCTAAGAAAATAGGTAGATTAGTTGAGTGGGTCGAATAAATTTAAGCTTTTGGCTATATTGTTAGTTGTTACTATATTTTTATACCACATGGTATTTGTTCCAATATTACATCCTCTATTATTAGTATTCTATGAATGAATCTGCTTACGATATGTTTTAGTAAAATATTATACATAATGTTATCAACATACATACACAATCTGTAAATAATTGTATGTACCTTGCATTTTGATACCTAGGTATGTTTATTTTTTTTAATTCTAATTGCATTACCTTACTGTTAATGTTACATATTACATACATGTAGGAACAGCTGATATGAAGACATGGGAACACCGGATAAGGTTTCCCAAAGAAATGTTTATTTTCATGTATTATTTCTTATGATTTATGGTCGCAAATAACAGGTCAAGTTTACCCACAGAAACAATTTTTTGTGTTGCAAGGAGTTAAGCGCATCGTACATACTTAGTGTTGCAAGAAAGCTTGAACTATAACCGAGTAAGTAAATCCCATTGACGCAAATAACAGGTCAGGTTTACCCACAGAAACATTTTTGTTCATATGATTTCCTATCTTTTTTCTTATTTCCTAAGGACATTCATGAAAGTGTACAAGGAGCTATAACCGAGTCAATGTAAATGATGCTGAATGTGGTGTAGGTGAATCATTTGCAGATGCATACTATATTAATACTTAAGAAGATTGGTTCAAAGCGTGGAAATTCAATTAGGCTGTGGATTGAATATTTTGTTGAACTCTGTTCGGGTATGTACTTAAATTATGTAAGCTTGCTTATGTGTCAATCAAAAGTTAATTTGGTGATGTAATTACTTAGTAATTTTTGTTGTTATTTTGATGATACTCTTTGTAAATGCACCTACAAGCATGCCATCCATGTATGCTTTTATAATTTTTGTAGTTTGTTTTTATGTCTTGATTTAGATTATGAATTTACATGTATTTCTTAGATTTATAGCATTAAACACTTATTTTAAATGATATTTCACTTTATTTTATTGTCAAAGGTTTTAGACTCGGAAGTCTATGATTTCAATTTTATAATTATAAAGTTGTGTTGTAGTTTAGGTTTGATTTCATATTTTTTCTTCATAGTTTAAAACTTGAATGTGATGAATAGGTATGTATCTTAGGTATTTAACTTTATTTCTTTTGTGCATATTTTTATTTTATATAATTCAACATTTTTGACTGTTTTGAAGATTGTAAATTGCACAATTAGGTTAATCTGGTTTGTGTTACATGTTTAAAGATTTTATAGATAATAGTAGCAGTCATTCACATTTGTTGATTTGTACCATCTTTTTATTTGGTTTCATAATAATCTTCCAATAATGTATGACACGTTCTTACATTGTACATAGTCATCATAACAGATGGTTTATACTTGCTTAATTTGATTATAGAATACTAAACTTCGTGATTTCACGAGTCACTCAACTAGTATCTATAGTTAATATTAATATCCTACAATGATAATGTCATTATTAGATTAATTTCTTTGTTAAGAAAAAATTAAAAAGAAAAAGAAAAAAAAAATCTAAGCATGGTGGGTGATCTAAATAATTTTGAATTAAAATTAAATCTTATTAATTAATTAATTATTATTAAATCTTATTAATTAATTATTATTATTAAATCTTATTAATAATTATATTAGTTATTAAAATTAAATAATTTTGAATTATTTTAATTAATTATTTCGAATTGAGTATGAGAAGGTATAAAATTTAGGCAGAAGGAAACCAATTCTAAATTTATATATTAATTTACACTTTTAAAATAAAATGACAACCAATATTATCCCTTATGATTGGATGTGGATTTTTTAATATGCATTTTAGGTGTTGAAATGTTCAGCTAACGAGTTTTTTAGTCAGACTCTGTGATTGCACGGATCATTAACTAAATAAATTTAGCATTTACGTTCACTTAATACCTAAAATATATTATTAAACTGTTTCATTTAAACAAACCTGTGGTTCCAAGGGTCATTTCACTAGTTGTTTACTGTTATTCTAACTCAAAGATTTAAAACAATACATGAAGTTTGGAAACTCGCTTATCACCCAACTTTTACTGGGTCTAGTGCAACCATAAGGGTTGTAAGACCCTATTATGCCATTCAAGCAAATGCGTTAAACATTTATAAATGCAAAAACGAAGAACAAAAAATGTTTCTCAAATTTTAATGTTTTAATGAATAAATGAAGTACATAAACTAAAAAAAGGAGATAAACGATCTTAAAGTTATGAAATCGGGTTTTGCTGTAGACAAATACAACTAACCTCACCCTATTACCTCTTTATTTGTAAAGTTTTGGGGATATATTAGGAAACAAATCTCCTAATAAATGAAAATCTCACCAATTAAATGATTCATTTTTTACCACCGATTTTATCAAATCAATTTCTAATAAGTATGAAATATTTTACTAACAATCTCCTCTTATATTGATCTTCAGACTCTTGATAAATTGATCTTTTTTTATTCTTCTCCTCTTTATTATCATTGTAGCACACATAGCTTCAAGAGTGTGACAACCCAGAAATTTCTAACCAAATTTAAACTTTATCTTTATATTATTCTGACACGATAAGCAAAGTTTGTTAAGTTGTATCTCAAGGATTTAAAACTGTGTTCATACATTCATTTAACCTCGACCAAATTCCGACGATTCACAAACCATTATATAAATGGATATGATTATATATATATATATATATATATATATATATATATATATATATATATATATATATATATATATATATATATATATTATAACATGAGAATGTTAACAAAGTATTAAACGTATAATACTGTTCATGAACATATTTGTTCAATATATTTATCGACAGAATTACTATAAGATATCAAATGATTGAGTTATCAAGATTCATTATGATTACTAGTCTCTGTTGTAAGGTCCACTATGATTTAAGAAATATTTCCCTTTTAACGGTATTCGGAATAAATGGTAAAGTGATTTACATATGGAAACAAAGTGTCAAATAATGAGAATTAGACAAAAGTTAGTGGAAGACTAAATTACATAATAATCAATTGATTTAGTTTCAAATGTACGAAAACGTTTTTCGATATAATAGAACTTGATTATTTAAAATGTCTTTGATTAATTAACGTGAGTTGGAATATTAGTTGTTAAATATATAAATAACTTGCAACGTGTATTTAAAACGTGTTTATGTATATTAGATATATTTGATTTCAAATTTATTAAATAAGCGATTGTAACATTCGTTTATTGATTCGATTGATATTTGGATACGTCAATTAGTACGTTAAGAAGTTAAAATAAGCGCTAGTATATAAATGAACTATACTTAGTTAAGTTTTAAAAATGAAAACGTTATATGTTATAATAATTCCTGTTATGTAAACGATCTTAAATTATACTTTGAAATATAATTAGTATTTGAAAAACTAAATATGATATTGTGAAATAAATATTTCTAATATATATAAACTTATATTTCTAAATGAATATATATAATTATATTTCTAAATGAATATATATATATATATATATATATATATATATATATATATATATATATTCTAAATGATAAAATATAACTTCTATATAAAATGTTTTGATTCAAAATAATACTATCCTATATATATATATATATATATATATATATATATATATATATATATATATATATATATATATATATATATATATATATATATATATATATATATATAGTGAAAAGATGATTTAAAGAAGCAAATGACCAAAACACTCAAATGAATAAGTTATACTTTGAGTGGGATAGTTTTTCATTGATTTAAGTATAATTATTGATATAGGTACACGTCGCGTAAGGTAAAGTGCTAGTTTTCTAAGCGTACGAAAATGAGTTCGAGAAATCAAAAATGGGACATTGGTCGAGCGACAACGTACGAGTCATTGGAACTAAATTTACAAATTAACTATGCAAGTAAATATAATATAATATTTAAATAATTATAAAGATTAAATATAATATATAAATTAAAACGTGTGTCGGCAGAGTAAAACAACGATTGTGAGCTGTCAACCTATCCCATGCGATCGCATGGGAAATAGGCTACAAAGCCATGCGATCGCATGGCAGCCTAGTTCAGAAATGTTCTATAAAACTCGTTCGGTTTGCAGACGAATTCATTCATATATTTTCTCAATCTCTCTACTCTCTATAAATATATATATTAATATTAATATTATTATTATTATTATTATTATTAACAAAATTAATATTATTATTAATCGTATTATCATTATTAGTAGTATTATACATAAAATACTACGACGAGGTCATGAGCGGGTTATTTCAAAACGGGTTTTTCGAGCGGGATAAAGGTAAAGAAATTATGGGTTATAGCTATGGAGTTTATGGGTATGGTTTGGAGGTATAGCTCGTGAGTTAAACATAGTGTTTATCATCAATGTTACGTCTACGTACTTTCCTGCAATATTGAATCACAATATTGATACGTGAGCATTCATATCTTATCTTTTATATATTAATAGTGTATCCCTGACTAGTGCTCGAGTATATAGGATTATGCATGATTGTACATTTATTATTGTCATTAGATAGTTTATGATGAATCCTGAATTTAATACATATGCTAGAAGGATAAGGTACATGATATGCATGTCGTTGGAAAGCTGGCGAAAAATCAATAACTTTTCATTTAGAAGTCGTGTGCTTTCGATGAACGGATTTAAAGATATGGTCAACTGAATTATCGTTAACTCTAATAATATTATTATTATTATTACGATCGTCGTTATCGTTATCGTTATCGTCGTTATTATCGTCATTACTATTATTATCTAATAACTAATATTATTATTATCATTATCGTTATTAATATAAGTATTATCATTAAAAATTGTTATTGTTAATACTATCGTTATTATCATTAAGGTTATTGTTAATATTATCAACATTATTATTATTATTATTACTAAAATAATTAATATTTTTATCAAAACTATCATTTTATTATTTTTATCGTTATTATTATTATTAAAAGTATCATTAATATTAAAACTAACATTTTTATTAAAATTATCATTTTAATAGAAATATCATTGTTATTATAAAATATCATTATAATTATCATTTTAGTATTATTATTATTAAAAATTATCATTTTGAATAAAATTATTATTTTTATAAAATATTATTATTATTACAGTTAATAATAAAAATATCGTTATTATTAAAATTATCATGATTAGAATAATCATTTTATTATAATTAATATCATCATTAGTAAGTATAAATATTGTCATTATTATTATTAGTAGAATAATAATAATAATAATAATAATTATTATTATTATTATTACAAAATAATACAACTTTTGTTATTATTATCAATATTATTTTATCAAATAAATATGTAATACAAAGATATTTTTATCACGCGTAACATAATTACATTAATACTACATACTACTATATTTTTATGATATTAAGTGAACTTTATAAATTTTATTACTTAAGATATATAAAAGTATATTTTTATCATTCATATATATATATATATATATATATATATATATATATATATATATATATATATATATATATATTAATATAAAATTTTATTAATAAATGACTTTTATTATTTACTTTAATAAAATCTGATAAATATAATTAAATAAATAAAATGACTATATTTAGGTTATATAATAAACACGTATAGATTTTGGAAATCATTTTGAGTCAAGTTGAATGTTGTTGACTTTTGCATGATAAGCTCGAGCATTAGGATTGTGAAACACTATGACTTGACCTAAATTGTTAGTCATATATTGACCAACATATAAATATATAATTAATATAGGTTCGTGAATCCGAGGCCAACCTTGCATTTGTTCAATGCCGTCATATGTATTTTTACTACGAAATACAGTATCGTGAGTTTCATTTGCTCCCTTTTTAAATGCTTTTGCAATATATATTTTTGGGACTGAGAACACATGCGATGTTTTATAAATATTTTACAAAATAGACACAAGTAATC
The DNA here is from genome assembly GCF_046630445.1 of Rutidosis leptorrhynchoides. Lineage (NCBI taxonomy): Eukaryota > Viridiplantae > Streptophyta > Magnoliopsida > Asterales > Asteraceae > Rutidosis > Rutidosis leptorrhynchoides. The sequence goes on from NC_092338.1 coordinate 400,086,922, forward strand.
AAAACTACATTCTATGGTTGGATTATCGAAATCGAATATGCCCCTTTTTAGCTTGGTAGCCTAAGAATTAGGGAAATGGCCCCTAATTGACGCGAATCCTAAAGATAGAACTATGGACCTTGACAAGTCCCATTCGGGTTACGAATGCTTTAGTACTTCGATTTATCATATCCGATGAGAGTCCCGGAATGATGGGGATATTCTATATGCATCCTGATAGTTCGGTTATCAAGCGTTCACCATATGAATAATTTTTATCTCTATGCAGTTTGTGAAATGCCTGATATGAGATGATGTTTATGAGAAATGAAAATGAAAATCTTGTGGTCTATTAAATTAATGGAAATGATTGTTTATGATAAACTAATGAACTCACCAACCTTTTGGTTGACACTTGAATGCATGTTTATTCTCAGGTATTAAAGAAATCTTCTACTGTGCATTTGCTCATTTTAAAGATATTACTTGAAGTCATTCATAGCATATTTCAAAAGACGTTGCATTCAATTCGTTGAGTTCAATAAAGATTATTATTAAGTAAATGTCAGATTTGGTCATTTATAGTTTGGATATTATGAAATGGTATGCATGCCTATCAACTTTTGATGTAATGAAAGTTTGTCTTTTAAAATGAATGCAATGTTTGTAAAATGTATCATATAGAGGTCAAATACCTCGTGATGTAATCATATGTTATTGTATTCGTCCCTATGGATTAGGACAGGTCGTCACAAAAAGATTTTCCGCCAATGGTTCACAAAGATAAACTATCAACTAACTTGAATATAATCATTAAAGACTACTGATATGTCACTAACGGACGGTTTTATTTATACGGTGTCGTTAAGTCACATGATGTCCGATTCGGTAGCACACAGTGTCTTCGTTTATATATATTTTGCGGGGCCTAAATTTACTTTTACTTTCTAAGGTGTAGAAGGTGTAAGTTAACCTAGTGTCATATTTTTGCTGATTAACGAATTGAAGATCAAGTGGGTAATTGTCTTTTAGTTAAATTACCTGGATAAAAGGTAGTAGTTGATTTTAGCTAAAGGTCCTAAATGCAGAAAAGTAAATAAAGTGGAAGGATATCCGGAGTATGCAGATCAGGGAAATGTTGACCAAGATATCAGTATTGGGTTATGGAAGGTAATTATGCTTATGTTAAGACTATGCTTGGAATGATGTAGATCTGGTTGGATGAGCCAATTACACAGACCTACTTATCTCTGAACTCTCGGAGTTCTCTTTGAGCAGTGAGAAGTATGTTACTTGGTCGTATAACTGAAGTGTAACAATATCTCGGAGGTTATCCTCAGTAGAGTGCTAGGTTTATTAGTGAGTTAAGCTCTAATCCTAAACCTCGTTATCAGTTTGGGTAACTGAATAACAACGTGCCGTGTTGATTGAACACTGATCACAAACGGAAGGAGTCCGTCGGTTTAAGTTGGCAAAACCTTAGGTGAAAACTAACAACCATTTCATCATACTAATGAGATCACAACAATTCAAACATTATATAGCATCACAGTTAATATACTGATAGTAAAGAAGATAGAAACCTAATGAATACCTAAACAGTTGGTATAACTAAGACCTAGGGCAACAATCAAACAAGAACATGCAATAGGCTTGGGTCATACAGTAAAGGCACTAACTAGATCTTAACAGCTCCTAAGAGGTCTCTTCGGAACAGTCAATAGGCATACTAGGTCATTCATGTCTCAATTCCTAAGTTCCGTGTCCTAAAGGTGCATCAGATGCCTCTCGGGAACTCCGGCCATACCGAGTTCATATAATCTTCAGATACAGTATAACCAGGGGTCTTAATCCTATGAAGTAGCTAATTTCATATAGGTGAACAAGTCTTGATCACAACCTAGGTTGGTCAATCCTTAAGATGCTAGCATACAAATCTATCAGACTTCCTAGTTCAGTATTATAACAGTAATCGTACTAAATTAACATAATTACGCTAACCCAAACTTCTATCATGGCAACATACAGATTAATTAAGCTATCATGGAAATATCGGAATGCATTATTAAACATAAAAAGTATACATGTTTAATACAAAAGACAAGCGTTTCAGATAAAAACCTGAAAAGGCCGAACAAATCTGCCCGAGATCGCAGGGACTTGCCGGGATATCCTCCGGAAAATAAAAGCTAAGCTAACTACTAGTAAAACTAACTAAAAGATTGAAAATATAAAATGAATTGAAAGTTGAGTGTGTGTTGGACTGGATGGAGAGAGCCCTTTAAATAGACCTCATTTTTGCCTGCAAACGGCTGGCAAGCCGTATGGCAGGCCGTATTTGGCAGGCCATTTGCATGGCAAGCCGTATTAAGGGGCCGTTTGCTGAACCGTTTAGCAGGCCGTACCCCATACTGGCAGGCCGTATTCGGTGCTGGTCAGCCTTGATTCACTGGATCGTAACTTGATTTCTTGTCTTTCACCGTTATCGCTCTAAAATCTTCGTTTTAGCTCCGTTTTACTTGATTCTTTTTGCATCGCCTTTGTAATTACTTACTCTACAAAATCAACCGAAAAAGTGATAATTTTGCCGACAAATTTTTAATCTTTATTGTTCTAGGGCTTAATTTAGGGGGTAAAAACGTGACTTTTTGCCCGATATCAAATACCCCACACTTAACTTTGCTTGTCCTCAAGCAAAAAGCGAGAATATAAGGATCTTTCTAATAGATTCTCCCTTGCTCTACCCATAGATCTTTTTATTATGCCTTCATCAGAAGCCGGCACATCATTCGAAAGTATTAGAAAAAGTTTCGAGCTTCGATGATTTGGTCGCTAGATTTCAATTGCGTCCATAGTGGAAAAGGCGTACTTTCCAACTCTCAGATGTAGAGTATACATGATCAGGCTCCTCACTGACAGATCACTCGTATCACTCAAGTGTTTAGGGTATCCTATTCTAATTGTATTGTCGCTCAGAAGCCAATCGTGTAACAGTTCTCATCATAGGCTTGGTAAAGCATCGATATCTCCACCGGTTAAGTAAGGACGACACTGATCTTCTTCCTAAGCATTCTTTCAAGAGGAAGATGGGTAATAGGGTTTGGTTGGAAATTTATGATTCGGTGAAAGGTATCCAGATCTTTTGATTTTTGAGAGAATTGATAGACTTTGATTCTTCAGAGTATCCATTTTGGATAGAGAATGGCTTAGAATTCCGTAAGGGTTTTCTTCGGAAGAGGCGGATTTTGCTAAGACTTTGTCTAGAATTTTTCTTTTGCTCTTCCAGCATTCTTCTTCAGGGCATCTCCTCGGGTTTCTTTTTGCCTTATTTAGAGACTTTGCTCTTTCAGATCTCCTGGGTTTCTTTTTCTTTTTGCCTTATATATATATATATATATATATATATATATATATATATATATATATATATATATATATATATATATATATATATATATATATATATATATATATATATATATATATATTTTGGCATACCCTTTCTTCATAACTTTTGTCTTTCGTTCCTGGTGCCCAGAGAGGAAGTGATAATCCACTGAAAATAGGTCTTTGACCTATCAAAAACAATCAGGGGTTTGGAATCTATTAACAAGTACTTTTGAAGCGAATTTGATCGATCTATCTCTTTATTAATCTCTGGATCTTTTGGTGAATGGAAAGGGGAGTGAATGGTAAATGGTGTATTTTGGGAGTGAATTTGGGGTGAATATTTCTGATTCATCAACTCTTTATGTGAGTTGGTCGGTTTAAATTGCGTGGAGTGGAAACGGAAACGGAAGGTTTTTTTTTTGTCTTCTCTATTCAGAATGATTTCGGAAGGAGTATCGCACCTGCACCACGTATGGCGCTTACTAACCATTGGTCTTGAAACGTATGTCTGAACCAAGTTCTAACTTGAACCGTACACCGGCACGCTCATCAATTGAAATAACAAAGTACTGTAGATTTTATGGGTCATACAGATACTTTGGGTCCAAGATTCCACACTTTTTAAGAGTAGGGGTCGTGCTTGATCATGCGTAGCCTTTTACATATTTCTTAAAAGAAATCTTTTGACACAAAACATAAGTTTCAGCTTAATCGTTCCGTTCTAATAAATGTTCCGAAAGACCGATTTCTAGCAATTTTATTAGATCTTTTGGGCAAAAACAAAGTAAGAATTTTTCAAAATTACCCAATATCCATTGCTTAATTACTTTTGGACAAAAGAATTTTTTTAAAACTTGGCGATTTATGGTTACTTGACTACTTCGACCTTTAAAAACCTTACCCATTACCCCACACTTAGAAGAACATTGTCCCTAATATTCTCTAGAAAGAATATTTTAATACTATATAAATTAAGGACATTGACTTCTAAAATTCTAAGTTAGTTGCGGGGGTTACCCCACACTTAGAGATTTTAGTGCATTATAATCGAAATAGGTTTGAGGAAGGATTACTTCCCTACGGCCGTGTTACTTTCCTAGTGCTGGGCCTTCCTACGGTCAATCTCCTACGGACCAGTACTGCGTGGCCTCCCCTCGCACTGGTGGTATGCTCTCAGAGCTCTGTAGAGTCTCTGCTGATCTCTGAGTAGTGCCCATGTAACATCAGGGTCACTCAAAGTGGCTCCGTAATGTAACACTATCTTTGGCTCATGCGTATCTGGCAATTGTGTGTGCTCGGCTGGTTTCCTAGCTAAACGTCTAGATCGTTGAACGGGAGGAGCTGGCAGTGCTGTGCCGATATCCTCCTGATAGTGCTACAAATGAACATATATTTAGGCACAATATCCTTCCAATATGTAAAGCTTTTAGTTGTAATTGTTCTATTTTTATGTAATATTCATTTAAATAAATAAGTGCGAAGACAAAAGAAGAAAACGACAATTTGAAGACGCAAATGACCAAAAAGCTCAAATGTACAAGATATAATTCAAGTGGTTCAATTTATTGATGAGAAACGTCTCAAAATTACAAGAGTATGAGTCGCAAAATGCAAAGTACAAGATATTAAATTATACGAAAGGACGTTCGAAAAACTGGAACCGGGACCTGAGCCAACTATCAACGCGCGACGCAACGGAGCTAAAATTACAAGTCAACTATGCATAAGAATATAATATAATATTTAAATAATTATATAAATTATTTATATATTATATATTATATTAAATAACGTAGACAAACTAGCAAACAAAAAATATGTGAGCTGGATCTGACGGCCATGCGATCGCATGAGAAATAGGCATAAAACCCATGCGAGTGCATGAGCCCATGCGAGTGCATGAGATTTGCACTAAAATCTCATGCGATCGCATGAGTTACTGTAGCATGCCACATCCTATAAATTCGCCAGTTTTCTGTGAGTTTTATTACATCTTTTTCTCTTCTCTTCATCTGTAACAATAATATATATATTTATAATTTTAATTTTAATTTAAGTTTAATAATAATTGGGTTATTGTAAGAAATGTTTTACGGTTTTTAAGTCGAAATTCTGTCGGTGTAACGCTACGCGATAAATAATCACTGTAAGCTATGTTCTTCCTTTTTAAATTAATGTCTCGTAACTAAGTTATTATTATGCTTATTTGAGCCGAAGTAATCGTGATGTTGGACTAAAATATTAAGACGGGGTTATTGGATTTTGTACCATAATTAAGGTTTGGACAAAAGACCGACACTTGTGGACTTTGGACTATTGACTATTAATAGGTTGGGGGTATTGTCTAATTGAATGACAACTCATTAGAATATGTCGAACCTATCTTCAAATTAGTTAATCTAATAATTATTAAAATGATTATGTATGTTCTATTTAGTGACGTTTATACGACATCTTTTACGATCATTTAATTAATTATTCGGGTTGGGTAATTGATTATTCATTCTGATCAAGTGGGTAAATTAATATTCATATCTCATTAAAACAGGGGTGGATTACATACAAGGATAATTGGTGTAATTGTTAACAAAGTTATAAAACCTTGGATTACGCGCCGTCGATAACCTGGTGTAATTATTAAACAAAGTATTAAAACCTTGTTACAGTTCGAATCCCTAATTAGTTGGAATATTTGACTTCGAAAATAAGGTTAATTTGACGAGCATTTTATAATTATGATCGATGGACTATTATGGACAAAAAACCAAATAGGTATCAAATAAACCAGGACAAAGGACAATTAACCCGGGTAACAATTAATTAAAATCAAAACGTCAAACATCATGGTTACGGAAGTTTAAATAAGCATAATTATTTTATTTCATATTTCATCGTACCTTTATTTACTGTCATTTTAATTACTGCAATTTACTTTATCGCAATTTAAATTCTGTCATTTATATTATCGTCATTTATCTTTACGCTTAAAATATAAAATCGACAAACCGGTCATTAAACGGTAAAAACCCCCTTTTATAATAATATTACTATATACAATTATATATTTTATATAAATATAGTTGTTAAAAATATAGCGTTAAACTCAGCTAGCTCCCTGTGGAACGAACCAGACTTACTAAAAACTACACTACTCTATGATTAGGGACACTGCCTATAAGTGTTGTAGCAAGGTTTAGGTATATCACATCCGTAAATTAATAAAACTTGTGTAATATTTCGTAGTAAAAATATAACTATTTCGTATACACCGCCGCCGCACACATCAAGTTTTTGTCCTCAACGCTCTCCAATATCAATCGCCTTGGGCTTAATTGCCCTGTTGATGGCCTGTTCTAATCAGTATTGCTTTCGGAAAAGTAAACTCTAGGAGTCCTCCTCCTGCTAACTTGAATGTAAGCTGAAGCTCCTGAACTTGGCATTTTGCCTGAACACATTCAACAAACTTGTAAGTACTAAGCGCAAGTATGGCGCTTAGTTGTTAGTACACAGATAATATCTTAAAACTGAAAATAATTGAGATAAAAATAAATAAGTAATAAAAAGGATAAGCAAGGGGTGCCTCCCAAGAGCGCTTTGTTTATCAAGTCATTACAGCTCGACTTTTTCTTGTCAGATCTTCAGAATGGATCAAAGGAGAAGAGGTGCTCCTCCTTATCGTGGTCTTCTAGATAAGCTTTTAACCGGTGGCCATTGACCTTGAAGTTACAAGTAGGTCCTTCCAATTCCACGGCTCCGTGTGGAAAAGCGTGTAAAACTTTGTATGGGCCACTCCATCTTGATCTAAATTTTCCCGCGAACTTCTTGAACCGAGAATTGAAGAGAAGAACTTTATCTCCAGGGGCGAACTTTGTAGGGATCAATTTTGCATCATGCGTAAGCTTTGTTCGTTCCTTGTAGATGTATGACGTTTCATATGCTTGGTCTCTCAATTCGGCGAGTTCGTTCATTTGAATTTTCCTATGTCTTCCGGTAACTGAGGGATCGAGGTTGCAGGTCTTCAGTGCCCAGAGAGCTTTATATTCAAGTTCCAGCGGAAGGTGACAAGCTTTTCCATAGATCATGCGGTAGGGTGTAGTTCCTAGAGGATTCTTGTAGGCAGTCCGGAATGCCCACAGAGCATCATCTAGCTTCTCGGCCCATTTATTTCCATGATGGCTGACAGTTCGTTCTAAGATTCTTTTGAGTGCTCTGTTCGTGACCTCTGCTTGTCCGTTGGTCTGTGGATGATAGGTAGTAGACATTTTGTGGGTAACTGCATATTGTTGCATCACCTTCATAAACTGAGTATTACAGAAGTGTGTGCCTCTATCACTTATTATCGCACGGGGAGCTCCAAATCTGTAGAAGAGTCTCTTCAGGGAATTTGTGATGACTTTGGCATCATTAGTAGGAAATCCTTGAGCTTCTACCCATCTGGAGACGTAATCTACTGCTACGAAGACGTATTCTTTCCCGTTAGACTTTGGGAATGGGCCCATGAAATCTAATCCCCATATATCGAAGATCTCGCAAGCTTGGATATTAGTCCGAGGCATCTCGTTCTTCATAGAGATAATACCTTTCCTTTGGCATGCGTTGCAATGCTTTACAAGCTCTTGCGCATCTCGGAATATAGACGGCCAGTAGAATCTTGATTCGTAGACTTTTCTCGCGGTTAAATTTGCTCCATGATGACCTCCAGTTGGTCCATGGTGACATTGGTGAAGAATCCCTGCTGCTTGCTTTTCATCTATACACCTCATGATTATCTGATCAGGGCAAATTCTAAACAGGTAAGGATCTTTCCAGTAGTAGTACTTGGCATCCCTGAAGAACTTCCTTCTTCGGGAGGTACTCATTCCCTTTTGTACTACTCTGACAACTAGGTAGTTGGCCATGTCGGCATACCAAGGAGTGTCAGTAAATTGTGATTCTATGTGAGTTTGTCCTAAACTCATAAGCTATTGTTCCGGAAATTTATCTCTGATATCTTGTTCAGTAAGTTTTCCATCGCTGGGTTCTCCAAACGACTAAGATGATCTGTTGCGACGTTCTCTGCTCTTTTCTTATCTTTAATCTCAATATCGAATTCCTGAAGGAGTAAGATCCATCGTAGGAGTCTTGGTTTTGCGTCTTGCTTAGTGAATAGATATTTGAGGGCTGAATGATCTGTATAGACTGTAGCTTTGGACAGGATGAGATAGGAACGGAATTTGTCGAAGGCGAATACTACGGCTAGCAGCTCCTTCTACGTGGTAGTGTAATTCTCTTGAGCTCCGGTTAAGGTTTTGCTTGCGTAATAGATTGGATGAAATTGTTTATCTACCCGTTATCCAAGCACAGATCCAACTGCGAAATCACTCTCATCATACATGATCTCAAAGGGTCGACTCCAATGAAGAGCTATCATGATGGGCGCATGTGTTAGCTGCTCTTTCAGATAGTTGAATGCTTTTCGACATTCTTCATAGAAGACAAACGGGACTTCCTTCCCTAGGAGATGAGTGAGAGGTCGTGTGACCTTTGAAAAATCCTTAATGAAGCATCGGTAAAAACCAGCGTGTCCTAGGAAACTACTTACCGCTCTTACTGTGGTAGGTTCTGGAAGTTTAGTAATGGTCTCAATCTTAGCCTTATCAACTTCTATTCCTGCTTTTGAGATCTTATGTCCTAAAACTATCCCTTCTTTTACCATGAAGTGACATTTTTCCCAATTCAGAACTAAATTTGACTCTTCACACCGGGTGAGCATCTTGTCAAGGTTTGAAAGGCACGAATCAAAGGTACTACCAAAGACTGAGAAGTCGTCCATGAAGACTTCCATACAATGCTCAATCATGTCGTGGAATATTGCTACCATGCATAGCTGGAATGTAGCTGGTGCATTGCATAACCCAAAGGGCATGCATCGATACGCAAATGTTCCATAAGGACAGGTAAAGGTTGTTTTCTCTTGGTCCTTTGGATCGAGGGGAATTTGAAAGTAGCTGGAAAAACCGTCAAGGAAACAGTAGTATTCATTTCCTGATAGACGTTCCAAAATTTGATCGATGAAAGGTAATGAAAAATGATCCTTCCGGGTTGCATCGTTTAGTTTACGATAATCTATGCAAACCTCCCAACCGGTGACTTCCCGAGTTGGAATAAGCTCATTATTCTCATTTTGAATTACGGTCGTCCCTCCCTTTTTGGGTACCACTTGAACAGGACTAACCCATGGTGAATCAGAGATGGGATATATCATACCGGTGTCCAGAAGTTTGATTACTTCCTTCTTGACAACTTCTTGAATCATAGGGTTGACCCATCTTTGCCTCTGAACTGAAGGTTTGAAATCATCTTCCATGAAGATCTTGTGGGTGCAATAGTTGGGGCTGATCCCTTTGATGTCGGAGATCTTCCAAGCAATTGCCTTCTTATGTGATTTCAAAACTTGAATCAATTTCACCTTCTCTTGTGGCGTGAGGTCTTTTGATATGATCACAGGGAGTTGCAATTCTCCTTCTAAGAATGCATACTCCAGATTGTCGGGTAACTTCTTCAATTCCAATTCCGGAGGCTCCTCGATAGATGGATTCATCCTAGCTATCTCATTTCGGTCTAACGAGTCGTACTTCTCCTGGAATTCTGATTCTTCAGTAGCGGTCACTGATGCTATCTGTTCTTCATTTCTGGAAATTGTCCTTCTTAATGCTTCCTCTTCAGAAACGTCTTCTTTAGTTTCGAAGATAGGTTCGGGAAACTCCTCACAGTCTTCCCTTGACTGGGGTTCCTGATATACCGGAATGAAATCTGTTTCTTCATTCGGTCTTCTCCTTAATAGAGGTAAAGGAATGCCTTGTCCTAGTGGTGCTATTTGAATAGTATTGTCAAGAAAGTTACTTTCAGAGAGGGGGGATATGTGTTGACTAAGGTCTATGGCGGAATGGTTGTCAAGATTTCCTTCAGGAGGTGTAAAGTGTAGAGACCCGTCCTAATCCATCTGGACGAAGTCCGTATCGATTATAAACGATTCACAATAGTTGATTACATCGCGAGGTACTTGACCTCTATATGATACATTTTACAAACATTGCATTCGTTTTTGAAAAGACAATATTTCATTACATCGAAAGTTGACGGCATGCATACCATTTCATAATATATCTAACTATAATATACTTAATATTAATCTTGATGAACTCAACGACTCGAATGCAACGTCTTTTGAAATATGTCATGAATGACTCCAAGTAATATCCCTAAAATGAGCAAATGCATAGCGGAAGATTTCTTTCGTACCTGAGAATAAACATGCTTTAAAGTGTCAACCAAAAGGTTGGTGAGTTCATTAGTTTAACATAAATAACCATTTTCATCATTTTAATAGACCACAAGATTTCCATATTCAGTTCTCATAAATATACGTCCCATGCATAGAGACAAAAAATCATTCATATGGATTGAAAACCTGGTAATCGACATTCACAATATGCATATAAGAATATCCCCATCATTCCGGGATCCTCCTTCGGACATGATATAAATTTCGAAGTACTAAAGCATCCGGTACTTTGGATGGGGCTTGTTGGGCCCGATAGATCTATCTTTAGGATTCGCGTCAATTAGGGTGTCTGTTCCCAAATTCTTAGATTACCAGACTTAATAAAAAGGGGCATATTCGATTTCGATAATTCAACCATAGAATGTAGTTTCGATTACTTGTGTCTATATCGTAAAACATTTATAAAAACAGCGCATGTATTCTCAGTCCCAAAAATATATATAAAAAGGGAGTAATGAAACTCACCTAATGTATTTTGTAGTAAAAATACATAGAACGACATTGAACAAGTATAGGGTTGGCCTTGGATTTACGAACCTATATCATTTGTATATTTATTAATATACATCGTTGTAATCGAACAAATATATATAAATTTATTAGTTATATTTCTTTTATATTAATAATATATATATGGTTCTTATACTCATTTTATTATATAAAAATATTAATCTTGTTATGTTATATGTATTAAATAAATTTTTAATATATATGTATATATATCATTTGTATATTAATAATAATAGTAGTCAAAATAATATTAATAGTGGTAAAATGATAGTAGTTATAATACTTAATATTACTAGTGAGATAATAGTGTTAATAATTCTATTAATGATAATAATAGTGATATTTATAATAATACTTGTGAAAATATTAATTTTATTATTAATGAAAGTTATTATACTGATTTTAGTAATTTACATAATAATACTCGTGATATTACAAATAATAATACTTATGTTAATATTATCAAGTCTATTATTTATAAAAAAAATGTACAAATACTAATATTTACTAACATAATAATAATTTGTATCGTTTCCGTAATGATAGTAATGATATTTATATTCATGACAATAATATTAAAGTTTTAAAATTAATAGTAATATCATAATTAGTATTTATGATAATAATAATAATAACAATTATAATACTAGTAATTATAACAATATTAATAATAAATAATAATGGTAATAATAATTGTAATAACTAATGATAATACTAATATACTAATAATAACAACAACAATAATTATAATCATAATAATAATAAAACTAATAATAATAATAATAATAATAATAATAATAATAATAATAATAATAATAATAATAATAATAATAATAATAATAATAATAATAATAATAATAATAATAATAATAAACTAGATGAAAAGTAAACTACCTTCAAGGATTTAAGTCTAAAAAAAAATATTTTGTCTCATCTGGGACTCGAACCCAGGACCACACGCTAACCCGACACTCCTTTAAACCATTCGTCCATGCTTACATATCTGTTTTAAATCGACACCCAATAATATTTAAACTTGTTTATTCTGTTTCCCTTTTCTACTTCATCTTCTTCACAGCAAACCAGTCGATCAGAGATAGAATCAATCCAACACTTTACTAATTAAATTTAATATCATCATTGGAGCAGGACAAACCAATTTGGGATGTTTTAATTACCAAAAAATTAAAAGAAAAGAAAAAAAATAAGTGTGTAACAGACTTTTGTGAAGAACACAGACCCAAATACGAATTTCAATTTTTAAGTTGTTTTAGACAATAGTTATAACATGAAAAAGGTTCCTTTTCACTCCTATAAACTTTCCCAGTCTTTAATTGAACTTGAAACATCATAATTGATTCGAATTTTTACTAAGAACACGAGTTTTGACTTTTGAAACTTAGCTTTGACTTCAAAATTCAGATTAGATAGAAAGAACTGGAGGATAATCTTTTGCAGATAATTTTCAATAACGAATCCTAATCAAACTGCATTTTTACTTTTTAAAATTAGTTAAAAAATCGAACCTTTGAGAAATCAAACAAGAACAGGGCAGTTTGATACGTGTTCTTCAAAATTGAGTTTGATTTCTGCTGTTTTCTCTCGAATTGTATTAGTATAAGACTATGTAAAGGTTAACAATTATGATTACAGCTAAATTGACTAAGTAACATTTGTTTTGTAGTTTGATTGTCTCGAATATTCTGTCAGAGATATAATTTAAAAAAAAATCGCTTTTAACTGCTATAGTTTGTTATTGAGACAGAGGGAATCAACTAGTGCTGGATTGGAATCATAAAGCAATTATTTCTACAACTAGATAACGATTGATAACAGAATAAGGAGTGTGCTGTATATTTATACGGATTTATTTACTTAGTTACCTGTATTCGTATTTAATTAACTGTATAAAATCTATATATATATCTATATAAATATTATCTATTTAATGTAATTAATCTTTATTACTTAATAAATATATTTATGATAATAATACTCTTAATCTTATAAATAATAATAATAGCAATTTATAATAATATAATACTAATAATAATAATATTATTAATAATACAACAACAACAACAACAACAACAACAAAACCCAATACCACATGAGTGGTGTATGGGGGAGGTAATATGTAGACAATAATAATAATATCTATATGATTTATAACAATAATATCACTAACAATAATAATAATGTTATTTATAATAATACTAATATTTTTAATGATAATAATAATATTAGTAATAATAATATTAGTAATAATAATATTATAACAATTTATATATATATGTATATATATATATATATATATATATATATATATATATATATATATATATATATATATATATATATAAATTAGTAATACTGATTTTTAATATTAATGAAAGTAGTCATAGAATTATTAGTATAATAACTATATTTTTAACTTGTATTTACATATACTAATATTACTTTTTATTAGTTATGTAATATCATAATATATAATATCATACATTGAATATTTAATATTTATATATATATCAATATACATACAATTAATAATTATGTACTCCAATCATTTGTATATATATATATATATATATACTTCAACAACTACACATTTAATTATGTTTTAAATATCTAGTAAATAAATGTATTAACTATATATATATTGAACAAATAATCTCAGGGTATAAAATTATACATTAAATACTTTGTTAATGTTGACAAATTATATTCGAATTTATTTATTTTCAATATACTCTATATATTTAAAATAACAAGTTTTAGTTGTTTTAAATTATCTTTAATCACAAAATAGTTCATTAATATACCTCATTTATTATATGTAGTTATTTATATATATAATCATTTATATATATATACATTTGTATTTACAATTCAAAGGTTCATGAATCGTCGGTAATAATCAAGGTCACTTGATTTCATAAAACAGTTCAAAATTTCGAGACTTAATATTACAGACTTTGCTTATCGTATCGAAATCAAATAAGATTCAAGTTTAAATTTGGTCGGAAATTCCCGGGTCATCACAGTACCTACCTGTTAAAGAGATTTCATCTCGAAATTTGAGTGAGGTCGTCATGGCTAGCAATAAATATGTTTTCCTGACGAATATGAGTTGATAAATAGAGCTTTATCATTATTGAATAATTCGAATAAAACGATTCGATTACTCGAAGCGTACGAGTGAAGCTATCACAAAAGATGGAGATAAGGTAATAGATATTTATCTTTACTTTTGATGTAGTCATTGTTGAATTTAGAAAATAAGGTGCGTCTTAACTTTTGACGTAGAGGGTTGAATTCCGGAATTCAAGGAATTTAAAGAAAATTTTCGAAATCTATAAGATCTGATTCTTCGGGTTTTAAGGGATTTAAGATCTCTTTAATTAAATGCGGTCATCTTGCCTCGATTACTCTGTCTGATATTCCCACTAAAAATTAAACTCTTCCGGTCCATTATTCTCACAATTCCTATACTTTCTTTCTTAGTTCATACTTCCAAAGGATTGTAAAAATGCTTAATCCAGTTCTAATCCTTGATATTTTCTTAATTATCATTTCTGTCATCCTTCTTTTGAAGCTTCCACCATAAAAATCTGCTTACTTCTACTATTACCTTGGGATGATACTATTCTTAATTCTACCGTGTCTTTATATTGCTATTCGTATTAATATCCGCGGTTTGTAACTTCTGTGTTGTTATTGGGCTTTATATTTTCTCTTATATTTTGGAGCTCTTCGCCTTTTTATTATCCTCCCGATCTCTAGTAAAGCGAGTAATAGTCCAGAATTTGTATGTATGGAATTTCGAATGAACTTAATGTTCTAAACAAGAAAGAACGTTATAGCAAGATTTGATTTATCAAATTACCAGAATCACTGAGAATAGAACTATCAAGAATATATTTTCTTGATATGTTCAGAAGTTAATCAGAATGAAAGAGTTATGTAACATGACACATGATGACGTTATAATCTGTGAATCATCATGTTCCATTTAGAAACTCAACATGACTTACTGTAATATAATCACGTTGATCAAGTGTCATTATATTATACTAACTCATGCATCAGTTACTAACATTACTTCAATAATATTCATATTTTAAGCTCAAAAGTTTACAGAATATAGAAACTAACAGTTTCTATAAGATGTAACACTGATAACATGAAGAGATTAATGATTTTAGATAAGAATAGTTATAAAAATATCTTCAGAAATATGGAGGATATGAAAGATACGATGATATCTTGGAATTTCTAATATCGAAGGATGGTGAAGAAAATTTGTCCGCAAGAGTTTGGAGTCAGAAGCAAGGTATTCGTTAATGACTTCAGCAGGTACTGAATCATTTAGATTCTTTGAAGTCAAACTTATTCTTTGTGATTTGTCCACGGCTTCCTTCATAGTTTGCTCAATCAGTTTTTCAGTTTCAAACTTTTTCTGAGCTTTGCCAACCTACAATTCTTTATCATCAACTTTCGACGATTAATGTCGTTTACGGTTGTCTACGGTTTATGCTGCTTCATTCAGCTTTTTCAACATTCAGAGTATTTGATTTGTAGACTGAGTGCTTTTCATGATTTCAGATGAAAGATCATAATTCTAAGAGATAAATGTTATATGTTTACATATATATGTTGATGTGGAAACGTTGCGAGGCTCACAATACATATTTGCTGATTCCCGGTAATTGGTATGGCAATTCTCGTTACCAGATGCGGATGAGAATATGATGAGACTTCAATAGATAAATGTAGTGATTTGTTGGAGGGATTTAAACCAAGGAGCAACGAGGTTACTGGTATGTCTGTTGGTAAAATGGTAGAATATAAAAGGTTCCCCGGTAACAATAAAAGAGCACGCATATATATCAAGGTTATAATAAGCTAATTCGAATGAAAGTCGAAGTTAGTTTGTTGGAGCTGTGACAAAATTGACTAATTTGAAGAGGGATTGTAAAGTTATTTTCGGTAATAACAATGCCAAAGGAGCTAGCACAGATGCATGTTAAATGTTTACTCAGGTTCCGAGTATTTTCAGGTGCATAACTATATGCATCAATCTTTTCTTCCGTAGATGAACTGCAGTTGGTTCATCCTCTCGATTGAGGTGTTTTCAAGAATCATGAAAAGTTTGAACGCAGATTGTATTCGTCAAGATACAAATGAAGTTTAAGATGAAATCAAGTGGCAAACTTGAAGAATTGTTTAGTTTCATATGTTATAATCAATATTTTAATTCATTTTAATTTTCTAATGTCGGCAGTCTACAGTTGACAGTCCAATTTTTCATATATAGCTTAATATATAATATTCGCATTAATTAATACGTATCGTGACCCGTGTACATGTCTCAGACTCGATCACAACTCAAAGTATATATATTATTTGAGAATCAACCTCAACCCTATATAGAAAACTCGATCATTACTGTATATAGAGTGTCTATGGTGATTCCAAATAATATATATATATGTGTCGATATGATATGTCAAAACCTTGTATACGTGTCCCGATATTTAAAGTGCGTAAAAATAAATAGCGAAAATTAAATGACAATAAATAAAGTGCGTAAAGTAAATAACAGAAATTAAATGACGATAAATAAAATTTCGAGAATTAAAATTGCGATAATTAAATTGCGATAAATAAAATGTAATATGGAATTAACAGTTAGCTAGGATTTTGTTAGCGTAGATTCTTAATAGAATTTCTCATAGTTAATTTGTTTGTTTCGAACAAATTTTATTTTGTTAAATGTTTTCTTCATTATGCCACTTGTTGGATTCTGGTATGTCAAAATCCAAATATGAAATTGAATGAAAATGGTTATTTTGTGGTGAACGGATTCGTATATCTGTGGATGGAGGTAGGATAGTAAATGACTGTTGAATCAGATTTGAAGAATGTACGGTGTAACTTATTAATGCGAAATCTAAATATTCCTCGGGTATTACCTACCCGTTAAAATATTTTCACCACTAACAGTTTGTACAATAAAAATTTTAATTACAATCTTTATGAAAACATATATACATATATATTTTCTTCAGACGTAATCATGGATTTAATGAGTCAATGTGCTATTAAACTCATCAGATTTACGGCTAGAACTAGAGTACATAATCTCTAAAACATTAGAGATTACATAATCATCACGAAGGACGAAGATAGTTTATGTAGAATGATTCGTAGAACGATGATTATGCTTGAGGTATAGATTGCGAGGTTGAGACGTGTGATGATGTTGTTGTTGTTGTTACTGGTTATGCTGCTGGTGCAGCTGATGGTGGTACTGTTGCTGTCGGTGCTACAAGTGTTGTTGGTGCTGAGGTTGGTGATGATGTTGGTGTAGTAAGTATAGCTTGTAAATCACGCACCATTCTTGTCAGGGTTTCTATCCTACCCTCTATCATTTCTATCCATCCACTCATCTGATTCGATAGATCTTGATTATCAATTCGAAGTTCCCTAACTTCTTCTAATATTCCCCTTCGATTAGTATTCGGAAGTAGAGGTTGAATATTTTCTGAGATTGCAGTAATGCGACCTTCGAGGTAGAATATTTTAGCAAGAAGGGTGAATACAGTGTTGCGCATAGGTTCACCGGTGAGTACATCGTTTTCTCCGATGTTAGGAGGTAAGTTTGGTTCGCGGTAGGGCTCGCCTTCTTCATTTCTCCATCGAGTGAGTAAGTCTCGGACCCACCCCCATCTCCTCCAAAAAGAAAAATAACTAAATGGTTGAGGCACTTCTGGTTCATTGACTTCGGAGTCTGCTTCAATACACATCTCGAAATCGCTTCCGGAACTAATGGAATCCAAGCTAGGTGTAGGATCCATCTCTCACGATAAGTTAAAGGGTTTTGATATGAAATGATTTTTGAATATCGAGTGATATTCTAATTATATATAGAATATCTATACATACTTCCAAAGATCCCGTGAATTACGGAGAAAATTTAGGAAACGTGTCAGATAAGGTCTACAGTGACAGATACGCTAAGATATGCAGTCAATGCAGTAAAACGTGTCTAGACTAAAAATAATGAGCAGGTAATTTCCTAAGGATGATAAGCAGATGAATTCCAACAAAAACGATAAGCAAAACTTTTGACATGCAGACACGGTCGAAGTCCAGACTCACTAATGCATCCTAACGACTGTCAGTTAGACTCACTAATGCAAGACCTGGTTCGCTAAGACCACCGCTCTGATACCAACTGTAGAGACCCGTCCTAATCCATCCGGACGAAGTCCGTATCGATTATAAACGATTCACAATAGTTGATTACATCGTGAGGTACTTGACCTCTATATGATACAATTTACAAACATTGCATTCGTTTTTGAAAAGACAATATTTCATTACATCGAAAGTTGACGGCATGCATACCATTTCATAATATATCTAACTATAATTGACTTAATATTAATCTTGATGAACTCAACGACTCGAATGCAACGTCTTTTGAAATATGTCATGAATGACTCCAAGTAATATCCCTAAAATGAGCAAATGCACAGCGGAAGATTTCTTTCGTACCTGAGAATAAACATGCTTTAAAGTGTCAACTAAAAGGTTGGTGAGTTCATTAGTTTAACATAAATAACCATTTTCATCATTTTAATAGACCACAAGATTTCCATATTCAGTTCTCATAAATATACGTCCCATGCATAGAGACAAAATATCATTCATATGGATTGAAAACCTGGTAATCGACATTCACAATATGCATATAAGAATATCCCCATCATTCCGGGATCCTCCTTCGGACATGATATAAATTTCGAAGTACTAAAGCATCCGGTACTTTGGATGGGGCTTGTTGGGCCCGATAGATCTATCTTTAGGATTCACGTCAATTAGGGTGTCTGTTCCCAAATTCTTAGATTACCAGACTTAATAAAAAGGGGCATATTCGATTTCGATAATTCAACCATAGAATGTAGTTTCGATTACTTGTGTCTATATCGTAAAACATTTATAAAAACAGCGCATGTATTCTCAGTCCCAAAAATATATATAAAAAGGGAGTAATGAAACTCACCTAATGTATTTTGTAGTAAAAATACATAGAACGACATTGAACAAGTATAGGGTTGGCATTGGATTCACGAACCTATATCATTTGTATATTTATTAATATACATCGTTGTAATCGAACAAATATATATAAATTTATTAGTTATATTTCTTTTATATTAATAATATATATATGGTTCTTATACTCATTTTATTATATAAAAATATTAATCTTGTTATGTTATATGTATTAAATGAATTTTTAATATATATGTATATATATCATTTGTATATTAATAATAATAGTAGTCAAAATAATATTAATAGTGGTAAAATGATAGTATTTATAATACTTAATATTACTAGTGAGATAATAGTGTTAATAATTCTATTAATGATAATAATAGTGATATTTATAATAATACTTGTGAAAATATTAATTTTATTATTAATGAAAGTTATTATACTGATTTTAGTAATTTACATAATAATACTCGTGATATTACAAATAATAATACTTATGTTAATATTATCAAGTCTATTATTTATAAAAAATGTACAAATACTAATATTTACTAACATAATAATAATTTGTATCGTTTCCGTAATGATAGTAATGATAATTATATTCATGACAATAATATTAAAGTTTTAAAATTAATAGTAATATCATAATTAGTATTTATGATAATAATAATAATAACAATTATAATACTAGTAATTATAAAAATATTAATAATAAATAATAATGGTAATAATAATTGTAATAACTAATGATAATACTAATATACTAATAATAACAACAACAATAATTATAATCATAATAATAATAAAACTAATAATAATAATAATAATAATAATAATAATAATAATAATAATAATAATAATAATAATAATAATAATAATAATAATAATAATAATAATAATAATAAAACTAGATGAAAAGTAAACTACCTTCAAGGATTTAAGTCTAAAAAAAATATTCTATCTCATCTGGGACTCGAACCCAGGACCACACGCTAACCCGACACTCCTTTAAACCATTCGTCCATGCTTACATATCTATTTTAAATCGACACCCAATAATATTTAAACTTGTTTATTCTGTTTCCCTTTTGTACTTCATTTTCTTCACAGCAAACCAGTCGATCAGAGATAGAATCAATCCAACACTTTACTAATTAAATTTAATATCATCATTGGAGCAGGACAAACCAATTTGGGATGTTTTAATTACCAGAAAATTAAAAGAAAAGAAAAAAATAAGTGTGTAACAGACTTTTGTGAAGAACACAGACCCAAATACGAATTTCGATTTTTAAGTTGTTTTAGACAATAGTTATAACATGAAAAAGGTTCCTTTTCACTCCTATAAACTTTCCCAGTCTTTAATTGAACTTGAAACATCATAATTGATTCGAATTTTTACTAAGAACACGAGTTTTGACTTTTGAAACTTAGCTTTGACTTCAAAATTCAGATTAGATAGAAAGAACTGGAGGATAATCTTTTGCAGATAATTTTCAATAACGAATCCTAATCAAACTGCATTTTTACTTTTTAAAATTAGTTAAAAAATCGAACCTTTGAGAAATCAAACAAGAACAGGGCAGTTTGATACGTGTTCTTCAAAATTGAGTTTGATTTCTGCTGTTTTCTCTCGAATTGTATTAGTAGAAGACTATGTAAAGGTTAACAATTATGATTACAGCTAAATTGACTAAGTAACATTTGTTTTGTAGTTTGATTGTCTCGACAATCAAATATTCTGTCAGAGATATAATTTAAAAAAAATCGCTTTTAACTGCTATTGTTTGTTATTGAGACAGAGGGAATCAACTAGTATTGGATTGGAATCATAAAGTAATTATTTCTACAACTAGATAACGATTGATAACAGAATAAGGAGTGTGCTGTATATTTATACAGATTTATTTACTTAGTTACCTGTATCCGTATTTAATTAACTGTATAAAATCTATATATATATCTGTATAAATATTATCTATTTATGTAATTAATCTTTATTACTTAATAAATATATTTATGATAATAATACTCTTAATCTTATAAATAATAATAATAGCAATTTATAATAATATAATACTAATAATAATAATATTATTGATAATACAACAACAACAACAACAACAAAAAAACCCAATACCACATGAGTGGTGTATGGGGGAGGTAATATGTAGACAATAATAATAATATCTATATGATTTATAACAATAATATCACTAACAATAATAATAATGTTAATTATAATAATACTAATATTTTTAATGATAATAATAATATTAGTAATAATAATATTAGTAATAATAATATTAGTAATAATCATATTATAACAATTTATATATATATATATATATATATATATATATATATATATATATTAGTAATACTGATTTTTAATATTAATGAAAGTAGTCATAGAATTATTAGTATAATAACTATATTTTTAACTTGTATTTACATATATTAATATTAATTTTTATTAGTTATGTAATATCATAATATATAATATCATACATTGAATATTTAATATTTATATATATATATATATATATATATATATATATATATATATATATATATATATATATATATATATATATATATATATATATCAATATACATACAATTAATAATTATGTACTCCAATCATTTGTATGTATGTATATTGATATATATATATATATATATATATATATATATATATATATATATATATATATATATATATATATATATATATATATATATATATATATATATATAGATACTTCAACAACTACACATTTAATTATGTTTTAAATATCTAGTAAATAAATGTATTAACTATATATATATTGAACAAATAATCTCAGGGTATAAAATTATACATTAAATACTTTGTTAATGTTGACAAATTATATTCGAATTTATTTATTTTCAATATACTCTATATATTTAAAATAACAAGTTTCAGTTGTTTTAAATTATCTTTAATCACAAAATAGTTCATTAATATACCTCATTTATTATATGTAGTTATTTATATATATAATCATTTATATATATACATTTGTATTTACAATTCAAAGGTTCATGAATCATCGGTAATAGTCAAGGTCACTTGATTTCATAAAACAGTTCAAAATTTCGAGACTTAATATTACAGACTTTGCTTATCGTATCGAAATCAAATAAGATTCAAGTTTAAATTTGGTCGGAAATTCTCGGGTCATCACATAAAGAATAGATCCTTAGAAATTTGATCTTGACTACATATAGCCATAGTCTCTTCCAGGTATTCATTGACGAGTTCTTGAAAAGAATCAGAGAGATTCACATCTTCTTCCTTAGGATGGTTCATGAGGTGATCAACATTGAATGTGATTTCTTCTCCTCCAACCCTTAACTTTAATGATTTCTTGTGAACGTCAATTACAGCCTTGGCAGTATTCAGGAATGGTCTGCCAAGAATGAGTGGGACCTTCGTGTCTTCCTCAATATCCATAATGACGAAATCAAAGGGAACGCGAACTTATCCACTCTAACTAGGACATCCTCAGCTATTCCCTGAGGAATTTTAACTGATCTGTCCGCGAGTTGGATAGTCATTCTGGTTGGCCTTAAGTCATTTAATCCTAGCTTTTTGAATAACGAATAGGGCATTAGGTTTACACTGGCTCCTAAGTCTGCTAACGCATTGCTAATTTGGACATCTTGTAGGTAGCAAGATACCGTAAATCTTCCTGTATCTCCTAACTTAGGGGGAATTCCATGTTGTAACACTAGCGAGCATTCTTCACTTAAGGGCAAGCTAACTATCTCTCTTTATTTGAAAGCAGTTCTTTGAAAAATTTAGCGCATTTTGGCATTTCTACTAAAGCATCTACTAGACGTACATTCAAATGCAAATTCTTAATAATATCCCAATACTTAGCGAATTACGCTTCTTGTTTTTCCTTCCTAAGCCTACCTGGGAAAGGTATGTGGGCGCGCGGAATAATTTCCGGGGCCTTAGGAGAGATAGGTTCCGGTGGATTGACGACTGGGTCAATTGGCACAGGTTCCTTATCGGAAAAATCTTGTATGGGTATATTAACAGTTGTCTCCTTCCCTCCTCTAGTGATTACTAGGGCATCAAACTCACTACACTCTATATCAATTTTAGTGGTTAATCGTTTAAGCGTAAGCTGAAAATTAGTGATTAATTCTTCAAAAGTCTTTATTAAAGTGTCTAACTTGTTCTGGCATTCTATGACTTGAAGGTTTATCATGTATTGTTTTTTCATAAATTCAACTAAAATTTTTTTAGAGTGGAGAGTAGGTTTGTGCAACGGGAATATTATATTATAATCCGAGCTATTTTGCTGTTTGTGTGCCCATCTAGGGTAAGGATACCTTAGATTGGTTCTAGTAGCATCGGAGTTTCTAGGAATTGGTAAACTTTGAGGAGTGAGGGTGAGATCTTGTAACCTGGTTTCCAGCATTTTTACCGTATGAGCGAAGACGTCATCCTTCTCAGCAGCTTCATTGTTCCAATCTTCCTGTTGTGCAGCTATTGTGTCCAAGAGATCCCATGCTTCATCTGATGTTCGGGACATGAAATTGCCTTGCGAGGCCATGTCTAGGAGAGACTTATCATCTTTGGTCAAACCATTGTAAAGCGTATAGATTATGTCTGCCCGACTTAACGAATGATTCGGACATCTTTTAAGCATCATCTTTACTCTATTCCATGCTAGACACAATGACTCATTTTCTTTTTGAGAAAAGTTTGTGATGTCATTTCTTAAACAGGTTTGCAGGGAGGGTGGATAAAATTTGTTTAGAAATTTAGTGGCTAAATCCTCCCATGTATGGATTAAATTCGTCAAACCATGCTGAAGCGTGTGCAGAAAGTGAATATTGAAAAAGATGAAGTTTTAAAATGTTTTTCTCGTTTGATTCCTTCTTAAAAGAGTCAACCAGACTAATAAATTTGTTTAAATGAAAGTTCGGATCGTCAGTCGGTAATCCTTGAAATTTACATATCATACTGACTAGTTTAATCATGTGTGAACTGATTTAAGGAATTCCTTCAGTTCCTAAGGTGATGGGTCCTCCTCTTTCTTCTAAGCATTACTTATGCATAGAAGCAAGGGTATCTTGTTGTTCCATTTTTTAGATTTTTTGTTTTAAAAATACTTAAAAGTAACTTTTAGAAAATATCAATTTACTAAAAGGATCGATAATTTAATAAAAACAATTATTCTTGAAATTTGGTCGCTAACCAGATCGGATATCTTAACTGATAGGACTTCTCACAGATTACTTGTATCGAGGTGGCCAGGCCGACTACGGAGAGGCAAGATCCTTTTGGTTCCAATATAATTGGAGACTGTTCGGAAAATCCAACAAACAAGTCCGTGTATAATTGCCTTTCTTAGACACCACCAAATAATACTTCATCTGTTTAAAATCTTTCTCGATCAAAATATTCGATCCCCGGCAGTGGCGCCAAGAAGAAGAATAAGCAACTGATATGCCAGTAATGGACGGTTTTATTTGTGTGGTGTCGTTAAGTCGCAGGATGTTCGATTCGGTAGCACACAGTGTCTTCGTTTATTTATATTTTACGGGGCCTAAATTTACTTTTACTTTCTAAGGTGTAGAAGGTGTAAGTTAACCTAGTGCCGTATTTTATGCTGATTAACGAATTGAAGATCAAGTGGGTAATTGTCTTTTAGTTAAATTACCTGGATAAAAGATATTAGTTGATTTTAGCTAAAGGTCCTAAATGCAGAAAAGTAAATAAAGTGGAAGGATATCCGGAGTATGCAGATCAGGGAAATGTTGACCAAGATATCAGTATTGGGTTAGGGAAGGTAATTATGCTTATGTTAATACTATGCTTGGAATGATGTAGATCTGGTTGGATGAGCCAGTTACACAGACCTACTTATCTCTGAACTCTCGGAGTTCTCTTTGAGTAGTGAGAAGTATGTCACTTGGTCGTATAACTGAAGTGTAACAATACCTCGGAGGTTATCCTCAGTAGAGTACTAGGTTTATTAGTGAGTTAAGCTCTAATCCTAAACCTCGTTATCAGTTTAGGTAACTGAATAACAACGTGCCGTGTTGATTGAACACTGATCACAAACGGAAGGAGTCCGTCGGTTTAAGTTGGCAAAACCTTAGGTGAAAACTAACAACCATTTCATCATACTAATGAGATCACAACAATTCAAACATTATACAACATCACAGTTAATATACTGACAGTAAAGCAGATAGAAACCTAATGAATACCTAAACAGTTGGTATGACTAAGACCTAGGGCAACAATCAAACAAGAACATGCAATAGGCTTAGGTCATACAGTAAAGGCACTAACTAGATCTTAACAGCTCCTAAGAGGTCTCTTCGAAACAGTCAATAGGCATACTAGGTCATTCATCAATAGGCATACTAGGTCATTCATGTGTCAATTACTAAGTTCCGTGTCCTAAAAGTGCATCAGATGCCTCTCGGGAACTCCGTCCATACCGAGTTCATAGAATCTTCAGATATAGTATAACCAGGGGTCTTAATCCTATGAAGTAGCTAATTTCATATAGGTGGACAAGTCCTGATCATAACCTAGGTTGGTCAATCCTTAAGATGCTAGCATACAAATCTATCAGACTTCATAGTTCAGTATTATAACAGTAATCGTACTAAATTAACATAATTACGCTAACCCAAACTTATATCATGGAAACATACAGATTAATTAAGCTATCATGGCAATATCGGAACGCATTATTAAACATAAAAAGTAAGAATACATGTTTAATACAAAAGACAAGCGTTTCGGATAAAAACCTGAAAAGGCCGAACAAATCTGCCCGAGATCGCAGGGACTCGCCGGGATATCCTCCGAAAAATAAAAGCTAAACTAACTACTACTAAAACTAACTAAAAGATTGAAAATATAAAATGAATTGCAAGTTGAGTGTGTGTTGAAATGGATGGAGAGAGCCCTTTAAATAGACTTCATTTTTGCCTGCAAATGGCTGGCAAGCCGTATGGCAGGCCGTATTTGGCAGGCCATTTGCATGGCAAGCCGTATTAAGGGGCCGTTTGCTGGACCGTTTGGCAGGCCGTACCCCATACTGGCAGGCCGTATGGCAGGCCGTATTCGGTGCATGTCAGCCTTGATTCACTGGATCGTAACTTGATTTCTTGTCTTTCACCGTTTTCGCTCTAGAATCTTCGTTTTAGCTCCGTTTTACTTGATTCTTTTTGCATCGCCTTTGTAATTACTTAATCTACAAAATCAACTGAAAAAGCGATAATTTTTCCGACAAAGTTTTAATCTTTATTGTTCTAGGGCTTAATTTAGGGGGTAAAAACGTGACTTTTTGCCCGATATCAACTACGCCAACCAAGAAACCTATAGAATTTGAACTTATTAGTTAAATCTTCATCTTCAACATGTTGATTATGTTTAGCTAACATGTGGTCTTCTTGTCGGGGAATAATGTAACATCCCGCCTTTTTCCGGTTACTTTCCGTTTAACTATTTTAAAGTCCGTTATATATTTATAACATCTTTCGTTAATACGTGTTTTAAATTATCTCGATTAGGTAATTCACGCACCCGATTCAAACTTGAGGGACTAAAATTGACACGGGGCAAACTAGTTGACTAGGTCAACAAGTCCACCCCAATCACCACCATTCAACCATCTCCATCTCTCTCTCTTTCTCTCTAGCAAGAACACACACACAATTACCAAATTCATTCAATCATCATCTAAATTCGATCTAGGAGGCTTACAACAAAATAAATTACATATTCGTGATCCTCTCTTCATCCTCTTCATTTTGGTACCAACTTCATCTCGTTTGGGTAACATTTCTAAAACTCTAGATTTCTCTAAATTCGTGTGTTTGACTTGAAATGGTGTTAGTTAGTGTCTATGGCTCATTGTGATGTCGTGTATGTAATTTGTAGGCTCGATCTTGTTATTTGGTGTAACTAGCATGAACACTTGAAATGGGTTAGTTTAACCTTTGATTTTGAATGATAAAATGTGTTTAGATGTTAATGGTTGTGTGTTCAAAGTGTTAATTACTTCATTAACTTCGTTTTGGTGTGTTGATTGACATGAAAACCTTACATTAACATGATTATTGGTTTTGAGGTTTTGGTTAGGGTTTGATAAGCTTTATATGAACTTTTGATGTATCAAATGCTATGAAATATTGTTGATAAGTGTTTTGTTGCAATGTGTGTTTGATTACCTTCGAAACGGCATATCATACATGTAAATTGGTTACCCGAATCATGAAATGCGTTTTTAGAACTTGAACCTTTGATTATGAACGTTTAATGCGGTTTTGGGTTGTTGTAGGTATTAAATTACTTGTTGAAATGTGTTTAGTTGTCTTCCTCGTCAAATTACCATCCCAACGGTATAAAATACTTGACTTGATTGTTTGCGGATCATAAATTGTGTTTATTTGGTTTTTGGTTCGTGTACTTAGAAACTTACTGCATCAGACTGGAATACCAATCTGGACGCCATCCAGATACCCTGGCAGGCCACTGTCTTCGTTGGTCATTTTACGGAAAATGTTTGCTATGCTATGGACCTCCGATTCACATGTAACTTGTTCTAACATGCTCATATATGATTAAAAACCTCAGAAAAATAGTTCGGGACCCGACCCGAACGTGTTGACTTTTTCGTTGACTTTGACCCGACCAAGTTGACTTTTAATCAAACTTAACCAATTGTTTGTGCAATCGTTCTAACATGCTTTTATACTTGTACCTTGCATGAAACATGACAATTTGATTCACATGCTATTATGATCGAGTCTTAACGAGCCATAGGACTAATTGAACATCTTTGATCTATCGTGTGTACCGTTATTGATACAACCTATTGTTTAGGTCAAGACTAGCATTGTTCTTTGCACACGTTTACTTGTTGAAGTACTTTACTACTCGTGCACTCAAGGTGAGATCATAGTCCCACTTTTACTCTTTTTGAACTTATATTTGGGATGAGAAAACATAAACATTTCTTTTACTAAGTGAACACAAGTACAGGAAAACAAACATTCTACATACGAGTTTAGAACGAAATCCTCAATTCGATTATCATTAGTTACACTTACAGGGTGTAAGTGTAGGCGTGAACTTATGTTGTATGGCCATATGGGTTTGACAAACCCTCATCTCGGACGGTTCGCTACCGTCCACAGATGAAATATATTTTCGAGAAACAGTGTTGTTCTAGCACTATGAATGGGGTATCAACGGACGGAATGTTAAGCCTTGATAATTGGGTGCTCGTGAATATTAACTTTTAGAATGTATTACTATTTTATGTTTGATGTAAATCTTGTGGTTCGACTTACTTTTACTCACTTACTTACTTAAACCTATGATTTCACCAACGTTTTCGTTGACAGATTTCTATGTTTTTCTCAGGTCCTTGAACGTTTTGTGATACATGCTTCCGCTCATTATTTTGATACTTGCATTGGATGTCGAGTATATATGCATACATGGAGCGTCTTTTGGCTACTTTTAAATTGTGTCGCATAAGTTTCATTTGTACTTATAACTTTGTAACGTAACTTGTGGTGGAACTATTCTTGTAAACTTTGAACAATCTTTACATTTGAAATGAATGCGACATATATTTTGGTCAAACGTTGTTTTAAAGACTTATGACCACGTAACGGGACCTAAGTAGACGGCGCCGTTAATGACGATTTTGTCGGGTCGCTACAGATGGTATCAGAGCATTGGTTGTAGAGATTTAGAGTTCATTGGTGTCGACCCCGAGTCATAGGGTACATTGGTGAGTCTAGACTACAACCGGCATATAGACTTGAAGTAGGAATTACTTGACTACTTGTGCATTTATACTCGAACACTTCTACTCATATCTACTCTTAGTTCATCTTAATCTCACGTTGTTTAATTTGATTGACACGCCACCTTGACTATATGAAATGATGTCGAATGTACATATGAATCAGGGTAATATAATTTCCGGGATTATATTACGGTAACTCATATGAACGTTCCGACATTGTGGCATAAAGAATTTAAGGCGAGTCAAGGAAAATTTTCTCTCTATCTTTATTCCATATCACGGTTAGTATTATTTAGAATACTAACCAACGGTATTCTTTTGTTTTGAAGGAACAATGCCTCTTCGTCGTGCGCCACGCCGTGAAACTCCCAAACAAGCTCTACAACACATGATAGCCACCGCCGTAGATGCGGCCATGGCCGGTCACTCATCCAACAACAATAATAATAACAACCACAACAACAACAACAATGGAGCCGGTAACTCAAACGAGGGATGCTCCTATAAAGCTTTCATGGGGTGCAAACCTCACACTTTCGATGGAACCGGAGGACCGGTTGCTCTCACTCGATGGTTTGAGCAAACGGAAGCCGTTTTCAGCATAAGCGGTTGTCGGGACCAAGACAAGGTCAAGTACTCCACTCACACTTTCTCCGGCGTCACTCTCACTTGGTGGAACACCTATATACAATCGGTGGGTACCGATGAAGCCAACCCTCTCTCTTGGTCCGATTTGAAAGGAAAGATGATCACCGAATACTTTCCGCGCGAGGAAACCCGAAAGCTCGAACAAGAGCTAAGAACTCTAAAAGCGGTCGGAAACGATCTCAAGGCCTATAATCAACAATTTTCTGAACTAGCCTTGATGTGCCCAAACCTTGTGAACCCCGAGTCTTTAAGGGTTGAAGTTTACATGGATGGTCTTCCAAAGAGCATCAAACACTGAGTAATGTCATCCAAACCCCCTAATCATCAAGAAGCTTTGAACATGGCCCGCAAATTGATAGAGACGGTGGACGAAATCGTAGTACCGGCACCTAAAGCCGAGGACAAGTCGGGTAACAACAAAAGAAAATGGGAAGCCACTCCATCAAGCAACTACAACAACAATACCTTCACCAAAAAGCCTTTCAACAATGACTGCAAGAAAGGTTATGCCGGAACTCAACCTTTTTGCAACAAATGTCACAAGCACCACTCGGGTGAATGCGGCAAGCTAATTTGCCACCGGTGCCAAGGAGTTGGTCATAAGGCCAACAATTGCACAAGCGCCGCCCCCATCGCTCGAAAGGGGCCCAATTCTCCAAAAACGGTCACTTGTTACGAATGTGGCCAAACGGGCCATTATAGAAATGCATGCCCGAAGAGGAAAGATAACCCCAATACGCGCGGACGAGCTTTCAACATCAATACCGAGGAAGCCCGAGATGATAACGAATTGGTCACGGGTACGTTTCTTCTCAATAACACTTATGTTACTTGTTTATTCGATTCGGGTACCGATAAGAGTTTTGTATCCAAGACTTTGACTCATTCTTTTAATACTCCACCACGTCCACTAGATACCACTTATACCATTGAAGTGGCCAACGGAAAACTATTGAGTGCCTACACATATTACCGGGGGTGTACGTTAAACATTTTGGGTAATGAGTTTGAAATCGACTTGATACCCATGGAACTAGGTAGCTTCGATGTAATAATCGGTATGAATTGGCTAGCCAAAATGAAATCTCACATCCTTTGTGATCTTAACGCAATCCGAATCCCTATCGAGAATGGTGAACCTTTGATCGTCTATGGCGATAAGAGTTGCACCGGACTCAACCTCGTTTCGTGTATTAAAGTTAGAAAACTACTCCGTAAGGGTTGTTTTGCGATCCTTGCTCACGTTAAGAAAGTCGAGTCCGATGAGAAGCACATCGATGATGTGCCAATTGTTAGTGACTATTCCGATGTATTTCCCGACAAATTGCCGGGTCTTCCACCTCATCGACCGGTAGAATTCCAAATCGATCTTATTCCGGGAGCCGCACCCATAGCACGTGCACCGTATAGACTTGCTCCATCCGAAATGCAAGAATTGCAAAGTCAAATCCAAGAA
Organism: Rutidosis leptorrhynchoides; assembly: GCF_046630445.1. Taxonomy (NCBI): domain Eukaryota; kingdom Viridiplantae; phylum Streptophyta; class Magnoliopsida; order Asterales; family Asteraceae; genus Rutidosis; species Rutidosis leptorrhynchoides. The sequence goes on from NC_092338.1 coordinate 400,118,135, forward strand.
CTACTTGACCGTGGTTTTATCCAACCTAGCCATTCACCATGGGGCGCTCCGATTTTGTTTGTTAAAAAGAAGGACGGATCCCTACGAATGTGCATTGATTATCGTGAACTAAATAAATTGACGGTTAAGAACCGATATCCTCTTCCTCGCATCGATGACCTCTTTGATCAACTACAAGGGTCTTGTGTATATTCGAAAATCGATCTCCGCTCGGGTTATCATCAATTAAGGGTTAAGGGGGAAGATGTCTCCAAAACCGCTTTCCGGACTCGTTATGGTAGTTATGAATTCCTTGTCATGCCATTTGGTCTCACTAATGCACCGGCGGTGTTCATGGATCTTATGAACCGCGTGTGCAAACCGTATCTTGACAAATTCGTTATCGTGTTCATCGATGATATTTTAGTCTATTCAAAAAGCGAAAAAGAACACGAGGAACACCTCCGACTTGTGCTTGAACTTTTAAGACAAGAACGACTTTATGCCAAATTCTCCAAGTGTGAATTTTGGTTGAAGGAAATTCAATTTCTTGGTCATGTTGTAAGTGATCAAGGTTGTAATGACCCGCACTTTTTCGATCATTCTATACTTGTAAGATTAATATTTACATAAATTAAACCTTACCAACATGATAAGCAATCCAAATTGTTGAGACTTATGTGTTTGAAAAGAGTTTTACACAACGTTTGACCGTCTAGTTTGACCGATGATATCACGAACTATACAATATATGATAATTATACGTTTGTGTATATATATGTATATATACATATTTAACATGATCTAAGAATGTTTTAATATCTCATTTTGTATTAATAACAATAAGTTATAAGTATATTTTGAAACTACTAACTTAAGTTTTCAAAACGATAACTATACGTAATGTTTTTCGACGTAAATACTTATAACCTATAATACTTATACATGCATCGTATAGATATATATTTTATCACTTTTAAAGGGCTTACATACATAAAACAATATAAGTATATTTACAAAAGATAGCTATATTTGAATCCTCGTTCCATTTTCTCAAAGATTTCTATACGTATACCTAGGGTATATGTACCCGTATCATACGCAGCTTCTAGATGTATTTACTATTGGTATATACCAATAAAAATCTGCTCCTTAGCAGCCTTAAATGATTAGGAAACATGTGGAACCAACCATTTGTCAAGTAGCATGAATTATTTAGCAAGAAAACAAAGTTAGGTATCTTTTTTTTCCTTTATAACCTAAAAACGTTTTTATGCATGCACACCATTTCTTCACCCCATTTTCTCATACTTACACTTCCATTTCTCTCTCAAAATACTCTTAACTTCATACTTGATCATCTCCAAGCATTTTCCCCATCATTTAGCTTCAAAAACCTTACTTAATCACCATAAGAAAACCATACAAAAACACTTCAAGGAATCCTTCCAAGAACACAAACTTACTTCCAATCTTTCATCCAATTCCATCACCCTTTTAGTTCTAGGTTCTTACTCCTCTTTTACAGCAACCTTGTCCAAGGAACTTGAGGTAGAATCTATGTTCATAACCTTATTCGATTCATATATATATAGCTATCTTATTTTGTGGTATAAAAATTTAACAACAAGAACATAGTTTGAAAGTTTTCAAACTTGTTTGCAAACTAAATAGATCCTTCTAACTTAACTTTTAAAATACTTCAAGACCTGTAATATAACTTAAATATATGCTAATTTAACAAGGTATAACTTGGTTTTTCAAAGAACACCTTAAAAACTATTTTTACGACGTCGGAGTGTAACCGGGGGCTGTTTTGGGTTGGATAATTAAAAACCATCTTAAACTTTGAATTGAAGGTTTATGTTCTGGAAAAATGATTTTTACTATGAATATGGTAACACATAAAAATTTCATGATTTAATTCAAAGTATAAGTATTTTTAGAAAAATAATCATTTAAGGTTGCCTACATAAAGGAAAAGGTTTAACTTCATAAGTTTCACTAAAGTTTCACCTATGCCGTGTGATTTTGAATACAAACTAAGATATTTACAGTTCATAGTCTTAAAGAGGAACTCGATCCAAGGAGATGGCAAGTTGAATCAACGAAAACGGAGTTGTAACGAAGAAACTATGACCGAAACAAAATTGGCTATCCAAGACTAGTTTAACTTCGGGATTAATTGGAGAAAATTAAAATAAATCACATCTTTTTAAGATAACATGATATTTTATATATATGTACTCATAATTCAATTTTATATGGTTCAGGATCACCCGTAAACAACACGAGAAGATTAATCATAAGATCCCATGTTTGTACGCAACACGTCATTTGACAACACCGGTACCGTGGGTCAAGATTAATCTCGACCAATACATATACGTTGGGGGTTTTATTTATTTCGTTGGGGGTTTATTAAACATCTAAATATGAACCATTAAAATTGAATTACTAACAACAAACTGCTAACTACGGACTAAGGAATTATAAAAAGTATTAAAAGTATAACAAGAATATATATGTGACGTTGTTTAAAAAGAAAAGGTATTGATATATTATATATGGATAGGTTCGTGATATCAACCGGGAGACCAAGTCAAAATATATATATCTTCAAGACGAAAGTGAGTATATAGTCCCACTTTTAAACTCTAAATATTTCGGGATGAGAATACATGTATTTTATGTTTTACGTTATGGACACAAGTAACTGAAAAATATATTCTACGTTGAGTTGTACCACTGGCATACTTCCCTGTAGCTTGGTAACTAATATTTACAGCGGTATTGTAAACGCGAATCCTGTTGATAGATCTATCGGGCTTGACAACCCCAACCGGACTGGACGACCAGTATTCAACGGTTGCACAGTACTTCGTTTCGTGACTACACTTGGTACAGTGTAGTAAGATTTCATATTAAAGGGAATATGCGACGTGATTAATTGTTAAGTATGGTTACCAAGTGCTCAACCACTTAGAATATTTTTATTAAACTGTTTATATACGAAATCTTGTGGTCTATATATATATTGCTGCCGGCACTAAACCTATATCTCACCAACTTTATGTTGACGTTTTAAACATGTTTATTCTCAGGTGATAATTAGAAGTTTCCGCTGCATTATGTTGAATTTGAGCAGGATCTTGCGTACGCATATATGTGTCAAAAACAAAACTGCATATCCAAGAACTTGTGTTGTAAAATATGCTAGAAATCGGGTTGTTATTATCATTTGTAAAGTTTGTAAGTCGAAGATTATCGCTAAACGATAATCATCTTTATTTTGTCCAAAGCTTGTATCAAAAATAAGGATCATGGTTTGTAATGTATAATATATGCAGTTTTTCTTTTAAAAATGTCGCATATAGAGGTCAATACCTCGCAATGAAATCATACGTTATCTAACACGTTCTTATGGTTAAGGACGGGTTATGACATGTGGTATCAGAGCGGTGGTCTTAGCGAACCAGGTTTGCATTAGTGTGTCTAACTGATAAGTCGTTAGGATACATTAGTAAGTCTGGACTTTGACCGGGTCTGATTTAAAAACCATTGCTTATCATTGTTGGTTAAAATTTATATGTAAATATTATGTAGTACTAATGGGTTAGTTGTTGTGTGATAGATGTCGGGCTCAAAACTTGTTATCACATTCAGCGACTCCGAACCAGAATCTTCAGATGGTGTTCCAGTCATTAACCTATCCGATGACGAAAATAATATCTTTGGGGAAGACTCACAAATTCCGGATGAACCGACTATAGAGAACCCGGAAAGTGAACCCGAGGAGGAAAGTGAACCCGAGGAGGAAAGTGAACCCGAGGAAGAAATACAGGAAATTACAAAAGAAGAGTTCGAACTAGGAAAGAAACGAAAGGCTAATGAATTAGAAAATTCAAATCCTGAGTTTAATAAGGATGATGTGGCACCAACTCCACTAGACACTACCACCCCTATTCCCGCTATTCCTATTCGTTCTATCCCGGCATCCAGTTCTTCAGTCCCACAGCCAAAATATAGGCAGACAGCCAGGATAAGCGTTAAGCGATTCTTTGAACCTAAACGTCCTAGAAAATAGACCAAACGATGCACTGCCGTATTAAACCATGGGATCATATAATGTTTTGTATAATATTATTAGTGTGGTTTGCTTAATGTTCGATGTAAGATAAGCATATGTAAAATAGTGAAGTGTGAAATGCAATAATTTTCCATGGTTAAGTATTATTTAGATGGTAGTAATTGATTCTGTACTAAGCTATTAAGTATGGACATTAACGGGTAGGTACTACCCTAGATATAATTATAAAACGCTAATAAGAAGAAAAGGCTTTTATAATAATACCTGGTTCATATTATTAATAAGCTATAATGTACTGTAAATATACACTACATCTATAATATTCCATGTGAATAATTATTTTCTTTTCATTCTTATAGAAGAATATGGCGCGATTGAACCGAATGACGGAACAAGAAATCCAGGAACTCATCAATCAGCGAGTGAACGACAGAATGTTATGGGTCGAGGCTGCAAGAGGTACTGCAGTTAACCCAAATCCTCGTGTGGGGTGCACTTACAAAACGTTTCAAGCTTGCAAGCCCTCATCATTCAGTGGAACGGAAGGGCCGATCGGTTTAACTCGGTGGATAGAGAAGATGGAGACGGTGTTTAAAATCAGTGGTTGTGACGAAAAATACATGACCAAGTATGCATCGTGCACTTTACAAGATAGTGCACTCACGTGGTGGAAAAATTACGTGAAGGCTGTAGGAGGAGATGTAGCTTATGGTACTCCATGGGAAGAATTCAAAACGATGTTAATCAACGAGTATTGTCCAAGGAACGAGGTTAGGAAGTTAGAAGATGAGTTACGAAGTTTGAAGGTTGTTGGTACTGAAATTACCAACTACAATCAGCGATTCATGGAATTAGTTTTGCTATGTCCTGAATTGGTTCCAACTGAAGCACGGAAGATTGAAATGTACAAAGATGGTTTGCCCTCAAAGGTTAAGGCAAACGTTACAGCATCAAAACCTAGGACAATTCATGAAGCTATAACCATGGCAAACGAGCTAATGGATCAGGTCATCTTGGATAAGAAAGCATTTACTACTGATGTGAAGGTATTGAGTAACAAAAGAAAGTGGAACGGAAATTATGATCGAGGTAACCAACAACAATCTATTAAGAAACCAGAAACCACGAAAAGTGCGGGTAGTGGTTCAGGCTTTGGTTACAAAGGGCAAAGTCCTTTATGCAACCGTTGTCACAAACATCACTTTGGTTACTGTAGTGTGTTATGCACCAAGTGTAATCGACAGGGTCATCTTGCTGAAGATTGTAGGGCTCTCATTACAAATACAAATGGTAACAAGACTCCTGCCACCAATGCAAATAGAACTGCTTTGGCTACCATTACTTGTTTTGGGTGTGGAAAACAAGGTCACTATAAGAGCCAGTGCCCGAATCCAGAGAAGAATATCGGACCTGCACGTGGAAGAGCATTTGTTATTAATGCTAAAGAGGCATGTGAAGACCCGGAGCTTGTTACGGGTACGTTTACCATTAATAACTTATCCGCATCTATTATATTTGATACTGGTGCTGATAGAAGTTACGTGTGTAGAGACTTTCACGCTAAATTGAATTGTTCATCATTACCTCTCGATGCTAAGTACATGATTGAGTTAGCTAATGGTAAACTAATTAAAGCCGATAAAATTTGCCGTGATTGTAAAATAAATTTAGCCGGAGAAACGTTTAAAATTGACTTGATACCCGTAGAATTAGGAAGTTTTGATGTAATAGTCGGCATGGACTGGATGTCCAAAATAGGAGCTGAAGTTGTGTGCGCCAAGAAGGCAATTCGCATTCCTCGTAAGGATAAAACGCCAGTAATGATTTATGGAAAGAAGGGTAACTCAAAGCTAAAACTCATTAGTTATTTGAAAGCTCAAAAGTGCTTGAAGAAAGGGTTCTATGCTATCTTAGCACATGTTAATAAAGTCGAAACAAAGGAAAAAGTGAAGAGCATCAATGACGTGCATGTGGCAAGAGATTTTCCTGAAGTCTTTCCGGAAAAGTTGCCGGGATTACCTCCATTTAGATCTGTAGAATTTCAAATAGATTTAGTACCAGGAGCTGCACCAGTTGCTCATGCTCCATATAGACTTGCACCGTCCGAGTTAAAAGAACTTCAAAGTCAGTTGAAAGAATTACTGGACCGTGGATTCATACGACCAAGTACTTCACCGTGGGGAGCTCCAATTTTATTTGTTAAGAAGAAAGATGGATCTTTTAGGATGTGTATAGATTATCGTGAATTAAATAAGTTAACTATCAAGAATCGGTATCCACTACCGAGAATTGATGACTTATTTGATCAATTGCAAGGATCATGTGTTTATTCGAAAATCGATCTAAGATCGGGTTATCATCAATTACGTGTCAAAGAAGAAGATATTCCGAAAACTGCTTTTCGAACACGCTACGGTCATTACGAATTTTTGGTCATGCCGTTTGGATTGACGAATGCGCCAGCTGTATTCATGGACCTCATGAATCGAGTTTGTAGTCCGTATTTAGATAAGTTTGTTATCGTCTTCATTGATGATATTCTTATCTATTCCAAGAGTGAGCAAGAGCATGAAGAGCATTTAAGGTTGATATTAGAGTTGTTGAGAAAAGAACAACTATATGCTAAATTTTCTAAGTGTGCTTTCTGGTTGAAAGAAGTGCAATTTCTTGGTCACGTTGTTAGTAGCAAAGGAATTCAGGTCGATCCAGCAAAAACTGAAGCCATTGAAAAATGGGAGACTCCTAAGACACCAACGCAGATACGTCAATTTTTGGGTTTAGCCGGTTATTATAGAAGGTTTATTCAAGATTTTTCCCGAATAGCTAAGCCGTTGACAGCGTTAACGCAAAAAGGGAAGAAATATGAATGGACTTCTGAGCAGGAGAGTGCATTTCAATTACTAAAGAAGAAGTTAACTACGGCGCCTATTTTATCGTTACCAGAAGGGAACGATGATTTTGAAATATATTGTGACGCTTCGCGACAAGGTTTTGGTTGCGTTCTTATGCAACGAAAGAAAGTTATTGCATACGCATCCCGACAATTGAAGAATCACGAGCGGAATTATACGACGCATGATCTAGAACTGGGAGCAGTCGTGTTTGCATTGAAGATATGGAGACACTACTTGTATGGGGTTAAATGCACTGTGTTTACTGATCATAAAAGCCTTCAACATATTTTTGATCAGAAACAGCTGAACATGAGACAACGTAGGTGGGTCGAGTTAATAAACGACTATGATTGTGAAATTCGTTATCATCCCGGGAAGGCGAACGTGGTGGCCGATGCTTTAAGCAGAAAGGAACGAGAACCAATTCGAGTACGAGCGATGAACATAAAAATTCGCATGAATCTCAACTCACAAATCAAAGAAGTTCAACGAGAAGCACTTACTAAAGAAAATATAGGAAATGAAATAATGAAGAAGTATGAGAAGCAACTCGTTATGCGGGAAGATGGAATTCGATATTTTGCAAATCGTATTTGGGTACCGAAGTTGGGTGGATTAAGGAAGTTGATATTAAATGAGGCACATAAGACAAGATACTCGATACATCCTGGAGTTGGAAAGATGTACCAAGATCTTAAGACACATTATTGGTGGCCTAATTTAAAGACAGATGTTGCAACATATGTTGGGGAATGTTTAACTTGTTCCAAAGTCAAAGCTGAACACCAGAAGCCGTCAGGGTTACTTCAACAACCAGAAATCCCAGAATGGAAATGGGATGGTATTACCATGGATTTCATCACGAAGTTACCAAAGACTGCCTGGGGATACGACACCATTTGGGTGATTGTTGATCGTCTCACCAAGTCTGCACACTTCTTGCCTATAAAGGAAACGGATAGAATGGAGAAACTATTACGATTGTATATAAAGGAAGTTGTTTCAAGGCATGGAATACCTATTTCCATTATATCCGATCGTGATAGTAGATTTACATCAAAGTTCTGGCAATCACTACAGGAGGCCCTAGGAACTCGTTTGGATATGAGTACCGCATATCATCCGCAAATCGACGGGCAGAGTGAAAGAACAATTCAGACTCTTGAAGACATGCTCAGGGCATGTGTGATCGATTTTGGAAACGGATGGGATAAGTATTTACCGTTAGCAGAATTCTCGTATAATAATAGTTATCATGCGAGCATTAAAGCTGCACCATTCGAAGCACTGTATGGAAGGAAGTGTAGATCTCCTATTTGTTGGAATGAAGTAGGAGATTGACATTTAACTGGTCCCGAGATCATACATGAAACTACTGAAAAGATAGTACAAATCAAGGAGAGATTGAAAACAGCCCGTAGTCGCCAAAAGAGCTACGCCGATGTCCGAAGGAAACCATTAGAGTTTCAGATCGGTGACATGGTTATGCTAAAGGTGTCACCTTGGAAAGGTGTGATACGTTTCGGTAAAAGAGGTAAACTGAACCCAAGATATGTAGGCCCGTTCAAGATCATTGAACGCATTGGACCGGTAGCTTATCGACTCGAGTTACCGCAACAACTCGCCGGAGTACATAATACCTTTCACGTCTCAAACCTTAAGAAGTGTCTTGCAAAGGAAGACCTCACCATTCCTCTTGAAGAAATCCATGTCGACGAGAAACTACAATTCGTCGAAGAACCAATCGAAATCATGGACCGTGAAGTTAAACAGCTCAAGCAGAGCAACATACCGATCGTTAAGGTTCGTTGGAATGCTCGAAGAGGTCCCGAGTTTACTTGGGATCGAGAGGATCAAATGAAACAAAAGTATCCACACTTGTTTCCCGATGACGCAAAATAGGTACAATTTTAAAATTTCGGGACGAAATTTATTTAACGGGTAGGTACTGTAATGACCCGCACTTTTTCGATCATTCTATACTTGTAAGATTAATATTTACATAAATTAAACCTTACCAACATGATAAGCAATCCAAATTGTTGAGACTTATGTGTTTGAAAAGAGTTTTACACAACGTTTGACCGTCTAGTTTGACCGATGATATCACGAACTATACAATATATGATAATTATACGTTTGTGTATATATATGTATATATACATATTTAACATGATCTAAGAATGTTTTAATATCTCATTTTGTATTAATAACAATAAGTTATAAGTATATTTTGAAACTACTAACTTAAGTTTTCAAAACGATAACTATACGTAATGTTTTTCGACGTAAATACTTATAACCTATAATACTTATACATGCATCGTATAGATATGTATTTTATCACTTTTAAAGGGCTTACATACATAAAACAATATAAGTATATTTACAAAAGATAGCTATATTTGAATCCTCGTTCCGTTTTCTCAAAGATTTCTATACGTATACCTAGGGTATATGTACCCGTATCATACGCAGCTTCTAGATGTATTTACTATTGGTATATACCAATAAAAATCTGCTCCTTAGCAGCCTTAAATGATTAGGAAACATGTGGAACCAACCATTTGTCAAGTAGCATGAATTATTTAGCAAGAAAACAAAGTTAGGTATCTTTTTTTTCCTTTATAACCTAAAAACGTTTTTATGCATGCACACCATTTCTTCACCCCATTTTCTCATACTTACACTTCCATTTCTCTCTCAAAATACTCTTAACTTCATACTTGATCATCTCCAAGCATTTTCCCCATCATTTAGCTTCAAAAACCTTACTTAATCACCATAAGAAAACCATACAAAAACACTTCAAGGAATCCTTCCAAGAACACAAACTTACTTCCAATCTTTCATCCAATTCCATCACCCTTTTAGTTCTAGGTTCTTACTCCTCTTTTACAGCAACCTTGTCCAAGGAACTTGAGGTAGAATCTATGTTCATAACCTTATTCGATTCATATATATATATAGCTATCTTATTTTGTGGTATAAAAATTTAACAACAAGAACATAGTTTGAAAGTTTTCAAACTTGTTTGCAAACTAAATAGATCCTTCTAACTTAACTTTTAAAATACTTCAAGACCTGTAATATAACTTAAATATATGCTAATTTAACAAGGTATAACTTGGTTTTTCAAAGAACACCTTAAAAACTGTTTTTACGACGTCGGAGTGTAACCGGGGGCTGTTTTGGGTTGGATAATTAAAAACCATCTTAAACTTTGAATTGAAGGTTTATGTTCTGGAAAAATGATTTTTACTATGAATATGGTAACACATAAAAATTTCATGATTTAATTCAAAGTATAAGTATTTTTAGAAAAATAATCATTTAAGGTTGCCTACATAAAGGAAAAGGTTTAACTTCATAAGTTTCACTAAAGTTTCACCTATGCCGTGTGATTTTGAATACAAACTAAGATATTTACAGTTCATAGTCTTAAAGAGGAACTCGATCCAAGGAGATGGCAAGTTGAATCAACGAAAACGGAGTTGTAACGAAGAAACTATGACCGAAACAAAATTGGCTATCCAAGACTAGTTTAACTTCGGGATTAATTGGAGAAAATTAAAATAAATCACATCTTTTTAAGATAACATGATATTTTATATATATGTACTCATAATTCAATTTTATATGGTTCAGGATCACCCGTAAACAACACGAGAAGATTAATCATAAGATCCCATGTTTGTACGCAACACGTCATTTGACAACACCGGTACTTTATGTACGCAACACGTCATTTGACAACACCGGTACTGTGGGTCAAGATTAATCTCGACCAATACATATACGTTGGGGGTTTTATTTATTTCGTTGGGGGTTTATTAAACATCTAAATATGAACCATTAAAATTGAATTACTAACAACGAACTGCTAACTACGGACTAAGGAATTATAAAAAGTATTAAAAGTATAACAAGAATATATATGTGACGTTGTTTAAAAAGAAAAGGTATTGATATATTATATATGGATAGGTTCGTGATATCAACCGGGAGACCAAGTCAAAATATATATATCTTCAAGACGAAAGTGAGTATATAGTCCCACTTTTAAACTCTAAATATTTCGGGATGAGAATACATGTATTTTATGTTTTACGTTATGGACACAAGTAACTGAAAAATATATTCTACGTTGAGTTGTACCACTGGCATACTTCCCTGTAGCTTGGTAACTAATATTTACAGCGGTATTGTAAACGGGAATCCTGTTGATAGATCTATCGGGCTTGACAACCCCAACTGGACTGGACGACCAGTATTCAACGGTTGCACAGTACTTCGTTTCATGACTACACTTGGTACAGTGTAGTAAGATTTCATATTAAAGGGAATATGCGACGTGATTAATTGTTAAGTATGGTTACCAAGTGCTCAACCACTTAGAATATTTTTATTAAACTGTTTATATACGAAATCTTGTGGTCTATATATATATTGCTGCCGGCACTAAACCTATATCTCACCAACTTTATGTTGACGTTTTAAACATGTTTATTCTCAGGTGATAATTAGAAGTTTCCGCTGCATTATGTTGAATTTGAGCAGGATCTTGCGTACGCATATATGTGTCAAAAACAAAACTGCATATCCAAGAACTTGTGTTGTAAAATATGCTAGAAATCGGGTTGTTATTATCATTTGTAAAGTTTGTAAGTCGAAGATTATCGCTAAACGATAATCATCTTTATTTTGTCCAAAGCTTGTATCAAAAATAAGGATCATGGTTTGTAATGTATAATATATGCAGTTTTTCTTTTAAAAATGTCGCATATAGAAGTCAATACCTCGCAATGAAATCATACGTTATCTAACACGTTCTTATGGTTAAGGACGGGTTATGACAAAGGTATTAAAGTCGATCCCACGAAAATCGAAGCCATTAGTAAATGGGAGACTCCTACTACTCCTACTCACATTCGTCAATTCTTGGGTCTCGCCGGGTACTATCGTAGATTCATCGAAAACTTTTCTTTGGTTGCACGTCCTCTAACCGCATTAACTCACAAGGGAAAGAAATTCATTTGGGTGACCGAGCAAGAATCCGCGTTTCAAATCTTGAAGACAAAGCTAACCACCGCTCCTATCTTGTCACTTCCCGAAGGCAATGATGATTTTGTTGTATATTGCGATGCCTCGAAACATGGTTTTGGGTGTGTATTGATGCAACGGAAGAAAGTCATTGCTTATGCCTCTCGACAACTAAAAATTCATGAACGGAATTACACGACTCATGATCTCGAACTTGGATCCGTTGTCTTTGCACTTAAAATGTGGAGATACTATCTTTATGGAACCAAGAGTACTATCTTCACCGATCACAAAAGCCTTTAACACATCTTCGATCAAAAGCAACTAAACATGAGACAACGAAGGTGGATTGAAACCTTAAACGATTACGATTGCGAGCTTCGTTACCATCCCGGGAAGGCAAATGTAGTAGCCGATGCCTTAAGTCGAAAAGAAAGAGCGGTGCCTCTTCGTGTCCGAGCTTTAAACATCACCATTCACACCAACCTCAATAGTCAAATTCATGTAGCCCAAGATGAAGCTCTCAAGGATGAAAACATCTCTCTCGAACACTTGAACGTCCTCACCTCTCGATTCGAAGTTAAAGAAACCGGACTCCGATATTTCGCCGGAAGAATTTGGGTACCTAGTTATGGGGACTTGCGAAGCCTTATTCTAGACGAAGCCCATAAGTCAAGATATTCGATTCACCCCGGTGCCAATAAGATGTACCACGAACTCAAAGAACAATATTGGTGGCCGAACATTAAAAGGGACGTCGCTACTTATGTTGGAAAGTGCCAAACTTGCTCCAAAGTCAAAGCCGAACATCAAAGACCGTCCGGACTACTTCAACAACCCGAAATACCGCAATGGAAATGGGAAAGGATAACGATGGATTTTATCACCAAACTACCAAAGACGGTTGGCGGATATGATACTATTTGGGTCATTGTTGACCGACTCACCAAATCCGCGCACTTCCTAGCCATGAAGGAAACCGACAACATGGAGAAACTCGCACAACTCTACATCAAAGAAATCGTAGCCCGACACGGTGTACCCTTATCGATTATCTCCGACCGAGATGGCCGTTTTGTTTCTAGATTTTGGCGTACTTTGCAAGAAGCATTGGGAACGTGTTTAGACATGAGCACCGCATATCATCCACAAACCGACAGACAAAGCGAACGCACAATTCAAACCTTGGAAGACATGCTACGAGCTTACGTTGTCGACTTTGGAAAAGCTTGGGATAAGCACTTGCCTCTCGCCGAATTCTCCTACAACAATAGTTATCACGCGAGTATTAACGCCGCACCATTCGAAGCATTATATGGCCGAAAATGTCGTTCTCCTCTTTGTTGGGCCGAAGTAGGTGACAAACAAATCACCGGTCCCGAACTCATCCACGAAACCACCGAGAAGATCGTACAAATCCGAGATAGGCTTCGGACGGACCGGAGTCGTCAAAAGAGTTATACCGACAAATGACGCAACAACCTCGAATTTCAAGTCGGTGACCGAGTAATGTTAAAAGTCGCACCTTAGAAAGGTGTAATCCGCTTTGGAAAACACGGGAAGCTAAATCCGCGGTATATTGGTCCTTTCGAAATCTTGGAGCGTGTTAGAACCGTTGCTTATCGTTTAGATCTTCCGCCTCAACTGAGTTCCGTTCATCCTACTTTCCATATATCTAACTTGAAAAAGTGTTTAGCCGAACCCAAACTCGTCATCCCTCTCGAGGAGCTTACTATCGATGACAAACTTCATTTTGTGGAGGAACCGGTTGAAATTGTGGACACCTCCGTCAAAACGTTAAAACAAAGCCGAATTCCAATTGTCAAGGTCCGTTGGAATGCCAAAAGGGGACCCGAGTTTACTTAGGAAAGACAAGATCAAATGCAAAGGAAGTATCCTCATCTATTCGTAAATTCGGAAACGCAAAATCTCGAGGAAGAAACAACGACTACTACGCCTACTTAAATTTCGGGACGAAATTTCTTTTAAGGAGTAGGTAATGTAACATCCCGCCTTTTTCCGGTTACTTTCCGTTTAACTATTTTAAAGTCCGTTATATATTTATAACATCTTTCGTTAATACGCGTTTTAAATTATCTCGATTAGGTAATTCACGCACCCGATTCAAACTTGAGGGACTAAAATTGACACGGGGCAAACTAGTTGACTAGGTCAACAAGTCCACCCCAATCACCACCATTCAACCATATCCATCTCTCTCTCTTTCTCTCTAGCAAGAACACACACACAATTACCAAATTCATTCAATCATCATCTAAATTCGATCTAGGAGGCTTACAACAAAATAAATTACATATTCGTGATCCTCTCTTCATCCTCTTCATTTTGGTACCAACTTCATCTCGTTTGGGTAACATTTCTAAAACTCTAGATTTCTCTAAATTCGTGTTTTTGACTTGAAATGGTGTTAGTTAGTGTCTATGGCTCATTGTGATGTCGTGTATGTAATTTGTAGGCTCGATCTTGTTATTTGGTGTAACTAGCATGAACACTTGAAATGGGTTAGTTTAACCTTTGATTTTGAATGATAAAATATGTTTAGATGTTAATGGTTGTGTGTTCAAAGTGTTAATTACTTCATTAACTTCGTTTTGGTGTGTTGATTGACATGAAAACCTTACATTAACATGATTATTGGTTTTGAGGTTTTGGTTAGGGTTTGATAAGCTTTATATGAACTTTTGATGTATCAAATGCTATGAAATATTGTTGATAAGTGTTTTGTTGCAACGTGTGTTTGATTACCTTCGAAACGGCATATCATACATGTAAATTGGTTACCCGAATCATGAAATGCGTTTTTAGAACTTGAACCTTTGATTATGAACGTTTAATGCGGTTTTTGGTTGTTGTAGGTGTTAAATTACTTGTTGAAATGTGTTTAGTTGTCTTCCTCGTCAAATTACCATCCCAACGGTATAAAATACTTGACTTGATTGTTTGCGGATCATAAATTGTGTTTATTTGGTTTTTGGTTCGTGTACTTAGAAACTTACTGCATCAGACTGGAATACCAATCTGGACGCTGTCCAGATCCTTGGACGCCATCCCAGATTACAAAGCTGGACGCCGTCCAGATCTTTGGATGCCGTCCCAGCCTTCAAAGCTGGACGCCGTCCAGACTATCTGGACGCCGTCCAGATACCCTGGCAGGCCACTGTCTTCGTTGGTCATTTTACGGAAAATGTTTGCTATGCTATGGACCTCCGATTCACATGTAACTTGTTCTAACATGCTCATATATGATTAAAAACCTCAGAAAAATAGTTCGGGACCCGACCCGAACGTGTTGACTTTTTCGTTGACTTTGACCCGACCAAGTTGACTTTTAATCAAACTTAACCAATTGTTTGTGCAATCGTTCTAACATGCTTTTATACTTGTACCTTGCATGAAACATGACAATTTGATTCACATGCTATTATGACCGAGTCTTAACGAGCCATAGGACTAATTGAACATCTTTGACCTATCGTGTGTACCGTTATTGATACAACCTATTGTTTAGGTCAAGACTAGCATTGTTCTTTGCACACGTTTACTTGTTGAAGTACTTTACTACTCGTGCACTCAAGGTGAGATCATAGTCCCACTTTTACTCTTTTTGAACTTATATTTAAGATGAGAAAACATAAACATTTCTTTTACTAAGTGAACACAAGTACAGGAAAACAAACATTCTACATACGAGTTTAGAACGAAATCCTCAATTCGATTATCATTAGTTACACTTGCAGGGTGTAAGTGTAGGCGTGAACTTATGTTGTATGGCCATATGGGTTTGACAAACCCTCATCTCGGACAGTTCGCTACCGTCCACAGATGAAATATATTTTCGAGAAACAGTGTTGTTCTAGCACTATGAATGGGGTATCAACGGACGGAATGTTAAGCCTTGATAATTGGGTGCTCGTGAATATTAACTTTTATAATGTATTACTATTTTATCTTTGATGTAAATCTTATGGTTCGACTTACTTTTACTCACTTACTTACTTAAACCTATGATTTCACCAACGTTTTCGTTGACAGATTTCTATGTTTTTCTCAGGTCCTTGAACGTTTTGTGATACATGCTTCCGCTCATTATTTTGATACTTGCATTGGATGTCGAGTATATATGCATACATGGAGCGTCTTTTGGCTACTTTTAAATTGTGTCGCATAAGTTTCATTTGTACTTATAACTTTGTAACGTAACTTGTGGTGGAACTATTCTTGTAAACTTTGAACAATCTTTACATTTAAAATGAATGCGACATATCTTTTGGTCAAACGTTGTTTTAAAGACTTATGACCACGTAACGGGACCTAAGTAGACGGCGCCGTCAATGACGATTTTGTCGGGTCGCTACAAATAAACTCTATTAAATTTGAGTTCGAAAGAGGTGAACTCAAATGGGTCTGTCCTGATTTGAGTCAGGAGTCCTAGAGTCTGAAGTCTTTTGAGTCTAATATCATGTAAGTCTGACTTCTACTAAGTATAAGTTCATGACAAACTGAAGTTTGAATCTGATATTTAAAGTCTTAGCTTGAGTCTGCAATTAAGTCAGATTGTTAAGTATGAACTTCATATTTTAGCTTTGAATGTGAGTCTTAAGTCTGAGTTTTCAGGCTCAGAATTACATCATAACAAAAAATACATATCTCCTTGAATAATCATAAGATCAAGCTGAAATTTTTTACACAAAATAGATCCATATGTCATTAATGTTATATCCAAAAATTATGACAATCCAATGATCAACGAATCCAAAATAATCGTTTTACATAGACTGCACAAATTGAATATACAAGCAGATTGGTGTGATTATAAATTTGATATCATTTTGTAGATGCATCCAACCACGATGAAATTTTTACACAATATCTATCTATACGTAATGATCAACATATCCAAAAAAAATATGAAACAACCCAACCCGTATTAAACCGGCCCATAAAAATTTTTCCTTTTAATATACGTTAAATAATACTTTAGGTCCCATTACACATTTACCAAAACATATTTGTTACCAAAGTAAGTTCAACGAACTTAAAGCATACATTAATAATTTAAACTTCTCAATACAATAATACGTAGTTAAATCATAAACCGGTTATAATCATTATGCTAGTTACGTTTACACAAAACCGAGCATGGTGATTTGGGACTGCGCTACCCAAATCCTAATCGAGTACAAAAGCAAGATCTTCTAAGCAACCTAGCCAAGATCTCTAATCCCCAAGCTTACCCGAGCCGCCAAGCATGCGAACCTATAAAAATATCAACAACGAGAGGGTAAGCTAACGCTTAGTGAGTGAGAATATACTACATACATATATATGCATAAAATGGACACGCCACACAAATATCCAAATACCGCATACCGGAGCATCCAAGCATAAAGGCAAGCTAGTCTAAGCATACCGTAAGATCACTAAGCAACGAGCTAAAGATACATCAACGAAATATAAGTTCACCAACAACGATGTGAACAATGCCAATAAACTACACCCGGAGGGTTAGCTATATCACGACAAAACAACGTTATACATATACAATATATATATATATATATATATATATATATATATATATATATATATATATATATATATATATATATATATATATATATATATATATATATATATATATAACTCGAATAACATAAATTCTTACACTTACAACGCAATAACCATGGTTAACCAATCGAACAAGTGAACGGTAATTGAAAGACCGTCGGAGTTCATAACATCCATTAGTGTACATTACTCCGCGTATTCACTAATCCCCCGAGTGATGTCTTAAACACCGCGACTAACTCACCCCCATGACAATGTGGCGTCTTGAACACTGTGACGATTCCACAGGTCGATCAAAACAATGAGTGGTGTCTTGAACACCGCGACAATTCCACTCCCATGACAATGTGGCGTCTTAAACACCGCGACAATACCACATGTCAATCAACAATGAGTAGTGTCTTAAACACCGCGACAATACTACTCGTTACTAGAATGTGGTGTCTTAAACACCACGACAATTCCACATTCATACTACACAATTAAATACATTATATACGTACACGCATAATTATTCCACTCACAATATTAACCCTTCTCCATTGGGGTTATATAATCCACATCACACTCCCATGTGATAACGTACACACAAAGTGTGCACCTCGCCAAGGTGGTCAACCAAAATGCACAACCGTGCCAATTGGACCTATACACAAGTCCATCAAATCCACCTATATGTGAAGTGAGCTCTATAACTGAGAACCACTTCACCCGACCCGTACCCATCCTACACATACATATGCACATAGGATATTAACACTCACCTTAAGCCTTGATGAATGCAACCAAATAATCCGCAACACGCTAATGGTAAGTACATATTCCATTAATCACATAACAAACAACACAATTAGGGTGGATTTTCAAACCAACCCAAATTGACACTTGGTACAAATTCGACCCAAATGCACTTCCAAGTACAACCGCGCCCAAACTAACCAATAATCACTAACACTAGTGACAAAGGTCCTAATATGCCATTTAAACCCAAACGCAAGTGTTAAACACTTATTATTCTCAAAATCGACCATTAACCCTAATTTTGACCCTTAATAGTCAAAATCCCACCATTTACAAGTTTTGACACCAAGACATATTTAACTAGGGTTTATACTTCAACTTAATCTATTTTAAGTTTATAAACCTTATTAAATCAACAATTGGGTCATAATCAACACCAAACTCTAATTTTGACTCTAGTCAAAATTAGTCAACCTCATGAACCCTAATTGCTTCCAACACCTCAATAATCACTAAATACTAGCGATTACACCCATTTGCAAGTCTTACAAGCATAAACTTGCACACCAAGCCCAAAACCCGCCAATAACAAATATAAACCCGAATCTTGGTGTTAATCTCCAATTAACAACTAAATGGGTTCCATCTATGAACATACAACCAAAAGCCCCAAATTTGAATGATGAACACGAAAATGAAATTCGAAGTTAGAGCTTACCGTTAGTATCATCGTGTAGCCAAGAACGAGGAGAACAAACTTGTCAACTACGCCAAAGATCAAAACCCGCTTCTTCCTTTCCAAAAATCCCTTTGAATTAAATGGGTGTTTGAGTTTTTGAGAGGAAAATGAAAAGAAAAGGAAAAAGAAAATAAGGAAATGAAATGAATGGACCAGATTTGAGGCTATAATCTGCCTCATACGCGAAAAGACCAAAATACCCTTGAATATCTTTTAATATTACAAAAATCCGGTACCAACTCGCCCAGAATGTCGCGCCGCGGCCTTAATCGTCGCGCCGCGACTTTAACCGTGGTCTAGGATCACTTTTTATCGAACTTCTG
The DNA here is from genome assembly GCF_046630445.1 of Rutidosis leptorrhynchoides. Taxonomy (NCBI): domain Eukaryota; kingdom Viridiplantae; phylum Streptophyta; class Magnoliopsida; order Asterales; family Asteraceae; genus Rutidosis; species Rutidosis leptorrhynchoides. The sequence goes on from NC_092338.1 coordinate 400,137,533, forward strand.
ATCTTGATTTATTCGAAACGCCGTGCCGGGCTCCCCTGGTCGCGCCGCGACACTCTGCACCACCTGATTCATTTTCTCGCGTACAAACTTCAACATACGAATACGCCTCGAACCTTTCATACACTAGTCGTACGTACACTTTACACCTATAAATCATATACGGGGAAAAACGGGGTGTTACAACTCTCCCCCACTTAGATTCAATCACGTCCTCGTGATCCTAGTCACGAACCCAAACGGACCCACACTTAATGGTCCTCGAACATGCGTTTCAAACTGACTTTCCTAGACAACTCTTCCCAGTGAATTGCCTTAACGACTAAAATCGTCACTCGCGAATTATCAAATCCACCAATCCGTGCACTAAACTCGCTCAATCCCTCATATCGGGAAAAACCCAACCAATCTCGTACCGAGATATCAACTCCTAGCGTACCATAACAAGTACATTGCTAGTAACAACCGCAAACCAAGATGAAGTCAACCATTAAACCGATGAAGACCGAATGAAATTGAATCCTTACGGAAAACACTTACCACCAAACATCCCTTGTAGTGCGCAATACAACCAATACGCCACTATCATAACATCATAAGCAACTACTAAAACCGACAGTGCCCAAAACGACAATGGCAACACAAATCCCAAGGTGTAAAAAATCGACTATTGTCACACCCATAACAACATGTGAGCGAAACACGGCTATCGCATCACTAAACATACAACATGGTCCTCACGACCCCACCATTGGTGTATAGAACAACCAATAGATCAAACGACATGGTCCTTACAACCCCACCATCGGTGTATAAAACAACTGATAGATCACACAACACGAAGGCTGGCCGAAAACTATACGCGAACCACATTCCCAAATCTCGACACCGGATGAAGTCAGCGCACCCCGAAGGTCATGCACCACCGATATAACACTACACCCATGATGAAGTCAGCGGACCCCGAAGGTCATGCTTCACCAATCACATACGCACTTTTGGCCTGTGAATCCTGACGGATACCACTAACCATTCACACAATCGAGCAAGAACCACCTATATCAAACATGGGTACAAAACAATAATTCTCTAGAAGAGAACCCGACACATATACCCCTTAACCGAGGGATTTCACTTTGCTTGTCTAACACTTCCATTATCTCTCAACGAGATTACCACATTATCACCTCGGTGATAATTTACATCCAAAACCATAAGTACAATTTAACCAAAATTGTACTCTACCACAAATCGACCAAAACTATGTCCCAACACAAGTTTCCCAACACAAGTTTCGGATCTACCATAAGTATTATCTGAATTCTCACCCTAAGTTCCCCTCGTGCGGGAGTATAACTCCCCCACTTGGAACTACGTTCCATATCCACAACTCGTACAATGCTACCAAAGGTAGACTTTACCAACAATTGGGTTCACACGACCCATCACCATATCTTGCTCTAATCTTGAGCACCCGAAGGATTTCAATCAATCCTTAAACACTTCAAACAAAAAGTGCACCACCAATTACACAAACTATACCATCGCAATCATCCAATTGCTTTAGTTTGTCAAATTTCACCCGATCACTCATGTACCTAAGGGTTTCTCTCCGGTACCCCAAGTACAATGTAACCGCAACACAATCGGAGTCGAACACCACGCTAGTAGGTATGAAAGAGGCACCTAATGTCGCATCACGTAGACTCCCTTACCAACATACATCGAGATCAACACTCGATTTCTCGGGTTTCATCCCACCCGTCGAACCTCATGGTTCATCAACTTCAACACAAAAGCGAACACGCGCTTAACAACCGAACACCAAAACCCATTTCCATGGCTTGGCAGAAACATTTCCCAATACTAAGGAATGATTGGTTGCACCAATTATTACGCCCTTTGCCCAACAATCAAACGTCACCATAGGGTACTTCCATTAGGAACGTCACCCATAACAACAATATGCACAACACAAGGCATTTTACAACACAAACTCAAACGGCACTTAATAAATAATCAAAGGACATATTTATTAAAACGAAACGTACCTTAACGTCTCCTTGTCGCACCTGTCCCCTCTAACTTGGGACATTCCGACTTACGATGTCCTTCTTTTTGGAAAATGAAGCACACCATGCCATCACCCTTTGGTACCGAACATTCCCAAGACTTGTGACCCCTCATGCCAAAATTGTAACATCTAGATGCACTAGAATCCGGTATACCCATCCGCGTACCACCCGTGCTCACACTCGGACCCTTAGTCCTCTTAATCGGAGCACCATACGAAACAATCCTGCTCCCACTTGAAGGTTCACCCTTCTTCGATCGTGAATACGACTCGAAACCCCTAGCCAAGTTGAAATAATTCCGCAAACGATTTCGCTTGACCCCGACTAATTTGTTCTTCAAGTCATCATTCAAAGTCCGATAGAAATCCCCCATCAACAAATGATCATTTCCCAAATACTCCGGACAAAAGCGAGCCTTCGCCATAAAGGTCGTCTTGAGATTATTTAAATCCATAGAACCCGGTTGCAAATTTCGCAACTCCTTACGCAACTCCAACAAATCAGCTGAAGTCCGGAACTCCTCAAAGAATTCCTCCTTAAATTCGTTCCACGATAACCCCATAAACGGTTCACCACCGACAAGGTAAATCTTACCATCCAACCAGTCCTTCGCCCTACCCCGCAACAAACTAGTAGCGAGTCTCGTCTTTTTCTCGGGAGGGCATTCAAAAGTGCGAAAACACCCTTCGACATCCGAGATCCAAGTTGTGCTAACCAAAGTGAAACGACCCGTCAAAGTACACTTGACGACCATCGTTATCTTGGTCCCACAGCTTGATCGTAACTCTATATGAATTTGATAAATAACCTTGCATTCTTTATTTAAAAATGATTTCCTATAAAGAAAACCTACCAAAATGTGTAAGTTTAGAAGAACCATACATTATTACTTAACCAAAAGTTGACCAAAACAAGTCAACAACATCCACTATTAAATGTATCAAAATAGAATGCAAGTTAATGTTTAACAAAAGCTGCCATCATAAATATGCAGAATCTCTAAGCACAGCGGAAGCAATCAATCATGAACCTGAGAATAAAACATGCGAGTAACTGTCAACAAAAATGTTGAGTGAATTATAGGTTTAATATTGCAAATAATATTTAATTTAAATCGTAAAAATTTATGTTTGAAAACATAAAAACTCCTTTTTTGGAACCACAAAATTATATGCTAGAAAACATATAAAAACATTATTTCATTTACCGTGAGCCACCTGGTAACCACTTAACCATTTATTTACCCTTCCCAAACACAATAAATAATATACACCGAACAAGTGTATCTACAACAAATTACGAAGTACTAAACATTCCAATTATAAATTGCTAGCGCGACTAGCTCGAAATGGGGTTGTCAAACCCGATAGATCTATCCATAGGATTCGCGTTCACCAGTAAAAACCAGTGATTACAATTACCAGATTAGGGAATATTTTTGTTCGACTCACAATGAATAATTTAAACCAACTTCCACTTGTATCCAATACGTAAAAATAAAATGCATGTATTCTCATCCCAAAAGATTTAAAATAGAAAAATGGGACTATAACTCACCTTAATAGCAAACGAAGTAACCACACAAAAATGCGAACATCAATGAAGTAAAGTGTTCAAGTATGATCACAACGCCGACCTATAAATAAAGCAGATCGATATAAATAACTAACTTAGGTCAAGTCTTAGTATGATAGCTATTGTACATGTTGCAAGTAGACATAGAACAACACTCAACATGCATCGGTTTGATCGGAACAGCGTACGGACACACACTTTCTATTTTTAGAAAGTTTCTATTTTTAGCAAGTTTCCATTTTTGGAAAGTTTCTATTTTAGGAAAGTTTCTATTTTAGGAAAGTTTCTATTTTTGGAAAGTTTCTATTTTAGGAAAGTTTCTATTTTAGGAAAGTTTCTAAATTTAGAAAGTTTCCATATTTAGAAAGTTGCTATTTTTGGAAAGTATATAAGTTAGGAAAGTTTCCTTAATTAAAAAGTCAACAAAAGTCAACTGAAAGTCAAAGTCAACTCAAAAGTCAACCTTGGTCAAACATAGTCAACATTAATTTTAAAAGTGTAAGTTATAATAATAATATAAGTTATAATGTTAATTAAAGTTAATTATGTATAATTATGTCATAACATAAGTTTAATTAAATTAAAATGAATTATTAAAGTTAACATAAGTTTAAATGATATAATTAATATAACGTAAGTATTTAATTAATTAATTAAATATTAATCATAATATAAGTATTATTAATTAATAATAAATTTTAAGTCATATCATAAGTATTATTAATTAATAATGAATTATTAATCATATCATAAGTTTCTAATTTTAATTATTAAATTATAAGTATTTAATAATTAAATTATAATTAAATAATAACTAAGCCTTATAATAATTAAATAATTAATTAATCCTTATTATAAGTCTTATTATAATAATCTCATAATATAAGTTTAACACTTACCATAAGTATTTTTCATTAATAATAAAAGTATTATTAATCATAAGTTTAATTAAATGTTTAATTAAATCATAAGTAATTAATAAATGACATAATAAATATATATCATAAGTCTTAAATTAAATTAATTACTTTTTATATCATAAGTAATTTATTAATAATGAAAATCATTATTTTTATCATAAGTCATAATTAATAACCATAAGTTTTAATTAAAAGTTCATCGGGTCATAACTTGAGCCCCGGGAATCAGTTTTCGGCGAGTCTTATATATATCTTCGCCTAACCAACTCACCTGACACCTTAGTGTGCTCAAGAACACGCCAAGAACAGCAAACAAGTCGTGACTTACAGCCACTAATCAGTTTGGATCTTCAATCCGCTCAAAAACGTGTTTTAGTCATAAAGGGTGATCCGTGGCTCGGATTTCGATGGCCCGAACATGAAAGTTCATCCCATAATCATTCCTAACACACTAGTACACCCTAAAGACTCTAAAAATGATCACAAAGTCGGACCATACCTGTACCAAATCGTTTTCACAATTTAATCTTAACAAAACACCATTTTAATCATATCTAGAGTTCCGGGAATCGAAATGACATGAATCCGGAGTCTAAAATTAATGTCTTGATGAGAGGAACTCATCTAGATACTTTAATTTAACTTTTATATCTGTTACACAACCATAAATGAACGAAAAAGCTGCTGCCCCAATTCAATCAAACCGAAAACATATATATTTGAGCATTTCTATGCATACAATCATCAATACAATAACATGTAATCATCATACTATCAATATAACATATAAAATAGAAAAATATAAGAAAAATTGAAAATCTAGGGTTAGGGTTTATACCCTAATCAAGAAATGGATGACATGAACGCGTAGAGCTCGATACTGTGAATCCGGAAATGATGAAAGCCCTAAATCTTCAAGCTTGAAATAAAAAGATGATGATGATTATTGGTGGTGCAGGTGACGGCTCAAGAGGAAGAAAAAGAGGAGAGGAAAAAATGAAATAAAATGTTTACTTGAAATGGAGAAAAGAGGTTTTGTTTCTAATTAGTGCTAATTTCAAAAAAAAAAAAATGCACAAAACCCCCCTTGATGGAGTTTGGACGAAATTTTCATATGGGTTGGGCTCCATTGGCCCAAAATGATAATATGTATAATTGCTTGTGGCCCGAATGCCCGAACGAAGCCCGAAATGCGAAAACACCGCTACGCGATTAAATAATCGGAGAGATAACGCACACGCGACAAATAAAATATATAAATATTATATATAATCATATGACATCAAAATATCATATTTAAAATAATTTGGATTTAAAAATCCCAAAATTCTGACCGTTGGTTTGAAAAACTAAAAGATTCGCTGGATAGAAATCCACGACACGTAGAAACGTACAACTTAAAATATGAATACAAATATTCATATAACACATAATAATTAATATATTATTATAAAAATAATAATATAGGTCATAGAAATGACGTGGCACGAATAATAATTAACGGTCGTTAAATAATTAACGGTAAAAGATAACGGAAAAAGTATGGTCGTTACAGTACCTTCCCGTTACGGAAATTTCGTCCCGAAATTTAAGCAGGTGCAGGGGTTGACTCGGCATCTGGGAACAAATGCGGGTACTTCTGCTTCATCTAATCTTCACGCTCCCAAGTGAACTCTGGACCACGTCTGGCGTTCCATCTAACTCGAACAATAGGAATTCTACTCTGTTTGAGAGTCTTAACCTCCCGATCCATAATTTCAACAGGTTCCTCAATAAAATGGAGTTGTTTATCAACATGAAGTTCATCAAGAAGAAATGCTTCATTGGCCTCGGCCAAACACTCCTTCAGATTCGATACATGAAAACGTTATGAAAAACCCTAAGCTCTTGTGGCAATTTCAAACGATAAGCCACGGGTCCAATTCTTTTGATAATCTCAAACGGTCCAACAAATCGAGGATTCAACTTTCCTCTCTTACCAAATTCTACCACACCCTTCCAGAGTGATACCTTTAACATGACAAGATCACCAACTTAAAATTTTAAATCTTTTCTTCTAACCTCGGCATAATTCTTTTGCCGACTCCTGGCGATTCTTAACCTTCCTTTGATCTATACGATCTTCTCAGTAGTCTCATGAATAATTTCTGGACCTGTGAGTTGGGCATCCCCAACCTCATTCCAACAGATAGGAGACCTACACTTTCTACCATACAGAGCATTAAACGGTGCGGCTTTAATACTTGCATGATAACTGTTGTTATAAGAAAATTCAACTAGCGGCAAATATCTATCCCACCCATTACCAAGATCAATAACACACGCTCGCAACATGTCTTCTAATGTTTGAATGGTCCTTTCACTCTGACCATCCATCTGTGGATGATAAGCAGTGCTCATATCTAACTTAGTTCCCAAAGCTTCCTGTAAGGATCGCCAAAACCTCGATACAAATCGGCTATTTCTGTCTGAAATAATAGATACAGGAACACCATATCTAGAAACAATCTCCTTCAAATACAAATGAGTAAGCTTCTCCATCTAATCCGTTTCCTTAATCGGCAAAAAGTGAGCTGACTTAGTGAGTCGGTCAACAATCACCCCAAATGGTATCATAACCACCCACAACTCTCGGTAATTTCTCAATAAGTCCATAGTAATACCTTCTCACTTCCAATAGGGAATCTCAGGTTGCACCAAAAGTCCAGACGGTTTTTGATGTTCAGCTTTAACCTTGGCACAGGTCAAACACTTAGCCACATACGTAGCCATGTCAGCTTTCAAATTAGACCACCAATACAGCTCCTTAAGATCATGATACATCTTTCCTGAACCAGGATGAATAGAGTACCTAGATTTATGAGCCTCATCTAAAACAAGTTGTCGCAGATCACCAAACTTCGGAACCTAAAGGCATCCTGTAAAATACCGAGTACCATCGGTTCATACCTCTAACTGTTTACTCAAGCCTCGAACCTTCCCGTTACAAAATTCTCCTCCTACAAGGCTTCTTGTTGTGCCTCAAGAATCTGCCTTGCGAGGTTTATTCGAATTGTCATATTCAAGGCTCTAAACCTGCGAGGTTCAGCCCTTTCTTTACGACTTAACGCATCGGCCACAACGTTGGCCTTTCTCAGATGATATAAAAGTTCCCAATCATAATCATTCAACGTCTCAATCCATCTGCGTTGCCTCATATTCAACTGTTTCTGATCAAGGATATGTTGAAGACTTTTGTGATCAGTGTACACAGTACTTTTGACCCCATATAAGTAATGTCTCCCATTCTTGAGTGCGAACACAGTAGCTCCCAATTCTACATCATGGGTTGTATAATTCTGTTCATGAATCTTCAATTGACGTTGTCATAACCCGTCCTTAACCATAAGAACGTGTTAGATAACGTATGATTTCATTGCGAGGTATTGACCTCTATATGCGACATTTTTAAAAGAGAAACTGCATATATTATACATTACAAACCATAACCATTATTTTTGTTACAAGCTTTAGACAATAAAAAGATGATTATCGTTTAGCGATAATCTTCGACTTACAAACTTTACATATAATGATAACAACACGATTTCGAGCATATTTTACAACACAAATCCTTGGGTATGCAGTTTTATTTTTGACACAAATATGCGTACGCAAGATCCTGCTCAAATTCAACATAATGCAGCGGAAGCTTTAGTAATCACCTGAGAATAGACATGTTTTAAAAGGTCAACATAAAGTTGGTGAGATATAGGTTTAATGCCGGCAGCAATATATATATATATAGACCACAAGATTTCGTATATAAACAGTTTAATAAAAATATTCTAAGTGGTTGAGCACTTGGTAACCATACTTAACATTTAATCACGTCGCATATTCCCTTTATTATGAAATCTTACTACACCGTACCAAGTGTAGTCACGAAACGAAGTACTGTGCAACCGTTGAATACTGATCGTCCAGTCCGGTTGGGGTTGTCAGGCCCGATAGATCTATCAACAGGATTCGCGTTTACAATACCGCTGTAAATAACAGTTACCAAGCTACAGGGAAGTATGCCAGTGGTACAACTCAACGTAGAATATATTTTTCAGTTACTTGTGTCCATAACGTAAAACATAAAATACATGTATTCTCATCCTGAAATATTTAGAGTTTAAAAGTGGGACTATATACTCACTTTCGTCTTGAAGATATATATATATAATTTGACTTGGTCTCCGGTTGATATCACGAACCTATCCATATATAATATATCAATACCTTTTCTTTTTAAACAAACGTCACATATATATACTTGTTATACTTTTAATACTTTGAATAATTCCTTAGTCCGTAGTTAGCAGTTCGTTGTTAGTAATTCAATTTTAATGGTTCATTTTTAGATGTTTAATATACCCGCAATGAAATAAATAAAACCCCCAACGAAATAAATAAAACCCCATCGTATATGTATTGGTCGAGATTAATCTTGACCCATGGTACCGGTGTTGTCAAATGACGTGTTGCGTACATAAAGTACCGGTGTTGTCAAATGACGTGTTGCGTACAATCATGGGATCTTATGATTAATCTTCTCGTGTTGTTTACGGGTGATCCTGAACCATATAAAATTGAATTATAAGTACATATATATAAAATATCATGTTAACTTAAAAAGATGTGATTTATTTAATTTTTTCCCAATTATTTTCGTGGCTAAACTAGTCTTGGATATCCGATTTTGTTTCAGTCATAGTTTCTTCGTTACAACTCCGTTTTCGTTGATTCAACTTGCCATCTCCTTGGATCGAGTCCCTCTTTAAGACTATGAACTGTAAATACCTTAGTTTATATTCAAAATCATACGGCATAGGTCAAACTTTAGTGAAACTTATGAAGTTAATCATTTTCCATCATGTAAACAACCTCAAATGATTATTTTTCTAAAAATACTTATACTTTGAGTTAAATCATGAAATTTTTATGTGTTATCATATTCATAGTAAAAATTATTTTTCCAGAAAATAAACCTCCAATTCAAAGTTTAAGATGGTTTTTAATTATCCAACCCAAAACAGCCCCCGGTTGCACTCCGACGTCGTAAATTCAGTTTTTAAGGTGTTCTTTGAAAAACCAAGTTATACCTTGTTAAGTTAGCATATAATTAAGATATGTTACAGGTCTTGAAGTATTTTAAAAGTTAAGTTAGAAGGATCTATTTAGTTTGCGAACAAGTTTGAAATCATTCAAACTATGTTCTAGTTTATAAACTCTTATATATATAGCTTTAAATATATGAATTGAAAAAGAGTTGAAGTAGAGTTTTTACCTCAAGTTTAAAATGTAAAGTTGCTGGAAAGAAGTAGTAAAATAAAAGTTGAGAGAGTTCTTGCAAGTGTGTGTGAAAATTGGAAGTAAAATTTGGAAAATGAATGTGTGAAAATGAGTTAGAAATGGTGCTTATTTATAGGCTTGAAAATTTGGTTTTTAGTGAAAATATCTAAGATAAGTTAAAATTTATTATGTCATGAATGACATATTATTCCAATAATTGAAGATTTCTATTGGTATATACCAATAGTAAATACTTCTAGAAGCTGTGTATAGTACCCTAGATATACGTATAGGATTATTGAGGAAACGGAACGAGAATTCAAATATAACTATCTTTTGTAAATATACTTATATTGTTTTATGTATAAAAGCCCTTTAAAAATGATTAAATACATTACTTATACGATATATGTATAAACATTATAAATCATCAGTATTTATGTCAAATAACGTTACGTAGGTTATTGTTTTGAAAACTTAAGTTAGTAGTTTCAAAATATACTTATGACTTTTTGTTATTAATACAAAATGAGATATTAAAACATCCTTAGATCATGTTAAATATGTATGTATAATTATCATATATTGTATAGTTCGTGATATCATCGGTCAAACTAGACGGTCAAACGTTGTGTAAAACTCTTTTCAAAAACATAAGTCTCAACAATTTGGATTGCTTATCATGTTGGTAAGGTTTAATTTATGTAAATATTAATCTCATAAGTATAGAACGATCGGAAAAGTGCGGGTCGTTACAGTACCTACCCGTTAAATAAATTTCGTCCCGAAATTTTAAAATTGTACCTATTTTGCGTCATCGAGAAACAAGTGTGGATAATTTTGTTTCATCTGATCCTCTCGTTCCCAAGTAAACTCAGGACCTCTTCGAGCATTCCAACGAACCTTAACGATTGGTATGTTGCTCTGCTTGAGCTGTTTAACTTCACGATCCATGATTTCGATTGGTTCTTCGATGAATTGTAGTTTCTCATCGACATGGATTTCTTCAAGAGGAATGGTGAGGTCTTCCTTTGCAAGACACTTCTTAAGGTTTGAGACGTGAAAGGTATTGTGTACTCCGGCGAGTTGTTGCGGTAACTCGAGTCGATAAGCTACCGGTCCAATGCGTTCAATGATCTTGAACGGGCCTACATATCTTGGGTTCAGTTTACCTCTTTTACCGAAACGTATTACACCTTTCCAAGGTGACACCTTTAGCATAACCATGTCCCCAATCTGAAACTCTAATGGTTTCCTTCGGACATCGGCGTAGCTCTTTTGGCGACTTCGGGCTGTTTTCAATCTCTCCTTGATTTGTACAATCTTCTCAGTCGTTTCGTGTATGATCTCGGGACCCGTTAATTGTCGATCTCCTACTTCATTCCAACAGATAGGAGATCTACACTTCCTTCCATACAATGCTTCGAATGGCGCAGCTCCAATGCTCGCATGATAACTATTATTATATGAGAATTCTGCTAACGGTAGATATTTATCCCATCCGTTTCCAAAATCGATCACACATGCCCTGAGCATGTCTTCAAGAGTCTGAATTGTTCTTTCACTCTGCCCGTCGGTTTGCGGATGATATGCGGTACTCATATCCAAACGAGTTCCTAGTGCCTCCTGTAGTGATTGCCAGAACTTTGAGGTAAATCTACTATCACGATCAGATATAATGGAAATAGGTATTCCATGCCTTGAAACTATTTCCTTTATATATAATCGTAATAATTTCTCCATTCTATCCGTTTCCTTTATAGGCAAGAAATGTGCAGATTTGGTAAGACGATCAACAATTACCCAAATAGTGTCGTATCCCCAGGCAGTCTTTGGTAACTTCGTGATGAAATCCATGGTAATACAGTCCCATTTCCATTCTGGGATTTCTGGTTGTTGAAGTAATCCTGACGGCTTTTGGTGTTCTGCTTTGACTTTGGAACAAGTTAAACACTCCCCAACATATGTTGCAACGTCTGTCTTTAAATTAGGCCACCAATAATGCGTCTTAAGATCTTGATACATCTTTCCAACTCCAGGATGTATCGAGTATCTTGTCTTATGTGCCTCATTCAATATCAACTTCCTTAATCCACCCAACTTCGGTACCCAAATACGGTTTGCAAAATATCGAATTCCGTCTTCCCGTATAACGAGTTGCTTCTCATACTTCTTCATTATTTCATTTCTTATGTTTTCTTTAGTAAGTGCTTCTCGTTGAACTTCTTTGATTTGTGAGTTGAGATTCATGCGAATTTTTATGTTCATCGCTCGTACTCGAATTGGTTCTCGTTCCTTTCTGCTTAGAGCATCGGCCACCACGTTCGCCTTCCCGGGATGATAACGAATTTCACAATCATAGTCGTTTATCAGCTCGACCCACCTACGTTGCCTCATGTTCAGCTGTTTTTGATCGAAAATATGTTGAAGGCTTTTATGATCAGTAAACACAGTGCATTTAACCCCATACAAGTAGTGTCTCCATATCTTCAATGCAAACACGACTGCTCCCAGTTCTAGATCATGCGTCGTATAATTCCGCTCGTGAATCTTTAATTGTCGGGATGCGTATGCAATAACTTTCTTCCGTTGCATAAGAACGCAACCAAAACCTTGTCGCGAAGCGTCACAATATATTTCAAAATCATCGTTCCCTTCTGGTAACGATAAAATAGGCGCCGTAGTCAACTTCTTTTTCAGTAATTGAAATGCACTCTCCTGCTCAGAAGTCCATTCATATTTCTTCCCTTTTTGCGTTAACGCTGTCAACGTCTTAGCTATTCGGGAAAAATCTTGAATAAACCTTCTATAATAACCGGCTAAACCCAAAAATTGGCGTATCTACATTGGTGTCTTAGGAGTCTCCCATTTTTCAATGGCTTCAATTTTTGCTGGATCAACCTGAATTCCTTTGCTACTAACAACGTGGCCAAGAAATTGCACTTCTTTCAACCAGAAAGCACATTTAGAAAATTTAGCATATAGCTATTCTTTTCTCAACAACTCTAATATCAACCTTAAATGCTGCTCATGCTCTTGCTCACTCTTGGAATAGATAAGAATATCATCAATGAAAACGATAACAAACTTATCTAAATATGGACTACAAACTCGATTCATGAGGTCCATGAATACAGCTGGCGCATTCGTCAATCCAAACGGCATGACCAAAAATTCGTAATGACCGTAGCGTGTCCGAAAAGCAGTTTTCGGTATATCTTCTTCTTTGACACGTAATTGATGATAGCCCGATCTTAGGTCAATTTTCGAGTACACACATGATCCTTGGAGTTGATCAAATAAGTCGTCAATTCTCGGTAGTGGATACCGATTCTTGATAGTTAACTTATTTAATTCACGATAATCTATACACATTCGGAAAGATCCGTCTTTCTTCTTGACGAATAAAATTGGAGCTCCCCACGGTGAAGTACTTGGTCGTATGAATCCACGATCCAGTAATTCTTTTAACTGACTCTGAAGTTCTTTTAACTCGGACGGTGCAAGTCTATATGGAGCACGGGCAACCGGTGCAGCTCCTGGTACAAGATCTATTTGAAATTCTACAGATCTAAATGGAGGTAATCCCGGCAACTCTTCCGGAAATACTTCAGGAAAATCTCTTGCCACAGGCATGTCATTGATGCACTTCTCTTTTTCTTTCTTTTCGACTTTATTAACATGTGCTAAGATAGCATAGCACCCTTTCTTCAAGCACTTTTGAGCTTTCAAATAACTAATGAGTTTTAGCTTTGATTTACCCTTCTCTCCATAAATCATTACTGGCGTTTTATCCTTACGAGGAATGCGAATTGCCTTCTTGGCGCACACAACTTCAGCTCCTATTTTGGACATCCAGTCCATGCCGATTATTACATCAAAACTTCCTAATTCTACGGGTATCAAATCAATCTTAAATGTTTCTCCGGCTAAATTTATTTTACAATCACGGCAAATTTTATCGGCTTTAATTAGTTTACCATTAGCTAACTCAATCATGTACTTAGCATCTAGAGGTAATGATGAACAATTCAATTTAGCGTGAAAGTCTCTACACACGTAACTTCTATCAGCACCAGTATCAAATATAATAGATGCGGATAAGTTATTAATGGTAAACGTACCCGTAACAAGCTCCGGGTCTTCACATGCCTCTCTAGCATTAATAACAAATGCTCTCCCACGTGCAGGTCCGATATTCTTCTCTGGATTCGGGCACTGGCTCTTATAGTGACCTTGTTTTCCACACCCAAAACAAGTAATGGTAGCCAAAGCAGTTCTATTTGTATTGGTGGCAGGAGTCTTGGTACCATTTGTATTTGTAACGAGAGCCCTACAATCTTCAGCAAGATGACCCTTTCGATTACATTTGTTGCATACCACATTACAGTAACCAGAGTGATGTTTGTGGCATCGGTTGCATAAAGGATTTTGTCCTTTATAACCAAAGCTTAAACCACTACCCGTACCTTGCGTGTTTTCTTGTTTCTTAAAAGATTGTTGTTGGTTACCTCGATCATAATTTCCATTCCACTTTCTTTTGTTACCTGATACCTTCACATCAGTATTGGATACTTTCTTATCCATGATGACCTGATCCATTAGCTCGTTTGCCATGGTTATAGCTTCATGAATTGTCTTAGGTTTCGATGCTGTAACATTTGCCTTGACCTTTTTGGGCAAACCATCTTTGTACATTTCAATCTTCCGTTCTTCGGTTGGAACCAATTCAGGACATAGCAAAACTAATTCCATGAATCGCTGATTGTAGTTGGTGATTTCAGTACCAATAACCTTCAGACTTCGTAACTCATCTTCCAACTTCCTAACCTCGTTCCTTGGACAATATTCGTTGATTAACATTGTTTTGAATTCTTCCCACGGAGTATCATAAGCTACATCTCCTCCTACAGCCTTCACATAATTTTTCCACCACGTGAGTGCACTATCTTGTAAAGTGCACGATGCGTATTTGGTCATGTCCTTTTCAACACAACCACTGATTTTGAACACAGTTTCCATCTTTTCTATCCACCGGGTTAAACCGATCGGTCCTTCTGTTCCACTGAATGATGAGGGCTTGCAAGCTTGAAAAGTTTTGTAAGTGCACCCCACACGAGGATTTGGGTTAACTGCAGCACCTCTTGCAGCCTCGACCCATAACATTCTGTCGTTCACTCGCTGATTGATGAGTTCCTGGATTTCTTGTTCCGTCATTCGGTTCAATCGCGCCATATTCTTCTATAAGAATGAAAAGAAAATAATTATTCACATGGAATATTATAGATGTAGTGTATATTTACAGTACATTATAGCTTATTAATAATATGAACCAGGTATTATTATAAAAGCCTTTTCTTCTTATTAGCGTTTTATAATTATATCTAGGGTAGTACCTACCCGTTAATGTCCATACTTAATAGCTTAGTACAGAATCAATTACTACCATCTAAATAATATTTAACCATGGAAAATTATTGCATTTCACACTTCACTATTTTACATATGCTTATCTTACATCGAACATTAAGCAAACCACACTAATAATATTATACAAAACATTATATGATCCCATGGTTTAATACGGCAGCGCATCGTTTGGTCTATTTTCTAGGACGTTTAGGTTCAAAGAATCGCTTAACGCTTATCCTGGCTGTCTGCCTATATTTTGGCTGTGGGACTGAAGAACTGGATGCCGGGATAGAACGAATAGGAATAGCGGGAATAGGGGTGGTAGTGTCTAGTGGAGTTGGTGCCACATCATCCTTACTAAACTCGGGATTTGAATTTTCTAATTCATTAGCCTTTCGTTTCTTTCCTAGTTCGAACTCGTCTTTTGTAATTTCCTGTATTTCTTCCTCGGGTTCACTTTCCTCCTCGGGTTCACTTTCCTCCTCGGGTTCACTTTCCTCCTCGGGTTCACTTTCCTCCTCGGGTTCACTTTCCTCCTCGGGTTCACTTTCCGGGTTCTCTATAGTCGGTTCATCCGGAATTTGTGAGTCTTCCCCAAAGATATTATTTTCGTCATCGGATAGGTTAATGACTGGAACACCATCTGAAGATTCTGGTTCGGAGTCGCTGAATGTGATAACAAGTTTTGAGCCCGACATCTATCACACAACAACTAACCCATTAGTACTACATAATATTTACATATAAATTTTAACCAACAATGATAAGCAATGGTTTTTAAATCAGACCTGGTCAAAGTCCAGACTTACTAATGTATCCTAACGACTTATCAGTTAGACACACTAATGCAAACCTGGTTCGCTAAGACCACCGCTCTGATACCACATGTCATAACCCGTCCTTAACCATAAGAACGTGTTAGATAACGTATGATTTCATTGCGAGGTATTGACCTCTATATGCGACATTTTTTTTAAAGAAAAACTGCATATATTATACATTACAAACCATGATCCTTATTTTTGATACAAGCTTTGGACAAAATAAAGATGATTATCGTTTAGCGATAATCTTCGACTTACAAACTTTACAAATGATAATAACAACCCGATTTCTAGCATATTTTACAACACAAGTTCTTGGATATGCAGTCTTATTTTTGACACAAATATGCGTACGCAAGATCCTGCTTAGATTCAACATGATGCAGCGGAAGCTTCTAATTATCACCTGAGAATAGACATGTTTTAAAAGGTCAACATAAAGTTGGTGAGATATAGGTTTAATGCCGGCAGCAATATATATATATAGACCACAAGATTTCGTATATAAACAGTTTAATAAAAATATTCTAAGTGGTTGAGCACTTGGTAACCATACTTAACATTTAATCACGTCGCATATTCCCTTTATTATGAAATCTTACTACACCGTACCAAGTGTAGTCACGAAACGAAGTACTGTGCAACCATTGAATACTGGTCGTCCAGTCCGGTTGGGGTTGTCAGGCCCGATAGATCTATCAACAGGATTCGCGTTTACAATACCGCTGTAAATAACAGTTACCAAGCTACAGGGAAGTATGCCAGTGGTACAACTCAACGTAGAATATATTTTTCAGTTACTTGTGTCCATAACGTAAAACATAAAATACATGTATTCTCATCCCGAAATATTTAGAGTTTAAAAGTGGGACTATATACTCACTTTCGTCTTGAAGATATATATATAATTTGACTTGGTCTCCGGTTGATATCACGAACCTATCCATATATAATATATCAATACCTTTTCTTTTTAAACAAACGTCACATATATATACTTGTTATACTTTTAATACTTTGAATAATTCCTTAGTCCGTAGTTAGAAGTTCGTTGTTAGTAATTCAATTTTAATGGTTCATTTTTAGATGTTTAATATACCCGCAATGAAATAAATAAAACCCCCAACAAAATAAATAAAACCCCATCGTATATGTATTGGTCGAGATTAATCTTGACTCACGGTACCGGTACTTTATGTACGCAACACGTCATTTGACAACACCGGTACCGTGAGTCAAGATTAATCTCGACCAATACATATACGATGGGGTTTTATTTATTTTGTTGGGGGTTTTATTTATTTCATTGCGGGTATATTAAACATCTAAAAATGAACCATTAAAATTGAATTACTAACAACGAACTGCTAACTACGGACTAAGGAATTATTCAAAGTATTAAAAGTATAACAAGTATATATATGTGACGTTTGTTTAAAAAGAAAAGGTATTGATATATTATATATGGATAGGTTCGTGATATCAACCGGAGACCAAGTCAAATTATATATATATCTTCAAGACGAAAGTGAGTATATAGTCCCACTTTTAAACTCTAAATATTTCGGGATGAGAATACATGTATTTTATGTTTTACGTTATGGACACAAGTAACTGAAAAATATATTCTACGTTGAGTTGTACCACTGGCATACTTCCCTGTAGCTTGGTAACTGTTATTTACAGCGGTATTGTAAACGCGAATCCTGTTGATAGATCTATCGGGCCTGACAACCCCAACCGGACTGGACGACCAGTATTCAACGGTTGCACAGTACTTCGTTTCGTGACTACACTTGGTACGGTGTAGTAAGATTTCATAATAAAGGGAATATGCGACGTGATTAAATGTTAAGTATGGTTACCAAGTGCTCAACCACTTAGAATATTTTTATTAAACTGTTTATATACGAAATCTTGTGGTCTATATATATATATATTGCTGCCGGCATTAAACCTATATCTCACCAACTTTATGTTGACCTTTTAAAACATGTCTATTCTCAGGTGATAATTAGAAGCTTCCGCTGCATCATGTTGAATCTAAGCAGGATCTTGCGTACGCATATTTGTGTCAAAAATAAGACTGCATATCCAAGAACTTGTGTTGTAAAATATGCTAGAAATCGGGTTGTTATTATCATTTGTAAAGTTTGTAAGTCGAAGATTATCGTTAAACGATAATCATCTTTATTTTGTCCAAAGCTTGTATCAAAAATAAGGATCATGGTTTGTAATGTATAATATATGCAGTTTTTCTTTAAAAAAAATGTCGCATATAGAGGTCAATACCTCGCAATGAAATCATACATTATCTAACACGTTCTTATGGTTAAGGACGGGTTATGACAGACGTGACGCGTAAGCAATGACTTTCTTTCGTTGCATCAAAACACAACCAAAGTCTTGACACGAAGCATCACAATAGATAACAAAATCATCATTACCCTCAGGTAGTAATAATATCGGTGTAGAAGTTAACTTCTTATTCAGAGTTTGGAAAGCAGACTCTTGTTTACTCTTCCACTCGTACTTCTTCCCCTTATGCGTTAAAGCAGTTAGAGGTTTCGCTACTCGTGAAAAATCTTGAATGAACCTTCTATAATAGCCTGCTAATCCTAGAAACTTGCGAATTTGGGTAGGAGTTTTCTGAATTCCCCACTTTTCAATTGCCTCAATCTTGGCAGGATCAACTTGTATTTCCTGTTTACTAACAATATGTCCAAGGAATTGAACTTCTCTTAACCAGAAAGCACACTTAGAGAACTTAGCGTACAACTCTTATTTTCTCAATAAATCAAGCACTAACTTCAAATTTTCCTCGTGCTCTTCATCACTCTTGGAATAAATAAGGATGTCGTCGATGAAAACAATAACGAATTTGTCCAGATAGGGTATACACACACGGTTCATGAGGTCTATGAACACAGCAGGTGCGTTGGTTAATCCGAACGACATAACAAGAAATTCATAGTGACCATAACGGGTACAGAAAGCAGCTTTCGGAATATCAGTTTCTTTAGCCCGCAGTTGGTGATAACCGGAACGAAGATCAATCTTAGAATAAATGGACGAACCTTGAAGTTGATCAAACAGATCATCAATTCTCGGAAGAGGGTAACAATTCTTAACCGTAAGCTTGTTCAATTCACGATAATCAATGCACATCCGGAACGAACCATCTTTCTTCTTAATAAACAAAACAGGAGCTCCCCAAGGGGACGAACTGGGACGAATGAAATATAGTTGCAACAATGAAGGAAGAAATATATAGAGTAGTCACATCAGTGGCATAGATATATAAGGCAATTCTCTCAAAGGAGATAATGAGGATCATGGACTTCAAAGTAAATTTTCATTACATTTTCGAAAGGAAGACGTACGAAACGTGTGATATTTCAACGAGAGTGAACTTCCTTGTACAATGAGCGAGGAAATCTAGGATTCATCCATATTCTTAAACTTATATGCGGATGAAAGGAAACATGAATCGTGGACTATAAAGAATGGCAGACTCCAGGTGAGATGAATCTCCAAAAATAATTTCGTGCACCTCAAAGTATTGAATCCTAGGATTGATGTTTACGTGGGTGTTGCGGTTGACAGCGAATATTGAGAGTAGAAACTCCTCAAACGGTCTAGTGTAATATATATCCATGATACCCACTATAACAACAGTTGGGGTAGAAACCCACCTAGCGTCTTTTCTACAATAGGGTGACCACCGAGTGTACTCTAGAAAATTGATTTATTGGTCAGCGTTTCGGCCATGTCCAACCATAAGAGGGAAAATTTTATGAACGCGAAGACTCTCGCACAAATTTTATAAAACCGGCATCCAAAGTGGTGTAAGAGTTTCTATCAATGAACTTAATGGTAAGTTTCATCCTTAAACGGAGGACGAGAAGAACTGTGATCCAAACACTCTGTAGAGTAATGCGAAAATTTGATAAAATAAATCAAATGAGTTTTGAAAAAGCTTTAAATGTTTGATGTGACAACATAAACGGAACGAAGTTCTTAGTAAATTTAGAAGTATGTACATCGTGTACCATTTTATATAAAACAAATTGACTTAGTCAAACAGCTCAATAAATGAGTGGTTTTAAAATGATTTTGAAGGTATGATTTAGTGTATACTAGCCAAAATAGGTAAGGGTAAATTTATTCATTTGAATCCATACGTACATATATGATTTTATAAATTGTATACATGATAAAATATTTCATTACTTCTATTCACCCATAAATCCGTGAGAACCACCCAATTAAACAAATGTGTAAAACTCCCGATGATAAACAGGGTATCTGTATTTCAGAGGTTACAAGTTGAAGTAAGATCGTGAAAGATCGAGTAAATGACTTGAATCGTCGTGCGACATTTAACCAACTAATGTTACGAGGTCATGAAAACCAATGAGTTAAATGTTATTTTGACTATTATCAGGACAGAAGTCCTTGGGCCAAAACTGTTCCCGAGCGAAGCTGTTGCTAACAAGCGAGTTATGAAGGATAAAGCATGAGATAGATAATCTGGTTAAAAAGAGCTTCTCGTATATCAAAAAATGAGGTAATGAATATTTTCCCTACCCATGTAATACATCGGAATTTCTAAATGAGTAGTGTAAAAATTTTCTTTGACTCGCTTTCTATTCCTCATGTCACAATATTGGGACTTCTTTATGAATTAACGTAATATAATCACGTTGGCCTGACGCCAATATATTTCACTAATTCATAGTTCCATTCCAATAGCACTACATGAGTTCAGGACACGCGATCAACCTCGGATTTCCACACAATTTCTCTAAAACAATTTCTTAAACAATGTGCTAAGGATAGCACAAGAGACAAAACATCATAAGTAACGAAAAGGACTAACGATGACATAGAAATGTCTTCGAATTACCAAAAATCTCTAAAAGTCAAGAATGACATCTTCCGGTTCAAAAACCAAAGCACATAGGCACAACGGCACGTAATATAACAAGAATGTTATATACCTAAACATAATAGCTGACATTGAAATGCCGAGCATTTAGAAGTCAAGAATGACATCTCGCGTAATATAACTCAAACGTTATATACATAACCATAATAGATGACATAGAAATGTCGAGAATTTCAGAAGTCAAGAATGACATCCCTTGGTTTCACTACCCGAGGTGTTCTTATAAGGATAAGTTCGCATGAGTCGAAGAATACGTTTAAATCGGAATGGGAGTTCCTCCCAGATTCAGAACATAATAGAGATGTATGTATGATAACAATATACATACCAATACGATACAAATAATCACATATAATAATATTTTATAGGCCGGGCTGTAGACTAGACTCACTAATGCACCCTATTGACTCGGGTAACGACATCAATGCAGCCTAATTCCCTACAACCAATGCTCTGATATCAACTGAAACGACCCGTCAAAGTACACTTGACAACCATCGTTATCTTGGTCCCACAGCTTGATCGTAACTCTATATGAATTTGATAAATAACCTTGCATTCTTTATTTAAAAATGATTTCCTATAAAGGAAACCTACCAAAATGTGTAAGTTTAGAAGAACCATACATTATTACTTAACCAAAAGTTGACCAAAACAAGTCAACAACATCCACTATTAAATGTATCAAAATAGAATGCAAGTTAATTTTAACAAAAGCTGCCATCATAAATATGCAGAATCTCTAAGCACAGCGGAAGCAATCAATCATGAACCTGAGAATAAAACATGCGAGTAACTGTCAACAAAAATGTTGAGTGAATTATAGGTTTAATATTGCAAATAATATTTAATTTAAACCATAAAATTTATGTTTGAAAACATAAAAACTCCTTTTTTTGAACCACAAAATTATATGCTAGAAAACATATAAAAACATTATTCCATTTACCGTGAGCCACCTGGTAACCACTTAACCATTTATTTACCCTTGCCAAACACAATAAATAATATACACCGAACAAGTGTATCTACAACAAATTACGAAGTACTAAACATTCTGATTATAAATTGCTAGCGCGACTAGCTCGAAATGGGGTTGTCAAACCCGATAGATCTATCTATAGGATTCGCGTTCACCAGTAAAAACCAATGATTACAATTGCCAGATTAGGGAATATTTTTGTTCGACTCACAATGAATAATTTAAACCAACTTCCACTTGTGTCCAATACGTAAAAATAAAATGCATGTATTCTCATCCTAAAAGATTTAAAATAGAAAAATGGGACTATAACTCACCTTAATAGCAAACGAAGTAACCACACAAAAATGCGAACATCAATGAAGTAAAGTGATCAAGTATGACCACAACGCCGACCTATAAATAAAGCAGATCGATATAAATAACTAACTTAGGTCAAGTCTTAGTATGATAGCTATTGTACATGTTGCAAGTAGACATAGAACAACACTCAACATGCATCGGTTTGATCGGAACAGCGTACGGACACACACTTTCTATTTTTAGAAAGTTTCTATTTTTAGCAAGTTTCTATTTTAGGAAAGTTTCTATTTTAGGAAAGTTTCTATTTTTGGAAAGTTTCTATTTTAGAAAAGTTTCTATTTTAGGAAAGTTTCTAAATTTAGAAAGTTTCCATATTTAGAAAGTTACTATTTTTGGAAAGTATGTAAGTTAGGAAAGTTTCCTTAATTTGAAAGTCAACAAAAGTCAACCGAAAGTCAACTCAAAAGTCAACCTTGGTCAAACATAGTCAACATTAATTTTAAAAGTGTAAGTTATAATAATAATATAAGTTATAATGTTAATTAAAGTTAATTATGTATAATTATGTCATAACATAAGTTTAATTAAATTAAAATGAATTATTAAAGTTAACATAAGTTTAAATGATATAATTAATATAACGTAAGTATTTAATTAATTAATTAAATATTAATCATAATATAAGTATTATTAATTAATAATAAATTTTAAGTCATATCATAAGTATTATTAATTAATAATGAATTATTAATCATATCATAAGTTTCTAATTTTAATTATTAAATCATAAGTATTTAATAATTAAATAATAACTAAGCATTATAATAATTAAATAATTAATTAATCCTTATTATAAGTCTTATTATAATAATCTCATAATATAATTTTAATACTTACCATAAGTATTTTTCATTAATAATAAAAGTATTATTAATCATAAGTTTAATTAAATGTTTAATTAAATCATAAGTAATTAATAAATGACATAATAAATATATATCATAAGTCTTAAATTAAATTAATTACTTTTTATATCATAAGTAATTTATTAATAATAAAAATCATTATTTTTATCATAAGTCATAATTAATAACCATAAGTTTTAATTAAAAGTTCATCGGGTCATAACTTGAGCCCCGGGAATCAGTTTTCGGCGAGTCTTATATATATCTTCGCCTAACCAACTCACCCGACACCTTAGTGTGCTCCAGAACACGCCAAGAACAGAAAACAAGTCGTGACTTACAGCCACTAATCAGTTTGGATCTTCAATCCGCTCAAAAACGTGTTTTAGTCATAACGGGTGATCCGTGGCTCGGATTTCGATGGCCCGAACATGAAAGTTCATCCCATAATCATTCCTAACACACTAGTACACCCTAAAGACTTTAAAAATGATCACAAAGTCAGACCATACCTGTACCAAATCGTTTTCACAATTTAATCTTAACAAAACACCATTTTAATCATATCTAGAGTTCCGGGAATCGAAATGACATGAATCCGGAGTCTAAAATTAATGTCTTGATGAGAGGAACTCATCTAGATACTTTAATTTAACTTTTATTTCAGTTACAAAACCAGAAATGAACGAAAAAGCTGCTGCCCCAATTCAATCAAACCGAAAACATATATATTTGAGCATTTCTATGCATACAATCATCAATACAATAACATGTAATCATCATACTATCAATATAACATATAAAACAGAAAAATATAAGAAAAATTGAAAATCTAGGGTTAGGGTTTATACCCTAATCAAGAAATGGATGACATGAACGCGTAGAGCTCGATACGGTGAATCCGGAAATGATGAAAGCCCTAAATCTTCAAGCTTGAAATAAAAAGATGATGATGATTATTGGTGGTGCAGGTGATGGCTCAAGAGGAAGAAAAAGAGGAGAGGAAAAAATGAAATAAAATGTTTACTTGAAATGGAGAAAAGAGGTTTTGTTTCTAATTAGTGCTAATTTCCAAAAAAAATGCACAAAACCCCCCTTGATGGAGTTTGGACGAAATTTTCATATTGGTTGGGCCCCATTGGCCCAAAATTATAATATGTATAATTGCTTGTGGCCCGAATGCCCGAACAAAGCCCGAAACGCGAAAACACCGCTACGCGATTAAATAATCGGAGAGATAACGCACACGCGACTAATAAAATATATAAATATTATATATAATTATATGATATCAAAATATCATATTTAAAATAATTTGGATTTAAAAATCTCAAAAGTCTGACCGTTGGTTTGAAAAACTAAAAGATTCGCCGGATAGAAATCCACGATACGTAGAAACGTACAACTTAAGATATGAATACAAATATTCATATAACACATAATAATTAATATATTATTATAAAAATAATAATATAGGTCATAGAAATGATGTGGCACGAATAATAATTAACGGTCGTTAAATAATTAACGGTAAAAGATAACGGAAAAAGTAGGGTCGTTACACAAAGGATCCGGTATTCCGTTATACATCGGGGGTTTAGTCCTCATGAAGCTCTTAAGACAACGCTCCATTTCACCACTACTTTAATGTTCGGAATACTTCCTATCCATTTCTTCTTGAAATGCACTCATTTGCTCCGCAACGACGGCCGCAACTCTAGCGTTAAACTCCTCATCGTTCGTCTCGATCCCATTTCCCGTCGCCATTCTAAGGAATGCAAAGCGATTAGATCACGAACGTATAAAGCACACACACAACACTGCCCCATCTTGCTAAGCACTCGTCGTACATCACTTACTAGACACGATCTGCACCCGTAATAAGGTTTGCAAGTCCTTATTACGCATACACGCCGTATCGGCTAGTTAGTACAGCGACCGCCTCGCTCGATGATTTAACCAACACCAACAAAAATTCTACACGATATAAACATACGCAAGAATATAATATCACAACACAAACCACAATCCTAGTTAGTTCACCTACACGCTAAGGCACTAACCAAGTCCCTATCCCGACCCGTTCACCTACAAGTCCCGCAGCAAATAAGTACACACAAAAGTCTAAGTCTAGGCACCTATCTCAAGTCACCTAAATTCCTTAGACCATGCTCTGATACCACTTGAAACAACCCAACCCGTATTAAACCGGCCCATAAAAATTTTTCCTTTTAATATACGTTAAATAATACTTTAGGTCCCATTACACATTTACCAAAACATATTTGTTACCAAAGTAAGTTCAACGAACTTAAAGCATACATTAATAATTTAAACTTCTCAATACAATAATACGTAGTTAAATCATAAACCGGTTATAATCATTATGACCCGACTAGTTACGTTTACACAAAACCGAGCATGGTGATTTGGGACTGCGCTACCCAAATCCTAATCGAGTACAAAAGCAAGATCTTCTAAGCAACCTAGCCAAGATCTCTAATCCCCAAGCTTACCCGAGCCGCCAAGCATGCGAACCTATAAAAATATCAACAACGAGAGGGTAAGCTAACGCTTAGTGAGTGAGAATATACTACATACATATATATATGCATAAAATGGACACGCCACACAAATATCCAAATACCGCATACCAGAGCATCCAAGCATAAAGGCAAGCTAGTCTAAGCATACCGTAAGATCACTAAGCAACGAGCTAAAGATACATCAACGAAATATAAGTTCACCAACAACGATGTGAACAATGCCAATAAACTACACCCGGAGGGTTAGCTATATCACGACAAAATAACGTTATACGTATACAATATATATATATATATATATATATATATATATATATATATATATATATATATATATATATATATATATATATATATATATATATATGTGTGTGTGTGTGTGTGTGTGTGTATATATAACTCGAATAACATAAATGCTTACACTTACAACGCAATAACCATGGTTAACCAATCGAACAAGGGAACGGTAATTGAAAGACCGTCGGAGTTCATAACATCCATTAGTGTACATTACTCCGCGTATTCACTAATCCCCTGGGTGATGTCTTAAACATCGCGACTAACTCACCCCCATGACAATGTGGCATCTTGAACATCGTGACGATTCCACAGGTCGATCAAAACAATGAGTGGTGTCTTGAACACCGCGACAATTCTACTCCCATGACAATGTGGCGTCTTAAACACCGCGACAATACCACATGTCAATCAACAATGAGTAGTGTCTTAAACACCGCGACAATACTACTCGTTACTAGAATGTGGTGTCTTAAACACCGCGACAATTCCACATTCATACTACACAATTAAATACATTATATACGTACACACATAATTATTCCACTCACAATATTAACCCTTCGCCATTGGGGTTATATAATCCACATCACACGCCCATGTGATAACGTACACATAAAGTGTGCACCTCGCCAAGGTGGTCAACCAAAATGCACAACCGTGCCAATTGGACCTATACACAAGTCCATCAAATCCACCTATATGTGAAGTGAGCTCTATAACTGAGAACCACTTCACCCGACCCTCACCCATCCTACACATACATATGCACATAGGATATTAACACTCACCTTAAGCCTTGATGAATGCAACCAAATAATCCGCAACACGCCAATGGTAAGTACCTATTCCATTAATCACATAACAAACAACATAATTAGGGTGGATTTTCAAACCAACCCAAATTGACACTTAGTACAAATTCGACCCAAATGCACTTCCAAGTACAAACCGCGCCCAAACTAACCAATAATCACTAACACTAGTGACAAAGGTCCTAATATGCCATTTAAACCCAAACACAAGTGTTAAACACTTATTATTCTCAAAATCGCCCATTAACCCTAATTTTGACCCTTAATAGTCAAAATCCCACCATTTACAAGTTTTGACACCAAGACATATTTAACTCGGGTTTATACTTCAACTTAATCTATTTTAAGTTTATAAACCTTATTAAATCAACAATTGGGTCATAATCAACACCAAACCCTAATTTTGACTCTAGTCAAAATTAGTCAACCTCATGAACCCTAATTGCTTCCAACACCTCAATAATCACTAAATACTAGTGATTACACCCATTTGCAAGTCTTACAAGCATAAACTTGCACACCAAGCCCAAAACCCTCCAATAACAACTATAAACCCGAATCTTAGTGTTAATCTCCAATTAACAACTAAATGGGTTCCATCTATGAACATACAACCAAAAGCCCCAAATTTGAATGATGAACACGAAAATGAAATTCGAAGTTAGAGCTTACCGTTAGTATCACCGTGTAGCCAAGAACGAGAAGAACAAACTTGTCAACTACGCCAAAGATCAAAACCCGCTTCTTTCTTTCTAAAAATCCCTTTGAATCAAATGGGTGTTTGAGTTTTTGAGAGGAAAATGAAAAGAAAAGGAAAAAGAAAATAAGGAAATGAAATGAATGGACCAGATTTGAGGCTATAATCTGCCTCATACGCAAAAAGACCAAAATGCCCTTGAATATCTTTTAATATTACAAAAATCTGGTACCAGCTCGCCCAGAATGCCGCGCTGCGGCCTTAATTGTCGAGCCGCGACTTTAACCGTGGTCTGGGATCACTTTTTATCGAACTTCTGATCTTGATTTATTCGAAACGCCGCGCCACGGCTCCCCTGGTCGCGCCGCGACACTCTGCACCACCTGATTCATTTTCTCGCGTACAAACTTCAACATACGAATACGCCTCGAACCTTTCATACACTAGTCGTACGTACACTTTACACCTATAAATCATATACGGGGAAAAACGGGGTGTTACAAAATATATAGAAAGTAATCATACAACAGCTTTGAAAATACATATATCTCTAAGAAAAGCTCTGATAAAAATTTCCTCCGATAGAAATTTACTTCCATGTGTTGTGAAGCTTTAGCTAAAAAAGTTTAACGATTGAATGGTTAACGAATAATATATGACCATTTTGATATCGATGAGCATAACATGACAAAAAACGATTTTAGTTATGTTTCTTCCATAACACATCTTTGCTCGGAAACAATTGAATCATCAACAATATATGTTGATCCTCCTCCGATACCTATTGTTAGACCCCGATAAGTTATTCAAGCAAGAGAGTTAATCATTTATAAGTGCAAAACGAAGAATAAAAAGTTTAACATTTTATTGAATAAATAAAATACATAAACTAAAAAAAAACAATTTATAGACGATCTCAAAGTTATGAGTTAAGGTTTTGCTGTAGGCAAAGATAACTAACCTCACCCCAAGATCTCTTTATTCATTGAGTCTTGGGATATGAATTAGGAAACAAATTGTAATAACCCTACTATTTCCGTTAAGCTTTGTTAACTGTCCATTAAGTATTTAACGGTGTTTACTTTCGATTCGTGTATTTAATTGAATTAAATGCATGTTCATGATGAACTAACATATTTGATATATAATTATGTTAGCCGAAAAACTTATTTCATGTTTTGGAATACTGAGAAAATGATACGGTTTTGAAAAATGCAACACAGGTCTTACGAGACTGCGAAACGTCCGATTTTTGATAATATATTTATTTTTAATAATTATTACTTTTAATAAAAACTTATTTAATTTATTATTTATTTACTGAATTAATCACGGTGGATTGTGTTTTAACGACCGGTTATGTAATACCCTGAATTTTGTGCATCAGAAAATGTTCTTGAAAGTGTCATTAAATGTGTGCACCAGAAAGCGCCACTAAAAGTCAACCTAACACTTACGCATTTTCAGAATTTACATCAGAATCAGAATCTGTCAACCTCAGTCCCTGAACTTTTAAATTGAAGCTGGAAACTAAAATTCGGTTGAAGAGCTGCAGGTATCGCGTTTGGAGTACATGTGTCACAAGCTGGTACATCACGGAACGCGACAAACATGGTCAAAACGCGACAGTCTTAAAAACCCGGGCCTGGTCAATTCGTCGAGATTTGGTCAGGTATATCGCGTTTGGGGTGTCGCGAAACGCGACAGGTAGTCGCGAAACGCGACAGAAGTGCTGAATGACCATTTTGAACTCGTTTTTGAGTTTAAATTGGGGGCATTTGTGTGTTTTCACTTTGGGGTCGGTTTGGGATCATCAAAACTGATCCAAGGCTCTTTCAAGCCTCATTTTCACCCACACAAAACACTCCCAACTTATTTTAGAGAGAGGGGGTGACTTTTAGTGTGAGAAAGCTTGGTTTGGAGAAGAAGAAGTGAAAATCTCACCAAAGTGCTAGTGTTAAAGTTGTTCATCTCGTTCCTAGCTACATTTTGGTAGTGGTGGTGAGTTCTAACTCCGAATTTCATTGTTTAAGATTCTTGTTCATGTTTGAGGTTTGAGCTAGTTAGGGTTATAAACCCCATTTCTCATGAAATTGGGGGTTTTGTTGTATTGTTAGTGTAAGTGAACCCAATTATTGTGGGTTTAGGGTTTGATGACGAAATTGGTAGTGTTTGTCATGGTGTGGGTGTTAAATCACTAGGTTGTAAGTTTGTTAGTGATTTTGATGTTCTTAAGAACAAGATTGCTAGTCAAAATGGGTGTTGACTTGGTTTGGTGTCAAAATGAGTTTTGAGTCAAGTTTTGGTGAATCAAGTATTTGATTTAAGTGTTAATTGATGTTTTGGAAATATAATCACTAGCCATTAGTTATTTTGGGCGTTTTTGAGACTTATGTCAAAATGGGTTGACTTTGATTGGGTCGAAATTGGTAATGACACTAATTTTGGATTAAATGGATGTCAAACACTTTTATTAAGTGTTAAATGACGTTTTTGAATGAAAGTAATCGTGAGAAGTGATTTTGGGTTAAATGGCATTTTAACATAAGTTAAAAGTAGTCAAACGCAATATGGGTCAATATTGCACGTGTTGGGGTTTTTGATGTAATTGGCGTTCAAAATAATTACTAACTAAGTAGTAATTTAGTGCTTAGACCTCGGTTGGTCTAATTGGTGTCGTGTATAAATTGAGTTAGTTTGTACTCATTTGAATGGGTCGGAATTAACACTCGTAGTGGTAATTGGTGAAATCCACTTTAGGTGTCTAAATGGGCGTATTGTGGAGGTAGGTATAAACCCTTGGTTAAGGGCGTTGGCGTCGAATTCTCTTGTAGAGAATGTATGTTGATTGTGTGTATACCTATATGTGTATTATAGGTAAAAGCTTGCTCGGTTGCGTTTGGTGGAGATTTCGCGCATGGTTGTAATGCTCGAGTTCACGAGGTGAATGGAATAATTATACGTGTATGTATATAATGTATTTATTTGTGTGGCGTGAAATGTGGGTTAGTCGCGGTGTTAAGACACCACATTTTACGTGACGAGTGGGTTAGTCGCGGTGTTAAGACACCACTCCGGAGTTAGTTACATGTGGGTTAGTCGCGGTGTTAAGACACCACATTGTCGTGATGGGTGGGTTAGTCGCGGTGTTAAGACACCACCCGGGGGTTAGTGATACGCGGTGTTAAGTACACTAATGGATGTTGTGAACTCCGATGGTCCTTCGCGAGTACCATTCCCTTGTACTATTGGTTAACCATGGTTGTGTGAGTTTTGTTTTAGCATATTAAATTGTAAACTATATGCTATTGGCGATGATAGCTTATTGTGAATTGCGGATATTTAGTTTATGCATTGTGATTGCATGGTTGTTGAATTGCAAGCTCGTATGCGGTATTTGTGTAAGTGTTCACAAGTAAGTAGATTATATAAGTATATGTATAATTATTGCATTAACTAGGCTTTATGCTTACTCCTCTCGTTGTTTACCTTTTTACAGGTATTGTGATTATGAAGCTAGCTAGTTGTTAGACTAGATGCATAGGTGCGCTTGGGCTCGATGGGGGTAGCTTTTGGATATTTGGACGCGAATTGGGGATTTGGTAGCCTCCGGGATTATGCTCTTGGTATCGGGTTGGGTTATTGAGTATTAACCCGTAATTTTTGTGTGATTGAGTCATTATTACAAACACTTTTGTAATGTGTCATTTGTGTACCAAGGGTCGTTATAAATTGTTAAACGTATTGAAATGTTATGTAACATGAACGTATGAATGGGACCTAACTTATTAAAAAAAATAGCACTTCGTTTTTGGTAAACGGATATGGGTCGTTTCAGGTTAACGTTTCGGGAACACGGTATGGTTAACGGACACACAACGGACCATTGCACGAACACTAGTAAGCAAAACGAGCCCGGGAACATCCTAGTGGGCCATTCGGCCTCCCCCTCTCCCCCATTTATTTGTTGTTTTGGGCTTAAGTGGTAGCTTATGGGTTTTAATGAGGCCCTAAACAAATATAACTAGCAAAATTAAACCACAGACTCTCATTCTAATCTAGACCTAATTGAATGGCTTCCCTCCTTCTCCCTCTCTTGCTCATCGACATCACAACCACCATACCATCACTCAAAAATCAAAATTAGCTAAAGTCTTGTGCATCAAAGTTATTCCTTGCATCATTCTACATCTGGTAACGTGTGTTGATTGCCCTAGAAAGGAATAATTGCAAACCCTAAATTTATAAATCTGATTTTTATTATTAATCTTATGATTTAGATGTTCTATTGCTCAATTGTTCGCGTTTGTACATGTAATTAGTCGTTATATTATCCGAATCACGAGTTAGGGTTTAAAGACGAATTGTATTGCTATGCTACTGGTTTTGTGACTTTGTAATCTGTACATGAAAATTTTTTAGATGGATAGCTATCTAAAAACTATTGAGTTTGCTCGCTTAAATCGCATGATTTCATTTTGTATAGCTTAAGTTATGCTCGTTTGCAATTTCGGTGTGTATTTATGCTATATTTCGAAAACTGTGTATTTATGCTATATTTCAAAAACTGTAATTTGTGTGTTTTGAATTGGCTTATGAACTGATGTTAGATGGATAGATAATTTAAAACACATAAAATGGACTAGGATATCATAGTAATTTATTTGTAAAATTCGTTTTATGACTACTTGAATGTTTGCGGTAAAACCTGTTAACTAGCGATTTGTTCATGAACCAAATGACCATTTAACATCCTTTTTGTTAACCAAGCTTTTGTATTCTGTAAATTGCATGATTAGTACTTGATATTTCATGTAGACTTCACATGCTAATTGTCTCTAGATGCTTGTATACCTGAATGGGATCGAAACTGTCTAGTTTGTACATTTAATTGTCTAAAATGAAGTAGAAGTTGTTTTAGACATTGTGCTTCTGATATGTTGTTAAATGTATGTTCCTTAGCATATCTCATATTATGTCTATCTCTGAAAGCTTTGTTTGCTATGTGTTGTATGGGTGCCGAAACCGAAGGTCTGGATTCTGGCTAAATCAGAAAGTCCGACTTGATGGTCAAAACT
Organism: Rutidosis leptorrhynchoides; assembly: GCF_046630445.1. NCBI lineage: Eukaryota > Viridiplantae > Streptophyta > Magnoliopsida > Asterales > Asteraceae > Rutidosis > Rutidosis leptorrhynchoides. The sequence continues at coordinate 400,170,229 of NC_092338.1, forward strand.
GTACAAATTGGATACATGGTTATCTTAGATCTTTTTACCACTGATAATTTGAGGTGTTAAGATTCATCTCCAATTGGCCTGATTGTTAATTGTTATTTTCTAGATTAAATGAGAATTAATATGAAACTGATGCGCAAACAGAAACTGAACTTGAATCTCCAATTAGTCTTTTTAGAAAGCTTATGACATGAAATTATGATCTGGAGCTTCTCATAATTGTTTGATGTGTCATTTGTGAACTATGCTTGTCCGATTGCATGACCGTTGTGAAACCGTATGATAGCTAAAGTAGTAAACGTTAATTTGTTAAATGTATATGTGAAACTTATGAGTTGACCTTGGTTTGACTTTGTGACATCATTGACATGACCTACTGATGTAGTTGACTTAGGTTGACCAAATTGACCAAGTTTGACTTTTGTCGACTTGCTTGACTATTTGACTTATGTGTTGACTTTTACTATACGATTGCGTCGGTCTGAGTAATAGGACAACTGTACCATGAGTCTGGCTTTTGAAACAAAAGTATGTAACTATACAATGGTTCATTTAGGTTGCATTACTCGGTCGTTGTAATTCAAGTACTCTTTGCTTGTGAATTGTCAAGTGCACTCAAGGTGAGTCTACAGTCCCATACACTTTTACTTTTTGGGATGAGATAACATGCTGTTTTAAACTGTTTTACGCATTAGACACGAGTACAACACTGAATATACACAATGAGTTTGATCCAAAAGCCCTTAGCTTGAATATATTAACTTACGTAAGGCTCGAACTATAAGGACGGATCTGTAGGTTTGACAAACCTCACTCTACAGACTGGGTGCTTATAACTTTGTTACTGAATGCTTGATCAACGTCTGCTATATAGGGTAAAGGAAGTCGTGTAAGGCAATAGCTATCCGCGGGTTAAAGCTTTATATTCAAGTGCTCATAACAGTTGTATAATTTTTACTGCTTTTAACTAAATCTCGTGGTCTAACAAAAGATAAACTGATTTACTTAAACCTGTAGATTAACTCAACAATTTTGTTGATCGTTTTCATGTTTTATCTCAGGTTCTTAAATGTATTATGCTTCCGCTTACTTTGATGACTATTGATATCGCATATTTCATACGCGTTTTCCTTAGCGATATCGGGCACATTTTGGTCCGTTTGGATACGATTTGGTGTTATTTCGATAAGTGTTGTGAAAGGTCGATTTCTAAGACCAAGAAGATGAAATTTGAAGTTATTTGACGGTTTTAGTGATTTTCTATGGAAATGAGTGAAAGAGGTTGGTTCGATTCGAGTTTGGTTCGAAAATGAGTGATTTTATGAGTTTTACAGTCCGATTCAGCAAAAAGGGGTCTGGAGCGCCGCTCCAAAACATGGAGCGCCGTTCCAGTAGGTAGGAAAAACAGTTCGAGAGCTTTTAAAAGGCCAAAAATCAAGAATACAGCATATGGAGCGCCGCTCCATATGTGGAGCGCCGCTCCACCTTCAGCCGGGGTTAGATTTCACCTATTTGAAGCCCGAATTTTTACCCTAATTAATCATTATTGCATCCAGACGAATTCCAGCAACTTTTTGACGAAAAAGGGTGATTTTTGGGGAATCCCAAGATCATTCTAACACATCAATCATTCCGGAAACGCGTTTCGATCCGTTCATCATTCAAGAACACAAATGTCATTAGGTTTAATTCTTATCATCATTATGAATACTCTTAAAGGTTTATTTGTGATTTTGGTTTTAGCCATGGTTGGCTAAGCATTTAAATGTTTGTCTAGATTGAATATTCGTATGTGTTTGGATGATACTTTAATGTTTGATTTGATTAATGAATGATAATTATGAGTTTTGATTAAGAACCATTCTTGTGGGTGTTGATTATTGTTACTAGGTTAATTAGTGATCTTGTTTGAACAAAGGGAATCCTGTTTCAATTTAGTACACTAGTTTTCAATTGATTTGTCTTAACCGATTGGGTGCTTACTGGACCAAGGAGGTAAACCGGGTAACATAGATTAAACAAAATAGGGGTGAATTGTGTGGAGCGAACGCGTAACCAATTGAATCTTAATCTTATAATTAGTTAATTACTAAGTCACAAACGAAAAAGGTCTTTGGTGAAAGGGAACCCTAAGCCAATAAATCCTAGTTTGATGTGTTTGCTAAAAGAGAACCCTGGGTAAACCGACTCTGTAGTTGCATGTATTGATAAATCGAACTAGAGCTTAATAACAAATCATCCGACACTGCGAATAGGAGATCTAGGCGAACATTCTTTTATCTATTGAATTCAAATATCTTTACTTTTCGTTGAGTCTGCATTTATTTTCTATAAACTTAAAAACACAAAAATATTGTCTTTTACTTTTAATCAATCTTTGATTTGGCTAATCGTTAAATAGCCACAAAACAAATTATCTCGTACTTTCGATTTTCATAGATTAACTTATTTATTTTATTAGTAGCAATCTTAATTCTCACGTTTAAAACTGTCCTTGGAACGATTTCGGAATTACCAACTTTATACTATTGCACGATCGGGTACACTGCCCGTTAGTGTGTAGTAATCTTTAAACCGGCATTTTCCAAGATAAATTATATACTAGATATTACACATCAACTATGTGCTTACGTGGTGCATACACTGGATTGGAGTTCAGCATTGGTTTTGTCGAGAATACTTACGGTCGCATTACAACTGTTTCCTTTTAAATAATGTTTATGGATTATTTACTATTGTCATTACGTTAAACATTTTGAATTATTTTACTTTAATGACAATGCTTTTGAAATAAATGTGATTGCTTTTCGAAAAACGTCTCATATAGAGGGCGTGACCGTTAACTGTGGGACAAGAAGTTAATATTCTGTTAGTGTGTACTGACTGAGTGTTACACAAATCCACTTAATAAATGCAAAACTCACCAATTACTGATTTTATTCAATAAATTCCTAATAAGTAGGAAATATTTTTCTAACATTGGTGCACGTGGCTCCGCCCATGATTATACTTCTTTAAACTAATATTTAAATTGGAATACTTAACGTTAAGAATATATACGTAAATTTGCATATTATATATATATATATATATATATATATATATATATATATATATATATATATATATATATATATATATATTTGGAAATCTGATAGAACAGTAAATCTCAATTGAATTTCACTTTTAAAATTGGCTTTTTTTAATTGTTAACTTTTAAACATCGTAAATATAAAGCAAGTTCAAGAGTGGCGTAGTGGTTAACTATGCATATTTATAAACAAGGGTTCTTGGGTTCAAGTCCCATCCTCTCTTTCTTTTCTCTTAATTTTTTTTTTTTTCACCTTTTAATCCCCCTTTTTCTTTAATTTTGCATTTTCTCTTAATTTTTTTTTTCTTTTCACCTTTTAATCCCCCTTTTTCTTTAATTTTTCAAAATGCACTCTTAATGTTTGATATTTTTAATTCAACCTTATCATTCTTTTTCTTTTAATTTTAAATCCTTTGTTTAATCTAATATTTCTTACAATACTTATATGACTCTTTTATTTTTTATCACTTTTTTTTATTATTTTATATAAATTTTGTTCCACTCTTTTTATATACAATTATTTTCTATACCTACACTTTACTATTAAATAACAAAAATATTAAATAACAAAAATATTCAAATTATGTTAATTTTAACTATTTTAATTATTGATTTGAAACATATTTTTTTTTGATTTTGTTAGGGTTATTAACGTTTAAATATTTAATTTAAAACATAAGTTGTGTACAACGAAATCTAACTAATTTATGTTATATATTAAAAATAAGGGGTCTGCCGCCGCAGCGCGCGGCTGGCCCCAAAACTTGTTTTGTTCATTCGATAAGTCAAAATAGAATGTTAAGATTAGATAAATATGAGTACGTTGATCAACTATAAGATTCAAATATATAAAAATGGACATGAAATAACATAATTAAGTCAATAGATGTACGTTCAAATGATGATAAGACTCTATAGTTTTGTAAAGGGCAATTTAGTAAAAGACAATGGTGTGTCGAAGTCCAAGGTGTAAACTTTAACCCCGAATACCGGGCGACAGATATATGTGTGTGTGATGGGTATTTTAGAAAACGTGCAACAACTCTGTTTCAAACCCACAACCACACCCTTCTTTTGTCTGCACAAAAACACGAGCACATCCCTATGTGAATCAGGGCGAATTTACTACTGGGCAACTGAGGTCATCCACCCCCGACAACCCAAATTTTTTTACGAAATTTTATTAATCTAAACTCAATAAAAATGGCACAACCTAAGTTATAGATTAATAATGCTTGAAAAATGTGCTTGTTAGCTTAGATGGCAACGCCCTATTGCCCTTGGACTGTTTCTAATCCTGTCTGTGACATCACAGGCAGATTTGTACTTTTTGGCTCAAAAAGTGCATTTGCCTGTGACATGACAGTGTCAGATTTTGACCCCCAGTAACCCCAAATGTCAAATGGTAGTGTCAAATTCAGTAGGGTCCACCAGTTTTGTATTTTTTTCAAATGAATTAAAATGGTAAATAAATACAACAAAATAAAATAAATTACATTATAAATAAAAAATACATAATTAATTTTTCATAAGAATTTAAAAATACATAAATTTACGATTACATAGATTCAAAAAAAAAAACTAATTCGCATTGCGAAAAGTGGGTGGAAGGTTCCAAATATGATCGACTAAATCCTCGGTAAGTTGGTTGTGCATATCTCGATCCCTTATTTCTCTTGCGATGATATCTCGATCCCGTCCTCTGTTTCGTATACGTTCCATACCAGTTTTCATTTCTTCGGTAGTGAATCTTTCTTCCCATTTAGAAAGTGCAAAGCCATTATCTTCAAGTATCATGTTATGTAATATGAGACAACATTCCATCACTCTTCGCATCCTGTTAACTGACATACTTCGTGAAGCTATGCGTATAATATGAAAACGACATTGAAGAACCCCAAACGCCCTCTCTATATCCTTTCGGGCACTAGCTTGAAATCTTGTAAACTTAATCGTTGGTTCTTCAGTAGGACATGAATATCCTTTAACTAAAGTTGCCCAATCGGGATATATACCATCCGCAAGGTAATATCCTTTGCTATATTCATGTCCATTTACCTCAGATTGTGCGGATGAAAATGTTCCGTTCTTAAGTTTATCAAATATAGGTGATTGGTTCAAAACGTGAATATCATTGTTGGAACTCGACATCCCAAAAAAAGCATGCCAAATCCACAAGTCATATGAAGCAACAACTTCAAGCATAAGGGTCGGTTTCTTGTGATCACCCCTAGTGCATTGTCCTTTTAAAGCAACAGGACAATTCCTCCACTCCCAGTGCATACAATCTGTACTCCCGAGCATACCCCTAAACCCATGTCTCTCCTCGTGTGCACTATATAATCTAGCAACATCGTGTGCATTCGGAGATCGCATGTATTCCCTTTTGTACAAAGTAATAATACAAAAGTAATCTAGACATAGTATTGATGTTTGCTCGCTCATTTGCAAATATTCATCCCACATATCGGGAGCGGTGCCATACGCCAATTGGCGTATAGTCGACGTACATTTTTGTAAAGTAGTAAATGTAGGCCTACCGATAGCATCAACTTTTTGAGAAAAGTAAATAAAATATTCTGGCATAATATCACTTTGGAAAGTAGTTATACCTTACACTATCTGGAGAAATAATTGTATTCGCATACGAAAACGGCGTTTAAATTTTCTTTGTGGATATTTTGGCGTCTAACAAAAATAATCATCCCATAAACATTGTGCAGCAACCTCCCGTTCCCTAGGAATGTAACCTCTAACTCTCGGAATAGATGTGTAGCGACCCCGACAAATCGTCAAGTGACGGCGTCGGCTACGTGGGTCCCATTACCTGATTATAAGTCTTTAAGATAACGTTTGACCAAAATATGTCGCCTTCATTTCAAAATAAAGATTGTTTCAAAGTTTACAAGAATTGTTCAACCAAAAGTTAAGTTACAACGTTATAGATACGATTGAAATCTAGGCGACACGGTTTAAAGTAAAGTCAAAAGACGCTCCATGAAATGCATGTATACTCGACATCGGATGCAAGTATCAAATAGTAAGCGGAAGCATGTTTCACATATCGTGCAAGACCTGAGAAAAACATAGAAATCTGTCAACGAAAACGTTGGTGAAATCATAGGTTTAAGTAAGTAAGTACAAGTGAACCACAAGATTTGCATCAATGAAATAATAGTAATACATTCCAAAAGTTTGTTTCACGAGCACCCAATTATCAAAGCTTAACATTCCTTCCATTGTATACCCCATCACTTAGTGCTAGAACAAACACTGATTCTCGAAAATATATTTCATCCGTAGACGGTAGCGAACCGTCAAAGATGAGGGTTGTCAACCCATATGGCCATATAACATAAGTTCTCGCTTACACCCGGCAAGTGTAATTAATGATAATCGAATTGAGGATTTTGTTCTAAACTCGTATGTAGAATGTTTGTTTTCCCGTTCTTGTGTTCACTTAGTTCAAAAGAATCGTTTATGTTTTCTCATCCCAATATAAGTTCAAAAAGAGTAAAAGTGGGACTATGATCTCACCTTTGATTGCACGAGTATAAATGTACTTCACAAAGTAAACGTGTGCATGAATGTTGCTTAGCCTTGACCTAAACAAATAAGTTGTATCAATTAACCGGTTACGACACAAGGTCGGGTGAAATGTGTTCAATTAGTCCTATGGCTCAATACGACTTGAATAGTATAGCATGTGAATCACGTTGTCAAGTTTCATGCAAGAATCACGTACAAAAGCATGTTAGAACGATTGTATAAAAGTTTGGTTAAGTTTGACTAAAAGTCAAACTTTGGTCGGTCAAGGTCAACGAAAGTCAACACGTTCGGGTCGGGTTCCGAACTATTTTTCTGAGATTTTTATTCATATATAAGCATGTTAGAACAAGTCTCATGTGAATCGGAAGTCTAAAACATGTCCAACATTTCACGTGAAACGGACATTGGAGACAGAAGCTGGGCACGGCTTATGCCGCGCCGCGGCCAGGCCTGTCGCGCCGCGACAATGGCCGTGGCCTGGTCCCAGGCCTGTTTCACTTGTTCAAGACTTGGTAAATTTTCAAACAAACGCAAAACTCAAACCGTAAACAACTAGAAGACGTATCTTATACCGTTGGAAAGCTCTTTTGACAAGGAACACAACTAAACATGTTTCACCAAACAAAAACATCATTTATAAAAGCCGAAAACTCATCAAGTGATCATTAAACGTTCATTTTTAAGGTTTCAAGTTCTTCAAATGCAATTTGAGTTTCGGGAAACCAATTCACACATATAATATGCCGTTTTGAAGGTAATGAAACATACATTACAACTAAACACTAATAATTAACATTCCATGGCATTCAAGCATCCAAAAATTCATGTCAAGAACTATCAAACCCTAGTCAAACATCTCAAAATCAATAATCATGTTTTTGGAGTTTCCTTAATCAACCTATACATCAAAATGAAGCTAATGATACTAGTAACACTTTTAAAACATGCACTTTAACAATCTAACAACATATGATCATCCAAAATTCAAGAACAACACACCAAAATTCAAGTTCATGCTAGTTACACTAAAACAACGAGATCGAGCATATAAATCATATATTCATGTTAGACTTGAGCCATAGACACTAATTAACACTTTTATAAGTTAAAAACATCAAGAACACAAAATCTAGTGATTTTAGAAAGTTACCCAAATGAGATGAAATTGGTACCAAAATGTAGAGGATGAAGAGAGGATCACGAAAATGTAATTTGTTTTGATGTTTGCCTCTTGATCCGGATTTAGATGATGATTTCTTGTTTGAGTTCTTGAGAGAAAATGGAAGTATGAAAGAGAAGAGAAAGAGAGAAATGAGAGGAGGAGGTTGAAGGTTTGACTAGTTGACCTAGTCAAATCTTTGGCCTCTTTGCAAGTTTAGTCCCTCTAGTTCGGGTGCGGGTGCGTGAATTAACCAAACGAATATTTTAAAAACGCTCGAGTGACCGAGAGATGTTATAATTAAATAACGGAAATATTAGGACGTTAGTCAACGAAAAGTACGAATTTAAATAACGAAAGGTATTATTTTAAAAGAAAAAGACGGTGTTAAAATAAATTTAACGGAAAAACGCGGGATGTTACATTACCTACACCTTAAAAGAAATTTCGTCCCGAAATTTAGTTGGAAGTAATGGTCGATGTCTCTTACTCGAGACCTTGTGTTGCCCAAACTACGAATAAGTGAAGATACGTCCTTGGGCATTTCCACGAATCTGGATAGTCGGGGTGTTACGTAGTATTAAGGTTTGGTTTCACGATCCACAAATCCAACCGGTTTTCCTATAAAGAGGAGTTTGTCATCAATAGTAAATTTGCCTAGGAGAGTAGCACGTTCCTGTTCCGCAGGACACGTCTCTAAGTTTGTTACGTGGAACGTAGGGTAAACGGAAACTTAATTGAGTCAGAAGTTCTAAAAGGTAGGAGCGGTTCCAATACGCCCCAAGGTTTCATAAAGTTCAATATTGCGGATATATCCTTTTCTCGATTTCCCAAAATGAATTACACCCTTCCAAGGTGCGGTTTCTCAATATTACACTGTTACACACAGGGATTTTGTGAGGTTTTCATCTAAGTTTGGTATAACTCTTCTGGCGACAATGGGTTGCCTCGAGCCCTTCTCGGACTTGAACGATCTCAATTGTTGTTTCTTGATGGAGTTCAGATTTCGGTGGTTGATGCTTTGGTTAAATGAACAGGGGTATGACATTAGCGGTCATATGGGGTTTCGGAAAGTGCGTGTGAACACACGAGTGGTAACTACTGTTGTAAGAGTGATCTACTAAAGGTGACAATACGAGTTTGTGACATGTCTTTCCAAGACATAAATCGTTCATTTTCTCGGTTCGTCGGTTTGTGGGTGGTACGCGGTACTCATGTCTAAGCAGGTTCCCAAGGTTTCTTGTAAAACTAGAAGTGAAACGAGTATTTCGATACAGAATAATTGACAAAGATACACTGTGTTGGAATAGAATCTCTTAAGATACGTTTGAACAAGTTAGTTAGGGTTCGAAAAATGTTCGTTAGGACTATTCACCCTCGTGGCGAATACTTACGTAATATGAGGAGTTTCTCTATCCATGGAGAAATGTTACAAGGAGTTTCTTTAAACGGAAATGCGAACGGTAAAGATAGTAGTGAAATGAGGACTTAGAATAGGATGAGTTTACATCTCGAGGTTGCTATAACGTGCCTCTAGTTGTCAAAAGTTGAAGTCTGAAAGAGAAACGAGGTAGTACACGTAGTTGTATAGTTCGGGGTTGAATAATAGTTGACCGATTATCAGAAACACAAGGGCGTTAAGTCAAAGAAGAGTGAAGTATCGTTGGATTGTGTGTTATCTTACTTTCCAGTAATATCAGACGGTAACGGTGAAATAACAGAGGTATGTAGTGTGGTACGTGATGACAAGAATATTGATCGGATCCACAATTTAGTATTCGAATTCTTCGTGCAAAATAACGAATTTCCGTCCCGTTGATTTCGAGTCGAGGGAGTATGCCTTTCGGCGTCCAAGTAGAAATATTTCCATATTTGAGTCCCATCTGGTGTTGTACGAGTTTAGCTAGAAATGTTGGTGTGAAGAATCACGCTCAAGGTTCGATCGCGGAGAGATTAAAGTCGTGTAATACGAGAAAAGTCAGAAATGAATCTTCGGTAACAACCGGTGAGATCTAAGATTTTTACGAATACAAGTCTGAGTTGGGAGAGTTTCCTGATTACATGTGGCTTGATTTCGAGATTGATTGTAATGTCTTGACCATTAACTTCATGGTCTAGAAAATTGGACTTCGTTCAACAGAAATTCTCACTCGGAGAATTTGGTATAAAGTTGCTCTTTTCTCATAAGTTCGAGCGTAAGATGGTGATGTTGTTCGTTTTCCTTCTTTACTTAAATAAGTTAAGATGTCATCTATAAATACGATAACAGATTAGTCTATATGAATTTGCATACGCGGTTCAAGAGGTTTATGGATACGGGCGAGCCCTAAATAAATCAAGCGGTACTAAGAGAGATTTACAACTAACGTTGCGAGTTCGGAAAAATGGCTTAGGAGACATCGTCTCCCTTAACCCCCAATTGATGGTAACCGGAACGGAGGTCGTTTTGGAATGCACACGGGATTCATGCAAGTAATCAGGTGGTCATGAATACGAGGAAGAGGGTATCGGTTTTCAACCGAAATTATTTAGTTCACAATAATCTATACCTAGTTGTAGGGAAACAATTTCTCCTTAACGAATAGGTTCTGAGCTCTCTAGTTCTATAGGTGTCAAGTCAATATTCTTAACGTATATCCTCCGATAGAATTTATAGGCACACAATATCTTTCCGTTGGTCGCTTAAATTGCCTAAGTAGTATCTAAGGGAAAAAGGTGGAATGTAATGAGTACAAGTCAAAGTCTTGGTTGTAAAACGTCTAGCGGTAATGGAATCGAATAAGTATGAAGTATACAGTTTGTTGTGAAGAAACGTACCCGTTATTAGTCCATCGTCGTTCCGGGCATCCTAGGTGTCGATGTTGAAGGTTCAACGGCGTGCGTTGGGGTTGATTTTCTTATTTGGGCACACATTCCTAAAATGACCCAGTTGGCCACACTCAAAGCATGCACCCGTCCTGTGTGTGTTGGGCATCTTTCGAGCGACGGGTCCTTGGCGCCGGTGGCGAAACCTGCCACATCCTTCAAAGTGATGCTTGTGGCATTCGTCACAAAAAGGCAGTTTTCCGGCATAGCCTTTCTTGTCGTTGGAGGTAAAAGGCTTCTTGGCGGGGTTGTTGTTATTGTTGTGGTTGCTTGATTGAGAGGCTTCCCATGTTCTTTTGTTGTTACTCGGGTGGTTCTCGACCATTGGTGCCGGTGCTTCCATTTCATTCACCGTTTCTAAGGCTTGGCGGGCCATTGTTAAAGCCTCTCGTAGGTTAGTGGGTTGAGATGTCATTACCTTGTGTTGAATGTTCTTAGGGAGGCCATCCATGTAAAGTTCGACTCTTAGGGATTCGGGAGTCATGAGATTTGGACACATCGAGACTAGTTCGGTAAACCGTTGATTATAAGCTTCGAGGTCATTTCCGACCGTTTTTAAATTCCTTAGACCCTGTTCGAGCCTTCGAGTCTCGTTGCGCGGGAAGTATTCGGTGATCATTCTTTCTCTTAATTCGGTCCAAGAGAGTGTGTGGGCTTCATCGCTTCCCACTAATTGTACATACGTGTTCCACCATGAGAGAGCAATACCGGTGAAAGTGAGGGTGGAAAACTTGACCTTATCTTGGTCTCGACAACCGCTTGTGTTAAAAATGGTCTCCATTTGTTCAAACCATCGGGTGAGAGTAACCGGTCCCCCGGTTCCATCGAAAGTGGGAGGATTGTACTTCATGAAGTTCTTGTAGGAGCAACCTTTGATTGAATTACCGGCTCCATGATTGTTGTTGTTAGAAAAGTGATCGGCCACGGCCGTACCCACGGCGGTGGTTATCATTCGTTGAAGAGCTTGTTCTAGAGTTTCGAGAGGAGTATTGTGTTGACCTTGGTGAGCCATTGTTCCTTCATGAGACAAGAATATCGTTGGTTAGTATTTTCAACAATACTAACCGTGGCATGGAATAAGGATAGAGAGAAAATTTTCCTTGACTCGCCTTAAATTCTCTATGTCATAATGTCGGAACGTCCATGTGAATCACCGTAATATAATCCCGGAAATTATATTACCCTGATTCTCATGTGCATTTAACATTACTTCATAAAGTCAAGGTGGCGCACCAATAAAATTTATCAACGTAAGATCAAGATCGAATACGAGTTAGATATGATAGAAGAGTTCGAGTATAAATGCACAATTAGTCAAATAATTCCTACTTCAGTCTATATGCCGGTTGTAGTCTAGATTCACCTATGTACCCTATGACTCGGGGTGAACACAAATGAACTCTAAATCCCTACAACCAAGGCTCTGATACCACCTGTAGCGACCCCGACAAATCGTCAAGTGACGGCGTCGGCTACGTGGGTCCCATTACCTGATTATAAGTCTTTAAGATAACGTTTGACCAAAATATGTCGCCTTCATTTCAAAATAAAGATTGTTTCAAAGTTTACAAGAATTGTTCAACCAAAAGTTAAGTTACAACGTTATAGATACGATTGAAATCTAGGCGACACGGTTTAAAGTAAAGTCAAAAGACGCTCCATGAAATGCATGTATACTCGACATCGGATGCAAGTATCAAATAGTAAGCGGAAGCATGTTTCACATATCGTGCAAGACCTGAGAAAAACATAGAAATCTGTCAACGAAAACGTTGGTGAAATCATAGGTTTAAGTAAGTAAGTACAAGTGAACCACAAGATTTGCATCAATGAAATAATAGTAATACATTCCAAAAGTTTGTTTCACGAGCACCCAATTATCAAAGCTTAACATTCCTTCCATTGTATACCCCATCACTTAGTGCTAGAACAAACACTGATTCTCGAAAATATATTTCATCCGTAGACGGTAGCGAACCGTCAAAGATGAGGGTTGTCAACCCATATGGCCATATAACATAAGTTCTCGCTTACACCCGGCAAGTGTAATTAATGATAATCGAATTGAGGATTTTGTTCTAAACTCGTATGTAGAATGTTTGTTTTCCCGTTCTTGTGTTCACTTAGTTCAAAAGAATCGTTTATGTTTTCTCATCCCAATATAAGTTCAAAAAGAGTAAAAGTGGGACTATGATCTCACCTTTGATTGCACGAGTATAAATGTACTTCACAAAGTAAACGTGTGCATGAATGTTGCTTAGCCTTGACCTAAACAAATAAGTTGTATCAATTAACCGGTTACGACACAAGGTCGGGTGAAATGTGTTCAATTAGTCCTATGGCTCAATACGACTTGAATAGTATAGCATGTGAATCACGTTGTCAAGTTTCATGCAAGAATCACGTACAAAAGCATGTTAGAACGATTGTATAAAAGTATGGTTAAGTTTGACTAAAAGTCAAACTTTGGTCGGTCAAGGTCAACGAAAGTCAACACGTTCGGGTCGGGTTCCGAACTATTTTTCTGAGATTTTTATTCATATATAAGCATGTTAGAACAAGTCTCATGTGAATCGGAAGTCTAAAACATGTCCAACATTTCACGTGAAACGGACATTGGAGACAGAAGCTGGGCACGGCTTATGCCGCGCCGCGGCCAGGCCTGTCGCGCCGCGACAATGGCCGTGGCCTGGTCCCAGGCCTGTTTCACTTGTTCAAGACTTGGTAAATTTTCAAACAAACGCAAAACTCAAACCGTAAACAACTAGAAGACGTATCTTATACCGTTGGAAAGCTCTTTTGACAAGGAACACAACTAAACATGTTTCACCAAACAAAAACATCATTTATAAAAGCCGAAAACTCATCAAGTGATCATTAAACGTTCATTTTTAAGGTTTCAAGTTCTTCAAATGCAATTTGAGTTTCGGGAAACCAATTCACACATATAATATGCCGTTTTGAAGGTAATGAAACATACATTACAACTAAACACTAATAATTAACATTCCATGGCATTCAAGCATCCAAAAATTCATGTCAAGAACTATCAAACCCTAGTCAAACATCTCAAAATCAATAATCATGTTTTTGGAGTTTCCTTAATCAACCTATACATCAAAATGAAGCTAATGATACTAGTAACACTTTTAAAACATGCACTTTAACAATCTAACAACATATGATCATCCAAAATTCAAGAACAACACACCAAAATTCAAGTTCATGCTAGTTACACTAAAACAACGAGATCGAGCATATAAATCATATATTCATGTTAGACTTGAGCCATAGACACTAATTAACACTTTTATAAGTTAAAAACATCAAGAACACAAAATCTAGTGATTTTAGAAAGTTACCCAAATGAGATGAAATTGGTACCAAAATGTAGAGGATGAAGAGAGGATCACGAAAATGTAATTTGTTTTGATGTTTGCCTCTTGATCCGGATTTAGATGATGATTTCTTGTTTGAGTTCTTGAGAGAAAATGGAAGTATGAAAGAGAAGAGAAAGAGAGAAATGAGAGGAGGAGGTTGAAGGTTTGACTAGTTGACCTAGTCAAATCTTTGGCCTCTTTGCAAGTTTAGTCCCTCTAGTTCGGGTGCGGGTGCGTGAATTAACCAAACGAATATTTTAAAAACGCTCGAGTGACCGAGAGATGTTATAATTAAATAACGGAAATATTAGGACGTTAGTCAACGAAAAGTACGAATTTAAATAACGAAAGGTATTATTTTAAAAGAAAAAGACGGTGTTAAAATAAATTTAACGGAAAAACGCGGGATGTTACAAGATGATGCCGATTCGACTTCGGAATCATCATCTTCTATTTCTTGAACTAATTGAACAATCCGCAAATCTTCGGAGTCGGAATTAGACCCCCGTAACCTCGAACCCATTTATAAATTAGTAAACTTTTGTAAAAAAAAAAATAGAAAGAAAAAGAGTAAGAATGAAATGTGTGAACTGACGCTCCATAGCGTCAAAATCTGACGCCCCGATATAGGCGTCAGGGGCGTCAGATGGTGCCAACACGTTTGGCGCGACCAGCTCTGACGCCGCGTTAGTTTCAGTCTTAGCATGAAGGTAACAGGTTCGACTCTTGTAAGAGTTATTGAGTTTACATTAAAAGACATTTACTCCTTATAACATTAATTTGCCTTCTTTTTTTTTTTCTACTTAAATTTGAGTTGAATGTCTAAGTTAGTTCCATTTAGATTTGAGTTAAATGTCTTTTAGAAGAAAATTATTGTTAAGTTTTAGGTTATATCAAAGTTGTTTTAAATCGCTTTACTTTTTTTGTAATATTTTTGATAAGAAAATTTTTGTCTCGAGTAATTTAATTTTCTGAATCCGTCACTGTATACGATGATTCGTACAATATATTTTACTAATTATATTTATACACCATCAATTAATCTCTCTTCCAATTAGATACAGAGTATTCACTACGTTCTTTTTATTGTCACAAATGAATTGCACATTTTCATAAGAGGTAAAATTATGAAGTAAAGTTCTTTTATATTTATTAATTTATCTTTAATATTCTTTGAATTACGTATTTTTTGTCATATGACTATTAAATTAGGACGAAATAAGTATATTTCAAAATATTGTATTGTACAATATTTTAAAACACATTTATTAGAGTGTGGTTAAAATATGGTGATCTACATATTATCTATGAAGTATGAGTGGTGAAAGATAGCAAGAGCTTGAAAAAAATATGGTGAACACAATTTGTTTTATTGATGGGTCAAATGGTTTTAAGGTAACAATATATATATATATATATATATATATATATATATATATATATATATATAGTCAAAAGTTCAAACTAGAACCACAAAAAGGGCGAGAACTGCGAGAACTATTAATTTACAAAGATTTTCACATGTGAGTAGTTTGAATCACCCATAAATGTTGATGGGGAGTAAGAATGAACATAAAATAGTTTGAAAAAACTTATATTTTACCTATAAAATCAAATATATAGTTTCTCGTTCACATGTGCGTATTTGTTTGTGATACATGTGAACATTTCATATAATTAACAATTTAACATGTAATTTGTCGTAATGAACATATGTTTGTTAATGATATGAGCATTAGTTAACATTTGCATTTAAATGCATAAAAACTATTAAATTAGAAAGTTCTTGCAGTTCTCGCCCTTTTTTTATTCTCGTTTGAACTTGACCTGTGTGTGTGTGTGTGTGTGTGTGTGTGTGGAGAATTCATGAAGAACTCATGATAGGAGAGAACTTAGAGAATTCAGGAGTGCAGGTATACTGAGTTCAGAATCTAACTATAAGATTTGAGTTTGAATTTGTGAGTCATAGATTGGAGGGAAAAAGTCAACAGTTTTTTCATAATTCAAATTTTGAAATCTATATGATGTTTTAGGTTATAAATACGATTGACGAGCATTAGGAGTATCATTTAAAAAAATTTCATGAAGAAGTCGATCACTGAAACATTCTAGATTTCATTTTATGGTTTCGAGTTCATATGTACAATATTTGGCGTATTCATTATTAAATCTGTTAAATTGCTCGTGTTTTTAGTTTGAATCATTCACAAGAATGCTTAATCACTACATATGAAGTATATTACAATCGATTTTAAGATTTAAATCAATCAATTTGAATTTTTGGCAAAATCTCATAAGTGCATTATATCAACAGGTAATCTTACTTCTTATTATCCTTCAAATGCTTTGAAATGTATTATTGTTGGTAATGATAACGGCATACCATTAATGGTTTCGGCCAAACCACACTACCCGTAAATCCCAACCGACCATTTATACTTTCCAATGTCCTTCAACTTAATTTCTGTCCGTCGTCTTTCTATTGATAATTGTATTTCTATTGAATTTGATCCATTTGGTTTTACTTTGAAAGAATTTTTGACGGGGACCCATATAATGCGGTGTAATAGCACCGGTGATCTTTACCCTCTTAATCCTTCCAAGTTGCACCAACAACTTAATTCGCATTCTGCTCTTTCTGTTTCGCTGCAAGATTTGTGGCATCAACGCCTAGGACATCCGGGTGTTAATGTTCATAGATCACTTGGCAATAAAAATTATGTTCCATGTACTTCATAGTAAACTTTCTTTTTGCCAATCGTGTGTTTTTGGCAAACATGTTCGTTTACCCTTCTATGCCTCTACTTCCCATACTTATAACCCATTTGATATAATACATAGCGACCTATGGACATCACCTGTCGTTAGTTCTAGCGGACATCATTACTATGTCTTATTTCTTGATGACCTTACTAATTTTCTATGGACCGTCCCGTTAAGTCACAAGTTTATAATATTTTTCTTACTTTCCAAAGTCTCATTAAAACACAATTCGGCAAATAAATAAAAGCTTTCCAATGTGATAATGGCACCGAATATAATAATGCATCATTCCACAACTATTGTTCTTCTAACGGCATGGTCTTTCGTTTTTCATGTCCTTACACGTCTTCCCAAAATGGTTATGCGGAAAGAAAAATTCGAGCCATAAATAATATCATGCGTACCATAATGTCTTCCATCCCACCAAACTTTTGGCCACACGCACTTGAAATGGCCACTTACCTTTTAAATATTATACCAAGCAAACTACTTAAAAATCTATCCCCCACTCAAATGCTTTATCACCGTACACCGGAGTACCAACACTTAAAAGTCTTCGGATGCTCGTGCTATCCTCTCATCCCGTCTACCAAAATAAACAAACTCCAACCACGCTCAACACCATGCGTCTTTCTTGGCTATCCTAAAGATCATCGAGGGTACAAATGCTATGATCCTTCAACGAAAAAGATTATAATTTCTCATCACGTCATATTCAATGAAAATCATTTTCCCTTCTCAACTATATTGTCAAATTCATCTACAAACTATAAATTTCTCCATGAAAATATTCACCCATATTTCTTGTACTCTTTTTCCTCCCAAAATAATTCTATCCAAACCACTCCACCAATTGCCACTTCACCAACTAACACTATTGGGTCTATATCCTCCACTGATCCCAACAATACTCCTGGACCAATGTCATCAACCCATAATTCTGAATCTGTTTCTATTTTGAATTCTAGTGCACAACATAATATCTTAACAAATTCTACTTCATCTAATAATTCTAATAACTCCATTTCATCTAATTTATCACCAAATTCTAATAATTCTAATAATTCTAATAACTCTAGCTCAACAAATTCTTGTGTCTCTGTAACTCTCTCTAATAATTCCAATAATTCTACATGTTCAGTTACTCAATCTAATACAAGTTCCGCTCCTCCTACACGATCCATGACAACACGTTCAATGTCCGACATTTTCAAACCTAAAATTCCATTTAATCTCTCCGTCTCTACATCTATCTCTCCTATACCATCCAACCCAAAATTAGCCTTAGCCGACCATAATTGGCGTCGTGTCATGGACGATGAATACCAAACTTTGATTGATAATAAGACATGAGAACTTGTACCCCCTAAACCAAACATGCATATCATTAGATCTATGTGGATCTTCCATCATAAGACGAAGTCCGATGGCACATTTGAGCGGTACAAAGCTCGACTAGTCGGTGATGGTCGATCTCAACAGTTAGGTGTTGATTGTCATGAAACATTTAGTCCGGTAGTTAAACCCGCCACCATTCGGACTGTGCTCAGTATTGCCGTATCTAAGTCTTGGCCCATTCATCAACTAGATGTTAAAAATGCTTTCTTACATGGTAAACTTAACGAAACTATTTACATGCATCAACCCATTGGGTTTAAGGATCGTTCTCGACCAAATCATGTTTGTCTACTTAAGCGCTCTCTTTATGGCTTAAAGCAAGCACCACGGGCATGGTACCAACGTTTTGCGGACTTTGTTCATACTATCGGATTTCTACATAGCAAGTGCGATCACTCACTCTTTGTATATCACAACGGTTCCGACATTGCTTACTTACTCTTATATGTGGATGACCTTATATTTGTTACATCTACAACAATTTGCGTGATATTCTTGTGTCTAAACTTGCTAAAGAATTTGCTATGAAAGATTTAGGATCGTTAAGTTCCTTTCTCGGTATTTCGGTTACTCGCAACACCAATGGGTTATTTCTTAACCAAAGCGCCTATGCTCGTGACATTATCGATCGTGCATGAATGAATTCTTGTAATCCCGCCACAACAACTATCGATACACACGCTAAACAGAGCGCTTCTTTGGGTGATCCATATCCTGATCCTTCATACTATCGTAGTCTCGCCGAGGCCCTACAGTATCTAACTTTTACCTGGCCGGATATATCGTACACTGTGACGACCCGGAAATTTTTGACCAAATTTAAACTTAATATTTATATGATTCCGACACGATAAGCAAAGTTTATAATGTTGAGTCTCGAAAATTATGGAATTATGTTCATGTAATCAATTACCTTTTGACTATGCTCGACGATTCACAAACAATTGTGTGTAAATAAAAATATAATTTCACATCTATATATATATATATATATATATATATATATATATATATATATATATATATATATATATATATATATATATATATATATATATATATATATATATATATATATATATATATATATATATATATATATATATATATATATATATATGTGTCTGTGTGTGTGTGTGCGCGCAAATAAATATAAGGGTATATATAATATTTCAAATTAAGTACACTTTAATTATTTGAATTAAAAATTTAAAATAATACATAGAATAAATAAGTTATAATTAAAATGAAGTTATATATATATATATATATATATATATATATATATATATATATATATATAATTTCTATGTATCTTTATTATTATATTATATATATAATATATAAATAATAAAAAGTTATTATTATGATTCCATACATATACGAATAATTGTGATAATTACTTTTATCAGAATAAATATCAATATTAATAAAATTATGATACAAATATGAAAATTGTTATGTACATACCATTATAGTATTATTAGTATTAATACAAATTTAGATATGT
Organism: Rutidosis leptorrhynchoides; assembly: GCF_046630445.1. Lineage (NCBI taxonomy): Eukaryota > Viridiplantae > Streptophyta > Magnoliopsida > Asterales > Asteraceae > Rutidosis > Rutidosis leptorrhynchoides. The sequence continues at coordinate 400,189,941 of NC_092338.1, forward strand.
AATCTATAAATATGAAATTTTATCGTTATAGTATTGATATTACAAATATGATTATTATCATTAGTATTGCATTATTTTTATTAGTATATTAATGTTATTATGAAAACTAGTATATCGATGAAAATGAAAGTTTTAAAGATGTTGTTAAGATTATAACTAACAAATTCTAAAAATGAATATAAATGTTAAAAAGGAATATCATTATTATTACTAATATTAACACCATTATTATTATGGTTATTATTACAAATAAAACTTTATATAAAAACACATTACAATACTTATTACTAAATTTTTCATTTTTTTCATTACTATTACTATCATTATCATAAGATTTATTATTAAAACTATCATTAACAGTAAAAAGTAATATTTTTATAGTTAGTATTATTAATATCATTATATTTATCACTAAGATTATTAACATTATTATTTTTAGTAATATTAAGTATTATCAATATTATCATTTTTACCAGTACAAATATTATTTTAGTATTATTATTATTACTAGTTTCAACAAACAAATGATATGTATAAAAAAAAATATTCAACATACATAACTTAGCTATATTAATACTTTTATATACATAATGAATACATTTAAGCAAATAATGAAAATATATAAGATATTAATATAAAAATTATATCACGAATAATAATAACATATATTCTGTCGATTTCGATTATGTGTGTTAATATATAAATGAATGATATAGGTTCGTGAATCCGAGGCCAACCCTACATTGTTCAATTTAGTCATATGTATTTTCACTACAAAATACAGTATGGTGAGTTTCATTTACCTTTTTACCCTTTATATTTTTGGGTTGAGAATACATGCGTAATTTTTATAAATGTTTTACGAAATAGACACAAGTAATTGAAACTACATTATATGGGTGAATGATCGAAGCCGAATATGCCCCTTTTGCTTGGTAACCTAAGAATTAGTAAACCGATCTACTAATTGACGCGAATCCTAAAGATAGATCTATTGGGCCTAACGAACCCCATCCAAAGTACCGGATGCTTTATTACTTCGAATTCGTTTTTATCATGTCCGAAGGATTTCCCGGAATGATAGGGGATATTCTTATATGCATCTTGTTAATGTCGGTTACCAGGTGTTCACCATATGAATGATTTTTGTCTCTATGCATGGGACGTATATTTATGAGAACTGAAAATGAAATTCTTGTGGTCTATTAAAATTATGGAAATGATTGATTATGATAAACTAATGAACTCACCAACCTTTTGGTTGACACTTTAAAGCATGTTTATTCTCAGGTATGAAAGAAATCTTCCGCTGTGCATTTGCTCATTTTAGAGATATTACTTGGAGTCATTCATGACATGTTTCAAAAGACGTTGCATTCGAGTCATTGAGTTCATCAAGATTATTATTAAGTCAATTATAGTTGGATATATTATGAAATGGTATGCATGCCGTCAACTTTCGATGTGAAGAAGTTTGTCTTTTTAAAAACGAATGCAATGTTTGTAAAATGTATCATATAGAGGTCAAGTACCTCGCGATGTAACCAAATGTAATGTATTCGTCCAGATGGATTAGGACGGGTCATGAAATACGCAGTTCAACAAATCTGTTTGCATATGCATGCCCCTCATGAATCGCACATGCATGCTCTCAAACGCATCATTAGATATGTCCAAGGTACTCTTTCTCTCTGTTTAAGTATCTCAAAGTCGAACTACCACTCTCTTGTTGCATACACAGATGCAGATTGAGCAGGATGCCCTGACACTCGCAGATCGACATCGGGATATTGTGTTTATTTGGGTGATAACTTAATATCATGGTCCTGAAAACGCCAACCTACTGTTTCTAGATCCAGTGCCGAAGCCGAATATAGAGGCGTTGCGAACGTCGTAGCCGAGTCCTGCTGGCTACGCAATTTTTTACTCGAACTTGGTTGTTCTATTCCGAAAGCCACTCTTGTTTTTTGTGACAATGTAAGTGCAACCTATTTATTCGGAAATCCAGTACAACATCAACGAACGAAACACATTGAACTTGATATTCATTTTATGCGGGAGAAAGTTTCAAGAGGTGAAGTCCGCATTATGCACGTTCCAACAAGATTTCAAATAGCAGATATTTTCACTAAAGGACTACCACGCATTCTATTTGAAGAATTTCGTTCCAGTCTCAACCTTCGGAAACCGAACGCATCAACTGCGGGGAGTAATAGTCAAAGATTGTGTATCATGTATTTATGTATATTATTTACACATATCATTATCATAAAGTCATGTATATCATTTCCTGTACTGTTGGGAAGATTGCTATCATTCCCTAAAATAGTATATGTATTGGCTCTATATATGTGTACGTATTTGATCAATGGAAAACATGAAGGATATTTATCCCTTAGTCCCCCCCTAAAAAGCGCTGTCGTTACTAGCAATATCTACGATTTTAAGGACTAATTTTGTTAAACTCAAATCTTGACCCCCATCAAACTGAAGTTTGAACGTTTAGCATACAGTTTATTCATTGAATTTAATATTATTTCATCAATTCTTAAACTTTTGTATTATTTGTATATACTACTATATACATTATATATTATTTTGTTAAACACTATCTGCATATTTCATTCAAAATTTAGTAGTTTTGAGATATTTTAGTGACGTATTATAATTAGTTAAACAAATCGAATGTATCCCTTTATTCGTATTGAAACAACATGTTTTGATTGGATTTTTTATCCAATTCCCATACGTGCAACTGTGTACACATGCATATATTTTAATTGAATAATTTTATTAAATGGAAAAGGTACAAAACCATTTTAAACAATGTGCAATCTAACAACTATTCTACCAAAATCCAAGTGGATCACATCTTTTCATATTAACCCTTGACTTTTTTCCCCAAATTTCTCAATAAATCTATTGATCTACCTGTCTTTTTAATCTTAGGAATACTGGGCAGAACATGTGCACAAGTTCAATAACCACATCATCTTCTTAAAAGGGCTTGAAGTTTTATAAATATACTACTAACAAATTAAATTTTTATGTATAAAAGCAGATTTACATCGATCTCAATTTTTGCGCTTTGCGCAGTAGAAAATAATATCTTTGACCAAATTTCTGTTTTGTTTGATAACCTTCTTGTTTCTTGTTTTCAGATGTAATCGTGATTTCTAACAAAGTGATTTGTTATAGAATTTTCTTTTAAAAAAATACGCGGTTAGTCCCTTATATTTATAAAAAATTGCATGATAGTCATTTATATTTATTTCTAATACGATTGGTCAGCCAATAATGCAAATATTTCGTGGTTGATCCCTAAGCCTAACCATCATTTATAAATACATAAATTGTGGTAAATGGTGTCAAATTGTGAATGGCCAATATCTTGCGTGAACAGTAACTTCCATTACCACCCAATTTTATACTCCATAAGATTATTTATGTCTTTTCACTTAGAACACCAATCTTCCTTCTGGCGCCTTCCATTCCTCTTCTGGAGCCCATTCCCATAATTCCTTTGTCTCTATCAAAAGACGATTACCAGAAAGTAAACAAATTAGGTGGTTTGATCAATGCTCAGGAACCCGACCACCACTGCCGCTGCTAAATCCGCCGCCGTCACTTTAGCTGTTGTTACCAACGCTGTTATCGTATCCTCCTTCATCACAGCCGACCGCCACCGTCGCCGCTTGACTCCCTGATTCATCAAAATTCAAGGTATTGGGTGCATATACTATTGTCTATTTTGTTTAGTTTTCATCAATTCAATGCCTCAATCGACTGTTTCATATTTTTTCCACTGGTGGTCGTGAGTAACAGTTTCTATAAACTGATTGAAGATTTAAGGTAGAAATTAGGGTTCGCTGTTGTAGCCGCTATGGTCACCATCGCCAAATTGAGCTCAGAGGCGATGCACCTCAAACCATCGTCATCAGTGTTGTAATCGTTATCCCTGCTATCACTTCTATCTCCGCCGTTAAAATCGGTTAATGGTATACCCTCTATAATATTTTCCTCTATTGCATGTTTTATTATATGATTTTTTATTGTCATTTTTTTTTTTTTTTTGTAATTTATTCAGGCATTAATGGGATTTTGATTGCAATTGTTGCTAGGTTTTTTAACTTAATGGGATTTTGATTATTATTGTTGTTGGTGAAGGCGGTGGTGGCGTGCGTAGCACTGTTTGCTTTATTTACCTATTGATGTTGGTTCATTTGTCGTCAGGTGCTTCACACTACAAACGTTTATTGTAGTTTTAAGGAACATAATGACTGACTTTGGTTGGTTTCGATGACCTTCGCTGATATCTTCGGACTTGGCAGCAGCTCCGCTTAGGTCCAGTTCATGGACATGATATCCATCTCTGCTGCTGAATGAATGATGGTACATAGCTATGATGTTGTTTGGGTCCTACGCTTTGAAAGTAAGAACCTAAACTGATTTTGTAGTTCAGTAACTGTTTACCTCCTGAAACTTTGTTGAAGTAAGACTTAAAGCTGAGGTAAACCTATTTGATAATGTCGTTGACGTGTTTTGGGCTCACGGTGTTGGTGGAGAGCTATACATAAAATGGGCTACACATACAGTTCTATATCTTAACACATTTCTTCCTTGGGTGATGTGTACATAAGCCGTTGCACCTGATCCCACTCACTGTAAGTTAACTTATGAGCTTCTTTAAATTAATAAGTTTCAGTTTATAATACGAAAAAAAATCGGTTAAAGGTATGATGTTTACAGGTTGAAAATAGCTAATATGATGAATTACAATTTAATAATATTGATAACGACTATGAATCTTTTAAAATGTACTTGAATTTATTCATGCTCTCATCTTGAAAACACCCTTTGGATCATATATCTGGGGATTTTTTTCTTAAGTGAACATCATTTAGGGATTTTTTTTTCTTTTAATTATTCGTGGTTACTCGAGAGTTATATTTGTTTAATGATATGCAGGTGTTAATCTTGAAAGCATCTTTTCTGAATGTCCCAAAGGTTGGTTTAGCTTCATACAGTTAAATTTTTCATATTATGGTTACGAGTTTTATAAAGGTTCAAACACTTAATATGCGCCTATCTAATTTCTTTGTTTGTGAAAGTTTTTAAATGGCTTTTAGCAGTTCAGCAGACTAAATTTACTCGCGTGTGCCGAACGTGTGTGGACGTTTGAGCCCGGTTTGAAATACGAGTTCGTTTAGCAAAAAGGTAGTGCTCTACTGTGGAGAATATATATTTACTTAAAAGGGTTGGTGGCAGAGTAAGGTGAAAAAGTTGTAGTAAAGCAACGGAGGTTTGTAAGGGATGCCACTGATGTAGCGACCCGACCAAATCGTCATTGACGGCGCCGTCTACTTAGGTCCCGTTACGTGGTCATAAGTCTTTAAAACAACGTTTGACCAAAAGATATGTCGCATTCATTTCAAATGTAAAGGTTGTTCAAGTTTTACAAGAATAGTTCCACCACAAGTTACGATACAAAGTTTTAAGTACAAATGAAACTTATGCGACACAATTTAAAAGTATCCAAAAGACGCTACATGTATGCATGTATACTCGACATCCAATGCAAGTATCAAAATAATGAGCGGAAGCATGTTTCATGTATCGTTCAAGGACCTGAGAAAAACATAGAAATCTGTCAACGAAAACGTTGGTGAAATCATAGGTTTAAGTAAGTAAGTACAAGTGAACCACAAGATTTGCATCAATGAAATAATAGTAATACATTCCAAAAGTTTGTTTCACGAGCACCCAATTATCAATGCTTAACATTTCCTTCCATTGAACCCCATCACTTAGTGCTAGAACATACACTGTTTCTCGAAAATATATTTCATTCGTAAACGGTAGCGAACCGTTTGAATGAGGGTTTGTCAAACCCATATGGATCCATACAACATAAGTTCTCGCTTACACCCGGCAAGTGTAACTAATGATAATCGAATTGAGGATTTTGTTCTAAACTCGTATGTAGAATGTTTGTTTTCCTGTACTTGTGTTCACTTAGTAAAGAAATGTTTATGTTTTCTCATCCCAAATGTAAGTTCAAAAAGAGTAAAAGTGGGACTATGATCTCACCTTGAGTGCACGAGTAGTAAAGTACTTCGACAAGTAAACGTGTGCAAAGAACAATGCTAGTCTTGACCTAAACAATAGGTTGTATCAATAACGGTAAACACGATAGGTCAAAGATGTTCAATTAGTCCTATGGCTCGTTACGACTCAATAATGTAGCATGTGAATCAAGTTGTCGTGTTTCATGCAAGATACAAGTATAAAAGCATGTTAGAACGATTGCACAACCATTTGGTTAAGTTTGATTAAAAGTCAAACTTGGTCAAAGTCAAAGTCAACGGGGTCGGGTTGGATATCCGACAATTTTTCTAAGTTATATAGTCATATATGAGCATGTTGGCCAAGTTTCATGTTAATCGGAGGTCCGTAGCATAGCAAACATTTTCATGTCAAATGACCAAACAAACAGCCAGTTTTAGGCAAACGGGACGGCGTCCCAAGTTGCTAGACGGCGTCCCAAAATGAAGGTTGGGACGGCGTCCCAAGTTGCTAGACGGCGTCCCAAAATGAAGGTTGGGACGGCGTCCTGAGTTTCTGGACGGCGTCCTGGTTGGTTTGCAGGCCCTGTTTGCTGCAACTCTAAGTGCACGAACCAACAATCAAACCAACCCAAATTACAAACCGCAAATAATTAGAACATGTATTTTATACCACCGGAAAGGTAATTTGACGAGGAAAACACCTAGACACATTTCATCAAGCAATTCAACACTTACACACCCCAAAACCGCATTTAAACGTCCATAATCAAGGTTCAAGTTCCAAATATGCATTTCATGATTCGGGCAACCAATTTACATGTATGATATGCCGTTTCGAAGGTAATCATACACACATTGCAACAAAATTCTCATCTACAATATTTCCTAGCATTTGGTGCATCAAAAGTTCATCTAAAGCTTATCAAACCCTAATCCAAGTTCACAAAATCACTAATCATGTTCTTGGAGTTTCCTTAATCAACCTATACATCAAAACGAAGCTAATGATACTAGGAACACAATTAGAACATGAACTTTTAATATCTAACAACATATGATCATCCAAAATTCAAGAACAACCCACCAAAATTCAAGTTCATGCTAGTTACACTAAAACAACGAGATCGAGCATACAAATTACATACACGACATCACAATGAGCCATAGACACTAACTAACACCATTTCAAGTCAAAAACACGAATTTAGAGAAATCTAGAGTTTTAGAAATGTTACCCAAACGAGATGAAGTTGGTACCAAAATGAAGAGGATGAAGAGAGGATCACGAATATGTAATTTATTTTGTTGTAAGCCTCCTAGATCGGATTTAGATGATGATTGAATGAATTTTGTAAATGGGTGTGTGTTCTTGCTAGAGAGAAAGAGAGAGATGGAGATGATAATGAATGGGTGAAAGGGGTTTGACCCTTTGACCTAGTCAAGGGTTTGATCCCTTGTCAAGTTTAGTCCCTCAACTTTCGTTCGGGTGCGGGAATTACCTAAACGAGATAATTTAAAACGCGCATCAACGGGAGATGTTATAAACATATAACGGACTTTATATTAGTATAACGGAAAAGTAAATGGAAAAAGGCGGGATGTTACATTACCTACTCCTTAAAAGAAATTTTGTCTCGAAATTTAAGTAGGCGTAGTAGTCGTTGTTTCTTCCTCGAGATCTTGCGTTTCCGAATTCACGAATAGATGAGGATACTTCCTTTGCATTTGATCTTGTCTTTCCCAAGTAAACTCGGGTCCTCTTTTGGCATTCCAACGAACCTTGACAATCGGGATTCGGCTTTGTTTCAATGTCTTGACGGAGGTGTCCACAATTTCAACCGGTTCCTCCACAAAATGAAGTTTGTCATCCATAGTAAGTTCTTCGAGAGGGATGACGATATCGGGTTCGGCAAGACACTTTTTCAAGTTAGATACATGGAAGGTAGGATGAACGGAGTTCAATTGAGGCGGAAGATCTAAACGATAAGCAACGGTTCCAATACGCTCCAAGATTTCGAAAGGACCAATATACCGCGGATTTAGCTTCCCGCGTTTCCCAAAACGGATTACACCCTTCCAAGGTGCGACTTTTAACATTACTCGGTCACCGACTTGAAATTCAAGATCGTTGCGTCGTTTGTCGGTATAGCTCTTTTGACGACTTCGGGCCGTCCTAAGCCTATCTCGGATTTGAACGATTTTCTCGGTGGTTTCGTGAATGAGTTCGGGTCCGGTGATTTGCACGTCGCCTACCTCGGCCCAACAAAGAGGTGAACGACATTTGCGGCCATATAGCGCTTCAAAGGGTGCGGCTTTAATACTCGCGTGATAACTATTGTTGTAAGAGAACTCGGCGAGAGGTAAGTGCTTGTCCCAAGCTTTTCCGAAATCAACCACGCAAGCTCGTAACATGTCCTCTAAGGTTTGAATTGTACGTTCGCTTTGTCCATCGGTTTGAGGATGATATGCGGTGCTCATGTCTAAACGTGTTCCCAACGCTTCTTGCAATGTACGCCAAAATCTAGAAACGAAACGGCCATCTCGGTCGGAGATAATCGATAAAGGTACACCGTGTCGGGCTACGATCTCCTTAATGTAAAGTTGTGCAAGTTTCTCCATTTTGTCCGTTTCTTTCATGGCCAGGAAGTGTGCGGATTTGGTGAGACGGCCAACAATAACCCAAATGGTATCATAACCGCCCGTCGTTTTTGGTAGTTTGGTGATAAAATCCATCGTTATCCTTTCCCACTTCCATTGCGGGATCTCGGGTTGTCGAAGTAGTCCAGACGGTCTTTGGTGTTCGGCTTTGACTTTGGAACATGTCAAACACTTGGAAACATAAGTAGCTACGTCCCTTTTGATGTTCGGCCACCAATATAGCTGTTTAAGGTCGTGGTACATCTTATTGGCACCGGGGTGAATCGAGTATCGTGACTTATGGGCTTCATCTAAAATAAGGCTTCGTAGGTCCCCATAACTAGGCACCCAAATCCTTCCGGCGAAATATCGGAGTCCGGTTTCTTTAACTTCGAATCGAGAGGTGAGGACGTTCAAGTGTTCGAGAGAGATGTTTTCATCCTTGAGAGCCTCATCTTGGGCTACCCGAATTTGGCTATTAAGGTTTGTGTGGATGGTGATGTTTAAGGCTCGGACACGAAGAGGCACCACTCTTTCTTTTCGACTTAAGGCATCGGCTACTACATTTGCCTTCCCGGGATGGTAACGAAGCTCGCAATCGTAATCGTTTAAGGTTTCAATCCACCTTCGTTGTCTCATGTTTAGTTGCTTTTGATCGAAAATGTGTTGGAGACTTTTGTGGTCGGTAAAGATAGTACTCTTGGTTCCATAAAGATAGTGTCTCCACATTTTAAGTGCAAAGACAACGGCTCCGAGTTCGAGATCATGTGTCGTATAGTTTCGTTCATGAATTTTGAGTTGTCGAGAAGCATAAGCAATGACTTTCGTTCGTTGCATCAATACACACCCAAAACCATGTTTTGAGGCATCGCAATATACAACAAAGTCATCATTGCCTTCGGGAAGTGACAAGATACGAGCGGTGGTTAGCTTCGTTCTCAAGATTTGGAATGCGGATTCATGTTCGGTCGCCCAAATGAATTTCTTTCCCTTGTGAGTCAATGCGGTTAGAGGACGTGCAACCAAAGAGAAATTTTCGATGAATCTACGATAGTACCCGGCGAGACCCAAGAATTGACGAATGTGAGTAGGAGTAGTAGGAGTCTCCCATTTACTAATGGCTTCGATCTTCGTGGGATCGACTTTAATACCTTGATCACTTACAACATGACCAAGAAATTGAACTTCCTTCAACCAAAATTCACACTTGGAGAATTTGGCATAAAGTTGTTCTTGTCTCAAGAGTTCAAGCACAAGTCGGAGATGTTGTTCGTGCTCTTCTTCATTTTTAGAATAGATCAATATATCATCAATGAACACAATAACGAATTTATCGAGATACGGTTTGCACACGCGGTTCATAAGATCCATGAACACCGCCGGTGCGTTAGTGAGACCAAATGGCATGACAAGGAATTCATAACTACCGTAACGAGTCCGGAAAGCGGTTTTGGAGACATCTTCCCCCTTAACCCTTAATTGATGATAACCCGAGCGGAGATCGATTTTCGAATATACACAAGACCCTTGTAGTTGATCAAAGAGGTCATCGATGCGAGGAAGAGGATATCGGTTCTTAACCGTCAATTTATTTAGTTCACGATAATCAATGCACATTCGTAGGGATCCGTCTTTCTTTTTAACAAACAAAATCGGAGCGCCCCAAGGTGAATGGCTAGGTTGGATAAAACCTCGATCAAGTAGTTCTTGGATTTGACTTTGCAATTCTTGCATTTCAGATGGAGCGAGTCTATATGGTGCACGTGCTACGGGTGCGGCTCCCGGAATAAGATCGATTTGGAATTCAACCGGTCGATGAGGCGGAAGACCCGGCAATTCGTCGGGAAATACATCGGAATAGTCACTAACAATTGGCACATCATCGATGTGCTTCTCATCGGACTCGACTTTCTTAACGTGGGCAAGGATCGCAAAACAACCCTTACGGAGTAGTTTTCTAACTTTAAGGCACGAAACGAGGTTGAGTCTGGTGCAACTCTTATCGCCATAAACAATCAAAGGTTCACCATTCTCGATAGGAATTCGGATTGCGTTAAGATCACAAAGGATGTGCGATTTCGTTTTGACTAACCAATTCATACCGATTATTACATCAAAGCTTCCTAGTTCCATGGGTATCAAGTCAATTTCAAATTCCTTACCCAAAATGTTTAACGTACACCCCCGGTAATATGTGTCGGCACTTAATAGTTTTCCGTTAGCCACTTCAATGGTATAAGTGGTATCTAATGGAAGAGGTGGAGTGCTAAAAGAATGAGTCAAAGTCTTGGATACAAAGCATTTATCGGCACCCGAATCGAATAAGCAAGAGACATAAGAATTGTTGAGAAGAAACGTACCCGTGACTAGTTCAGTGTCATCCCGGGCTTCCTCGGTGTTTATGTTGAAAGCTCGGCCGCGCGTATTGGGGTTATCTTTCCTCTTCGGGCATGCATTTCTATAATGGCCCGTTTGGCCACATTCATAACAAGTGCCCGTCTTTGGTGCATTGGGCCATTTTCGAGCGACGGGAGTGGCACTTTTACAATCGTTGGCCTTATGACCAATTCCTTGGCACCGGTGGCAAATTAACTTACTACATTCGCCAAAGTGATGTTTGTTGCATTTGTTGCAAAGAGGTAGGTTCCCGGCATAACCTTTCTTGCCGTCGGAGGTGTAAGGCTTCTTAGCAAAGTTGTTGTTGCTTGATTGGGAGGGTTCCCACTTTCTTTTGTTGCCGCCCGATTTATCCTCGGCCTTAGGTGCCGGAACTACGATTTCGTCAACCGTTTCAATTAGTTGGCGAGCCATGTTCATAGCGGCCTGATGAGTAGTGGGTTTGGATGACATCACCCCTTGTTTGATGCTTTTTGGAAGACCGAGCATGTAGAGCTCAATCCTTTGAGATTCGGGGTTAACAAGATTAGGACACATCAAGGATAGTTCGGCGAAGCGTTGATTATAAGCTTTAAGATCGTTTCCGACCGCTTTCAAAGCTCTTAGTTCTTCCTCAAGCTTTCGGGTTTCTTCGCGCGGAAAATATTCAACAATCATCTTTTCCTTTAGATCGGCCCAAGAAAGGGCATGAGCTTCATCGGTACCCACCGATTGAACATAGGTGTTCCACCATGTTAGAGCAATTCCGGAGAAAGTGTGAGTGGAGTATTTGACCTTGTCTTGGTCCCGACAACCGCTTATGCTAAAGACGGCTTCCGTTTGCTCAAACCATCGGGTGAGCACGACCGGTCCCCCGGTTCCATCAAAAGTGTGAGGTTTGCACCCCATGAAAGCTTTATAGGAGCATCCCTCGTTTGAGTTTCCGGCTCCATTGTTGTTGTTGTTGTTGTTGTTGTGGTTGTTATTATTATTGTTGTTGGATGAGTGACCGGCCATGGCCGCATCTACGGCGGTAGCTATCATCCGTTCGAGAGCTTGTTCGGGAGTTTCATTGCGGCGTACACGACGAGGAGCCATTGTTCCTTCAAGACACAAGAATATCATTGATTAGTATTCTCAATAATACTAACCGTGATATAGAATAAAGATAAAGAGAAGTTTTTCCTCGACTCGCCTTAAATTCTTTATGTCATAATGTCGGAACGTTCATATGAGTCACCGTAATATAATCCCGGAAATTATATTACCCTGATTCATATGTGCATTCGACATCATTTAATATAGTCAAGGTGGCGCGTCAATCAAATTAAACAACGTGAGATTAAGATGAACTAAGAGTAGATATGAGTAGAAGCGTTCGAGTATAAATGCACAAGTAGTCAAGTAATTCCTACTTCAAGTCTATATGCCGGTTGTAGTCTAGACTCACCAATGTACCCTATGACTCGAGGTTGACACCAATGAACTCTAAATCCCTACAACCAACGCTCTGATACCATCTGTAGCGACAGATGGGGTAGAAACCCACCCAGTGCCTTTCCAGCTAACCGCTTGGTGACCACTGAGTGTACCTCAGACACTGATTTTACGGCCCGCATTTCTGCCAAACTGCCAACCCTCAAATTCCAAGGGATCGCAAGGGGTAAGAGCCAATGCTTCGTCACAGGTAACACTGTGAGAACCCCCTCTACGATTAACCCGCCAAAAAGCATAGTCCGTATGAGTGCCCGGCCTGACAGCCGGCGCGCGTGACTACCTTTACGGCTAAGGTTAAACCAGCTCTGATACCATCTGTAGCGACCCGACCAAATCGTCATTGACGGCGCCGTCTACTTAGGTCCCGTTACGTGGTCATAAGTCTTTAAAACAACGTTTGACCAAAAGATATGTCGCATTCATTTCAAATGTAAAGGTTGTTCAAGTTTTACAAGAATAGTTCCACCACAAGTTACGATACAAAGTTTTAAGTACAAATGAAACTTATGCGACACAATTTAAAAGTATCCAAAAGACGCTCCATGTATGCATGTATACTCGACATCCAATGCAAGTATCAAAATAATGAGCGGAAGCATGTTTCATGTATCGTTCAAGGACCTGAGAAAAACATAGAAATCTGTCAACGAAAACGTTGGTGAAATCATAGGTTTAAGTAAGTAAGTACAAGTGAACCACAAGATTTGCATCAATGAAATAATAGTAATACATTCCAAAAGTTTGTTTCACGAGCACCCAATTATCAATGCTTAACATTTCCTTCCATTGAACCCCATCACTTAGTGCTAGAACATACACTGTTTCTCGAAAATATATTTCATTCGTAAACGGTAGCGAACCGTTTGAATGAGGGTTTGTCAAACCCATATGGATCCATACAACATAAGTTCTCGCTTACACCCGGCAAGTGTAACTAATGATAATCGAATTGAGGATTTTGTTCTAAACTCGTATGTAGAATGTTTGTTTTCCTGTACTTGTGTTCACTTAGTAAAGAAATGTTTATGTTTTCTCATCCCAAATGTAAGTTCAAAAAGAGTAAAAGTGGGACTATGATCTCACCTTGAGTGCACGAGTAGTAAAGTACTTCGACAAGTAAACGTGTGCAAAGAACAATGCTAGTCTTGACCTAAACAATAGGTTGTATCAATAACGGTAAACACGATAGGTCAAAGATGTTCAATTAGTCCTATGGCTCGTTACGACTCAATAATGTAGCATGTGAATCAAGTTGTCATGTTTCATGCAAGATACAAATATAAAAGCATGTTAGAACGATTGCACAACCATTTGGTTAAGTTTGATTAAAAGTCAAACTTGGTCAAAGTCAAAGTCAACGGGGTCGGGTTGGATATCCGACAATTTTTCTAAGTTATATAGTCATATATGAGCATGTTGGCCAAGTTTCATGTTAATCGGAGGTCCGTAGCATAGCAAACATTTTCATGTCAAATGACCAAACAAACAGCCAGTTTTAGGCAAACGGGACGGCGTCCCAAGTTGCTAGACGGCGTCCCAAAATGAAGGTTGGGACGGCGTCCCAAGTTGCTAGACGGCGTCCCAAAATGAAGGTTGGGACGGCGTCCTGAGTTTCTGGACGGCGTCCTGGTTGGTTTGCAGGCCCTGTTTGCTGCAACTCTAAGTGCACGAACCAACAATCAAACCAACCCAAATTACAAACCGCAAATAATTAGAACATGTATTTTATACCACCGGAAAGGTAATTTGACGAGGAAAACACCTAGACACATTTCATCAAGCAATTCAACACTTACACACCCCAAAACCGCATTTAAACGTCCATAATCAAGGTTCAAGTTCCAAATATGCATTTCATGATTCGGGCAACCAATTTACATGTATGATATGCCGTTTCGAAGGTAATCATACACACATTGCAACAAAATTCTCATCTACAATATTTCCTAGCATTTGGTGCATCAAAAGTTCATCTAAAGCTTATCAAACCCTAATCCAAGTTCACAAAATCACTAATCATGTTCTTGGAGTTTCCTTAATCAACCTATACATCAAAACGAAGCTAATGATACTAGGAACACAATTAGAACATGAACTTTTAATATCTAACAACATATGATCATCCAAAATTCAAGAACAACCCACCAAAATTCAAGTTCATGCTAGTTACACTAAAACAACGAGATCGAGCATACAAATTACATACACGACATCACAATGAGCCATAGACACTAACTAACACCATTTCAAGTCAAAAACACGAATTTAGAGAAATCTAGAGTTTTAGAAATGTTACCCAAACGAGATGAAGTTGGTACCAAAATGAAGAGGATGAAGAGAGGATCACGAATATGTAATTTATTTTGTTGTAAGCCTCCTAGATCGGATTTAGATGATGATTGAATGAATTTTGTAAATGAGTGTGTGTTCTTGCTAGAGAGAAAGAGAGAGATGGAGATGATAATGAATGGGTGAAAGGGGTTTGACCCTTTGACCTAGTCAAGGGTTTGATCCCTTGTCAAGTTTAGTCCCTCAACTTTCGTTCGGGTGCGGGAATTACCTAAACGAGATAATTTAAAACGCGCATCAACGGGAGATGTTATAAACATATAACGGACTTTATATTAGTATAACGGAAAAGTAAATAGAAAAAGGCGGGATGTTACAACTGAATTGATGTTAAAAAATTGTATGCAATTTTCATATTATTATGTTTTCAAACCTCTCTAACAAAGTACCCATTAGTTCATGTGTGTGTCTTGGGTTAGATACCCTTTTTTTTTAAAAGATACAACATCTATAATATGGGTGTATTAGCTAATCTTAAAAACAGTACTTTTGCAATATTAAGTTTAATAAAAACGAGACGAAGTGTTTTGATGGAAATTGTAGAATCTTTTGATGTTTTGTTATGAGCAAGAGATGTTTTGTTATGAGCAAGAGATCTAACTAGGATTCTTTGTGCAGGTATAATGCACACTCCGGTGGTAAGCGTGAAGTGAACTACAGAGGACTATGTTGGAACTTTTGAATCAGTTTGATGTGCGAATATGGCTGAAATTGGTAGGTGGTAATATTGATGTTATGGATTATGTGGATAATATAATATATTTTAGCATTTTATTGATATGTGTGGTTCTCTTTTTAGTTTATGACATCAGTTGTAGCAATTCTTTTCAACATTTAGATGTTAGAGGGTTCTAAATGACTGGCGTGGTTATGTTTTTATATGTTGGAGCTGAAACTTCATATGGGTGCTGACCTAAGAGGGTTGAAGAATTGGTAAATGTATCGGCTTTAAGGGTCGTGAACCTCTATCCATGTCACATGTGACCCCAATTAAACCACCACGAAAGGATTTATATAAGCTCAAAACTTTTAGGCATTTATATGAGGTTATTTGGAATAATGGATCTGTATTTGGTAAATAATTAGAATCTTGCAATTAGTATTTCGTAAAAAAAGCGGGTTAAGGAATTGGTAAAAAAAAACCTTTAGGAGTACAAGGAGATTATGAGTTAAAGTTACAGTGTATTTGAATTTTGTTACAATTTTTTTTATTTCTATTTAATTATAATATGAGTTTAGCTTTGATTTTCAGTAAATTTTTTACATAACAACCCCTAGGATTTTTCATGATTTGTAGTAAAAATGATACTGAAAATGGATAAATTCAATAAAATCTTACAGATAGAAGGCCATGGTTTTAAATAGTCAAAAATATGGTTTTAAATCTTCATAAATATAATGTTGTTGACTTGCAAAGCAATTTGAAGCTTATCTATCTCATTCATTTGTTACAGGAAGTTAGTTTTTAAGAATATAGTACAAGTATATATTGTGATGTATTTGATAAATCGAAATCTATCAACATGTTGGGTCCTTTTTTTTGGTATTCTTCAATGACTACTTATATGTAATATGTTGCATATAATGTTGACGCTTTCATTCGTGTTGTAGTATTTGTTATTATTAATATTAAGGACAAAACGATGACGATGATCATGATATTGTTATAATCTTAAAATGTTACTGCTTTGTATATCTTCGTGTATCGTGTGAGACGTAGTTGTATATTTGTATGCAGTTGACATTATCTCAGTTATAGAATTTGATCAATCTGGGTACGTTCTTCCAACTGGAAATCATTGGGGACGTGTGGTTTTATTTGAAAGGAATCACATAAAAGATGTATGTTATTCATTAAGTTTGCATAGTGCATGCTTTAGTTAATTTATTATGTATAACTTTCAAGTTGGCACATTTGGAACTATATTATATTTGACTGATCAACGTAGAGTTTTTCGACTAAAGTATTTTGAATATTGTGCAGGTGTGATGAGTGTCCAGTTTCACCGTTGTATTTAAAAGCAATGAAGGATGTTGGTTACGAAAAGATGACTATGTGGAGGACTGTCATATTATTGGGGTGTTTGGAATCTTTTATGTTAATTGGTACGGAATTCAAAAAACAATCCTTTAATCGATTTTTTTTGCAGTAGAACTACTGCTATTACTTTAATAAAACATGTATCTTTTTGACTATTTTCATGTTCCTTCCGATTCTTTAATAATGAGAAATTATGATGAGCAATTGAAAAAGAGAGAATTTTAAGACTTTATCTCACAGGTCTTCACATACATCTTCGCAGGTATGACACTATAATAGCATGTATTTTCTACTGATTAAATGTATATTTTGTTTGTTGTGTTATTTAATATGGGTTGTAATCATAATGCTCGATACAGAAAAACCTTCATCACTGCTCTATGAATAGGTGTTTGCTTCATGGTCTCATGTTCTCTATCCGTATGCAATGTTGACGGTGGTAACTTTGATAGTGGCGATGGTGGTTGTATTGATGTTGATATTGTATGGAAAATAAAGGCTATAATGATCAAACTTATTTTCTAGACAGATGTTTAGGATGTGTAAGGTATTTAGAAACTTTGTCCCATATCTTGGCATGGCAATACCTAAGACGACATACAATGTTTGCAGCCATGTCGGGTTTCTAAATTTACTTATCTCACAAATATGGAAAACAAAGGTTATGATGATCATTGCTACTAACGGCTACAGAAGATTTCAGCCGTATTTTGGCAGGGCAACACCTAGGACGACATACCATATGTGCAACTATTTGTGTTTGCAGCCATCACGGGTTTCTAATCTTTTTCTGTCCAAAACCTACGAGTCCAGATCTGAACCTAAGTGTTATTTTTGTCTACTAAATTTAATAACTTACTTTAATTATAATTTGCATCACTGTTGTGCAGTTGCTATGACTTATGTTTGAGCTTCGGCTACAACTTCATATCTTACACTGTTCGTCGGTCTTCGGAGGAAAGACGGAGGTTGACAAATCTATAGTGACGCTACTGATATCATTTGTTAGTTTCTCCAGTCTTATTTTATATTTATATTGACATTTACATTCGGACACTTTTTTATAAGTGGTGATTTGTAAGTGATCAATGATCAGCTACTTTTTTATTACATTTTGTAAATAATAATTTCTTTCTGACCATAGGTGTAAGAGGTGATTTAGTCGAAGGGTATTTTTTGGACAGTAACATTACAACAATACAACATCGTATTCGTATACTGATTCCGACTATGAATGTTGTAGTTTATGTGTTTTTATTTCTCTTAAATATTGGTTTACTTAATTTGATTAATAATACTTTTGATAGATAACAATTTTAAATGGCATATGTTGGTTAGGTTTTTATTCAGAGAAGTATTCATCAGTTTTGATATGGATTTAATACCGTGCAAAGAATCCAGTTGAAGGCATCGAAATGGACGACGCACATCAGGTCACATATTTTTAGCACTCAGTGTAGTGTAAGTATATTATTATACACATGCTATGAGTCATATATTCAGAGAGCTATTATAAACTGTTTTTTTTTTGGGACATTTTATATTGTGCATTTTTAGCCTTTAATTTAATGGTAAATTGCTATCGTTATACTTTAGGCAATTTTTATATTGTGCATTTGCTTGGTTTTTTTGAACTGAAATTGTTTTTGTTTCTTATTGCTCTATTAGTTTCTATTTTTGTTTGCGTTTTTGTTGGCTAAAATTGTTTTCATTGGAGACTATCATTTGAAAACACCTAGGTTCAATCGTACTCCTTCCCTTTTTTTCCTATTATTTTGTATGCCATAGTACCCCTGTGAAGGTATTTTGCTTTTATTAATTGTGTTAAATAGATAACAAACTCCACAATTTATTTCAGGAGAAACATAAGACATCAGCTGAATTATCAAATGAGTGCTCACGGTCTTTTGTAAGCCCAATTGATCCCTGTTTTGTTTTAAATATTTAAATATATTATGCCTCAACTTCTTTAAAAAAATTAATTGAGAAAGCTAATATAAACTGTTTTTTATAGTAAGCAAAGTGGCGATTCAACTTGAAATCAATTACCCTTACACATTCCCTCTGCAACGCACATGAGATGAACTCACTACGAACATCATATCTGCAGGTGTTTGCTGCCAATTTGTGAGGTAATATATCTTTTCTTCTTCTTTTTCTTTTGTTGATTTGATGAAAGTCATGTACAATAATTGATGATTGATAAACAGTTATGAATATAAAATATATAGGTTGTTTTTCTTCGAACTTATAACACAACAAAATTAGATTCTAAATGTTATTGCTTAATATTGAGGTGGGGGTGGGAGATGATCACTAGCAATGTCTACATCCAGTAGAAAACCTCTTGAATACATACATATCAACGAAATACCTAACAAAAAGTTCACAAAATCCGCGGCAACGCGCGGACCACAATCCTAGTTAATTTAATTTGTTAAATTGAGATGCATCATGTGCCTAGCATGGAGGGTAAATCGGTAATTTTAGTTTCCTTTGGTCATTCATTTCTTTTCGAATGCACCTACATTACATCTCTTCTATGATTTCACCTCCACCTTTTTTAAATTTAACCTCCATTTTTTTCTCTCTCAAATTTCATTAAATCAATCATTAAAAAACTAAAAGATCAATTTAAAACAGAAAACATTTCACGCTAATATAAACAATATAACATACTTACCTTACAATATGAATTTTTTTCAAATGGCCAAGTTATTGCACAACACGATATGATTTTTTTTACTTAGCTACACAAATGGTCAATGTGGTTTGTCAAATCTTGCAACTTTAGTCACTATGATTTTTCTACAAGTTTAGTCACCGGGGTTCAACTAATTACAAGTTAAGTCACTCAAGCTAACTAACGCTAGTTTAGCCCGTTTAAAATGATAATGTGCTTCTCACGTGATGGGTATTTTCGTTTTAACAAAACTAAAATTCGAAAACATGAAGAAAAATGGATTGATTGCCACAGAAAACGCACTATGAACAAAAATTTATAAATAACAACTCATGAACAACAAACAATATCTTAAACACAAAAGACACAAACCTACTATGTACACCGATTGGATTAGTAAATCTTCCTTTTGCAAAATTACAAAACTCTTCAACCACTTAAAACAAAAACCTAGCAGAAACAACGACGAAGATGCATTTGAAGCAACGACGGAGGTGGATTGAGATGGTTGAAGATGCATGAGAGTTTTCTTTAAAACCTCATGTTTCAGATCTTCAGTTTAACTCCAACGGTTGTTTCAGATCTAGTTGGGACCGTTGGTGACAACTCCGACAAGTTTCAGATCTAGCAAATTTCAGTCTGAAAATCGAATTAGTATTAAAATGATCTCCAATCTTAAAGTCCATGTTTTATTTATGTTTTAGGTGGCTAGTAATTTTCGTTGTGAAACACAATGGTGGTAACTCCGACAAGGTTGATGCAGAACGACTGAACAACGGTGGTGCCAGAAACGAGATCCAGAACGACTGAGCAGGGACTATGAGCAGGTTGTTCGTCAGCGGAAACGAGATTCATAACTGATTTGGATACATTGTATTATAAAAAATTCATCTCGAAGATTCAAGAACTGCTTTGTTTTGTATTCATAAAATGATTTTGGTTTCTTAAGAACTAATTTGGGAGCGAAACTGATTTGGGTAATTTGTTATTTTTCAAGGTTGGTCGGGATTTAAGAGGAAAGAAAAAGGTACAAGACTAAAATAATAGATGAATTGATGAAATTATCCCTCACGTGATCAGCATATGATGTGTTCTAACGGACCATATTAACGTTAGTTAGCTAGAGTTACTAAATTTGTAATTATTTGAAACCCCAGAACTATACTTGAAAAAAAAAACACCTTAGTAATTAAAGTTGCAAGATTTAACAAACCACAATGACCATTCATTTAGTTAAGTCTTTTTTTTTTATTATTTTTCTTTTCAAACTTGATCTATTACTTGCAAACCGGTGAACAACCGCAACCAATGAACATCATTAACTAGTGAATACAAGCCAAGTCATAAATATTCTAGCTATGGGTGTAAATGAATCGAGCTACTCACGAGCTACTCGAGTTCGACTCGTTATAAACTCAATCAAAGCCAAGCCTAAACGTGCTCGAACTCGAGTCCGAGCTTAAACATATTTTGAAGCTCGTTTAGTAAACGTGCTCGAGCTTCATATCTCGAGCTCGAACAAACTCATGAGTCTAAATGAAGTTTATATATATATATATATATATATATATATATATATATATATATATATATATATATATATATATATATATATATATATACACTAATGACTATTTTATAATAATATATAATAATTACTTAATAATAAATATAATTTATTATATATAATAGTTAAAATATTAGTAGTAAATATTACGAGGTATTAGATGTGGATAAGAAAGTACACAAAAATAAATATG
Source organism: Rutidosis leptorrhynchoides (assembly GCF_046630445.1). Lineage (NCBI taxonomy): Eukaryota > Viridiplantae > Streptophyta > Magnoliopsida > Asterales > Asteraceae > Rutidosis > Rutidosis leptorrhynchoides. The sequence continues at coordinate 400,211,352 of NC_092338.1, forward strand.
TAATATGTAATATAATTAAAATAAAAATAAAATTTACAAAAATAACCGTGTAATTAACGAGTCGAGCTCGAGCTTCTATAATGTCAAACGAACGGAGCAAGAGCTTAAGATATTAAACTCGAATCGAGCTCTGCGAATTTTAAATGAGTCGAGCTCGAGCTCGGGTCGACTCATTAAACAACCCTACATTTCCTCGACGAAAGGAATTTTTTTTTGTGGACTTTCGAAAATCATTTTCATATAGCTTGGCAAGGAAATTTTGAGTTATGGGTACAAGACCCTTTACATGTAAGACCTATTGCTCATGCAATTTGCAATCCTCATTTTGGTCAATCGGCAATATATGCTTTTACTCGAGGGGGTGCTCTTGGGCCAGTGAATATTGCGTATTTTAGTGTTTATCATTGTGAAACGCCTTTGACTCGTAATTTTCTATAAAAAAAACATCGTGCGCATAGCGCACCTGTATCTGCGCGGAGCGCACTGACCTATCCCCGCCAAACATCAAAACTTCAAAATCATGTTCCGCGGAGCGCACTGCACCACATTTCTAACTCTTGACCGATTTTACCTAAAAATGAATTTAGGCATTTTCCGACACCTGCTACTCAACAACGATGACTCGAGAAGCATGTCGAAATTTTAACTTACAAAATGTTTACACTTCTATCAATTTATTAAAGCTTCGAAATTTCAATGCAACTTTACATCATATAAGCACAATTTATAACTTTAAATTTTGCACTACAATCACGTTAAACTGCAACAAGAACTTAATCACATTGACTTTCAAAGAATTCGACTCCAAATTCGCATACAAATTGACTTGACCATATTTCAACAATATGACAACAAAACAAAACTTCATACATTTGACTAACAACATGACTACAAATAATGGCATTATATAATCAAGCGTTCAATATCTTCGCGGTGTAAAGAATGAAACGTCCACTTACAGAGAGGGTCTTCTACGCTTCTGTGCTACAACTCCTCTTTACATTTAATCCCGAACCAAAATTACCTAATACAAAACATACACGATGTAACACCCGACTAAATGACCTAGCCGAAATAGGCGGCTTGTGTTATCTAATTATAATTTATACTAATATTTAAATTATAGATAATTAATATAAAATAATTATAAGGAGTAAAATAATAAATTATGTGTTGATAATTTATTATGAGAATGTATGAATGCGCTCGTGACGATGGTCACAAAACTTATTTGTTTATTGAATTTGGACCCCGATAGCGCCGCCTAACGAGGTGCGTTTTATCTCTGAAAATAGATAAATACCCGTGTGTTATGAGACATAGGTTTTAACACTCATTTATATGTTAAGACCGACCCTTATTTTCCGATTTTTATTTCGATTCACGTTTTCCCCCTTCTCTTCGCCTAGTTCATGTTGACAAAACCCTATCTCCCATAAATTGATGATTGTGATTTATTCCAAGTTTATGAATATGATTTCTTTTTCTTGCTTTATCTACAACTCCAAAACAAGTTTGGGTTCTTGATAAAATGATTAAAAATGCATTTTTGGCTTGAATCTCGATCTTGTGTTGTTGTTAGCTTAATTTATGTTAGATTAGTCATATTTATATGTTTGTCTATCTTTAATTTGGTCAGAAACCTGCTCGAAACTCTATTTTTGTGGGTGAAACCGAGAGGGACAGTAGCGTAGTTGCTGCTACTGTTTTTTTGCTGCTGCGTGGGGCTGTTTCCGGTGTATTATAGTAATACCGGCTGACGTAAATAAGATGAAATTTTCTGTTCGGTAGTAATACTCAACTCACCTTTTGCATCGTGTCTTCAATGAAACCATTTAAAATATTCGGGTAGCATATTTACACTGTAACTTAGAATGTCTTCCATAATTTAGAGTAAAACACTGTCTCATCTGAAATCTTCGTTTGAAATTTTCATCTAGATACTTGCAATCTTCATCAGACCCTCGAAAGAAGAAAGTGACAACATTATTTTTTAAAGGGTTAAAGCTACAAATAGACAAAACACTTTTACTTTTGTTCTATTGTAGAATATATATTCCAAAATATCATTGCAGATCATAATTTTTCTGATTGTGTATCTATGTATGAGGAATATACTTTGTATTTATAAGGACAATAAGTATAAAAAAACAAATAAAGGATGAATGCATTTATTCAATGGCTACATTTTTAAATTTTAACGTTCAAAACGGTTTTACGCATCGTCGGATTCGCGACGCTGTAAAATCAACGCATGTTTATGGCGTCAATTTTGGAAAACGCTTATATGGTTGTTCGACATCTTGTGCTCTCACGACTTCCACTTAGGGATGTCAATGGATCGAATGATTCCATATCCATATTTATAACCATTTAATTTCAGTTCATCCATATCTAAATTCATTTAATTTCAGTTCATCCGTGCATATCCATATCCGTTAGATTAAGCGGATTAATGGATAATCGTAGGATATCAAATAAAATGTTAATCTAACGACGATTTTAATGATTAAATATAGATTATAACAAATGTAAAAGTAATCTTTATGATTTTAGTTTATTACACATATTTTGATTTTAATTTGTCACCGATTATATGTTAAATATATGTTTAATCAATTTAAATATAGAATGTTTAATATCATTGGTGACATTTAATAATTGTACTTTAAAACCCTTATTTTTTTTTCTTTTTTTTTTTGGAAAGTCAACAAAATTATTATTATTAAATGACAAGGATATATGTGTATGTGGGTGCATGTGCATGTATTTTAGTACGTATATATGTATGTATAGGTGTATTTTAAGTGGTAATAGATATATCCATGAATGATAAATTGTTATCCATATCCGATCCACGAATTATATAGATCATCCATATCCATATTCATATCCATTACTCGTCCAATTACATCATTCTATCTATTATAAATGGGTCCGATCGGATGCATATTCATGAATGTAGCATCAATTGTCATCCTAGTCCCACTATATATGTGACAATATCAAGTTAATTTTTAAAAGTGTGCATTCCACACTCTTTAAAACCCGTTAATAAAACTATAACATGAAACCCTTAATTTGATTTAAATCATAACTATGTTAAAATAATTCTTACATGATACTAAAAATTTTAATAAAGTTTCTTAGTAACTATTTGAATTGTTCAAATTTTTTTATAATATTATCACAACTTAGTTTGATTTGTGTTCAAAGAAATGAAAGTTGAATAATAATCCTCCGAGGAATGAAATATAAAAAAGAAAAAAATAATTCGAAGTTAAAATAGAGATCGAATGACATAAGAGTGATCATGCATGATATAAGGAATTTTGGAATACTAAAATTAAGGAAAAGAGGTTGACTCATTTGAATGTAATTAGTAGTGTATGTTGTTCCCAAAGCCATTTTCCACTTGGGCATGTGCAGTGCAATTAAAAAGTTGTAAAGGCCTGTTGAAACTTCAAAGTGTCATGTTGGAACTTCTAATTAATTGGATTTCTTATCCCCACTAATCTCTTTTTCTATTACTTTTCAGGCAATGTTACAAAGTTAGGGTGAAACAATAAAAGTTGGATGAAAGGTGATCATAGCAATTTGTTTTACAATTTATAAGAGTTTTCTAAAGATTTTCACAGATGATGAGTTCTGCCTGTATCTAGCAAAGTTTTTTTCAAAGATTTTCTTTGAGTGCAATATCTCGAAGTATTCTCTAACGGGTGTAAGAAGTGAGCATTACATATGACTTCCTAGAAATAATCGGGTATATTGGCTAATGGCCCTGTCAGTGACCTTAATATCGTTCATAAAAAAGATGACAGGTAAATCACATGCCAATTAAACATTTACTTTAATTTATTACTATGCCTAACACTTCAAGAGGGAGTAATATACTTATATATGGGCGTAATTATATCGCTAAATGTACTTGAGTTTTCAGTTTTTTAACGGCGGTGTTACTGAATAAATACTATAGCAATGAGTTGGAAAAAACTTACAAATAGAGCAAGAGTTCAACTAAAAACTATAAGAAGAAAAAACTTACAAATAGAGCAAGAGTTCAACTAAAAACTATAAGACATTAAGACCTCTATATCTCAGTCAATAAAGCAACATTAATCCAATAGAATCATAAATAGAGGACTTCTTTAAGGAATCATCTTGGTACAAAGAACAATTTATGAACCGCCATAAATGCCATCAAGAAGCTGCCACGATAGAGTACGCTCGAACTTCGGTATTCACGTTTTGTTCCAATTGTCGAACCAAGACATCAAGTCTGTTGCTGATTGAAACTGAATGATGCCGAAATCCAACCACCCGAATACCTCATATCAAATATCTCTAGCAATTTGACATTTAAATAAATGTGATCCGAATTTTCGACTTCATGATTACACAAGAAATTGACTCAACCTTCAAACCTCTTTTTGAAAGGTTGAGATGATGTGGATAAACTGTAACGAATGAAACGCCACATAAATATATTTATTTTGCTTGGAAGAATCTTTTTCCGTTTTGTTGGAATATGACTAGAAAAAACAAATAATTCTAACAATATGTTGTTTTGCCGCCTTTCAAAAAAAAAAAAAATATGTTGTTTTGCCAACGAACTGCAAACACGCCATCTCCTGTCAAAAACCATCGCCAATAATTCTTTGTATTACCAAAGAGCCAATGGCTTGGCGGTATTGAGGATTTGAGGTCACTCTTACAACCTTGAAGTTGAGGGTTCGAGTCCTGTTTAGGACAATTCGTGGTGTATATATTCGAGTTAGATTTAGGTGGGTGTGTGAGTTTGTCTTTAAAAAAAAAATTCTTTGTATTGAAAGCAGTGTTGCAAAAGTCGGCCGACTTGGCCGACGCGTCATTTTTTAAGCATGGCCGATGCGTCCTTGCTAAAAAGTCGGTCAAAGGTAAAAAGTCGGTCAAAGTCAGCAAAAGTCGATCAAATTCGGAAAAAAGTCGGTCAAATTCGGTCAAAGTCGGTCAAAGTCAGTCAAAGTCGGTCAATTTTTTTTTATTTTTTTTGTAATATTGTTAATAATTGTTAATTGTTCATGTTTATGGTAAATATAGTTTATATTTTAAGATTCGATCTATATAATATCATACATAAATATATATTTAATAAAACTTTTTTAAAAGGTCAACGTTAGTCAACGCTCGTTGCGTCCGACGAGTCGTTTTTTAGACATGGCCGATACGTCTTCGACTCGCGTCTTTTACGACCTTAATTGAAAGAAACCTTAATTGAAAGTATGAAAACCCTCTAGATCCGACATCAAGATATGCACCTGTTGATTGTTTCATGTTTCAATTTAACGAAATTAAAATATTAATAGTACGTTATTTATAGGGGAAATGAAGTTGAACATGTTTACTATTAATTTTTTTAATATTTATAGGATTATATTATTTTTATTATTTTTACTATTAATATTTTAATATTATTATTATCATTGTAATTGTTATTATTACTGTAATTATTATTATTATTATTATTATTATTATTATTATTATTATTATTATTATTATTATTATTATTATTATTATTTTTATTTTATTATTATTATTATTATTATTATTATTATTATTATTATTATTATTATTATTATTATTATTATTATTACTATTATTATTATTATTATTACTACTACTCCGTATTAATCATTAAATACTCGGTATTAGTTATTTTTATCATTATAATATTTTGGGTCGTATAATAAGTATGGTCCTTTACAAGTGTTAACCTTTTGAATTTGGGCTTTTTGACCGTAGGCTTATTTATACTAACTTTTGAATTTGGGCTTTCCGAATATAATAACGATAAGAATTCTTTGTTGATTTATTGGGTTTTTAATAAAATATATGCTGCAAACCTTCAATAAAACCACTGGTAACTTTTCTTAACATATGTAGGAAATTGTGAGGAACTCCTTTGTTAATTAAAATATTACATCTAGAGGACACATAAAGAAACTATGATACTTATGCCTAACTAAATAGGTGGAGGTTGAAAGCCTCGGTTGTTTGTGGATTCTGTATCCTTGAAAAAATAGGTGCAGGTTCAAATCCTGGGGGAGAGTTTTCTCCAAAGGTTGTGTCTCTTGTATCCTTCACTCTGTGCGGGCAAAGCAGTTAATCTAAAGCATTCCGGGTACGTTTTGCGCGATGGATGCGAGGAGTTTCTTCCTAACGGGTGCGTGAGTGACAAATGAGAAGATTCGATACCGATATTGCCGTTCTAAAAAAATTAGGTTTGAACTTTGAAGTGAGACTAATTCAGCTATTGTTATATAGTTTTTCTCATCTCTCATCTGATTTTATACGCTCACTTTTCACGTCATATTCACAATCTTAGGCATATTTTTATTAGGTATATCTACTAAAAAAAAGTTATGTTTCATCCGTCTAAATTTTACCGTTCACTAACAAAACAACATTGAGTTTAAGAAAATATATAATTATTACACTCTATTTTTTTTGTTAAAATTATAACTTTTACTAAATTATTTTTACTTATCTTTTTGTTTATATGCATACATTAAAAGTATTGAAGAACTTTCATTAAACTATTTTCACTTATATTTTATGTAAACGAATAATTAATTTGTGAGGACTTAATAGTAAGTATTAAACAATAAAATAGGGACGATGGCGTTCTATATTAAAGATATTTTGTTATACCTAATGATCTTAGAACTGAAATGTATACTCGACCTATTGAGCGGAAACCAATAAAACAAGTTTTAACAGAATAAACTTTATCTAACGGGATGAATTAATCAAACCTCTCAGAGTGCCTAAAGCGCGGCTAGGGTTTGCAAAAGTGTGTAACATGTAAACGAAACCCGTAACCTTTATTTTTAGTTAGTCGGGTCACATCCGTGCAAAGGTCAAGACATTCGTAGGGATGTCTTACGAGTTCATGTGGATGACAGTTTAACATAATATTACACCACTAAACTCATTCGTGTGAATGAGTCTGTCACTCGTACGAATGTCTCTGTCATTCGTGTGAATGAGTCTTTCACTCGTACGAATGTCACTCGAAGTAACTACACGAATGTGTTATCTGGTTATCAATTGATCACCATTTACACTCACATGTAAATGTCTAGATCTCTTAAGAGTTGAAGCATAATCTGTTTATCACTAATGAACTCACGTATACTAGTCAACAAATTATGTAATTAAAGTAAAGTAACCGATTCACACAATAATGGATCTTTTGATTAAAGACAATAATCATAAACCAATAAGGTAAAGCTATTAAGATTCAATCTGAATTAAAAACACTTAAAATCCTAACGAAGAAGATTACTCAATGTAATTACACGATTATGATGCAAAGCTACCATTCAATTACCGCATAAACATTCAATTCAATCACTTGAAATCACATACCTACACGTCTAGATCACTTAAAGTGTTGAAGTACATATTATCTATCACTATTTATCTCACAACAACTAGTTGATAACATGCATAATTGAATTAAAGTAGAAATTATGCATAACAATGGGTCTTTAACCAAACTTAATAAAACTAAATCAATCAAACATTAAATCCATAAACATAAGAACAATCCAACAACCAAAAGCTATTACATATGAGCAAACACTAAAGAGTTTTAGCATAACATGCTAGAAAGTTCAACCAAACAATTGAAACAATAGTAATTCATGATTTTATCACTAAAAATAATGAAAAATAAAGTATCAATGATGTTCAATGATCAAAGATTGAAGCTTTATGTTAAACCCCTTTTTGATTAGCAAAGATGGGTCTTTGAGACTCCAAAATTGCCATAAAAACGATCCCAAACGGCCAAAATTCGTAATCCCCTAAAATTGAATCGTAAGGTGAAATTTATAGCTATGGTCTTGCCGACGTAGGCTCGCGATTGCGAGCCAATTTGTGTTATCCTCTTCGCGACCACGAGGCACCTAGTTTCGGTGTTTTCACGATCGTTTTTCTCTTTTTCGGTTGTGACCTTTACTTCGACCTTGCTCTCGCAATCGGGGGTCCAAAACTTAGGATAGCGAGGCATGAAATCACATTTTCAACTCAAAAACTCACTTTATCTTTTGGCGTTAACCTCGGTTCGAACCTGGAACTTGATACTCGATATTTTGGCCCTGAAACACTTGAAAAACACCAACAATCAACAACTAACAACCAAAACACCAACTTGACATAAAAGACGTAATCTTCAACCATAATCATCATAAAATCCTCGATCCTTAATATAAAACCAAACGAAATGGAACCCAATATTGCGAGATAGTATAGTGTAAATCGAGCAATATCAAATCCCCCACACTTGAACCTTGCTTGTCCTCAAGTAAGTCAATCATCAAATAATTTCAACCAATGAAGGAATAAACATACCCGAAACGTGTCTTCAGCAAATTAAAGAAACAAGATGCTCCAATATTATCATCATGAACAAGTAAAACCAATATGTGTGATCTTCAACAAGCATTTGCAAGGTTCAAGCCTTCAAGTTCTTCAAGTGAATAATCATCAATGAGCACATGATAAGAGAACCTAGTACAAATTACATACTACACTCTAGTTGTATAACTAGAACGTTACCATCAAATACTAGGTGAAATACAGTTAAACTGGTGGGTGTGCCAAGATGGTTGTCCCTGGGATTTGGACAACGACACTCATCAAGTGCCCCAACACCACTATGGTGACTCTAGAGCAGGGTGAACACTTGTAGGAGGGTCGTGGAATATAAGTCCCACATGACTTATAATGAGATAGCGATTTGTCGAAAAGTTTGATTCTAGGGAACACGGGACCTTATGAAAATATTTTATCATTATGAAAGGATAAACAAGCTAGCTTTTACACTAAACAAGTTTTCGGAATTTTATCTTACAAGGTCATGTGCACTCAAAGTCATTCTTGTGTTGAACAACCGCATGGACAACGTACTACCACTGTAGGTAAACCTCCTCGGTAATAGAGTTAGCGATGAGGTAGATGGTGAGTTAAGTGTCATACACAGCCAATCTGGTAATGATCAACGATACTTAACAAGTAACAAACCCCAACAAAATCACTCCCTTGTTGAAGGAGTAAGATGAGAATGTTGCAAGATGGTTTTGAAAGTTCAAGATTTTATCTTCCCACAGTACTTTTACACCTTAAAAATATGTTGGTATGAAATGGTATATTCAAGGAATATGTTATACCAAGTGGAACGAAACTTGAAAGACATTACTTCCAAAAGTATTAAATGAAACAACTTTAAATTAGGAAGACTTTACTTCCTTTTAACACAAACACACACACACACACACACACACACACACACACACATACACACACAAACAAAAGAATAACAAAACACCAAACATGATTGAGGTACTTGCACAATTCAACTAGCAATACTGATAACATCTGCACAATAAAATAGCTACACTTGGATTTTGAAATTTTCGAAAAATTTTCAACAATTGACTCAAAAATAAAACAAAAGCCAAGTGTATTGTATCCACGAGAGAATTTATATCTCCCCCCCCCCACACACACACACACACACACTTAAGATCATGTAATGCCCTCATTTATATGAAAGCAGATAATCAAATATAAATTCGAGAGTACAATAAAGTGAATGGAAAAACTGGATGTATAGTATAAGAATCGCGAAACGGAGTGACAGACGGCTCTGCACTGACAGCCATTACTCAATTTGTCATCACATAATGTAGTACCTGCAATGATAAACAAAAACAAAAAACACAAAACGCAAAATCTTTTTGGTTTTTTAGAATTTTCATATTTTTAGGATTTTTTTTATCTAAAAACACACACATTATACAAATATATAAGGATACATGTGCAAGTTTATTAACAAGTCGTGCACTATACTCCAGTCCTACTTCCACTGATTCCTGGATGGTATGCGTTTATATCCTTCAACTCATCGAAACCAGTACCCGATCCTCTAAAACCAATCGCATTCAATAACCAAATATTCGCATTCTTTGACTTCTCAATCAACTCTTTCAACTTATCCTTTTACTTCCTAGAAAGATTTGACACTAACATGTTCCTAACATGCTCATCTTTATCAGACATCGAATTCCTAACCCGATTATATAATTTCCTCATTGACCTATCAACAACACTATCCTCGGGCGGTCTATCAACAAGTTTCTCCTCTACCTTTCCCTACACTTATTCAGTTTACTAGTTTCAATTTCATCCTTAACAGTTTCAACACTAGTAACCACATTCACTGAACCTAAGGGTGTTGGTAGTGGTTTAATAGTATACCTAGTCTGAAAGCTTAAGCTTTTTCCTCTATCTCTTAAAACCAATTTTCCAATCAGTTAATGCACCTGCAGTCGCTAAAAACGGTCTACCTAAAATAATCGGTACAACCTTATCCGCAATCATATCAACAACTACAAAATCCGCTGGAAATTCTAACTCACCAACCTTAACAACAAAATTTTCAATAATCCTACGGGTTTACTAACCGAATGGTCAATCAATTTAACACCTGAAGTAGTTGGTTTAAGTTCATCTAAGTTCAAACGCGAATAAATAGAATAAGGCATAAGATTTATACTCGCACCTGAATCAGTTAAACACCTAAAAAGTTCAGAACCATCAATCCTACAAGGCACTATGAACGGCCCGGGATCACCTAACTTCAGTGGTAACTAATTCTTTCTCACTATAGCAGCACATTTCGCATTAAGAAACATGGATGATGCCTACTCATGCTCTCCTTTCTCAGCCATCAATTCCTTTAAAGATCTTCCATAATTTGGCATAACTGCAAGAACATCAACCAAAGGAACATTCACACATATATTATCAGTATTTAAAAACTTACAAACATCTTCCTTTGGATTTTCTGTCTGAATAGCTTGCGGATACGAAATAGGTGGCTTGTACTCCTTTACTTCTGGCGCAAATTTCACTCCTTTTTCAATGAGGAGACTCTAGTCTCCATCTTCTTCAATTCCATCTTGTGAACATCTGAAGTCTCTTCCAACATAAATGACATCAAATAATTACCATACTCGGGCGTTGTATCACCAATACGAATCCCCTCATCTTCACAAGATTGCACACTCTTCACACCTTCCACACGCACCCCATCAACACTCTTATATGGAGTGTAATCTGCCATGTTAGAATAATCCGAGAAACAAAAACTCCATACTCGGTATGAAATGTATGAACCTCCATCTCATCCTCAAACTCATCCTCATCGTCTTCACATCCCAAAGTATAGATTCGGTCAAATCCACCGAAATCATAATCCTCAGAATTAGATATAACATTAACCTGAGAATAGTGAGAAACTTGAGGTTCCTTCTTCTTTTGAGGACCTCGTGAAGAATTAACAACTTGACTTCCATTAACATGATTTGGATTAACTTGAGTATTGGATGGAAGAGTACCCGGTGGTCTCTTTACTAATAAGCTAGTACTATGAGCCACATTCCTCTCAAGATTTTGAATAGTAGCCTGCTGGTTACGAAGTTGCTGTTTCTAAAGCTCCTTATTTTCTTCTTGTTTCACCATGTAACTCCTAATGAAATCTCCCAAACCTGAATTGTTTACCTGTGTCTGGTTGTTCTACTGATATTGATTTTGGTTAAAAGGTTGTTGGTAGTTCTATTTGTAGAACCCCGGTGGATCATTCCTTTGATAACCCGAACTACCCTAAAACTGATTACTAGCATAGTTAACCTGATCAATCATCAACCTATCATTAATATCATAGTCTATTATCAAATGAGACCCTTTTCATATTTCACAACCCACTTGCATCGCAACTACCGTCTTGTTCAACTTCTCAAACTCTCTACCAAAAGCCTTCAACTGATTTGACAACGAAGCAAGAGTCATACCACCACCATCATCTTCATCATACACACTGGAGACTATTTTCTTCATTGGAGCACTCCTAGATGATGATGACCATTCAGAAGTGTGTTGGGACATATCTTCCAAAGCTAATATGCCTGATTTGGTGTCTTGTAAAGAAACACTCCTCCAGCTGAAGAGTATAATATATCCCTAGTACGCTCATCAATGCCCTGATAGAATATTTGAACAATAGGACCAACCTCTAACCCGTGTTGAGGACAACCTCGCAAAATCTTCTTCAATCTGCTCCATGCATCGTGTAAAGACTCATCAACTTTCTGAGCAAATGAATTGATCTCAGCTTTCAACCTTGCAACCTTAACTAGTGAAAAATATCTGCTAATGAAATTATTGTGAAGATCTGTGTAGGTAGTAATAAATTTGGATGGTTGAGATTTTAACCAATCCCTCTCGTCCCCAGTTAGAGAATAAGGAAAAAGTCTCAGTATAAATGCATCCAAGCTCACATCCTTTTGCTTGTACAACCCACAAATCTCATCAAACTGCTCAACACGATCGAATGCATTACCGGTTCTTCCATCAAACAAATTCTCCATGACCATATGAATAAATTGAGGTTTAACCTCAAATTTCTCAGCCGTGATATTTGGTCTTCTAATCGGAGGTGGAAGTGCAGGCAGTACAGCTTGCCTGACACTCCACATCGGTTGATCATTAGAATCCGTCATCGGTGGCTCTTCTTTAACAAACTCAAAATCCGGAATATAGAAGGGTAGTGCAGCAAAACCCTCTAAAACGACTGTTCCTATTTAACCTTGTTGCGTGTGTGTGATGTGTAATTTCGTACTCTAAATTATTAGCTAAATACCTATCGATTATCACACAATACAGGCAACTATAACCAGTTCGTGTAGTAATTAAACAAGTATTTGACCAATTCGTTCCACATAGAGCAGGTAATTGAAAACTTGAACTATTAATTATTCTAAGATTTAAAGGGGGGTTTTGTTGTAAAATTGATTAAACGCGAAAGTAAATTAAACTTAATTCAATAAGAAGCAAAGGTATCCACTTAGCTACAATTCCCTAGGCTAGGATTGCTCGTTTAAACTCGTTAAGTAAACAATTACAATGATGTGACACTGTATTTATCTGTCGATTTCTACAGTTTAAGACTAATAACCTAAGTATAACTGTCGTTAACCTAGAGTTATTAACCAATTCACAATGATATTACTCAAGATTATAATCTAACTTAGGTTGGTTTGGTGTCCCTTACAACCTCACAATTATTGCAACTAATTTCAAGTTCAACCACTATACGATTAATTTTATTATCGGTGTCCCTCATAAAATCTCACGTATTCCTAAATCATTCACGTTCAATAATCTAGTAAAAGCTATTAATCAATTTAACTGTCGTTAGTTAATCAATAACTTCCGTGATCTAACAATCAATAAGCTTTAATAACGGTGGATCTTAGCTAGACATAAACTTGTGTAATTTTAATTAATTGTTATTAACCAAAAGATCGCAATCCATGACCTAGGTTCATGCATCTAAGTGAATACTAAATATTTAGCTACTCATGGTAAAACAAAGAACAAATAAATAAGGAGAACAATTAAACATAATCATTAAATTGAATGAAGAACAAATTAATAAAAGTAATAAAAGTTAATACAAAGATTAAACTAACCAAGAATGATATTGTAGCTTAAACCCTTGTAAAATAATGAAGAAGACAAAGAAATTCGTAACTAATGTTGCTGTGGAAGAAAATTCGTAAATAAAACTGCCTCTCCTAAATTGGGGTAAAATTCATCTATTTATAGAATCTGGAAAAACAGCTGAAACCGACTCAGGTCGCGTTCCGCGACACACCATCGCGATCCGCGACAACATCATCGCGTAACGCTATAACCAGGACGAGACAGTAGTGATTTAAACGCGATAGAATGGTCAGAACACCCTTTTTTCCATGTCGTGTTCTGATGCACTTTGTCACGTATCACGATGACCAAAACGCGATAAACATCATCCTGAAGCGATGGAAACAGACTTTTTCACTCGAGACGCGTTTATCTTCAACTCTAACTCCGTTTTGGCTATATCTTCAATAAAAATCATCGTTAATGAGCCAACGTACCATAACTTGACACTTTCTTCATATTAAGCTCAAATAACTCGATATCTCCATCAAAGTCTTTAAAATTTCAACAAATGGACCAAGATAACGCTCAAAATATATGAATGAAAATGGCGTTATCAAAATCCTCCACACTTGAACCTTGCTTGTCCTCAAGCAAGTCGATCTTGAAACAATAACTGTACGTATAATCTTCAACAAAATTCCGCAAGATTCAAGCCTTCAAGTCAATCCTCCACAAGCTCTCGTACTCTTCATCTTTTCACGAATAAGCTTATTTCCTCACATTCCTGTCACTTACAAAACAACATACAAACCATCAAACGCACCCCCCTTTCTCCCCCCATTTTCATTCAAACACTTTTCAAAATAAAAATCCTAAGTGGCCCTTATTGCAAACAAATTTTCATAAAACATCCTTTCTAGGTCATGAATTGAGATGTAAAAGACAATTTGGGTTGATAACTCAAACTTCAAAAATTTCCACAACTTTACTTCTTAACACAAACCTTTCATTTCAAAGCCTAAGCTCTTTTCACTTAACTTTCCCTAAAAATCACATTACTAGGCTTTCAATATCCTTCTTTTCTTTGCATCAATCAACCCTTAAGACCTACTTTCCAACCTCAATAACTAATCACCCAAAAAAAAAAAAACCTTCAAATTCCTACACATCGTGTCAAAAGAAACACACATTTTCGGTTTGTTTCTACACCTGTGTTTATTTAATGAGGTAGGTATAACTCGGATAATAATTGGTGTAAAAATGATTTCAAATGGTAAAAACAACCTTACGTTATAAGGTTTAGTATTTGTAACATGACCCATATTCGCATCAAGATAGCCTACTAACGATATTTAAGGCGCTATTGCAAATTCCAATACTTCACAATTTAATCAAAGATCCAGTTATAAATAGATTCATACCTGTGTTTATGTAGGGAAATCCGTTTAACTTTTTAGCTCTCTTGATTCCATTTCATGCTGATAATTTCTAAATATGCAAGCTATCCACATACTGGTCACATCTCTCTTATCCAAAGTACCCCGCAAAGGTAACTCTTCCCAAGGTCTAGTCTTACTAGGTATTTCCCACATCATGAGCCAAAGATGATCACTGCTGCATAAGTATGAGATGAGTACCTAAAGATGATCACCTTGCCTTGAGATAGTAACGTCCTTGACCCGTGTAGCGAACCTTCAACCAACCGATTCCAAACCGGAAAAAGGTCTTAAGTGGTTAGGTGATCTAGCACCCCAAAGGATCTATCGGCTCGAGTCTTAGAAACTACTACTTAAGCTCGGATCTCATAAGCAATTTTTTTTTTTGATCATTAGTACTCTCTTTGAATGTCTTCCTCGTCTTCAATTTGTGACTTTGTAGAACCCGCAATGTATGATGTAGCGGATAGATAATAACGTGATCGATGATGATGAATGATTTGTTGTAGGAAGTCTTTAACTCATGACATAAAGCAATACCATTCACACCATAGTCGGTAATAGCCACCCCATAAAGGGTCTATTGGAGTCAGAGATTTGTGATTTTTCCTCTTCAAGCTTACATACCTAGCACTTATGAGCATAACACTTCTTTAAGAGAACCAAAAAGCCATAAACACAAAATACGAAGCCATTTATATCCTAATCTCTAATTTAACCATTTTTCTCGCATTTTACCCTAAAGCCCTAAATACCGTTATTCTTCATTTCTTGACACAAATAAGTTGCATTGTCATCTTTGAAACAAATACCAAACTAGATAAAATAAGATTAAATTTTTAACATTTTTAACCAAATTTATCCAACATTTATCCCTTTTCAACGATCACCTTTCATCAATTGTCTTTCCTCAAGCATTTATATACTCAAAATTCCTAAGTCATGGTCAAAAAGGTCTATTCATAATTAACATATCACTAACGATTTGCTTAAAACTAATAAACCTCACCGGCCAAAACCAAGAATTCCAAGTCAATCCCTAATCACTACGGGTGCTCTCATGGGTAAACATCTCAATTATAACCTTAAAAAGTTTAAAAACTCCACAAATTTTGACCACTAGGCAATTAAAACATGCAAAAATTTCAAAAATCCGCGAGAATTTATCTCCCCCCCCCCCCACACTTAAGATCATGTAATGCCCTCATTTACATGAAATCAGAAAATCAAAAATAAATTCGAGAGGACAAAATAGTGAAAAAGGGAAAAGAAAAACCCGGATTTTTAGATCCGTAGATCGCGGAAAGACGGTGCACGATGGCGCTGAACTTACTGCCAGCATAAGAACATCTGCATCCACTCGATCACTAAAACATCATAATTAAGTAAGGTGCTGAACTTACTGCCAGACTTTGAAAAATAATAAAGCACAACCACCGTGGAACCTGAAACGAAAACATACATACCATAACTAATGGGGTGGTACCACCACGGTACCGAAATGCCCCATTTAAAATCCAAAGTATTAAGTTTAAACACTAACAACTACCATCATCCTAACTAAGATTACAGTCATCCAAAATAAAAACAACTAAACGATATTAAAAAGTGTTTGTTTTGCTTGTCACCACACGATCACCACCACATCCAATCACCAAGGGTTATACCCTCCATAAGAGCCATCATACTGCCCACCATAAGGACCTCCACCACCTGACTGACCTCCCTGGTTACCTTCATCATACTGAGAACTAGAACCTGCTCCTCTTCGTCGTACCATATCCTCCCAAACTTCCTGAGCTACTGTGCGATCATAAACCCGATAAGGACCTGTCGACTCCGGAGTCCATGGAACACGAGTGCCATAAGGAGTAAAGATGGTATTAGGAGAAACAAGCTCCATGTTGTGTCAATGCCAATCGTGATGATACGTAACCTCACTAATGCCATATGCAATCTGACTTTCCGAGCATGCTCGGGTTTCCTCATTATAAAGCTGCATATTACGCATCTGTTCCATTAAATCCCGGTTGGTAAATCGCTGACCCCCGACACCTTGACCTGTATCTGGACCACCTTCGGCCATCTCTTCATCCTCCTGTGCCCCCTGCGCATCCCGAGGACGACCACGACGAACCCTATACGGAATAACCTGACTGTGCTCAATAGATATTACTCTTGCTCCTCGAAAAACATTTTCTCCTAACACAACCGCCTCAGTAATAATTTGCTCCATATCCGATCTATCAATCTCAAAAATCGATGCAATCCTCGTGATAAAATGACCACCTCAAATCGGACTTCCCGCAGAACGAAGTACACTACCCTGATGTTTAAGAAAATAAGCCACTCCATAAGCAACCGAATTAGGTGTTTTGGTTTGGAATTGGTTCACATACCAAAGATTCGGTAAAGAGACCTTCTCGTTCCCACTTCTTCTATGTGTAATAGTATGCGCAACCATTCGTTGAATTGTACGAAGAGCGAGATCCATGATGTTAACACTAGGACAGTTACTCGGGCTCCATTCAGAATCAGAAGCAATATCCCCCCAAACTCTAGCTGCATCAAATTCACGAGGATCAATCATATCAATTACCCTTTCAGCACTCCAAAGATAATCTCGAAAACTAACTCGTGTGCGTTCTTCATCGGTATAAATTCCCAAACAAATAGCCAATTGAAATAATGACATAGAGCGGTTAACCCCACCCAATCGAAAAGTCATAAACGTTGGATCATCAACGTTTTTAGGGTGAAGATTCATCACATATGTAGCGTAAAATTCAATAACCAACTCCCGGTAAACTATTTCATGGATACCAAAGAAAGCAACCCAATCATTATACACATTACCGCTCCATTCCAACTACAAATACTCCATAACCGTAGCATGTAAACCTCCCCTTTGCAAAACATTCCAATCAACCACCCGGTGTGGTTCAAATTCTTTCCGAATCAATTCTTGCACATCCGCCTTTCTCTGTTTAATTACCTCGGATCGACCACTAAACCTTAAGTTAACATGCAACTCTAATTGAGCAATTGGAGATTGCGGTTCAACCTCCTGAGCTGCACCAGCCGCAGTACCAAAACTTGAAGCACCCCTAGCACTAGCACGTCCTCCTGTCTGAAAAACAAACACAATAACAAACCAAAAAGATATATCCCAAAGGACATGTTAGCGTTAGCTATAACCTGCATTCTTTCAAAAATACACCTAAGGCACACAATGTCAATGGTCACTCAAAAACATGCCAAAAGCATAAATCATATAAAACTCAAACAACTATCATGCATTTATAACAAATTCCCAAGTATCATCCTTAATCATCATACAAATCCTCAAGGTTATAAACAATACAAAGCATGGATATCAAATTAAATCAACACAAATCAATCTACTAACATCGTCCGAAACACGTAACATATGCAACTTTAACTAAGTAAATCAACAATCCAAACACGTAATCAACGCATACATATCATCAGCACATGTTAAACACAATCCAAAAGTCAAACTGAGTCAAACCCAGTCAATCAAGTCAAAATCCCTAATTACACATGAACCCTAGAATTCAAAATCAAAATCTAGACAATTTAAACATGCATTCATGGTAATCATACTCAACTAACAATCTTACAACATTCAAAACATATCAATTTAACTCACAAATTCAAAAACCCCAATTAATCATACCGAAGAACCCTAGAAATCAAATAATGAAATTATAGAACAATAGGCATGAAAATCGAAGTAATAACATGTTAAGAATACATAATCTCCAATAAAAATCAAACAATAACACATAAACACACCCCCACACTTGTTTCTCTCATAAACCCTAGTTAAGATTGAAATTAAACATGAGGAAAAAGTGAAAACAAGCAAGAAGATGTTAAATCATACCCTAGCCATGATGTTAGTGTTGATTAGATGAAGATTCGTGAGTAAATTGGAGATTTAATTGATGGGTTATGGCTAATTGAGAGCAGAAAATACGAGATAGATAAAAGATATAAGAGTGGTGGTGATGAATCAGGCTGTAAACCCTTAAAATACCCCGACCTGCTGAACGTGTCGCGTTTCGCGACAAGCGGTCGTTTTACGCCACAAACCTAATTCAAACGCGACAAATTAGACCCAAACACGACAACCTATGGGGTCCGCTCTGACCATTCTGTCGCGTTTTGATGGGGTTGGTCGCGTTTTGGTGACTTTTTTTTCCTTCAGATTTTATAATGTTTTTGGATTTTTCATGGTTTTCTAAAAATACACACAAATTACCTAACAATAATACAAAACTCTACACGATTTGATTTTTTAACGAGTCGTTTTCTCGACTCATGGCCATGCTCATGTGTCTTTCGGGTAGAGGGTGAGGTCCTCGCTCTCGGCGTTATCGAATGCCTCGTGATATAATTTTAACCTATGACCATTCACCTTAAAACTTCTAACCTCGTTATCTAACAATTCCACGTGCCCGGCCTGAAAAGCTTTCTTCACCACGAATGGTCCGGACCATCGTGACCTAAGCTTTCCGGTGGAGAATTTGAACTTAGATTGAAATAACAAAACTTTATCGCCCGGTTCAAATTCTTTTCTCATCTTCAAACGCGCATCATGCCATAACTTCGTTTTCTCCTTATAAATGCGCGAGTTCTCATAAGCATGGTTTCGCAATTCCTCAAGTTCCTGAATTTGCAAAAACCGATGTTCTCCCGCTTCCTTAAGGTCCGTATTACACTGTTTAAGCGCCCAATACGCCTTATGCTCCACTTCAACCGGCAAATGACACGCTTTTCCATAAATGATACGGAATGGTGTAGTACCAATGGGCGTTTTATACGCAGTTCGAAATGCCCATAGCGCGTCATTCAACTTCCGGTTCCAAATCTTAGGATTGTTTTTCACCGTTCTTTCAAGAATGCGTTTTAGTGCGCGGTTAGTATTTTCAACTTGGCCACTCGTTTGAGGGTGGTAAGGCTTGGAGAAACGGTGGGTTACTCCATACTTCTTAAGCACCTTCTCGAGTAGTTGATTTGCAAAGTGCGTACCGCGATCACTAATCAAGGCTTTTGGAAGCCCGAAACGCGAAAAGAGATTTTTAAGGAAGTCAACGACGACTCTTGTGTCATTAGTAGGCAAAGCTTTGGCCTCGGCCCACTTTGACACATAGTCAACCGCCACAAGGTTGTATTTGCATTTGTTGGATGCGGGAAAAGGTCCCATGAAGTCTATCCCCCAAATGTCAAATATCTCACAAACTTGAATACTCGTTTGGGGCATCTCATCTCTTTTAGAGATGTTTCCCGCCCTTTGGCAAGCATCACAAGTTTTGATAAAGGCACTAGCATCTTTGAAAATGGTAGGCCAATAGAATCCCGAATCGAAGATTTTCTTAGCCGTATAATTAGCTCCAAGATGCCCACCTGTGGGTCCTTGGTGACAATGCTCTAGAATTTGTTGAGCTTCCTTCCCATAAACACAACGACGAATCACTTGATCCGCCCCAATTCGAAAAAGATGCGGGGCATCCCAAAAGTAGAACTTAATATCCGCAAAGAATTTCTTCTTTTATTGGTAAGTTAAGCCTTTGGAAAGAATGCCCGCGGCTAGATAATTAGCAATTTCGGCAAACCAAGGAGTTTCGGATTCAATTTTGATACCCATAAGGGACTCATCGGAGAATGTATCATGAATGTCCGATTCATTGAGTTCCTCTAGGTTTGGGTTTTCAAGACGAGATAAATAATCCGCGGCTAAATTTCGGCACCCTTTTTATCCTTGATCTCAATGTCAAATTCTTGGAGAAGAAGAATCCAATGAATGAGTCTAGGCTTAGCATCTTGTTTGGAGAACAAGTACTTAAGGGCCGAATGATCGGTGTAAACGGACGTTTTAGACAACACCAAATATGACCTAAATTTATCAAACGCAAAGACGACCGCAAGGAGCTCCTTTTTCGTGGTGGTATAATTTAATTGAGCCCCCGTAAGTGTCTTACTCGCGTAATAAATAGGTTTAAAGTGATTAACGTGGCGTTGACCTAAAACCACGCCTAGCGCGAAATCACTAGCATCACACATGAGCTCGAAAGGTTGAGACCAATCGGGAGATACCATGATAGGAGCGTGTGCGAGCTTCTCTTTTAAGAAGTTGAAAGCGTTCTCGCATTCGATATTAAAGTCGAAAGGAACGTCCTTCTCAAGGAGTCTAGTCATTGGTCGGGCAATCTTAGAGAAGTCCTTAATGAACCGTCTATAGAATCCCGCATGACCAAGAAAACTACGAATGGCTTTAACATTTATAGGTTTTGGAAGGCCCGAAATAACATCAATTTTGGCCTTATCAACCTCAATACCTGCACGAGAGATTTTGTGCCCTAAGACAATGCCTTCCTTCACCATGAAGTGGCATTTTTCCCAATTAAGAACAAGGTTTGATTCCTCGCACCTTTTAAGCACTTTTTCAAGATTAGCAAGACACGAATCGAAAGAGTCTCCAAAGACAGAAAAATCGTCCATGAAAACTTCCATGAAGTCCTCGATCATGTCATGAAAGATGGCGACCATACACCTTTGGAAGGTGCTCGGGGCATTGCATAGCCCGAATGGCATTCGCCGATAAGCAAAGGTACCGAAAGGATAAGTAAATGTGGTTTTATCTTGGTCCTTCGGATCAATGGGGATTTGGAAGTAGCCTGAAAATCCATCTAGGAAACAATAGAACTCCCTTCCCGCTAAACGCTCGAGCATTTGATCAATAAATGGAAGCGGGAAGTGGTCCTTCCTAGTGGCATCGTTCAAACGACGATAATCGATACAAACTCTCCATCCCGTGATGGTTCGAGTAGGGACAAGTTCGTCCTTCTCGTTGAGAACAACAGTCGTGCCCCCCTTTTTGGGCACAAATTGAACAGGGCTTACCCACGGGCTGTCCGAGATGGGATAAATTAACCCGGCATCGAGCAATTTAACCACCTCTTTTTTAATGACCTCTTTTATATTCGGGTTTAAACGACGTTGCCTTTGTACCACGGGTTTAAAATCATCTTCCATTAGGATTCGATGAGTACAAAAGGCTGGATTGATGCCCGGTATGTCCGAGGTTTTCCAAGCTATTGCCCTTTTGTGGGATTTAAGAACGGAAACCAACCGACCCTTTTGGTCGCCGGTAAGTGTCGAAGAAATAATAACCGGCAATTGGGACGTACCTTGAAGATAAGCATATTCCATGTGAGATGGGAGCTCCTTAACCTCCAAGGTGGGTGGTTCTTCGAGAGATGTTTTGATACGGAATTCATTTTTCAACCGGATAGTTTCAAATGATTCCGATTCTTTAAGCTCATCCTCTTTAAGCAATTCCTCCAACTCAACTTCCGGGTCGAAGTCACTGTTGACTTCACCCATCATGATTACATCCGACGTGTCTACACTTAACAATTCCTGCAAATCATGCTCAACACTGATGTCGTGCGAGGTGTATATAAAAATAGCTATTAATTTTAGCAGGAAATACTATTAAATACGATACAATTTTACACAAGATATTTATTTATTTAGAGAATGGATATACTTAAACCTTGCTACAACACTTATAGGCAGTGTACCTAATCGTACAGTAGTGTAGTTTTTAGTAAGTCCGGTTCGTTCCACAGGGAAAATCTTTAAACAAAGCTTAACGCTATATTAGTTTACTTTTATAAAAATACAAATATATATATATAAGTAATATTATTATTATAAAGGGGGGTTTTTACCGTTTAATGACCGGTTTGTCGATTTTAAAACTTTAGTCGCAGTTAAAACCAAATGCAAAATATTAAAAATAAATACAAGATTTAAATTAAAGCGTAAAGTAAATAACGATAATGAAATTGCGAATAATAAAAGTGCGATAAAATAAACTTGCGATAATTAAAAAGTACGATAATTAAAAGTGTAATTAAATACAATAACAATAAAAATGCGATAATTAGAAGTGCAATTAAATATAAAATAAAGGAAATTAAATATGAAATAAAAGAATTATGCTTATTTAAACTTCCGTAATCATGATGTTTGACGTGTTGATTTTAGTTTTATGCCCATGAGTTAATTGTCCTTTGTCCTGGATTATTTAATATGTCCGTCTGGTTTTTGTCCATAACAGTCCATCAGTCATAAATATAAAGTGCGAGTGTCCTCGTCAAATTATCCTTATACCCGAAGTTAAATATTCCAACTAATTGGGGACTTAAACTGTAACAAGATTTTAATACTTTGTTTAATAATTACACCAGGATGTCGACTGAGTGTAACCCAAGGTTTTAATATTTTGTTATCAATTATACCAAGTGTCCTTGTACATAATTTCACCCCTGTTTTAATTATTCTAGTGGCTATTAATCCATTCCCGTGTCCGGTTAAATGAACGATTATTCGTACATATAAATACCCTGCCCATCGTGTCCGATCGAGTGTATATGGTAATTTATAGGGTCGCCCAATTGTAAATCTTTATATTAACATTAACAAACTATCATTTAGTTAAACAAATATAAAGCCCATTAATAGCCCATAGTCTAATTTCCACAAGTGTCGTTCTTTTGTCCAAACCCCAATTATGGTACAAAGCCCAATTACTCAATTTTAGTAATTAGCCCAACATCATGATTACTTCGGATTAAATAAGCATAATAATAACTTAGCTACGAGACATTAAATTAAAAAGGTTGAACATAACTTACAATGATTAAAAATAGCGTAGCGTTACACGGACAGAATTTCGACTTACACCCTTACAACATTCGCTAACATACCCTTATTATTAGAATTAAAATTAAAATTAAAATTAAAATTAAAATATAAATATAAATATTTACGTATTATGAGAGAAGAAGAAAAAGGATGATTTTTACGATCAGAATGCGCGAGCTTTATAGGGAGTTTCAGAATTTGGGGCTCCGCGACTCGCGGCCCTTTTTGCCTTCAAACTCCGCGAGTCGCGGAGTTTGCTTTTACAGCTCACACAAGTTTGGCTCTTTGTTTACCGACGGTTTTAAATATTTATATAATATATAAATAATTATAAGAATTATTTAAATATTATATTATATTTATGTGCATAGTTGACTTGTAATTTTTAGTCCGTTGCGTCGAGCGTTGAGAGTTGACTCTGGTCCCGGTTCTGGATTTTCGAACGTCCTTGCGTACAATTTAATATCTTGTACTTTGCGTTTTGAATCTTGTACTCTTGTAATTTCGAGACGTTTCTTATCAATAATTGGAACCTCTTTGATTGTATTTTGTACTTTTGAGCTTTTTGGTCGTTTGCGTCTTCAATTCGTCGAATCTGTCTTTTGTCTTCACCTTTTATTATTTAAACGAATATCACTTTTAAATAGAACAATTGCAACTAAAAGCTTGTCTTTCTTGAGGAATAATGCTATGAAATATATGTTCGTTTTTAGCATTATCAAATATTCCCACACTTGAGCGTTGCTTGTCCTCAAGCAATATCGTCTTGAAATACTAGAATCACTTCTTTATTCTTCACACTTTGTACATCAGTGATTTCTTTATGGCGGTATAAACAATGGTAGTAACGATATGGTTTACAGTCCCACATGACTATAAAAATTTAGATCCATTAAGGAAATTGGATCTTTATGAAAACATTTGATCTTTTGAAAATTAAATCTAGTTTTTACCCTAGATAAGTTTTCCGGAATAACCCTTTACCGGTGTTTGCAAAATATTTTTGTGGGTTTCAGATTTAAAAATTTTAGCTCAAAACTTGCGGTTTTGTGTCACCCACTTGCTAACCTTGTATTTGGAAAGCAACACGTCCAGTTTACTTGTCCCGTATATTACCTTTTGGTAAACTACCGTCCGGTTGTAAAGGAAAGCGTTGAACAAGCGACTGTTAAGGCAATGTCCCCTGACATGCTTTTAATTATGGTCTATAACGTGTCGGACGCAATTACTATCCTTGGTAGGAGAAATAGTAAAGCTCACCCTTATAATTTTTTCGGTCTGGCACAAGGTCCTGTCTTTGACCATGCTATGCAACCACCGTTCTTACGGTTGACACCCGATTTAGTTCAGGTGACCTAATGAATTTCAGGTGAATTCCTAGGATTTTACGTTCAATGGTAATGAACGTATTGAAAATAGGGTTTTCAGAAAACAAATCGGTTTTATTTTTGATCAAAATATTTTCTCGTTCAAGCTCGAGTTTAGATATCATTGAATTCCATGAGTTTGTAATTCTCAATCTTTAAGGTCAATCTCAAGGATTGAGTAATATCAGGATTAAAAGCTGATTTTTGATCTTTAAGGAGATTATCCTTTCTGGGGGTCTGATTCATTAGTCTTATCAAGCTAATTTGCACGGCGTCCTTCCCATTTTACGAGATAAATCCTTCTCATGGTTAGGATAAATCTGACCACCTGGCAACCCTGTTTGATGCTGAGGTCCGTGGATTTCCTGCTGATTTTAGAGATGACTTTTCTAGATTTTTCGTCAACCTACAGCTGGTCTGGACGACAACTTCATGACCTAAATCAAGAAGCGCGTGTCTTTTTCGGAAGACTTTACTTCCTTTTAATGATGGAATTGATTCATCGTGTAGATCCATCTTTTCTTTTATTTTTATTATAATATTGCGGGTAAAACAGTCAATTTAGTCCAAAACAAAAGCACCTGCAATAAACTTTACAGAAACATGTGATAGATAGTTTTTAATTGAATAACTTGGTACATTCTCCCCACACTTGGCTTTTTTCATGCGTCTTTTTATATCTTAATAAATAAATTCAAGCGTTTTAGTTGTTTCTCAATTTATGTCCTTTTCGAGGTAACGATAATTTCGGTATTAACACCTAGTTTTCACCGTTCATAAATATATATAAACATGATTTTAAATTCATTTAGTTGAAAATTTTCAAATTTTCATAAAATTTGGCAAATAAACCAAGTATAAACCCGAGAGAATTTATAACCCTTCCCCACACTTGAGATCATGCAATGCCCTCATTTGCATGAAATCAGACTCTAATTATAAATTCATGAGGGTGATTAGTGTAGAAAAGTGATTGAAAATACCCAGTTTGTAATTACAAAGCTCATCGAATGATAGATGGCACGCCTCATCGCTCATTCCTTCTTGTTTTATCACACATGTTTTTCTTCAAAAACGGTTGCTTTTCTGAACTGTTTGCTAAATTTTGAAAATGCGTCTTTTACCCTAATCGTGCATTTTTATTAACGAGTTATGCACTAACCCGAACCCCTAATTTAATGTTAAGTGGGGTTAGACTTCCCCACACTTAGCTGATGACATGTGAAGTCGGTAGAATAAGTTCCACGAATTAGAGTAGTGAGCCAGTTATTTACATCTCGGGTGGTGTATAATATATCAATGGGTTTAAAGTTTAGACTCACCCGATCGTCACTACTTAATTATTTTTTAAGTGTAGCTTTTAGTAAATGGATATGTCTCTTTTCTGGTTCTTGGTCAAATGGATCGATATACACCGACATACATATTATAGGGTGGACAATTCCTAACATTTCCTTCCTTTTATTCTCGGGATTAAAGGTTTCACCTCTATTACCCAATTGGGTGAAATCTGAGGTGTCATTATCTATTACAGCTCGTAGTTCATCTTCAGTAGATGACTTGTCTATCGAGAATATTGGGTTGGAAGATTGTGGAATCGTGAATTTCGGGATCAAAGCAAATTCTTCTTCATTAATGGTACTTATTGGTCTCATCATTTTGATCTCGGGGGTAAAATTTTCAACGTTATCGTTTTCCCAAGAGTACCAATTTGTCACCCTTACTTATTCTTCATTCATTGATGGATCGATGATTTTGTCGGTAGAGGCTAATGTGTCGATATGTTGTGAAATTGGTAAAACTGAATAAAAAGTATCATCGGGATAGTTGGTGATTTCGGAGCTCTCGAATTCATCAAAATTCGATGATATGAGATTTTCTTGCACAATACTCCTCAGATCAACAGGTGTGTAATCTGATATAGTTTCAGCTTGCCGATTTACAAACTCTCTCATTTGTTCATTTTGAGCATCGAGTTCTTCGAGTTTGATTTTCATATTGTCTAATAAATTTTCAGACACGTAATTTTCCTCGTCTACTGGTTGTTGAGTTTGGAAATATTCTTGGGAATAATCCCAATTAGAATTGTATTCCTCATAATCATTCCATTCAGGTTCTATGGGTTCATAATTTTCCATAGGAACGTAATAATAACATTCCCATGTTGAGTGATAATCTCCACAGATTTCACAACCAGTTATTGTATCGTCATTCGTGATCCAAGATTGACCGAACGAATTGTCATCAACACTCGTTTGAGAGTATTGATTAAATTGATTTCGGATGTCATAAAGAGTTTCCAAAATATTCTCGAGATTTTCCATAATGCGCTTATTACCAAATTTTAGCTACAATGTGGTGCATTACTTAATTATCCTATTAGTTATAAAAAATAAAAAATTATATAAGTTATCAAATTAATAGACTTTTCTGCTTTTGCCCACGTTTCGAATAGCCAATAGATGCAGCAGGGAGCCAGAACCCTTTAAATCGGAAGCTCACAACTCAGCCACTAACAAATCCAACTATTACTACGAAGCAGAAAATTTGGATGTCTATCAATTTAACCACTTAAAATAATTTTTCGTTTGGAATTATTAGAGAAGAAGTAGAGAAAATTTCTAAGTCCTAAAAACTAGCGTGTCGAGAAATAAGAAAGAAAAAGAGTGCGCGTCGAAAAAAAAAAGGCGAAAAATAAAAATAAGAAAGAAAAACGTCGAAACTTAAAAGTCTAAAAATTAAATCTAAAAAGTTGCGCCTAAAGGTATTAAAGCTTAAAGGAATTCTATATCCAAAACGACAATAACTTAATTAGGCACTAAAATCTATTTAAAACTAAAGCGAAAAACGGCGTCGCAAAATTCCAAAGCGCCTAAATCTCAATCTAAAGAAAAAGCACTTAAGGGATTTTACGGCAAAGCCTAAGAATCTATACATATAAAATAACTACGGAAAAACTAATTTTAAAACTAAATATGAGCTAAAAATACAAATATTACGCTAAAACGATTAAAAAGGGATAAAATATAAAAATATACAAAAAGTTGTAAAAAGTACAATTTTTATAAAATATAATTTTTATATTATTTTATAAAAGCATTAATTTAAATATATAAATAAAACTAATTAAAACTTAATATAACTAAATAATTAAAATTAAATATTAATTTAATTAAAACCTAAATCTTAATTAATTAATAATAATTATTACACCGTATTAAATGCGATTAGGGTTTCTGTGTACCCGTGTCAGAGTGGCTCCGCGAGTCGCGGTTCCTGAAGCTGCAAACCCCGCGAGTCGCGGGGTTCCAGAATTCAACTCTGGTACAGTTTGAAATTCGACGTTTTTTTTTCTTTTCTGTTTTTATATTTTCTGTTTTATATCAAAATATTTGTATAATAAAAACTTATATTTAAAAACTTAAATAAAAATAAAACTACTTTATAATTTTAAAAATATCTTAAAAATAGATTTATAAAATTTTTTTTTTTCGGTTTTTTTATATTTATAAAATATATTTATGAAATAAATTAAATAAAACTTATATTTTTACAAACTAAAGAAACTTTATAAAACTTAAATATTTATCAAACTCCTAAAAATATTTATATTTTTGTTTTTCTTTTTATATTTTCGAATAATTTAAAAAAAACGTAAATTTTTTTACAAAAACGTATTTTTATAAAAACGAATTTTAATAAAAGTAAACTAAAAATCTTTTTTTTTTATATTAGCGTTGCGCTTCCGGCTTTTAAGTGATTCCCCGGCAGCGGCGCCAAAAATACTTGATGTCGTGCGAGGTGTATATAAAAATAGCTATTAATTTTAGCAGGAAATACTATTAAATACGATACAATTTTACACAAGATATTTATTTATTTAGAGAATGGATATACTTAAACCTTGCTACAACACTTATAGGCAGTGTACCTAATCGTACAGTAGTGTAGTTTTTAGTAAGTCCGGTTCGTTCCACAGGGAAAATCTTTAAACAAAGCTTAACGCTATATTAGTTTACTTTTATAAAAATACAAATATATATATATATATATATATATATATATATATATATATATATATATATATATATATATATATATATATATATATATATATATATATATATATATATATATATAAGTAATATTATTATTATAAAGGGGGGTTTTTACCGTTTAATGACCGGTTTGTCGATTTTAAAACTTTAGTCGTAGTTAAAACCAAATGTAAAATATTAAAAATAAATACAAGATTTAAATTAAAGCGTAAAGTAAATAACGATAATGAAATTGCGAATAATAAAAGTGCGATAAAATAAACTTGCGATAATTAAAAAGTACGATAATTAAAAGTGTAATTAAATACAATAAAAATAAAAATGCGATAATTAGAAGTGCAATTAAATATAAAATAAAGGAAATTAAATATGAAATAAAAGAATTATGCTTATTACTTCCGTAATCATGATGTTTGACGTGTTGATTTTAGTGTTATGCCCATGGGTTAATTGTCCTTTGTCCTGGATTATTTAATATGTCCGTCTGGTTTTTGTCCATAACAGTCCATCAGTCATAAATATAAAGTGCGAGTGTCCTCGTCAAATTATCCTTATACCCGAAGTTAAATATTCCAACTAATTGGGGACTTAAACTGTAACAAGATTTTAATACTTTGTTTAATAATTACACCAGGATGTCGACTAGTGTAACCCAAGGTTTTAATATTTTGTTATCAATTATACCAAGTGTCCTTGTACATAATTTCACCCCTGTTTTAATTATTCTAGTGGCTATTAATCCATTCCCGTGTCCGGTTAAATGAACGATTATTCGTACATATAAATACCCTGCCCATCGTGTCCGATCGAGTGTATATGGTAATTTATAGGGACGCCCAATTGTAAATCTTTATATTTACATTAACAAACTATCATTTAGTTAAACAAATATAAAGCCCATTAATAGCCCATAGTCTAATTTCCACAAGTGTCGTTCTTTTGTCCAAACCCCAATTATGGTACAAAGCCCAATTACCCAATTTTAGTAATTAGCCCAACATCATGATTACTTCGGATTAAATAAGCATAATAATAACTTAGCTACGAGACATTAAATTAAAAAGGTTGAACATAACTTACAATGATTAAAAATAGTGTAGCGTTACACGGACAGAATTTCGACTTACACCCTTACAACATTCGCTAACATACCCTTATTATTAGAATTAAAATTAAAATTAAAATTAAAATTAAAATATAAATATAAATATTTACGTATTATGAGAGAAGAAGAAAAAGGATGATTTTTACGATCAGAATGCGCGAGCTTTATAGGGAGTTTCAGAATTTGGGGCTCCGCGACTCGCGACCCTTTTTGCCTTCAAACTCCGCGAGTCGCGGAGTTTGCTTTTACAGCTCACACAAGTTTGGCTCTTTGTTTACCGACGGTTTTAAATATTTATATACTATATAAATAATTATAAGAATTATTTAAATATTATATTATATTTATGTGCATAGTTGACTTGTAATTTTTAGTCCGTTGCGTCGAGCGTTGAGAGTTGACTCTGGTCCCGGTTCCGGATTTTCGAACGTCCTTGCGTACAATTTAATATCTTGTACTTTGCATTTTGAATCTTGTACTCTTGTAATTTCGAGACGTTTCTTATCAATAATTGGAACCTCTTTGATTGTATTTTGTACTTTTGAGCTTTTTGGTCGTTTGCGTCTTCAATTCGTCGAATCTGTCTTTTATCTTCACCTTTTATTATTTAAACGAATATCACTTTTAAATAGAACAATTGCAACTAAAAGCTTGTCTTTCTTGAGGAATAATGCTATGAAATATATGTTCGTTTTTAGCATTATCAAACACAATCGTCAATAACATCAATAGCAAAACATTCATCATCGGTTGAAATAGGGTATCTCATGGCTTTATTAATGTGACAAATCACCCTCTCATTCCCAACACCTAAGCTAAGTTGTTCTTTTTGAACGTGGATAATAGCATCCGCGGTGTTAAGGAATGGTCGACCTAGAATAATGGGCACCTTAGTGTCCTCTCTCATCTCTAAGATCACGAAATCAACTGGAAACACAAGTGACTCAACCTTTACCAATATGTTCTCGGCTATTCCAATGGGGGTATCAAAAGAGTGGTTCGCTAAGCGAATCCCCATCCTCGTAGGTTTCAAGTCACCTAGGCCGAGTTTAAGATATAACGAATATGGCATAAGGTTAACACTAGCACCTAAGTCGGCAAGTGCATCGTACACTTCCGAATTACCCATAGCGCAAGGGATAAGAAAACTACCCGGGTCGCCCAATTTTGGAGGCATCTTGCTCTTTTTCAAGATGGCCGAACATTCCTTATGGAGGAATGCGGCGGATACCTCATGTGTAACGACCCGGATTTTTCCGATCGTTTTACACTTATAAGATTAATATTTACATAAATTAAAACTTACCAACATGATAAGCAATCTAAATTGTTGAGATTTATGATGTTGAAAAGAGTTTTACATAACGTTTAACCGTCTAGTTTGACCGATGATATCACGAACTATACAATATATGTTAATTATACGTTTGTGTATATATATGTATATATACATATTTAACATGATTTAAGGATGTTTAAATATCTCATTTTGTATTAATAACAATAAGTTATAAGTATATTTTGAAACTACTAACTTAAGCTTTCAAAACGATAACTATACGTAACGTTATTTGACATAAATACTTACGACCTATAATGTTTATACATATATCGTATATATAATGTATTTAATCACTTTTAAAGACTTAAATACATAAAACAATATAAGTATATTCCCAAAAGATAGCTATATTTGAATCCTCATTCCATTTTTCACAAGATTTCTATACGTATATCTAGAGTATATGTACTCGTATCATACCTAGCTTCTATACGTATTTACTATTGGTATATACACATCAAATCACCACCAACCAGCCCTTGTTCATGCCTTATGTATAAGGTAACTACTTTTGTTATTTAGTATGACAATTTCACATGATTAAAAGATCTTTTCACAAAATTACAAATTTATACACCTTTTACACCACCATAAATACATGCATCCATTTTCAATTTTTGGAACATCATTTCTCTAGCTAAACACACACACTTACTAGCCTCATGTCTCTCTAAGAACTCCAGCAAAAATCCTCTCAAGAATCACCTTAAACACCACCATAAAAAGATCAACAAAAACACTACAAAAATACAACTTTCAATTCAAGTTTATGTCTTAAGTTGCTTCCAATCTTTCATCCAATTTCATCACTCTTTTGGTTCTAGGTTTTTACTCCTCTTTTACAGCAATCTTGTCCAAGTAACTTGAGGTAGTAACTTTGTTCATAACCTTATTCGATTCATATATATATATAGCTATCTTATTGTATGGTATACAATTTTAACAACAAAAACATAGTTTGAATGATTTCAAACTTGTTTGCAAACTAAATAGATCCTTCTAACTTAACTTTTAAAATACTTCAAGACCTGTAATATAACTTAAATATATGCTAATTTAACAAGGTATAACTTGGTTTTTCAAAGAATACCTTAAAAAAACTGTTTTTATGACGTCGGAGTGCAACAGGGGGCTGTTTTGGGTTGGATAATTAAAAACCATCTTGAACTTTGAATTGGAGGTTTATATTCTGGAAAAATGATATTTCTTATGAATATGTTAACACATAAAAATTTCATGATTTAATTCATAGTATAAGTATTTTTAGAAAAATGGTCATTAAATGATGTTTTTGTAACAAAAATGATTAACTTCATAAGTTTCACCAAAATTTGACCTCTGACCTATGATTTAGAATAGAAACTAAGGTATTTACAGTTCATATTCTTAAAGAGGGACTCGATCCAAGGAAGTGGAAAGTTGAATCAACGAAAACGGAGTTGTAACGAAGAAATTATGACCAAAACAAAATCGGATATCCAAGACTAGTTTAGCCACGAAAATAATTGGAGAAAATTAAATAAATCACATCTTCCTAAAGTAACATGATATTTTATACATATGTACTCATAATTTAATTTTATATGGTTCAGGATCACCCGTAAACAATACGAGAAGATTAATCATAAGATCCCATGATTGTACGCAACACGTCATTTGACAACACCGGTACTTTATGTACGCAACACGTCATTTGACAACACCGGTACCATGGGTCAAGATTAATCTCGACCAATACATATACGATGGGGGTTTTATTTATTTCATTGGGGGTTTATTAAACAACTAAATATGAACCATTAAAATTGAATTACTAACATCGGACTGCTAACTACGGACTAAGGAATTATTAAAAGTATTAAAAGTATTATAAGTATATATATGTGACGATTGTTTAAAAAGAAAAGGTATTGATATATTATATATGGATAGGTTCGTGATATCAATCGGAGACCAAGTCGAAATTACATATCTTCAAGACAAAAGTGAGTATATAGTCCCACTTTTAAACTCTAAATATTTCGGGATGAGAATACATGTATTTTATGTTTTACGCTATGGACACAAGTAACTGAAAAATATATTCTACGTTGAGTTGTACCACTGGCATACTTCCCTGTAGCTTGGTAACTAATATTTACAGCGGTATTGTAAACACGAATCCTGTTGATAGATCTATCGGGCCTGACAACCCCAACCGGACTGGACGACCAGTATTCAACGGTTGCACAGTACTTCATTTCGTGACTACACCTTGGTACGGTGTAGTAAGATTTCATAATAAAGGGAATATGCGACGTGATTAAATGTTAAGTATGGTTACCAAGTGCTCAACCACTTAGAATATTTTTATTAAAATGTTTATATATGAAATCTTGTGTTCCATTGTTATAACGCTGCTAGCATCAAACCTATATATCTCACCAACTTTATGTTGACGTTTTAAAGCATGTTATTCTCAGGTATGAATTAAGTCTTCCGCTGTGCATTAGCTCATGTTAAGGATACTACTTGGGACCTTTTAAGCCATGATACAAAGACGTTGCATTCGAGTCATTGGAGTTCAATAGAGAATATAAATAAGTAAATGACAGATTAGGTCATTTGGATATTATGAAATGTTAGACGAAAATGTCAAATATTGATGTAATGATAGTTTGCCTTTTAAGAATAAATGCAACGTTTGTAAAATGTATCATATAGAGGTCAAGTACCTCGCAATGTTATCATATGTTATTGTATTCGTCCCTATGGATTGGGTCGGGTCGTCTCATGTGGTATCAGAGCATTGGTCTTAGCGAACCAGGCCTTGCATTAGTGTGTCTAACTGGTAGTTGTTAGGATGCATTAGTGAGTCTGGACTTTGACCGTGTCTACATGTCAAAAGTTTTGCTTATCATATCTAGTCGAAAATCATCTGCTTATCATCCTTAAGAATTGCCTGCTTAGTATTCTTAAGTCTAGACACGTCTTACTGCATTTGGTGCATCGATAGTGTATAGACAAAATTCGTATCCTAGCGTATCTGTTGCTATAGACATTGCCTGACGAATTTCAAAGATTCTCCGTAATTCACGGGATTTTGAGTATTATAAATACATATGTAAATTATGTATTGAAGAATACCAAACCCAACTCCTATAATCTATTCCAAACCAAAAATTCATTTCCCCAACTGTACAAGATGAACTCCGCGTCCAGTTTGAATTCCTCCGACTCCGACAGCTACGCTGATATGGATTTCCATTCGGGCTCCGAAGGCAGCGTCACTGGAATGGATCAACCAATTTCTCATCATCTATTCTGGATGAATTGGGGATGGGTTCGTAGTATACTAAATTATTGGAGACAAGAAGAAGGTGATCCCTTTCACCCACCGAATTGCCCCATTGGCGACGAACCTGAAGCACTTACCGGCGAACCTGTTCGAAAAACCATTTTCTCTCTCATTTCTCGAGTATCTCGTCACGATTATATCCTATCCCATATTTCGGATCTTGTTCATTCGCTCACTCCAACCGCCAATCATCCTGGTGTACTAGCAGAAATTAACGAACTTCGCGCTCGTGTGACGGCTTTGGAGAACACGGTGCGAAGGTTACAAACACCAGCAGCAGCACCAGTAGCATAACCAGTACCGTTAACAACATCAACCTCGCAATCTTCAGTACCAGTAGCATCATCGACGTCAACGACATCATCAGCATCAACACCAACCGTATCATTACCACCACCAACAATCACATCCGCACCACGTACCTCAACATCATCATCTGAACTTCGAATATGATCTTTGTTCTACATATCATTCTACACCGATTACCTCTTCTTTACGTATCGTTCTTCGTTCGACATGACGATTATGCAATCTCTAATGTTTTGGAGATTATGTAATCTAGTAATAACGATAAATCAAATGAGTTGAATATTTTATTGACTCATTAAATTCATAGTTACCTCCGAAGAAAATATATATGCAAATATATTTTCATAAAGATTGTAATTAAAAATTTCATTCGTACAAACTGTTAATGATGAAAATATTTTAACGGGTGGGTAGTACCCAAGGAATATTTAGAATTCACATTAACAAGTTACACTGTACATTCTTCGAATCTGATTCAACGATCATTTATTATCCTACTTACAATTACCGATATACGTATCCGTTCACCCCAGATTAACCATTTCCATTTAAATTTCATATTTGGATTTTTACCTATCCGAATCCAACAAGTGGCATAATGAAGAAACATTGGCAAAATAAAAATTGTTAGAAACAGATGAATTAATTAATTGAAATTGTGATAGGATTACACGCTAACTGTTCCGGCTAACTGTTCCCAGCTAACTGATTAATATTTAATTTATCGCAATTTACATTCTTACAATTTTAATTTCTGTACTTTACATACCGTCGGGACACATGTACAACAACATGTCGGATTAATTCTGAGACAACACGTTGTATAATGGGTCATGATATATATTTATTTATTTTACGCATTTTAAATAACGGGACACGTATACAAGGTTTCGACTTATCATATTGATCCATCTATATATATATTTCGGAACAACCATAGACACTCTATATGTGAAGGTGGGAGTTGGCTATACAGGGTCGGAGTTGATTCCAAAATATATATATACTTTGAGTTGTGATCGACACCGAGACCAGTACACGGGTCACGATACGTATTAAGTAATTCGAATATTATATATTTAGTTCATATATGAATTTATTGAACCATTGGACAATCGGACTATTGGACTGCTAACTTTGGACAATTAAAAATGAGTTAAAATGATGATTATTACATATGAAACTAAACAATCCTTCAAGTTTGCCACTTGATTCTATTTTAAACCTCATTTGTATCTTGACGATTACAATTCGCATTCACAACTTTTCATGATTCTTGAAAACATCTCGATCGAGAAGTTCAACCAGCCGCACCTCGTCTACGGAATAAAGATTTATGCATACAGTTATGCACCTAAAAATTTTTGAACTCGAAGTTATAGTTAAAACGTATCCGCATCGAATTCCTTATCATCCATTAGCAAAAACAATCACGCGATTCCTTTTCAATTAACTAATTTTGTCACAGCTCCACTTCGATATCTCAGTAAGACTACTCTTATTACAATCTCGATATATATATATACGTTGTTCTTTCGCCATCGTTACCGGAGAACCTTTTATATTCCATCATATTACCATCAGCGTTTAATCATCTAAAAATACAATTCTCCTTAAACCATCTTGGTTTGATAACCAATGACCCAGATCCGATAACTTTGAAAATACTGACGAAGCAGCATGTTGTAGAAGGTCTTAATGACCAAATGTTGATGATAAAAGAAGGAAGTGTTAGGAACGCTCGATAGAAAATTGGTACTAAAAACCGGATTGAACAAACCATGAAGGAGACTCTGAACAAGTTACAAGGACTAAACTTGTACATAAAGAATTATGACGATTCTGTAGCAAACACCTTGCTTCTGAATCTAAACCCTTACGGGTCAATCTTCATCATCATCCTTCGACATTAGAAATTCCAAGATATTATCATATCTTTCATTATAAATATCCTCAATATTTCTGAAGATATTTTCACCACTATCCTTATCTGAAATCATTTATCTCTCTGTAATATCTGCGTTACAATATAAAGGAAACTGTGTTAGTTTCTAAATCCTTCAAGTTTAAAATAGGAATGTTCTGAAGCAGTGTTGGGAACTGATGCATGAACTAGTATAATATAATGAAACTTGATCAACTTCATTATATTACAGTAAGTCATGTTAAGTTTCTAATGGAATATGATGATTCACAGTACCGTCATCATGTGCCATGTTACACGACTTTTACATTCTATCCAATTCCGAAACATATTAAGAACAAATCATCTTGATAGTTCTATTTTCCTGGATATTCTGGTAATTTGACAAATCAAAATCGTGCCATTACCATTCCTTTCTTAGAGCATTAGCTATGTTCATTCCGAATTTTATACCTACGAATTTCGGACTATTGATCGCTTGACTCAAGGACGGGAAGAAGAAACGAAGGGACAAAGTCCCAAAATAGAAATTGGGGTATAGATTACAGCAAATAGGAGAGAGTATTAACTATGGATGACAATGATTATGGAAAACAGAAGCAGGAGCAGGAGCATCGAAATATAAGGAAAGATATCAAACCCAATAACCACCCAGAAACTACAAACCGTGTGTATCAATACCTATGGCGACGTAAAGACACGGGAGAATTAGAAACATTATAATTCCAAGAAAATCATAAAAGTGAATAGATTCTTCTAGCGGTAGATGAAAGAGAAGAATGAAAGATATGAAAGTTAGAAGTATAACAAAAATCAGAACGGGATGAAGCATTTTAAAGGATACCTTAAGGTATGAATTAGAGGAGGAAGAGTAAGAGATGTGAGGTATGGAAGTAAGAAAGGGAAGGAGGTGGATTTATAGTGAAATATCCGACAAAGAAATCGAAACAGATTATCGCATTAAATCAAAGGAGATCCTGTTTTCTAAATCATCGAAGAACCAAATCTTATTACATAAGATTTTCTTTAAATCCCTTAAATTCTGGAAATCAATCCTAATCTCGACATCGGTTAAAACAATTCTATATTCACTCATTTCATTCTTTTGTGATAGCTTCACTCGTGCGCTTCACATGACCGAATCGTTTTATCCATATCTTCCAATAATGATAAAACTCTATTAATACCTCATATTCGTCATGAAAACATTCCTATTGTTATTTATGACAACCTCTACCAAATTTCGGGACGAAATTTCTTTAACGGGTGGGTACTGTAACGACCCGGATTTTTCCGATCGTTTTACACTTATAAGATTAATATTTACATAAATTAAAACTTACCAACATGATAAGCAATCTAAATTGTTGAGATTTATGATGTTGAAAAGAGTTTTACATAACGTTTAACCGTCTAGTTTGACCGATGATATCACGAACTATACAATATATGTTAATTATACGTTTGTGTATATATATATGTATATATACATATTTAACATGATTTAAGGATGTTTAAATATCTCATTTTGTATTAATAACAATAAGTTATAAGTATATTTTGAAACTACTAACTTAAGCTTTCAAAACGATAACTATACGTAACGTTATTTGACATAAATACTTACGACCTATAATGTTTATACATATATCGTATATATAATGTATTTAATCACTTTTAAAGACTTAAATACATAAAAAAATATAAGTATATTCCCAAAAGATAGCTATATTTGAATCCTCATTCCATTTTTCACAAGATTTCTATACGTATATCTAGAGTATATGTACTCGTATCATACCTAGCTTCTATACGTATTTACTATTGGTATATACACATCAAATCACCACCAACCAGCCCTTGTTCATGCCTTATGTATAAGGTAACTACTTTTGTTATTTAGTATGACAATTTCACATGATTAAAAGATCTTTTCACAAAATTACAAATTTATACACCTTTTACACCACCATAAATACATGCATCCATTTTCAATTTTTGGAACATCATTTCTCTAGCTAAACACACACACTTACTAGCCTCATGTCTCTCTAAGAACTCCAGCAAAAATCCTCTCAAGAATCACCTTAAACACCACCATAAAAAGATCAACAAAAACACTACAAAAATACAACTTTCAATTCAAGTTTATGTCTTAAGTTGCTTCCAATCTTTCATCCAATTTCATCACTCTTTTGGTTCTAGGTTTTTACTCCTCTTTTACAGCAATCTTTTCCAAGTAACTTGAGGTAGTAACTTTGTTCATAACCTTATTCGATTCATATATATATATAGCTATCTTATTGTATGGTATACAATTTTAACAACAAAAACATAGTTTGAATGATTTCAAACTTGTTTGCAAACTAAATAGATCCTTCTAACTTAACTTTTAAAATACTTCAAGACCTGTAATATAACTTAAATATATGCTAATTTAACAAGGTATAACTTGGTTTTTCAAAGAATACCTTAAAAAAACTGTTTTTATGACGTCGGAGTGCAACCGGGGGCTGTTTTGGGTTGGATAATTAAAAACCATCTTGAACTTTGAATTGGAGGTTTATATTCTGGAAAAATGATATTTCTTATGAATATGTTAACACATAAAAATTTCATGATTTAATTCATAGTATAAGTATTTTTAGAAAAATGGTCATTAAATGATGTTTTTGTAACAAAAATGATTAACTTCATAAGTTTCACCAAAATTTGACCTATGACCTATGATTTAGAATACAAACTAAGGTATTTACAGTTCATATTCTTAAAGAGGGACTCGATCCAAGGAAGTGGAAAGTTGAATCAACGAAAACGGAGTTGTAACGAAGAAATTATGACCAAAACAAAATCGGATATCCAAGACTAGTTTAGCCACGAAAATAATTGGAGAAAATTAAATAAATCACATCTTCCTAAAGTAACATGATATTTTATACATATGTACTCATAATTTAATTTTATATGGTTCAGGATCACCCGTAAACAATACGAGAAGATTAATCATAAGATCCCATGATTGTACGCAACACGTCATTTGACAACACCGGTACTTTATGTACGCAACACGTCATTTGACAACACCGGTACCATGGGTCAAGATTAATCTCGACCAATACATATACGATGGGGGTTTTATTTATTTCATTGGGGGTTTATTAAACAACTAAATATGAACCATTAAAATTGAATTACTAACATCGGACTGCTAACTACGGACTAAGGAATTATTAAAAGTATTAAAAGTATTATAAGTATATATATGTGACGATTGTTTAAAAAGAAAAGGTATTGATATATTATATATGGATAGGTTCGTGATATCAATCGGAGACCAAGTCGAAATTACATATCTTCAAGACAAAAGTGAGTATATAGTCCCACTTTTAAACTCTAAATATTTCGGGATGAGAATACATGTATTTTATGTTTTACGCTATGGACACAAGTAACTGAAAAATATATTCTACGTTGAGTTGTACCACTGGCATACTTCCCTGTAGCTTGGTAACTAATATTTACAGCGGTATTGTAAACGCGAATCCTGTTGATAGATCTATCGGGCCTGACAACCCCAACCGGACTGGACGACCAGTATTCAACGGTTGCACAGTACTTCGTTTCGTGACTACACCTTGGTACGGTGTAGTAAGATTTCATAATAAAGGGAATATGCGACGTGATTAAATGTTAAGTATGGTTACCAAGTGCTCAACCACTTAGAATATTTTTATTAAAATGTTTATATATGAAATCTTGTGTTCCATTGTTATAACGCTGCTAGCATCAAACCTATATATCTCACCAACTTTATGTTGACGTTTTAAAGCATGTTATTCTCAGGTATGAATTAAGTCTTCCGCTGTGCATTAGCTCATGTTAAGGATACTACTTGGGACCTTTTAAGCCATGATACAAAGACGTTGCATTCGAGTCATTGGAGTTCAATAGAGAATATAAATAAGTAAATGACAGATTAGGTCATTTGGATATTATGAAATGTTAGACGAAAATGTCAAATATTGATGTAATGATAGTTTGCCTTTTAAGAATAAATGCAACGTTTGTAAAATGTATCATATAGAGGTCAAGTACCTCGCAATGTTATCATATGTTATTGTATTCGTCCCTATGGATTGGGTCGGGTCGTCTCATCATGGTACTTACCTTTTTTGGAGATAAGATCTTTGAGAAACTTCCCATAGTTAGGCATCCCTTGAAGCACTTCCGCGAGTGGCATGTTCACGCTAATCTGCTTAATCATGTTTGCAAATTTCTGATACTGACTAGTGAGCTTATCCTTTTTCAACGCTTTCGGGTAAGGAATTGGTGCTTTGTATTCCGTCAACGGCGGTGATTTAGTTATGATCTCCGGCGGATCATCTTCCTTTTTCTCTTCGTCAAGCGACTTTTCTAACTCGGGCTCTTCCCCCTTTTTCTCCCCATTAATAGGTACCTGCAAAACATTAGAAGAAACAATAGGAGAAGACTTCGTAGTCCCCTTGTTAACAACCAAACCACTTCAAGTGGTTATAGCATTCACGTGCTCATTCCTAGCCGGCATCTTGTTGTTGGGATTAGATTGCGTATTAGCTGGGAGAGCACCCGGTGGTCTCTCCGATAACGATTGAGCAATACGTCCCACATCCCGTTCCAAGTTCTGAATAGAAGCCTGCTGATTTCTAACTTGCGGTTTTGTAGATTCCCCATCTTGCCTCAAAGCAGTGATACTCTCATCTGTTTTCATAATAAAACCCCTTAGCAATTCTTCCAACGGAGGCATCTTATTTTCTGGCTGCTGAACTTGTGGCATAGGCTGCTGGAAATTCCTAGGTGGTGCTTGCAGATTTCTATTATTAAACCCAGGCGGCCTGTACAGATATACCTTCAGATTGCCCTGATAACCGTGATTACCTTGATAAACTTGATTACCACTCTGATAATTGTTACCACCCATATTGCTCGCCTGATTGAAAAACTGTCTTCCACCCAGAAATTCACCAAGGGCAAAATCACCCTTCTTAACATAACCCAGATAATTATCCTGTTCCTCCATTGACGCTTAATCACAATCTTTGGTAAGATGCGGTCCTTGGCATAATTCACAACCCACCTTCATAGCATGCATCTCTTTAGTCATCGATTCCATTTGTCTTTTAACAGTTGCTAGTTGTGCTCTAACCGATGCGAGCTCATCACTAGTTTCGGTACTAGAGACATGAGAAGAGCAAGAAACATCTAATTCTTGATGCCAATCATACGAATGCGTGGCAGTATCTGAGATGATTTCGTAAGCGTCATCCGGAGTCTTTTTCATCAAAGAACCACCTGCAGCAATATCAAGTTCTTTCCTTGTTGGCACATTAATACCTTTGTAGAAAATTTGGACCTTATTGAAGTTGTTCAACCCGTGTTGAGGACAATTACGTAACATTTTTCCGAATCGTGTCCAAGCATCATAAAGTGTCTCATGTGGCTTCTGAACAAAGTGATTAATTTCGCTCTGCAGTTGAGCGGCCTTTGCAGTGGGAAAGAAACTTTGCAAAAATTTATCTTCAATTGTAGCCCAACTATCAATTTCACCTTCAGGCAATGAGTCTAACCAATCCTTGGCGTCATCTTTCAAAGACCAAGGAAAAACCCTCAAATAGATAACTGTTTCCGCGATATTTGCAATCTTGAACAAGTTGCAAATGCTTTTAAAGTTCCGAAGATGCTCGAATGCATCCTCTTTCGGTGTACCCCTGAACTGACATTGATGAGTTATCATATTAAGAATCTATCCCTTGACTTCAAAATCTGTAGTGACTGGTGGTTGCTTGATAGCGTGTCCGTTACCAGCCCTTGTGGCTTTCATCAATGCTTCCATAGTCTGTCCTGCTGCTCCTTCAGCCATGTTAACTTCTTCCTTAATATACTCAAAATCCGGAATATAAAAAGGTAACTCAGCGATATCCTCGGCGATTTCCTGTTCTTCTTTCGCTTTGCTGCGTGTGTAGTAAACTCTAGACGGTTTCAGAGTTATTTGTACCTAACCTGCGATCACACCACAACAAAACCGCGCGTAAAATCAAACAAAAATAACAGAAAAGGAACTTTTGCAAGAATTGCTTCTCACAAAAGGATCGAATAATCAAAAGCTTAACCAAATTTCCAATAATTACACCGCTCCCCGGCAGCGGCGCCAAAAAAGTTGATGTATAATTTCGTACTCTAAATTATTAGCTAAATACCTATCGATTATCACACAATACAGGCAACTATAACCAGTTCGTGTAGTAATTAAACAAGTATTTGACCAATTCGTTCCACAGAGAGCAGGTAATTGAAAACTTGAACTATTAATTATTCTAAGATTTAAAGGGGGGTTTTGTTGTAAAATTGATTAAACGCGAAAGTAAATTAAACTTAATTCAATAAGAAGCAAAGGTATCCACTTAGCTACAATTCCCCAGGCTAGGATTGCTAGTTTAAACTCGTTAAGTAAACAATTACAATGATGTGACACTGTATTTATCTGTCGATTCCTACAGTTTAAGACTAATAACCTAAGTATAACTGTCGTTAACCTAGAGTTACTAACCAATTCACAATGATATTACTCAAGATTATAATCTAACTTAAGTTGGTTTGGTGTCCCTTACAACCTCACAATTATTGCAACTAATTTCAAGTTCAACCACTATACGATTAATTTTATTATCGGTGTCCCTCATAAAATCTCACATATTCCTAAATCATTCACGTTCAATAATCTAGTAAAAGCTATTAATCAATTTAACTGTCGTTAGTTAATCAATAACTTCCATGATCTAACAATCAATAAGCTTTAATAACGGTGGATCTTAGCTAGACATAAACTTGTGTAATTTTAATTAATTGTTATTAATCAAAAGATCGCAATCCATGACCTAGGTTCATGCATCTAAGTGAATACTAAATATTTAGCTACTCATGGTAAAACAAAGAATAAATAAATAAGGAGAACAATTAAACATAATCATTGAATTGAATGAAGAACAAATTAATAAAAGTAATAAAAGTTAATACAAAGATTAAACTAACCAAGAATGATATTGTAGCTTAAACCCTTGTAAAATAATGAAGAAGACAAAGAAATTCGTAACTAATGTTGCTGTGGAAGAAAATTCGTAAATAAAACTGCCTCCCCTAAATTGGGGTAAAATTCGTCTATTTATAGAATCTGGAAAAACAGCTGAAACCGACTCAGGTCGCGTTCCGCGACACACCATCGCGATCCGCGACAACATCATCGCGTAACGCAATAACTAGGACGCGACAGTAGTGATTTAAACGCGATAGAATGGTCAGAACACCCTTTTTTCCATGTCGTGTTCTGATGCACTTTGTCACGTATCACGATGACCAAAACGCGATAAACATCATCCTGAAGCGATGGAAACTGACTTTTTCACCCGAGACGCGTTTATCCTCAACTCTAACTCCGTTTTGGCTATATCTTCAAT
The DNA here is from genome assembly GCF_046630445.1 of Rutidosis leptorrhynchoides. Lineage (NCBI taxonomy): Eukaryota > Viridiplantae > Streptophyta > Magnoliopsida > Asterales > Asteraceae > Rutidosis > Rutidosis leptorrhynchoides. The sequence continues at coordinate 400,255,995 of NC_092338.1, forward strand.
AAAAATCATCGTTAATGAGCCAACGTACCATAACTTGACACTTTCTTCATATTAAGCTCAAATAACTCGATATCTCCATCAAAGTCTTTAAAATATCAACAAATGGACCAAGATAACGCTCAAAATATATGAATGAAAATGGCGTTATCAGTGAAATAAACTATAGACGGTTTCAGAGTTCAAATTCACCTAACATGCGATCACACTACAATAAACACCAACGCGTAAAACCAAACAAATTAACAAAAAAGTAACTTTCGCAAAAACAAGTTTCCACAAATGGATCGAACAACTAAAAACTTTAAACCCCAAACCAACACCACTCCTCGTTAGCGACGCCAAAGCGTTGATATGGTAAAACCACGTCTATATTAAATGCACTAAACTAAATAGTTTTAACACCCGAATCAGGCAACTAAACCCGATCAATGTAGTAAAGTATTTAGTAAGTTCAGGTTTGTCCACATAGAGCGGTTATTTAGAATTTAAAATATTAATAGTTATTCTAGTTGCAAAAGTGGAAGTTTGTAATTAAACTAAAACAAAAAGTAAATAAACGAATAACCAGATGGATAAAGCAATGTTCACTCAAATGATTCACTAATGACGTAGAGTATTCTTTCAATTAAAACCGATTAATTGTCTGATAAATTATAATCCAATCATCCAAACTTGACTAACTCACATTAATCTCACTAAAACAATCAAATCGTAAATGACTAAACTAATGTAATTCAATATAGGTTAAATTTACATAAAATCTTAATTACAACGATAACTCGAAGTAATCACACGACTGTGTTATCTAGTTACCAATTAATCACCATTCACACTCACATGTAAATGTCTAGATCTCCTAAGAGTTGAAGCATAATCTGCTTATCACTAATGAACTCACGTAAACTAGTCAATAAATTATGTAATTAAAGTAAAGTAACTGATTAACACAATAATAGATCTTTTGATTAAACACAGTAATCATATGTAGTGACCCGAACTTTTCCATGTTTATATATATTAATTGAGATTGATATTTACATGACTAAATGTTTCCAACGTGTTAAGCAATCAAACTTGTTAAGACTTGATTAAATGAAATAAGTTTCATATAGACAATTGATCACCCAAGTTGACCGGCGATTCACGAACGTTACAAAATTATAAAAACTACATGTTGTGGTATATATAGACATATATATATGGTTGACATGAGATTATGATGAGTAAGTATCTCACTAAGTATATTAACAATGTGTGATATACATAAGAAATGAGATTACTAAGTTAAGAAACTCGAAATGATATATATAACGATTATCGTTATGATAACGTCTACTAAATACATATGTATCATATTTAGATATTGATACACTATATTTAACATGATAAAATGATATTTAAATATATCATTAAGTGTGTTAACAATGAACTACATATGTAAAAACAAGACTACTAACTCAAGAATTACGAAACGAGACTTATATGTAACGATTATCGTTGTAACGATATTTTAATGTATATATCATATTAAGAGATATTCATACATCATAATATCATGATAATATAATAATTTAACATCTCATTTGATATAATAAACATTGGGTTAACAACATTAATTGAGATCGTTAACTTAAAGGTTTCAAAACAACACTTACATGTAACGACTAACGAAGACTTAACGACTCCATTAGAATGTATATACATGTTGTGTTTTGATATGTATTCTTACACTTTTGAAAGACTTCAAGACACATATCAAAGTACTTCTACTTAACAAAAATTCTTACAATTACATCCTCGTTCAGTTTCATCAACAATTCTACTCTTATGCACCCGTATTCGTACTCGTACAATACACAGCTTTTAGATGTATGTACTATTGGTATATACATTCCAATGATCAGCTCTTAGCAGCCCATGTGAGTCACCTATCACATGTGGGAACCATCATTTGGCAACTAGCATGAAATATCTCATAAAATTACAAAAATATTAGTAATCATTCATAACTTATTTACATGAAAACAAAATTACATATTCTTTATATCTAAACCATATACCAATGACCAAAAACACCTACAAACACTTTCATTCTTCAATTTTCTTCATCTAATTGATCTCTATCATGTTCCATCTTCAAGTTCTAAGTGTTCTTCATAAATTCCATAAGTATAGTTTCATAAAAATCAAGAATACTTCCAAGTTTTCAAGTCTACTTCCAAGCTTTCTAATCCATTCCAAGTAATCATCTAAGATCAAGGAACCTTTGTTATTTACAGTGGGTTATCTTTCTAATTCAAGGTAATATTCATATTCAAACTTTGATTCAATTTCTACAACTATAACAATCTTATTTCGAGTAAAAATCTTACTTGAACTGTTTTCGTGTCATGATTCTGCTTCAAGAACTTTCAAGCCATCCAAGGATCCTTTGAACCTAGATCCATTTTTCTCATTTCCAGTAGTTTTATCCAGAAAAATTGAGGTAGTAATAATGTTCATAACATCATTCGATTCATACATATAAAGCTATCTTATTCGAAGGTTTAAACTTGTAATCACTAGAACATAGTTTAGTTAATTCTAAACTTGTTCGCAGACAAAAGTTAATCCTTCTAACTTGACTTTTAAAATCAATTAAACACATGTTCTATATCTATATGATATGCTAACTTAATGATTTAAAACTTGGAAACACGATGAATACCATAAAATCGGATATACGCCGTCGTAGTGAAACCGGGGGCTGTTTTGGTTTGGATAATTAAAAACTATGATAAACTTTGATTTAAAAGTTGTTCTTCTGGGAAAATGATTTTTCATATGAAAATGAAACTATATCCAAAAATCTTGGTTAAACTCAAAGTGAAAGTATGTTTTTCAAAATGGTCATCAAGATGTCGTTCTTTCGACGGAAATGACTACCTCTTTAGTAATTGACATGTAACTTAAATTTCCGACTATAAACCTATACTTTTTATGTTTGGATTCTTAAATTATAATTCAATATGAAACTATAGCAATTTGATTCACTCAAAACGGATTTAAAATGAAGAAGTTATGGGTAAAACAAGATTGGATATTTTTGATCTTTTTAGCTACGGGAAATGTTTAACAAATCTATACAAATCATATCCTAGCTAACTTATATTGTATTATACATATATTCTAATATATTATGTAATCTTGGGATACCATAGACACGTATGTAAATTTTTTGACATATCATATCGACCCATGTATATATATTATTTGGAACAACCATAGACACTCTATATGCAGTAATGTTGGAATTATCTATACAGGGTTGAGGTTGATTCCAAAAATATATATACTTTGAGTTGTGATCTAGCCTAAGACGTGTATACACTGGGTCGTGGATTGATTCAAGATAATATATATCGATTTATTTCTATACATCTAACTGTGGACAACTAGTTGTAGGTTACTAACGAGGACAGTTGACTTAATACACTCAAATCTTTAAAACATAATAAAAATGGTTGTAATTATATTTTGATCATACTTTGATACATATGTACATATTTGTATAGGTTCGTGAATCGATCCGTGGCCAAGTCTTATTTCCGAGGAAGGAAATATCTGTGAAAGTGAGTTATAGTCCCACTTTTAAAATCTAATATTTTTGGGATGAGAATACATGCAGGTTTTATAAATGATTTACAAAATAGACACAAGTACGTGAAACTACATTCTATGGTTGAATTATCAAAATCGAATATGCCCCTTTTTATTAAGTCTGGTAATCTAAGAATTAGGGAACAGACACTCTAATTGACGCGAATCCTAAAGATAGATCTATTGGGCCTAACAAACCCCATCCAAAGTACCGGATGCTTTAGTACTTCGAAATTTATATCATATCTGAAGGGTGTCCCGGAATGATGGGGATACTCTTATATATGCATCTTGTTAATGTCGGTTACCAGGTGTTCACCATATGAATGATTTTTATCTCTATGTATGGGATGTGTATTGAAATATTAAATCTTGTGGTCTATTGTTACGATTTGATATATATAGGTTAAACCTATAACTCACCAACATTTTTGTTGACGTTTAAAGCATGTTTATTCTCAGGTGAATACTAAGAGCTTCCATTGTTGCATACTAAAATAAGGACAAGATTTGGAGTCCATGTTTGTATGATATTGTGTAAAAACTGCATTCAAGAAACATATGTCGATGTAATATATTTATATTGTAAACCATTATGTAATGGTCGTGTGTAAACAGCATATTTTAGATTATCATTATTTGATAATCTAAGTAATGTTTTTAAAACCTTTATTGATAAAATAAAGGTTATGGTTGTTTTAAAAATGAATGTAGTCTTTGAAAAAACGTCTCATATAGAGGTCAAAACCTCGCAACGAAATCAATTAATATGGAACGTTTATAATCAATATGAACGGGACATTTCAGTTGGTATCCGAGCGTTGGTCTTAGAGAACCAGAAAATTTGCATTACTGTGTCTTATCGAGTTTGTTAGGATGCATTAGTGAGTCTGGACTTCGACCGTGTTTTCTTTAAAAATGATTGCTTAACATTTTTGTTGGAAACTATATATTATTAACATGTAAATATTATGTGATATATTAATCTCTTAACATGTTTGATATTGTGTGATAGATGTCTACCTCTAGCACAAATCCCATTGACTCACCTAATAATAACGAAGAGTCGAATATATATTGGCAAGATTCACAAGTTCCCGAAGAACCGGAAGAAGAGGAAACGGAACCGGAAGAAGAAGAGGTTCCGGAAGGGGGAATAGTAGGAACCACAGAAAACCGGTCAAATAAAAAAAAATCGTCAACCAATGGACCAAAGTTAATAATGGTCAATGGTGTTTCCGCTAAGGAAGCAAAATATTGGGAAAATTACCAATTTTCCGATGAATCGGATCCTGATGAGGATTCCGATGATGTTATAGAAATTACCTCGACCCAATTTAATGAGGCAAAAGAAAATAATAAGGGAAAAGGCATCAAAATAGAGAAATCTGATTCCGACCCCGATGAACTTTATATGTACCGTCAACACCCGTATTTTCAATATCGTGACAATAACCCGGGAACCTCTAAACCACCAGGTTTTTCTAAACCAATGTGGAAAACGACGGCTCGCATTAGAGGAACATCATATATCCCTAGAAAAATAGGAAAAAGAACCAAGTCCGAAGAAGAAGAAACCAGTGATTCAGATTAGAGGGGTGTGAGCATGTTGTGTAATAAATGTATTGTAGTGTGCTTATACTTTTATGTTCTATGTAAAAATTGCTTGTATTGTTTGTTATTACGAATCTAATCCTTGTCTATTTTACAGTATAAAAACAAAATGGACGTTAAGGGTAGACAACCGAATATTTTAGAAGACCTACCAGAGGATATGATTGAGGAAATCTTGTCTAGAGTCGGTCAGAATTCATCAGTACATTTAGTTATGGCGAAATTAACTTGTCAAACATTTGAAAGACTTTCCAGAAATGCCTTAGTTTATAAAAGGCTTTCCTTTGATAGGTGGGGTATATCACATTGGGGAGACTTTAAGTTACGCCGTGTTTTCTTTAAAGCGTTAAATGCGGGGAACCCAAATGCAATTTTACGCTACGGGTTAAGAACCTATTTTGACTCAACATATCCCAACATAGGATTTCGTGAATTAGAAAGAGCTTCTAACATGCAACATAAAGAAGCATGTTATGCTTACGGGTTAGTGATGTTCGCTTCTTACCAAAGTGAGAAAAAGAACATCGGATTGCAGCTTTTAAATAAAACTTTCCCACAAGTGACGGATTCAGTAGTTAGGGTGAGAAACAAGGTTTTTAGATTATTACGGGGCTGTTGGACATTACGAACCCCTCGTCCTTTTGACGACATTACAACATGCTGTCTAGCTAATGGTCATAACGATTATTTTCCACATGACCAAGGATGGGAAGTCGTCTTAGTAAAACTAGAATGCATGACTTGTTTCTGGACTTATGAATTACGTGTCTTTATTTCCTTTGCTGAATAACTTGCGTATTAACTAGATTTATCTTCAAAACTGTCCTGTATCATAGTGTACTATATTTCATGTTATATGTAATATAGCGAAGTTGTAAGTTTGAAGAATATTTGTATGTGATATATTATTATAATCAGTTTTTTATATGGAATTGTAGTAGTTGAATTGTATATTAGCTACTAAGTATGAACTTAACGGGTAGATAGTACCTGAATTTAAAATTATAAAACGCTAATATGAAGAAAAAGCTTTTATAAATGAGTTCATATTATGCTACGAGATACTATTGACTACTGTTAATATTCTGTATGATTAAATTGTTTCATTTGACTATTTTGAAGGAAATGGCACCGACTACTCGACACACCTTGAATATGAGTGAAGAGGAATTTCGTGCCTTTCTTGCTTCAAACATAGCCGCAGTACAGGCTGCGCTACATACCAACAATAACTCTGAATCTAGCAATACAGCTAACGGCGCAAGAAATCGTGTAGGATGCTCCTACAAGGAATTCACTGCCTGCAAACCTTCAGAATTTAATGGGACCGAAGGACCAATCGGATTAAAATGGTGGACCGAGAAAGTTGAATTGGTGTTTGCCATAAGTAAGTGTGCTAAAGGAGACAAACTGAAGTACGCTACGCATACCTTCACAGGTATTGCGTTAACATGGTGGAATACCTATCTAGAGCAAGTGGGAAAGATGCCGCTTACGCGCTACCGTGGTCAGCATTCAAGCACTTAATGAACAAGAAGTACCGTCCCAGAACCGAGGTCAATAAGCTTAAGTCAGAACTTAGAGGGTTACAAACACAGGGATTCGATATTACTTCGTACGAAAGACGATTCACAGAATTGTGCCTATTTTGTCCGAGAGCGTTCGAAGATGAGGAAGAGAAGATCGACGCGTTTGTGAAAGGGTTACCGGAGAGAATCCAAGAAGATATAAGTTCACACGAGCCTGCCTCCATACAAAAGACATGTAGAATGGCTCACAAACTAGTGAACCAGATTTAGGGAAGAATTAAAGAACAGGCGGCCGAAGAGGCCAACGTAAAGCTAGTCAAAAGAAAGTGGGAGGAAAATGGTGATAAGAGTCACCAAAACAACAACAACTATCCCAACAATCGCAACATCAATCGAAACTACAACAAACGGCACAACAACAACAACAACAACAGCAACTACAACAATCATCCCAACAATAATAACAACCGCAATAACAACAACAATCAGAAGCAGCTATGCCAAAGGTGTGAAAAGTATCACTCGGGGTTCTGCACCAAATTTTGAAACAAGTGTAAAAGAAATGGTCATAGCGCGGCGAAGTGTGAGGTCTACGGACCAGGGGTTAACAGAACGAAAGGAACAAATGGTGTCGGAACGAGTAATGGTGGAGCAAGTAGTGTCAGAGCAAGTTATGCCAATGTAGTTTGTTATAAATGTGGAAAACCGGGCCACATTATTAGAAATTGCCCGAACCAGGAGAACATGAATGGACAAGGCCGCGGAAGAGTTTTCAAAATTAATGCGGTTGAGGCACAGGAAGACCCGGAGCTTGTTACGAGTACGTTTCTTATTGACAATAAATCTGCTTACGTTTTATTTGATTCGGGTGCGGATAGAAGCTATATGAGTAGAGATTTTTGTGCTAAATTAAGTTGTCCATTGACACCGTTGGATAGTAAATTTTTACTCAAATTAGCAAACGGTAAATTAATTTCAGCAGATTATATATGCCGGAATCGAGAAATTAAACTGGGTAGCGAAATATTTAAGATTGATTTGATACCAGTAGAGTTAGGGAGTTTTGATGTAATAGTTGGCATGAACTGCTTGAAGGAGATGAATGCAGAGATCGTATGTTACAAAAATGTAATTCGCATTGTACGAGAAGAAGGAGAACCCTTAATGGTGTACGGAGAAAAGGGCAACACGAAGCTACATCTTATTAGTAATTTGAAGGCACAAAAACTAATAAGAAAAGGTTGCTATGCTATTCTAGCACACGTCGAGAAAGTACAAACTGAAGAAAAGAGCATCAATGATGTTCCCGTCGCAAAAGAATTTCCCGATGTATTTCCAAAAGAATTACCGGGACTACCTCCACATCGATTTGTTGAATTTTAAATAGATCTTGTACCAGGAGCTGCACCAATAGCTCGTGCTCCTTACAGACTCGCACCCAACGAGATGAAAGAACTGCAAAGCCAACTGCAAGAACTATTAGAACGTGGTTTCATTCGACCAAGCACATCACCATGGGGAGCTCCTATTTTGTTTGTCAAGAAGAAGGATGGTACATTTAGGTTGTGTATTGACTACAGAGAGTTGAATAAACTTACCATCAAAAACCATTATCCACTGTCGAGAATTGACGACTTATTTGATCAACTACAAGGCTCGTCGGTTTATTCAAAAATCGATTTACGTTCTAGATATCATCAAATGCGAGTAAAGGAGGATGATATTCCAAAAACTGCTTTTAGGACGCGTTACGGTCATTACGAGTTTATGGTTATGCCGTTTGGATTAACTAACGGACCAGCTGTGTTCATGGACCTCATGAACCGAGTGTGTGGACCATATCTTGACAAGTTTGTCATTGTTTTCATCAATGACATACTTATTTACTCGAAGAATGATCAAGAGCACGAAGAACATTTGAGAAAAGTGCTAGAGTTGCTGAGAAAAGAAAAACTGTACGCTAAGTTTTCAAAGTGTGCATTTTGGTTGGAAGAAGTTCAATTCCTCGGTCACATAGTGAACAAAGAAGGTATTCAGGTGGATCCAGTAAAGATTGAAACCGTTGAAAAGTGGGAAACCCCGAAAACTCCGAAACACATACGCCAATTTTTAGGACTAGCTGGTTACTACAGAAGGTCCATCCAAGACTTTTCCAGAATAGCAAAACCCTTGACTGCATTAACGCATAAAGGGAAGAAATTTGAATGGAAAGATGAACAAGAGAAAGCGTTTCAATTGTTAAAGAAAAAGTTAACTACAGCACCTATATTGTCATTACCTGAAGGGAATGATGATTTTGTGATATATTGTGACGCCTCAAAGCAAGGTCTCGGTTGTGTATTAATGCAACGAACGAAAGTAATTGCTTATGCGTCTAGACCATTGAAGATTCATGAACAGAATTATACGACGCATGATTTGGAATTAGGCGCGGTTGTTTTTGCATTAAAGACTTGGAGGCACTACTTATATGGGGTCAAAAGTATTATATATACCGACCACAAAAGTCTTCAACACATATTTAATCAGAAACAACTGAATATGAGGTAGCGTAGGTGGATTGAATTGTTGAATGATTATGACTTTGAGATTCGTTACCACCCGGGGAAGGCAAATGTGGTAGCCGACGCCTTGAGCAAAAAGGACAGAGAACCCATTCAAGTAAAAGCTATGAATATAATGATTCACACTAACCTTACTACTCAAATAAAGGAGGCGCAACAAGGAGTTTTAAAAGAGGGAAATTTAAAGGATGAAATACCCAAAGGATCGGAGAAGCATCTTAATATTCGGGTAGATGGAACCCGGTATAGGGCTGAAAGGATTTGGGTACCAAAATTTGGAGATATGAGAGAAATGGTACTTAGAGAAGCTCATAAAACCAGATACTCAATACATCCTGGAACGGAGAAGATGTACAAGGATCTCAAGAAATATTTTTGGTGGCCAGGTATGAAAGTCGATGTTGCTAAATATGTAGGAGAATGTTTGACGTGTTCTAAGGTCAAAGCTGAACATCAAAAACCATCATGTCTACTACAACAACCTGAAATCCCGGAATGGAAATGGGAAAACGTTACCATGGATTTCATTACTAAATTGCCAAGGACTGCAAGTGGTTATGATACTTTTTGGGTAATATTTGATCGTCTCACCAAGTCAGCACACTTCCTGCCAATGAGAGGAGATGACAAAATGGAGAAGTTTGCGCGATTTTATTTGAAGGAGGTTGTCTCCAGACATGGAATACCCGTCTCTTTTATCTCTGATAGGGATGGTAGATTTGTTTCAAGGTTCTGGCAGACGTTGCCATAAGCATTGGCGACTCGTCTAGACATGAGTACTGCCTATCATCCACAAACTGATGGGCAGAGTGAAAGGACGATACAAACGCTTGAAGACATGCTACGAGCATGTGTTATTGATTTCGGAAACAGTTGGGATCGACACCTACCGTTAGCAGAATTTTCCTACAACAACAGTTATCATTCTAGTATTGAGATGGCACCATTTGAGGCATTTTATGGTAGAAAGTGCAGGTCTCCGATTTGTTGGAATGAAGTGGGGGATAGACAGATTACGGGTCCGGAGATAATACAAGAAACTACCGAGAAAATCATCCAAATTCAACAACGATTGAAAACCGCCCAGAGTCGACAAAAGAGCTACGCGGATAGTAAAAGAAAAGATATAGAGTTTGAAATTGGAGAAATGGTCATGCTTAAGGTTTCACCTTGGAAAGGCGTTGTTCGATTTGGTAAACGGGGGAAACTAAATCCAAGGTACATTGGACCATTCAAGATTATAGATCGTGTCGGACCAGTAGCTTACCAACTGGAGCTACGTCAACAACTCGCGGCTGTACATAACACTTTCCACGTCTCGAATTTGAAGAAATGTTTTGCTAAAGAAGATCTCACTATTCCGTTGGACGAAATCCAAATCAATGAAAAACTTCAATTCATTGAAGAACCCGTCGAAATAATGGATCGTGAGGTTAAGAGACTTAAGCAAAACAAGATACCGATTGTTAAGGTTCAATGGAATGATCGTAGAGGACCCGAGTTCACCTGGGAGCGTGAAGATCAGATGAAGAAGAAATACCCGCATCTATTTCCAGAAGATTCGTCAACACCTTCAACAGCTCAAAATTTCGGGACGAAATTTATTTAACGGGTAGGTACTGTAGCGACCCGAACTTTTCCATGTTTATATATATTAATTGAGATTGATATTTACATGACTAAATGTTTCCAACGTGTTAAGCAATCAAACTTGTTAAGACTTGATTAAATAAAATAAGTTTCATATAGACAATTGATCACCCAAGTTGACCGGCGATTCACGAACGTTACAAAATTGTAAAAACTACATGTTGTGGTATATATAGACATATATATATGGTTGACATGAGATTATGATGAGTAAGTATCTCACTAAGTATATTAACAATGTGTGATATACATAAGAAATGAGATTACTAAGTTAAGAAACTCGAAATGATATATATAACGATTATCGTTATGATAACGTCTACTAAATACATATGTATCATATTAAGATATTGACACACTATATTTAACATGATAAAATGATATTTAAATATATCATTAAGTGTGTTAACAATGAACTACATATGTAAAAACAAGACTACTAACTCAAGAATTACGAAACGAGACTTATATGTAACGATTATCGTTGTAACGATATTTTAATGTATATATCATATTAAGAGATATTCATACATCATAATATCATGATAATATAATAATTTAACATCTCATTTGATATAATAAACATTGGGTTAACAACATTAATTGAGATCGTTAACTTAAAGGTTTCAAAACAACACTTACATGTAACGACTAACGAAGACTTAACGACTCCATTAGAATGTATATACATGTTGTGTTTTGATATGTATTCTTACACTTTTGAAAGACTTCAAGACACATATAAAAGTACTTCTACTTAACAAAAATGCTTACAATTACATCCTCGTTCAGTTTCATCAATAATTCTACTCGTATGCTCCCGTATTCGTACTCGTACAATACACATCTTTTAGATGTATGTACTATTGGTATATACACTCCAATGATCAGCTCTTAGTAGCCCATGTGAGTTACCTAACACATGTGGGAACCATCATTTGGCAACTAGCATGAAATATCTCATAAAATTACAAAAATATTAGTAATCATTCATGACTTATTTACATGAAAACAAAATTACATATCCTTTATATCTAATCCATATACCAACGACCAAAAACACCTACAAACACTTTCATTCTTCAATTTTCTTCATCTAATTGATCTCTATCAAGTTAAATCTTCAAGTTCTAAGTGTTCTTCATAAATTCCATAAGTATAGATTCATAAAAATCAAGAATACTTCCAAGTTTGCAAGTCTACTTCCAAGCTTTCTAATCCATTCCAAGTAATCATCTAAGATCAAGGAACCTTTATTATTTATAGTAGTTTATCTTTCTAATTCAAGGTAATATTCATATTCAAACTTTGATTCAATTTCTACAACTATAATAATCTTATTTTTAGTGATAATCTTACTTGAACTGTTTTCGTGTCATGATTCTGCTTCAAGAACTTTCAAGCCATCCAAGGATCCTTTGAAGCTAGATCCATTTTTCTCATTTCCAATAGTTTTATTCAGAAAACTTGAGGTAGTAATGATATTCATAACATCATTAGATTCATACATATAAAAAGCTATCTTATTCGAAGGTTTAAACTTGTAATCACTAGAACATAGTTTAGTTAATTCTAAACTTGTTCGCAAACAAAAGTTAATCCTTCTAACTTGACTTTTAAAATTAACTAAACACATGTTCTATATCTATATGATATGCTAACTTAATGATTTAAAACCTAGAAACACGATGAACACCATAAAATCGGATATACGCCGTCGTAGTGAAACCGGGGGCTGTTTTGGTTTGGATAATTAAAAACTATGATAAACTTTGATTTAAAAGTTGTTCTTCTGGGAAAATGATTTTTCATATGAACATGAAACTATATCCAAAAATCTTGGTTAAACTCAAAGTGAAAGTATGTTTTTCAAAATGGTCATCAAGATGTCGTTCTTTCGACGGAAATGACTACCTCTTTAGTAATTGACATGTAACTTAAATTTCTGACTATAAACCTATATTTTTTCTGTTTGGATTCTTAAATTAGAGTTCAATATGAAACCATAGCAATTTGATTCACTCAAAACGGATTTAAATTGAAGAAGTTATGGGTAAAACAAGATTGGATATTTTTGATCTTTTTAGTTACGGGAAATGTTTAACAAATCTATACAAAACATATCCTAGCTAACTTATATTGTATTATACATGTATTCTAATATATTATGTAATCTTGGGATACCATAGACACGTATGCAAATGTTTTGACATATCATATCGACCCATGTATATATATAATTTGGAACAACCATAGACACTCTATATGCAGTAATGTTGGAGTTAGCTATACAGGGTTGAGGTTGATTCCAAAAATATATATACTTTGAGTTGTGATCTAGCCTGAGACGTGTATACACTGGGTCTGGGATTGATTCAAGATAATATATATTGATTTATTTTTGTACATCTAACTGTGGACAACTAGTTGTAGGTTACTAACAAGGACAGCTGACTTAATACACTCAAATCTTTAAAACATAATAAAAATGGTTGTAATTATGATCATACTTTGATATATATGTACATATTTGTATAGGTTCGTGAATCGATCCGTGGCCAAGTCTTATTTTCGAGGAAGGAAATATCTGTGAAAGTGAGTTATAGTCCCACTTTTAAAATCTAATATTTTTGGGATGAGAATACATGCAGGTTTTATAAATGATTTACAAAATAGACACAAGTACGTGAAAATACATTCTATGGTTGAATTATCGAAATCGAATATGCCCCTTTTTATTAAGTCTGGTAATCTAAGAATTAGGGAACAGACACCCTAATTGACGCGAATCCTAAAGATAGATCTATTGGGCCTAACAAACCCCATCCAAAGTACCGGATGCTTTAGTACTTCGAAATTTATATCATATCCGAAGGGTGTCCCGGAATGATGGGGATATTCTTATATATGCATCTTGTTAATGTCGATTACCAGGTGTTCACCATATGAATGATTTTTATCTCTATGTATGGGATGTGTATTGAAATATGAAATCTTGTGGTCTATTGTTACGATTTGATATATATAGGTTAAACCTATAACTCACCAACATTTTTGTTGACGTTTAAAGCATGTTTATTCTCAGGTGAATACTAAGAGATTCTGCTGTTGCATACTAAAATAAGGACAAGATTTGGAGTCCATGTTTGTATGATATTGTGTAAAAACTGCATTTAAGAAACATATGTCGATGTAATATATTTCTATTGTAAACCATTATGTAATGGTCGTGTGTAAACAGCATATTTTAGATTATCATTATTTGATAATCTTCGTAATGTTTTTAAAACCTTTATTGATAAAATAAAGGTTATGGTTGTTTTAAAAATGAATGCAGTCTTTGAAAAACGTCTCATATAGAGGTCAAAACCTCGCAACGAAATCAATTAATATGGAACGTTTATAATCAATATGAACGGGACATTTCATCATAAACCAATAAGATAAAGCTAATAAGATTCAGTCCGGATTAAAATCACTTAAAATCCTAACTACAAAGATCACTCAATGTAATTACACGATTATGATGTAAAGCTACCATTCAATTCCCGCATAATCATTCAATTCAATCACTTGAAATCAAATACCTACACGTCTAGATCACTTAAAGTGTTGAAGTACATATTATTTATCACTATTTATCTCACAACAACTAGTTGATAACATGCATAATTGAATTAAAGTATAAAGCATGCATAAAAATGGGTCTTTGACCAAACTTAATAAAACTAAATCAATCAAACATTAAATCCATAAACATAAGAACAATCCAACAATCAAAAGCTATTACATTTGAGTAAGCACTAAAGGGTCACATTCAGGAGAGCGGCTTGCTTCCTTCTTTCGCTCTCTCTTGCCTAGCTTTGGGCATTCAAAATAGAGTTCCTTAATGAGCAACATCCTCACCAGTTCCAAATTCTGCCATTGGCGGGCGTCCCTGTTATGCTATGTGATATCCCCTAATTTGGGTTGTTAAAGGCTAATCCCGCATCTAAATCTATACCTATTCATACTTTAGCCTAATAAGCTAGAAAAATCAACCAAACAATTGAAACAATAGTAATTCATGATTTTATCACTAAAATTAATGAAAAACAAAGTACCAATGATGTTCAATGGTCAAAGTGTAAGACCCTGTTTCAGTTCAGCCTTGATCAGTTAAGTGGGACGCCGTCCAGTAAAGAAGGACTGAACGCCGTCCAGATTGTTTGGACGCCGTCCAAGTGGTCTGACGGGCCAGCTATGTAATTTTTAGATTTTAAAAGGGGTATGTTGGTCTTTTCACTTGGTAGTCAGTTTTAAGTTACAAATGGGCAAGGTTGAGCTCATTCAACCTTATCCTCACCCAACTTATCCTCTCATCTTTAACCTCAAGTTTTAGAGAGAGAGAGAAGAGTGAGAAAGCTTGAGAAAAGGAAGAAGAAGCTTGAATCGATCAAAAGCTCGAGTATTAAAGTTGTTCATCTCGTTCTTAGCTACGTTGTGGTTGTTGTGGTAAGTTCTAACTCCGAATTTCATTGTTTGATTTGATATTCAAGTTAGGGTTTGAACTTAAAATGTTGAGAAACCCATTTAAACTCTTGAAGTGAGTTCGTAGATGCTAATAATCGGGTTTATTGTTGTTGTTGGTGGGTTTTGGGTTGGAAACCGACTTGGCCATGGTTAGGGTTTGTAAATTGGGTATAATCACTAGTGTTAGTGATTATGGAAGGGTTGGAACCCATTTGGGCGTACTTGGTTGACTAATTTTGAAATGGGTCAAAATTAGGGTTTTGGTGTCAATTTGGGGAAGATAAGTGTTTGACACTTATGGTTGGGTTTGATTGGTGTTTTAGGACCATTTTCACTTGTGTAGGTGATTATTGGTTAGTTTGGGCGTGGTTTGTGCTTGGAAGTGCATTTGGGTCAAAATTGCACTAAGTGTTAATTGGGTTGGTTTGTAAATCCACCCTAATTGTGTTGGTTGTTATGTGTTAAATGGAATAGGTATGTTCCATTGGCGAGTTGCGGGATTGGATTTGCACTTCATCGAGGCATTTAAGGTGAGTATAAATTTACTATACGTGTATGTATGCATAGGATGGGTGCGTGTGTGTGAAGTGACCCTTGCTGGGGTTTGCTCTAGGTATGTGTGGGCGAATGGACTCCTCTTGTGCTTCGGGTCCATGTGATACACTTATGCGTTTTGGGTTACCACCCTTGATGTTGTGATTGGCTAGTGTATTGGATAAACCCTTTGACGATGGGTTTGCTAGATTTTGTCGTGGTGATGATTCGGATAGTGAATTGCGTGATGTTCGGATTCACTAAGGCGCGTGAAGTTCGGCCATCCTTAATAGTCAAGTTGTTTGGAGGTAGTGAGTCGCGTGAAGTCCGGATTCACTATGGCTCGTGATGTTCGGCCAACCTTCATGTGGTTTAGGTTAAGGGGTTAACCTTGTCAATGTTGTTGTGTATATTATTTGTGTATGCACGTGTATACTTATTGTTGTGTTGTAGCTAATCTTGTGGCGTTAGCTTGGAGTTTTCGTAGCGTGTACCTACTTTGTGTATGTGCCTATTTATAGCTTGCTTGCTATGCGGTGGTGGTATGTGTTTACTCTTTGTGCTTGGTGATGCGTAGTCATTTTATGCATATGTATGTGTATAGTATCTTTACATTCACTAAGCATTAGCTTACCCTCTCGTTGTTGATATTTTTATAGGTTCGCATGTTGGCGGCTCGGGTAAGCGTGGGGATTAGAAGATCTTGCTTTTGGATTTGATTAGGATTGGGTAGCGTATCCTCAATCACCATGCTCGGTCTTTAGTTTATGTTAAAACTCACGTGGTCGAAAACTCGTAATTTTGTACGAAAGTCGTAAAACGGTCGATGTGGGCCCGGTGTCGTAAAACTCGGTTTTATCGTGGAAAACTCTTAGTTTTAATTATTATAACATATTGTGAAAGTGTTTTCGTGTGAAAGTGTCGGGAAGCGGGTTTTCCGCTAGCGTGTAAATGTAAAACTGATCAGAATATTTTAGTTCATTTGGACGCCGTCCAAAAGGCTTTGACGCCGTCCAGTCCTTCAGAACTAGACGCCATCCAGATGTACTGTCCCTCAAAAAAAAAATTTAGGCGTGTTTTTGGTCGGATAACGGGTTGGGTCGTTACAAGTGGTATCAGAGCATGTTCTAAGGGATTTAGGTGACTTGAGATAGGTGCCTAGACTTAGACTTTTGTGTGTGCTTATTTGTTGCGGGACTTGTAGGGATTACGGGTCGGAATGGGAATTTAGTTAGTGCCTTAATTGTTGGTGGGCTAACGTTTATATTAATATGCAGATATTATTAATATACTATTGCATTATGTTTTGTTATTGTTTGCGTTGCGAATATCATCAAGCAAGATAGTCGTTGTACTAACAAGTTGATACGGCGTGTGTGCGTAATAAGGACTTGCAAACCTTATTAAGGGTGCAAATCGTGTCTAATAAGTGATGTACGATGAGTATTGAGCAAGATGGGGCGGTTTGGTGCGCGTGGTTTTATTTCTTATTCCCGTGTTTAATCGTTTTTGAATTCTTTAGAATGGCGATGGGAAATGGTACATCAAGCGGAGAACGAAATAACGACGATGAGTTTGCGGCGAGGGTTGAGGCCGAGGTTGCAAAACAAGTGAAAACAATTCTAGAAGAGTTCGAAAGAAGGCTTATCGAGCCTCGGGGTAATGGTAAGAAGGAGTTTAGTTACAAGGAGTTTCGAGCGACTAAACCACCTATGTATCATGGAGAACCGGATCCGTTAGTGAGTACTCGTTAGATCTCGGCGATCAAAGGATGTTTTCGTACAAGTGAGTGTCCTCCGGACAAGAAGACGAGAATCGCTACTAGTTTGTTGCGAGATGGTGCGAAAGATTAGTTGGATGGTAAGATTGATACGGTTGGTGAAGAACCGTTCATGAGTTTGTCATGGGGCGATTTTAAGAAGGAATTCTTTGAAGAATTCCTAACACAAGCCGACTTGACAAGAATGCGTGAGGAGATACGCGTGTTGAGACAAGGATCTATGGACTTAAATACTCTACGGGCTACCTTTATGTCTAAGGCGCGATTTTGCCCCGAGTATGTGAATAACGAAAGGTTGTCGATGAAAGACTTCCGTAAGGCTTTAAATGATGAGTTACGTGGGAAGATAAGCCTTGGGCAAGTGAACTCGTTTGCTGAGCTATTTGCTGTGGCTAAGGGTTTTGAGCCATATCCTTGGGAGATAATCGATAATGCTCCGAGTAAAAGAACGGTTGACTCGTATGGCGCTCCGAGTAAGAGAATCAAAAGCGCAACTGGAGGTACGAGTGATGTGGGGAAAGGAACATCGAGTTCTAGTGCGTCTAGATGTTTCAAATGCGGCGAAAGAGGCCACAAGTTTTGGGAGTGCCCGGCATCGGGTGATGGTGATGTTGTGTGTTTTAATTGTGATGGAAGAGGGCATCGCAAAGCGGAGTGTCCCACGCTAGGGACGGCGAACGTCACGAGGAGACGATGAGGTACAATTATGTTTTTTTTGCATAACGTACTTTTTTGTTAAATGCAGTGTGAGTGTAGGCCTTGGCTAAATTTTATCCTCCGTTGGAGATAATAGTAGCGGGTGGTCGGCCTACGATTGTGATATGGTTATGCACTCTGTAGAGTGTATGGGTGGTGTGTTTTGCCTTGACTCTATTGTGCGAGTCTTCAGGTGCTCAGGCATTCGGTTGATATCGGGCCGTTAAGCTCGTTCGAGTGAGACTCTTAAGGTTCCGATTGTGTTGTGCGTATTGTTGACATGGGTGACATTCCTAATGGAAATACCATATGATGACGTTTTGATAAATGGACGAAGGGCGTAAACCTTGGTGCAACCAAGCATTCCTTAGTGGTGGGAAATATTTCTACCAAGCCATGGGAGTAGGCTTTGGTGTTCGGTTATTAAGAGCGTTTTCGCTTTTGCGTTGAGGATGGCAAACCATGAGGTTCGACGGGTGGATAGAACTCTAAGGATCGAGTGTTTGATCTTGATGTGTGTTGGTAACGGAGTCCACATGACGCCATGTTAGGTGCCTCTTTCATACCTACTAGCGTGGTGTTCGACTCCGATGGTGTTGCGGTTACATTGTACTTAGGGTACCCTATAGAAACCCTTAGGTACATGAGTGACTAGGTGGAAATGTTACAAGCTATGGCAATAGGAGGATTGCAAGAATAAAGTTTGTGAAATTTGTGGTAAACGTTTCGTTCGAAGTAATGAAGGATAGGTTAAAAATCCTTCGTATGCTCAAGGTTGGAGTAAGATGTGGTGATGGGTCGTGTGAACCCAATTGTTAGAAAATTCTACCTTTCGGTAGCATTGTACGGTTGTACAAGGTGTGTGTTGTGTTGGTTTTGTGTCGTTGTTTAAATAAAGCCAACGGGTGACGGTGTGCGTCAATCTCTAACTTACGAAATGAATTCGTGAGGATTTGAGTATTACGACCGATGGAGAAATTGGTCACGTATGTCGGAGAGTGGTAATTATCGCGGATGATGTTACCACGGCGATGCGGTTATGGAACGTAGTTCCAAGTGGGGGAGTTACACTCCCGCACGAGGAGGTTTTAGCGTGAGATTTGGATAATGCTCATAGTAGATCCGAAATTTATGTCGAGACCTAGATTTGGTCGATTTGTGGTAGAGTACAATTTCGGTTAAATTGTACTTAAGGTTTCGGATTTGAAATATCACCGAGGTAGTAATACGGTGAATCTCGTTGGGAGATAAATGGATGTGTTTGACGAGCAACGTGAGATCCCTCAGTTAAGGGATGTGCGTGTCGGAATCTCTTCTAGAGAATTATTGTTTTGTGCCTATGTGCGATATAGGTGTTTCTTGCCCGATTGTGGTGGCGTTGTGTACACGTACGTGTGATGCGTGTGCAAAGATTTTCGATGTGAGTGGAATAATTATATGTATGTGTATATAATTTATTTGCTTGTGTATGGGTTGTGGTTAGTGTATCGTGCGTGAGGTTGCACTATAGTGTTATCCGTGCATGAGGATTTCACTACCCTTTGTACGATGGGGGCCACATGTGTGTCTTGGTGTTGGTAGTTTTACTACTTCGCCATGACATGTGCGATGGGTGGGTTGTGGCCGTTGACTCGGTCCACTAACTTCACCTTGGGAGTAACGTTGTGTTTGCGCGGTATAACGTTATCGAAATGGGAGTACCATTCATGTGGTTGTGTTGTGAACTATTGGTTGTTTTATACACCAATGGTGGGGTCGTGAGGACCATGTTGTGTGATTAGTGATGCGATAGCCGTGTTTCGCTCACATGTTGTTACGGGTGTGATAATAGTCGATTTTGTACACCTTGGGTTTAGCGTTGCCATAGTCGTTTTGGGCGCTATCGGTTTTAGCCATTTGCTTTTGATGTTACGATAGCTGCGTATTGGTCGTATTGTGCACTGCAAGGGATGTTTAGTGATAAGTGTTATCCGTAAGGATTCGTTTTTATTCGGTCTTCATCGTTCGGGTTGTTGACCTTAGGTGGAGACATGGTTGCTATTAGCAATATACTTGGTAAGGGTACGCTAAGGGATTGATATCTCCGTAAGAGATTGGTTGAGTTTTTACCGATGGGAGAAGTTGAGCATGTTTTAGTGCTCGGATTTGTGAATTTGACCAATCGCGGGTGACGATTTAGTGTCAAGGACGATTCATTGAGAAGAATTGCCTAGAGAAGTGTGATGGAAACATGATGATTCCGCGTGTGCTAAGCGATTGTTGTAATTTTTGAATGTTGTGTGCATTGCATGTCTCGAAATGCGTGCGCGTGTGAACTTGGTAAGTGGAATAATCTCCGAGATTGACGATAAACGTGGCAGAAGTCGGATTGGAACGCATGGTTAAGGACCATAGAGTGTGGTTCCGGTTGGTTAAGTGATGGAGATCACGGAGGCGTGATCCAATTTAAGTGGGGGAGAGTTGTAAGACCCTGTTTCAGTTCATCCTTGATCAGTTAAGTGGGACGCCGTCCAAGAAGTGAGACGCCGTCCAGTAAAGAAGGAATGGACGCTGTCCAGATTGTTTGGACGCTGTCCAAGTGGTCTGGCGGGCCAGCCGTATAATTTTTAGATTTTAAAAGGGGCATGTTGGTCTTTTCACTTGGTAGCCGGTTTTAAGTCACAAATGGGCAAGGTTGAGCTCATTCAACCTTATCCTTACCCAACTTATCCTCTCATCTTCAACCTCAAGTTTTAGAGAGAGAGAAGAGTGAGAAAGCTTGAGAAAAGGAAGAAGAAGCTTGAATCGATCAAAAGCTCGAGTATTAAAGTTGTTCATCTCGTTCTTGGCTACGTTGTGGTTGTTGTGATAAGTTCTAACTCCGAATTTCATTGTTTGATTTGATATTCAAGTTAGGGTTTGAACTTAAAATGTTGAGAAACCCATTTAAACTCTTGAAGTGAGTTCATTGATGCTAGTAATCGGGTTTATTGTTGTTGTTGGTGGATTTTGGGTTGGAAACCGACTTGGCCATGGTTAGGGTTTGTAAATTGGGTATAATCACTAGTGTTAGTGATTATGGAAGTGTTGGAACCCATTTGGGCGCATTTGGTTGACTAATTTTGAAATGGGTCAAAATTAGGGTTTTGGTGTCAATTTGGGGAAGATAAGTGTTTGACACTTATGGTTGGGTTTGATTGGTGTTTTAGGACCATTTTCACTTGTGTAGGTGATTATTGGTTAGTTTGGGCGCGGTTTGTGCTTGAAAGTGCATTTGGATCGAAATTGCACTAAGTGTTAATTGGGTTGGTTTGTAAATCCACCCTAATTGTGTTGGTTGTTATGTGTTAAATGGAATAGGTACGTTCCATTGGCGAATTGCGGGATTGGATTTGCACTTCATCGAGGCGTTTAAGGTGAGTGTAAATTTACTATACGTGTATGTATGCATATGATAGGTGCGTGTGTGTGTGTGAAGTGACCCTTGCTCGGGTTTGCTCTAGGTATGTGTGGGCGAATAGACTCCTCTTGTGCTTCGAGTCTATGTGATACGCTTATGCGTTTTGGGTTACCACCCTTGATGTTGTGATTGGCTAGTGTATTGGAGAAACCCTTTGGCGATGTGTTTGCTAGATTTTGTCGTGGTGATGATTCGGGTAGTGAATCGCGTGATCTTCGGATTCACTAAGGCGCGTGAAGTTCGGCCAACCCTATTGTGATGTATGACTAAGGTATGAATCGCGTGAAGTTCGGATTCATAAAGGCGCGTGAAGTTCGGTCATCCTTAATAGTCAAGCTGTTTGGAGGTAGTGAGTCGCGTGAAGTCCGGATTCACCATGGCGCGTGATGTTCGGCCAACCTTCATGTGGTTTAGGTTAAGGGGTTAACCTTGTCAACGTTGCTGAGTATATTATTTGTGTATGCACGTATATACTTATTGTTGTATTGTAGCTAATCTTGTGGCGTTAACTTGGAGTTTTCGTAGCGTGTAGCTACTTTGTGTATGTGCCTATTTATAGCTTGCTTACTATGCTGTGGTGGTATGTGTTTACTCTTTTGTGCTTGGTGATGCGTAGTCATTTTATGCATATGTATGTGTATAGTATCTTTACATTCACTAAGCATTAGCTTACCCTCTCGTTGTTGATATTTTTATAGGTTCGCGTGTTGGCGGCTCGGGTAAGCGTGGGGATTAGAAGATCTTACTTTTGGATTTGATTAGGATGGTGTAGCGTATCCCCAATCACCATGCTCGGTCTTTAGTTTATGTTAAAACTCACGTGGTCGAAAACTCGTAATTTTGTACGAAAGTCGTAAAACGGCCGATGTGGGCCCGGTGTCGTAAAACTCGGTTTTATCGTGGAAAACTCTTAGTTTTAATTATTATAACATATTGTGAAAGTGTTTTCGTGTGAAAGTGTCGGGAAGCGGATTTTCCGCTCGCGTGTAAATGTAAAACTGATCAGAATATTTCAGTTCATTTGGACGCCGTCCAAAAGGCTTGGACGCCGTCCAGATGTACTGTCCCACAAAATTTTTTTTAGGCGTGTTTTTGGTAGGATAACGGGTTGGGTCGTTACACAAAGATTGAATATTTATGTTAAACCCCTTTTGATTTGGTGAAGATAGGTCTTTGAGGCTCCAAAATCGCCCTAAAAACGATCCCAGACGGCCAAAATTCGTAATCCCCTAAAACTGAATCGTAAGCTGAAATTTATAGATGTGGTCTGGCCGACGTAGGATCGCGAGCCTACGTCGGCCAATTTGTGCTATCCTCCTCGCGATCGCGAGGCACCCAGTTTGGGTGCTTTCACGATCGTTTTTCTCTTTTTCGGTTCGCGAACAACTTCGACCTTGCTCTCGCGATCGGGGGTCAAAAACTCGCGATAGCAAGACCTGAAATCACATTTTCAACTCAAAAACTCACTTTATCTTTTGGCGTTAACCTCGGTTCGAACCTGGAACTTGATACTCGAATAACTCGATATTTTGGTTATGAAACACTTGAAAAACACCAAAAATCAACAACTAACAACTAAAACACCAACTTGACATGAAAGGCGTAATCTTCAACCATAATCATCATAAAATCCTCGATCCTTAATATAAAACCAACAAAACGGAACCTGATATTGCGAGATAATATAGTGTAAACCGACCGATATCAATATGTTTGATAATATTAAGATATTTTTTCTACTTTTGGTTAAAGTCTAGAGGTGTTTCTTTTTGTTTATTTTCTTGACGTTGTAATCCATTTTAAGTCCTCTGAAGTTATAGCTACTTGTCATCCATAGCCATATTTTTAATAAAATTAGTTACTAAAAAAGTGATACTTATATAAGATCACTTCCTACAAGTTAATTTTTGGTTATGGCACATCATGGCAGAGGAAAACTCTCATAACGCTCATTATAAGGCGTTGTTGGTGGAACTTTCTTGGGATACGGGCATCTCACAATATTTTTCACAGGAGTTTTCGTGGTTTGTGATTCGTTGCTGACTATTTGATTATTTATTTTACTCACTATTTTCTCTCAATTATCAATTAAATTTATCAAATCACTCATAACTTTCGATAACACTTCCCCAATCTATCTATATATCTATAAGAATTAAGTTCCAGAAAATTAAATATGGTCTATTAAATGCATTTTCACCTCTCTTTGAATTTATTATTAGTAAAAAAATAAAAAAAG
Source organism: Rutidosis leptorrhynchoides (assembly GCF_046630445.1). Lineage (NCBI taxonomy): Eukaryota > Viridiplantae > Streptophyta > Magnoliopsida > Asterales > Asteraceae > Rutidosis > Rutidosis leptorrhynchoides. Next base: position 400,280,191 of record NC_092338.1, read on the forward strand.
TTACTACAAGTTATTATTATTATTATTATTATTATTATTATTATTATTATTATTATTATTATTATTATTATTATTATTATTATTATTATTATTATTATTATTATTATTATTATTATTATTATTATTATTATTATTATTATCTTCTATATAAATATTGACTCCTATAATATGGTAAACTATAAGTCACCAAAACTTTGAATATACCAACGGTTTCAAATTATAACTCCAATACCATATACCATATTGAATTAGAATATAATGCACCAAACGTTTGGTATTCCATAACTCGTTATTAAATTCGGCATTTATATATAACATATTTCATGAGTTCATCCTCAATTCATTGTATTGTATAAAAAGCACACTTAAAGTCAAAATTTATTCAAGACAAGATAATTGGTGTATCTAGGTTCTACATGCAGGTTTCTTAATCTTGGGATTCTAAAAAAATGTAAGTAGAACTTACGCATAATCATATTGTTTGATCCACATTTTATTAATTTATTTGATTCATATTTTATAACTTGATGAACTGTGCTTTTATTCCCTCTAATAGCTAAAGCATGCGATGAAATTCACTTACCCATTAAGGTTTGCAAGTTTGTTATCATGTAAGGGATAAAGCAGGTAAACAATTATTCTGATCAATTTTATTGAAAACTTGATATATGCACACTAATTATTTAATGGATTGTGAGATAGAAATTATCAATTTTTATTTCTTCCCTTATCGTATAGTATTAGTTCGGGCCAGATAATCAAAATCACATAATTTGATGAAGTAGAATACTGAATATTACAGTCAACAAATCTATCCGGTATGAGAAATGTACCTTTTTATGCCATTTTCTTGAAGTATACGATGTTATGTTTCTAGAAATACATAATAATCTTCTATCGTGTTATAGGATTAAGTATTGGGTATGGCTATAGAGGAGGTGAGTAAGCTAAAGCACACGAACGAGGGCTTTTACAGCAAGTGGAGGACCTATTCATAAACTCATTAGTGAAGTCGAGAACATGGATGACATGAATTAATGTACAAAGATTTATAAATATATGAATAGACTTCAAGGTAAATGTTCATATATTAATTTTTGTAGAGCACCTACATCGTCACATATTTTTCCCGTTATTTGTAAGAAGGCAATGACGTACTCCGTATGAATTTGTTGAAATGAGAAAGTTCATTATTCATTTTCGAGTACTAATTTATTTCTCCTAATGTCTCTTACAACACCAAATTAAAATGAACGGACAAACTATGGGTTTTTATAGATATGATAGTATATGATAGAAATTTGTTTGGTATGACCATACTTTCTGTTGATTAGTTTATATATTTCTCAATCGTCATGAATTTGAGTACAAGTGTTTATTTGGGCCCTATACAAAAAAATTATATTATTTTAAAACTTTCAATTCTAGATGGATATATGCTTGGTCATACTTTTTAACATGATTTGCTTATATAATTACCTTTGTTACTTATACTGCATACATTTTTTCTCTTTCTAAATATTGAAAATCTTCTTTTACTAATTATGTGACCCTTGAATTATTTTTAATATTTAATTAATTCACTTCCTATTGTATAGACCCTTGGATTACTTTCACTATTTATTCACTTATTAAAAATTATATTTAGTTAATATGATAACAAAAAAAAATCCTTTAAGTCATCATATATAAATAACTCATTTTTATGACGAACGTTAAAAACTTTGTAAATTTCATTTTTATTATATTAACAATTTAATAGTAATGTATTATAATCTAAAATTTTCTGTTTGTACCGTTTTAAGATTAGATTTTATATTTTATGTACTTTTTTATTGGTAAAGTGACTGAAAGGGAAATATGTGACAAGATATGATTGTGATTTCAAGTGCTAATAGTTCTGTAATTTGAAAGAGCTATACAAATGTTATGCATGTTTTAAAAAGTTCCATTTTTGTATTTACTTAATTACTATATGTTATTTGAAGCAATAGATTGATGTGTATCTATGGTTGTACGATGAAATTTAATTAATTTGGTGTTTATATAAGCATAGTTTGGAGAGGATTGGGTTGGATAGGCTTATAAGGTGATGATAATATCAAAAGTCAATGTATGAATTTTAGTTGATACTTTTGTTGCTAAATTGATATCGTATAGATAGCGGACAACAATGTGGATAATTACATATGGAAAAAGCATATGATCACATGTATTTAATTACATCATACGCTATAACACGAGACTCAAATGTACAATTTTATGCAAACATGTATGCATAAAATCCTACTTCGACACATGCAGAATGAATACAGAATGAGACTAACAGCAAGTTAAATATGAATTTTAAAATATTAAAATTTGGAACAAGCCGTGCAACGCACGGGCTTTGCCCACTAATATATTACAATAACAAGCCTCTTTCTCACAATATTGTCGCATCATTACAATTTTCCCTTACAATTACACATCATCACAACAGTCGCCCAACTATAAGGAAATGGTTTTATAAGTGTCTCATTTTAACTTATAAAAGTTCCTTTTTAACTAAGGGTGCGTTTGTTCACCTCCTAATTGAATGGTTTAAAACTTCAAATGTTGAATCATTAAGCATTCAACGCGCTTGCTTCTAATATAGGAATAACTTATGGTGTTGAATGATTCAACATTCAGTGCTTAACCATTCAGAGTTAGATTATTTCTTAACCAACTAACATCCTAAATTTTATGTAATATATTTAAAAAAAATTATATTAACATTACTTTTAAAAATCATATTGTAATTTTACTCATATCAAGGTTTAATAAGATAATATTACATAATTCATATTATTCGTTTAAAATGATTGTCAAACATTATTGTCATTCAGAAACAATTTCATTCAGAACATTTGAATCACTATGATTATGAATCATTCAACGTTTAATTATTCAGTTTTATCAAACGCATTTTAAGACATTATATTTTTTTATTTGTGTTATATGATATTTGATATAGATTATATGAGTGAATTGAGTTTAAGATTTATTTTCATTGATATAACTTCATTAATTATTATATATACACCACAATTTTTTAATTATACATTACTAAATATCCTTTAAAATGTTACATGATACAATATTATAATTTATATTTAGTGGTGTATGACTAAAAAATAGTAATGTAAGTATCACCTACCTTTTATTCAAATGATGATGAATCAATTAGTTATATTACTTTATATGTATTTCTAATCAAGTACCAATATGGAATTCCATTGATGAAATCTGGAATTGGATCGACTCTATGGATTCGCAAAGGAACAGAAGGCTCGTGATTATGATTGTGGTTTACGCTACTTTATGGAACATTTGGCGTCTTCGGAATTGCACTACCTTCAAAGACCATAACTTTAGAAAATCTCATGTATTTGATAACATTGTTCTTTCGAGTTTTAATTGGTTGTATTCGAGATACCACAAGTTCAAATTAAAATGGACCGAGTGGTTAAAAACTCCTATGTATTCTCTGTAATATGTTTTTTCTAGCTTCTCGCTAGTTTTTTATAATAATTTCTGCCGTTCGAAAAAAAAAAAAAAAAGTTATTGGATTGCGTATAACTAACCATATTGCATATGAATTAAATACGATAACAATTTTTAAGATTGCAGTTGCTTTTAAATTATATTTTTCCTTAATCAAAATCCCAGGATCAATCATACAGTTCATTAATTCCAATCATGAAATCATAGGCTCTTTCTAAATCCAACAATACTTCATCATTACTACCTCTTGTAACATTATTTGCTCCACTCATTTCTTTTATATCGCTCTTTCATTCGGAACATTAAATTACTCGTTCTTTCTCAATTACTACCTCTTGTGACATTATTTGCGCCACTCATTTCTTTTATATCATTCTTTCATTTGAAACAATAAACTAGTTGGAATTTTTCATAGATGATTCTTAAAAGAAAAATCTTATTAATTCATTTATGTTAATGATCCAACAAACATTAGAGCAAATATGTACAGAGCAAGATAAAAGCGAGGTATTTAAGTACTTGTAAGCTGATTTTAATAATCAGATATATACAAAGCCTAACTTGCATCGCGAAACTTAAATACAAAGTGATAATAAATCGACAAATATCAAAAAGATCAAAATTAAACACACAAATGAAATGAGTATCAATTTTGGAAAGTTATAAACGAAAGAGATACACCCCATTTGCAAGTAAGTAAAGTTATTATTTAAAAATAATAAATTAGAATAATAATTATGGCATTATATCTATATCTCTTAACTCTTTAACTTTCTGTTATCCACACATTTGTAAACCAAGACAGTAAGTTGATTTTTAAGAACAAAATCACAACATTATCTTTGTCAAAATACTTTATGCTCTTCCACATTTTATTTCAAAACCCAAATTATATATAGATGGGCATACCTTTTTTTAATGACAATATAACTCCTCAAATCATCAATAATTTGACTTTTTAGAGTCAAACTTTTAGCTATTACGTAGTATGAACTTTTCTGTTTCCAGCACCATACTCTTTGATATCTTGTCCAATTTGCCCATTTAGTTTCAATCAATTCACTTGTGTTATCACTTAAGAGCTTCAAACTTCTTAGCTTCCTGTACTTTAATTCCACCGCTTCCACGGTTATTGACTAAAATAATCATAAATTTATTTTCTGTTTAAATATATCTTTCTTCAATGCCTTTAGGTTGGAACATGTCAATATTACCTGCAGTGCGAAACATGTGTAGCACATTTGCTTCACAAGGTATGCACATACCACTGCATATTGAAACTACATAGAATAAGACAAGAAAAACACATGTTTTTAGAAAAACCACAATGTTATCAATATATCATTCCTATTAGACTTAAATAGCACATGTTAGACCCTTGCACATATATAAAACCTTAGAGCAGTGAACATGTCAAAAACATATTTAGTATAGAGCAGGTTAGAGTGTATTTATATCATAGCTTCCATTAGTAACATAACTAACATGTGAAAACTAACCAAAAAAAAAAACATTGCACATAACACTAACCTGGTCAACACTTGCAGCATAAACGATAACACTCCTTGTTGTAGTTCTAACTTAACTGCAGTAGTTCAAAATAAAACAGGAGTATTTGGGTTTACAGTAATAGCATTCATATTAGAAAAACTTGAAGAAGACAACCAACACTTTAGAACCCAAAAATTTACTTATCGTATTTATTCGATCGACAATAATGATAGTATATAGTTTATGATCCTAAGTCCATGTACATTCATCTGATTTCTAAGTAATGATAATATTAGAGATACTACGTTCCTGGAAAAGAAATACATCAAGAAAACCTCGAGTCGATATGAGCCAATATTAGAGTTTATGTGCAAAACACATATACTAACCTTTGTATTGGAAGCCCTTTAATAAGGTCGTTGAGCAGGGGGTCATATTATCAAGAGAAACTTGGTATATTTAATAATATGAGACATAAACACAAGATAACTTAGTAAACATGAAAACTGAAAATAAACAAATAATACTTGGTGCATTAAAAGACCAAGTAAAAATATCATTACAATTATAGTCATACTCTTAAATAAAGTGCCGAAGAAGTTTTGTGATGTAACGTACACCATAGTACATATATGACTTCAAACCCAAATTACCCGTTCCATATTTAGCTATATATTTAAATGTGACCCATATGACATGTTGTAGGCAAAGAGAAGGCCACATGGAACCATTCCTTACTGAATGGATGCAATTACCATGTCCCATCAGTAAAGATAATCAGAAATCAAGATAATGTAATTGCTAAAAGAAACATGTCCAAGACCTATAGGTTATTAGTATCATGAAATCCAACTTATGAGAGATACCTTGTAATAACCTCTCACACCATAATTGTGCAGGCTTTAACAGTTCCCCCTGAACCAGGAGGAAGGTCTTCACAAATTTCATCAGATACAACTTTTATTTTTGTCTCACAAATCGGATGCCAACGGAGCTAAGAACCTGAAAATTTCAATACTCGAATGTTATCATGTAATCACATCCTAAATTTATATTTTGAGAACGTTCGTATCTAGATTGGTAGTATTCGTTAGTGTCTAAGATAATTAGTTAGTTGGTTAACACATGTTCATTATATCCAAAAAATGTTCTAAATCAACACACATGATGATAAATTTTTGTAAGTGAAGAAAGTTATAAACTTTAAACAACCTCAATCCTGAAATTAAAGATCCCAATGCTTCTCAGGTCCCTGGTCAACATCCGGAAAGAGGTCAAAACCCATCATTGCTGATCCAAATTTTAAGAAGACATGATGATAAATCAGTAAACCAAAGCGGCTATTTCAATTATTACAGTATTCAGATACACGTAACAGGATGTATTGAATGCCAAAATGAAAAAAATACCAGATTATAATTTCGAATTCAAAGATACGAATCAAAACCCTAATTCGAATAAATACTTACGTCGTTGTCCTGAATTCAAGATTATGAAAACATCGTAATACATCATGAAATCATGTAGTGATCAATAAAACTTCATACACATCGAAATAATGATAGTCGGGTTAAGGGCAAGAGATCGATTTAGGGTATTTGATATTTCCATGGATGAAAATAGGTTGGATGATTATTAATCTTTTCGATTTGATAATGGATTTGAAAGGAGTAGTAATGAGTTTTGTAGTTCCGGTGATTTCATAGCCGACATCGATTTGATAATGGTTTCATCGCCTAGGTTTCAGGGTGTTGAATCGTGGCAGTTTGAATGAAGAGTAGTATGAGAGAAAATGAAACGGTTTTCCCACATCTTTTCCCTAACATTAGCGTGCTGATTCTTTGGGTTTTTTTTTTTCTTCCTATCAAGGGTAAGTGGGTAATTAGGACATGTAACTGCTCCATAATTTCCTAAATGATGTCATAGTTAATTTCAAGGGTTGAGATTAAATTATGGAAAAGTCATCTAAAGGTTGGAGTTAGGCCACGTAGGTTTTTTTGAAAAAAGATGACACCATAATTTTTTTTCTAATTATAGATTAGAGAGATTACTCGTTCTTTCTTAATTGGGACCTAAATGTTGTAATGAAGATGTTTTTGGAAACATAATTGGGACCTAAATTTTGTAAATATTATTACGTTAAAAAAATATGGGTCGGAATACGACGGGTTGGGTCGTTTCATGTACCTAATAGCCTGCGCGTTTTTAACGCCATGAAGATTGCGTAAAAAAAGGGAAAAGGAATCATCCATATGATGTAGTTAGTTTGAGTTGTTTATTATACGTGTATGTATATGCAGTGTTGCAAAAAACCCGATTACTCGCCGATTAATCCCCGATTAATCATTTTTAAGAACAATCCGTTCTGATTTCCAAAAATCCGTTTAATTAAGCGGTCAATGTCAATTGATGGTTCAAAATCGAATTTGGTAATCAAAGTTTGTCAAAGTTAAAAATGGTTAACATTTTAACATGAATTTATACTAGAACATTATAGTTTTATGGTTTTTTCTATATTTACGCATATAATTTTTAAAATTTAGTATTTTAATGTATACAGTACTATCCGATTAATCCCCGAATTACCGATTAATCCTTTTAAAGTCCCGACCGATTAATCCCCGAATAACGAATTTTGCAACCTTGTGTATATGTATGTAAGGTTACCCGAAATTTTTAGCGATTTTTTGAAAAACGTCCGTTTCTCGTGTAGTTAGTTTTGTTGTGTTTGTAAAATTAATTCGAGTTGAATGGTGATATCGTAAAAATTTAACGCGCGGCGAGCAGGAAGATATGACCCGTTGAAAATTTGGGTGAAGTTTGTGAAAGGTTTTTTATTAAATTAATGAATTTACAATTTTTACTCCTGAAAAATTGTCACATGAGGCATTGTCTGAGGGGGTGTTTTGTAATTTTTGTTGTTGATGTGGTATGGTAAGTGTTTGGAGTGAAACGACCAAGAATATGGTGCTCTTTAATATGTTAAGTGTGGCGATATGACCCGTTGAAAATTTGAGTAGAGTTTGTGAAAGTTTTTTTTATTAAATTAATGAATTTAGAATTTTTACCTCTAAAACATTGTCACATGAGGGATTGTATGAGGGGGTGTTTTGTAATTTTTGTTGTTGATGTGGTTTGGTAAACGTGTTTGAAGTGAAACGACCAAAAATTCTAGTGCTCTTTAATATAGTATGGGTGTGTGAAAGCTTTTTTATTAAATTAATGAATTTACAATTTTTACCTCTAAAACATTGTCACATGAGGGATTGTCTGAGGGGGTGTTTTGTAATTTTTGTTGTTGATGTGGTTTGGTAAACGTGTTTGAAGTGAAACGACCAAAAATCTAGTGACCTTTAATTTAATATAGTATGGGTGATGGGTGATAAGGGTAATTAAGGGTAATAAGACTACTTCTATTTAATACTCTATGCAAATAAAAAATAACTGAAAGCTAGTTGGAGCACCTGTTCACTTGATCCACGTTTCTCTGATCATGTGTATTCCGATATCAAATCTCTGCATACTCGGTCCAAACTTGACCAAGTCTAAAATTGCTTCAACAGCTATAAATAGAATATAAAATAAGGATTTGTGTAATTTGTTGCTCTAAGAGCATTGGTAAACATTATCACATCTAATATTCTAATTGTAACAGTTACTATCACATAAAATTCTTCTAAATATCCATTTATTTAATCACTTTAAAAAATTTAAAATATTGTAATAGTTAATGGTTGTCTATGTATACATAATGGGAGATTATACTCATACACCTGTTTTTGATCCATACACATTTTTTTTCCACAAAACTTACAATTATGTCCTTAAGTCTATCTAGGAAATTGAATCTCTATTATTGTAAATAAGGACATAATAGCAAATTAGGTGTGTGTGTGAATCAAAGACTAGTGTGTGAGTATCACCTCTCATACTCTAAGGGCATCTGATAAGAATATTATTATATCAGTTGACGATTTTTTAGTGACGAGTTATTATTTGATGACTAACAATGTTATTTAGTTACTATTAAAAATATTGTCACCAAATTTTGATCACTATACAATATTAGACCATTCGTTACGCAAATGAAAATTGTGGTGGTGTTGTGGGGAGGATTTTTACTGACGTAACATAGTTGTGGAATGAAGTGGGCGTTATGGTAAATGTTGTGTTGTGATGAATGAAGTGGTAAAAATATACTTGTTGAGTAAAATAATATTGTATATATCAAAAACCTAAGTGGCTGCATAAATGTTGTGGGTATCGTGGAGTGCCCCTACAACGGCACAACATTTTTGACCACAACAACCCCCATACAGTCCTTTGTGGTCCGTTGTGGGACAACAATGAGAAATGTTGTGCCCCGTAAATGGTCTTAGTGATCAAATAAATTGTCACTATAATGACTAATTTTTATATCTTGGTTTCTAATACTTCCTCCGTCTCAAATCTATTGTCCAGTATTCTATTTTCAGATATCTCAAAGTAATTGTTCAATTTCCTAAATTTATAAGAATAATGTGATAATAATCATTTGTGCCCCTCTTTATTCATGTAGGATAAAATGATAGGTAAAAAGTAAGAGGAAAACTGTACAAAAAGATGCATATGACATGTACTTTTTCTTAAACTGTGTGTTTTTTGTCTGGGACACTAAATATGAGACGGATGGAGTAATATTTTGTGACAGTTCTTTATAACGAGAAGTAACCAACCTATTTTAGTCAGTAACTCGATTTAGTGACCAATTAAGTGATATTACTAACTAACCGTTCTCATCACCAAAACTCATTTTTCTTAAAGTGTTCCTAATATTCTAAATGTGCTAATATTTTTTTTTTAAATTTTTTTTTAAACGGCAAGCTAAAGTTCACATTAGATAATTCCATGACATCATTCCAATTAATAGCAAGGAAGTTTATAATTGTAATCGTGAATGATTTTCATATTAATATTTTGATCTAGTTTGTAATTATTAAGTTAGATTAGAGACGTGAGGAGTAATAATTAGTGGATCATGCACAATGATCTTTACTTTTCTTATCATATTTTGTTAATTAAGAATACTTTTTTGTATATATAATGCAAAATCTCTCTCTATCTCCGGCCTCTATAAGAACTCTGTCCTTTGAAGCAAATGTCGTATACACCTAATTCTTGTACTCCCTATTTCTCACAAAGATAGCATATATATATTTCTCTATATATATATATATATATTACTCTAGTACAAAAATGTCTACATCCAAATCTTCAAATAAGCTAAAATCCCTTGAAACCAACAACTCTCATATTGACATGGGGTTTACTATACCAAGGAACACATCCATTTCTCAACCAACAGAAAGAAGAGGCCGGAAAAAGGACGCTGAGCCCGGGCGGTTCCTTGGCGTCAGACGGAGGCCGTGGGGTCGATATGCTGCCGAGATACGAGACCCCACAACCAAAGAAAGACATTGGCTTGGAACATTTGATACTGCTCAAGAAGCTGCCCTTGCATATGATAGAGCTGCCCTTTCAATGAAAGGCAATCAAGCAAAAACTAATTTCATTTATGCTAATGATCATGATAATAACAATAACCATTTTCATTCTTTAGTATCTCCTATTGATGTACAAACCCTATTTCAGCCTACACAATTCTTCAACTCACCACCTGCCCCCCAACCTATCCCTAAACAACCAATTAACCCTACTATACTCCCTCAAAACCCTAACCAATTAGGTACTGACACGTGGCACCAGTCAACAATTGATGACAATCATAACTTCTTGATTAGTGAAGGTGATAACTCTGGTTATCTTGGCAGTATTGTACCTGATGATTATTTAAACCCTAGAGATAACAACAATGGGAGTAATTTGAATACAAGCCATCATGGTGATTACTCAAATCCTAATAATAGTCATGTTTTTGGTTCAAATGATGACATGTGGGGTGGTAGTGAGTCTTCATGGGAGACTATGAACGGATACGATTTGTCAGCAATTGTGAATTATCAGACACCAACATCAATGGCTGATGAAGAAGGTGGGATGGTTGGTTTATTTGATCCGGATTTGAGCTATGATTTTATGATTGGTGCAAGTAGTAATGTGAACAATAGGTCAACTAGTACTAGTTGCTCATACAATGACATATTTGGTATTGGGTACTCTCTCTAATTTATGCATGTCTTGAGTTTTTGTGTGTTGAGTTTTGTTAATTTGTTTTCCCTAGTTACATGCTCCTTTCTACCTTCACTTAATGAAATATATATATACATGTTTGTGTTAATCACATTAACATGTTTCGGTCAAGTGATCCATGATCAATCCACAAAATTTTGTAAAATGATATATTTTGTATATTAAAGATGTATATATAATTATCAAGATTTTTATAAAACCCTTAACACAAGGCAACAACAACACTAGCTCTGTTGTACATCCCGATCATACGGGTCGATCTTAAATTTACGAGTACCCTAATGATCGATACTTGACTAATATTCGAAGTAGAATAACACAAAACTAAGTTGCTTATAATATACTTGTACAATTGTTAGCTGAAACCTTCGCTAATCATCTAGTTTTGGTATGTTTTATCATCTTATTTCTGTTTTAGATTACAAAAAAAAAAAAAAAAAATTAAAAAAAAATATTAAAAAAAAATAAATAAATAAATAAAAAATAAAAATAAAAAAGTGCAGAAATATTATGGTGCTTTAAGCAAATGCGGTATATATTACGTGTAATTTTGCCTGTTTTATGTTTTTGTCGATACAATATATCGGTTTTGGTTCATCGGGCTCGAATTGAGTTAACATTTTCGTAGGTTGGTTTAGATCGTTTGCTCTTTTTGAGCCACTCGACTTGTTTTCTCGTTTGTATTGGTTTTGGTCCTTCATTTATTGACGAAACTAGCTACCTATCATTTTAAAAGTATTTGTTCCTTTAGAAAAGAAATTTATATATAACATATATATAATTTGCAATATGTTTCTTTATGAATTGATCAAGAGCTTTGCCAATATCCTCCTCAACTACATCTTGAAATTCCTTTCAAATACTTTTTTGCTATGTCAATTAAATTAGTTAACTTCAATAAAAGCATTAGAGCTTTATCTATAGATTCGAAAATTTTATTAACCAATAGAGCTTAGAAAATTTGATTTCTTTAGTGTTTTTCTCTGTTAATGCTACTTGTAGAGTTTGAATATATTTACTCAAACTTACACGATAACAAAGTTATCCCATAACCCTTTTGACTCTTTTTCACTTCACCCAAATATGTTCGCTTGTATGGTTTGAACCTAAATCCTCTAGTAAGTAAGGATATTATGACCTCAATTAAAAAATAGCGCTTAGCGTATCACTATTTAGGACTTCGAATATGATCAATAATTTGTACACAATCAAAATGAAAACCATCAATCATAACATTAGTGGTTGGTGTACGACTAGTTTTACAAACTCGTTGGTGGCCCGGTGGCCCACTTCATTGAGCCGGTTTTGTTGGGCCCAAAAAATGAATTACAAAGAAACAGAAAAAAGACGAAGAAAAAAAAGCTGACGTCACGCTGACGTCAGCATCACCGCCGACCCACTATGCTTGGCTGTTATTAAGAATAGGAATTACCACCACCATTATATTGTCCGTTATATTTGAGCTACTAGGTAAACTATCAGATGTCCAGCTTGCCGCTAAAAAAAAAAAAAAAAAAAAAAAAAAAAAAAATCTATCAGATGCCCAGATGGGGGCTGTGGGTAGCCCAATCGACTTGTTATCTTAACACTTGGTCATTCTCAAGCCCCTTTTGTGTAGCCCAAACTAAGATGTTAAACTACCTTGTTACGAAGGGCCCGACAATCTCATAAAGTTAGCCCAGCTAACTGAAAAAAATACTGAATCAACCATTAACAATCGTTAAATAGCTTCCAAAATTGAGTAAGATCAAACCAGTAGCCTAAACCAATAATTTGAACTCGATCTAGCCGCTTCTGGGAACGTTGCTGCAGTATTTATTACAGAAGATAATTAATGTGATGGACAATCGTTTGTACATTTCAAATTGCATAAATGCAGCAGGCAGTTAAAATAATAATATTTCATTTTATAAAACATATACACGATTAAATATCCAATTAAGATTCAGTTACATCACTATTAATTGCTAATATATAAAATTATAAAGTGAGTTAGTAATATCTCCACGTGTAGGTTGGACGGACCGCTTTGTTGAAGAGAAATCTACGATTAAAAGTATAATCGCCTCTGTGAATAGTTCACACTACACTTTGAAATGATCGTCAACGGATGTTCGTCCAAATTTAAGTAACTTATTAACATAAGTTATATTAAAAAACATTAATAATACACCGTTTATGATTTCGTCTTATTTTCTTGAGGAACCAAAAAAATAAGAGGTAATTTCATATTTTACCCTTATAAACTTATAAATTACATATATCCTCAAATATGCATTAAAATTCTTGTATTTTACGCATTGAAAAGTTGTATTTTGGAGAAATATGTAATTTATGAGTTTAAGAGGTATAAATGTAATAAAATCCTTATTATAAAAGCTAAACAGAACAACTAGCAAGAAGCTAGCGAATACACGTGACAACGAAAAAAATACACAAGAATCTAGTAATTTAGTAAGTTCAAACAGATTTATTGAACTTATAAATAACATCATTATGTTATTGAACTTATAAATAACATACATGATCATGTTACTTAATATTGATTAATAGGATACTAAACATAACCTTATGTTGAAAAAATAACGATAACTACATAAACGGGATCGTCATCGAAAAATGAAGGTCCTAATCGATACAAATAATGAAGGAACCGGACAGGCTCGAAACTAGAAAGTGTCACAAGTCGACACTAACTCCAACCGAGCAAAGTCATGAAACACCAATCCAAATACACCCAATAACAAAATAATAAAAGCGATACACAATTTGAGCCAAACAAAACTGTAAGAAACGAGAGGGGGGTGAATAGTTCCTTAATGATTTCTTAAAACTTTTTCGAAATCTTTAACAATTAAAACATAAGTTTCAAGTGTGGAACCGTTTGTGTTTGTTAATGTGAGTATGTAAATAATGTAAGTGCACAAACACAAAGATTTATAGTGGTTCAGGAGGATGTTAACTAATCCTCCTTAATCCACTCCCCAATTCTACGAATTGGGACTTTTCTTCACTATGATACCCCAAACCCGGTGGAGTGTCTGAATACAACACTAGCTCTTCGATAAGCCGCTCTTATGAACCCTTACGTCCCTTTGAAGAATTCACAATTACCAAATGCTCTTACCACAAGATCCTAATGCTCTTACCTAGTGAAATCACAACTACCTTCTAGATCCCTTTAAGAAGTGTAACAACCCAAACCAATAACCAACCGAATACGCGAAATAAATTTGTTTTTTTTATGTCAGAAGAGTGCGCCACGCGCACCACCCTAAGGTGCACAGCGCGCACAAGCCCAATTCAGTTCTGTCCGGTTTTGTAAATTTTCAAATAAAGATCTCCCACTTCCCGACATATTTAGACGAAACGCTTTTCACAACATGATAAAATAGTTAAAACTCACACGATTCAATAATAAAATAAGTTTAACGAAATCGGGCCCACATAGCCGTAATACGAGTTTCGTACAAAAGTATAAGTTTCAACCGAATTAGTTTAAATTCCAAACGACACTAGAGCATGATGTTTGGGGGTTAAACTACCCAACTCTTGGTCAAACTTCAAAAGCTAACACATCCAAAAGCGTCCCCTATCAAACAAGTGGGATCTCTAATCCAATCGTACGCCCTTACCTTTGTCAACGCCCGAGCCTATAAAAAGGTAAACAACGAGAGGGTAAGCAAAGCTTAGTGAATGCAATAATTATACATATACATATATAACTTACTTACTTGCAAACACTTACAACGAATCCACATGCATACTAGCAACATAATTAGCATACCTTTATAATGTATAACGCTAAATCCTCGATAACATAAGCTAGTATAACAATATCATATAACGCAAACAATACAATATGTTACAACACAATACATAAGCATTGATGTTCACAACATCCATTAGTATTCGAATCCCAAGGCTAGCCCAACGAATGGTATCGTCAACATCGAACTTATTTTCCCATCCGTCCTAGTTAATGTGGTATCGTCAACATCGAACTTAAATCCACATATGAGGTATCGTCAACATCGAACTTAAACCCTCATCCAATGTCACTACAATAGTGGTATGGCTTCGTCAATATCGAACTTCAAATCCATACTTGAGGTATCGTCAACACCGAACTTTAACCCTCATCTACACAACAATATACTCTAGGATATGGTATCGTCAACATCGAACTTTAACCCATACCCCACAAGTAAATAAATCATATACATATACATATATATATATATATATATATATATATATATATATATATATATATATATATATATATATATATATATATAATTATTCCACTCACCTTAACGATTTGGTGACGATTTTATACTTCCGAATGCTTCAAAGCCGAGTACCTAATACAATAAGTACTCAATCAACACACACACTAGTTGGACTAATCACCAACAACTTACTCATGTGCATTTAATGACTTAAATGCATTAAATGCCCCGTTTACATCAAAATCAACTATTTAAGGTCAACACACCCATTTCGGGTCATCCACTAGCCCACATAATACCCATTCATTTTATTAACTAGGTGTGCTAGTAATTAACTAACCAATTATGACTCATAAACTCATTTATCATTTCAAAACCCTAGGTTAGCAATTCTTGAGTCCTCATGACTCGATCTTACCCAAGAACACCCAAAATCACCAAATATGGGTTTTATGTTCTTCACTAACCCAAACCCTAACCCTTAACAAATTAAAATAGGGAAATTAAGGTTAGAACATACCACCACAACCAAAACGTAGCAAAAGACTAGATGAACAATTTTAATACTTGAGCTTTAACCCGGATCAAGCTTCTTCCTCCTTGATTCAAGCTTTCTCTCTCAAGAACACTCTTCTCTCTCTAGAATTTGATTTGGGGTTGAAGATAATGTTGGTGTAGTGTTGAATGTGTTTTCAACCACCACACAACTGGCCTTTACAGCCCCAACTCGTCCTCATATTAAAAGACAACAATACCCTTCATTTAACTTTTAATTTAAAAAGCAGAATGCTGGCCCAGGTGCAGTGCGCCACTGAACGGCTTCTGACCCAGTTTGATTACACACCGCAACTCAGACTTAACGTACACTATTTACACCACTGTACAATTATTATTCAGGTCTTAAAAATCTCCCCCACTTGAATCGGAGCGCGTCCTCGCGATCCAAGCCGCATGACAAGAGGGAAGATAAACCAACACAAATTCTTCGGGCTTCCACGTAAACTCAGAACCTTTACTACGACGCCATTGAACGTTATAAGTTCTCACCTCTTTATTCCTCAACCTTTTCACCTTTTCGTCGAGTATCGCAATCGGCTCCTCAACATATTCTAACTTGTTGTTCAACTCAATTTCATCTAAAGGCATCCAAGAAGAATTGTCCGCAAGACACTTACGGATATGGGAAACATGAAATGTATTATGGATCCCCGCAAGCTCTTCGAGTAATTCCAAACGATACGCAACTTCACCAACACAAGCTAAAATTTTAAAAGGACCAATAAAACGAGGAGCTAACTTTCCCCGTTTTCGAAACCGAATAATACCCTTCCATGGCGAAACCTTAAGCATCACCATGTCACCTTCTTGAATCTTAATCGGTCGTCTTCGTTTGTCGGCGTACGCCTTTTGTCTATCTTGAGCCTTTTTCAAATGAGCCTGAATCATATCAATCTTGCTATTCGTCTCTAAAACCAAATCGGTACTCCTGATTTCTCTTTGACCCACTTCGCCCCAACAAATCGGAGTTCGACACCTCCACCCATAAAGCATCTCGTAAGGTGGCATCCCGATACGAGTATGATAACTATTATTGTACGAGAATTCCACCAAAGGTAAGTGCTCATCCCAACTACCACCGAAATCAATAATATACGCTCGTAACATATCCTCCAAAGTTTGATTCGTACGTTCGGTTTGACCGTCCGTTTGAGGATGATACGCCGTGCTCAATTTCAATTGTGTGCCCATATATTCATGAAACTTTTCCCAAAACCGAGATGTGAAACGAGTATCTCGATCCGAAATAATAGATATAGGAACCCCGTGTCTCGATATCACCTCCTTGATAAACAACTTAGCCAAAGTTTCCAACGATATCGCTTCCCGAATGGGAAGAAACAAGGCACTCTTCGTCAATCGATCAACTATTACCCAAATCGAGTCAAATTGGGTTCTCGCCGTCTTTGGTAACTTTGTGATGAAATCCATGGTAATGTGCTCCCATTTCCATTTCGGAATTTCTAACGGTTGTAACTTACCATATGGCTTTTGGTGTTCGGCTTTCACTTACAAACACATGACGCATTGTTCAACATACTTAACAACATCACGTTTCATGCCCGACTACCAATACTCTTTCCTCAAATCAAGATACATTTTCGTCGCGCCCGGATGAATAGAATACTTTGAATTATGTGCTTCATCAAGTAGCACTCGTCGATTATCACCCATTTTAGGCTCCCACACTCTTCCTTGAAAAGATAACAAACCATGCGGACCTAAGGTAATAAACTCCGTTTGTCCCACGATTCGTTCCTCATGCTTATTGTTAACAAAAGCTTCAATTTGAGTCTCGCCAAGCTTTACAAGAAAATCGTTAGTAATAATCATGCGTAACGATCCTACTCGTATCGCCGGATGTTGACTCTTTCGACTTAACGCATCCGCCACCACATTCGCCTTACCCGAATGATAAAGTATTTCACAATCATAGTCTTTCACCACATCCATCCATCTACGTTGACGATAATTCAAATCTCGTTGATCGAAAAGGTGTTTCAAACTCTTGTGCTCCGAATAAATCGTACACTTGACACCATACAAGTAATGTCGCCAAATTTTCAACGCATGCACAACCGCCGCCAACTCAAGATCATGAGTCGGATATCTCGTTTCGTGTTCCTTTAATTGTCGAGAGGCATAAGCGATGACTTTACCCCTTTGCATTAGAACACACCCGAGCCCATTTAAAGAAGCATCACAATAAAACATCATGTCCTCCACCCCTTCTGGCAATACTAAAACTGGAGCTTGACACAACTTCTCTTTTAACAATTGAAAAGCAATTTCTTGCTCGTTCGCCAATGGGGCTTTGCCTCATTGGTCACCATGTTAACATGGTGTTCGAGGAGACCAGGGTTCGAGTCTCGGGGGGGGGGGGGATTTTCGTGAATTAACTTCGTGAGCTAACCACTAACATTGCCTTTCAAAAAAAAAAAAAAAAAAAAAAAAAAAAAAAAAAAAAAAAAAAAAAAAATTTCTTGCTCGTTCTCCCAATAAAACCTTGCGTTCTTTCTCATTAATTTCGTCAATGGAGAAGCGATCTTAGAAAAGTCTTGGATAAACCGATGATAATAACCGGCCAATCCGAGAAAGCTTCGGATTTCCGTAGGCGTAGTCGGTCGTCCCCAACTCTTTACCGTCTCAATCTTCCCCGGATCTACTTGAATACCATCTTTGTTCATAATATGGCCAAGGAATTGAACTTCCCTTAGCCAAAATTCACATTTGGAGAATTTAGCATACAACTTATCCTTCCGCAACATCCTTAACACACTCCGTAAATGATGTTCATGTTCCTTCATACTCTTCGAATAGACAAGTATGTCGTCAATGAACACAATTATCGACTTGTCCAACATAGGTTGGCACACTCGGTTCATAAGATCCATGAATGCCGCCGATGCATTCGTAAGACCAAAAGGCATTACCACAAACTCAAAATGCCCATAACGCGTTCGAAAAGCCGTTTTCTCAATATCTTCCTCACCGACCCGCATTTGGTGATAGCCGGACTGTAGGTCGATTTTAGAGAAATACGTTGCACCTTGGAGTTGGTTAAACAAATCATCAATCCGAGGCAATGGATAACGATTCTTTATCGTCACTTTGTTCAACTCCCGATAATCGATGCACATCCGCATAATACCATCCTTCTTCTTCACGAATAAAACCGGAGCGCCCCACGGCGAAGTACTCGGTCGAATAAAACCCTTTTCAAGCAACTCTTGGGTTTGATTTAACAACTCTTGCATTTTCGTCGGTGCTAAACGATAAGGAGTTTTAGCAATGAGAGTAGCTCCCGGAACCAACTCGATGCGAAATTCAACTTGTCTTTCGGCCGGAACACCCGGTAATTCATCCGAAAAAACGTCATCGAATTCACTAACCACCGGAATTTCACGAATGGGTGGTGGCTCTTCACGAGTATCAACAACATGGGCAAGAAAAGCCATACCACCACTAACAAGGAAACGACGTGCCCGTGCAAAAGTGCATATCGGCACAAGTCTTCTTCACTTATCGCCATGAATAATTAATTCTCCCCCACTTGGGGTCTTTACACGAATATATTTTTCATGGCATGCAATATCGGCTCTATAACGATCGAGCCAATCCGTACCAACGACAATATCAAAATCACCCAAAGTCATCGGAATGAGATCGATTTCAAAAGTTTCGGCACCAAACACAACATTACAATTTTTACAAACATCAATCCCTAGCACCGTTTTACCATCCGCTATTTCGACTTCTACTGGATGACTTAACTTAGCTAGCGGTTTATTTAACTTAGGCACAAATCGAGGCGACACAAAGGATAAATTAGCACCACTATCAAAAAGTATCCGTGCCGGATTAGAGTTAACCATGAAAGTACCTGAGACAACTTCATTGGATTGCTTGGCTTCGTCATTAGTCATCAAATAATTGCGACCCCTAGCCGTGCCCACCGCCTTCTCCAACCTTTTAAAATGATCGGTGTTCAAATCGGGACACTCCGACTTTCGGTGCCCCTCTTTGTTGCAATTAAAACAAGTGAGCTTGTTTGTCGAATGAGGCTTTGTACAATCCCGAGCCAAATGACCTCGTACCCCACAATTGTAGCAAGTAGGGATAAAGTTCCCGAAACCTCCCTTCTTCACGCTATTCACACTTTCGGAACCTTTCTTGTTTTTCTTGTTTGTAAAGTTCGATTGACTCGAACCTTCAAATTTTCTCTTAGAGAAAGAGAAATCACTTCTTTTTGGAGCCTCCGACTCGAAACCCCGAGCCAATTCAAATAACTCATCAAAAGACCTAGCCATTCCCCGGCTAATCTTACCCTTCAACTCATCGTTCATGGTACGGTAGAAATCTTGCATCAACTTGCGATCATCAACAACATACTCCGGACAAAAACGAGTCTTTGCTAAGAAGGTAGACTTGAGAGTAACCAAGTCCATTGAACCTTGACGCAAATTGTGCAACTCGTCTCGGATTTTATCAAGGTCGGAAGGAGTTCGGTATTCTTTGAAGAATTCCTTTTTAAACTCTTCCCACGTCAAGCTCATGCATTGCTCTTCCCCATATAATTGGATTTTATCATCCCACCACATCTTGGCCTCTTCACATAACATGCTAGAACCGTACCTCGTCTTCTTCTCGGGAGGACACTCCGCGGTACGGAAAGCCCCCTCAATGTCGGAAATCCAACATGTGCTCTTCAATGGATCTCTTACCCCATTAAACATAGGAGGTTGAGCATCCTTGAAGTTTTTGTAGTGGAAGTTTCGCCTTCCATAACCACCATTACCATCACCCCCTTCACCACGAGGATGAATGTTTCTAGCTTCTAATGCCTCCTCGATCGCGGCATTCATTCGCTCATTGATCATTTCGGTTACTTGCCCATCAACCGATTCTTGGAAAACCTTTCGGACATCGTCAAGAAATTCCGTTTTTAGCTTTTTAAAGATGGCCTCAACCTTGGCCGTGAGTTCAACGTCCTCGCTCGTGCCTCCTTCTTTGGTATCATGTCCATTTCTCATCTTCATTCTATAAAACGAAGTAAATTAAATAACTAACGAAAAGACATGACACAATATACATGAACACCTCACCGCCCCATCTTGCTCAACAATCGTCGTACATCGCTTGTTCGACACTATTTGAACCCGTAACAATGGTAGCTAATCATTGTTACGCGATCACGTCGCATTAACTCGCTAGTACAACGTCTATCTCGCTTGATGATTGCAAAACACAGCACAAAACAATTAGCGCAAGGTTAGTTCACATAAACCTAAGCACTAACCAACTCCCGGTCTGACCTGTCTCCTACAAGTCCCGCATAAAGCGCATACACAAATAAGTCTAAGTCTAGGCACCTATCTCAAGTCGCCTAAATTCCTTAGACCATGCTCTGATACCACTTGTAACAACCCAAACCAATAACCAACCGAATACGCGAAATAATTTTTTTTTTAATGTCAGAAGAGTGCACCACGCGCACAAGCCCAATTCAGTTCTGTCCGGTGTAACGACCCGTCAAAATCGCTATTGACGCGGCACGTTAATCATTGATTCCACAGTGAGGTTTTGACCTCTATATGATACGTTTTGATAAAATATTGCATTCATTAAAATAAGTGACTTTCTAAACATAGAAAGTTATAAACATGTGGGCGAGTGCTTAGGTATTAGCAAAACCCCGAAATACGTAAGTCTTTAATTTACAGGTTGACATCACAGTCCAATTATTTATTACACAACGCAGTTTTATTTTGAATGCAATAAACTTTGTACAAAGCATGAGAGACTCCATGCAGGCAACAAGCACATCACAGCGGAAGCATTCTAAGGACCTGAGAATAAAACATGCTAAAAAGTCAACACGAATGTTGGTGAGTTATAGGTTTAATTGCTCGAGTCATAAACATATATAAAGATAGACCACAAGGTTTCATCAAAAGTTTATCAATAGATTCTACGTAACAGAGCACCCTGGTAACTAAACTTAACGCTATAGTGATAATTACCCCATTCGTTTTAATACGCGCAAACCAACGTGTCTTAAACTCAAATAACATACGTCCGTTAAAAGGCTAGCGCTCTAGCTCGGACGGGGATGTCAAGCCCTATGGATCCATATACAATTATTCGCGCCCACCAGTCCATATCCTATGTACTGGCAGCTACTAGTTACCAAAGCTAAGGGATTTTCGGTTTAACTCAGTGTAGAATTTAGTATGTACTTGTGTCTTATTGCGTTTAAAATAAATTGCATGTATTCTCAGCCCAAAAATATTTAAAGTATTTAAAAAAGGAGACTATAAACTCACAGTTCAATATTGAGACTCAATATTGTAGGCAAATTTCGTAGACGTAATGATGGTAGACGATCGTATGATTGGCCTTGGATTCAAGAACAATACCCCGAACAATACCCAATATTTCCTTAGCTTAAAGCGGTTTGAAACCCGAATTAAAAACACCCTCGTATATATCTTATTATTATTAAACTTAAATTTAAAATTATAATTATAATATAAATATTAATATTGAGAGATTTATGTGTGAAAAATTATCGTCGAACAAACTGCGTATTTATAGTACTTTACGATTTACTGTAGCTCATGCGATCGCATGAGTTTTCAGTGTTTTTGCCATGCGATCGCATGGCCGCCTTTCCCGTTTTGTTTGCTAGTTCGTCGACAGCAAATAGTATTTACTGTAGCAAATAGTGTTTACTGTAGCAAATAGTGTTTACTGTAGCAAATAGTGTGTTACTGTAGCAAATAGTGTTACTGTAGCAAATCACTGTAGCAAAGTAGCAAAATACGTTTTCACTGTAGCACTGTAGCAAAATACGGTTTCACTGTAGCAAATAGTATTTTACTGTAGCAAATAGTATTTTACTGTAGGAAAGTCGTTTTTACTTGTACATATATATATATACATACATATAATTGTTCATGAATCGTCGAGAGTAGTCAACGGTAATTGTATATATGAAACAGTTCTAAAATTTTTGAGACTCAATCTAACAGACTTTATTTAACGTGTCAAAATAATAAATCGTATAGAGAATTGGTTTAAATAAGTCGAAATTTTCCGGGTCATCACATAACCTCCCCGTTAAAGAAAATTTCGTCCCGAATTTTTGAGTAGTACCTGTTTTATGAGCGATATCAGTGAACAAATGTGGACACTTTTGCTTCATTTGATCCTCACGTTCCCAAGTAAACTCGGGTCCTCGTCTAGCGTTCCAACGAACCCTAACTATCGGTATTTTGCTTTGTTTTAATTGTTTGACCTCACGGTCCATGATTTCAACAGGTTCTTCGATAAAATGGAGTTTATCATTGATTCGTATTTCGTCAAGAGGAATTACGACATCCTCTTCAGCTAAACATTTCTTCAAATTTGACACGTGAAATGTGTTGTGAACACTACTAAGTTCTTGCGGTAGCTTTAATCGATAAGCAACTGTTCCAATTCTTTCTGTGATTTCAAAGGGTCCTACGTACCTAGGACTTAGCTTTCCTCATTTACCGAATCGTACAACGCCTTTCCAGGGTGACACTTTCAACATGACTTTGTCGCCCACTTGAAATTCTAGCGGTTTTCTTCTTACATCAGCATAACTCTTTTGGCGACTCATGGCCGTTTTCAATCGCTGTTGTATTTGAATGATCTTTTCGGTGGTTTCATGAATAATTTCTGGTCCAGTAAGTTGTCTTTCTCCTACTTCACTCCAACAGATAGGAGATCTGCACTTTCTACCGTAAAGTGCTTCAAATGGCGCTGCGTTGATGCTCGTATGATAGCTGTTATTGTATGAAAATTCTGCCAATGGTAAGTGTAGATCCCAACTGGTTCCAAAGTCAATCACGCATGCCCGTAACATGTCTTCCAATGTTTGTATTGTTCTTTCACTTTGACCATCTGTCTGTGGGTGATAAGCGGTGCTCATATCTAATCGAGTTCCCAATGCTTTTTGTAATGACTGCCAGAAACGTGATGTGAATCGGGTGTCGCGATCAGATATGATAGAGATGGGTACACCATGCCTGGAAACTACTTCCTTCAAATATAGGCGTGCTAATTTCTCCATACTGTCTGTCTCCTTTATTGGTAGAAAGTGAGCTAATTTAGTTAGACGATCAACTATCACCCAAATAGTATCATGACTACTTGCAGTCCTTGGCAATTTCGTAATGAAATCCATGGTTATTCTTTCCCATTTCCACTGCGGAATTTCTGGTTGTTGCAGTAATCCTGACGGCTTTTGGTGCTCAGCTTTGACCTTTGCACACGTTAAACATTTGCTTACATAAGTAGCAATTTCTGTTTTCATATTAGGCCACCAATAAAACTTCTTGAGATCGTGGTACATTTTTCCGTTTCCTGGGTGAATTGAGTACCTCGTTTTGTGTGCTTCATCCAGTACTAGTTGCCTTAGGTTACCATGTTTTGGTACCCATATCCTACCAGCAAAATACAGGGTTCCATCGGCTTTTTCTTCAAGTTGTTTTTCTAACCCTTTGCTTATTTCGCCTTTTTCGTTTTCTTCTTTTAAAGCCTCTAACTGTGCTGCTTGAATTTGCTTTGTGAGATCAGTACGAATTGTAATATTCAAAGCTCGGACCCCTAGAGGTTTTACTCTTTCTTTTCGACTTAGGGCATCAGCTACAACATTAGCCTTTCCGGGGTGGTAACGGATTTCACAATCGTAATCGTTTAACAACTCTACCCAGCGACGTTGCCTCATATTGAGTTGTTTTTGATCAAAAATATGCTGAAGACTCTTATGGTCGGTGTACACTGTACACTTGGTGCCATATAGATAGTGTCTCCATATTTTGAGTGCAAAAACTACTGCTCCAAGTTCTAAATCGTGCGTCGTATAGTTCTTTTCATGAATTTTTAGTTGTCGTGAGGCATATGCGATGACTTTTGTGCGTTGCATTAATACACATCCTAAACCTTGGCGTGAAGCATCACAATAGATCACGAAATCATCATTTCCTTCCGGTAATGACAAAATGGGTGCAGACGTTAACTTCTTCTTTAATAACTGGAATGAGGATTCCTGTTCTGTGGACCAATCATACTTCTTTTCCTTTTGAGTTAATGCAGTTAAGGGTTTGGCAATTCTAGAGAAATCTTGAATGAATCTTCGGTAGTAACCAGCGAGACCTAAGAATTGGCGAATTTGTGTTGGAGTCTTCGGGGTTTCCCATTTACTAATGGCTTCGATCTTGGCGGGGTCAACTTTAATTCCATGTTTACTGACAACATGGCCCAAAAATTGTACTTCTTGTAACCAGAAATCACACTTCGAAAATTTTGCGTACAATTCTTCTTTCTTGAGTATCTCTAGTACCAGTCTTAAGTGTTGCTCATGTTCTTCCTTGTTCTTCGAGTAAATCAATATGTCGTCGATAAAAACAATGACAAATTTGTCTAAATACGGTCTACAGATGCGATTCATTAGATCCATGAATACTGCTGGAGCATTAGTTAATCCAAAAGAGAAACTCATAGTGACCGTAACGGGTTCTGAACGCGGTTTTAGGAACATCTTCTTCCTTCACTCTCAGTTGATGATATCCGGAGCGTAGATCAATCTTAGAATAAACACTTGATCCTTGCAATTGATCAAACAAATCATCAATCCTCGGTAATGGGTACCGATTCTTGATCGTTAATTTGTTTAATTCTCGGTAATCTATGCACATTCTCATAGATCCATCCTTCTTCTTGACGAACAGAATAGGAGCACCCCAAGGTGAAAAACTAGGACGAATAAATCCACGGTCCGATAATTCTTGCAACTGGTCTTGTAATTCTTGCATTTCTGAAGGTGCAAGTCTATATGGAGATCGGGCTACAGGTGCAGCTCCTGGTATGAGATCAATCTGGAATTCTACACATCTGTGTGGAGGTAGCCCTGGTAATTCTTCTGGAAATACTCCGGGATATTCTCTTACAACCGGCATGTCATTAATGCTTCTTTCTTCAGTATCGATCTTCTTTACATGTGCCAGAATAGCATAACAACCTTTTCTTATAAGTTTCTGGGCCTTCATACAGCTGATAAAGTTCAGCTTTGAGTTGCTCTTCTCCCCATAAATCATTAATGACGTTTCATCCTTACGAGGGATGCGGATTGCTTTCTCAGCGCAAACAACTTCCGCTCTTGTTTTAGACATCCAGTCCATGCCAACGATTACGTCAAAACTTCCTAATTCTACGGGTATCAAATCGATTTTGAAGGTTTCACCAGCGAGATTCATTTCGCAACCATGGCAAATTTTATCGGCTTTTATCAGTTTACCATTAGCTAATTCAATAGTATATTTATCGTCTAGAGGTAATGATGCACATTTTAGTTTAAAACTAAAGTCTTTACACATATAACTTCTATCAGCACCCGTATCAAACATAATAGAAGCTAGTTGATTATTAACGGTAAACGTACCCGTGACAAGATTAGGATCCTCAAGTGCTTTACTGGCACTAACATTAAATGCCCTCCCACGTGCGGGTTCTTTGTTCTTCTCCTTATCAGGGCATTGATTTATAAAGTGACCAGACTTCCCGCATCCAAAACATTTCTTGACATCGGTGAGTTTTGTCTTTACTTCAGAAACGGTGGCATAACAATCTTTCGCCACATGTCCTTTCTTGTTGCACTTATCACAGACCACTTGACAATAACCTGCATGATGTGTGTAACATCTTTTGCAGAACGGATGGGGTCCCTTATAGTTTGGACTTGCAGTTGCCCCATCTTGTTTACCTTTAAAAGTTTCTTGTTTCTTCAGGTGAGTACTTTTACCCTTATAGTCTTCCCATTTCCTCTTTCCTTCAGTTGTCTTGACTTCGGTAATTGGTGCCTTAATCGAACTCTCTGTGATCTGGTCCATGAGTTGGTGTGCCATTGTCATGGCTTCCTGCATCGTATTCGGTTTGGACGATGTAACATTTCCTTTGATATTGATCGATAAACCGTCAATATACATTTCTATCTTTCGTTTCTCATTTGGCACCAATTCGGGACACAACAAGGCTAGTTCCATGAAACGCTTTTCATAGTTATTGAGATTCGCGCCGATAACCTTCAGATTACGTAACTCAGATTCCATTTTTCTGATCTCATTTCTAGGACAGTACTCCTCGATTAGCATCTTTTTCAGTTCTTCCCAAGAGATATCATATGCCGTATCTATTCCTTCTGCTTTAGCATAATTGTTCCACCAAGTAAGTGCACCATCTTGTAACGTGCACGAAGCATACTTTGACTTGTCTCCATTCGCACAATTACTGATTTTGAAAACGGACTCCATCTTTTCAAACCATCGGGTTAGACCGACTGGTCCCTCAGTTCCACTAAACGTCTGTGGTTTGCATCCTTGAAAAGTTTTGTATGAGCATTCGTTTCGTGAATTTGTGTTTACGGCTGCTGCTTTGGCTGCTGCTTCAGTTGTTGCTTTTGCTGCTTCGGTTGCAGCAATTCTTTCATTCACACGTTTCTCGACTAGTTGCTCAAACTCAGCATCCGACATTTGAGACATGTTTCTTCAATAAACACAACAGATATAATTTAATCATATAGAATATTATAGGTAAAATGAGTTGTCAATAGTTAATCGTAGCATATTAATAATATGAACCGATTATTATAAAAGCCTTTTCTTCTTATTAGCATTTTATAATTATTTCTAGGGTATTACCTACCCGTTAAGTTCATACATAATAGCTAGTACAAGGAATTAACTACTAAAATCCTAATAATATACCACTATAAAAAATTATAGCGAGTTACTACATTATTATGTAATAATAATAATAAGAAGTAGTAATAATACAAATAATCATTCCATGCATTTATTATTAATAAACCAAAATAATACAATACCATACAATACTGATATTTTACATATGCTTATTTTACATAACAAGATAGAGTAGCACACATAAGCAATAAAATAGCGCATGGAAGATTTATGGTTGCGAGGTCGTTTATTCAGAACTATCAGAAACTTCTTCCCATTTGGTTCTCTCTGCCAATTGTTTGTGTGCACATGGTCCGACAGACATTCTAGCAGTGTATTTTATTTTTAGTTGGGGTTTTGAGGTACCCGTTGCCTCAGTGGGTTTAATACAATAAGGGTGGTTACGGATCGAATGGTCCTGTTCTTTTTTAATAATTAAGGACATTTTATTATTGTGGTTGTTTTTATTATCTATAGCAAGTTGGAATTTCTCCTTAGTGATCTCTTTTATTTCATTAGCGAAATCCTCCTCCTTACTGATCTCGTCTGATGACGAACTGTCTGAGTCATGTGCAGGAGAATATGATGACGAACTGCAAGAATATGTACCGGTGGTCATGAACCGAAATCTGCCAGGCGTAATCGGCACAACCCGCCCGTCGGCGGTATATCTGGACCAATGTCCATATTTGTTTAGAAATGGACGATCCTCATTTACTCCAGGGATCATGGGTCCATGCCAACGATACTGTGGCTCCGGAAAACTAAAACTGGGTGGAGCTGGAACCTCCTCTGGGTTTACCGGGAGTTGAGATTCCCCGGCTAACACAATTTCTTTTTTAATAGGTATTGGAACGCCCTTTTCAGTTGTGGATAGAATAGATTCAGTGTCCGATTCCGAGTCGTACAAAATGATAGGATTAGAGGAAGTCATCTATCACATAATTGAAACAACAATTACGTTAGCATATAAATATATCACATATAATGTTTTTGACCAAATAATAAGCAAAAATCAGTAACAACAGATATGGTCATAGTCCAGACTCACTAATGTATCCTAACAATTACCAGTTAAACACACTAATGTAATTTCTGGTTCCCTATGACCTCAAGCTCTGATACCAACTGTAACGACCCGTCAAAGTCGCTATTGACGCGGCACGTTAATCATTGATTCCACAGTGAGGTTTTGACCTCTATATGATACGTTTTGATAAAATATTGCATTCATTAAAATAAGTGACTTTCTAAACATAGAAAGTTATAAACATGTGGGCGAGTGCTTAGGTATTAGCAAAACCCCGAAATACGTAAGTCTTTAATTTACAGGTTGACATCACAGTCCAATTATTTATTACACAACGCAGTTTTATTTTGAATGCAATAAACTTTGTACAAAGCATGAGAGACTCCATGCAGGCAACAAGCACATCACAGCGGAAGCATTCTAAGGACCTGAGAATAAAACATGCTAAAAAGTCAACACGAATGTTGGTGAGTTATAGGTTTAATTGCTCGAGTCATAAACATATATAAAGATAGACCACAAGGTTTCATCAAAAGTTTATCAATAGATTCTACGTAACAGAGCACCCTGGTAACTAAACTTAACGCTATAGTGATAATTACCCCATTCGTTTTAATACGCGCAAACCAACGTGTCTTAAACTCAAATAACATACGTCCGTTAAAAGGCTAGCGCTCTAGCTCGGACGGGGATGTCAAGCCCTATGGATCCATATACAATTATTCGCGCCCACCAGTCCATATCCTATGTACTGGCAGCTACTAGTTACCAAAGCTAAGGGATTTTCGGTTTAACTCAGTGTAGAATTTAGTATGTACTTGTGTCTTATTGCGTTTAAAATAAATTGCATGTATTCTCAGCCCAAAAATATTTAAAGTATTTAAAAAAGGAGACTATAAACTCACAGTTCAATATTGAGACTCAATATTGTAGGCAAATTTCGTAGACGTAATGATGGTAGACGATCGTATGATTGGCCTTGGATTCAAGAACAATACCCCGAACAATACCCAATATTTCCTTAGCTTAAAGCGGTTTGAAACCCGAATTAAAAACACCCTCGTATATATCTTATTATTATTAAACTTAAATTTAAAATTATAATTATAATATAAATATTAATATTGAGAGATTTATGTGTGAAAAATTATCGTCGAACAAACTGCGTATTTATAGTACTTTACGATTTACTGTAGCTCATGCGATCGCATGAGTTTTCAGTATTTTTGCCATGCGATCGCATGGCCGCCTTTCCCGTTTTGTTTGCTAGTTCGTCGACAGCAAATAGTGTTTACTGTAGCAAATAGTGTTTACTGTAGCAAATAGTGTTTACTGTAGTAAATAGTGTGTTACTGTAGCAAATAGTGTTTTACTGTAGCAAATCACTGTAGCAAAGTAGCAAAATACGTTTTCACTGTAGCACTGTAGCAAAATACGGTTTCACTGTAGCAAATAGTATTTTACTGTAGCAAATAGTATTTTACTGTAGGAAAGTCGTTTTTACTTGTACATATATATATACATACATATAATTGTTCATGAATCGTCGAGAGTAGTCAACGGTAATTGTATATATGAAACAGTTCTAAAATTTTTGAGACTCAATCTAACAGACTTTATTTAACGTGTCAAAATAATAAATCGTATAGAGAATTGGTTTAAATAAGTCGAAATTTTCCGGGTCATCACATCCGGTTTTGTAAATTTTCAAATAAAGATCTCCCACTTCCCGACATATTTAGACGAAACGCTTTTCACAACATGATATAATAGTTAAAACTCACACAATTCAATAATAAAATAAGTTTTACGAAATCGGGCCCACATATGCCGTAATACGAGTTTCGTACAAAAGTATAAGTTTCAACCGAATTAGTTTAAATTCCAAACGACACTAGAGCATGATGTTTGGGGGTTAAACTACCCAACTCTCGGTCAAACTTCAAAAGCTAACACATCCAAAAGCGTCCCCTATCAAACAAGCGGGATCTCTAATCCAATCGTACGCCCTTACCCTTGTCAACGCCCGAGCCTATAAAAAGGTAAACAACGAGAGGGTAAACAAAGCTTAGTGAATGCAATAATTATACATATACATATATAACTTACTTACTTGCAAACACTTACAACGAATCCGCATGCATACTAGCAACATAATTAGCATACCTTTATAATGTATAACGCTAAATCCTCGATAACATAAGCTAGTATAACAATATCATATAACGCAAACAATACAATATGTTACAACACAATACAAAAGCATTGATGTTCACAACATCCATTAGTATTCGAATCCCAAGGCTAGCCCAACGAATGGTATCGTCAACATCGAACTTATTTTCCCATCCGTCCTAGTTAATGTGGTATCGTCAACATCGAACTTAAATCCACATATGCGGTATCGTCAACATCGAACTTAAACCCTCATCCAATGTCACTACAATAGTGGTATGGCTTCGTCAACATCGAACTTCAAATCCATACTTGAGGTATCGTCAACACCGAACCTTTACCCTCATCTACACAACAATATACTCTAGGATATGGTATCGTCAACATCGAACTTTAACCCATACCCCACAAGTAAATAAATCATATACATACATATATATATATATATATATATATATATATATATATATATATATATATATATATATATATATATATATATATATATATATATATATATATATATATATATATATATATATTTCCACTCACCTTAACGATTTGGTGACGATTTTATACTTCCGAATACTTCAAAGCCGAGTACCTAATACAATAAGTACTCAATCAACACACACACTAGTTGGACTAATCACCAACAACTTACTCATGTGCATTTAATGACTTAAATGCATTAAATGCCCCATTTACATCAAAACCGACCATTTAAGGTCAACACACCCATTTCGGGTCATCCACTAGCCCACATAATACCCATTCATTTTATTAACTAGGTGTGCTAGTAATTAACTAACCAATTATGACTCATAAACTCATTTATCATTTCAAAACCATAGGTTAGCAATTCTTGAGTCCTCATGACTCGATCTTACCCAAGAACACCCAAAATCACCAAATATGGGTTTTATGTTCTTCACTAACCCAAACCTTAACCCTTAACAAATTAAAATAGGGAAATTAAGGTTAGAACATACCACCACAACCAAAATGTAGCAAAAGACTAGATGAACAATTTTAATACTTGAGCTTTAACCTGGATCAAGCTTCTTCCTCCTTGATTCAAGCTTTCTCTCTCAAGAACACTCTTCTCTCTCTAGAATTTGATTTGGGGTTGAAGATTAGGTTGGTGTAGTGTTGAATGTGTTTTCAACCACCACACAACTGGCCTTTACAGCCCCAACTCGTCCTCATGTTAAAAGACAACAATACCCTTCATTTAACTTTTAATTTAAAAAGCAGAATGCTGGCCCAGGTGCAGTGCGCCACGTGCACAACTAATAGTGCGTGGCGCGCACTAGTGGTCTGAACGGCTTCTAACCCAGTTTGATTACACACCGCAGCCCACACTTAACGTACACTATTTACACCACTGTACAATTATTATTCGGGTCTTACAAGAAAATAGCTCACAAGTAAACTTATAGCTAAGCTTACAATCACTCATAGTTCTTCAATAGGTCACACCAACCTTACTTAGATCAAATTTGTCTTTACATTGGACAAGTATTAATTTCCAATGAAAATTAATCAACTTCCTAGATCCCTTTAAGGAAGTTGAATCATTAAGTAAGATAGATGTTTCCTATCACAAGAACCATTTAACTTCCTTAACCCCCCCAAGGAAGTATCTCATAAATTAAACTTAAAGATACAAATGATAAGCATAAAGTTTACATTACAATTCTACTTAGTGTAAATAGAATCTCTCTTTCTCTCTTATAATCTCTCCATAAATTTGTGCTTGAGGCTTGGGAGATTAGTTGATATGACTTTGAAAGTATGTTGTAAAGAGGTAATCTTCATATGTCTTCAAACCTTGTTTAAATAGGAAATAGAGATGCAAGGTATTGGCACATAAAACCGTTGAAGCATCTAGTCAAAAGTTCCAAGATACTTGC
Organism: Rutidosis leptorrhynchoides; assembly: GCF_046630445.1. Taxonomy (NCBI): domain Eukaryota; kingdom Viridiplantae; phylum Streptophyta; class Magnoliopsida; order Asterales; family Asteraceae; genus Rutidosis; species Rutidosis leptorrhynchoides. The sequence goes on from NC_092338.1 coordinate 400,313,081, forward strand.
AATAGTCTTATAAGCATTCATCAAATAAGGATAGTATCTTTTTCTTGGTTTACCATTTTCATAATCTTGCTTATCCAAAAGAGGTAATTATGCATGTGTTACTTGACAAATAGCAACCTTCCAAAATTATTCTTGTAAGACTTATATGCATGTGTCACCATCTAATCTTGTGGCAAACCATAATACTCCAAACTTCATATCCCAAGTCTTCAATAATTTGTCAATGCATGGATGGAAGTATCAAGCTTCATTGGTTGCTTGCAAATAAGAAAATTATCTTCTCTTGAGACTTTTGTCATTGATTCTAAAAGAAGTAAATGCTGAATTTTACTCCATGACAATTAGAATTCATCCAAACTTCATAACCCATGACTTTAACCATTTGTCTTTTCTTTGATGGAAATATCTAGTTCTTTAGAACCTTGTTGCACCTTAATTGAACTAGTTTGAATCTAGTTGAAACTTAATTGATTCTTGTTACAACATTGACTAGCTTGGATTAATTACACTCATATACACACAAATGGTACTTAAAAGTAATAGGAGAGCACCTCTTTAATTGGGACTTTAATGACCATTATTAGTATGTTTAAATGTCACTATATAATAAGATAAAAAGATATACCACTTATGTGTTTAATCTTATTTTGAGTTGAATTGTCATTAAGGTGTCATTAGGTGTGATTAATCAAGATTAACATCTTTTGGTTCAAAACTCTTTTGAAAACAAAGAAGGCAACTATTCTAAGTATATTTAGAAAGGTTTTGTAAATTATAGATGTCTTGAAGTGGTCTAAATCAAAGTGAATGGATTTGGTAACAGGAAGAACTGCGGTCGATCCATGGTCAGCCGTGAGGTCGGCCGTGGATCATATTTTCAAAAATCGTTTAAAAATGTTTGTGCAGGGCATCCACGGTCAGGCCTACGGTCGACCGTGGATCGGCCGTGTTTTATTATTACCAATTTTATTATTGTGAATTGGTCTTTTGCTAGAGATAGTGTAGGCTTGTGAACTTGTGTTGTTCTATACGTTGTTTAAGCACACAAGACTTGGTGTCATCATCAAAACAAAGTGGTTAACATTTGAATATTAATATTGGATCACTAACCAACAAAAACAACCCAAACAAAACAAAATAAACAAATTAAGAAGGCTTTCGACCGTTCCTCTCATCCGACCTATTTGTAAACCCGTCAATTGTGTCGATATGAAACCCTTTCCCACTTCGAGAGTGGAAGGTATACAAAGTTACCTTGGAAGAAGAACAACCAATACGAAACCCGGGTACCCAACGCTTGATCTGCAAACTCATTAAAAAAACCATTATACTCCCTAACTGAAGAGCTCACAACATTAAAATTCATGAACATCTTTTGTAAAACAATCTATATCATCGGTGTTATCTTTTAGAGATGAGTTTTTTTTTTCAATGAAAACATCTTTCTCCTTTTTTCTATACTCCTTTTTAATGATCCCAAGCTACGCCTTAGGTGTCTGTTTAGTACATACCAAGATTTGCAAAAACCGACAATAGAAGGCACCACACAATTACAATAAAACTAACTTCATCCAACCAAAATTGGTAATGATCTATCTTTCACGTTATCTTCTAACCGAGTACCCGAACACTCAACCTTCTTCCTCTTCTTATCCTTCATTAAACTAACCCATAAGGCTTGTTTAAGCATACCATAAATATTTTAATTTCTTATTTAGATTTCACAGCTGCCATAAGTAAATATTTATACAAAATTTTAATAAGAGAATTCGGTATTAAAAATGAATAATGAACTATAGAATTGGAAATAAGGGAGTATTAAGTTTATAAATTTAAATATATTAACTTGCACCGTAAGGTAGCTAGATCCAGTTAGCTTTTTGTGAAAAAAGTTTGATCGTCTTTAACTACATAAAAGTAGTGCAGAGAACTAGTCAATATACTGCCACCCAACGAGGATGATTTTCCGAATCCATTGCTGATTTTCACCATGATCGATTAGGTGAAACGGTTACTCTATAAATGGAAGCTTGATAAGTATTATCACATAGCCCTAAGGGCTACGTTTATCATTGTCCTTAATAAATTAAAGTTTTTTTATTGACGATTTGCCGTTAAAATGCTTAAATTAATTGTACATAGCGATTAATTTTGTGGTGGTGATTAATTTGTTCAAACTTTAGTAACATTAATTAAATGTGCTTGTTGAGTTTTCTATACCTTATAAATTAAGAGTATTATGAATTATGAATATGGTTAAAGCTATAAACATGTCATATACTTTCACTTTTAATCTATTGTAGACTATATATTCCGTAACATACCAGTGTATGCCATAAACTTTTAAAATCGTGCGTTAATGTAAACAAAAAACTATTTTAACCGGAACAAAAACATGTGCTGACGTGTCATCGTATATGTTGCTGACTTGTCATTACACGTAGGAGCGGGTTTTTCTATATTTATTCCCCTTTTTTATAACCTTGTGTTCTAGCTCATGTGGTGATGGCATGTCTCTCTTAGCGAAAGTTCAGAAGTTCGACTTCCGTGGAGTGCAGCATTGCACACAAGGTTGTCCATCAACCCTTGAATTCTACCTAATGGTGCCTTCTGCATATCGCGTTGTGAGGGCAGTAGATGAATAGCCTAAAATGAAATAAAAGTGAAAGTCTATATTACCTTAAGTAGCGGAACAAAAAAAAAAAAAATACTAAATGATTATAAAATTTGAGGCATGATTATGTAAATATAAATATACAATATTAATCACGGTTTTAAGAGTAACTAGATTCAGAAAAGGATAATGATCTATACACAATTAATTTTTAGTCATACACAATCAAACTTGTTTTACAGTATTGTATAGTACAATATCATAAAGCATATTGGTTGTGTATTTCTACAAATTGATTATGTACGAATCACTCCCCCTCATAAAATCCGGATAAAATATAAACTATTTAAGTGGTGTTCTTTAGGGGTGTGCATGGTTCGGGTAGAACCGAAAAAAATCGAGAATCGAAGAGGAGACGACCCAAAACTGAAACACTCGAAGTTGTCTGGTCCGATACTTGGTCCACAATTTTCTAAAGTTTCGGGTTTCGGTCCGAACCGGGCCAACCCCGAAAAAACCAAGTTTTTGAACCAAACCGGATGATGTATATATTTGTGTGATATTCATGGGAGATTAACATTCTTGTTCTATTATTTTTATTTGACCAGCAAATTGATATTTTTTTATTAAGAAAACTTTCCTAGCAAGGAGCTAGAAAGGAAAATACATCATTTACAACGGCTTATGAGCCAATCGTCTCAACGAGTACATAATTTTTCTCTATTACACAACCAAATAAAGGAAAAATGGCGGATGGAATCAAACAATGTATCCTTTTTCAACGAACGGGAACCGAACAAGATGTTGTTGTGATATCTCCAATTGTGCCAATGGAACGATGCCATGATCACATAAAGCTTGCTCTTTAAAGTTGAAGAAGCTTGCCACGTATCAAACCAATTGATCCATTCTGACCATGAAGCGTAGTCTTGCAAATCATCTAAATCAACCCAACGTTTTAATTTCCTCCACAACACGGTAGCAACCGAACACCCAAAGAGTACATGATCAAGGGGTTCAACATTATAGTCACATACCACACATCCAATGTCAACAATCTCCATGTCCCTAACCGAAAAATTTAACCGCGTTGGAAGTCTATTTCTTGCTACTCTCCAAATGAAAACATTGAATTTTCGGGGTAATAGTTTATGCCATCTCGTACCAATGTCCGAAGAAGGGAAAATAACATCGTCAATATAAGCCATTGTACTATAAACATTGAGCACCCCATCCTCGTCAATGATCCATTCCCAGGAGTCAGATTCTAGCGTTAACTTTGGGGAACCCACCTCCAAACTTGTAGCGAAGCCAAATTACGAGAGCCAATATCTATCCGCCGCCAATCCCAACTCTAAGTATCATTTTGACGTCTATATGATAAGAAGCAATTCGGGTTCGATTCAAAATAAAACAATCTATTTTATTTGGAACACAACGCTCCATCACCTTTCCAATTGTCTTTTCAAAAATGAATTGACGAACCATCACCCACTTTATTAGCGACATATTCCTACATATATACACATACATATTATATTTATACATACACATTCAAATTATTTTAACCCCAAAAGTAAGGGGAAAGTAAGTAACTAAATAAACTCTTTTAATAACTCTAATCTTAAATAAATAAAAAATCCTAACGTTTAGCATGTATATAACTTATAGCTAAAGAAATTATAAACGGTACATGACACAAACTCTTAATTTGGTGATAAGGTCAATGGTCTAATGATGTGTATATATACATGCTATCGTAGAATTACAATGGGAAAGGCAGGGAATTATATACTCAATATTTATAATTCAATTTGTGTTCTTATTGATCATCATCTTTGCTTCTAAGTTTTGCTTCAATACGATTAACTCCAAGGTTAATATGTATCTTTAAATGGGTATTTACCCGATTTGCTTGGGCCGAAGTTAGAATCGGATCGAACCTAACCATGTATAAATGGTCCGGTCCTCGGTTCTTATTTTCATAGAAATTTGAGTTTCGGTCCGGTCCGGTCCGGGTGTTGTTTGGTTCGGCCCGATTATGAACCATGCACAACCTTAGTGTTCTTATGATAATTTTTTTCGAGTCGGTCGTTGTAAGCATGCTTTTTTTTTGCCATCAAATTAGTTTATTTGGTTAGATGAACTTAACAACGTTACTTTAATTAATTGTATTATTATTAAAAGTGTTAAACACGATTAAGATAATTTTGTTATCTTGTTTTATATACCTTTCCAGGAGAATTCCGTAGGGATGAGCAGATTTCCCGATTTCTCGAAACCGAACCGGTACCGTACCAGTACCGGTACCGAAAATCGGTACCGATCGAGATTCGGTATCGGTTCAGGTCCTTGATTTTAAGCTAATTCGGTATCGGTATTTTTCGGTACGGTACCATTCGGTATCGGTATTTTTTGGTACGGTACCCAAAAAAATCGAAAAAAACATATTTAAACCGTATTAAATACATTTAAAAATCGAAAAAATGTAAATTCGGGATAAACGGTATAATACCGAAAATTACCGGTACCGAACCGGTACCGGTATTGGAAAAACGGTACGGTACCGGTATTCGAAATTGGGTAAATTCCGTACCAATGAATTGTTCTACAATAACATTTGACTAGGTGAACATGATTTGAATGTTCTTAAAACTCGCGAGTATATGCTTGGAACTTATTGTTGGCATGAACCACTGTCTTTGTGTCTGTTTTGTTGTGAGTTTTTTCTTGTTAGTTTATATTTATTGTCATCAAGAAAAAGGATACGAAACCGTCTCATTTTTGGATTTAGGTTATATTATATATAGATAAAGATATAGATCATTTAGAGTAAACTATTAAAATCGTTCTCTAGTTTCAAGTTTTCTTTACCGAGTCTCTAATTTCTTAAAGATATATGAATTGCCCATTTTAGAATCGTGTCTAATATCTACTCGCGGGTGGAGAATTTTTTTGCCTTGGTCTTGTGCTTTGCTTTTTCGAATTTTCTAGAGATTTCATTCCTAGAATTACTTATTCGTTGAGAAAATAACCCACGGGAAGGGTTGATTTGCGGATGAGGAATTAGCATACCAACTCGCTTTCATCCTTCCCGTTCGTGTTCGTAGGCCTTTTTTTTAATTTTAAATTTAATTTTAAGAAGGGTTGCAAGCAAGGAGGTACTTCATTATTTCTAAATCGAATAAAAAATATATTCGATTTAGAAAGTAGGAAATAGGAAAGTAGAATGAATATATATATATATATATATATATATATATATATATATATATATATATATATATATATATATATATATATATAATATAAAACGAAGTAAATAGAATATAAAAAGAAGGCAAAGTAATACAAAAAGAACTCTCTTCTATTTTTTAGTCTATCTATACGAGGAGATCATATGAAAAATGTAACTGATTCTTTCGTTTTTTTGGGCCACTGACAGTCCGCCGGGAGTTTCGGGTTTAATACCAATATTTTAGCAACAAATCTAATAAATCTAAGTGTAGTGAAGAAACGATTTCTCTTATACTTTAGGATAAAGGCATAATCGTCTACAACTCACCTTCCTCATACCTCGTAAACACATACTTGAGTGGTATTGTTATTGATGCTTTAAAAAATGAGCAATTCAGGTAGTTTTTAGAAGCTATGGATGATAATTGAAAACAAAAGTAGCATTTAAATAATTTACTCTATCATTTACGCATTTGGAATTTTATGGTTGCGTGTATGGTACTTGTATATTAACATGCATAATAAATGAATTAGTGTCTTTGTCTTTGTTTGATGCCTATGTTTTTATGTAATTATTTGGTTTGTAAATTGTAATTAGTTGTGTCGCTACAAAATGGGATATGGATTGTGAGATGTTCCATCATTGAATATGTTTAAATTTGTTAGCGCACGACCAACTGATTTAATACTCTAGGTATATTTGTCAAAATTAACCGGTAACGTTTAATTTGTAGCTGGTAGCTATTTCTATATATCGATATCTCTGACAAAATTAGCTGATAGCTGGAGTTGAAAGCCAGAAGCTAGTAGCTTGTAGATGGAAGCTGGTAGCTATAGTTTTTTAGATATATTTTGGTATTTAATAAAAGAGTTGGAGCTGTTAAAAAGTAATAAAAGAACTGGACGTGTTAAAAAGTGGTAAAATGACAAAAATAGAAAAATAACTCTATATACATAATAAAGATATAAAATAAAAATAGAAAAATAAATAACTTATAAAATTAACAAAAAAAAAATGCACTTATTTACATTTTATAAATACATAATAAAACAAATAGAAATTCATTGAATCATCGTGAAATGTGTAGACAACACTCGACAACCAATTTGGCGGCAAGAACATATTTCGCATATCTATATCTATCTATAATCTATAATATTATATAAATCTCTAAAATGATGATGTCATAAATAAGGATTATCCAGCTTAAAAAAAAGTAAAGAAATAATTTTTAAACCCCACATGATGATGATACTAAAATAATTAATTATTTTTAATAAAAAATATTAACATGTTAATTGTATAATATATGAAGAATTATTTACAACCTTATGATAAAATACCTCCATGACCATATGTACAATATTTGAAGCATTATGTACAACCTTATGATAAAATACCCATGACCATATGTACAATATTTGAAAATTATGTATAACCTTATGAATAACACTCTCATGACCATATTTACAAACTTTAAAATAAATTGTACAATTTTTTACGAAACACTCCATGAACACATGTACAAACTTTGAAGTATATTGTACAACCTTCATATAACAATTGTATTTTAGTTTAAAAAAATTAAAAAGACATTTGTTATTATTAATAATTATTATTAAAAATATAAGTGCTCAATTTTAGAACAAACTTTATTATTATAATATTATTATTGTTCAAATATGAGTTCTCTTTACTGGATGAATTACGTTACATATGTATGCGAAATACATGTCTCAATAAAATATTGTAATGTAGCTTTTATGACAAGAAAAATAATAATAGTGATGGAAAATTGGAAGAAAGTAGTTGGAGAATAAATGTAGTTCATTTGTTTTCATCAAGTTAAATATATCAATATGTTTGTAAAAACGACAAGTTTCTTAGTCGGAATCTGTGGTTTCACGGGTCATTAAACTAAATGACCTTAGCATTTACGTTTACTTAATACCTAGAACATATCATTAAACTATTTCGTTTAAACAAACCTATGATTTCACGAGTCATTTCACTAGTATGTTAAAGATATTTGAGTAATTATAATATCAAACGCTCCTCAAAATTTCAAACGCTATGAGGAGCATCGTTTAACCTTGGAGCCTTTTCTAATTCCTAAAAGCTTTAAACTCTTGTAAACAAACGAAGCTTTTTATCATATATGAGTTTTTTCATAAAATCTAAAAGCTCCAAAAATCTCTAAAAAACTCTCTACCAAACATAGCCATATTTTGACGTTTGGTAGAGCAGCTGAATCTGTTAAATACGAGTAAAATGACATAAAGCTAGAAGTTAAAAGCTAAACGCTAATTCTAGTAGTATTTAGTTTTTAGCTTTTAGGTTTTAGCTTTTTCCCTCTGTCTAAAAACTTTAAGCTACTTTAATACAAACAGAACTTTTTATTAAATATTAGCTTTTTAAATTAAAAAGCTAAAAGCTCGCGCAAAACATTACCTATCTAAAATGAATAGCTACCTTTTTGTGTCGCTACAAAATGGGGATATGGATTGTGGAGATGTTCCATCATTGAATTTAATTAAATTTCTTGGTCCAGGACCAACCGATTTTATTACTCCGTGTATCTAAAAAGAATATCTACATTTTTTTTTTTTTTTTTTTTAAAAGCAAACTTTTATTATACCTAAGGCAAAATGCCATATAAACACCAAGGCAATAGTAATATATATCTCGTTGTCAGGTTCACCTCGTTCACCTCCTTTGACCCGACATCAAAGTTAACCGTGCTAAGTGCGTTAGTGATACCAACCGGAGCTGGATCATTGATACACCACCAACTAAGTAGGCCTTTCCAAAGTGTGACAATAACACTACATGAAATAAAAAAATGATCAAAGACCTCATCATGTTGGTGACAAAATGGGCATTAACCTAAATCTATTTGGATCCCTCGAGAAATAAAGTTAGCGCATGTTGGGATTCAAATCAAACCAAGTCTCCAAATAATGACGTTGACCTTTATTGGCAAGCATGACAACCATTTGCCCGAGAATAATCTGCGAGCTAACCCATAAACAGCATTATCAATTAAAGAGGATAAATGCTTTGCGGGAAACTTACCATTAGCTCAAAGAGACCAACACCAAGAATCTGGTTGCGATGATAGCTGTGGTGCTTCCTGAATTATTCATTCCAGATTTTTAAGATCAAAAGATGCTCTTCCCCCAGCTCCGATATCCAAGCCCCCCAAACTGTTCAAACTCATTACAGTGCATTCTATCTAAAATAGAGGCATGTTGGTTTGGCTCTTGTGCATATAGCCTAGGGAATTTATTAAATGAGACTATGTCAATGATTTGGAAGCCACAAATCTGACGAAAAACCAGTAGAGTGATCATTGCCTATTTTTCGAATTATGGAGTTTGAGAATTGGATTCCTACTTTTTCCATCTCATATCCAGTTTGCCGAATACTCCTCCAATTGGGTGATAACCTGTTAGAGTTGAGGATGGTAGTTACACCTCCCTTTTCGCCATAAAGTGCTCGAGTAAGTTTCGCCCAAAGTGCATCTCCTTCATTTTTAAACCGAATCCACCACTTGCATAATAGACCTACGTTTTTTGTTTTGAGACTACCAATGCCTAGACCACCACATGATTTGTAGGAAATTGTTTTCTTCCAACTCACCCATGTTATAGCCTTTTGAGAGTGTTTGTTCCAGAAAAACTTTTGCCTTAGCTTTAAGGCAATCGATCACACTTACCAGGGCTTTAAAAAGTGACAAATAATATAATGGGAGGCTTCCCAATATGTATTTGACCAATGTAAATCTACCACCAGCCGAAAGAGTGTTTTCCTTCCATTAATTTAGCTTAGACAAGGATCGATTAGTATCTTCTTCCCAAGCATTAATTGATGTCATCCTTTTACCAACTGGAAGGCCCAAGTAATTAAAAGGAATAGTTTAACACCCCGCCAAATTTTCATCTGACGGCGTGTTAATCGTAGGTCCCACAGTTAACAGTTACGCCCTCTATATGAAACGTTTCAAAACAATCGCATTTAATTTTATTAAAAAGTTGACTTTCAAAACATAAGTCAATAAATCTCAAAATAAGTACAATGCTGTGATCGTAACCACAAGCCAATAGTATTAAACAGTTGTAAAAGTTTTAAATGCGATAATAAATAATGTCTTTAATAAAGTATGTTGACTCCACGGCCAAACCAAGCATCAAACACAGCGGAAGTCTACCTCTTAAGGACCTGAGAATAAAACACGCAAAACAGGTCAACAAATAATGTTGGTGAATCTACATGTTTAAAATAATGTAACAATATCTGAAAAACAGTTATCAGAAAATAATTCAAGTTCATTGACCACAAGATTTTACAAGTACAACTCCAAGTTGTGAAACGTTTACATAATCCATGAGCACCTGAATACTAGCAATGACCATAGTATAGAAACCACTACACTCCCTTTACCCCATAAAAATTTTATACACTTGTTCGAGTGTATCTAATGTTCAAAGTAAATGCGCCACGGTTAATATTGTTTGGGCGAGGTTTGTCTAACCTAACGGATCAGTCCATCTAAATTGTGCTTATCCAAAGGTAATAAAAGTATTCAAGCTAGGGGCTTTGTGAACAAAACTCAATATGTATAATAAGTACTCGTGTAAAATATAAAAACATTTGAAAAATGTAAGTAACAGCGTGTATTCTCATCCCAAAAATAGTAAGTAAAAGTGGGACTGTAGACTCACCTTCGATAAAGCTCGGATTGAAAAGTAGACAGATAACTTGTGCGAATTAGTATCGAGAAGTGCAACCTAAGTATACGTATTTAGGTTGGTCAAGATATAAGTCTTAAACAAATGTGGTTTCATAGAGTAAGTTGTCTTATTGCTCGACTCGACGCGTTTCAAAGTAAAAGTCAACTAAATCATGCAAGTCAAATAAAGTCAACCAAAGTCAACTAAAGTCAAACCAAAAGTCAAACTTGGTCAAAGTAGTCAAATAAAGTCAACATCAGTAGGTTCATGTCAAAAGTTAGTCAACATGTCAAACTTAGGTCAAGCAACACGTTTTAGATCATAAATGGTCAAGTATGCGATCACAGATTATCGTTATGCATAACGTTCAGGTACATGTTGCAAATAACGCATAATATCTCCTAACGCATAATTCATGGCAACATAGAAAACTCCAGATCACAAGTAAACTCAAAATAGATTCCAAAAAGTCCGGCCAGGGTCTCATACGATGTCTACAATCGGGAATCAGAAGGGATACATTTATGGTTTACTAAATTAGTTCCTGACCGCGCACTGATCTCGTATTGGCTATAACCGGAGCTAGGGACATGTAATTAATGCAAGGTCAGTGGCCATGGTTCAAGGACAAGTCAAAATATTATATATCCGAAAATGAGCAACCTTGGTTTAGCCAATTGGTACAATTTATTCAATCAAGTTGGATGTTCTGTTTCAGCTCAATTCAGAAGTCATCAAAACTATGGCCCTAGTACGCACAATGCATAAGATTTCAGAGGTTGTAACAAACTAAAAATATATCAAATAACATATAAAGATTCATATTCCAGAAGGCCAAGGTCTCAAAACATGCACAAGTCAACTTATATGGAAAAAGGTGCATACATTAGAGATTTGGTTAGCATACAGGTTACCATTTCGACATACACATAACATCAGCTTCACAAACCCGAATGATGCAAGGCCTAGATGAAACGTTAACTAAAACTTATGAAATTTTCATATATGCAAAGAACTTAAACAATATCACACTGCAAATCAACTAAAAAGTCAGTTTCATCATACCGAGCAATTCAGTTTTTTGCATACGATCAAACAAGCATAACGTGAGCATTATAAATTCAAATCGCATGATATCCTAGTCTAACTTGAGAGTTTTTAAGTCTTCTAATCAATGGTTGACATGTTATAACATAATTTACAAAGCATACAACTCATAAAATTCGGATTCATGGCAAGATCACAACAAAACTTCAATTTAAAATATCTAAAGCATACGATAACGAAATCGATTGATTCTTGCGCCTAAAGTTATTAATTTTTGATCTCTTTCTATCTAGATAATAATCATTTACAGAAAACAAGTCCATCAAATCAGTATCATCAATAAACAATTCGGTTTTTAATCAAAACAATCAATACGAACAACTTAACGATTAAACAAGCATACAAACATGATGAATCGAGCAATTGACCAACATAAACTATGAAACCTTATGAAATCAGAATTTTTAGAGCTAGGGTTTGTAAAATTATACCTTAGATCAACAAATTAAATACATCAACGCGTAGAGGATGAATAGAATTGCAACTTTCGTGTTCGAGGTTTTATCAAAAAGTGAAAAATTGAAGGTGATGTTGTGGTGTAGGTGATCGACGATGGAAGAGGAGAAGGGAGGAAGAAAGTCGACTGTTTTTAGGTTGTAGGGGAATAATACAGTTTAGGTTTTCACTAGGTAATTATATTAGGCCCTAAATCTAATTAACCATGGACTAAACAATTAAATGGCCCAAAATAGAAATTAAATGGGTGGGGAGGGGGTGTTCGGCCGTGGCCCACCTGGGATGGGTTCCCGGGCTCTCGTTGTCCAATACAGTGTAATCGTGTTCCATTTTAAGTGCCGTTTAAAACGTACCGAAGGCCCGGAATGCTAAACCGATCGTTAAAACGCAACCAAACGTTTAATTTATTAAAAACCCAATAAATTAAATATTTTCAAAAGTTAATAATTATTAAAATAAACCCGAGCGTTTCGTTGCTCGAAAAGCAGTTTTTGTCGTTATTCAAACTGTAACATTTTTATCGTATTTCTTTTATCTGAAATATTTTTATCGATTAATATTAACCCATATTAATTCAAATAACCCTCCAAGGATCACGTATGCATTTAGTACACTAAATACATAAAAAGTCAAATAATCACCGTTAAATCAACTAACGGGCAGTTAACAGAAGTGACGGAAAAAGCAGGGTTGTTACAAATAGTCCCCGACTAGCATTGAACCATGTGACCTAAATATTCTATCTCCGAGATCTCCTCATTAACGCCATAGATTTTGCTTTCGTTGAAATTGATTCCCAACCCCGATGATTCACCAAAGCATTTGATTAGCCTAGTGAGGTTTATGATGTTTCTCCTCTACCACTCGCCTAGGAATAACACAGCGTCAGCGTATTGGAGTTGAGATATAAACATCCGGAGACCCCAATGTTGCGCCTCTAAAATAGCCGCCACATGTAGCACCAATTATAGCTACTTTTAAGACTTCTGACGCTAATACAAAAAGGAACGGAATAGCGAGTCTCCCTGTCAAAGACCATGTTGTAAAGGAAACTCGTCCGTAGGTCTTCCCATAATTACCGAAGCCCGGCCCAATTCCAGACACCTTCTAATTTATTTCCTCCATGTCATCCCGAAATTCATCTGATTCATTACTTGATCAATAAAATTTCAGTTTATGCAGTCGAACACTTTTTCAAAATCTACTTTGAACATTAGTAGTTTCTTATTATTCCTTTTGCATGGATCGACAATCTCGTCGACAATGAATACACAATTAATGATTTGCCTCCCCGCAATAAAGGCGAATTGGCTTCAACTTATCACCTTGTATATGACTATCTATAATCGATTAGCTAAGAACTTAACAATGATTTTATATAGGCATCCAACTAGACATATAGGGTGAAAATCATTAAACCAAGTGGGGTCCGAAACCTTTGAAACAAGGGCGATAAAGGAGCCTATACAACCCTTTGAAAAATTACCAAAAGCCTCGAACTTGGTGACAAACCGTATGATATCAGCTTGTAAAACATGCCAAATCTTTTTATGATATGAGGTTGAAACCACCAGGTTTTGGAGTCTTTGAACCATCACAATCCAAATAGATTTCTTTATTTCTTCTTCATAAAATCCACCATCCAGTTGCTCGTTATCATTCGCGGGCAGTTTAAGAAATTGACTATCTTACTTCTATATATTTATATATCTGTCTCCAATAACCGTTTAATTACAATATATATATATATATATATATATATATATATATATATATATATATATATATATATATATATATATATATATATATATATATATATATATATATATATATATATATATGTAGTAAATATTTTTAAATTATCTATTTACCCTTCTTTATTAATTTCAGTTATCGATATGTTAATTAAATGAAGTCAACATAATTATAAGGGTACAAATACATTTATCAAGCATATATACATAATTCCGTTTATTAGTATCGATGTTTTTGATTAGAATATTATTTTTAATGAATCAAAATCGTAATTAAATACTGTTGATGAATAAATGGAACTTGTGATTGTTTATTGATCATGTTTTACATTACGTATGAAATCATATGAAAGGTACAACATATAACTATATAGTCAAATTCATTTGAGTCTTCAGGATCACACACACACACACACACACACACACACACACACACATAGACGTCAAATGAAATGGGTAGTGATAAATTAAACAAAGTTTTTGACAAATTCACTCACTCTATGCCTTAACAGATTGTACTGCACAATGTTATTAAAAATCTTGTTAGATTTATCACTACTCAGATGATATATATATATATATATATATATATATATATATATATATATATATATATATATATATATATATATATATATATATATATATATATATATAATGAAAGAGATTAAAATACTTAATTATGAATTAATTAATTGAGTAATTAGTTAATACTATGAATTAAATGAAAATTTAATAACTTTGTGTTCATATTAGAAATACAAAAGGAAAATATTTTTTCTCTTTTAACCGACTTGTGATTCGGTTCACACACACACACACACACATACACACATACACACACACACACACACACACACATATATATATATATATATATATATATATATATATATATATATATATATATATATATATATATATATATAATAAAAGAGATTAAAATACTTAATTATGAATTAATTAATTGAGTAATTAGTTAATACTATGAATTAAATGAAAATTTAATAACTTTGTGTTCATGTTAGAAATACAAAAGGAAAATATTTTTTCTCTTTTAACCGACTTGTGATTCGATTCCCAAATGACTATGGTACTTAGTAACGGAGACATGGAGGGGGCGAAGGAGTGCTCAGCCTCCCCCAATAAACCGTGCTACAATGAAATCACTACTACAGAACGGGCTATTTGGACGTGTGTAAAAGGCCATGTAGACGTGTTGAATGACTCTAAATGGCACAGCACTAATTGATATTGCCAATTACACCAGTTCCTTACACCGCTCTAATAAACTTATATAAACGTGTCGAATCTCAACAAATAGACGTGTTCAACAGAGGTTAGACGGTAGGTAGTTAGACGTGTTCCGTTATCTCAATTAGACGTGGTCTGTTATGTCAGTTAGACGTGTTCCATTACTTCAAATAGACGTGGTCAAAAGCCATTTGGACGTGTTCCGTTAGTGTAATTAGTCATGTTGTTAGTAAGAACTAGACGTGTTCTTGATGAATTTGAAAACCCAATTAGTCGTGTCCCGTATTAACTTGTACCCGCCATTTTTTCCCCAAATATTTTAAATATCAGAATATAATATTAAATATTTAAATTTTTAAATAGCCGCTAATATTAACTACCATTCAAAATTTCATGCCAAATATAACAGACTATCAATTAGATGTGTTAGCAAATAGACGTGTTAGCAATTAGACGTGTTTGCAAGTTACCAATTAGACGTGTTAGCTACGTAAGTTTCTGCTGGCAATTAAAATGTGCTGTAAAAGTGGTTTAACTGAAAAAATTATTACATGATTATAAATAAATGTATAAACATTCTACAGATAGACAAATTAAAATTGTTACACCACACTAAACTATATAATTGACATAATGTATTTGATTTGTACCTATATCTAACAAAATGTAATACAAAATACATCTATCGTTAATATACTTTAAACATAGAAAAAACGAAGGTCTTTGCACCAAATATATATCACGCCCAACTAGCATTCTGCCCATTTTGTAAGCATCCAAGTTTGTCATTTTGCTATAAACCTACATAAACATCCAAATATGACATCAATTAATGCAAACTTGATATGCAAAATGATTCTTGATCAGTGCAAATAGTAATACAAACAGTTAATTTAACTTATAATTATACAACCATTATAACATACCTTGTTGAGATCAAAAAGGACTCCACAAATGCCATCTTTCAAAAATATCATCTAGATCGATGGTAGAAAGGCAACGTTCATCCCACGAAAGCTGTAGATTTCAAATAGATTCCCAATATATACTTTATTATATATTTTATATTAAGATATATAATAAAGTATAAGTTTTATTTAAAAATATACAAACAGAAATAATTTAGTAATTTTTCACAATACCAACAACTTACTTCGTCAATACGAAATTCTCTCTTTATACCACCACTTGCGATCGAATACATCCAGCTGAGGACATAGTAACCGTACTCCCAACTACCTGGTTGTTGATTGCACTGCATGACAAGTGCAAACGCGTTTATCATGTAAAATGTATACAATAACATTAACATAAACATATGAACCTCAACATTAACATAAGACTATGAGATGTTTGTACAAACCTTGACTACTTCCCATTTCAAAGGACCCCTAGCCCTATTGAAAATTAGATAAAAATACAAATAATTAACAGTTAATGCAGAATACTGTTATTTAAAATAATATTTAAATAAACAATTAATTAAAATAAACAAAGCAGTCTTACTGATTTATACAATCTGCGAGTAGATAATTGTTTATCGTCTTCTGTTGTTTCCTATTCAGTGAATCAAGTATAATTCCTTTGTTCTCTTTTAGCGATACAAAAAACAACACCCAGTGGCCTCTAGAAAAACAAAAACAACGTTCATTTAGAAGACAAAATATATATAAGCATTGTTATATATATTAGTAATGATATAATTTGAAGATTTACATACTTCTGAACATATGGTGCGAAGAAATAATCATAAGTGGATTTGAAGGCGGTCTTCAAGTAGTCTATCACATCATTTTTGCCAGATTCAATCAAATTGTCTTGGATCGAATAAGGGTTAATTAACCCATATGGTTTGGTAAAGGCTATTTTCATAAAGTTGTGTAGACCCCTGACAAATATGAAGTAAAAGGCCATATGATGTTACCGTTCAACTTAAACTATAGTCAAACATGTGCATAAGTAAAATATGATACATATGAAAACATGTTACTGTCAATGTAACCTATATGAATATGAAAACATGTGCAAAAGATAACATAAATTTACTTACATCATGAAGGAAAATATAATGCTGCAATCCAACCAACCATTTTTCCAAAATGTCATGATGTCATCAACATCAATCGTAGTTACCAAATTACTTGTTATGCCTGCAAACATACCAGGAGGGGTATTAAGTTTACATACGGATGTAGGATCTTCTCTAGTCATCCATCTAGTATACACTTCTTGTACAATTGGTCTGTCAGGTATGTCATTCTCCAATATGATCAGCTGGGTAAGCGCATCTTGTTTTTTCTTTTTTTGTAAATTTGTTATTGGTTGGTTAGTTACAACAACCTGAACACCACATCATCAAAATTTTCTTATATATTAATATAATTTTGTAAGTTGAATTATATATGGTAAGTACTAATTTGAACATATACCTGCTTACTAATAGGAGCAGCACTTATATCCATCTGCTTATTACTTGGATCAACATTTTCATCATTTTTTTTTTGTAATTCACCAGTGTTTGATTTTGTTTCACCCTCCTGTTAACAAATATAATATTTACATTAAAAAATAGTTACTAATCACACTAGTTTTGTAGTTACTGTTGTATGTTAGTGATTTATCATTTTAGGAAATTCTAAAAATAAGCAATTATGTAGGTACCTTTTTATTTAACAGACTCATTCTCAAGACAGGCCATGGTATGAAAGCCCCTACAGCTTCCTTCAATGTATTAATCTCAAAATCTTTATCTGGTATTGGAAACAACACAGATTCATAGCGAGGCAAGACATGTTTTACCGACACCTTCATGTATCCTGGTAACATATGTTGTCCATGTATTAGGGTATGGTCGGTTCCATACAAAATCCCCCTAGCACACGGTACAGGTTCTGTACTTTTGGGATTCAGCAACATGATTTCTGTATGCGTCTATAGTGAACATGAATAAGGAAAAATTACATTTATAGTTAAAAGTATAAAGTTATGTATCACATAGAAGAATAATGAGTAAAATTTTTTACAATAATTGAGAGTAAAAACAATAACCTTTATTTGTTGCAATTCAATCACTGTTTGTGGTGTCAACCCTGTTATTTTCCCATTACTTTCTTGCACAGTACAATCGAAGGGAGCCAGTTTCATAACAGGCCATTAAACATGTGATCCTACGACATCCTTTAAGATCTCCTTCTTCGAATCTTTTGAAACGCCTTTTAGCGGTATTGGAATTCTCATGGACATGTAACCCTTAATAATTTTTGTTATTTTAACCTTCATGTAAAAAGGTAACACTTTTTCCCCATCTACTTCTGTATCTTCGTTGGTTGGGTATATCGTACCCTTAGCACATACAATATGGTCTATACGATCCGGGTCAAATAAAAAGACTACAACCGGCTCCTAAAAACATCAGCAAAATAAGAAATGTATTTATTAGTTTATAATCCAATTTTAAGTGAATGAAAAACTGCCAATTACCTGTGTGATTTGCAAATTTAACAGCAATTTGTATTTCGCCCGATCCCTCGATTCACGAGACCCTTGATTTTGCATGGCTAGTCCCTCCACGTTATGTTGTTTCGTCATCCTTTGCTGTTCAACCTCTCTTCGCTGTTCAACCTGTCTCCTCTGTTCCTCCTCTCTACGCCTTTCCTCCTCCCTACTCTTTTGTACCTCTATCCGCATGTCCTCCTCTCTACGCCTTTCCTCCGCCCTCGTTTTTTCCTCCTCTATTTACCTTTCATCCTCTCTACGCATTTCCTCAACTCTCATTTGTTCTTCCAGATCTTGATTGTTATCAACTACCTCATCATGCCCCTTCACTTGTTCGTATACTACTTGTGCATCCATTAGCGGCATCTGTATCTCTGAGTCAGCATGTGATCCAGAATTTTCTTCTGTTTTACACTCTTCTATACGCTCGTCTACTATTGCCCTTATATTTTCCACTGTAAATACTTGTTCTACCTTTTGTCTTTTTCGTTGTAGGCCCGTGCTATAGCCTAACATGCTACTAAGACCCCTAGTTCTACCTCCATGCTCTTTCCCTACATGTTCTAACAACGCATCCCCACCCTCTTTATCCGTCCTAACCTGAAACAAATCAACAAAAAAGTTTATGTTATACAAGTATTTTAAATACTTAATTATAAGAATATAAATTAATACAAATTAAATTCTAATACAATTTTATCTATAAGCGACAAATTTGTCTCGGGAGATTTCGTCTTCACTTCTTTATCTGGCCTCATCCTGCCCAAAACATAATTCCTCGCAGCGAGATTACTGATATCATGTTATATCGTACGCTTGTTAGGATCATTTTTTCCCAGCTCCCACTTTTTTTCAAGGCCATGATATCCTGACCGACCAACATGGGCATAATTATCTTTATTTTGTTTCAACGCGTTTTCCTCCTTTTTTCTCGTAGAGCCTTAACATGTTACATACGACTACAGAACACATCAGTTAAAATAGCACAATCTAAATACAAAACCATTAGACGTTCAATGAATAAAACTAACCCTTTTTGCTGGTGTGTTTTCTCGTTCACAAAACGTTCTCCATTTATCCGGGGTAATGAAAAAGTAATCTTCAACTTCTTCATAAGGAAGCAGTTTATCATCCATATACTTGCGTAAGTTTTGCCTAAATCTCTTAAACGCCCCGTTGCAATGATGAAGTGTTTTTATCTTTGCAAAATCATCTTGGATGAAATGTGTTTCATGTTGAATTAAACTTAGTTGATACAGAAATAAATAACGATTACATACGCTAAAATCACTAATTGGTTACCTTGATTTCCAACCATAATGCATCTTTCTCCTCTGGAGGTATTAGTTGCCAATCATCTACAAGATAATCAATCCTTCGCCTAGTTATAACACCTATATTAGTGGAAAAAATCTTTTGATTTTCTTCAATGGCTTCCCCGAAATTGTTAAACTCTATCTCAATCGGAACCACTGGTGTTTTTAGTTTGTTAACACCTCTCTTTGTCTTGTTATTCCTTTGTGGTTGTTGGGCAACAACACCCATATCAATTGCAGTGTTATTGTGTTGATTCTGTACACCATACACATTAGTAAATACAAATGTAACATTACTAACATTTTCAATTAACTGTACATACACAATACTCATAATTCATAATTCTGTTCAAAACCATAATTCTGTACAGACACAATGTGATGACCCAGAAATTTTTGACCAAATTTAAACTTAATCTTTGTATGATTAATGTTTCCGACACAATAAGCAAAGTCTGTAAAACTGAATCTCAAAATTTTTTTGAACTATTCAATTACCCATCAACTGTTCTCAACGATTCGCGAACAATTATATGTAAAAAGATATATATATATATACACTATAACTTGAAAGTGTAACAATGTATTAATTGTATGATACTGTGCATAAAACTTATTGGTTTAAATATCTATTTGAACATATATGATAAGTTGGAATTGTAATTGTATGAATAACTTGCGATGTGTACTTAAAACGTATTTATGAATATTAACTTGGTTATTAAACGTTTTGATTTAAAATAATATTATTAAATTTACTTTGATAGATAACGAGACGATGATTTATAGAAGTAAATGACCAAAACACTCGAATGTATAAGTTATATTTCGAGTGATATAATTTATGGATAGTTAAGTCTATATTTTGACAAATTTACGAGTCACGAAAGGTAAAGTGCCAATTTTCTCAGTGTACGTAAGGACGTTCAAAAAACCAGAACCGGGACATAAGTAGTGTGACAACGTACGACTTATCGGAACAAAAATTACAAATCAACTATGCACGTGAATTTAATATAATATATAATTAATTATATAAATTATATATATTATATTTATATTTATTTAATATGTCGACAAACTAGAAGTTAAAACAGATGTGAGCTGGATTTACGGGCCATGCGATCGCATGGCATTTACCCACAAAACCCATACGATCGCATGGGGTCAGATTTCAGGAAAAGTCTATAAATTCGATCGAGTTCTGGCATAATGCACACACACATATCCATCTATATTACTCATCAAATCTGTATTACATCTGAAGAAAATATACATACATTTATTTTCATAAAGACGGTAATACAAATTCTTTTGTACAAAATATTAATTGTGAAATCTTTAACGGGTAGGTAATACTCGGGAAATATATAAGTTCACAATTAATATATTATACTGTACATTCTTCTACTTTAATTCAAAAATTATTAAATGCTCACAACGATACACAATCGTTTTCATACAAATTCAATTACATATTCTGATATTGACGGATCAGAATCCAAGTCATAACTTTGAACCCGTGACATCATTCTTAGATTCCTACATCTTTCAAATCTATACTTTGACTTCAAAACTGTACTAGAACATCATATGTATATATAACATTCATCTCTTAGAATTATGAGCTTTCATTCTGAAAATCTGAAAAGTAACCAGTCTGCGAATCAATACTCTGAATCTTGAAAAATGCTGATGAAGCAGCAAAAACTGTAAACGACCGTAACAGTCAAAAGTTTGATGATAAAGAGTAGTGTGTTGGAAAAGCACAGAAAAAGAGAAAGTTTGGTACTGAAAAATGGATTGAGCAAAGTATGTAGGAGGCTGTAGACAAATCACAAAGAATAAACCTGCCTTCAAAGAATCCAAATGATTCAGTATCTGCTGAAGCCATTAACGAATACCTTGCTTCCAAATCTAAACCCTTGCGGACAATATTCTTCATCATCATCTGATATTAGAAATTCTAAGATATCATCGTATCTTTCATTATAAATATCCTCCATATTTCTGGAGATAATTCCATTATCATTCTTATCGGAAATCAATTTTCTCCTTGCGATATCTGTGTAACATCATAAAAAGAAACTATTTTAGTTTCTAAATTCTGAAATCTTCGAGTTTAAAATATGAATATTTTTGAAGTGGTGTTGGGTGCTGAAGTATGAGTTAGTATAATATAATGATACTTGATCAACGTGATTATATTATAGTAAGTCATGCTGAGTTTCTAATGGAACATGATGATTCACAGACTATAACGTCATCATGTGCCATGTTACACGACTCTTACATTTTACCTAATCTCCAAACAAATCAAGAACATATATTCTTGATAGTTCTATCTTTTCCCGTAACTTCTGGTAATTTAACCAATCAAGATCGTGTTATTACAATTTCTTAAAACATTAGTTATGATCATTCGAAACTTCATACCTACAAATTCTGGACCATTACAAGCAATGCTTAGTCACAAGAAGAAGAAACGAAGGGACAAAACTCCGAAATAGAAATGGGGGTATAAATCGCAGCAAATAAAAGAAAGCATTAACTGGGGATGACAATAATTATAGAAGATAGAAGTAGGAACTTTGAAATATAAGGGAGAATATAAAGCCCGATAACAACACATAAATTACAAACCGTGTATATCAATGTTTATCACAACATAAAGAGACGGGAAAATTAAAAGAACTATAACCCCAAGGGCAAAGTAGAAGTAAGCAGATTTCTCTGATGGTAGATGAAAAAGAAGAATGACAGATATGAAAGTTAGGAGTATATCAAAAATCAGAACTGGTGAAGCATTTTTACAATCTTTTGAAAATAGGAAATGAGGAAGAAGATGTAAGAGTGATGAAAATAATGAAACGGAAGAGGTCAATTTATAGCGAAATATCAGACATAGCAATCGAGGAAGATTACGCATTTAATCAAAGGAAATCATAATTTCCTTAATTCCCGAAGAATCAAATCCTATTTAAATTATGAAGATCTTCTATTCCTTAAATTCCGGAAATCAATCGTTACTACGTCAAAAGTTAAGACGAATCTTTATTCTTCATTTCATTCTATTACGATAACTTCTCTCATACGCTTCGAATAATCGGATTGTTTTATCCATATTATCCAACGGTGATAAAACTCTATTTATCAACTCATATACGTCATGAAAACATTTTTATTGTTAGTCATGACGACCTCACTCAAATTTCGGGACGAAATTTCTTTAACGGGTAGGTACTGTGATGACCCAGAAATTTTTGACCAAATTTAAAATTAATCTTTGTATGATTAACGTCTCCGACACGATAAGCAAAGTCTGTAAAACTGAATCTCAATTTTTTTTTGAACTATTCAATTACCCATCAACTGTTCTCAACGATTCGCGAACAATTATATGTAAAAAGATATATATATATATATATATATACACTATAACTTGAAAGTGTAACAATGTATTAATTGTATGATACTGTGCATAAAACTTATTGGTTTAAATATCTATTTGAACATATATGATAAGTTGGAATTGTAATTGTATGAATAACTTGCGATGTGTACTTAAAACATGTTTATGAATATTAACTTGGTTATTAAACGTTTTGATTTAAAACAATATTAATAAATTTACTTTGATAGATAACGAGACGATGATTTATAGAAGTAAATGACCAAAACACTCGAATGTATAAGTTATATTTCGAGTGATATAATTTATGGATAGTTAAGTCTATATTTTGACAAATGTACAAGTCACGAAAGGTAAAGTGCCAGTTTTCTCAGTGTACGTAAGGACGTTCGAAAAACCGGAACCAGGACATAAGTCGTGTGACAACGTACGACTTATCGGAACAAAAATTACAAATCAACTATGCACGTGAATTTAATATAATATATAATTAATTATATAAATTATATAAATTATATTTATATTTATTTAATATGTCGACAAACTAGAAGTTAAAACAGATGTGAGCTGGATTTACGGGCCATGCGATCGCATGGCATTTACCCACAAAACCCATGCGATCGCATGGGGTCAGATTTCAGGAAAAGTCTATAAATTCGATCGAGTTCTGGCATAATGCACACACACATATCCATCTATATTACTCTGTATTATATTTATAATTTATATTATTATTATTATTATTATTATTATTAATATTAAGATTATTATTATTATTATTATTATTATTATTATTATTATTATTATTATTATTATTATTATTATTATTATTATTATTATTATTATTATTATTATTATTATTATTATTATTATTATTATTATTATTATTATTATTAATACATAAAATACTACGACGAGGTTATGAGCGTGTCACTTTCAAAACGAGTTTACGAGCAAGCTAAAGCTAAGGAAATTGTGGGTTATTGCCAAGGAGGTTATGGGTAATGTTCAGGGGTATATTTATGAATCAAACCTAGTGTTTATCATCTCCGTTACGTCTACATACTTTTCTACAATATTGAATCTCAATATTAATACGTAAGCATTTATATTTTATATTTTATAAATTAATAGTGTATACATACTAGTGCTCGAGTGTATATTTATACATGCTTGTATACTAAATTTCGTCGTTAAACAGTTTATAATGAATCACGAATTAAATACATATATTACTGGTAAAAGGTATATGATATACATGTTTTCGGAAAGCTGGCGAAAAATCAATAACTTTTCATTTAGATATCGGATAGTTTCGAAGAACGAATCAAAAGATAAGGTCAACTGAATTATAATTGACGTTAATTGAAATTGCTTTTGAATCTGCAATTAGGATTTAAACAACTTGTTTACGAGATTGATAAAATGGATTTTTGAATATTACCAGCTGAGTAAATGAATCCTTATATAAAACACGTCTCGTTTGGTTAAACAACTGTCAAAATTGACTTTTTGAAACGACTTTGGATAACTTTTGTGTGTCGATGTCGAGCATTAGGATTGTGATACACTATGACCTGACCTAGCTTGATAGACATTTATTGACCAACATATGTTCTCTAGGTTGAGATCTACGATTATTTGATATACCGAGTTTCGGTCAAATTACGATGAACAACTTTATATGCTGCTAAGGTGAGTTTCATTTGTTCCCTTTTTATCTATATTTTTAGGCTGAGAATATATGCACTTTATTTAAACGCAATGGATACAAGTACATACTTAATTCTACACTGAGTTTGAACTGAAAATCCCTTAGCTTTGGTAACTAGTAACTGCCGGTTATAAGAACTGGTGGGTGCGAGTAGTTATATATGGATCCATAGGGCTTGACATCCCCGTCTGTTCCAGGTATAGAAACCCTAGCCTGAACTATAAAATAGACGTATGCTATTTGAGTTTAGTACACGTTGGTTTGCGTGTATTGTACATGTCGGTTGCATGTATGTTAAAACAGGGGTACTTAATAAAACGTTAAAGCTTAGTTACTAGGGTGCTCAATCTTGTAGAATATTTTGATAAACGTTTCTGGATGAAACAACTGAAATCTTGTGATCCACTTTTATATACAGATTATACGATACATTAAAACTATGAACTCACCAACCTTTGTGTTGACACTTGTTAGCATGTTTATTCTCAGGTTTCCTAGAAGTCTTCCGCTGTTTGCTTATATACGGTACAAGCTATGTGCATGGAGTCATACATGCTTTATTCAAGAAAACTTTGCATTCACAAAATCATCATCGTGTATCTTATTTTGACTTCATTGTCAACGGATGTATTATGGTAAACTATTAATTATGGTGATTGTCTATATGTAGAAATCATCAAATGTTGAAAATCTTAGAAATTGATATTCATTTATTGTGTACCTTTTGAAAAGAATGCAATGTTTACAAAACGTATCATATAGAGGTCAAATACCTCGCAATGAAATCAATGAATGACGTGTTCGTCCAGATGGATTTGGACGGGTCGTCACACACAATATTCATAAATCATAATTTCATACAGACACAGTATTCATAATTCATAATTCATAATATAATCACAATATTCATAATTCATAATTCATAATTCATAATTCATAATTCACAATATTCATAATTTATAATTCATAATTCTGTACAAAACTATTTGATTCATAATTCTGTACACAATATTCATAATTCATAATTCATATTCATAATTCATAATTAACTGTACATAACATTGCTAACATTTTCAATTAACTGTACAAAACCATTTACACTTATAAATGTACAGACACAATATTCATAAATTATAATTCATAATTCTGTATATGTATAAATACATCTATCCTAATTAGCTATATATATACATATACTATAAGCAATTAATACACGTACCATGATAAATGATTGAAGCAGATATTGTCGATTTTATGTAGTTGGTTTGAATTGAAGCAGGAAATAGGTTAATGAAGAATTCCAATTGTTTAATTAAGAATTCAAATATGTTGAAGCATCCGAGTATTGTAGTAAATGATTTAGGGGTTTTCGATCGAAGCTTGGGGTATTAGGGTTGAAGTCATGTTGTTCGATGGCGGTTACGAGAAGAAAGTTGATCTGAGCTAGTTTTTGTGTAATCGTGTATTAGATTTGGATTATTTGAATAGATTTTAATAATTTGGCGGTCGATGATGAATTATTTAGCGGGAAACAATTACCAATCTTAATTTCAATGTTAATTGGTTTAATTACATGATTAAGAAAATAATACTAATATTATTAAAAATAATAATAATAATAATGATAATAATAATAATAATAATAATAATAATAATAATAATAATAATAATAATAATAATAACAATAATAATAATAATAATAATAATAATAATAATAATAATAGATTTCAGTAAAATAATAATAAAAGCTTACTCTATAAAAATAATATCAATAAGTATTAAATATTAACACAATAAATCTTGTGTGTATAAAAAATTTAAAAAATCTAAATTCAATAATTAAAAAATACCTACAACTTCATAATAAAAATATCAATAATAAAATGTTTATGTATCTTGGACCTCGTCTCCCTCACGGTGGTCTTCTCTGAAATAAATTGTATCATTTTCATTAACTTCATTCATAGGTGCAACACCGACTGAAAAGGGAGGTAACTCGTCAAATTGGTCGTATTCTTCCTCATCGACAACATCTTCAACACGAACAATCCGTCGTTTTCTGAATTGTACCACGTGCCACCTGCTTTCCTTCGGGTCTTCAATATAAAATACTTGGGTAACTAGTGTTGCTAAAACGAAAGGTTCTATCCGATAACCATTAGTGGATAGATTTACTGTCGTAAAACCATCTTCATCAATTTTAACTCCTTTTTGATTATCAGCCCATTTACACCTAAACAAGGGTACACAGACTGTTCCGCCGTATTCTAATTCCCATATTTCTTCAATGACACCGTAATATGAGTTTTTAGCGATCCTTAATCTTTCTTCACGATTGACAATGGTTACTTCAGTCTGAAAGGCTATGACCATCACTCCGCTATTTTGTGTCATACCCTTATCATCTTGTGTTTTGGTGTGAAATGTATACCCATTAATCTCATAGCTGATGTGCGTAGAGGTGTGTAAAAAATAGTTATATTTTTACTACAAAATACTATTAAATACGATACAATTTTACACAAGTTATTTATTTATTTATAGAGTGGATATACCTAAACCTTGCTACAACACTTATAGGCAGTGTACCTAATCGTACAGTAGTGTAGTTTTTAGTAAGTCCGGTTCGTCCACAGGGAACTCGCCAAGTTTAACGCTATATTTTTAAAACTATATTTGTATAAATATAAATATAAATATAAGTAGTATTATTATTATAAAAGGGGGTTTTTACGGTTTAATGATCAGTTTATCAATTTTAAAACTTTAGTCGTAGTTAAAACCTAATGTAAAATATTAAAAATAAATATAACTTAATTTAAAGCGTCAAGTAAATAACGATAATGAAATTGCGATAAATAAAAGTGCGATAAATAAAAGTGCGATAAATAAAATGACAATAAATTAAAGTACGATAATTATAAAGTACGATAATTAAAATGAAAATAAATTAAAGTACGATAATTAAAAGTGCAATTAATTATGATGTTCGACGTGTTGTTTTTAGTTTAGTACCATGGGTTAATTGTCCTTTGTCCTGGATTATTTGATATGTCCATACGGTTTTGTCCATAATAGTCCATCAGTCATAAATATAAAGTGCGAGAGTCTTCGTCAAATTATCCTTATACCCGAAGTCAAATATTCCAACTAATTGGGGATTCGAATTGTAACAAAGTCTTAATACTTTGTTTAATGAATACACCAGGTTATCGATTGCGTGTAATCCAAGGTTTTATTACTTTGTTAACAATTACACCAATTACCCTTGAATGTAATCCACCTCTGTTTCAACTAGTCCATTAACTATTAATCCAGTTCCGTGTCTGGTAAAATGAACAATTATTGGTATTTATAGATATCCCGCCCACCGTACCCAGTCAAGCGTATGTGGTTATATATAAATACGTCAAATTATAAGTCTATATACTAAATTAACGAGGTATCATTTAGTTAATATAAAGCCCATTAATAGCCCATAGTCTAATTTCCACAAGTGTCGTTCTTTTATCCAAACCCCAATTATAGTACAAAGCCCAATTATCCCGTCTTTAATATTTAGCCCAACATCACAATTACTTCGGCATTAAATAAACATAATAATAACTTATCTACGAGACATTAATTTAAAAAGGTTGAACATAACTTTCAATAATTAATAATAGCGTAGCGTTACACGGACAGAATTTCGACTTACACCCTTACAACATTCGCTAACATACCCTTATTATTAAAATTAAAATTAAAATTAAAATTATAATATATATATATATATATATATATATATATATATATATATATATATATATATATATATATATATATATATATATATATATATATATATATATATATATATATATATATATATATATATATATATATATATATATATATATATATATATACGTGAGAGTAAGAAGAAAGAAAAAGATGTAAAACATTCGGACAAAACACGCGAAATTTATAGGACCTGACCCAACTTTTGGGGCCATGCGATCGCATGGGTTTTGTTCTTCCAGGCCATGCGATCGCATGGGCAGCTGGATCCATCCCAAGTGCTTTTGTTCACTAGCTTGCCGACGTTTATAATATATAATAATATATATATATAATTTTAAGAATTATTTATATATTATATTATATTCATGTGCATAGTTGACTTGTAATTTTTAGTCCGTTGCGTCGAGCGTTGAGAGTTGACTCTGGTCCCGGTTTCGGATTTTCGAACGTCTTTTCGTACAATTTAATATCTTGTATTTTGCATTTTGCGGCTCGTACTCTTGTAACTTTTAGACGTTTCTCATCATTAATTTGAACCTCTTGGATTGTACTTTGTACTTTTGAGCTTTTTGGTCGTTTGCTTCTTCAATTCGTCGAATCTGTCTTTTGTCTTCACCTTTTATTATTTAAACAAATATCACTTGTAAATAGAACAATTGCAACTAAAAGCTTGTCTTTCTTGAGGGATAATGCTTTGAAATATATGTTCGTTTTTAGCATTATCAAATATTCTCACACTTGAGCGTTGCTTGTCCTCAAGCAATATAGTCTTGAAATAAAAATACTAGAATCACTTCTTTATTCTTCACACTTTGTACATCAGTGATTTTTATACGGCGGTATGAACAAT
The DNA here is from genome assembly GCF_046630445.1 of Rutidosis leptorrhynchoides. Classification (NCBI taxonomy): domain Eukaryota; kingdom Viridiplantae; phylum Streptophyta; class Magnoliopsida; order Asterales; family Asteraceae; genus Rutidosis; species Rutidosis leptorrhynchoides. The sequence continues at coordinate 400,342,810 of NC_092338.1, forward strand.
GGTAGTAACGATGTGGTTTACAGTCCCACATGACTATGAAAATTTAGATCCTTTAGGAAATTGGATCTTTATGAAAACATTTGATATTTTGAAAATTCAATCTAGCTTTTACCCTAGATAAGTTTTCCAGAATAACCCTTCACCGGTGTTTGCAAATTGTTTTTTTTTATATAAAAACCATTACTAATAAAACATATAATTAATTAAAAATTAAAATTTTGTTTCTTTTTAGGATGAGGGCGTTTCGGATCGTTGTCCTAGTCCGTCCCTCGACAAAATTTTAAAAATTTGTCACGTTTTAAGCGCGGTTTTAAAAGTAAAGATTTTTGGGTTTTTTAATGTTTTTAGCTTACTTTAATTCAATAAGATTAAAAATAATGATAATAAAAGTTCTCGTCCCTCCCTTGGGTAAAGCAATTTCGGTTCAACGACCTAGTTTTCAACTCAAGACGAATTTTTAGAAATCACATTTTTAACTTAATGAAATAAAGTAAATTTTTTTGTTTTTAAATTCACACCAAACTTTAATTTAAAATGCATAAAATTAAAAATTCATATTATTAAAATTAAAAATTCACACCAAATTTATATTATATTTTTGTTTTTATACATACAAATTTATATTAAAATTATTAATTTTTCAAATATTTACAAACTTAAATATATTGATTTTAAAAAGTTTACAATAATAATTTAACATTTATATATTAATTTTAAAAACAAGGTAAAAATTAAAAATTAAAAATCTTTTTGGTCTTTTATCCCACTTTAATCAATTAAATATTATCAAAAATATACGCCCCTCTTTTCGGTAAAGTAATTTCGATTCAACGACCTAGTTTTACTCCTGACGAATTTTTGAAATATTTTAGGTTGATTGATTAAAGATATTTATACCTTAAGAATAAACGGTAAATTTCGCAGTGATGTAATAAATTTTTGTATCATATCAATAATTTCGGTTATGCATACCTAATTTTATTGAATACCAATTTAATACTTTATAGCGAACGATTCAGCGTTTATTATCAAAAGGTTAAAATCAATAAAAATAAAAATAAAAATAAAAACTGTACATACTTACCTGTGAGAAAGAATTCTCAGAGACCTGCTTTAGCTGACTCATAGGAGAGTCGTGTGATTTGATTTTCCATAGCTACGTAAGCATAACCTCGAATCTTCAATATCTTTTCTTCTAAACATATAAACGGTCCTTCTCTGCATAGAGTAACAAATTCGGTATTTGAATATGTTTGATTATTTGAACATTTACCTTCGTGTGACCATTTTTCGCATTTATAACATCTTTCAAGATGTCGTGCTCTTCGTTTTGTTGCGGATTTTGATTTTCCTTTACCAAAATGTATCTTATGATGATCTTTTCTGAGTTCTTTTCTTACTCCGTCCATTTTTTCTCTTATGAATGATACCAGTTCACTCGGAAGTGTGTCATTATTACGTTTAATAATCATAGCATGTAGCATTAGACCATGGTTCAGATCAAAGGAATTCTTCATCGCGTAAAACCTAAAAAAAATAAAAATTCAGAATGGGGGGAGAAGACTAGTTCTTTAGGGTCTGCTAGGGAAAGACCATTCAGATTCCATTCTCGGAAACTACACGAAAACAGAATATCTAACTCTAACAGAAATATATATTACCCTAAAAAGATTCGATTCTCCCTACACTTAGTTAGCTGTGGTGTCGAAATTGTGATTAACTTTGTTTGCAATTGGACTATCAACAACTTGTATATCTCTGACTTTTGCTTCAAGCCAATTGTTGATTTCCTCTGTAACTTTCACAAATTCAACTAACATTGCCTTTTCTTTAGGCGACAAATTGGATACTAATCGGTTACATAACTTAAAGTTCCCCTTAATCCTAGCATCTTGAATCCATTTATAAAGTTTCTTCGTTGAACTGTTAAAAACGGGTTCATCTAATTTTGTATCAACAATGGGGTTCTTTGTTATCAGGTCATCATTGGTTGTTGCTTCATCTTCCCCACACTTAGGCGTTTTTATTGGTTCAACAATTTTGGTTGGTGGCGATCTAAATTTTCGGTTCACAAAGGTGATCGATTTGTCACCATCCCTAAGTGTCATTCTACCTTCACTTACATCAATGAACGCTTCGGTGGTTGCTAAAAATGGGCGACCTAAAATTAGAGGAATAACAAGGTCTTCTTCCATATTAATAACTATGAAATTTGCAACAAAGGTCAAACTTCCCACTTTAACAAGTAAATTGTTTGCTATTCCAACCGGGTGTTTAATGGTTTGATCAAATAATTGAACACATATTCTGGTTGGTCTTAATTTACCCACACCTAATCTTTTATATAAGGAAAGAGGCATAACATTTGCACTTGCTTCTAAATCTGCGAGTCCATTATACATAGCACCATCGTTAAGCAAGCAAGAAATGATAAATTCACCTGGGTCTCCTACTTTAGTAAGTAGAGTTGGTTTGTTACCCTTTTCCAAGTGATCTTTTCTTGGTTCTTTCACTTCTACTTGAACTTCTTGTTCACATTTTTCTTCGTTTCTTGGAATGGGAGGTTTGTATAAGAATTCTTCTTCATCACTCCAATTTGAAGCTTCCCCATCTTCTAATTTTGGTTTTTCATATGTTGTTGATAGCATATTTATGTTTTCATTCTGAGAGTTTTCTTGGGTGGTGAAATTATGATTGACTTCATTGTCAACTTCCATCGGACCATGTATGTAATGTTTAACTCTGTGACCATTAACCTTAAATTCAATCCCATTTGAATTTATTAACTCTATTGTTCCGTATGGGAAAACTCTTTTGACTATGAATGGTCCAGACCATCTTGATTTCAATTTTCCAGGAAATAGCTTGAATCGTGAATTGAAAAGAAGAACTCTGTCTCCTTCTTTAAATTCTTTTGAACTTCTGATTCTTTTATCATGCCATTTCTTCGTTCTTTCTTTATAGATTAACGAATTTTCATATGCTTCATGTCTTAATTCTTCTAATTCGTTTAATTGACTTAACCGTAGACGTCCAGCTTCATGTAAATCAAGAATACATGTCTTCAAAGCCCAAAATGCTTTGTGTTCAATTTCTACTGGAAGGTGACATACTTTTTCGTAAACGAGTCTAAAAGGCGTGGTTCCAATTGGAGTTTGTAGGCTGTTCTAAAAGCCCAGAGTGCATCCTCCAATTTCATGGACCATTCCTTCGGATTTGATCCTACGGTTTTCTCTAGAATACGTTTTAAAGCTCGGTTGGTATTTTCAACTTGTCCACTTATTTGTGGATGATAAGCGGTTGAGATTTTATGAGTTACTCCATATCTTTTTAGAACTTTCTCAAGTTGATTGTTACAAAAATGAGTACCCCGATCACTTATTAAAGCTTTCGGTGTTCCGAACCTTGAAAAAAGACGTTTTAAGAAGTTGACTACAACTCGTGCATCGTTAGTTGGAAGAGCTTGTGCTTCCGCCCATTTAGATACATAATCAATGACAACGAGAATGTATAGATTATTATGAGATTTTGGAAATGGACCCATAAAGTCAATACCCCAAATGTCAAATACTTCACATACTTGAATGACATTTTGTGGCATTTCATCACGTTGACTTATTTTTCCGGCCCTTTGACATGCATCATAGGATTTGCAAAGAAGGTGTGCATCTTTAAAAATTGTAGGCCAATAGAATCCAGCATCGTAAACTTTTCTTGCTGTGAGTTGAGGCCCATAATGCCCTCCTATTGGTCCTGTGTGACAATGGTTTAAGATTTGACTGGCTTCATCTCCGAATACACAACGACTTATTATTCCATCGGGACAACTTTTAAACAAATGTGGATCTTCCCAGAAATAGTGTTTTATATCACTAAAGAATTTCTTTCGTTTTTGGTACGACAATCCTTTTTCAAGGTATCCACATACTAAGTAGTTTGCATAGTCTGCAAACCATGGAATTTCATTATAATCTATCTTCAATAGATATTCATCAGGAAAGTTGTCTTGTATAGTCGATTCATTCAGAACTTCTAATTCAGGATTTTCAAGACGAGAAAGATGATCAGCGGTGAGATTTTCTGCTCCCTTTTTATCTCGGATTTCAATATCGACCTCTCGTAAGAGTAAGATCCAACGGATTAATCTTGGTTTGACATCTTGTTTTGAAAATAGGTATCTAAGAGCAGAATGGTCGGTATAGACCACCGTTTTTGCTAGAACGAGGTATGAACGAAATTTGTCAAAAGCAAAGCCAATAGAAAGGAGTTCTTTTTCAGTAGTTGTGTAATTTGTTTGTGCTCCTTGTAACGTCTTACTAGCATAATATATAGGTTGAAATCGTTTTTCAATCCTTTGTCCTAAAACGGTTCTCATTGCAAAATCACTTGCATCGCATATAAGTTCAAACGGTAGATTCCAATTTGGAGTTATCATGATCGGAGCATTAGTGAGTTTTTCTTTAAGAATATTAAAATATTTGATGCATTCATCTGAAAAGATGAATCGTGCATCCTTTTCTAAGAGTTTATTCATAGGAGTGGCAATTTTAGAAAAATCTTTTATGAAACGTCGGTAAAAAACGGCATGCCCTAGAAAACTCCTAACTCCTCTAACATTAGTGAGATGTGGAAGTTTAGCAATTACATCTACTTTAGCTCTATCCACTTCAATTCCTTCCTTTGAAATTTTATGACCAAGAACGATGCCTTCTTTAACCATGAAATGGTATTTCTCCCAATTAAGTACTAGATTTGATTGTTCGCATCTAATAAGCATTCGTTCAAGATTGACTAGACATGTTTCAAAAGTATCACCGAAGACTGAAAAGTCATCCATGAAAACTTCCATGCATTCTTCTATAATGTCATGAAAAATCGCCATCATGCACCTTTGAAAGGTTGCAGGGGCGTTGCAAAGTCCAAATGGCATGCGTTTGTAAGCAAAAGTACCATAAGGGCACGTGAATGTGGTTTTCTCTTCGTCCTCGGGTGCTATTGGAATTTGAAAATATCCGGAAAACCATCAAGAAAACAATAATAACTATTTCCGGCTAATCTTTCCAACATTTGATCAATGAAAGTTAAGGGAAAGTGATCTTTTCTGGTGGCGTTATTTAATTTTCTATAATCAATACAAACACACCATCCTGTTACAGTCCTAGTAGGAATAAGCTCATTTTTCTCATTTGTGATGACAGTCATGCTACCCTTCTTAGGTACGCATTGAACTGGGCTTACCCATGGACTATCAGAGATAGGATAAATTAAACCTGCATCAAGCAGTTTATAATTTCTTTCTTAACAACATCTTGCATATTAGGATTTAGTCTTCATTGGCGTTGCACATACATTTTATGACCTTCTTCCATACGGATTTTATGTGTGCAATACGAAGGACTTATGCCTTTAATGTCATGAATTTTCCATGCAATAGCTGGTTTATGAGCTTTTAGCACAGAAATGAGTTGAGATTTTTCATTTTCCGTAAGAGAAGACGATATTATTACAGGTAATTCAGATTCACCATGTAAATAAGCATATTCCAAATGGTTTGGAAGTGGCTTTAACTCTAATGTCAGTGGTTCTTCTATCGATGATTTATATCGATATCTGTCTTCTTCTTTTAGCATTTGAATTTCTTCTGTTGTTGGTTCATATCCATTAGCCATAAGTGTAGCTAACATTTCAGTTTCATCAATTGGTTCAGTTCCTTCTCCTAAAGAACATTCTCTTGTTCCTTGTAATTCTGGAAATTCTTCTAACAATTCTGCATGTGAATCTATAGTTTGAATATAATATAATGTATCATCTGTAGATTGCGGTTGTTGCATTGCTCGATCAACAGAAAAGGTAACACTCTCGTCCTCTATACTTAGGGTCAGTTTCTTACCAAACACATCTATTATTGCTTTAGCTGTGTTTAAGAATGGTCTTCCGAATATGAGAGGAACTCGAGAATCTTCTTCCAAGTCCAGAATAACAAAATCTACTGGAAATACTAAAGTACCAACTTTAACTAGCATGTTTTCCATTATCCCTCTAGGATATTTTACTGATCGATCGGCTAGTTGTATACTTATTCGTGTTGGTTTCAATTCTCCAAGGTCTAGTTTAGCGTATAGTGAATACGGCATTAGATTTATACTAGCACCTAAGTCTGCCAATGCTTCTATTGAACTAAGACTACTCAGAAAACATGGAATTGTGAAACTTCCTGGATCAGATAATTTTTCTGATATTTTATTCAACAGTACTGCAGAACAATTAGCATTCATAGTAACAGCCGAGAGTTCTTCCATTTTCTTTCTATTTGTGATTAGATCTTTCATGAATTTAGCATATCTTGGCATTCCTGAAATTACATCAATGAAAGGAAGATTTACATTTATTTGTTTAAACATATCCAAGAATTTGGATTGCTCAGCTTCAAGTCTCTCTTTTCTCATTTTACTCGGGTAAGGAAGTGGTGGTTGGTATGGTTTAACATAAGGTTTATCCTTAACTGTGTTTTCTTCATTAACCTTTTCAATTACCGGTTCTGTTTCCTTATCTTGCTCAGATTGTGCTTCTTGTAGAGTAGGAATAGCGTTATCAGAAATTACAGGCATTTCAGGTAGTTTAAGTGTAATACCACTTCTTGTGGTAATGGCTTTAGCTGTTTCATTTCGGGGGTTAGCATTTGTATCGCTAGGTAGACTTACCGGTTTTCTTTCACCTATCAACCTTGCTAGGTTGCTTACTTCTTGTTCCAAATTTTGAATAGAAGCTTGTTGATTTCTAAATGCTTGAGCATTTTGTTCATTGGTTTGTTTCTGAGATGTGAAAAACTGCGTTTGAGATTCAACCAGCTTCGACATCATGTCTTCTAAATTTGGCTTTTTATCATCGGTTTGTGGTGGTTTGTTTTGAAAAATAGGTCTTTGCTGATTGTAAGTATTATTGGATACTTGTTGATTGCTAGGACCTTGTTGGTTGTTGTATGGAACATTTCGGTTATAATTCTGGTTTTGATTGTAGATTGGTCTTGGCGGTTGATAATTATTCTGATAATTATTTCCAGGCCTTTGGTTCATGTATGAAACATTCTCTCTTTGTTCCATTGTTGATTCAATACTGAGACAATCTTTTGTTAAATGTGGTCCTCCACACTGCTCACAACTAATTCTTATTGAGTGAATATCCTAAGTCATCTTTTCCATTCGTCTCTCGACAGCATCTATCTTTGCGGAAATGGAATCTAAGTCATGGCTAGAATCGGCTCTAGCTGCTTTAGATGATCTAACGATATCTTTTTCTTGGTGCCACTCATGTGAGTGGGAAGCAGTGTTATCAATAATTTTGTAAGCGTCAGTTGCGGTTTTCTTCATAATGGAACCACCAGCTGCTATATCGATATCTTTTCTTGTAGTGATGTCACATCCTTGGTAGAATTTTTGTACTATTTGACAAGTGTCTAAACCATGTTGCGGACATCCTCTCAATAACTTTCCAAATCTTGTCCATGCTTCATATAGAGTTTCGTTTGGCTTTTGTGTGAACGTAACAATTTCTCCTTGAAGTCTTACGGCTTTAGATGCCGGAAAGAATTGTTTAAGAAATTTTTCACCTAAGACATCCCATGTATCAATCGCCCCTTCAGGTAACCATTCTAACCAATCTTTGGCTTCTCCCTTTAAAGTCCAGGGAAATAACATGAGATATATCTGTTCATCCTCAACTTCTCGGATTTTAAATAAAGTACAGATCCTATTAAATGTACGAAGATGTTCATTTGGATCTTCCTTCGGCGCACCACTAAATTGGCATTGATTAGTTACCATGTGTAGGATTTGTCCTTTGATTTCATAATCTGGCGCATTAATGTCTGGTTGAGTAATTACGTGACCTTGACCAGTGCGTTTAGCTCACATTCGGTCTTCCATACTTGGAGGTTCCAGATTTTCCATGATTGAATTTGTTGAATCTGAATCACTAGAGGATTCTGATTTAATGGGTTGTTCCTCGACAATCTCTGTTTGAATAATTGGTGGTTCCGGAGGAAAGATTAGTGGTTCAGGATCTCTGAATTGTCCCTGAATATCCTCCGGATTCTCAATTGTGAGGTCAGGTTCAAAAAATGAATTATCGAAAATTTGAATTGGAGTACTTGGTCGACTGGATGACGATTCTAAAGAAAAATCAACGGCGACAATATTGGCTAGATGTCTTGATCTGGTTACAGGTGGTGAACGTACGAAAGGTGGTGAACGTTTTGCTCGGTGCATTCACTGAATATCCTATTAGTTATAAAAGATAAAAATTATATAAGTTATCAAATTAATAGACTTTTCTGATTTTGCCCACGTTTCGAATAGCCAATAGATGTAGCAGGGAGCCAGAACCCTTTAAATCGGAAGCTCACAACTCAGCCACTAACAAATCCAACTATTACTACGAACCAGAAAATTTTGATGTCTATCAATTTAACCGCTTAAAATAATTTTTCGTTGAAATTTAAAGAAATTTAGAGAAGAAATAGAAAATTCTATGTCCTAAAAACTAGAGCGGCGAAAAATAAGAAAGAAAAAGAGCGCGTCGGAAAACGTCGAAAAATAAAAGGTCGAAAAATAATAATAAGAAAGTAGCGCGTCGAAAATTAAAAGTCTAAAAACTAAAAATTAAAAGTTACGTCTAAAGATATTAAAGCTTAAAGAAATAATATATCTAAAACGGTAATAACTTAAAAAGTACTAAAATCTAAAAACGGCGTCGCAAAATTCTAAAGCACTTAAATCTTAGTCTATAGAAAAAGTACTTAAGGAATTTTACGGCAAAGCTTAAAAATCTAAAAAAAAAAATAACTACGGCAAAAACTATGACTTAGAACTAAATACGAACGAAAAATACAAATATTACGCTAAAACAAATAAAAAGATACAAAATATAAAAATAAACTTAAAGTTGTAAAAAGTACAATTTTTATAAAAATATTATTTTTATATTATTTATTTATAAAAGTATTAAGTTTATATATTAAAACACTTAAAACTATAAATACAAATTAAATCTAAAAACTAAATTAATTAATTAATTAATTAACCCTAATTAGGGTTTATAATAATAATAATAATTAATAATCCGTAATTATTGCTGTTGGAAGTCAAACTGTGGCGTGTCAGATCAGGCTATGCGATTGCATGGTCTTTGCATTATGAATCCATGCGGTCGCATGAAGTAGGGTTTCGGGCCAGGTTCTGGGCTGCTACAGTACCAGCTCGAGTGAATTTTATATATATATATATATATATATTTTTTTTTTCTGTTTTTAATAATTATATAAAATATTTATATAAATGAAATAAAAACTTATATTTTTACAAACTAAAAAAAAAATACTTTATAATTTATATATTTTGAACAATTCTTAAAAATATATATATTTTGTTTTTCTTTTTATATTTTTGTATTATTTTTTTAAAAATTAAAACGTATTGTTACAAAAGTAAATTAAAAATTCTTTTTTTTATATATAGCGTTTCGCTTCCGGCGTTTAAGTAAGTTCCCCGGTAGCGGCGCCAAAAAAACTTGATGTGCGTAGAGGTGTGTAAAAAATAGTTATATTTTTACTACAAAATACTATTAAATACGATACAATTTTACACAAGTTATTTATTTATTTATAGAGTGGATATACATAAACCTTGCTACAACACTTATAGGCAGTGTACCTAATCGTACAGTAGTGTTGTTTTTAGTAAGTCTGGTTCGTCCACAGGGAACTCGCCAAGTTTAACGCTATATTTTTAAAACTATATTTGTATAAATATAAATATAAATATAAGTAGTATTATTATTATAAAAGGGGGTTTTTACTGTTTAATGATCGGTTTGTCGATTTTAAAACTTTAGTCGCAGTTAAAACCTAATGTAAAATATTAAAAATAAATATAACTTAATTTAAAGCGTCAAGTAAATAACGATAATGAAATTGCGATAAATAAAAGTGCGATAAATAAAAGTGCGATAAATAAAATGACAATAAATTAAAGTGCGATAATTAAAAAGTACGATAATTAAAATGACAATAAATTAAAGTGCAATAATTAAAAGTGCAATTAAATATGAAATAAATGAATTATGCTTATTTAAACTTCCGTAATCATGATGTTCGACATGTTGTTTTTAGTTTAGTACCATGGGTTAATTGTCTTTTGTCCTGGATTATTTGATATGTCCATACAATTTTGTCCATAATAGTCCATCAGTCATAAATATAAAGTGCGAGAGTCTTCGTCAAATTATCCTTATACCCGAAGTCAAATATTCCAACTAATTGGGGATTCGAATTGTAACAAGGTCTTAATACTTTGTTTAATGAATACACCAGGTTATCGACTGCGTGTAATCCAAGGTTTTATTACTTTGTTAACAATTACACCAATTACCCTTGAATGTAATCCACCCCTGTTTCAACTAGTCCATTAACTATTAATCCAGTTCCGTGTCCGGTAAAATGAACAATTATTGGTATTTATAGATATCCCGCTCACCGTACCCAGTCAAGCGTATGTGGTTATATATAAATACGTCAAATTATAAGTCTATATATTAAATTAACGAGGTATCATTTAGTTAATATAAAGCCCATTAATAGCCCATAGTCTAATTTCCACAAGTGTCGTTTTTTTATCCAAACCCCAATTATAGTACAAAGCCCAATTATCTCGTCTTTAATATTTAGCCCAACATCACAATTACTTCGGCATTAGATAAGCATAATAATAACTTAGCTATGAGACATTAATTTAAAAAGGTTGAACATAACTTTCAATGATTAATAATTGCGTAGCGTTACACAGACAGAATTTCGACTTACACCCTTACAACATTCGCTAACATACCCTTATTATTAAAATTAAAATTATAATATATATATATATATATATATATATATATATATATATATATATATATATATATATATACACATGAGAGTAAGAAGAAAGAAAAAGATGTAAAACATTCGGCCAAAACACGCGAAATTTATAGGACCTGACCCAACTTTTGGGGCCATGCGATCGCATGGGTTTTGTTCTTCCAGGCCATGCGATCGCATGGCTAGCTGGATCCAGCCCAAGTGCTTTTGTTCACTAGCTTGCCGACGTTTATAATATATAATATAATATATATATAATTTTAAGCATTAATTATATATTATATTATATTCATGTGCATAGTTGACTTGTAATTTTTAGTCCGTTGCGTCGAGCGTTGAGAGTTGACTCTGGTCCCGGTTCCGGATTTTCGAACGTCTTTTCGTACAATTTAATATCTTGTATTTTGCGTTTTGCGGCTCGTACTCTTGTAACTTTTAGACATTTCTCATCATTAATTTGAACCTATTGGATTGTACTTTGTACTTTTGAGCTTTTTGGTCGTTTGCGTCTTCAATTCGTCGAATCTGTCTTTTGTCTTCACCTTTTATTATTTAAACAAATATCACTTGTAAATAGAACAATTGCAACTAAAAGCTTGTCTTTCTTGAGGGATAATGCTATGAAATATATGTTCATTTTTAGCATTATCAATAGCCTTGATATCTTATCACTTGTCTGGGACCGAATGCTAAAGCCTGTACTGTTTTATCAACATCTGGAAGTGTGCTCCTAATTTTATCTTTCAACCATTCTGAAAATTTGTTTTTGTGTTCTTTAGCCAACCATTTTGCATTCCATTGACGGTTCTCTCATTTCAAGCACGACTCATGCTCCTGTATACGGATCAATAGATGTAGTGTGTTGTAACACAGTAAAATGTGCGTCATGTATATCGCCAACATTTTTTGGATACCCCAAATCGCGCCCAATTGTCCCCTGGCCAGATAGTCTACCTTCATGTCGACTTAATGGAATCCCGACACTTCTGATCCCATCCATATAGTCTGTGTAGAAGTCGATGGCCTCTTTGAAAGCATATCCTTCGACGATACTACCTTCTGGTTGATTGTGATTCCTTGCATACCCTTTTAAGATACTCATATATCTTTTGAATGGATACATGTAGCGTAAGAAAACTGGACCAGATTCCTTGATTTCTCCGACAATGTGAGAAACCAAGTGAACCATGACATCAAAGAAAGAAGGTGGAACATACATCTCAAGTTCACAAAGAGTGAGTATAATATCTCTTTGATATTCATTCAAAACCTCAGGATCAATCACCTTCGAATGAATCATGTTGAAAAATAAGCATAGTTTTGTTATTGTGTGTCGTACGCGGCCAGGTAAAATTCCACGAATTGCAATAGGAATCATCTGAGTCATTAGTACATGTGACTTCATACCGGATAACTTCAAATCTTTCATCGAAACCAATTTCCTAATGTTAGAAGAATAACCTGATGGAACCTTAACACCATATAAACATTCGCAAAATTTAGTTTTCTCGGCCTTCAATGTGGTGTAACAAGCTGGGGGAAGAAACTTGGTGATCCTTCCTGGTATTAGTTTAGGTGTTAACTCAGGTCTGATATTCATTAGTTCCATGTCCTTTCGAACCTTAATTCCGTCTTTTGTTTTTCCAGGAATGTTCAATAGTAATCCTACCAAACTTTCACAAACATTTTTCTCAATATGCATAACATCTAGACAATGTTGGACGCGCAAATGCTTCTAATACGGTAATTCCCAAAATATGGATTTTTTTTCCACATCCCTTTCGGCGGACCATTACCAGTTTTTCCCAACACAACTTTTAGCTTCCTAACCATTTTAAAAATAGTTTTTCCATCCGATCGTGGCGGTAGAACGCTTTTCTCTACAGTACCCTCAAATAATTCATTTTTGAAGCGATAAAGGTGATTCACAGCAAGCTCTCTTCTATGTCCCATAAATGTTGGTTTCCTACAATTTTTCAACCATATCGAGTGAGTATTTTTCTCACAAACAGGACATGCCTTTTTCCCTTTCGTAGTATATCCAGACAAATTAACATACGCTGGAAAATCGTTAATGGTGCAAAAAACCATTGCCCATAGCTGGAAGTACTCTTTCTTGTAGGAATCATAGACTTATACACCGGTATCCCATAGTAACTTTAAGTCATCAATCAACGGTGCCAAATACACATCAATGTCGTTTCTAGGTTGTTTTGGGCCTTGAATTAAAAGGGATAGCATTATGTGTTTTCGTTTCATACATAGCCAAGATGGAAGGTTGTAAATGCATAACAAAACAGGCCACGTGCTATGACCGTTACCCAAATCTCTGAAAGGATTCATTCCATCTGAACTAAGTCCCAACCTAATATTTCGTATCTCATTCCCAAAGTCTTCAAATTCATTATCAATAGTTCTCCATTGGACTGAATCAGCCACATGTCTTATTTTTTCGTCCTTTTTACGCTCTTCCGCATGCCAACTAATAATTTTGCATTTTTGGTATTTGCAAATAACCTCTTCAATCTTGGTATGATAGGGAAATACCACAATACTTTTGCAGGAGGTCCATTTTCATCAGTGTCTTCGTCAGTTGGTTTTCCACATTTATACCTAGATGTACCACATACCTTACATTCATGAAGGTTTTCATTTTCATTCCTGTATAGCATACAATCATTTGGACATGCATGTATTCCTTGTATTTCCAATCCCATCGGGCACATCAATTTCTTGGCATAGTATGTTGAAACCGGCAACTCATTATCTTCGGGGAGCATTTTATGCAACAACTCTAACAAGCTAGTGAAACTTGTGTTGCTCCAACCATTGTTTGCTTTTATATTTAACAGTTTTATCACGGCAGAAAGTTTTGAAAATTTCGTACAACCGTTGTATAACGGTTTTTCAGAGTCAACTTTAAGTTGTTCAAATTTCTCATGATACTTTTCGTCAACATTATCCTCAATATCCTAAAACATGGCCTCAAAATTATCGTTATCACTAATGTATGAATCTTCTTCGTTTAATTGATTGGAATCTGAAGAGCCTGGGTTATGATCGGTTAATGATTCACCGTGATAAGACCAACACGTGTACCCTCTCATAAATCCATTTATTATAAGATGATTTCTGATATCGGTAGAATCCTTGAAGGACTTCCCATTCATACATTTTTTACAAGGACAAGTGATTACAGTGCTTCCTTTATTTAATTGATCAGTCTCCGCAATGGTTATAAATTCTTCAAGCCGTTTCAGATAGTCGGAGCTAGTTCATCCTATGTCGTACATCCATTTAGTCCGATCAATCCGATCCATCTGTATAAAAATCAGAAAATTAAAGGATTAATACAAATTAAGCAACAACTATGATCTATTTAATTATTATTATAATTTATAAGTATATATATATATATATATATATATATATATATATATATATATATATATATATATATATATATATATATATATATATATATATATATATATATATATATATATATATATATATATATATATATATATAATAACATAAGTAAATATAATATCATAATTTATAAGTATTTAATTATTATCATCTGTATTTAATTAATAATATAATTCATCTGTATCACCATCGACATTACTCATCGACATTCTGTACGTGAACCCCAATTACCAACTTCCAAATCCCAATTACTCGTCGATCACCATCGACATTCTATGAACCCTAATAGATATAACAAGATCCCGTAACCAGATCATTTGTTTATCTAATTGATCGTTAACTAACAATTCCCCTTTCAAAACCTGAATCAAACCCTATTCAATTCCCCTTTCATCAAAGCCACATAATTTTAATTCATTTTCATAATAGCAAAATCATTTCCTGTTGCAAATCAATTACAACTACTGTTCGACTAATTCTATTCAATTCCTACTCGTTTTTAATTTCTGTTTATGCAAGTATTAAAGATAATGAAAAAAGGATTTTTGAAGAAAGCAGAAGCAAGGTTTCCCAAACAAATACCCTCTCCACCCCAAACAGATAGTGCTACTGTTCAGGTTTGTTCATATTGTGATTTATTATTCTTTTTAATTAGTTCATATAATAGAAAATCAAACACCCTCAATTCTAGTTTGATTTTGGTTTGATTATGTGCTATGTCAGTAAACTTGTTATTGCATGTTGTATATGTGTGTTGTGATTAATGTATTATTCATAAAACCTAAATAATACCATAACACTTGGCTGTAATATTCATAACACATAAAAATTATGAAGAAAGTTTCATGATTGTTGTAAAGTAACAAGAATGTGTATCCGATCTTAAGGGGTATATGAATTTGTATAATGTATTTAGATCTTAAGGTGTATATGAAACTGTTTAGATGTGTTCGTGAAGTATCAAAAACAGATTTAAATATTGTGGTATAAAATAGTTTCATATTCTTGACTATTGTATTTTGTGTACAGGACACACTAACATAACAGAAAAAAAAGTCTTCACAAACTCAAAGAGAATGATGTGGTTCTAATAAAGGTTGAGTTTCACGAATTCGGGCAAGCCATAGGAAAAAACCAAGCGGTGTTTGCTACTAATATCGGTGTTTTAACAAGGCTTCATTGTAATTTTGTTGCAAAAAATTGGAAGCATGTATCTAATGAAGATAAAGAAGCATTATGGCTGAAAATCAAGGTATAAAAGTTAAAGAATTATGTTTTACTATGTTTAATTTACTTATATATCAACATTCACCACTAACGTACATTTAACTTTTACAGCAACATCATTTTATCAAAGATGATAATGCAAAGAAAACAACACTTCAAAAATGCAACACAGCATTTACGAGATTTAGGCGCAAATTACGAACGTTTATGGATGACGGCAAACTGCCTTATGTTGAAGTAAAAGAGTACAACTTCATAAGTCCAAAAAAATGGACAAAGTTTTGTGAAATTGAAAGAACACCATAAAAAATGGTTAGTTTTATTCACCTGATTTCTTTATAAACTAATATGGACTAACATTGTGATATTGTAAATAATGTTAACTTCAATCCCATGTAGACATCCTAGCATGCTAAAGAAATAATCAAATGAAAAGTCTAACACAATGTGATTAATAGTTAAAAATGTCCTTGAACTAGAAACTAGAACTAAACCATTTCAATTATCTAGTTTAACAATCACATTGAAAAGAAAAGAGAAGTTGCTAAAACCATTCATAGTGAAAGAACTCACAAAGATTTTAATTGATTATGTGTGTATCATAAGAATGAATGCCAATGACTATTGATAGACTTAGGACATTCTTACTTGGTCATGAATGAGAAATGGTAAAAAGTTTACAATACATTATTTGCTAAAAAGTATTAGAATGAAATCTTAATTGTGCAAATAGATGTTCATGACTTGGTTATTGATCTAATTAACCATTTTCCTTGTGAAAAGTTCTTTGAACTCATAGATGATAAGTTTGAAATATACTTGAAATGCTTTATGGTATGTTTTACACTCTAGGCTTTCGCTCATTATACACTAGGTGTAAACTGCATAATCTTTATCTCTTATATGTGCCATATATGTGTTCATTGCTTGTTTGAGTATGTATGCAACATCTACATGCAATATTTGTATGCTTATGTGTTCGTATATGTGCAAATCTACTTGTCATACTCGCATGCTCATATGATCTTCATGCTTGACAACTTGAGTTATCTCTTTCGAACCAATGTTGGTTAAAATCACCTTGTTAATTGTTATACTACACACTTGAGGCTCATTAACTTGCTAATTGAACCTTATTTGTGAGGGCATTGTGCTTAATATTTGCTACATCTAACATGCCTTACATTTTTCATCATTCTTATGTGCTTACATGCTTATGATTTATTAATATGTTGAAAAATTATGCATGAATGTTTTTATACTCACGATGTAACATCCCACATTTTTCCGTTAAATTATTTTAACGCCCGTCTTTTTTTTTTAGATAATACCTTCCGTTATCTAAATTTGTATCTCTCGTTAACTAACGTTCTTAACATTTCCTTTATTCGATTATAACATCTCCCATTTATTCTCGCGTATTTAAATTAATTCGTTTGGTTAATTCACGCACCCGCTTCTAAACTCGAGGGACCAAAGTTGGCTAGTGGGCAAACTAGTTAACTAGGTCAACTAGTCAACCCACCATCTCATCCACTCATTCACTTCTTCTCCTACCTCCTCCTTTCTTTCTCTCTAGTCACCAAGAACACCCTTTCACCCAACTTCAAAGATTCATCATCTATTTCAATTCAAGCAAGCAAACATCAAAACAAATTGTACTTTTGTGATCCTCTCTTCATCCTCTACATTTTGGTACCAATTTTACTGCTTGAGGTAAGATTTCTAAAAGCTCTAGATTTCTCAAATTCATTTTATAGACTTGAAATGGTGTTAGTTAGTGTCTATGGCTCGAGTCTAGCATGAATATGTGATTTATTTGCTCGATCTTGTTGTTTTGCATAAACTAGCATGAACACTTGAAATGGGTTTGTTAAATCTTTGATTTTGGTTGATTAAATGTTGTTAGATGTTAAACCTTGTGTGTTAAAGGAGTTACTAGCATCATTAGTTTCATTTTGGTATGTTGGTTGGCTTTGTAAGACCTCATTAACATGATTATTGATTTCATGATTCTTGGTTAGGGTTTGATAGATTTTCAAAAGAACTTTTGATGCACCAAATGCTTTGCAATGTTGTTGGTAAGTGTTTAGTTGCATTTTATGCATAATTTCCTTCGAAACAGCATATTATATGTGTGTAGTAAGTTCCCGAATCATAAAATGCGTTTTACGAACTTGAAACTTCAATGATGAACTTTTAACGATCATTCGAAGAATGAATGATGAAACAATATAACCCCAAGGTAATAGTAGAAGAAAATAACCTCCTCTGGTGGCAGATGAAAAAGAAGAATGAATGATATGATAGCCAAAAAAATATCAAGAATCAGAACTGGATGAAGCATTTTAACAAATTTTTTGAAAGTATGAAATGAGGAAGAAGATGTAGGAGTGGTGAAAATAATGAAATGGAAGAGGTCAATTTATAGCAAAATATCGGACGCAGCAATAGAGGCAGATTACGCATTTAATCAAAGAAAATCCTAATTTCCGCAAATTTCAAAAAATCAAATCTTATTTAAATTATGAAGATTTTCTATTCCTTAAAATCCGGAAATCAATCGTTACTACATCAAGAGATAAGACGCATCTCTATTCTCCAGTTCACTTGATTACGATAACTTCTCTCATACGCTTCGAGTAATTGGATTATTTTATCCATATTATACAAACATAGATAAAACTCTATTATCAACTCATATTCGTCATTAAAACATTTTTATTGTTAGCCATGATGACCTCACTTAAATTTTGGGACGAAATTTCTTTAACGGTAGGTACTGTGATGACCCGGAAATTTCTGATCAAATTTAAACTTAATCTTTGTATGATTAACATTTCCGACACGATAAGCAAAGTCTGTAATATTGATTCTCAAAATTTTAGAACTAATGTTATATATACAGTTAACCTTTGACTATTGACCAACGATTCATGAACATCTATTTGAAAATAGATATATATATATATATATATATATATATATATATATATATATATATATTGGAATATTAATTATTCATAAATAACTTGCAATGTGTATTTAAAAACTGATTTATGTATATTAAAAAGATATATACATATATATAATTTCAAGTTATTTAGTAAACGATAGTAACATTCGTTTATTGATTCGATTGATATTTAAATAAGTTAACTAAAGCATTTAAGATGAACCAGTAAAACACTAATTTGCTACAGTATTTTCAAATTGCTACAGTACCCAAAATGCTTTCGAAAATCACTATTTGCTACAGTGAAATTGACTTTACTACAGTAACTTTGCTACAGTAAACACTATTTCAAAATGAAAATGTATGTATTATATATTAACAAATAGCGAGACGATGATTTATAGAAGTAAATGACCAAAACACTCAAATGTATAAGTTATACCTCGAGTGGTATAGTTTATGGATGATTTAAGACTATATTTTGACAAAGGTACGATTCACGAAACGAAAAGTACTAGTTTTCTCAGCGTACGAAAGGGCATTCGAAAAACCAAAAACCGGGACATAAGTCGAGTGACAACGTACGACTTATCGGAACAAAAATTACAAGTCAACGATGCATGTGAATTTAATATAATATATAATTAATTATATAAATTAAATATATTATATATATTATATTAAATTATGTCGACGAGCTAAATTACAAAAATATGTGAGCTGGAAAAACGGGATCGCAGAACCATGCGATCGCATGGGGTCTGAATTCAGGCCACACCTATAAAAGCTCGAGCATATCTATTTTTGATTCATTCCATTACTCCGTAATTATTTACTTATTATTATTATATTATTATTATTATTATTATTATTATTATTATTATTATTATTATTATTATTATTATTATTATTAAATCTTATTATTATTAATATTATTCTTATTATTAGTAGTACACATAAAATACTACGACGAGGTTTTGCTCGAATAAATTCAAAACAAGTTTTCGAGCGAGTTAAAGCTAAGGAAATTATGGGTTATTGCCAAGGAGGTTATGGGTAATGTTCGGGGGTATATTTGTGAATCAAACCTAGTGTTTATCATCTTCGTTACTTCTACGTACTATCCTACAATATTGAATCTCAATATTGATACGTTGAGATCTACGGTTATTTGGTAATCCGTGTTTCGGTCACATTTTGGTGAACGACTTTATATGCTGCTAAGGTGAGTTTCATTTGCTCCCTTTTTAATTGCTTTTGCAATATATATTTTTGGGCTGAGAATACATGCACTTTATTTTAAACACAATGGATACAAGTACATACTAAATTCTATACTGAGTTTGAACCGAAAATCCCTTAGCTTTGGTAACTAGTAACTGCCGGTTATAAGAACTGGTGGGCGCGAGTAGTAGTATATGGATCCATAGGGCTTGATATCCCCGTCCGAGCTAGAGCACTAGCCTTTTAACGGACGTATGCTATTTGAGAAGCGTACACGTTGGTTTGCGTGTACTATTAAGATGATTATACAAAGGGTACAAATTATATATACGTTAAGTTTAGTTACCAGGGTGCTCAATCTTGTAGAATATTTTGATAAACGTTTCTGAATGAAACAATTGAAATCTTGTGATCCACCTTTATTTACAGATTATGCGCAACATTAAAACTATGAACTCACCAACCTTTGTGTTGACACTTGTTAGCATGTTTATTCTAAGGTTTCCTAGAAGTCTTCCGCTGTTTGCTTAGATGTTAGACAAGCTATGTGCATGTAGTCTTACATGACATATTTTTCAAGAAAACGTTGCATTCACCAAATCATCACCATGTATCTTATTTTGACTGCATTGTCAACGGAAATACTGTTGTAAACTATTATTTATGGTGATTATCTATATGTAGAAATCATCAGATGTCGAAAACCTTTGATTTAAATATTCATTTAAGGTGTGCCTTTTCAAAAGAATGCAATGCTTACAAAACGTATCGTATAGAGGTCAAATACCTCTCAATGAAATCAATGAATGACGTATTCGTCCATATGGATTTGGAGCGATCATCACAGTTGGTATCAGAGCGTTGGTCCTAGCGAACCAGGTCTTGCATGAGTGTGTCTAACTGATAGTTGTTAGGATGCACTAGTAAGTCTGGACTTCGACCGTGTCTGTATGTCAAAAGTTTTGCTTATCATTTTTTGTCGGAAATTACCTGCTTATCATTCCTAGTCTAGACACATTTTACTGCATTGATTGCATGAATAGCGTATAGACAAAATTCATATCTTAGCGTATCTGTTTCTGTAAACTTTTCCTGACATCTTCCGAAAATTTCTCCGTGATTTATGGAATTTGGTATTATATATACATATGTAAATTATGTATTGAAGAATACCAAACTACATTCTATAATCTAATTCATATAAAAAAATCATCTCCCTAATTATACAAGATGGATCCCGTATCTAGTTCAAATTCCTTAAACTCTGACAGCTATTCCGATATGGATATTCACCTGAATTCCGAAGACAGTGTAACCGGAATGGATCAACCAATTAGCCATCATCTATTCTGGATGAATTGGGGATGGGTTCGTAGCCTACTTAATTATTGGAGACAAGAAGAAGGCGATCCCTTCCATCCACCACATTGCCCTCTTGACGAAGAACCTGAAGCACTTACCGGCGAACCTGTTCGTAATACCATTTTCTCTCTCATCTCTAGAATATCTCGTCATGATCATATACTCTCTCAAATTCTGGATCTTATTCATCCGCTCGTCCGAACCTCCAATCATAGTATAAGAAGTCAACGAGCTTCGCGCTCGGGTAGTGGCTTTGGAGAATATGGTGCAAAGGTTACAAGCACCAACAGAATCTCCTGCATCAATAGTACCACCGACAACAACACCAACAGTACCATTACCACCACCAACAACATCCGCATCGCAAACCTCAACTTCATAATCTGTTCCACGAGCATCAATGTCATACGCACCGTAGTTACCAAGAAATACCAGCAACAATAACCGATGAAGTATTAACTCATTTCCCCTGAAGAAATTTTATGTATATTTAATATATATGAATTTTGAAATCAAAATAAATCTTTTCGTACTAAGCTATTACGTGTGAATCTTAACTGGTAGGTACTACTCGGTTAGTTCATATTACTAATATGCAATGATGTACATCCTTCCTTAACAACTTAACCATTGTTAACTACAATATCTGTTTCAACTTAATGAATTCCATTTCATAATAAACTAAGTATATTATTCAATTATATGGTTGATTTTATACTTTCATCTTCGATGTATTCGAAACTTTCTAGAAAACATCATTCGTACCTTGCGAAGTTAGCAAGAGTTCCATGAGCACCAACATGATTCATTGAGAAAATATCAATAAAACTGAGTATTAATTACATTAGTGAAATACTCCGTAAAGATTATTAAATCTTTAATGTTTTAGAGATTATTCATTTCTAATTCAAGTCAAAAATCAAATGAGCTTAATATGATATTAACTCATCAAATTTGTATTACATCTGAAGAAAATATACATACATATATTTCCATAAAGACGGTAATAAAAATTCTTTTGTACAAAATATTACTTGTGAAATCTTTAACGGGTAGGTAATTCCCGGGAAATATATAAGTTCACAATTAATATGTTATACTGTACATTCTTCAACTTTGATTAAAATATTATTAACTACGCTCACAGTGATATACAATCGTTTCCATACAAATTCAATTACATATTCTGAAATTGACGGATCAGAATCGAAGTCATTACTCTGAACCGGTGACATCATTCTTAGATCTCTACATCTTTCAAAGCTATACTTTGACTTCAAAACTATGCAAGATCCTTTAGCATTGTTGTTACCGAAAATAACCGTGCAATTCCTTTTCAAAGTATCCAGTATTATCAACCATTCAACCAGTCAACGACGACCTTTCAGACTTGTAACTTTGGCATATACGTTTTTGTTACTGGGGAACCTTTCATGTTCCACCACATTAGCAGTAAACTTATCAACAACTACATTGATCATTAAGCCTCTCCGAAAAATCACGATAATTATTCATTGAAACTCTATCAAGTACCCATATACAACTTGTAACAACAATTGTCATACCAACTACTGGGAATTAGCAAATCAGTATTTTGAATTTTGTAGCAATTTTTCGCCAACAGTTATATATACATATAACGTTTACCTTCAAGACTTACAGACTTCGAATGTGAAGTTTCTGAAAAACACCCTAAACTACGAACTAGTTCTCGAAATCTTGAAAAATGCTGATGAAGCAGCAAAAACTGTAAACGACCTTAACAGTAAAAAGTTTGATGATAAAGGATAGTGTGCTGGCAAAGCTCAGAAAAAGAGAAAGTTTGGAACTGGAAAACGGATTGAGCAAAGTATGAAAGAGGCTGTGGATAAATCACAAGGACGAAATCTGTCTTGAAAGAATCCAAATGATTCAGTATCTGCTGAAGCCATTAACGAATACCTTGTTTCCGAATCTAAACCCTTGCGGACAATATTCTTCATCATCCTCTGATATTCGAAATTCTAAGATATCATCGTATCTTTCATTATAAATATCCTCCATATTTCTGGAGATAATTTGTGACGATCGCTCCAAATCCATATGGACGAACACATCATTCATCAATTTCATTGCGAGGTATTTGACCTCTATATGATACGTTTTGTAAACATTGCATTCTTTTGAAAAGGCACACCATAAATGAATATTTAAATCAAAGGTTTTCGACATCTGATGATTTCTACATATAGACAATCACTGTAAATAAGTTTACAATAGTACTTCCGTTGACAATGCAGTCAAAATAGATACATGATGATGGTTTTGTGAATGCAACGTTTTCTTGAATAAAGCATGCAAGACTCCATGCACATAGCTTGTATAACATGTAAGCAAACAGCGGAAGACTTCTAGGGAACCTGAGAATAAACATGCTAACAAGTGTCAACACAAAGGTTGGTGAGTTCATAGTTTTAATGTTTTGCATAATCTGTACGTAAAGGTGGATCACAAGATTTCAGTTGTTTCATCCATAAACGTTTATCAAAATATTCTACAAAATTGAGCACCCTGGTAACTAAACTTAACGTATATATAATTTGTACCCTTTGTATAATCATCTTAAAAATACACGCAAACCAACGTGTACGCTTCTCAAATAGCATACGTCCGTTAAAAGGCTTGTACTCTAGCTCGGACGGGGATATCAAGCCCTATGGATCCATATACTACTACTCGCGCCCACCAGTTCTTATAACTGGCAGTTAACAGTTACCAAAGCTAAGGGATTTTCGGTTCAAACTCAGTGTAGAATTTAGTATGTACTTGTATCCATTGCGTTTAAAATAAAGTGCATGTATTCTCAGCCTAAAAATATATATTGCAAAAGCAATTAAAAAAAGGGATCAATGAAACTCACACATATAAATATTGTAAATCAGTTAATAAAGCATTTGCATGTATTCTCAGCCCAAAAATGTAGAGAGTAAAAGGGATCATATGAAACTCACCTTAGCAGCATATAAAGTCGTTCACCAAAATGTGATCGAAACACGGATTACCAAATAACCGTAGATCTCAACCTAGGGAACATATGTTGGTCAATAAATGTCTATCAAGCTAGGTCAGGTCATAGTGTATCACAATCCTAATGCTCGATATCGACATACAAAAGTTATCCAATGTTGTTTCAAAAAGTCAATTTTGACAATAGTTTAACAAAACGAGACGTACCTTATATAAGGATTCATTTACTCGGTTGGTAATATCCAAAAATCCATTTTATCAATCTTGTAACAAGTTGTTTAAATCTTAATTGCAGATTCAAAAGCAATTTCAATTAACGTCAATCATAATTCAGTTGATCATATCTTTTAATACGTTCATCGAAACTATTCGGTATCTAAATGAAAAGTTATTGATTTTTCGCCAGCTTTCCAAAAACATGTATATCATATACCTTTTACCAGTAATATATGTATTTAATTCCTGATTCATTATAAACTGTTTAACGACGAAATTTAGCATACAAGCATGTATAAATATATATACTCGAGCACCAGACATGGATACACAATTAATATATAAAAGATAAGATATGAATACTCACGTATCAATATTGTGATTCAATATTGCAGGAAAGTACGTAGACGCAACAGAGATGATAAACACTAGGTTTGATTTGCAAACAATACTCATGAACATTACCCACAACCTCCATAGCTATAACCCATAGTTTTCTTAACTATATCCCGCTCAAAAACCCATTTTGAAAGTGACATGCTCATGACCTCGTCGTAGTATTTTATGTATAATACTAATTAATAATATTACTACTAATAATATTAAGATTAATAATAATAATATTATTAATAATAATAATAATATAATATTAATAATAATAATAATAATAATAATAATAATAATAATAATAATAATAATAATAATAATAATAATAATAATAATAATAATAATAATAATAATAATAATAATAATAATAATAATAATAATAATAAATATAATTGAGAGACAGAGAGATTTGAGAAGAAAAAAAATTAAATAAATTCGAACAAAACTGCGAGCTTTATAGACCTGGCCTGATTTCCACTGCCATGCGATCGCATGGCTGGGCAGTGTAATTCCCATGCGATCGCGTGGGAAACTTTTCCAGCTCACAATGTTTTGGCAACTAGCTCGTCGACATATTTTTATAATATATATAATATATAATTTAAATTAAATAATTATATATTATATTTTATTCTCGTGCATAGTTGATTTGTAATTTTTGTTTCGATAAGCCGTACGTCGTCACTCGACTTATGTCCCGGTTCCGGTTTTTCGAATGTCCCTTCGTACGCTGAGAAAACTTGTACATTACATTTTGGGACACGTACCTTAGTCAAAATATAGCCTTAAATTATCCCTAAATTATATCACTCAAAATATAACTTATACATTTGAGTGTTTTGGTCATTTACTTCTATAAATCATCGTCTCGCTATTTGTTAATATATAATACATACATTTTCATTTTGAAATAGTGTTTTACTCAAATGTATAAGTTATACCTTGAGTGGTATAGTTTATGTATACGATTCACGAAACGAAAAGTACTAGTTTTCTCAGCGTACGAAAGGGCATTCGAAAAACCAAAAACCGGGACATAACTCGAGTAACAACGTACGACTTATCGGAACAAAAATTACAAGTCAATGATGCATGTGAATTTAATATAATATATAATTAATTATATAAATTAAATATATTATATATATTATATTAAATTATGTCGACGAGCTAAATTACAAAAATATGTGAGCTGGAAAAACGGGCCATGCGATTGCATGGCAAATGGCCTTCAGAACCATGCAATCGCATGGGGTCTGAATTCAGGCCACACCTATAAAAGCTCGAGCATATCTGTTTCTGATTCATTCCATTACTCCGTATTTATTTACTTCTTATATTATTATTATTATTATTATTATTATTATTATTATTATTATTATTATTATTATTATTATTATTATTATTATTATTATTAAGAATATTATTAATATTAAATCTTATTATTATTAATATTATTCTTATTATTAGTAGTACATATAAAATACTACGACGAGGTTTCACTCGAATAAATTCAAAACAAGTTTTCGAGCGAGTTAAAGCTAAGGAAATTATGGGTTATTGCCAAGGAGGTTATAGGTAATGTTCGGGGGTATATTTGTGAATCAAACCTAGTGTTTAACATCTTCGTTACTTCTACGTACTATCCTACAATATTGAATCTCAATATTGATACGTTGAGATCTACGGTTATTTGGTAATCCGTGTTTCGGTCACATTTTGGTAAACGACTTTATATGCTGCTAAGGTGAGTTTCATTTGCTCCCTTTTTAATTGCTTTTGCAATATATATTTTTAGGCTGAGAATACATGCACTTTATTTTAAACACAATGGATACAAGTACATACTAAATTCTATACTGAGTTTGAACCGAAAATCCCTTAGCTTTGGTAACTAGTAACTGCCGGTTATAAGAACTGGTGGGCGCGAGTAGTAGTATATGGATCCATAGGGCTTGAGCACTAGCCTTTTAACGGACGTATGCTATTTGAGAAGCGTACACGTTGGTTTGCGTGTACTATTAAGATGATTATACAAAGGGTACAAATTATATATATGTTAAGTTTAGTTACCAGGGTGCTCAATCTTGTAGAATATTTTGATAAACGTTTCTGAATGAAACAATTGAAATCTTGTGATCCACCTTTATATACAGATTATGCGCAACATTAAAACTATGAACTCACCAACCTTTGTGTTGACACTTGTTAGCATGTTTATTCTCAGGTTTCTTAGAAGTCTTCCGCTGTTTACTTAGATGTTAGACAAGCTATGTGCATGGAGTCTTACATGACATATTTTTCAAGGAAACGTTGCATTCACCAAATCATCACCATGTATCTTATTTTGACTGCATTGTCAATGGAAATACTGTTGTAAACTATTATTTATGGTGATTGTCTATATGTAGAAATCATCAGATGTCGAAAACCTTTGATTTAAATATTCATTTAAGGTGTGCCTTTTCAAAAGAATGCAATGCTTACAAAACGTATCATATAGAGGTCAAATACCTCGCAATGAAATCAATGAATGACGTGTTCGTCCATATGGATTTGGAGTGATCGTCACAGTTGGTATCAGAGCGTTGGTCCTAGCGAACCAGGTCTTGCATGAGTGTGTCTAACTGATAGTTGTTAGGATGCACTAGTAAGTCTGGACTTCGACCGTGTCTGTATGTCAAAAGTTTTGCTTATCATTTTTTGTCGAAAATTACTTGCTTATCATTCCTAGTCTAAACACGTTTTACTGCATTGATTGCATGAATAGCGTATAGACAAAATTCATATCTTAGCGTATCTGTTACTGTAAACTTTTCCTGACATCTTCCGAAAATTTCTCCGTGATTTATGGAATTTGGTATTATATATACATATGTAAATTATGTATTGAAGAATACCAAACTACATTCTATAATCTAATTCATATAAAAAAAATCATCTCCCTAATTATATAAGATGGATCCCGTATCTAGTTCAAATTCCTTAAACTCTGACAGCTATTCCGATATGGATATTCACCTGAATTCCGAAGACAGTGTAACCGGAATGGATCAACCAATTAGCCATCATCTATTCTGGATGAATTGGGGATGGGTTCATAGCCTACTTAATTATTGGAGACAAGAAGAAGGCGATCCCTTCCATCCACCACATTGCCCTCTTGACGAAGAACCTGAAGCACTTACCGGCGAACCTGTTCATAATACCATTTTCTCTCTCATCTCCAGAATATCTCATCATGATCATATACTCTCTCAAATTCTGGATCTTATTCATCCGCTCGTCCGAACCACCAATCATAGTAGAAGAAGTCAACGAGCTTCGCGCTTGGGTAGTGGCTTTGGAGAATATGGTGCAAAGGTTACAAGCACCAACAGAATCTCCGGCATCAAC
Source organism: Rutidosis leptorrhynchoides (assembly GCF_046630445.1). NCBI lineage: Eukaryota > Viridiplantae > Streptophyta > Magnoliopsida > Asterales > Asteraceae > Rutidosis > Rutidosis leptorrhynchoides. The sequence continues at coordinate 400,370,931 of NC_092338.1, forward strand.
AGTACCACCGACAACAACACCAACAGTACCATTACCACCACCAACAATATCCGCATCGCAAACCTCAACTTCACAATCTGTTCCACGAGCATCAATGTCATACGCACCGTAGTTACCAAGAAATACCAGCAACAATAACCGATGAAGTATTAACTCATTTCCCCTGAAGAAATTTTATGTATATTTAATATATATGAATTTTGAAATCAAAATAAATCTTTTCGTACTAAGCTATTACGTGTGAATCTTAACTGGTAGGTACTACTCGGTTAGTTCATATTACTAATATGCAATGATGTACATCCTTCCTTAACAACTTAACCATTGTTAACTACAATATCTGTTTCAACTTAATGAATTCCATTTCATAATAAACTAAGTATATTATTCAATTATATGGTTGATTTTATACTTTCATCTTCGATGTATTCGAAACTTTCTAGAAAACATCATTCGTACCTTGCGAAGTTAGCAAGAGTTTCATGAGCACCAACATGATTCACTGAGAAAATATCAATAAAATTGAGTATTAATTACATTAGTGAAATACTCCGTAAAGATTATTAAATCTTTAATGTTTTAGAGATTATTCATTTCTAATTCAAGTCAAAAATCAAATGAGCTTAATATGATATTAACTCATCAAATTTGTATTACATCTGAAGAAAATATACATACATATATTTCCATAAAGACGGTAATTAAAATTCTTTTGTACAAAATATTACTTGTGAAATCTTTAACGGGTAGGTAATTCCCGGGAAATATATAAGTTCACAATTAATATGTTATACTGTACATTCTTCAACTTTGATTAAAATATTATTAACTATGCTCACAGCGATATACAATCGTTTCCATACAAATTCAATTACATATTCTGATATTGACGGATCAGAATCCAAGTCAGTACTCTGAACCGGTGACATCATTCTTAGATCTCTACATCTTTCAAAGCTATACTTTGACTTCAAAACTATGCAAGATCCTTTAGCATTGTTTTTACCGAAAATAACCATGCAATTCCTTTTCAAAGTATCCAGTATTATCAACCATTCAACCAGTCAACGACGACCTTTCAGACTTGTAACTTTGGCATATACGTTTTTGTTACTGGGGAACCTTTCATGTTCCACCACATTAGCAGTAAACTTATCAACAACTACATTGATCATTAAGCCTCTCCGAAAAATCACGATAATTATTCATTGAAACTCTATCAAGTACCCATATACAACTTGTAACAACAATTGTCATACCAACTACTGGGAATTAGCAAATCAGTATTTTGAATTTTGTAGCAATTTTTCACCAACAGTTATATATATACATATAACGTTTACCTTCAAGACTTACAGACTTCGAATGTGAAGTTTCTGAAAAACACCCTAAACTACGAACTAGTTCTCGAAATCTTGAAAAATGCTGATGAAGCAGCAAAAACTGTAAACGACCTTAACAGTAAAAAGTTTGATGATAAAGGATAGTGTGCTGGCAAAGCTCAGAAAAAGAGAAAGTTTGGAACTGGAAAACGGATTGAGCAAAGTATGAAAGAGGCTGTGGATAAATCACAAGGATGAAATCTATCTTCAAAGAATCTAAATGATTCAGTATCTGCTGAAGCCATTAACGAATACCTTGCTTCCGAATCTAAACCCTTGCGGACAATATTCTTCATCATCCTCTGATATTAGAAATTCTAAGATATCATCGTATCTTTCATTATAAATATCCTCCATATTTCTGGAGATAATTTGTGACGATCGCTCCAAATCCATATGGACGAACACGTCATTCATCGATTTCATTGCGAGGTATTTGACCTCTATATGATACGTTTTGTAAACAATGCATTCTTTTGAAACGGCACACCATAAATGAATATTTAAATCAAAGGTTTTCGACATCGGATGATTTCTACATATAGACAATCATCGTAAATAAGTTTACAATAGTACTTCCGTTGACAATGCAGTCAAAATAGATACATGATGATGGTTTTGTGAATGCAACGTTTTCTTGAATAAAGCATGCAAGACTCCATGCACATAGCTTGTATAACATGTAAGCAAACAGCAGAAGACTTCTAGGGAACCTGAGAATAAACATGCTAACAAGTGTCAACACAAAGGTTGGTGAGTTCATAGTTTTAATGTTTTGCATAATCTGTACATAAAGGTGGATCACAAGATTTCAGTTGTTTCATCCAGAAACGTTTATCAAAATATTCTACGAAATTGAGCACCCTGGTAACTAAACTTAACGTATATATAATTTGTACCATTTGTATAATCATCTTAAAAATACACGCAAACCAACGTGTACGCTTCTCAAATAGCATACGTCCGTTAAAAGGCTAGTACTCTAGCTCGGACGGGGATATCAAGCCCTATGGATCCATATACTACTACTCGCGCCCACCAGTTCTTATAACTGGCAGTTAACAGTTACCAAAGCTAAGGGATTTTCGGTTCAAACTCAGTGTAGAATTTAGTATGTACTTGTATCCATTGCGTTTAAAATAAAGTGCATGTATTCTCAGCCCAAAAATATATATTGCAAAAGCAATTAAAAAAAGGGATCAATGAAACTCACACATATAAATATTGTAAATCAGTTAATAAAACATTTGCATGTATTCTCAGCCCAAAAATGTAGAGAGTAAAAGGGATCATATGAAACTCACCTTAGCAGCATATAAAGTCGTTCACCAAAATGTGATCGAAACACGGATTACCAAATAACCGTAGATCTCAACCTAGAGAACATATGTTGGTCAATAAATGTCTATCAAGCTAGGTCAGGTCATAGTGTATCACAATCCTAATGCTCGATATCGACATACAAAAGTTATCCAATGTTGTTTCAAAAAGTCAATTTTGACAATAGTTTAACAAAACGAGACGTACCTTATATAAGGATTCATTTACTCGGTTGGTAATATCCAAAAATCCATTTTATCAATCTTGTAAACAAGTTGTTTAAATCTTAATTGCAGATTCAAAAGCAATTTCAATTAACGTCAATCATAATTCAGTTGATCATATCTTTTAATACGTTCATCGAAACTATTCGGTATCTAAATGAAAAGTTATTGATTTTTCGCCAGCTTTCCAAAAACATGAATATCATATACCTTTTACCAGTAATATATGTATTTAATTCGTGATTCATTATAAACTGTTTAACGACGAAATTTAGCATACAAGCATGTATAAATATATATACTCGAGCACTAGACATGGATACACAATTAATATATAAAAGATAAGATATGAATACTCACGTATCAATATTGTGATTCAATATTGCAGAAAAGTACGTAGACGCAACAGAGATGATAAACACTAGGTTTGATTTGCAAACAATACTCATGAACATTACCCATAACCTCCATAGCTATAACTCATAGTTTTCTTAACTCTATCCCGCTCAAAAACCCATTTTGAAAGTGACATGCTCATGACCTCGTCGTAGTATTTTATGTATAATACTAATTAATAATATTACTACTAATAATATTAAGATTAATAATAATAATATTAATAATAATAATAATAATATTAATAATAATAATAATAATAATAATAATAATAATAATAATAATAATAATAATAATAATAATAATAATAATAATAATAATAATAATAATAAATATAATTGAGAGACAGAGAGATTTGAGAAGAAAAAAAATTTAAATAAATTCGAACAAAACTGTGAGCTTTATAGACCTGGCCTGATTTCCACTGGCATGCGATCGCATGGCTGGGCAGTGTAATTCCCATGCGATCGCATGGGAAACTTTTCCAGCTCACAATGTTTTGGCAACTAGCTCGTCCACATATTTTTATAATATATATAATATATAATTTAAATTAATTAATTATATATTATATTTTATTCTCGTGCATAGTTGATTTGTAATTTTTGTTTTGATAAGTCGTAAGTCGTCACTCGACTTATGTCCCGGTTCCGGTTTTTCGAATGTCCCTTCGTACGCTGAGAAAACTTGTACATTATATTTTGGGACACGTACCTTAGTCAAAATATAGCCTTAAATTATCCCTAAATTATATCACTCAAAATATAACTTATACATTTGAGTGTTTTGGTCATTTACTTCTATAAATCATCGTCTCGCTATTTGTTAATATATAATACATACATTTTCATTTTGAAATAGTGTTTTACTCAAATGTATAAGTTATACCTCGAGTGGTATAGTTTATGTATACGATTCACGAAATGAAAAGTACTAGTTTTCTCAGCGTACGAAAGGGCATTCGAAAAACCAAAAACCGGGACATAAGTCGAGTGACAACGTACGACTTATCAGAACAAAAATTACAAGTCAACGATGCATGTGAATTTAATATAATATATAATTAATTATATAAATTAAATATATTATATATATATTATATTATATTATGTCGACGAGCTAAATTACAAAAATATGTGAGCTGGAAAAACGGGCCATGCGATCGCATGGCAAACGGCCTTCAGAACCATGCGATCGCATGGGGTCTGAATTCAGGCCACACCTATAAAAGCTCGAGCATATCTGTTTCTGATTCATTCCATTACTCCGTATTTATTTACTTATTATATTATTATTATTATTATTATTATTATTATTATTATTATTATTATTATTATTATTAAGAATATTATTAATATTAAATCTTATTATTATTAATATTATTCTTATTATTAGTAGTACACATAAAATGCTACGACGAGGTTTTGCTCGAATAAATTCAAAACAAGTTTTCGAGCGAGTTAAAGCTAAGGAAATTATGGGTTATTGCCAAGGAGGTTATGGATAATGTTCGGGGGTATATTTGTGAATCAAACCTAGTGTTTATCATCTTCGTTACTTCTACGTACTATCCTACAATATTAATCTCAATATTGATACGTTGAGATCTACGGTTATTTGGTAATCCGTGTTTCGGTCACATTTTAGTAAACGACTTTATATGCTGCTAAGGTGAGTTTCATTTGCTCCCTTTTTAATTGCTTTTGCAATATATATTTTTGGGCTGAGAATACATGCACTTTATTTTAAACACAATGGATACAAGTACATACTAAATTCTATACTGAGTTTGAACTGAAAATCCCTTAGCTTTGGTAACTAGTAACTGCCGGTTATAAGAACTGGTGGGCGCGAGTAGTAGTATATGGATCCATAGGGCTTGATATCCCCGTCCGAGCCAGAGCACTAGCCTTTTAACGGACGTATGCTATTTGAGAAGCGTACACGTTGGTTTGCGTGTACTATTAAGATGATTATACAAAGGGTACAAATTATATATACGTTAAGTTTAGTTACCAGGGTGCTCAATCTTGTAGAATATTTTGATAAACGTTTCTGAATGAAACAATTGAAATCTTGTGATCCACCTTTATATACAGATTATGCGCAACATTAAAACTATGAACTCACCAACCTTTGTGTTGACACTTGTTAGCATGTTTATTCTCAGGTTTCCTAGAAGTCTTCCGCTGTTTGCTTAGATGTTAGACAAGCTATGTGCATGGAGTCTTACATGACATATTTTTCAAGGAAACGTTGCATTCACCAAATCATCACCATGTATCTTATTTTGACTGCATTGTCAACGGAAATACTATTGTAAACTATTATTTATGGTGATTGTCTATATGTAGAAATCATCATATGTCGAAAACCTTTGATTTAAATATTCATTTAAGGTGTGCCTTTTCAAAAGAATGCAATGCTTACAAAACGTATCATATAGAGGTCAAATACCTCGCAATGAAATCAATGAATGACGTGTTCGTCCATATGGATTTAGAGCGATCGTCACACATTAGTTACACTTGCAGGGTGTAAATGTGAACTTATGTTATGTGATCACATGGGCTTGACGAGCCCTCATTCGGACGATTCGCTACCATTAGCAGATGAAATATATTTTCGAGTGTAGTGTATGTTCTAACACTACATAACAGGGTACAAAACAGTTAGGTTTGATAATTGAGTGCTCACGAACATACTTTTAGAATGCAATCGATTCAGATAATCAACGTTATGGAAATACAAAATCTTGTGGTTCAAAACAACGTTTACAAATACACCTATGATTTCACCAACGTTTTTCGTTGATAGTTTTCTATATGTTTTTCAGGTTCATACTTGGCTACTTGATACATGTTTCCGCACACTTTGATTACTTGCTTGGGGTCAAGCATACATGCATACGCTAGTGATAGCACCTTTGGATTCAAACTTAATGTTTACATGCATACGCTATTGATAGCACTCTTGATTTTCAACTCATATTATGTCGCAAGTTATTTCATTTATACTTTACAACTTTTGTAAACTTAAACTTGTTGTCAAACCGTTTGGTAAATTAAAACTTTGCAAGTCATACACGTTTCAAATGAATGCGACATAATTTTTGTCAAACGCATCTCATTGAGGGACTACGACCACGTAACGGGACCTAAGTTAATGGCGCCGTCAATGATGATTTGGCCGGGTCGTTACAGATCGTATCAGAGCTGGTTTAACTTTAGCCGTAAAGGTAGTCGCGCATCCGGCTATCACGCCAGGGCGGACTATGCTTTTTAGAGGGTTAATCGTAGATGGGTTCTCACAGTGTTACCTGTGACGAAGCATTGGCTCTTACCCCTTGTGATCCTTTTGCAGGAGGGTTGGCAATTTGGCAGAAATGCGGGTCATAAAATCAGTGTCTGAGGTACGCTCAGTGGTCACCAAGCGGTTAGCTGGAAAGGCACTGGGTGGGACGTGGTCCCCATCTGTCATTACAGATGGTATCAGAGCATTGGTTGTAGGGATCTAGGATGTGCGTGTGTCTGACCGAGTCATTAGGATGCATTAGTGAATCTAGACTACAACCGGATAGTTAGCCATTGCATCCTGACATACATTTGCTATAGATAGCACTTACTTGACTACTTGTGCATTATACATGCATCATTCTTAGGCAAACTTCTTACTGGTACCAAGCTTTCATCATACGAATCTGTATTCTGTCACTTTCTGGTAACACACGTGAATTCAAGATTTATACACGTAAGGATTGTAACAACCCGACATCGTTTTACCAAAAACACGACTTAATTTTTTTTTATAACAGACCATCTGGACGGCGTCCAGTAACAAAGGACAGGACGGCGTCCAAAGCCTTGGACGGTGTCCAATTACACTAAAGTGTTCTGAGACAGAAAACACCCAAACCACTTTATACTGGACGGCGTCCATCCCATCTGGACGGCGTCCAGCAGACCTGATCAGCTCCAATTCATTTCAAAACACTTTAAATTAACAACCAAATGCTTTGTAACAACCCAATCGAGTTTTACATCAACAAGACATTAAATAAAAGTGTTTACACCGCAAATACGGGTTAAGACTCAATAACCCAACCCAATACCAAGAGCATAATCCCGGGGACTACCAAATCCCCAATCCGCGACCAATGTCCAAAAGCTACTCCCATCGAGCCCAAGCGCTCCTAAGCATCTAGTCTAACAACTAGCTAGCTTCATAATCACAATACCTGTAAAAAGGTAAACAACGAGAGGGGTAAGCTAAAAGCTTAGTGAATGCAATAATTATACATATACATATATAACCCATCTATTTGCATTCGCACCTACCAAATACCGAATACGATAATACAACTCAAATAGCATGCCGTCATACTCACAATGCTAACAACTCGTACACAATCACAACACATTAGCATATACTCAACGCAATATATATATAACATGCTAAACAATATCCAACAATATAATATGGTTAACCATCACGCTATGGTGCTACCAGCTCGTGGTTCACACCATACGCATTTGAGTCTCACTCTTTTATAGTGCTACCGGCTCGTGGCTCACACTTTGTTTATAGTGCTACCGGCTCATGGTTCACACTAGTTTATAGTGCTACCTGCTCGTGGTTCACACTTGTTTATAGTGCTACCTGCTCGTGGTTCACACTTTGTTTATAGTGCTACCGGCTCGTGGTTCACATCATGCTATGGCACTACCGGCTCGTGGTTCATACCATAACAATCACAAATAAACACGCCATATACATATACGCATAATTATTCCACTCACCTCGAAACGCCCGCACAAAACATGTATGTAAATTGCCTCCAAAAGCAACCGAGCAAACCTTTTACCTATATTACGCATATAGATATACAAACAATCAACATACATTCTCTACAAGAGAATTCGATGCCAAAACCCTTAACCAAGATTTATATCTACCTCCACAATCCACCCATTTAGACACCTAAAGTGGACTTCACCAATTACCACTACGGGTGGTAATTTCGACCCATTTAAAAACGTCATTTAACACTTAACAAAGCGTTTAACATTCATTTAATCCAAATTAGTGTCATTACCAATTTTTGACCCATCAAAGTCAACCCATTTTGACATAAGTCCCAAAAACATCTTTAATCACTAACGGCTAGTGATCAACTTTCCAAAACACCAACTAACACCTAAATCAAGTATTTACGTACTTGATTTACCAAAACTTGACTCAAAACTTAATTTGACACCGAATCAAGCTTACTTGACCCAAAATACCCATTTGACCCAAATTAGGGTTTACACCCAAAATCAAGTCGATACACACCAAAATCACTAGTACACAAGTGTTCTAAGTTTAACCAACACATTCAAGATCCAAACTCACAATTTCATCAATCAAAACCCTAAGTCACCCATTTAGGCTTACTTACATGAGTCTTACCCAAAACCCCTAAATTTCACAATAAAAGGGTTTATAACTCTAACTAACATAAACCCTAACTGAAACAAGAAATCAAACACTACAATTCGGATTAGGGTTTACCTCAAGCACCAAAACGAGCTCTAGTAGCTAGAATCACCAACAAGCACTAAGAACCACTCCAATTTGGGCAAAAATCACCACCTTCAACACTAATCCAAGCTTCCTCTCTCTAGAAACTCCTCTCTCTCTCTCTAGGGTTTGGTTGGGAGTGTTTGTGGGTGAAAATGAGGATAAGGGTGAGTTTAGATCAGTTTTGATGGCCCAATCGACCCCCAAGTGAAAAGACCCAAATATCCTCCTTTAAAAACTTCAAAATGTCACAGCTGGCCCGTCAGGCCTTTTGGACGGTGTCCAAAAAGCTTGGACAGCGTCCAGATTAACTGACTCAGTTTTCTGAACTTGTTTTGGTCGTAACTTTCAAACCGTAACTCCGTTTTCGATGAATCAAATATCGTTGGAAACGTAATGAGATTTACTATCCATGGTAAGGTTTTGGAACCTCAACTCCAACTTTATTTGGGGTCCAAATATATGCTTACATGCCCCGTATTTCGAATGGCGTTCGAAATAACGCGTAACTGAAAACGAGGTGTTACAACTCTCCCCCGCTTAAATTGGATCACGTCCTAGTGATCCGCACCAACACTAGAAGTTAAGCACTTCTCCCTCGAACATTTTCGCTTCCAACGCGAGGTCACACAAGTAGTAAACTCATCCGAATTCTCGCTTCGTGCACTAACGCATCATATTACAACAAAATCGGGCAATCAACCCACGAGTCAAAACAACCGTAACCGTTTCTCCTACGCCGAGTATCCAAACTCATACCATAGACCTCAAAATCGTCCTAAGAGTAGAACAATTTACCGACAATCATCGTTGTCACGCCTCCCGTGTAGTGACCCGAACTTTTCCATGTTTATATATATTAATTGAGATTGATATTTACATGATTAAATGTTTCCAACATGTTAAGCAATCAAACTTGTTAAGACTTGATTAATTGAAATATGTTTCATATAGACAATTGACCACCCAAGTTGACCGGTGATTCACGAACGTTAAAACTTGTAAAAACTATATGATGAAATATATATGGATATATATATAGTTAACATGATACTATGATAAGTAAACATATCATTAAGTATATTAACAATGAACTACATATGTAAAAACAAGACTACTAACTTAATGATTTTTAAACTAGACATATATGTAACGATTATCGTTGTAAAGATATTTAATGTATATATATCATATTAAGAGATATTCATACATGATAATATCATGATAATATAATAATTTAAAATCTCAATTGATATTATAAACATTGGGTTAACAACATTTAACAAGATCATTAACCTAAAGGTTTCAAAACAACACTTACATGTAACGACTAACGATGACTTAACGACTCAGTTAAAATGTATATACATGTAGTGTTTTAATATGTATTTATACACTTTTGAAAGACTTCAATACACTTATCAAAATACTTCTACTTAACAAAAATGCTTACAATTACATCCTCGTTCAGTTTCATCAACAATTCTACTCGTATGCACCCGTATTCGTACTCGTATAATACACAGCTTTTAGATGTATGTACTATTGGTATATACACTCCAATGATCAGCTCTTAGCAGCCCATGTGAGTCACCTAACACATGTGGGAACCATCATTTGGCAACTAGCATGAAATATCTCATAAAATTACAAAAATATGAGTAATCATTCATGACTTATTTACATGAAAATAAAATTACATATCCTTTATATCTAATCCATACACCAACGACCAAAAACACCTAAAAACACTTTCATTCTTCAATTTTCTTCATCTAATTGATCTCTCTCAAGTTCTATCTTCAAGTTCTAAGTGTTCTTCATATATTCTACAAGTTCTAGTTACATAAAATCAAGAATACTTTCAAGTTTGCTAGCTCACTTCCAATCTTGTAAGGTGATCATCCAACCTCAAGAAATCTTTGTTTCTTACAGTAGGTTATCATTCTAATACAAGGTAATAATCATATTCAAACTTTGGTTCAATTTCTATAACTATAACAATCTTATTTCAAGTGATGATCTTACTTGAACTTGTTTTCGTGTCATGATTCTGCTTCAAGAACTTCGAGCCATCCAAGGATCCGTTGAAGCTAGATCCATTTTTCTATTTTCCAGTAGGTTTATCCAAGGAACTTAAGGTAGTAATGATGTTCATAACATCATTCGATTCATACATATAAAGCTATCTTATTCGAAGGTTTAAACTTGTAATCACTAGAACATAGTTTAGTTAATTCTAAACTTGTTCGCAAACAAAAGTTAATCCTTCTAACTTGACTTTTAAAATCAACTAAAAACATGTTCTATATCTATATGATATGCTAACTTAATGATTTAAAGCCTGGAAACAGAAAAAAACACCGTAAAACCGGATTTACGCCATCGTAGTAACACCGCGGGCTGTTTTGGGTTAGTTAATTAAAAACTATGATAAACTTTGATTTAAAAGTTTTTATTATGAGAAAATGATTTTTATTATGAACTTGAAACTATATCCAAAAATTATGGTTAAACTCAAAGTGGAAGTATGTTTTCTAAAATGGTCATCTAGACGTCGTTCTTTCGACTGAAATAACTACCTTTACAAAAACGACTTGTAACTTATTTTTCCGACTATAAACCTATACTTTTTCTGTTTAGATTCATAAAATAGAGTTCAATATGAAACCATAGCAATTTGATTCACTTAAAACGGATTTAAAATGAAGAAGTTATGGGTAAAACAAGATTGGATAATTTTTCTCATTTTAGCTACGTGAAAATTGGTAACAAATCTATTCCAACCATAAATTAATCAACTTGTATTGTATATTATGTAATCTTGAGATACCATAAACACGTATACAATGTTTCAACCTATCATGTCGACACATCTATATATATTTCGGAACAACCATAGACACTCTATATGTGAATGTTGGAGTTAGCTATACAGGGTTGAGGTTGATTCCAAAATATATATAGTTTGAGTTGTGATCAATACTGAGATACGTATACACTGGGTCGTGGATTGATTCAAGATAATATTTATCGATTTATTTCTGTACATCTAACTGTGGACAACTAGTTGTAGGTTACTAACGAGGACAGCTGACTTAATAAACTTAAAACGTCAAAATATATTAAAAGTGTTGTAAATATATTTTGAACATACTTTGATATATATGTATATATTGTTATAGGTTCGTGAATCAACCAGTGGCCAAGTCTTACTTCCCGACGAAGTAAAAATCTGTGAAAGTGAGTTATAGTCCCACTTTTAAAATCTAATATTTTTGGGATGAGAATACATGCAGGTTTATAAATGATTTACAAAATAGACACAAGTACGTGAAACTACATTCTATGGTTGAATTATCGAAATTGAATATGCCCCTTTTATAAAGTCTGGTAATCTAAGAATTAGGGAACAGACACCCTAATTGACGCGAATCCTAAAGATAGATCTATTGGGCCTAACAAACCCCATCCAAAGTACCGGATGCTTTAGTACTTCGAAATTTATATCATATCCGAAGGGTGTCCCGGAATGATGGGGATATTCTTATATATGCATCTTGTTAATGTCGGTTACCAGGTGTTCACCATATGAATGATTTTTATCTCTATGTATGGGATGTGTATTGAAATATGAAATCTTGTGGTCTATTATTATGATTTGATGTATATAGGTTAAACCTATAACTCACCAACATTTTTGTTGACGTTTTAAGCATGTTTATTCTCAGGTGATTATTAAGAGCTTCCGCTGTCGCATACTTAAATAAGGACGAGATTTGGAGTCCATGCTTGTATGATATTGTGTAAAAACTGCATTCAAGAAACTTATTTTGTTGTAACATATTTGTATTGTAAACCATTATGTAATGGTCGTGTGTAAACAGGATATTTTAGATTATCATTATTTGATAATCTACGTAAAGCTTTTTAAACCTTTATTGATGAAATAAAGGTTATGGTTTGTTTTAAAATGAATGCAGTCTTTGAAAAACGTCTCATATAGAGGTCAAAACCTCGCAACGAAATCAATTAATATGGAACGTTTTTAATCAATAAGAACGGGACATTTCAGTTGGTATCCGAGTGTTGGTCTTAGAGAACCAGAATTTTGCATTAGTGTGTCTTATCGAGTTTGTTAGGATGCATTAGTGAGTCTGGACTTCGACCGTGTTTACTTGAAAAATGATTGCTTAACAAAATTTGTTGGAAACTATATATTTTTAACATGTGAATATTATGTGATATATTAATCTCTTAACGCGTTTGATATTATGTGATAGATGTCTACCTCTAGAACAAGTCCCATTGACTCACCTAATAATAATGAAGAGTCAAATGTAAATTGGAATGATTCGTGGACTGATTCACAAGTTCCCGAAGAGGAATCGGAAGAAGAGTCGGAACCGGAAGAAGAATCGGAACCGGAAGAAGAATCGGAACCGGTGAGGGAAATAATAAAACGGTTAAGTAAAAGAAAATCCTCAACCAACCGACCAAGGTTAATTATGGTCAATGGTGTTTCCGCCAAGGAAGCAAAATATTGGGAGGATTACCAATTCTCCGATGAATCGGATTCCGACGAGAATTCCGATGATGTTATAGAAATTACCCCAACTGAATTTAAAAAGGCAAAAGAAAATAATAAGGGAAAGGGCATAAAAATAGAGAAATCTAATTCCAACCCCGATGAACTTTATATGTATCGTCAACCCCCGAAGTCCTTAAGTTGTAACAATGACCCGGGAACCTCTAAACCACCAGGTTTTTCTAAACCAATGTGGAAAACGACGGCTCGTATTAGGGGAACATCATATATCCCTAGAAACTTGGCAAAACGAACCAAAACCGAAGAAGAAGAAACAAGTGAGTCGGAATAAGATAGTTGTATTCGTGTGGGGTAATATATGTAATATAGTGTGCTTATGCTTTATGATATATGTAAAAATTGCTTGTATTAATAAGTATTTTTTTTATGAATCTAACTCTTGTCTATTTTACAGTATAAAAACACAAAATGGATAGACAACCCAATATTTTAAGAGACCTACCCGGAGACATGATTGATGAAATCTTGTCTAGAGTCGGTCAGAATTCTTCGGCACAGCTATTTAAGGCGAGATCAGTTTGTAAGACATTCGAAGAACGTTTCAAGAATGCCTTGGTTTATAAAAGGCTTTCATTCGAAAGATGGGGGATATCACATTGGGAAATCCATAAGTTACGATGTGTTTACTTTGACGCATATATTGCGGGGAACCTAAATGCTATTTTACGCAATGGGTTAAGAAATTATTTTGACTCAATATATCTGAATATTGGACTTCGTGATTTAGAAAAAGCGGCTAACATGCAACATAAAGAAGCATGTTATGCTTACGGATTAGTAATGTTCGCTTCTCACCAAAGTGAGAACAAGAACATCGGGCTACAACTATTAAACAAAACGTTTCCACAAGTGACGGAGTCGGTAATTGGGGTAAGAAATGAGGTTTTTAGATTGTTACGGGACTGTTGGACATTACGTAACCCTCGTCCCTTTGACGACGTTACAACACGCTGTCTTATCAACGGCCATAATGGTTATGTTCCACAAGACCAAGGATGGGAAGTAATCCTAGTAAAACCAGAATGCATGACTTGTTTCTGGACGTATGAATTACGTGTCTTTATTGCCTTTGCTGAACGACTTGTGTACTAGCTAGAATTATCTTCACAACCATCTTGTATCAAATTTATTATGTGCTATATTTCATGCTATATGTAAAATAAGCGGTATTGTAAGTTTGTAAAATATTGTGTAAAAGTTTGAACGCGAAATATTATTATAATCAGTTTTTCATATAGAATTGTAGTAGTTGAATTGTATATTAGCTACTAAGTATGAACTTAACGGGTAGGTACTACCCGAATTTAAACTTATAAAACGCTAATATGAAGAAAAATCTTTTATAAATGAGTTCATATTATGCTACGAAGTACTATTAACTACTCTTAATATTCTGTATGATTACCTTGTTCCATTTGACTATTTTGAAGGAAATGGCACCGACTACTCGACACACCGTGAATATGAATGAAGAGGAATTCCGTACTTTTCTAGCTTCAAACATAGCCGCAGTACAGGCTGCGCTACATACCAACAATAACCTTAGATCTAGCAGTACAGGAAATCGTGTAGGATGCACCTACAAAGAATTCACTGCCTGCAAACCTTTGGAATTTGATGGAACCGAAGGACCGATCGGATTGAAACGGTGGATCGAGAAGGTCGAATTGGTGTTTGCCATAAGTAAGTGTACTGAAGAGGACAAAGTGAAGTACGCTACGCATACCTTCACAGGTTCTGCGTTAACATGGTGGAATACCTATCTAGAGCAAGTGGGACAAGACGATGCGTACGCACTACCGTGGTCAGCATTCAAGCACTTGATGAACGAGAAGTACCGTCCCAGAACCGAGGTCAATAAGCTCAAGACAGAACTTAGAGGGTTACGAACCCAAGGATTTGATATTACCACGTACGAAAGACGGTTCACAGAATTGTGCCTATTGTGTCCGGGAGCATTCGAAGATGAGGAAGAGAAGATCGACGCGTTTGTGAAAGGATTACCGGAAAGAATCCAAGAAGATATAAGTTCACACGAGCCCGCCTCCATACAACAGGCATGTAGAATGGCTCACAAACTAGTGAACCAGATTGAAGAAAGAATTAAAGAACAGACTGCTGAAGAGGCCAATGTGAAGCAAGTCAAAAGAAAGTGGGAGGAAAACGGTGATAAGAATCACCAATACAACAACAACAGCAATTACAACAATAATCGCAACAATTATCCCAACAATCGCAACATCAATCGCAACTACAACAAACGGCCCAACAACAACAACAACAACAACAACAGCAACTACAACAATCATCCCAACAACAATAATAACCGCAACAACAACAACAATCAGAAGCAGCTATGCCAAAGGTGTGAAAAGTATCACTCGGGGTTCTGCACCAAATTTTGCAACAAGTGTAAAAGAAATGGTCATAGCGCGACGAAGTATGAGGTCTACGGACCAGGGGTTAATAGAATGAAAGGAACAAATGGTGTCAGAACGAGTAATGGCAGAGCAAGTAGTGTCGGAGCAAGTTATGCCAATGTAGTTTGTTATAAATGTGGAAAACCGGGCCACATTATTAGAAATTGCCCGAACCAGGAGAACACGAATGGACAAGGCCGCGGAAGAGTTTTCAATATTAATGCGGCAGAGGCACAGGAAGACTCGGAGCTTGTTACGGGTACGTTTCTTATTGACAATAAATCTGCTTACGTTTTATTTGATTCGGGTGCGGATAGAAGCTATATGAGTAGAGATTTTTGTGCTAAATTAAGTTGCCCATTGACGCCTTTGGATAGTAAATTTTTACTCGAATTAGCAAATGGTAAATTAATTTCAGCAGATAATATATGTCGGAATCGAGAAATTAAACTGGTTAGCGAAACATTTAAGATTGAATTGATACCAGTAGAGTTAGGGAGTTTTGATGTGATAATCGGTATGGACTGGTTGAAAGAAGTGAAAGCAGAGATCGTTTGTTACAAAAATGCAATTCGCATTATACGAGAAAAAGGAAAACCCTTAATGGTGTACGGAGAAAAGGGCAACACGAAGCTACATCTTATTAGTAATTTGAAGGCACAAAAACTTATAAGAAAAGGTTGCTATGCTGTTCTAGCACACGTCGAGAAAGTACAAACTGAAGAAAAGAGCATCAATGATGTTCCCATTGCAAAAGAATTTCCCGATGTATTTCCGAAAGAATTACCGGGATTACCCCCACATCGATCCATTGAATTTCAAATAGATCTTGTACCAGGAGCTGCACCAATAGCTCGTGCTCCTTACAGAATCGCACCCAGCGAGATGAAAGAACTGCAAAGCCAATTACAAGAACTTTTAGAGCGTGGTTTCATTCGACCAAGCACATCACCGTGGGGAGCTCCTGTTTTGTTTGTCAAGAAGAAAGATGGTACATTCAGGTTGTGTATCGACTACCGAGAGTTGAACAAACTTACCATCAAGAACCGCTACCCACTACCGAGAATTGATGACTTATTTGATCAACTACAAGGCTCGTCTGTTTATTCAAAGATTGACTTACGTTCTGGGTATCATCAAATGCGGGTGAAAGAAGATGATATTCCAAAGACTGCTTTCAGAACACGTTACGGTCATTACGAGTTTATGGTCATGCCGTTTGGTTTAACTAATGCACCAGCTGTGTTCATGGACCTTATGAACCGAGTGTGTGGACCATACCTTGACAAGTTTGTCATTGTTTTCATTGATGACATACTTATTTACTCAAAGAATGACCAAGAACACGGTGAACATTTGAGAAAGGTGTTAGAAGTATTGAGGAAGGAAGAATTGTACGCTAAGTTTTCAAAGTGTGCATTTTGGTTGGAAGAAGTTCAATTCCTCGGTCACATAGTGAACAAAGAAGGTATTAAGGTGGATCCGGCAAAGATAGAAACTGTTGAAAAGTGGGAAACCCCGAAAACTCCGAAACACATACGCCAGTTTTTAGGACTAGCTGGTTACTACAGAAGGTTCATCCAAGACTTTTCCAGAATAGCAAAACCCTTGACTGCATTAACGCATAAAGGGAAGAAATTTGAATGGAATGATGAACAAGAGAAAGCGTTTCAGTTATTGAAGAAAAAGCTAACTACGGCACCTATATTGTCATTGCCTGAAGGGAATGATGATTTTGTGATTTATTGTGACGGATCAAAGCAAGGTCTCGGTTGTGTATTAATGTAACGAACGAAGGTGATTGCTTATGCGTCTAGACAGTTGAAGATTCACGAACAAAATTATACGACGCATGATTTGAAATTAGGTGCGGTTGTTTTTGCATTAAAGACTTGGAGGCACTACTTATATGGGGTCAAAAGTATTATATATACCGATCACAAAAGTCTTCAACACATATTTAATCAGAAACAACTGAATATGAGGCAGCATAGGTGGATTGAATTATTGAATGATTACGACTTTGAGATTCGTTACCACTCGGGGAAGGCAAATGTGGTAGCCGATGCCTTGAGCAGGAAGGACAGAGAACCCATTCGAGTAAAATCTATGAATATAATGATTCATAATAACCTTACTACTCAAATAAAGGAGGCGCAACAAGGAGTTTTAAAAAAGGGAAATTTAAAGGATGAAATACCCAAAGGATCGGAGAAGCATCTTAATATTCGGGAAGGCGGAACCCGGTATAGGGCCGAAAGGATTTGGGTACCAAAATTTGGAGATATGAGAGAAATGGTACTTAGAGAAGCTCATAAAACCAGATACTCAATACATCCTGGAACGGGGAAGATGTACAAGGATCTCAAGAAACATTTTTTGTGGCCGGGTATGAAAGCCGATGTTGCTAAATACGTAGGAGAATGTTTGACGTGTTCTAAGGTCAAAGCTGAGCATCAGAAACCATCAGGTCTACTTCAACAACCCGAAATCCCGGAATGGAAATGGGAAAACATTACCATGGATTTCATCACTAAATTGCCAAGGACTGCAAGTGGTTTTGATACTATTTGAGTAATAGTTGATCGTCTCACCAAATCATCACACTTCCTGCCAATAAGAGAAGATGACAAGATGGAGAAGTTAGCACGACTGTATTTGAAGGAAGTCGTCTCCAGACATGGAATACCAATCTCTATTATCTCTGATAGGGATGGCAGATTTATTTCAAGATTCTGGCAGACATTACAGCAAGCATTAGGAACTCGTCTAGACATGAGTACTGCCTATCATCCACAAACTGATGGGCAGAGTGAAAGGACGATACAAATGCTTGAAGACATGCTACGAGCATGTGTTATTGATTTCGGAAACAGTTGGGATCGACATCTACCGTTAGCAGAATTTTCCTACAACAACAGCTACCATTCAAGCATTGAGATGGCGCCGTTTGAAGCACTTTATGGTAGAAAGTGCAGGTCTCCGATTTGTTGGAGTGAAGTGGGGGATAGACAGATTACGGGTCCGGAGATTATACAAGAAACTACCGAGAAGATCATCCAAATTCAACAACGGTTGAAAACCGCCCAAAGTAGACAAAAGAGCTACGCTGACATTAAAAGAAAAGATATAGAATTTGAAATTGGAGAGATGGTCATGCTTAAAGTTGCACCTTGGAAAGGCGTTGTTCGATTTGGTAAACGAGGGAAATTAAATCCAAGGTATATTGGACCATTCAAGATTATTGATCGTGTCGGACCAGTAGCTTACCGACTTGAGTTACCTCAACAACTCGCGGCTGTACATAACACTTTCCACGTCTCGAATTTGAAGAAATGTTTTACTAAAGAAGATCTCACTATTCCGTTAGATGAAATCCAAATCAACGAAAAACTTCAATTCATCGAAGAACCCGTCGAAATAATGGATCGTGATGTTAAAAGACTTAAGCAAAACAAGATACCAATTGTTAAGGTTCGATGGAATGCTCGTAGAGGACCCGAGTTCACCTGGGAGCGTGAAGATCAGATGAAGAAGAAATACCCGCATCTATTTCCAGAAGATTCGTCAACACCTTCAACAGCTTAAAATTTCGGGACGAAATTTATTTAACGGGTAGGTACTGTAGTGACCCGAACTTTTCCATGTTTATATATATTAATTGAGATTGATATTTACATGATTAAATGTTTCCAACATGTTAAGCAATCAAACTTGTTAAGACTTGATTAATTGAAATATGTTTCATATAGACAATTGACCACCCAAGTTGACCGGTGATTCACGAACGTTAAAACTTGTAAAAACTATATGATGAAATATATATGGATATATATATAGTTAACATGATACTATGATAATTAAACATATCATTAAGTATATTAACAACGAACTACATATGTAAAAACAAGACTACTAACTTAATGATTTTTAAACGAGACATATATGTAACGATTATCGTTGTAAAGATATTTAATGTATATATATCATATTAAGAGATATTAATACATGATAATATCATGATAATATAATAATTTAAAATCTCAATTGATATTATAAACATTGGGTTAACAACATTTAACAAGATCGTTAACCTAAAGGTTTCAAAACAACACTTACATGTAACGACTAACGATGACTTAACGACTCAGTTAAAATGTATATACATGTAGTGTTTTAATATTTATTTATACACTTTTGAAAGACTTCAATACACTTATCAAAATACTTCTACTTAGCAAAAATGCTTACAATTACATCCTCGTTCAGTTTCATCAACAATTCTACTCGTATGCACCCGTATTCGTACTCGTACAATACACAGCTTTTAGATGTATGTACTATTGGTATATACACTCCAATGATCAGCTCTTAGCAGCCCATGTGAGTCACCTAACACATGTGGGAACCATCATTTGGCAACTAGCATGAAATATCTCATAAAATTACAAAAATATGAGTAATCATTCATGACTTATTTACATGAAAACAAAATTACATATCCTTTATATCTAATCCATACACCAACGACCAAAAACACCTACAAACACTTTCATTCTTCAATTTTCTTCATCTAATTGATCTCTCTCAAGTTCGATCTTCAAGTTCTAAGTGTTCTTCATATATTCTACAAGTTCTAGTTACATAAAATCAAGAATACTTTCAAGTTTGCTAGCTCACTTCCAATCTTGTAAGGTAATCATCCAACCTCAAGAAATCTTTGTTTCTTACAGTAGGTTATAATTCTAATACAATGTAATAATGATATTCAAACTTTGGTTCAATTTCTATAACTATAACAATCTTATTTCAAGTGATGATCTTACTTGAACTTGTTTTCGTGTCATGATTCTGCTTCAAGAACTTCGAGCCATCCAAGGATCCGTTGAAGCTAGATCCATTTTTCTATTTTCCAGTAGGTTTATCCAAGGAACTTAAGGTAGTAATGATGTTCATAACATTATTTGATTCATACATATAAAGCTATCTTATTCGAAGGTTTAAACTTGTAATCACTAGAACATAGTTTAGTTAATTCTAAACTTGTTCGCAAACAAAAGTTAATCCTTCTAACTTGACTTTTAAAATCAACTAAACACATGTTATATATCTATATGATATACTAACTTAATGATTTAAAACCTGGAAACACAAAAAAACACCGTAAAACCGGATTTACGCCGTCGTAGTAACACCGCGGGCTGTTTTGGGTTAGTTAATTAAAAACTATGATAAACTTTGATTTAAAAGTTGTTATTATGAGAAAATGATTTTTATTATGAACATGAAATTATATCCAAAAAATTATGGTTAAACTCAAAGTGGAAGTATGTTTTCTAAAATGGTCATCTAGACGTCGTTCTTTCGACTGAAATGACTACCTTTACAAAAACGACTTGTAACTTATTTTTCCGACTATAAACCTATACTTTTTCTGTTTAGATTCATAAAATAGAGTTCAATATGAAACCATAGCAATTTGATCCACTTAAAACGGATTTAAAATGAAGAAGTTATGGGTAAAACAAGATTGGATAATTTTTCTCATTTTAGCTACGTGAAAATTGGTAACAAATCTATTCCAACCATAACTTAATCAACTTGTATTGTATATTATGTAATCTTGAGATACCATAGACACGTATACAATGTTTCGACCTATCATGTCGACACATCTATATATATTTCGGAACAACCATAGACACTCTATATGTGAATGTTGGAGTTAGCTATACAGGGTTGAGGTTGATTCCAAAATATATATAGTTTGAGTTGTGATCAATACTGAGATACGTATACACTGGGTCGTGGATTGATTCAAGATAATATTTATCGATTTATTTATGTACATCTAACTGTGGACAACTAGTTGTAGGTTACTAACGAGGACAGCTGACTTAATAAACTTAAAACGTCAAAATATATTAAAAGTGTTGTAAATATATTTTGAACATACTTTGATATATATGTATATATTGTTATAGGTTCGTGAATCAACCAGTGGCCAAGTCTTACTTCCCGACGAAGTAAAAATCTGTGAAAGTGAGTTATAGTCCCACTTTTAAAATCTAATATTTTTGGGATGAGAATACATGCAGGTTTATAAATGATTTACAAAATAGACACAAGTACGTGAAACTACATTCTATGGTTGAATTATCGAAATCGAATATGCCCCTTTTATAAAGTCTGGTAATCTAAGAATTAGGGAACAGACACCCTAATTGACGCGAATCCTAAAGATAGATCTATTGGGCCTAACAAACCCCATCCAAAGTACCGGATGCTTTAGTACTTCAAAATTTATATCATATCCGAAGGGTGTCCCGGAATGATGGGGATATTCTTATATATACATCTTGTTAATGTCGGTTACCAGGTGTTCACCATATGAATGATTTTTATCTCTATGTATGGGATGTGTATTGAAATATGAAATCTTGTGGTCTATTATTATGATTTGATATATATAGGTTAAACCTATAACTCACCAACATTTTTTTTGACGTTTTAAGCATGTTTATTCTCAGGTGATTATTAAGAGCTTCCGCTGTCGCATACTTAAATAAGGACGAGATTTGGAGTCCATGCTTGTATGATATTGTGTAAAAACTGCATTCAAGAAACTTATTTTGTTGTAACATATTTGTAGTGTAAACCATTATGTAATGGTCGTGTGTAAACAGGATATTTTAGATTATCATTATTTGATAATCTACGTAAAGCTTTTTAAACCTTTATTGATGAAATAAAGGTTATGGTTTGTTTTAAAATGAATGCAGTCTTTGAAAAACGTCTCATATAGAGGTCAAAACCTCGCAACGAAATCAATTAATATGGAACGTTTTTAATCAATAAGAACGGGACATTTCATCCCGATCCTACGAAACACAACCAAGCCCGACATCCATAACATCTTCCGTGAATTCTAAGATCTCATCACACCCTAATAATCACTAGCGCGCATTACCGCAACAAACGGTATCTCATACACTCAACGTTCAGAATTCCCACTTAGGAAAATACGGGAAACACCATTATCCCTTCAAATAATCTCGGCTACAACTCGTAACAAGCTATATCCATAACTATATCACCCAACGTGATCTACTTAATCCACCACGTCGTGAACCATGTCTTGCATTAATCCCAATCGAGAAGGATTCATGCTTCCTTGAAACTCCGTGCTCCATCGTTTCATAAACGTACTACTCAACCGGTCATTCATGAACATTCTCTGAAACGAGAACCAACTTCCTCCGGCTCCACAACTGGGTCATTCCTTCAACGAAGAAATTTGGGTAACCCCAAAATAATCACTTAGGAGCACCACTTTCCCACCAATCGATCCGCACACAACCATCCGTCACTGGATTAATCCAGGATGACAATAATACACCACGAGATAGACGAAACATCGACACTCGACACAAGGTTTCTCCCTTAAACCCTACAACACATCCATACACTATGGCTTCCTAGTACTATCATGGAAACTATTCGTGTACTAGAATCCCGTCAGCAGCGAATTATCAACATAACAATTCGCAATTTGCCACACGACCCACAAAATATTCACCAACGCCGGGTGAATCCTCCTAGCTAGACCATCCATTGAGGATGGTTTCGACATTTCGATACAACCAACAGGTCACATCACTAGGGAAAACACTCTCGCAAATAGCCAAGGACTGCAAGTGGTTTTGATACTATTTGGGTAATAGTTGATCGTCTCACCAAATCAGCACACTTCCTGCCAATAAGAGAAGATGACAAGATGGAGAAGTTAGCACGACTGTATTTGAAGGAAGTCGTCTCCAGACATGGAATACCAATCTCTATTATCTCTGATAGGGATGGCAGATTTATTTCAAGATTCTGGCAGACATTACCAGAATTTTCCTACAATAACAGCTACCATTCAAGCATTGAGATGGCGCCGTTTGAAGCACTTTATGGTAGAAAGTGCAGGTCTCCGATTTGTTGGAGTGAAGTGGGGGATAGACAGATTACGGGTCCGGAGATTATACAAGAAACTACCGAGAAGATCATCCAAATTCAACAACGGTTGAAAACCGCCCAAAGTCGACAAAAGAGCTACGCTGACATTAAAAGAAAAGATATAGAATTTGAAATTGGAGAGATGGTCATGCTTAAAGTTGCACCTTGGAAAGGCGTTGTTCGATTTGGTAAACGAGGGAAATTAAATCCAAGGTATATTGGACCATTCAAGATTATTGATCGTGTCGGACCAGTAGCTTACCGACTTGAGTACCTCAACAACTCGGGGCTGTACATAACACTTTCCATGTCTCGAATTTGAAGAAATGTTTTGCTAAAGAAGATCTCACTATTCCATTAGATGAAATCCAAATCAACGAAAAACTTCAATTCATCGAAGAACCCGTCGAAATAATGGATCGTGAGGTTAAAAGACTTAAGCAAAATAAGATACCAATTGTTAAGGTTCGATGGAATGCTCGTAGAGGACCCGAGTTCACCTGGGAGCGTGAAGATCAGATGAAGAAGAAATACCCGCATCTATTTCCAGAAGATTCGTCAACACCTTCAACAGCTTAAAATTTCGGGACGAAATTTATTTAACGGGTAGGTACTGTAGTGACCCGAACTTTTCCATGTTTATATATATTAATTGAGATTGATATTTACATGATTAAATGTTTCCAACATGTTAAGCAATCAAACTTGTTAAGACTTGATTAATTGAAATATGTTTCATATAGACAATTGACCACCCAAGTTGACCGGTGATTCACGAACGTTAAAACTTGTAAAAACTATATGATGAAATATATATGGATATATATATATAGTCAACATGATACTATGATAAGTAAACATATCATTAAGTATATTAACAATGAACTACATATGTAAAAACAAGACTACTAACTTAATGATTTTTAAACGAGACATATATGTAACGATTATCGTTGTAAAGATATTTAATGTATATATATCATATTAAGAGATATTCATACATGATAATATCATGATAATATAATAATTTAAAATCTCAATTGATATTATAAACATTGGGTTAACAACATTTAACAAGATCGTTAACCTAAAGGTTTCAAAACAACACTTACATGTAACGACTAACGATGACTTAACGACTCAGTTAAAATGTATATACATGTAGTGTTTTAATATTTATTTATACACTTTTGAAAGAATTCAATACACTTATCAAAATACTTCTACTTAACAAAAATGCTTACAATTACATCCTCGTTCAGTTTCATCAACAATTCTACTCGTATGCACCCGTATTCGTACTCGTACAATACACAGCTTTTAGATGTATGTACTATTGGTATATACACTCCAATTATCAGCTCTTAACAGCCCATGTGAGTCACCTAACACATGTGGGAACCATCATTTGGCAACTAGCATGAAATATCTCATAAAATTACAAAAATATGAGTAATCATTCATGACTTATTTACATGAAAACAAAATTACATATCCTTTATATCTAATCCATACACCAACGACCAAAAACACCTACAAACACTTTCAGTCTTCAATTTTCTTCATCTAATTGATCTCTCTCAAGTTCAATCTTCAAGTTCTAAGTGTTCTTCATATATTCTACAAGTTCTAGTTACATAAAATCAAGAATACTTTCAAGTTTGCTAGCTCACTTCCAATCTTGTAAGGTAATCATCCAACCTCAAGAAATCTTTGTTTCTTACAGTAGGTTATCATTCTAATACAAGGTAATAATGATATTTAAACTTTGGTTCAATTTCTATAACTATAACAATCTTATTTCAAGTGATGATCTTACTTGAACTTGTTTTCGTGTCATAATTCTGCTTCAAGAACTTCGAGCCATCCAAGGATCCGTTGAAGCTAGATCCATTTTTCTATTTTCCAGTAGGTTTATCCAAGGAACTTAAGGTAGTAATGATGTTCATAATATCATTCGATTCATACATATAAAGCTATCTTATTCGAAGGTTTAAACTTGTAATCACTAGAACATAGTTTAGTTAATTCTAAACTTGTTCGCAAACAAAAGTTAATCCTTCTAACTTGACTTTTAAAATCAACTAAACACATGTTCTATATCTATATGATATACTAACTTAATGATTTAAAACCTGGAAACACAAAAAAACACCGTAAAACCGGATTTACGCCATCGTAGTAACACCGCGGGCTGTTTTGGGTTAGTTAATTAAAAACTATGATAAACTTTGATTTAAAAGTTGTTATTATGAGAAAATGATTTTTATTATGAACATGAAATTATATCCAAAAATTATGGTTAAACTCAAAGTGGAAGTATGTTTTCTAAAATGGTCATCTAGACGTCGTTCTTTCGACTTAAATGACTACCTTTACAAAAATGACTTGTAACTTATTTTTCTAACTATAAACCTATACTTTTTCTGTTTAGATTCATAAAATAGAGTTCAATATGAAACCATAGCAATTTGATCCACTTAAAACGGATTTAAAATGAAGAAGTTATGGGTAAAACAAGATTGGATAATTTTTCTCATTTTAGCTATGTGAAAATTGGTAACAAATCTATTCCAACCATAACTTAATCAACTTGCATTGTATATTATGTAATCTTGAGATACCATAGACACGTATACAATGTTTTGATCTATCATGTCGACACATCTATATATATTTCGGAACAACCATAGACACTCTATATGTGAATGTTGGAGTTAGTTATACAGGGTTGAGGTTGATTCCAAAATATATATAGTTTGAGTTGTGATCAATACTGAGATACGTATACACTGGGTCGTGGATTGATTCAAGATAATATTTATCGATTTATTTATGTACATCTAACTGTGAACAACTAGTTGTAGGTTACTGATGATGTAGCGTGAGGGTACGAAATAGTATTATTTTTAATACAAAATACTACAAAATATGACACAAGTTTTATTAATTTACGGATGGGATATACCTAAACCTTGCTACAACACTATAGGCAGTGTACCTAATCGTAGAGTAGTGTAGTTTTTAGTAAGTCCGGTTCGTTCCACAGGGAGCTGGTGATACTTACTATATTTTTGACTATATTTATACAAAATATATATAATTATATAAGTAGTAATATTATTATAAAAGGGGGGTTTTACCGTTTAATGACCGGTTTGTCGATTCTATATTTTAAGCGTAAAGATAAATGACGATAATTAAAGTGCGTAAAATAATGACAATAAATAAAATGACAGTAAATAAAATTGCGAGTAATAAAATGACAGTAAATAAAGATACGATGAGAAATATAATAAAAGAATTATGCTTATTTAAACTTCCGTAATCATGATGTTTGACGTGTTGATTTTAATTTATTACCATGGGTTAATTGTCCTTTGTCCTGGTTTATTTGATACGTCTATCTGGTTTTTGTCCATAATAGTCCATCGGTCATAAAAATAAAGTGCGAGTATCCTCGTCAAATTACCCTTATACCCGAAGTCAAATATTCCAACTGATTAAGGATTTAAACTGTGACGCAGTTATCACTTCTGTCAACAATTACACCAGTTATCACTGTATGTAATCCACCCCTGTTTTAATTAGTTTATGAATATTAATTCATCCACTTGATCAGAATGAATAATCAATTACCCAACCCAATTGATTAATTAAATGATTATAACAGATTCCATATGAACATCACTAAATAGGACAACCATAATCATTATTAATTATTAGGTTAATTAATTTGAAGATAGGTTCGACAGACTCCAATGAGTTGTCACTCAATTAGACAATACCCCCCATCTATTAATAGTCAATAGTTCAATTTCCACAAGTGTCGGTCTTTTGCCCAAACCTTAATTATGGTACAAAGCCCAATTACCCAATTTTAGTAATTAGCCCAACATCATGATTACTTCGTTTTAAATAAGCATAATAATAACTTAGTTACGATACATTAATGTAAAAAGGTTGAACATAACTTACAATGATTAAAAATAGCGTAGCGTTACACGGACAGAATTTCGACTTACACACTCAAACGATCTCTATCATAAATCTTATTATTATCATAATTTAAAATTAAAATTAAGATTATTGTTATATCTTATTAAGTTAACATTATGATAGAGATATAGAATATAGATATTGATAATTGATATTGATAAATAAGAAAAAGATAGAAAAAGGTGTGTTTTTACATTACGATTACAAAGCCTTTTATAGGCGAATTTAGAAATTGAATTTTCACTTATGACCCCTGAACTATGCTCAATTAACAACTTTTTATTATTTAATATTATTCTTATTATGAATTATTTAAATATTATATTTTATTCTTGTGCATAGTTGACTCGTAATTTTTACACCGTTGCGTCGAGCGTTGAGAGTTGACTCTGGTCCCGGTTCCGGATTTTCGAACGTCCTTGCGTACAATTTTATATTTTGTACTTTGCGTTTTGTAACTTATACTCTTGTCATTTTTAGACGTTCCTCATCAATAATTTGAACCTTTTTGATTGTATCTTGTACTTTTGAGCTTTTTGGACCTTTGTGTCTTCAATTCATCGTTTTCGCCTTTTGTCTTCGCACTTATTTAAAATAAACGAATATTACTTGAAAATGGAACAATTGCAACTAAAATCTTGTCTTTCTTGGGGGATTTTGCTATGAAATATATGTTCCTTTTTAGCCTTATCAATATCCCCACACTTGAGCGTTGCTTGTCCTCAAGCAATACAGTCTTGAAATAATATAATACATCACACGAATCACTTCTTTATTCTTCACACTTTGTACATCAGTGATTTTGATAGAGCGGTATAAACAATGATAGTAACGATATGGTTAAAGGTGGGTGTGTCATCCACAGTTGCCTTGGGTTTAGGACAACGACACTTGCAATCAAATAGCCGATTTACTTTCGGTTTCCAAAGCAAAGTGCACATTTGAAAGGCGGTTTACAGTCCCACATGACTATAAAAATTTAGATCCTTTAAGGAAATTGGATCTTTATGAAAACATTTGATCTTTTGAAAATTCAAGCTAGATTTTACCCTAGACAAGTTTTCTGATTTGATCCATCATCGGTGTTGCAAAATATATTTGTGGATCAATATTTTGGCTAAAACTTTTAGGTTCGTGTAATCCACTGCTATCCCGGTATCGGAAAGTACACATCCAGTTTACTTGTTCCGTATATTATCTTTCGGTAAACTACCGTCCGGTTGTAAAGGAAAGCGATGAACAAGAAACTGTTAAGGCAATGTCCCGTGACATGCAGATGATTATGGTCTTTTAACGTGTCGGATGCTAGAACTATCCTTGGTAGGAGCGATAGTAAAGATCATCCTATGATTTTTCGGTCTGACACAAGGTCCTGTCTCCGACCATGCTATGCAACCACCGTTCTTACGGTTGACACCCGATTTGGTTCAGGTGACCTAATGAATTCCAGGTGAATTCCTAGGATTTTACGTTCAATGGTAATGAACGCATTGAAAATGGGTTTTCAGAAAACAAATCGGTTTGTATTTTTGATCAAAATATTTTCTCGTTCAAGCTCGAGTTTAGATATCATTGAATTCCATGAGTTTGAATTCTCAATCTTTAAGGTCAATCTCAAGGATTGAGTAATATCAGTCTTAAAAGCTGATTTTTAATCTTTAAGGAGATTATCCTTTCTGGGGATCTGATTCATTAGTCTTATCAAGCTAATTTGCACGGTGCCTCCCCATTGTACGAGATAAATCCTCCTCATGGTTAGGATAAATCTGACCACTTGGCGACCCTGTTTGATGCTGAGGTCCGTGGATTTCCTGCTGATTTTAGAGATGACTTTTCTAGATTTTTCGTCAACCTACAGCTGGTCTGGACGACAACTTCTTGACCTAAATCAATAAGCGCGTGTCTTTTTCGGAAGACTTTACTTCCTTTTAATGATGGAATTGATTCATCGTGTAGATCCATCTTTCTTTCAAATATATTACAGTAAACCGGGTAAAACTGATTAGTATCATCCAAAACAAAAGTACCTGCAATAATCTTGTACAAAGATATGTGATAGATAATTTTTAATTGAATAACTTGGTACATTCTCCCCACACTTAGTTTCTTTCTTTGCCTTTTTATTCTCCTTTATTCCATTTTAAATGAATTCAAGCATTTTAGGTTGTTTCTCAATTTATGTCCTTTCCGAGGTAACGATAATTTCGGCATTAACACCTAGTTTTATCGTTCATAAATATGTATAAACATGATTTTGAATTCATTTAGTTAAAAAATTTTAAAATTTTCATAATATTTAGAAAATAAGCCAAGTATAAACCCGAGAGAATTTATAACCCTTCCCCACACTTGAGATCATGCAATGCCCTCATTTGCATGAAATCAGACTATAAAATATAAATTCATGAGGGTGATTATTGTAGAAAAGTGATTAAAAATACCCAGTTTGTAATTACAAAGCTCGTCGAATGATAGATGGCGCGCCTCATCATTCATTCCTTCATTTATTATATCACATTTGTTGTTTTGCATCTTGTCGTCAAAATCAGTACCTTTTGCTGAACTTAATGTTAGTCTTTGAAAGTGCGTTGTTTTACCCTGTTGTTTACATGATAAAATACGAACATATATACATATTTTTAAAGTTGGGTATATTACCCCACGTTCAAAAATTTATAAAATCAAATATATTTTTTTTTTGGCATACTTTAAATCAATAAAATTAAAAATAATGATGAAAAAATTTTTCGCCCCGCCCTCGGGTAAAGTAATTTCGGCTCAACGGCCTAGTCTTCAACTCACGACGAATTTTAGAAATCATTTTTTTTCAACTTAATGAAATAAAGTAAATTTTTGTTTTTAAAATCATTCAAAACATAAATTTAAAAAGCATATTAATTTTATATAAAACCTACTAAATAAAAAGATTCAGAATGGAGGGAGAAAACTAGTTCTTTAGTGTCTGCTAGCGGAAAAGACCAATCGGATTCCATTCTCGGAACTACACGAGAACAGAACAACTAACTCTCGACAACATTTTCCTTTTAGAACATTTGAATCTCCCCACACTTAGGTAGCTGTGGTGTCGAAATTGTGATTAGCTTCATCGTCAATTTCTCTTGGACCATAATCAACTTGCATATCTGTGACTTTTGCTTTAAGCCAGTGACCAGCTTTTTCCGTAATATCCACAAATTCAACTAGCTTCGCCTTTTCTTTAGGCAACAAATTGGATACTAACCGGTTATATAACCTAAAGTTTCCCTTACTTTTAGCATCAATAACCCGTTTAAAAAGTTTCTTCATTGAACTGTTAATAACGGGGTTATTTAATTTCGTATCAACTATGGGGTTCTTTATTATCAAGTCATCATTAGGTGTTACTTCATTTTCCCCACACTTAGGCGTTCTATTATTGTTAAGCATTACCGTTGGAGTTGGTAAAACAACATGGTTCTTACCAATCGTTTTTGTCGGTTCAACGGTTTTGGTTTGTGGATATTTAGACTTTCGAATCATAAAGGTGATCGATTTCTCATCATTACTAAGTGTCATTCTACCCTTTCTTACATCAAATAACGCCCCAGTGGACGCTAAGAATGGTCGACCTAAAATTAGAGGAACGTTTGAGTCCTCTTCTATGTCAATGACAATGAATTCGACTAGAAAGGTTAAATTACCTACTTGAACGGGTAGGTTGTCAGCAATTCCAACTGGGTGCTTAATGGTTTGATCAAGGAGTCGAACACTCATATCCGTTGGAGTTAACTCACCTACACCTAATCTCTTATATAATGAAAGAGGCATAACACTCACACTTGAACCTAAATCTGCTAGTGCATCATACATGACACAGTCACTAAGTAGACAAGGAACAATAAATTCACCCGGATCACCTACCCTAGGTGGAGGATTTGGTGGAACTGTCTTCACCGGGTTTACTTCTACTGTTTTTGTTTCTTGCACTTTTTTATTCTTCTTCTTCTTCTTTCCAGAGGTATCACAAACTTTATTACCTATTACTTGCTCATACTCAACTCCTTTTCTTGGAAACGGGATGGGTGGTCTGTATGGTGCCACCACTGGCTTTACATACTCGGGTGGTGGTGGTGGTGTAACTTCTTCATTGTTACTTACATCTAAAACTTTCCCATCTTCTGGTATTGGTTTTTCAGAATTTGTTGATATCATGTTAACATTTTCATTCCGAGGATTTACTTCATTATTACTCGGTAGCTTTCCTTGTTCCCTTTCACTCATCAATCTAACAAGAGTACCTACTTGTTTTTCTAGATTCAAAATGGAAGCTTGTTGAGTTCTAAATGACTGCTCAAACCTCTCATTCGTTTGGGTTTGAGTTTCAATAAATTGTGTTTGAGATTCAACTAGCTTAAATACCACTTCTTCCAGATTTGACTTCTTCTCGTCGGTTTGTTGTGGTGGTTTATACAAGCCAGGTCTTTGTTGATTGAAAGTGTTGTTTTGAGTTGGTTGGTTATTCGGACCTTGTTGGTTATACGAGTTATTGTCGGGTCCTTTTGGATTGTAAAGAATGTTTTGATTTCGATTGAAGTTTGGCCTTGGCGGTTGATAATTATTCTGATAACTATTTTCTAGCATTTGGTTCATGTAGACAACATTCTCACGTTGTTCCATCGTTTGTTCAATGTGACAGTCTTTCATTAAGTGTGGTCCACCGCATTGCTCACAACTGATTCGTATTGCGTGAATATCTTTATTCATCTTTTTCATTCGTCTTTCGAAAGCATCTATTTTTGCGGAAACGGAATCAAAGTCATGGCTAGAATCGGCTCTAGCCGCTTTAGATGAACGAAAAATATCTTTTTCTTGATGCCACTCATGAGAGTGGGAAGCAGTGTTATCAATAATTTTGTAAGCTTCAGTTGCGGTTTTCTTCATAATGGAACCACCAGCTGTTATGTCGATGTCTTTTCGTGTAGCAACGTTGACACCTTGGTAGAATATTTGTACTATTTGATAAGTGTCTAAACCGTGTTGAGGACATCCTCTCAACAACTTTCCAAATCTTGTCCACGCCTCATATAGAGTTTCATTTGGCTTTTGCGCGAACGTAACAATTTCTCCTTGAAGTCTCACGGCTTTGGATGCCGGAAAGAATTGTTTAAGAAATTTTTCAACTAAAACATCCCATGTGTCAATCGCCCCTTCAGGTAACGATTCTAACCAATCTTTGGCTTCTCCCTTTAAAGTCCAGGGAAACAACATGAGATAGACCTGCTCATCTTCCACTTCTCGGATTTTGAATAGTGTACAAATTCTTTTAAACGTACGAAGGTGTTCGTTAGGATCTTCATTCGGTGCACCACTGAATTGGCATTGGTTAGTTACCATGTGTAGAATTTGTCCTTTGATTTCATAATCTGGCGCATTAACTTCTGGCTTAATAATGGCGTGACCTTGGCCCGTGCGTGTGGCTCTCATTCGATCTTCCATACTTAGAGGTTCCGTTACTTCCATAATTGAATTCGTTGAATACGAATCACTAGAGATTCTGATTTAACGGTTTGTGGTTCAGGAGGAATGATTAGTGGTTCAGGATCTTGGAATTGTCCTTAAATATCCTCCGGGTTCTTGGTTGTGAGAGCCTTTATATTTAGGGTTTAAAAATTGGATTATCGGAAATTTGAGTTGGAGTACTTGGTCGTCTAGATGATGATTCTAAAGAAAAATCAACGGCGATAATATTGGCTAGATGTCTTGATCGAGTTACAGGTAGTGAATGTATGAAAGGTGGTGAACGTTTTGCTCGGTGCATTCACAGAATATCCTATTAGTTATAAAAATAGAAAAACTTATATAAGTTGTCCAATTAATAGACTTTTCTGATTTTGCCCACGTTTCGAATAGCCAAAAGATGCAGCAGAGGGGCAGGATTCGTTTGGTCTCAATATAATTGAGGACTGTTTGGCTCCAATAACCCGGTCCACGTACAAATCCAACTATTACTACGAACCAGAAAATTTTGATGTCTATCAATTTAACCACTTAAAATAAATTTTCGTAATTTTAAGAAATTTAGATAAGAAGTAGAATAAAAATCTTATCCTAAAACTAGAATAGCGAGAAATAAGAAAGAAAAAGATTGCGCGTCGAAAAATGTCGAAAAATAAAAGGTCGAAAAATAGGCGTCGAAAAATAAAAATAAGAAAGTAGCGCGAAAAACGGCGTCACAAAATTCTAAAGCACATAAATCTTAGTCTAAGGAATAAGCACTTAAGGGATTTTACGGCAAACCTAAAAATTCTAGAAATAAAAATAACTATGGCAAAACTAAACTTAATACTAAAAATTGTAACTAGAGTCTAAAAATCTAAAGGTAATAAAAAAAAACTTTTTTTTTTTAATTTTTTTTTTATATTTCGTTTTTTAAGAATTTTAAAATTTTTTTTTTTTTAAAAAAAAATTTTTTTTTTTTATATAAATTTTTTTTTTAAAACTTTTTTTTTTAAAATTTTTTTTTAAAAAAACGATTTTTTTTACAATTTTTTTTTAAACGAATTTTTTTTTCTTTAAAAAAAACGATTTTTTTTTACACAAATTTTTTTTTTTTTTTTTTAAAAAAAACGAAATTTTCTTTTCTTAAAAAAAAAACGAATTTTTTTTTTACAAATTAATAATTTTTTTATAATTATAATTTTTTTTTCAAAACTTTTTTTTAATTCATTTACTATTCATGAATAGTAAATGAAAATAAATTAATTAATTTACTATTCACATGAAAGCGACATGATAGAAATTATTAATTATAAGTTACATAATATACCCCTGAAGTATTTAATAAATACGACTTTTTAAAACTTTACGTATTTTTGATTCTAAAATATTATTATATTATTATATTCTATTTCAATATTATTATATTATTATATTCTATTTCAATATTATTATATTATTATATTTTATTTCAATATTATTATAATTAAAAATATAGCGTTTTAGCGCTCCCCGGCAGCGGCGCCAAAAACTTGATGATGTAGCGTGAGGGTACGAAATAGTATTATTTTTAATACAAAATACTACAAAATATGACACAAGTTTTATTAATTTACGGATGGGATATACCTAAACCTTGCTACAACACTATAGGCAGTGTACCTAATCGTAGAGTAGTGTAGTTTTTAGTAAGTCCGGTTCGTTCCACAGGGAGCTGGTGATACTTACTATATTTTTGACTATATTTATACAAAATATATATAATTATATAAGTAGTAATATTATTATAAAAGGGGGGTTTTACCGTTTAATGACCGGTTTGTCGATTCTATATTTTAAGCGTAAAGATAAATGACGATAATTAAAGTGCGTAAAATAATGACAATAAATAAAATGACAGTAAATAAA
This sequence comes from Rutidosis leptorrhynchoides, assembly GCF_046630445.1. NCBI lineage: Eukaryota > Viridiplantae > Streptophyta > Magnoliopsida > Asterales > Asteraceae > Rutidosis > Rutidosis leptorrhynchoides. The sequence continues at coordinate 400,406,227 of NC_092338.1, forward strand.
ATTGCGAGTAATAAAATGACAGTAAATAAAGATACGATGAGAAATATAATAAAAGAATTATGCTTATTTAAACTTCCGTAATCATGATGTTTGACGTGTTGATTTTAATTTATTACCATGGGTTAATTGTCCTTTGTCCTGGTTTATTTGATACGTCTATCTGGTTTTTGTCCATAATAGTCCATCGGTCATAAAAATAAAGTGCGAGTATCCTCGTCAAATTACCCTTATACCCGAAGTCAAATATTCCAACTGATTAAGGATTTAAACTGTGACGCAGTTATCACTTCTGTCAACAATTACACCAGTTATCACTGTATGTAATCCACCCCTGTTTTAATTAGTTTATGAATATTAATTCATCCACTTGATCAGAATGAATAATCAATTACCCAACCCAATTGATTAATTAAATGATTATAACAGATTCCATATGAACATCACTAAATAGGACAACCATAATCATTATTAATTATTAGGTTAATTAATTTGAAGATAGGTTCGACAGACTCCAATGAGTTGTCACTCAATTAGACAATACCCCCCATCTATTAATAGTCAATAGTTCAATTTCCACAAGTGTCGGTCTTTTGCCCAAACCTTAATTATGGTACAAAGCCCAATTACCCAATTTTAGTAATTAGCCCAACATCATGATTACTTCGTTTTAAATAAGCATAATAATAACTTAGTTACGATACATTAATGTAAAAAGGTTGAACATAACTTACAATGATTAAAAATAGCGTAGCGTTACACGGACAGAATTTCGACTTACACACTCAAACGATCTCTATCATAAATCTTATTATTATCATAATTTAAAATTAAAATTAAGATTATTGTTATATCTTATTAAGTTAACATTATGATAGAGATATAGAATATAGATATTGATAATTGATATTGATAAATAAGAAAAAGATAGAAAAAGGTGTGTTTTTACATTACGATTACAAAGCCTTTTATAGGCGAATTTAGAAATTGAATTTTCACTTATGACCCCTGAACTATGCTCAATTAACAACTTTTTATTATTTAATATTATTCTTATTATGAATTATTTAAATATTATATTTTATTCTTGTGCATAGTTGACTCGTAATTTTTACACCGTTGCGTCGAGCGTTGAGAGTTGACTCTGGTCCCGGTTCCGGATTTTCGAACGTCCTTGCGTACAATTTTATATTTTGTACTTTGCGTTTTGTAACTTATACTCTTGTCATTTTTAGACGTTCCTCATCAATAATTTGAACCTTTTTGATTGTATCTTGTACTTTTGAGCTTTTTGGACCTTTGTGTCTTCAATTCATCGTTTTCGCCTTTTGTCTTCGCACTTATTTAAAATAAACGAATATTACTTGAAAATGGAACAATTGCAACTAAAATCTTGTCTTTCTTGGGGGATTTTGCTATGAAATATATGTTCCTTTTTAGCCTTATCAGTTACTAACGAGGACAGCTGACTTAATAAACTTAAAACGTCAAAATATATTAAAAGTGTTGTAAATATATTTTGAACATACTTTGATATATATGTATATATTGTTATAGGTTCGTGAATCAACCAGTGGCCAAGTCTTACTTCCCGACGAAGTAAAAATCTGTGAAAGTGAGTTATAGTCCCACTTTTAAAATCAAATATTTTTGGGATGAGAATACATGCAGGTTTATAAATGATTTACAAAATAGACACAAGTACGTGAAACTACATTCTATGGTTGAATTATCGAAATCGAATATGCCCCTTTTATAAAGTCTGGTAATCTAAGAATTAGGGAACAGACACCCTAATTGACGCGAATCCTAAAGATAGATCTATTGGGCCTAACAAACCCCATCCGAAGTACCGGATGCTTTAGTACTTCAAAATTTATATCATATCCGAAGGGTGTCCCGGAATGATGGGGATATTCTTATATATGCATCTTGTTAATGTCGGTTACCAGGTGTTCACCATATGAATGATTTTTATCTCTATGTATGGGATGTGTATTGAAATATGAAATCTTGTGGTCTATTATTATGATTTGATATATATAGGTTAAACCTATAACTCACCAACATTTTTTTTGACGTTTTAAGCATGTTTATTCTCAGGTGATTATTAAGAGCTTCCGCTGTCGCATACTTAAATAAGGACGAGATTTGGAGTCCATGCTTTTATGATATTGTGTAAAAACTGCATTCAAGAAACTTATTTTGTTGTAACATATTTGTATTGTAAACCATTATGTAATGGTCGTGTGTAAACAGGATATTTTAGATTATCATTATTTGATAATCTACGTAAAGCTTTTTAAACCTTTATTGATGAAATAAAGGTTATGGTTTGTTTTAAAATGAATGCAGTCTTTGAAAAACGTCTCATATAGAGGTCAAAACCTCGCAACGAAATCAATTAATATGGAACGTTTTTAATCAATAAGAACGGGACATTTCATCCCGATCCTACGAAACACAACCAAGCCCGACATCCATAACATCTTCCGTGAATTCTAAGATCTCATCACACCCTAATAATCACTAGCGCGCATTACCGCAACAAACGGTATCTCATACACTCAACGTTCAGAATTCCCACTTAGGAAAATACGGGAAACACCATTATCCCTTCAAATAATCTCGGCTACAACTCGTAACAAGCTATATCCATAACTATATCACCCAACGTGATCTACTAAATCAACCACGTCGTGAACCATGTCTTGCATTAATCCCAATCGAGAAGGATTCATGCTTCCTTGAAACTCCGTGCTCCATCGTTTCATAAACGTACTACTCAACCGGTCATTCAAGAACATTCTCTGAAACGAGAACCAACTTCCTCCGGCTCCACAACTGGGTCATTCCTTCAACGAAGAAATTTGGGTAACCCCAAAATAATCACTTAGGAGCACCACTTTCCCACCAATCGATCCGCACACAACCATCCGTCACTGGATTAATCCAGGATGACAATAATACACCACGAGATAGACGAAACATCGACACTCGACAAAAGGTTTCTCCCTTAAACCCTACAACACATCCATACACTATGGCTTCCTAGTATTGTCATGGAAACTATTCATGTACTAGAATCCCGTCAGCAGCGAATTATCAACATAACAATTCGCAATTTGCCACACGACCCACAAAATATTCACCAACGCCGGGTGAATCCTCCTAGCTAGACCATCCATTGAGGATGGCTTCGACATTTCGATACAACCAACAGGTCACATCACTAGGGAAAACACTCTCACAAACAAACAACATCCGCGTGTCTCGATGTGAGACATTCAGAATCGACACTTTCCGCTTCACAATCATCCGTAAAGTGGAATAATCCACTGAAAATCTCCACGATTGTGTTTCTCGACAGGGAAAATACGATATTCGCCACGATATCGAACTCGTTCTCATTCAATTATATTGTCCGGGTTTCACGACAACCCAGATTTTTCACTACATGAGCACCCACAACGACAACTTCATTCTCTCACACCGTGATCTCTAACTTCACATTTGGTCTCATACCGCACATTGGTACTACACGACCACCTTACATAGGAAGTCTTACACTTCCTTCGATCCCATCATCACAATCTTCATGCATAACATTCCAGAGTTGTAACTCACAATCGTAAAGCACGATCTCGGGTCAACATTAGCAACCCGTCACTCTTCCTTGTTAGGAACTCCGAATACCTATTGAGGCTTAGCACGGTACACTCCGACACCTTGCTATATATAACACCACTGGAGCTTCCTCGGGCGGCAGTAAAAACTCCCCAACTTAGAATTTGGCTCCACATTCTCACCGCCAAGATGATAACTGATGGTTGAGCAGAGTGGTATAAAATAGTTATTAATTTTAGCAGGAAACACTATTAAATACGATACAATTTTACACAAGATATTTATTTATTTAGAGAATGGATATACTTAAACCTTGCTACAACACTTATAGGCTGTGTACCTAATCGTACAGTAGTGTAGTTTCTAGTAAGTCTGGTTCGTTCCACAGGGAAAATCTTTAAACAAAGCTTAACGCTATATTAGTTACTTTTATAAAAATACAAATTTATATATAAGTAATATTATTATTATAAAGGGGGGTTTTTACCGTTTAATGACCGGTTTGTCGATTTTAAAACTTTAGTCGCAGTTAAAACCAAATGTAAAGTATTAAAAATAAATACAAGACTTAAATTAAAGCGTAAAGTAAATAACGATAATGAAATTGCGAATAATAAAAGTGCGATAAAATAAACTTGCGATAATTAAAAAGTACGATAATTAAAAGTGCAATTAAATACAATAACAATAAAAATGCGATAATTAGAAGTGCAATTAAATATAAAATAAAGGAAATTAAATATGAAATAAAAGAATTATGCTTATTTAAACTTCCATAATCATGATGTTTGATGTGTTGATTTTAGTTTTATGCCCATGGGTTAATTGTCCTTTGTCCTGGATTATTTAATATGTCCATACGGATTTGTCCATAATAGTCCATCAGTCATAAATATAAAGAGCGAAAGCCTTCGTCAAATTATTCTTATTCCCGAAGTCAAATATTCCAACTAATTGGGGATTCGAATTTTAACAAGGTTTTAATACTTTGTTTAATGAATACACCAGGTTATCGACTGCGTGTAAACCAAGGTTTTACTACTTTGTTAACAATTACACCAATTACCCTTGAATGTAATCCACCCCTGTTTTAATGAGTTCATTGACTATTAATCCATCCCCGTGTCCGGTCAAATGAACAATAATTCGTACTTATAAATATCCCGCCCATCGTGTCCGATTAAGCGTATGTGGTTATATATAAATACGTCGAATTATAAGTTTGTATATTAAATTAACAAGGTATTGTTTAGTTAATATAAAACCCATTAATAGCCCATAGTCTAATTTCCACAAGTGTCGTTCTTTTATCCAAACCCCAATTATGGTACAAAGCCCAATTACCCAATTTTAGTGATTAGCCTAACATCATGATTACTTCGTTTTAAATAAGCATAATAATAACTTAGCTACGAGACATTAAATTAAAAAGGTTGAACATAACTTACAATGATTAAAAATAGCGTAGCGTTACACGGACAGAATTTCGACTTACACCCTTACAACATTCGCTAACATACCCTTATTATTAGGATTAAAATTAAAATTAAAATTAAAATTAAAATTAAAATTAAAATATAAATATAAATATATACGATATAGATTGAGAGATGGATATATGATGATGATAAAATGCTCAGAATTCGGTTGCTTTTATAGGGACTTTCAAAACTTGGGGCTCCGCGACTCGCGGCATTTTTGGCCTTCAAACTCCGCGAGTCGCGGAGATTGAAAATACAGCTCACCAGCTTTTGGAGTCTTTCTTGCCGACGTTTTATTTATAAATATAATATATATATAATTAATATAATTAATTATATATTATATTATATTTATATACATAGTTAACTTGTAATTTTTAGTCCGTTGCGTCGAGCGTTGAGAGTTGACTCATGTCCCGGTTCCGGATTTTCGAACGTCCTTGCGTACAATTTAATATCTTGTACTTTGCGTTTTGAATCTTGTACTCTTGTAATTTCGAGACGTTTCTTGTCAATAATTGGAACCTTTTTTATTGTCTTTTGTACTTTTGAGCTTTTTGGTCGTTTGCGTCTTCAATTCGTCGAATCTGTCTTTTGTCTTCACCTTTTATTATTTAAACGAATATCACTTGTAAATAGAACAATTGCAACTAAAAGCTTGTCTTTCTTGAGGAATAATGCTATGAAATATATGTTCGTTTTTAGCATTATCAAATATTCCCACACTTAAGCGTTGCTTGTCCTCAAGCAATATCGTCTTGAAATACTAGAATCACTTCTTTATTCTTCACACTTTGTACATCAGTGATTTCTATACGGTGGTATAAACAATGGTAGTAACGATATGGTTTACAGTCCCCCATGACTATAAAAATTTAGATCCATTAAGGAAATTGGATCTTTATGAAAACATTTGATCTTTTGAAAATTAAATCTAGTTTTTACCCTAGATAAGTTTTCAGGAATAACCCTTCACCGGTGTTTGCAAAATATTTTTGTGGGTTTGGTGGGTTTCAGATTTGAAAATTTTAGCTCAAAACTTGCGGTTTTGTGTCACCCACTTGCTAACCTTGTATTTGGAAAGTAACACATCCAGTTTACTTGTCCCGTATATTACCTTTTGGTAAACTACCGTCCGGTTGTAAAGGAAAGCGTTGAACAAGCAACTGTTAAGGCAATGTCCCCTGACATGCTTTTAATTATGGTCTATAACGTGTCGGACGCAATTACTATCCTTGGTAGGAGCAATAGTAAAGCTCACCCTTATGATTTTTCGGTCTGGCACAAGGTCCTTTCTTTGACCATGCTATGCAACCACCGTTCTTACGGTTGACACCCGATTTAGTTCAGGTGACCTAATGAATTCCAGGTGAATTCCTAGGATTTTACGTTCAATGGTAATGAACGCATTGAAAATGGATTTTCAGAAAACAAATCGGTTTATAATTTGATCAAAATATTTTCTCGTTCAAGCTCGAGTTTAGATATCATTGAATTCCATGAGTTTGTAATTCTCAATCTTTAAGGTCAATCTCAAGGATTGAGTAATATCAGGCTTAAAAGCTGATTTTTGATCTTTTAAGGAGATTATCCTTTCTGGGGATCTGATTCATTAGTCTTATCAAGCTAATTTTCATGGTGCCCCCCCATTGTACGAGATAAATCCTTCTCAAGGTTAGGATAAATCTGACCACTTGGCGACCCTGTTTAATGCTGAGGTCCGTGGATTTCCTGCTGATTTTAGTGATGACTTTTCTAAATTTTTTGTCAACCTACAGCTGGTCTGGACGACAACTTCCTGACTTAAATCAAGAAGCGCGTGTCTTTTTCGAAAGACTTTACTTCCTTTTGATGATGTAATTGATTCATCGTGTAGATCCATCTTTCTTACAGTAAATCAGGTAAAACTTTTTAGTTTAGTCCAAAGCAAAAGTATTTTCAGTTATTTTTACAAAAATATGTGATATATGTTTTGAATAACTTGGTAAATTTTCCCACACTTGGCTTTTATTTTCCTTTTTATCGTCCTCTATTCCATTTTAAATGAATTTTAACATTTTGGTTTGTTTTTCAATTTATGTCATTTCCGAGGTTACAATAATTTCGGTGTTAAAACCTAGTTTTATCGTTCATAAATATGTATAAACATGATTTTGAGTTCATTTAATTGAAAATTTTAAAAATTTTACTAGAATTGGGTAGTCAGTATATAAGACTAGGGCTGTTCTTTATTATCAGAGAGCACTAAATTCTAATACAACTACTGCTTTACTAGTATTTTTAATGATAACCAAGTGTATAAAGTAAAAATTTTTAAAAATCCGAAAGAATTTAACCCCTTCCCACACTTAAGATCTTGCAATGCCCTCATTTGCAAGAAATCAGTAACAATTTAAATTATTGAGGGTGATTTATGTGAAAATGATTAAATTTTTACCAAGGTTTCCAAATATATTGGCGTTTGTTTGCTGAATGATAAATGGTGCACATCATTTGTTCATTCCGTCTTGTTGTTATTTCACATATATTTTGCATCTTGTCGTCAAAATTAGTTGCTTTTGCTGAACTTAATGCCAGTCTTTGAAAATGCGTTGTTTTACCCTGTTGTGTACATAAGATAAACTGCAAACATATATACATATTTTTGAAGTTTGGTATATTACCCCACATTCAAAAATTATTAAAATCTAAGAATAAAAGTTAGAAAATTATAAAAACTATTACAATATTAACATAAGTATTAAACGTATCAATCATTACAAATTACAAAATAAAAAAAAAATAAGTAGACTAGGGATGATATTGGTACCAATAGGGGTTCCAAGCATAACCATAGGTGCTATAAAATGCTTCGGCAGGGTTATACGTAGGATACGGTGGTTGCATCTCTATAGACCAGGGAGGGAATATGGGTTTCGGTGTAGGAATATAGTTTCTACCTATATGTTGGCAATGAGCTATGATTTGGTTTTGATGTACTTGCCAATCTTCAAATGCTCTCTGTCTAGCATTTTCGTACTCCTGTGAAGCTATAAACCTTTGCATTTCTTGCATCTCATTTCCCCCTCCTACATTACCTTGCTGTTGGTTTCTCTCAACCTGTGGATGTCTACCATGGTATGGTACTGCGGCGTTATTTCGCCTCTTCAAAACTTTCGCACCATGATATACATTTAAACCTATAGTATCGCGGGGTTCTGGTTCTTCGACTAATAATCCCCCCCGACTTATATCCACACCGAGATATTCAGTAATCAAAGTAATAAAAATACCACCTCCTATTATGCTATGCGGTCTCATCCCCCGAACCATAGCTGATAAATAATAACCCACACAATACGGTATACTTACAGAGCTTTGTGAGTCTCGAATACACATATGGTAAAACAAATCCTGTTCATTTACTTTTTCCTTGTTCTTACCTCTTTGTGTAATCGAATTAGCTAAAAACCTATGAATTACTCTTAATTCAGCTCTATCTATATCCAAATAAGAGTAATTTCCCCCTTTGAAACGGTGATGGCTTGTCATTTGACTCCACACACCGTGTGTATCAAAATTTTCATCTATCTTTCTACCATTTAGTATCAACCCTCTACAATCGGCGGATGCTAACTCCTCAGGCGTATATATACGTAAAGCCTGAGCCATGTCTAGTAAAGACATGTGGCGCATCGAACCTCCTAACAAAAATCTAATAAAAGATCGATCGGTTAAACTAGCTACCCGATCATTCAACTCTATACTACACAACAATTCTTCACATCATACTTTATATACAGGTCTACGCATGGTGAATAAACGTACCCAGTCATTAAAAGTAGAATTACCATACCTCTGTACAAGTAATTCCCTAATTGGCCCGGCCAATTCTACAGCTTCTAAGGGTCCCCATTCTATGACCCTAGGTACCTCAACAATCTTAGAATGAAGAGTATGCAAACCCCTTTGATATTTTGGATAATCTATCCAAAGTCTGTCAAATCTCAGGTTCGGGTGCAACTCTTCCAAGTGCATATCAGAAAAGGTCATGACTGGATGAGGTATATCCTGCTTGTAGTAGTTATCCACCTACTGTTGTTCCGCATTCTCAGCAGGAGCATTGCGGGCTTGGAATGAAGATTCACCCCTTTCAGTATGCAAAACACATCAAACACAATTTTTGTGCATCCAAATATGCATTAGTGTCAGCAAAATCATCAATCAAAATAATTACAATGACATGATCAATTTATATCAAACTTAAGCTTGTTTTCACATTTTTATCAAATCTACACTTTTTCAAATAAGCATATACGAAAATGTTCGCCAAGTTCATAAGCATTCAACTCAAATAACATGTCAAAATAATCATTACTAGCAATTAAACAAGTCTCAAATGGCATTATCTCTCAAAAATCAAGTTCATGAATTTTAGACTTGAAAAAGTCCACTTTAATTCTCAAAATCATGTTTAGGCTCAAAGTTTGGATCATTTAACTACCTAGACATGTTACACTACTTAATTTAGCAACAATTCATGTCAAAAATCGGCCATAACCTGTTTATATCAAAAAGCCCCAAATTTGCTCAAGAACACAAATCCTAGATTACTCAAAATTTGAAGTTTAAGGCTTCTAATCATGTTAAATAGCATCAATCTAGGTTATACAAGCATAATACATAAACAATTTAAGCCTAATTACACTAAAAAGCATCAAAATCAAATTGGGGAAAAAATTGCTCAAGAACACCAAATTTCGGATTAAATGGTGTTTAGGTGTAGAAATTTACCGTTTTTCTTGAGTAATTCCTTGATAGCATCCTTCTCAACATGATTTTAGTAAAAAATTTGGTGATTAACGGTTAAAAATTGTGATTTTGGGGGTGTTTTTGGGGTTTTTTCGCGTATATGTTTGCAGTATTTTTTGGTTTGAGGTGTGGACTGATCAGTTGCAGCTCTTTTTATTTTTTCTGTATTTCGGTCCTCCCGCGACTCGCGGTGTTTAGACCCTTCAAACTCCGCGAGTCGCGGAGTTTGTTTTTTTTTTTTTTTTTTAATTATCATTAACTTATAAAACAATTAAGTAAATAATTTTTAAAATTTTGTTTCCCTTATTATTGAGGACGAGGTCGTTTCGGATCGATGTCCTAGTCTGTCCCTCGACAAAATTTTAAAATTTGTCTTTTTGTAGCGATTGTTTTAAAAGCTAAGATTTTTGGTTTTTTAATGTTTTTGGCATACTTTAATTCAATAAGATTAAAAATAATGATAATAAAAGTTCTCGTCCCTCCCTTGGGTAAAGCAATTTCGGTTCAAAGGCCTAGTCTTCAACTTACGACGAATTTTAAAAATCATATTTTTAACTTAATGAGATAAAGTAAATTTTTTTGTTTTTAAATTCACACAATTTAAATATAAATTCAAAATTAATATTAAAAATTCACACCAAACTTACAACTTGAAAAGCATAAAAAATAAAATTCATATTTTAAAAATTAAAAATTCACACCAAACTTAATTTAAAAATTCATATTATAAATTCACACCAAACTTATATTAATTTTTCAAATATTTACAATTTTAAATATATTGTTTTTACAAAGTTTACAATATTAATTTAAGATTTAAACATTAATTTTAAAAACATGGTAAAAATAAAATTAAAAATCTTTTTGGCTTTTTATCCCACTTTAATCAATCAAATATTATCAAAAATATGCGCCCCTCTTTTCGGTAAAGTAATTTCGGTTCCAAGACCTAATTTAACTCATGACGAATTTTTGAAATATTTTGGGTTGATTGATTAAAGATATTTATACCTTAAGAATAAACGTTAAATTTCGCAGTGATGTAATAAATTTTTGAATGATATCAATAATTTCGGTCGCCAAACCTAATTTTATTCAATACCAATTTAATACTTTTTAGCGAACAAATTAGCGTTTATTATCAAAAGGTTAAAAATAAAAAAAATAAAATAAAAACTGTACAAACATACCTGTGAAATAGATTTCTTAGTTATATGATCTATCCCATTCATAAGATAGTCGGTTTAATTGGTTTTCCATGGCTACATAGGCGTAACCTCGAGCATTCAGTGTCTTTTCTTCTAAACATATGAACGGTCCGTCTCTGCATAAAGTAACAAATTCGGTGTTTGAATAGGTTTGATTATTTGAACATTTACCTCCATGTGACCATTTTCCGCATTTGTGACATCTTTCTAGGTGTCGTGCTCTTCTTTTCGCTGCGGATTTTGATTTTCCTTTACCAAATTGTAACTTATTATCTTCGCATCTGGATTTTTTTCTAACTCCGTCCATTCTTTCTCTGATTACTGATACTAGTTCACTCGGTAGTATGTCATTATTACGTTTAGTGATCAAAGCATGTAGCATTAGACCATGGTTTAGTTCACAGGCAGTCTTCATTTTGTAAAAACCTAAAAAAAATAAAAATTCAGAATGGGGGGAGAAGACTAGTTCTTTAGGGTCTTCTAGGGAAAGACCATTCGGGTTCCATTTTCGAGAACTACATGAAAACAGACAATCTAACTCTAACAGAAATACATATTATCCTTTAAAGACTTGATTCTCCCCACACTTAGTTAGCTGTGGTTTCGAAATTGTGATTAACTTCGTTGTCGACTTCCATCGGACCATGTATGTAATGTTTAACTCTGTGACCATTAACTTTAAATTCAATCCCTTTTGAATTTATTAATTCTATCGTTCCGTATGGGAAAACTCTTTTGACTATGAATGGTCCAGACCATCTTGATTTCAATTTTCCAGGAAATAGCTTGAATCGTGAATTGAAAAGAAGAACTCTGTCTCCTTCTTTAAATTCTTTTGAACTTCTGATTCTTTTATCATGCCATTTCTTCGTTCTTTCTTTCTAGATTAACGAATTTTCGTATGCTTCATGTCTTAATTCTTCTAATTCGTTTAGTTGACTTAATCGTAGACGTCCAGCTTCATGTAAATCAAGATTACATGTCTTCAAAGCCCAAAACGCTTTGTGTTCAATTTCTACTGGAAGATGACATGCTTTTCCATAGCAAGTCTAAAAGGTGTGGTTCCAATTGGAGTTTTGTACGCTGTTCTAAAAGCCCAGAGTGCATCCTCCAATTTAATGGACCATTCCTTTGGATTTGATCCTACGGTTTTCTCTAGAATACATTTTAAAGCTCGGTTGGTATTTTCAACTTGTCCACTTGTTTGTGGATGATATGTGGTGGAGATTTTATGAGTTACTCCATATCTTTTAAGAACTTTCTCAAGTTGATTATTACAGAAATGAGTACCCCGATCACTTATTAAAGCTTTCGGTGTTCCAAACCTTGCAAAAAGACGTTTTAAAAAGTTGACTACAACTCGTGCATCGTTAGTTGGGAGAGCTTGTGCTTCCGCCCATTTAGATACATAATCAATTACTACGAGTATATATAGATTATTATGAGATTTTGGAAATGGACCCATAAAGTCAATACCCCAAATGTCAAATACTTCACATACTTGGATGACATTTTGTGGCATTTCATCACGTTGACTTATTTTTCCGGCCCTTTGACAAGCATCACAGGATTTGCAAAGAAGGTGTGCGTCTTTGTAAATTGTAGGCCAATAGAATCCAGCATCATAAACTTTTCTTGCTGTTAGTTGAGGCCCATAATGCCCTCCTGTTGGTCCTGTGTGACAATGGTTTAATATTTTACTAGCTTCATCTCCAAATACACATCGGCGTATTATTCCATCGGGACAACTTTTAAACAGATGTGGATCTTCCCAAAAATAGTGTTTTATATCACTGAAGAATTTCTTTCGTCTTTTGTACGATAATCCTTTTTCAAGGAATCCACATACTAAGTAGTTTGCATAGTCTGCAAACCATGGAATTTCTTTATAATCTATCTTCAATAGATATTCATCAGGGAAGTTGTCTTGTATGGCCGATTCATTTAGAACTTCTAATTCGGGATTTTCAAGACGAGAAAGATGATCAGCGGCGAGATTTTCTGCTCCTCTTTTATCTCGGATTTCAATATCAAACTCTTGTAAGAGTAAGATCCAACGGATTAATCTTGGTTTAGCATCTTGTTTTGAAAATAGGTATCTAAGAGCAGAATGGTCGGTATAGACCACCGTTTTTGCTAGAACGAGATATGATCGAAATTTGTCAAAAGCAAAGACAATAGCAAGGAGTTCTTTTTCAGTAGTTGTATAGTTCGTTTGTGCTCCTTGTAACGTCTTACTAGCATAATATGTAGGTTGAAATCGTTTTTCAATCCATTGTCCTAAAACGGCTCCTATTACAAAATCACTTGCATCGCACATTAGTTCAAATGGTAGATTCCAATTTGGTGTTATCATGATTGGCGCATTAGTGAGTTTCTCTTTAAGAATATTAAAAGATTTGATACATTCATCTGAAAAGATGAATGGAGCATCCTTTTCTAGGAGTTTATTCATAGGAGTGGCAATTTTAGAAAAATCTTTTATGAAACGTCGGTAAAAACCGGTATGCCCTAGAAAACTCCTAACTCCTCTAACATTGGTGGGATGTGGAAGTTTAGCAATTACATCTACTTTAGCTCTATCCACTTCAATTCCTTCTTTTGAAATTTTATGACCAAGAACGATGCCTTCTTTAACCATGAAATGGCATTTCTCCCAATTAAGAACTAGATTTGATTATTCGCATCTAATAAGCATTCGTTCCAGATTAACTAGACATGATTCAAATGTATCACCGAAGACTGAAAAGTCATCCATGAATACTTCCATGCATTCTTCTATCATGTCGTGAAAAATCGCCATCATACACCTTTGAAAGGTTGCAGGGGCATTACAAAGTCCAAATGGCATGCATTTGTAAGCAAAAGTACCATAAGGGCACGTGAATGTGGTTTTCTCTTGGTCCTCGGGTGCTATTGGAATTTGAAAATATTCGGAAAATCCATCTAGAAAACAATAGTAACTATTTTCGGCTAATCTTTCCAACATTTGATCTATGAAAGGTAAGGGAAAGTGATCTTTTCTGGTGGCGTCATTTAATTTTCTATAATCAATACATACACGCCATCCTGTTACAGTCCTAGTAGGAATAAGCTCATTTTTCTCATTTGTAATGACAGTCATGCCACCCTTCTTAGGTACGCATTGAACTGGGCTTACCCATGGACTATCAGAGATTGGATATATCAAACCTGCATCAAGCAGTTTAAAAATCTCTTTCTTAACTACATCTTGCATATTAGGATTTAGTCTTCGTTGGCGTTGCACATACGTTTTATGACCTTCTTCCATAAGGATTTTATGTGTGCAATACGAAGGACTTATTCCTTTAATATCATGAATCTTCCATGCAATGGCTGGTTTATGAGCTTTCAACATAGAAATGAGTTGTGATTTCTCATTTTCAGTAAGAGAAGACGATATTATTACAGGTAATTCAGATTCACCATGTAAATAAGCGTATTCCAAATGGTTTGGAAGTGGCTTTAACTCTAATTTCGGAGGTTCTTCTATCGATGATTTGTATCGATATCTATCTTCTTCTTTTAGCATTTGAATTTCTTCTGTTGTTGGTTCATATCCATTAGCTATAAGTGTAGCTAATATTTCAGCTTCATCAATTGGTTCATTACCTTCTCCTAAAGAACATTCTCCTGTTCCTTGTAATTCTGGAAATTCTTCTAATAATTCTGCATGTGCATCTATAGTTTGAATATAATAACATGTATCATCTGCAGATTGTGGTTGTTGCATTGCTCTATCAACTGAAAAGGTAACACTCTCATCCTCTATACTTAGGGTCAATTTCTTACCGAACACGTCTATCATTGCTTTAGCCGTGTTTAAGAATAGTCTTCCTAATATGAGAGGAACTTGAGAATCTTCTTCCATGTCCAAAACAACAAAATCTACTGGAAATACTAAAGTACCAACTTTAACTAGCATGTTCTCCATTATCCCTCTAGGATATTTTATTGATCTATCGGCTAGTTGTATGCTTATTCTGGTTGGTTTCAATTCTCCAAGGTCTAGTTTAGCGTATAGTGAATACGGCATTAGATTTATACTAGCACCTAAGTCTGCCAATGCTTCTATTGAACTAAGACTACCCAGAAAACATGGAATTGTGAAACTTCCTGGATCAGATAATTTTTCTGGTATCTTATTCAACAGTACTGCTGAACAATTAGTATTCATAGTAACAGTCGAGAGTTCTTCCATTTTCTTTCTATTTGAGATTAGATCTTTCAAGAATTTAGCATATCTAGGCATTCCTGAAATCACATCAATGAAAGGAAGATTTACATTTATCTGTTTAAACATATCCAAGAATTTAGATTGCTCGGCTTCAAGTTTCTCTTTCTTCATTTTACTCGGGTAAGGAAGTGGTGGTTGGTATGGTTTAACATAAGGTTTAGTCTTAACTGTGTTATCTTCATTAACCTTTTCAACTACCGGTTCTTTTTCCTTATCTTGATCAGGTTGTGGTTCTTGTGGAGTAGGAATAGCTTCATCAGAAGTTACAGGTATTTCCGGTGGTTTAAGCGTTGTACCACTTCTTGTGGTAATAGCTTTAGCTATTTCATTCCGGGGGTTAGCATTTGTATCACTAGGTAAACTTCCCGATTTTCTTTCACCTATTAACCTTGCTAGGTTACTTACTTCTTGTTCCAGATTTTGAATAGAAGCTTGTTGATTTCTAAATGCTTGAGCATTTTGTTCATTTGTTTGTTTTTGAGATGTGAAAAACTGCGTTTGAGTTTCAACTAGCTTCGTCATCATATCTTCTAAATTCAGCTTTTTATCATCGGTTTGTTGTGGTGGTTTGTTTTGAAAATTAGGTCTTTGCTGGTTGTAAGTATTATTGGATACTTGTTGATTGCTAGGACCTTGTTGGTTGTTGTATGGAATATTTCTGTTATAACTCTGGTTTTGATTGTAAATTGGTCTTGGCGGTTGATAATTATTCTGATAATTATTTCCAGGCCTTTGGTTTATGTATGAAATATTCTCTCTTTGTTCCATTGTTAATTCAATACTGAGACAATCTTTTGTCAAATGTGGTCCTCCACACTGCTCACAACTAATTCGTATTGAGTGAATATCTTTAGTCATCTTTTCCATTCGTCTCTCCACAGCATCTATCTTTGCGGAAATGGAATCTAAGTCATGGCTAGAATCGGCTCTAGCTGCTTTAGATGATCTAATGATATCTTTTTCTTGGTGCCACTCATGTGAGTGGGAAGCAGTGTTATCAATAATTTTGTAAGCATCAATTTCGGTTTTCTTCATAATAGAACCACCAGCTGCTATATCTATGTCTTTCCTTGTAGTGATGTCGCATCCTTGGTAGAATATTTGTACTATTTGACAGGTGTCTAAACCATGTTGCGGACATCCTCTTAATAACTTTCCATATCTTGTCCACGCCTCATATAGAGTTTCATTTGGCTTCTGTGTAAACGTAACAATTTCTGCTTGAAGTCTTACGGCTTTAGATGCCGGAAAGAATTGTTTAAGAAATTTGTCAACTAAAACATCCCATGTATCAATTGCCCCTTCAGGTAACGATTCCAACCAATCTTTGGCTTCTCCCTTTAAAGTCCAGGGAAATAACATGAGATATATCTGTTCATCCTCCACTTCTCGGATTTTAAATAGTGTGAAGATCCTATTAAAGGTACGTAAATGTTCATTTGGATCTTCCTTCGGCGCACCACTAAATTGGCATTGATTAGTCACCATGTGTAGAATTTGTCCTTTAATTTCATAATCTGGCGCATTAATGTCTGGATGAGTAATTGCGTGACCTTGGCCAGTGCGTTTAGCTCTCATTCGGTCTTCCATACTTAAAGGTTCCAGATTCTCCATAATTGAATTTGTTGAATCGGAATCACTAGAGGATTCTGATTTAATGGTTCGTTCCTCAACAATCTCTGTTTGAATGATTGGTGGTTCCGGAGGAAAGTTTAGTGGTTCAGGATCTACGAATCGTTCCTGAATATTCTCCGGATTCTCAATTGTGAGGTCGGGTTCAAAAAATGGATTATCGGAAGTTTGAACTGAAGTACTTGGTCGATTGGATGACGATTCTAAAGAAAAATCAACGGCGGTAATATTTGCTAAATGTCTTGATCTAGTTGCAGGTGGTGAACGTACAAAAGGTGGTGAACGTCTTGCTCGGTGCATTCACTGAATATCCTATTAGTTTTTAAAAGGAAAGAAAAATTATAATAAGTTATCCAATCAATAGACTTTTCTGATTTTGCCCACGTTTCGAATAGCCAAAAGATGCAGCAGAGGGGCAGGATTCGTTTGGTCTCAATATAATTGAGGACTGTTTGGCTCCAATAACCCGGTCCACGTACAAATCCAACTATTACTACGAACCAGAAAATTTTGATGTCTATTAATTTAACCACTTAAAATAAATTTCCATAATTTTAAGAAATTTAGATAAGAAGTAGAATAAAAATCTATGTCCTAAAACTAGAATAGCGAGAAATAAGAAAGAAAAAGAGTTCGTCGGAAAAAGGTCGAAAAAGAAAAATGGTTGAAAAATAAAAGGTGACGGAAAAATAAAAGAAACTTATAAAACTTAAAACACTTGACTAACCTAACCTTATTACTACAACTAACTTAAAATTATAATCGCAAATTGAGATTACTAATTGGAATGATAATTGATACATAGGTAAAAGTCGTCTAAAAATATTAAAGCTTACAGGAAAAACTATATCCCAAATGGAAATAACTTAAAAAGAAACTAAAACTTAAAAAGGCGTCGCAAAATTCTGAAGCACTTAAATCTTAGTCTAAAGAAAAAGCACTTAAGGAATTCTACGGCAAAGCCTAAAAATCTAGAAGTAAAAATAACTATGGCAAAAACTAAGTTTAAAACTAAATATGAGCGAAAAATACAAATATTACGCTAAAACGATTAAAAAGGGACAAAATATAAAAATATACAAAAAGTTGTAAAAAGTACAATTTTTATAAAAATATTATTTTTATATTATTTATTTATTAAAACTACTAATTTTATAAATTAATTAAACTAATTAATACTAAATAAAACAATTAAATAAAAAGAAACTTTAAAATAAAACTTAATTATAATAATAATAGATAATTAGGGTTTATAATTATAATAATTAATAATTACCCGTAATTAATTATGAATTAGGGTTTCTGTCGGTGTCAGAGTCACTTCGCGAGTTACGATAATCGAGGCATTAAACCCTGCGAGTCGCGGGGTTCCAGTTTTCAACTGACAGGATATTTAAAATTCGACGTGTTTTTTTTTATTTTTATGTTTTATAATTTTCTGTTTTATAATCTAAAAGTTATATATAATAAAAACTTATATTTAAATACTAAAATAAAAATAGAATTACTTTATAATTTTATAAATAAAAATCGTAAAACTAGATTTTATTTTTTTTCGGTTTTTATATTTATAAAATATATTTATAAAATAAATTAAATAAAACTTATATTTTTACAAACTAAAGAAACTTTATAAAACTTAAATATTTATCAAACTCCTAAAAATATTAATATTTTTGTTTTTTTTTATATTTTCGAATTTTTAAAACGTATTTTTATAAAAACGAATTTTAATAAAAGTAAACTAAAATTTTTTTTTTTATTATATTAGCGTTGCGCTTCCGGCTTTTAAGAGAGTCCCCGGCAGCGGCGCCAAAAATACTTGATGGTTGAGCAGAGTGGTATAAAATAGTTATTAATTTTAGCAGGAAACACTATTAAATACGATACAATTTTACACAAGATATTTATTTATTTAGAGAATGGATATACTTAAACCTTGCTACAACACTTATAGGCAGTGTACCTAATCGTACAGTAGTGTAGTTTCTAGTAAGTCTGGTTCGTTCCACAGGGAAAATCTTTAAACAAAGCTTAACGCTATATTAGTTACTTTTATAAAAATACAAATTTATATATAAGTAATATTATTATTATAAAGGGGGGTTTTTACCGTTTAATGACCGGTTTGTCGATTTTAAAACTTTAGTCGCAGTTAAAACCAAATGTAAAGTATTAAAAATAAATACAAGACTTAAATTAAAGCGTAAACTAAATAACGATAATGAAATTGCGAATAATAAAAGTGCGATAAAATAAACTTGCGATAATTAAAAAGTACGATAATTAAAAGTGCAATTAAATACAATAACAATAAAAATGCGATAATTAGAAGTGCAATTAAATATAAAATAAAGGAAATTAAATATGAAATAAAAGAATTATGCTTATTTAAACTTCCATAATCATGATGTTTGATGTGTTGATTTTAGTTTTATGCCCATGGGTTAATTGTCCTTTGTCCTGGATTATTTAATATGTCCATACGGATTTGTCCATAATAGTCCATCAGTCATAAATATAAAGAGCGAAAGCCTTCGTCAAATTATTCTTATTCCCGAAGTCAAATATTCCAACTAATTGGGGATTCGAATTGTAACAAGGTTTTAATACTTTGTTTAATGAATACACCAGGTTATCGACTGCGTGTAAACCAAGGTTTTACTACTTTATTAACAATTACACCAATTACCCTTGAATGTAATCCACCCCTGTTTTAATGAGTTCATTGACTATTAATCCATCCCCGTGTCCGGTCAAATGAACAATAATTCGTACTTATAAATATCCCGCCCATCGTGTCCGATTAAGCGTATGTGGTTATATATAAATACGTCGAATTATAAGTTTGTATATTAAATTAACAAGGTATTGTTTAGTTAATATAAAACCCATTAATAGCCCATAGTCTAATTTCCACAAGTGTCGTTCTTTTATCCAAACCCCAATTATGGTACAAAGCCCAATTACCCAATTTTAGTGATTAGCCTAACATCATGATTACTTCGTTTTAAATAAGCATAATAATAACTTAGCTACGAGACATTAAATTAAAAAGGTTGAACATAACTTACAATGATTAAAAATAGCGTAGCGTTACACGGACAGAATTTCGACTTACACCCTTACAACATTCGCTAACATACCCTTATTATTAGGATTAAAATTAAAATTAAAATTAAAATTAAAATTAAAATTAAAATATAAATATAAATATATACGATATAGATTGAGAGATGGATATATGATGATGATAAAATGCTCAGAATTCGGTTGCTTTTATAGGGACTTTCAAAACTTGGGGCTCCGCGACTCGCGGCATTTTTGGCCTTCAAACTCCGCGAGTCGCGGATATTGAAAATACAGCTCACCAGCTTTTGGAGTCTTTCTTGCCGACGTTTTATTTATAAATATAATATATATATAATTAATATAATTAATTATATATTATATTATATTTATATACATAGTTAACTTGTAATTTTTAGTCCGTTGCGTCGAGCGTTGAGAGTTGACTCATGTCCCGGTTCCGGATTTTCGAACGTCCTTGCGTACAATTTAATATCTTGTACTTTGCGTTTTGAATCTTGTACTCTTGTAATTTCGAGACGTTTCTTGTCAATAATTGAAACCTTTTTTATTGTCTTTTGTACTTTTGAGCTTTTTGGTCGTTTGCGCCTTCAATTCGTCGAATCTGTCTTTTGTCTTCACCTTTTATTATTTAAACGAATATCACTTGTAAATAGAACAATTGCAACTAAAAGCTTGTCTTTCTTGAGGAATAATGCTATGAAATATATGTTCGTTTTTAGCATTATCAATAACATCCTGAGGAATTAGCATTCCACGAAACACATGACCATTCTCGTCACTGGTCATACACTCCAAATCACCACGAATTCAATTCGGGCTCTCAGAGCCGACATACACATTTGCTTGAAGTGACGTACACGCGATAACATCGCATCCTCATACCATAAATACAATTTATAGTCCTTCATCGTTCGCATAGAGAACTCCATCAAAGTGTCACATACGCCTCTACGACTAGGCATATGCCACTCCACTTAACCAGTCGTGCATCTCAGTCGAGATCACCCGCCCTTCCACGCAACGAAACTTTATCGACAATTGCTCACTCTCATGGAGAAGAGTGACCAATTCCAACACCCTAATTGTGTCCACCACAATATCAACACTTCATCATACCCTTCAGACTAACCGACCATTAAGTCCGTCACTGGCTCACCGGTCATCTTTACCCGTCTATCACTTAAGAGCAATAAGATTCGCTCACCTGTCACTTCATAAGAAGTATTCATCACAATGCTCTTAAACTTCGACTTTCGCAACCGTCGAATTACTATCACCCATCGATCACTATTATAATCTCCGATGCTTCCAAGGGTATCTCACGGGCACCCTAAGCACAATGTGATCACACCACTACCGGAGTTGAACATTACACTAGCAGGTATAAAAGGGCACCTGACGCAGTGTCATGCAGACTCCCACCACAATCAATCGAATTTTAGAAAGTCGATCCTTAGGTTTCATACACTCGATGTCACCCATTTCTCTATAATAATGACCCGAAGTCATACCTACCCGACAACCTTACGGTTTATTATCTTATCGAAAGTTCCAAGCGATCACACGCTACCTGCAATTTTCACAAGGCCAAACGATATGGCCTAATGAGGCCCTTCATCTAACACTAAGGAGATGCTCGGGAACACTAAGTCTTACACCCTTCTACATCTCGATAAAACCACTACTACAAGGGATATTGCATTAGGAATGTTACCTTATAATCCATAACACGCTAATGAAATCATCATTATACGGGTCCCATTCCCATGAGTTTAACGACCCGAAGACTCCTCGATTCGCCAATTCCAAGGCGACTCACAACTAGAATCCTAACACGATTCTCTAACCACATACTCTACCGAGTGTAAATCAAACTATAATCATTAGAATTGTCGCATTCCATTACAGAATTCAAGTCCTCGTCGCACACACGCAAGTGTAAATCGGTCATCCTAGTTACGATGGGTAACTAATACCAATAACAATCTCAACAGTTCACCCACTACTTAGGGTGACTAAACACGTACCAAACTCGTGAGTTGGCTCGCTCACTTAATTAACCGAATCCATCGTACACTTCCCGACTCACAAAGAACTCGATGTGACAACAAGCACATCACTCGAGACCACTATATCCTAGGAACCATTAAAAGATTCCTCATTCATCCCGAATCTACCCCAACCATGCCACGTTTCCTCCGCTCGGTACCCGTCATGTCATGCTTGGTGTCAAGATACA
Organism: Rutidosis leptorrhynchoides; assembly: GCF_046630445.1. Classification (NCBI taxonomy): domain Eukaryota; kingdom Viridiplantae; phylum Streptophyta; class Magnoliopsida; order Asterales; family Asteraceae; genus Rutidosis; species Rutidosis leptorrhynchoides. Next base: position 400,428,553 of record NC_092338.1, read on the forward strand.
CGGTTGTAATAATGGTGATCGGTCACTATTACAAATGCGTACCTTACCATTTCCACATGGTCATGCAAAGTACTTTACCCGAACTGACGCAACATTCACACAAAATAACACGCGATAACTCCTAGTACCCGAATGACCCAAGTTCTTACCGTGAACTCGATCACTCAAACCGCCAACATGCGAATCTCTCCAATAGATTCGTCCCTAGGACACCGCACCAAAAGATACCTGTATATATACACCAATATACAATAATAATAAACGTACACAAGTACACCACAACAACAAGTCAACCTACAACCTAGGTGACTATCACTAAAACAACGTCCAAGTTCGCCTACTTATATTAGCAATCTAAGGCACTAATTTACTCACGAAATAAGGCCCCACATAGACACACTTTAGACAAACGCAAGTCCTAGTTAGTCAACAAATCTCAATCCGACCCGTAATCCTACAAGTCCCGCAATTAACGCACCACCGTCAATAAGTCTAAGACTAGGCACCTATTCCAAGGTCACCTAATTCCCTTAGACTATGCTCTGATACCACTTGTAACAACCCGACATCGTTTTACCAAAAACACGACTTAAATATTTTTTTTTTATAACAAACCATCTGGACGGCATCCAGACCTCTGGACGGCGTCCAGTAACAAAGGACAGGACGGCGTCCAAAGCCTTGGACGGCGTCCAATTACACTAAAGTGTTATGAGACAGAAAACACCCAACCCACGTTATATTGGACGGCGTCCATCCCATCTGGACGGCGTCCAGCAGACCTGATCAGCTCCAATTCATTTCAAAACACATTTAACACTTTAAATTAACAACCAAACGCTTTGTAACAACCCAATCGAGTTTTACATCAACAAGACATTAAATAAAAGTGTTTACACCGCAAATACGGGTTAAGACTCAATAACCCAACCCAATACCAAGAGCATAATCCCGGGGACTACCAAATCCCCAATCCGCGTCCAATGTCCAAAAGCTACCCCATCGAGCCCAAGCGCTCCTAAGCATCTAGTCTAACAACTAGCTAGCTTCATAATCACAATACCTGTAAAAAGGTAAACAACGAGAGGGGTAAGCTAAAAGCTTAGTGAATGCAATAATTATACATATACATATATAACCCATCTATTTGCATTCGCACCTACCAAATACCTGATACGAAAATACAACTCAAATAGCATGCCGTCATACTGACAATGCTAACAACTCGTACACAATCACAACACATTAGCATATACTCAATGCAATATATACATAGCATGCTAAACAATATCCAACAACATAATATGGTTAACCATCACTCTATGGTGCTACCGGCTCGTGGTTCACACCATACGCATTTGAGTCTCACTCTTTTATAGTGCTACCAGCTCGTGGTTCACACTTTGTTTATAGTGCTACTGGCTCGTGGTTCACACTTGTTTATAGTGCTACCTGCTCGTGGTTCACACTTGTTTATAGTGCTACCTGCTCGTGGTTCACACTTTATTTATAGTGCTACCGGCTAGTGGTTCACACTTGATGCTACCGGCTCGTGGTTCACATCATGCTATGGCACTACCGGCTCGTGGTTCATACCATAACATTTACAAATAAACACGCCATATACATATACGCATAATTATTCCACTCACCTCGAAACGCCCGCACAAAACATGTATGTAAATCGCCTCCAAATGCAACCGAGCAAATATTACGCATATAGATATACAAACAATCAACATACATTCTCTACAATAGAATTCAACGCCAAAACCCTTAACCAAGGTTTATACCTACCTCCACAATCCGCCCATTTAGACACCTAAAGTGGACTTCACCAATTACCACTACGGGTGGTAATTCTGACCCATTTAAAAACGTCATTTAACACTTAACAAAAGCATTTAACATTCATTTAATCCAAATTAGTGTCATTACCAATTTTTAACCCCTTAAAGTCAACCCATTTTGACATAAGTCCCAAAAACATCTTTAATCACTAACGGCTAGTGATCAACTTTCCAAAACACCAACTAACACCTAAACCAAGTACTTACGTACTTGATTTACCAAAACTTGACTCAAAACTTAATTTGACACCGAATCAAGCTTACTTGACCCAAAATACCCATTTGACCCAAATTAGGGTTTACACCCAAAATCAAGTCGATACACACCAAATCACTAGTACACAAGTGTTCTAAGTTTAACCAATACATGCAAGATCCAAACTCACAATTTCATCAATCAAAACCCTAAGTCACCCATTTAGGCTTACTTACATGAGTCTTACCCAAAACTCCCAAATTTCACAATAAAAGGGTTTATAACTCTAACTAACATAAACCCTAACTCAAACAAGAAATCAAACACTACAATTCGGATTAGGGTTTACCTCAAGCACCAAAACGAGCTCTAGTAGCTAGAATCACCAACAAGCACCAAGAACCACTCCAATTTGGGCAAAAATCACCACCTTCAACACTAATCCAAGCTTCCTCTCTCTAGAAACTCCTCTCTCTCTCTCTCTAGGGTTTGGTTGGGAGAGTTTGTGGGTGAAAATGAGGATAAGGGTGAGTTTAGATCAGTTTTGATGGCCCAATCGACCCCCAAGTGAAAAGACCCAAATACCCTCCTTTAAAAACTTTAAAATGTCACAGATGGCCCGTCAGGCCTTTTGGACGGCGTCCAAAAAGCTTGGACGGCGTCCATATTAACTGACTCAGTTTTCTGAACTTGTTTTGGTCGTAACTTTCAAACCGTAACTCCGTTTTCGAAGAATCAAATATCGTTGGAAACATAATGAGATTTACTATCCAATGGTAAGGTTTTAGAACCTCAACTCCAACTTTATTTGGGGTCCAAATATACGCTTACATGCCCGTATTTTGAATGGCGTTCGAAATAACGCGTAACTGAAAACGGGGTGTTATAAGGATGACGACGACTTCATTAGTCACACTAGTCCGGGAACTCTGTCTCCCATATTGTTATTCTTCACCGTCCCATCTTACTATCCACAAGTACCGTAAAGTTTCCACCACCATGGCAATCACTGACCGCTACTGATGTTACACCGGCGTTCTTCACTATCTACTACTTCTTGTTACTACCACCACTACTCTAGGTGAGCATCGTCGTTACTACTTATCACTACGATTGCGTACTACTCGTTATCATAATTCGTTACTCTTTTCATACCTAAACACGTTATTGTTTGACTCGAACCGCATTGACGTGAACAATCGTTTATACACTTCCCCGGGAAACGCTTCTTCAGAGTTGTACTAATTCTTACAATTCGATACGAGTCACGTTAGAGATGTCGTTACACTTGGTTCATTTTAAATCTTCACGATCACACGAACATGGTTCAATGGAGTGATGTGGGAATGGAGGTATGAGTTAGCGTAATATAACGACACTCGATCAACGTGGTTATATTATGGTAAGTCATACCAAAGTTCTAATGACACGTGATGGTGATTGGACTCGATCAACCTAATCACCACCATGTGCCATGTACATGACTTTATTTTTCTTGTTTGAACAACCAAAAACTCCGAGAATGTTGATAACAACCATACTAAGGACACACCTTTAATTATTGCCAAGCTATATCGATGCTTCTGAATAAACGATCAATTCTTTTAACTTCAAAACATAGGATACACGTGTATGCTATCTCGTTTTCGCACCGTTTTTATCGACGAACTACAATATGCTTGTTATACTCACATCGACCCGGGAATTTCTCTCGCATTACGCTCGTACTCCCGTGTGAGGAAATCTTTTATCTAAATAGTCGACGGAGAGAGAGACTCTTCACGTTATACTAGTATTCGCCACGAGGGTGAATGGTCTTAATGAACGTTTTCAGCAACCGATAAGAAACTTGTTCTAACAAACGTTTTCAAGTCCTAACAAACTTGTTCAAACATATCTTAAAGAAATTCTATCTCGGCACGGCGTGCCATTGCCATTTAAATTTCGAATCGAAATACTCGTTTCAATTCTAAATTTTGGAGTGCCTTACAAGAAACCTCGGGGACCCGTTCAAACATGAGTACCGCGTATCATCCACAAACTGACAGATCGAGCAAACGTATGATTCAAACCTTTGAAAAACATATCACGAACTTGTATTATTGCCTTTAATTGATTTCTCTTACAACGATAGCTATCATTCGAGTCTTAATGCCACACCTTTCGAAACTCTATATGGCCGCAAATGTCGTTCTCCTATTCGTTGAGCCGAAGTAGGTGACAAGCATACCACCGGACCCGAACTCATTCACGAAATAACCGTTAAGATCGTTCAAACCCAAGAAAGGCTCAAGACGGCCCGTAACCACCACTATGCCAATGTTAGACGTAAACCTCTCGAATTCTCAGCGGGTGACCGCGTAATGTTAAAAGTCGCACCTTGAAAAGGTGTAATCCGTTTCGGGAAACGTAGAAAGGAAATCCGCAATATTTTGATCTTTTGAAAATCTGGGAGCGTATGGGACCTGTTGCTTACGGTTTCGAACTCCCAACTCGATCGAATCCCATTCATTCTAAATTCCGTGTATTAAACTTAGCATTTTGCCGAACAAGAACTTGTTATTTCCTTTTGATGAACATACTATCGATGACAAACTTCACTTCCTAGAAGAACCGGTTGAAATTATGAATCGTGAAGCCAAACTCTAAAACAACGTAAAACACCGACGGTCAAGTTCGTTGGAATGCCCAAGGAGGTACCCTCACTTATCCGTAGAATTGGCAACGCAAGATCTCGGTGAGGAAACAACAACCGCTACTTTCAACTAAATTTCGGGATGAAATTTCTTTTAAGGTGTGGGTAATGTAACATCCCGCATTTTTTCGTTAAATTATTTTAACGTCCGTCTTTTTTTTAGATAATACATTCCGTTATCTAAATTCGTATCTCTCGTTAACTAACATTCTTAATATTTCCTTTATTCGATTATAACATATCCCATTTATTCTCGCGTATTTAAATTAATTCATTTGGTTAATTCACGCACCCGCTTGTAAACTCGAGGGACCAAAGTTGGCTAGTGGGCAAACTAGTTGACTAAGTCAACTAGTCAACCCACCATCTCATCCACTCATTCACTTCTTCTCCTACCTCCTCCTTTCTTTCTCTCTAGTCACCAAGAACACCCTTTCACCCAACTTCAAAGATTCATCATCTATTTCAATTCAAGCATGCAAACATCAAAACAAATTGTACTTTTGTGATCCTCTCTTCATCCTCTACATTTTGGTACCAATTTCACTACTTGGGGTAAGATTTCTAAAAGCCCTAGATTTCTCAAATTCGTTTTATAGACTTAAAATTGTGTTAGTTAGTGTCTATGGCTCGAGTCTAGCATGAATATGTGATTTATTTGATCGATCTTGTTGTTTTGCATAAACTAGCATGAACACTTGAAATGGGTTTGTTAAATCTTTAATTTTGGTTGATTAAATGTTGTTAGATGTTAAACCTTGTGTGTTAAAGGTGTTACTAGCATCATTAGTTTCGTTTTGGTATGTTGGTTGGCTTTGTAAGACCTCATTAACATGATTATTGATTTCATGATTCTTGGTTAGGGTTTGATAGATTTTCAAATGAACTTTTGATGCACCAAATGCTTTTCAATGTTGTTGGTAAGTGTTTAGTTGCATTGTATGCGTAATTTCCTTCAAAACGGCATATTATATGTGTGTAGTAAGTTCCCGAATCATAAAATGCGTTTTACGAACTGGAAACTGCAATGATGAACTTTTAACGATCATTCGATGAGGATTTAGTCATTTTAAATGATGTAATTGTTTGATGATATGTGTTTAGTTGTATTCCTCGTCAAAATACCTTTCCAACGATATAAGATACGTATTTTGAATGTTTTCGGTTCATAAATTGTGTTTGAAAGTGTTTTGGTTAGAGACTTGTCAAATTGCAGCTGCAGCAATCTGTAATACATTTGGATGCCGTCCCACCCTTTACTGCTGGATGCCGTCCAGCCATTCTGGATGCCATCCAGATGATCTATCAGGGGCTGTCCAAAATTGTCATTTTTCGTTTAATTCTAACTATGCTACGCACCTCCGATTAACATGAAACTTGGCCAACATGCTCACATATGATTATATAACTTAGGAAAATTGTCGGATACCCGACCCAACCCCGTTGACTTTGAATTTGATCAAGTTTGACTCATAGTCAAACTTAACCAAAAACTTATGCAATCGTTCTAATCCTCTTCTATACTTGATTCTTGCATGAAACTTGACAACTTGATTCACATGCTATATAATCGAGTCGTAACGAGCCATAGGACTAATTGAACACATTTCGACCGACCTTGTATTGTAATCGGTAATTGATATAACTTATTTGTTTAGGTCAAGGCTAAGCAACTTTCATTGCACAACGTTTAATTACAAGTACTTTGGCATGCAACTACGGTGAGATCATAGTCCCACCTTTTCAACAACTTTTACTCTTTAAACTATGGGATGAGAAACATATACGTATCATACTTTTCTGCTTTGAACACAAGTACGAAAAAAAACATTACACAACGAGTTAGAATAAAAAGCCTCAATTCAATTATCATTAGTTAAACTTGCAGTGTGTAAACGTGAACTTATGTTATGTGATCACATGGGCTTGACGAGCCCTCATTCGGACGGTTCGCTACCGTTAACGGATGAAATATTTTTTCGAGTATAGTGTATGTTCTAACACTACGTAACAGGGTACAAAACAGTTAGGTTTGATAATTGGGTGCTCGCGAACATACTTTTGGAATACAAACGATTCAGATAATCAACGTTATGGAAATACAAAATCTTGTGGTTCAAAACAACGTTTACAAATACACCTATGATTTCACCAATGTTTTTCGTTGACAGTTTTCTATATGTTTCTCAGGTTTATACTTGGCTACTTGATACATGTTTTCGCACACTTTGATTACTTGCTTGGGGTCAAGCACACATGCATACGCTAGTGATAGCACCTTTGGATTCAAACTTAATGTTTACATGCATACGCTATTGATAGCACTCTTGATTTTCAACTCATATTATATCGCAAGTTATTTCATTTATACTTTACAACTTTTGTAAACTTAAACTTGTTGTCGAACCATTTGGTAACTTAAAACTTTGCAAGTCATACACGTTTCAAATGAATGCGACATAATTTTGGTCAAACGCATCTCATTGAGGGACTACGACCACGTAACGTGACCTAAGTTAATGGTGCCGTCAATAACAATTTGGCCGGGTCGTTACACACGATCCATTATAACACTCCAAATTATTAACTATCATACATCGAAAATTTTAACTAGTTAACATTATACGTAGTCAAGTTAACATATCTCTACATGATGATAATTCTCTTAAATCATATTTGTTGAGTGCTAAATAATACTTTGATATTAGCTAGCTTACCATGAGTTATGTGATTTCTTGTTACGCTATATCTTTTAAGTGCAATCTTGAGCTATATTTGAATAAATGACTAAATAAGTAGTGACTTAACATATATCATGTTGATCGTAATTTACAAGTCAAATATCTACTTGATCTAGTTATTTAGTTTATACATTTTCTCATCAATATTTATACTATGGAACATGCCTATATTTGACTATCATGATTACTTACTTGTTATGCATGATTGCTACTCTCTTGTGGTATGAATTTTAATTGAGCTTACTATGCGTGATTGCTTATTTTGATGTGACATGTGATTACTATGATGAATACTATTCTTGAATCCTATGCATGCATATATTTCTAACAATAGATGCGAGACTTCAACGCATTGTTATGCTTATCACCCATGCAAAGGAAAGTCCCGATATGTCACACTTTTGAGCCGTTAAAAGGATCTTTAGAGAAATCTAAAGAGTTCTATGCATCATGAATATCATGTGCCTTGGAGATTCGGATAATGATGGATAGCTACTATTTAGAAGAGTGGTGTATGTGCATTAGTTGGTTTATGCATAATTTCTTGGCTCTCAAAGGAACAAACACTTGTAGCTCTCTCTCTACTACCAAAGTCGAGTTTATAGCAATTGAAAGATCATGTGCTCAAGGCTTAATGATGAAACAAACTTTCCTCGATTAAGGTACCACTTCTTCCGAAACTCATATATGTGTACATCATCTTGCTTAAACTGGACTAGTCAACCTAATAAGTGATTATTGGAACACCGATTTAGCTTTGATCATTACATGATAAGTGAAATATTAACATGCTCTATATATTTAGGTTATACATATGTTCATCACTAAGTATACAAAGAGATGTACTCTTAGTTGAATAACCTGAAACTTAGTGAATGATTTCTCAATGATAACTTATCATGTGGATAACGTTTTGCCTTTTCATATCGACCTTATTGATCACTATTACTTGACATGCTTCGACTGGTGTGCTCACAATGTTGAATAGATGTGCCTCATGCGTGTTTTAAGCTTATACAAAAATTAGATCGTTATGCATGATTACATATATTAGCTTTAGCATGCTACTTGTGCTCTTACAATATGTATTCAACATGCTATGCTTATGATATGTGCAATATATATGCCATGATTGTGTCTTTACATGCTTATTGAAACTACTATGATAGTGTCCATAGTGTTGCATGATATGATTACGTGTGCTACTCTTGCTTGTTTGTCATGCTATGTTATGCTTGTATTTTAACATGCTTGTTTGAACCTACTTTCTTTCATACATGCTCTAGCATCTAAGCTTATAAATATGATTGTTATGCATGATTATTTTCTTGAAAATTGATCTCATGTATATTAGCTTTTGCATGCTACTTGATAATGCTAAAAACGAACATATATTTAATAGCATTATCCTTCCAGAAAGACAAGCTTTTAGTTGCAATTGTTCTATTTCCAAGTAATATTCGTTTAAATAATAAAAGGTGAAGACAAAAGACAGATTCGACGATTTGAACATGCAAATGACCAAAAAGCTAAAAAGTACAAAGTATAATCCAAGTGGTTCAATTTATTGATGAGAAACGTCTCAAAATTACAAAAGTACAAGCCGCAAAAAGCAAAGTACAAGATATTAAATTGTACGAAAAGGCGTTCGAAAATCCGGAACCAAGATATGAACCAACTATCAACGTGTGACTCAACGGAGCTAAAATTACAAGTCAACTATGCACAAGAATATAATATAATATATATATAATTATATAAAATTATATATTATAATATTATATATTATAATATTCAGCAGCCCACGTTTAACTCAATTTGGTGAGCTGGAATCCGAAGCTCCGCACTCGCGGAGCTGTAAGGCACAAAAGTACCGCACTCGCGGAGCTGTACAGTTCAAAGTGGGCCTATAAAAGGCCGCACATTCTGATCGATTTCATCATCCCTTTTCCTTCTTTCTATCTACGTAAAATATATATATATATATATATATATATATATATATATATATATATATATATATATATATATATATATATATATATATATATATATATATAATTATAATTATAATTATAATTTAAAGTTTAATAATAATAAGGTTATAGTGGCGAATGTTTTAAGGTTTTGTAAGTCGAAATTCTGTCCGTGTAACACTACGCGATTAATACTCATTGTAAGTTATGTTCAACCTTTTTAAATTAATGTCTCGTAGCTAAATTATTATTATGTTTATTTAAGCCGAAGTAATCGTGATGTTGGGCTAAATATTAAGACTGGGTTATTGGGCTTTGTACCATAATTGAGGTTTGGACAAAAGACCGACACTTGTGGAAATTGGACTATGGGCTATTAATGAGCTTTATATTTGTTTAACTGAATGATAGTTCGTTAATTTAATATAGAGATTTACAATTTGACGTATCTATAAATAACCACATACACTCGATCGGACATGATGTGCGGGATATTTATAAATACTAATAATCGTTCATTTGACCGGACACGGGGATAGATTAATAGTCAATGGACTCATTAAAACATGGGTGGATTACATTCAAGGGTAATTGGTGTAATTGTTAACAAAGTATTAAAACCTTACATTCAATGCCAATTTAGTGGTACGCCAAAAGAAGATTCAAACGAACATCTTCGTACCTTTAATAGGATTTGTACTCTATTTAAGATCAGAGAAGTTGAGAATGAACAGATCTATCTCATGTTATTTCCCTGGACTTTAAAGGAAGAAGCCAAAGATTGGTTAGAATTGTTACCTGAAGGGGCGATTGATACATGGGATGTTTTAGTTGAAAATTTTCTTAAACAATTCTTTCCGGCATCTAAAGCCGTGAGACTTCAAGGAGAAATTGTTACGTTCACGTAAAAGCCAAATGAAACTTTATATGAAGCGTGGACAAGATTCGGAAAGTTGTTGAGAGGATGTCCTCAACATGGTTTAGACACTTATCAAATAGTACAAATATTCTACCAAGGATGCAACATTACTACACGAAAAGACATCGACATAGCAGCTGGTGGTTCCTTTATGAAGAAAACCGCAACTGAAGCTTACAAAATTATTGATAAAACTGCTTCCCACTCACATGAGTGACACCAAGAAAAAGATATCGTTAGATTATCTAAAGCGGCTAGAGCCGATTCTAGCCATGACTTTGATTCCATTTTCGCAAAGTTAGATGCTTTCGAGAGACGAATGGAAAAGATGACGAAAAATATTCACGCAATACGAATTAGCTATGAGCAGTGTGGAGGACCACATTTGACAAAAGATTGTCTCAGTATTGAACAAACATTGGAACAAAGAGAGAATGTTTCATATATAAACCAAAGGCCTGGAAATAATTATCAAGGTAATTATCAACCGCCAAGACCAAACTACAATCAAAATCAGAATTATAACCGAAATGTTTCATACAACAACTAACAAGGTCCTAGCAATCAACAAGTATCTAATAATACTTACAACCAGCAAAGACCTATTTTTCCAAATAAACCACCACAAACCGATGATAAAAAGCCAAATTTAGAAGATATGATGTCGAAGCTAGTTGAATCTCAAACTCAATTTTTCACATCTCAGAAAGAAACCAATGAACAAAATGCTCAAGCATTTAGAAATCAACAAGCTTCTATACAAAATTTGGAACAAGAAGTGAGTAACCTAGCAAGGTTGATAGGTGAAAGAAAACCGGGGAGTCTACCTAGCGATACAAATTCTAACCCCCGAAATGAAACAGCTAAAGCCATTACCACAAGAAGTGGTATTACACTTAAATCACCTGAAATACCTGTAATTTCTGATGACTCTATTCCTACTCCACAAGCACCACAGCCTGAGCAAAAGAAGGAAACAGAACCGGTAGTTGAAAAGGTTAATGAAGATAACACAGTTAAGGCAAAGCCTTATGTTAAACCATACCAACCACCACTTCCTTACTCGAGTAAAATGAGAAAAGAAAGACTTGAAGCCGAGCAATCCAATTTCTTGGATATGTTTAAACAAATAAATGTCAATCTTCCTTTCATTGATGTGATTTTAAGAATGCCAAGATATGCTAAATTCCTGAAAGATCTAATCACAAATAGAAAGAAAATGGAAGAACTCTCGGCTGTTACTATGAATGCTAATTGTTCTGCAGTGCTGTTGAATAAGCTACCAGAAAAACTCTCAGATCCAGGAAGTTTCACAATTCCATGTTTTCTGGGTAGTCTTAGTTCAATAGAAGCATTGGCAGACTTAGGTGCTAGTATAAATTTAATGTCGTATTCATTATACGCTAAACTAGACCTTGAAGAATTGAAACCTACACGAATAAGCATACAACTAGCCGATCGATCAGTAAAATATCCTAGAGGGATAATGGAGAACATGCTAGTTAAAGTTGGTACTTTAGTATTTCCGGTAGATTTTGTTATTCTGGACATGGAAGAAGATTCTCGAGTTCCTCTCATATTAGGAAGACCATTCTTAAACACAGTTAAAGCAATAATAGACGTGTTCGGTAAGAAACTAGCCCTAAGTATAGAGGACGAAAGTGTTACCTTTTCTGTTGATAGAGCCATGCAACAACCACAATCTGCAGATGATACATGTTATTATATTCAAACTATAGATTCACATGCAGAATTGTTACAAGAATTTCCAGGATTACAAGGAACATGAGAATGTTCTTTAGGAGAAGGAACTGAACCAATTGATGAAGCTGAAATATTAGCCGCACTCATGGCTAATGAATACGAACCAACAACAGAAGAACTTCAAATGCTAAAAGAGGAAGACAGATATCGATACAAATCATCGATAGAAGAACCACCGATATTAGAGTTAAAGCCACTTCCAACCCATTTGGAATACGCTTATTTACATGGTGAATCTGAATTACCTGTAATAATATCGTCTTCTCTTACGGAAAATGAAAAATCTCGACTCATTTCTATGCTAAAAGTTCATAAACCAGCTATTGCATGGAAGATTCATGACATTAAAGGTATAAGTCCTTCGTATTGCACACACAAAATCCTTATGGAAGAAGGTCATAAAACATATGTGCAACGCTAACGAAGACTAAATCCAAATATGCAAGATGTTGTTAAGAAAGAAATTATTAAACTGCTAGATGCAGGTTTAATTTATACAATCTCTGATAGTCCATGGGTAAGCCCAGTTCAATGCGTACCTAAGAAGGGTGGCATGACTGTCATCACAAATGAAAAATATGAGCTTATTTCTACTAGGACTATAATAGGATGGCGTGTCTGTATTGATTATAGAAAATTAAATGACGCCACCAGAAAAGATCACTTTCCCTTACCTTTCATTGATCAAATGTTGGAAAGGTTAGCTGGGAACAGTTACTATTGTTTTCTTGACGGTTTCTCCGGATATTTTCAAATTCCAATCGCACCCGAGGACCAAGAGAAAACCACCTTCACATGCCCGTATGGTACTTTTGCTTACAAACGCATGCTATTTGGACTTTGTAACGCCCCTGCAACCTTTCAAAGGTGCATGATGGCGATTTTTCACGATATGATAGAAGAATGCATGGAAGTTTTCATGGATGACTTTTCAGTCTTCGGTGATACTTTTGAAACATGTCTAGTTAATCTTGAACGAATGCTTATTAGATGCAAGCAATCAAATCTAGTACTTAATTGGGAGAAATGCCATTTCATGGTTTGAGAAGGCATCGTTCTTGGTCATAAAATTTCAAAGGAAGGAATTGAAGTGGATAGAGTTAAAGTAGATGTAATTGCTAAACTTCCACATCCCACCAATGTTAGAGGAGTTATGAGTTTTCTAGGGCATGCTGGTTTTTACCGGCGTTTCATAAAAGATTTTTCTAAAATTGCCACTCCTATGAATAAACTCCTAGAAAAGGATGCTCCATTCATCTTTTCGGATGAATGCATCAAATCTTTTAACATCCTTAAAGAAAAACTCACTAATGCGCCGATCATGATAGCTCCGAATTGGAATCTACCATTTGAACTCATGTGCGATGCAAGTGATTTTGCAATGGGAGCCTTTTTAGGTCAAAGAATTGAAAAACGATTTCAACCTATCTATTACGCTAGTAAGACGTTACAAGGAGTACAAATGAATTACACAACTACTGAAAAAGAACTCCTTGCTATTGTCTTTGCTTTTGACAAATTTCGTTCATATCTCGTTCTAGCAAAAACGGTGGTCTATACTGATCATTCTGCTCTTTGATACTTATTTTCAAAACAAGATGTCAAACCACGATTAATCCGTTTGATCTTACTCTTACAAGAGTTCGATATTGAAATCCGAGACAAAAAGGGAGCAGAAAATCTCGCCGCTGATCATCTCTCTCGCCTTGAAAACCCTGAATTAGAAGTTCTAAATGAATCGGCTATACAAGATAACTTTCCTGATGAATATCTATTGAAAATCGATTATAGTGAAATTCCATGGTTTGCAGACTATGAAAACTACTTAGTATGTGGATTCCTTGAAAAAGGGTTGTCGTACCAAAAATGAAAGAAATTCTTTAGTGATATAAAACACTATTTTTGGGAAGATCCATATTTGTTTAAAAGTTGTCCCTTTGGAATAATTCGCCGATGCGTATTCGGAGATGAAGCTAGTCAAATCTTAAACCATTGTCACACAGGACCAATAGGAGGGTATTATGGGCCTCAATTTACAGCAAGAAAAGTTTACGATGCTGGATTCTATTGGCCTACAATTTTCAAAGACGCACACCTTCTTTGTAAATCATGTGATGCTTGTCAAAGGGCCAAAAAAAAGTCAACGTGATGAAATGCCACAAAATGTCATTCAAGTATGTGAAGTATTTGACATTTGGGGTATTGACATTATGGGTCCATTTCCAAAATCTCATAATAATCTCCACATTCTCGTTGCCATTGATTATGTATCTAAATGGGCGGAAGCACAAGCTCTCCAAACTAATGATGCACGAGTTGTAGTCAACTTTTTAAAACGTCTTTTTGCTAGGTTCGGAACACCGAAAGCTTTACTAAGTGATCGGGGTACTCATTTTTGTAATAATCAACTTGAGAAAGTTCTCAAAAGATATGGAGTAACTCATAAAATCTCAACCGCTTATCATCCACAAACAAGTGGACAAGTTGAAAATACCAACCGAGCATTAAAACGTATTCTAGAAAAAACCGTAGGATCAAATCCGAAGGAATGGTCCATGAAATTGGAGGATGCACTCTGGGCTTTTAGAACAGCTTACAAAACTCCAATTGGAACCACACCTTTTAAGCTTGTTTACAAAAAAGCTTGTCACCTTCCAGTAGAAATTGAGCATAAAGCATTTTGGACTTTGAGGACATGTAATCTTGATTTGCATGAAGCCGGACGTCTACGGTTAAGTCAACTAAACGAATTAGAAGAATTAAGACATGAAGCATATGAAAATTTGTTAATCTATAAAGAAAGAACGAAGAAATGGCATGATAAAAGAATCAGAAGTTCAAAAGAATTTAAAGAAAGAGACAGAGTTCTTCTTTTCAATTCACGATTCAAGCTATTTCCTGAAAAATTGAAATCAAGATGGTCTGGACCATTCATAGTCAAAAGAGTTTTCCCCATATGGAACAATAGAGTTGATAAATTCAAATGGGATTGAATTTAAAGTTAATGGTCACAGAGTTAAACATTACATACATGGTCCAATGGAAGTTGACAATGAAGTCAATCATAATTTCACCACCCAAGAAAACCCTCAGAATAAAAACATAAATATGTTATCAACAATATATGAAAAATCAAAATTGGAAGACGGGGAAGCTTCAAATTGGAGTGACCTCCCATTCTAAGAAACGAAGAAAAATGTGAACAAGAAGTTCTAGTAGAAGTGAAAGAACCAAGAAAAGATCACCCGAAAAAGGTTAACAAACCAATTCTACTTACTAAAGTAGGAGACCTAGGTGAATTTATCATTTCTTGCTTGCTTAATGATGGTGCTATGTATAATGGACTCGCAGATTTAGGAGCAAGTGTAAATGTTATGCCTCTTTCCTTATACAAAAGATTAGGTGTGGGTAAATTAAGACCAACCAGCATAGGTGTTCAATTATTTGACCAAACCAATAAACACCCAATTGGAATAGCCAATAATTTACTTGTTAAAGTGGGAAGTTTGACCTTTGTTGCAAACGTCATAGTTATTAATATGGAGGAAGACCTTGATATTCCTCTAATTTTAGGTCGCCCATTTTTAGCAACCACCGAAGCATTCATTGATGTAAGAGAAGGTAGAATGACACTTAGGGATGGTGATAAATCGGTTAACTTTGTGAACCGAAAGTTTAGATCTCCACCAACCAAAACTGTTGAACCCATAAAAACGCCTATGTGTGGGGAAGATGAAGAAACACCTAATGATAATCCGATAATAAAGAACCCCGTCATTGATACAAAATTAGATGAACCCGTTTTCAACAGTTCAACGAAGAAACTTTATAAACGGATTCAAGATGCTAGGATTAAGGGGAACTTTAAGTTATGTAACCGATTAGTATCCAATTTGTCGTCTAAAGAAAAGGCAATGTTAATTGAATTTGTGAATGTTACAAAAGAAATTAATCAATGGCTTGAAGCCAAAGTCAGAGATATGCAAGTTGTTGATGATCCAATTGAAGATAACAATAAAGTTAATCACAATTTCAACACCACAGCTAACTAAGTTTGGGGAGAATCATGTCTTTTTAAGGATAATATATATTTCTGTTAGAGTTAGATTTTCTGTTTTCGAGTAGTTCTCGAAAATGGAATCTGAATGGTCTTTCCCTAGCAGACCCTAAAGAACTACTCTTCTCCCTCCATTCTGAATTTTTTTATTTCTTTTAGGTTTTACGAGATGAAGAATTCTTTCGATCTGAACCATGGTCTACTACTACACGCTATGATTACTAAACGTAATAATAACATCTTCCCGAATGAACTGGTATCATTCATAAGAGGCAAAATGGACGAGGTGAGGAAAGAACTCAGGAAAGATCATCATAAGAGACATTTTGGTAGATGAAAATCAAAATCTGCAACAAAAAGAAGAGCACGACACCTTGAAAGATGCCATAAATGCGGAAAATGGTCACACGAAGGGAAATGTTTGAACAATCAGACACATTCCAATACTGAGTTCGCTACTTTATGCAGAGAAGGACCGTTCATATGTTTAGAAGAAAAGTTATTGAAAAATTGAGGTTACGCTTATGTAGCAATGGAGAACCAAATTGTACAACTCTCCTACGAGTTAACTAAAGTAGGTCTCTGAGAATTCTTTCTCACAGGTAAGTATGTACAGTTTTTATTTGTTTTTATTTATTGCTTTTAACCTTTTGATAATAAACGCTGAATCGTTCGCTATAAAGTATTAAATTGATATTCAATAAAATTAGGTATGCGAAACCGAAATTATTGATATCATACAAAAATTTATTACATCACTGCGAAATTTACCGTTTATTCATAAGGTATAAATATCTTTAATCAATCAATTCAAAATATTTCAAAAATTCGTCAGGAGTAAAACTAAGTAATATAGCCGAAATTACTTTACCCAAAAGAGGGGCGTATATTTTTGATAATATTTGATTGATTAAAGTGGGATAAAAGACCAAAAAGATTTTTAATTTTATTTTTACCATATTTTTAAAATTAATATTTTAAATTTTTAAAATCAATATATTTAAGTTTATAAATATTTTAAAAACTAATATTTTTAATATAAGTTTGTAAAACTAAAATATATGAATATTAATAATATTTATATGAATTTTTATGCATTTTAAATTTAAGTTTGGTGTGAATTTAAAAACAAAATTTACTTTATTTCATTAAGTTAAAAATATGATTTCTAAAATTCGTCGTAAGTTGAAGACTAGGTTATGTAACCGAAATTGCTTTAGCCAAGGGCGGGGCGAGAAATTTTTTTATCATTATTTTTAATCTTATTGATTTAAAGTATGCCAAAAACATTTAAAAACCCCAAAAAACTTTGCTTTTAAAACAATCGCTTTAAAATGACAAATTTTAAAATTTTGTCGAGGGACTGACTAGGTAAACGTACCGAAACAACCTCGTCCTAAATAAAAAGGAAAACAAAATTTTAAATTTAATTAATTGTTTTATTATGAAACCTTTTTAAAAAAACAATATCCGCACTCTCGGAGGTTAGTGGGGTACCACATCCGCACTCGCGGAGATCCAAAATTCCAGACCAGGTTAACTGGTCGACAGACCAGTCCCCAAAACACACACACCCACATATTTTCTGCGAAAAAATCCACAAAAACCATCTAAAAACGTTATTTTTCATCATTAATCATCAAATTTCTTGCTAAAATCACGATGAGGAGATACTTGCCAAGAAGTTTTTTAAGGAAATCAGTAATTTCTACATCCAAACACTCTTTAATTCGGATTTTTAGTGTTCTTGAGTCAAATTATACCTAATTTGATTTTGATAATATCTAGCTTAATTGTGCCTAAATTGTTTGTATATTATGCTTGTATAACCTAGATTGATGCTATTTAACATGATTAGAAGCCTTAAACTTCAAAATTTTAACAATCTAGGGTTTGTGTTCTTGAGCAAAATTGGGGCCTTTTGATATAAACGGGTTATGGCCGAATTTTGTTGTTAGTTCATGCTTAATTAAATAGTGTAACATGTTTAGGTTGCTAAATGATCAAAACCTTGATCATAAACATGATTTTTGAGCAAGATTGTTGACTTTTTGAGTCAAAAATGCATGAACTTGATTTAATTGACATGAATGGCATTTAGAACTTGTTTAATTGCTATAATGATTATTTTTGACATGTTTTAGAAGATGAATGCTAAGGAACATTGTATACATTTTCATATATGTTTATTTGAACAAGTGTAGAATTGTGAATATTATGAAACTGTGAATAAGTTATTATTGTTAATGATTTATTTTACCTCATGTGTATTCGAGACCCACAGAGTGCTGTGAGTATACCTTATTGTGTGGGTTATTATTTATCGGCTATGGTTAGGGGTATACGGCCTAATAGTATAATAGGAGGTGGTATATTTGTTACTTTAATTGCTGAGTATCTCGGTGTCGATAGAAGTCAGGGGGATTAATAATTGCAGCACCAGAACCCCGTGATACAATAGGTTTGAAAGTATATCATGGTGCTAAGGTTTTAAAGAAACGACATAACGCTGCAGCACCATATGATGGCAATCATCCACAGGTCGAAAGAGATCAGCCGCAAGGTAATATGGGAGGGGGGAATCAGATGACAGAAATGCAAATTTTTATGGCTCAACATGAGTATGAAATGGCTAGACAACGAGCATTTCAAGATTGGCAGTATCATCAAAACCAAATCATAAGTCATTGTGCACACATAAATATAAACTACATTCCTACTCAAATGCCCATATTTCCTCCCTGGACTACACAGACCCGACCACCGTACCTTACATATGACCCAGCTCAAGCATTCTATAAAACTTACGGCTATGAATGGAATCCCTACTGGAACCATCCTCATCAACCCTAATTTTCTTTTATGCCTATTTTTATTTATTTTGTAACTTGTAATTTATACTTTTAATACTTCTTTTGATACTATAATAGTTTTTATAATTTTCTAACTTTTATTATTAGATTTTAATAATTTTTGAATGTGGGGTGGGGTGATATACCCAACTTCAAAAATATGTATATATATGTTTGTAGTTTATCTCATGTACAAAACAGGGTAAAACAGCGCACTTTCAAAGACTGGTATTAAGTTCAGCAAAAGCAACTAATTTTGATGACAAGATGCAAAATATATGTGAAATAACAACTACAGGAATGAACAAATGATGTGCACCATTTATCATTCAAACAAACAACAATATGTTTGAAAACTTTGGTAAAATTTAATCATTTTTCTACGCTAATCACCCTCAATAATTTAAATTGTTACTGATTTCTTGCAAATGAGGGCATTGCAAGATCTTAAGTGTGGGAAGGGATTAAATTCTTTCGAATTTTAAAGGTTTGACTTATACACTTAGTTTAATAGCCACCGTTAAAATACTAGTAACGCAGTAGTTGTATTAGAATCTAGTGCTATCTGATAATAAAGAACAGCCCTAGTCTTATATACTGACTACCCACTTCTAGTAAAATTTTTAAAATTTTCAACTAAATGAACTCAAAATCATGTTTATACATATTTATGAACGATAAAACTATGTGTTAACACCGAAATTATTATTACCTTGAAAAGGACATAAATTGAGAAACAACCCAAAACGCTTGAAATCATTTAAAATGAAATAGAAGAGAATAAAAAGGCAAAGAAAGAAATATAAAAGCCAAGTGTGGGAAAAATTTACCAAGTTATTTAAATCATATATTTTTGTACAAATAATTGAAGGTACTTTTGTTTTGGACAATTTTAATCAGTTTTTCCCGATTTCTTATAATATATTTGAAAGAAATGTGCCACTTGATTTAAAAGGAAGTAAAGTCTTTCGAGAAAAAGACACGCGCTTCTTAATTTAGGTCAGAAAGTTGTCGTCCAGACCAGTTGTAGAGTCTACGAAAAACATTGAAAAGTTTTCTCGAAAATCAGCTGGAAATCCACGGACCTCAACATCAAACAGGGTCGCCAAGTGGTCAGACTTATCCTAACCATGAGAGGATCCGTCTCGTACAATGGGGGGCACCGTGCAAATTAGCTTATAAGACTAATGAATCAGATCCCAGAAAGGATAATCTCCTTAAAAGATCAAAAATCAACTTTTAAGCCTGATATTACTCAATCCTTGAGATTGACCTTAAAGATTGAGAATTACAAACTCATGAAATTCGATGATATCTAAACTCGAGCTTGAACGAGAAAATATTTTGATCAAATTACAAGCCGATTTGTTTTCTGAAAACCCATTTTTAATGCGTTCATTATCATTGAACGTAAAATCCTAAGAATTCACCGGAATTCATTAGGTCACCTGAACCAAATCGGGTGTCAACCGTAAGAACGGTGGTTGCATAGCATGGTCGAAGACAGGACCTTGTGTCAGACCGAAAAAAACTATAGGGTGATCTTTCCTATTGCTCCTACAAAGGATAGTAATTGCATCCGACACGTTGTGGACCATGAACATATGCATGTCATTAGACATTGCCTTAACAGTTGCTTGTTCAATGCTTTCTTTTACAACCGGACGGTAGTTTACTGAAAGATAATATACGGAGTAAGTATACTGGACGTGTTGCTTTCCTAATACAAGGTTAGCAAGTGGGTGACACAAAACCGCAAGTTTTGAGCTAAAATTTTCAAATCTGAAACCCACAAAACCCACAAAAACAATTTGGGTACACAGGTGAAGGGTTACTCCGAAAAACTTATCTAAGGTAAAAGCTAGATTGAATTTTCAAAAGATCAAATATTTTCATAAAGATCCAATTTCCTTAAGGATCTAAATTTTTATAGTCATGTGGGACTGTAAACCACAACGTTACTACCATTGTTCATACCTTCGTATCAAAATCACTGATGTACAAAGTGTGAAGAATAAAGAAGTGATTCTAGAAAAGTTTATTTCAAGTTCTATATTGCTTGAGGACAAGCAACGCTCAAGTGTGGTAATATTTGATAATGCTAAAAACGAACATATATTTCATAGCATTATCCTTCCAGAAAGACAAGCTTTTAGTTGCAATTGTTCTTTTTCCAAGTAATATTCGTTTAAATAATAAAAGGTGAAGACAAAAGACAGATTCGACGATTTGAACATGCAAACGACCAAAAATCTAAAAAGTACAAAGTACAATCCAAGTGGTTCAATTTATTGATGAGAAACGTCTCAAAATTACAAAAGTACAAGCCGCAAAAAGCAAAGTACAAGATATTAAATTGTATGAAAAGGCGTTCAAAAATCCAGAACCGAGACATGAACCAACTATCAACGTGCGACTCAACGGAGCTGAAATTACAAGTCAACTATGCACAAGAATATAATATAATATATATATAATTATATAAAATTATATATTATTATATTATATATTATAATATTCAGCAGCTCACGTTTAACTCAATTTGGTGAGCTGGAATCCAAAGCTTGCACTCGCGGAGCTGTAAGGCACAAAAGTACCGCACTCGCGGAGCTGTACAGTTCAAAGTGGGCCTATAAAAGGCCGCACATTCTGATCGATTTCATCATCCCTTTTTCTTCTTTCTATCTACGTAAAATATATATATAATTATAATTTTAATTTTAATTTAAAGTTTAATAATAATAAGGTTATAGTGGCGAATGTTTTAAGGTTTTATAAGTCGAAATTCTGTCCGTGTAACACTACGCGATTAATACTCATTGTAAGTTATGTTCAACATTTTTAAATTAATGTCTCGTAGCTAAATTATTATTATGTTTATTTAAGCCGAAGTAATTGTGATGTTGGACTAAATATTAAGACTAGATTATTGGGCTTTGTACCATAATTGGGGTTTGGACAAAAGACCGACACTTGTGGAAATTGGACTATGGGCTATTAATGAGCTTTATATTTGTTTAACTGAATGATAGTTCGTTAATTTAATATAGAGATTTACAATTTGACGTATCTATAAATAACCACATACACTCGATCGAACACGATGGGCGGGATATTTATAAATACTAATAATCGTTCATTTTACCTGACACGGGGATGGATTAATAGTCAATGGACTCATTAAAATAGGGGTGGATTACATTCAAGGCTAATTGGTGTAATTGTTAACAAAGTATTGAAACCTTGGATTACACACAGTCGATAACCTGGTGTATTCATTAAACAAAGTATTAAGACCTTGTTACAGTTCGAATCCCCAATTAGTTGGAATATTTGACTTCGAATAATAAGATTAATTTGACGAAGACTCTCGCACTTTATAATTATGACTGATGGACTATTATGGACAAAACTAGATGGACATATCGAATAATCCAGGACAAAGGACAATTAACCTATGGTAATAAATTAAAATCAACACATCAACATCATGATTACGGAAGTTTAAATAAGCATAATTCCTTTATTTTATATCTCATTGTACTTTTAATTATCGCAATTTTATTTATCGTCATTTTATTTATCGCACTTTTAATTATCGCGCTTTTATTTATCGTCATTTACTTTACGCTTTAAATTAAGTTGTATTTATATTTAATATTTTACATTAGGTTTTAATTGTGACTTAAGACATAAAATCGACAAACCGGTCACTAAACGGTAAAAACCCCCCTTTTATAATAATAATAATATTACTTATTTATGTATATATATATATATATATATATATATATATATATATATATATATATATATATTGATACAAATATAGTTTAAAATAAATATAGCGTTAAACTCAGCTAGCTCCCTGTGGAACGAACCAGACTTACTAAAAACTACACTACTCTACAATTAGGAACAGTGCCTATAAGTGTTGTAGCAAGGTTTAGGGATATCCCATTCTATAAATAAATAAATAACTTGTGTAAAATTGTATCGTATTTAATAGTATTTCGCAATAAAAATATAACTATTTCGTATACACCTCGCATAACATCACTACTCTCACTTATGTCTCCACATTGTGCTATGTGCAATATGTATACCATGCTATGCTATATGATTCTACATGCTTGCGTAAACCTACTTGTTTCTATACATGCATGAAATTGGTAGAACTAGTAGAGTAATGTTGGTACTTTATGATAGTATTGCATGATATACTAAGTCTTTTACTTACTACATGTTATATCTCACATTCATGCTATACTATTCATTAACTCTGGTATGTGGTGGTTTATACGCACTTTTGATCTTACACACTCTTTAACGATCACATATATTGGTCAAAGTGCTCGCTCTACTATCTTAGTTATGTATGATGCGCAATAATTCTTATGCTTTCTATATATTATTATGCGTGTGCACTAACCTTTGATTGAAGGTTTATCTAGCTCGTTAAGTTCATATCATTCCTTACTTGGTCTTATAAATGTGTACGGTTCAAGGGGGAGCCATACTATCTTCAATCATGTATGATTCAAGGGGGAGCATTACTCTAGGGCGCGCTTAGTTCCAGGGGGAGCTAACATTTTTGCTTTGACAAAAGGGGGAGAAAGTGTATGGTAAGTGATGTTAACACTTATGTCGGCTTACATAGTTAAAACACTTACTCATATGTTTGTCATCATCAAAAAGGGGGAGAATGTTGGTTAAGATTACAATCATAATATTCAAAAGTTAATCACATTGTTTTGATGATGACACAAAAGAGATAAGTGCTTAATCATATGTAAGACGACATGAGTTCATACGTCTACACTATCTCTAACAAAAGGCCAATACATAAATAATTAAACTTGGTTAATTTGCTATGCGGCTGCACCACGGTTGACCGTGAAACTGACCGTGTATGTCCTGTACCAATGAATTCAAGTTTTTCTAAAACTGTCAATCTACGGCTAACCTCACGGATGACCGTAGCTCGACCGCAGTTTTCTCTGTAACCAAATTCATCCACTTTAAGATAGACCACTTTGAGGCATCTATAATTTACAAAACCTTTTTAAACACCATTATAATAGTTGCCTTCTTTGTTTTCAAAAGAGTATTGAACCAAAAGATGTTAATCTTGATTAATCACACCTAATAATACCTTAATAAAAATTTAACTTGAAATAAGATTAAACATACAAGTGTTATTTTTTTATACTATTACATAATGTCATTTAAACATACTAATAATGGTCATTAAAGTACCAATTAATGAGTTGCTCTCCCATTAGTTTTAAGTACCATTGTATGTATGTAAATGTAATTAGTTCAAGCTAGTCAAGGTTGTAACAAGGTCCATTTAAGCTCCAACTAGAATCAAACTAGTTCAATCAAGATGCAAGTATGTTCTAAAGAGCAAGACACTTCCATTAAGAAGATGACAAGCTATTAAAATGGGCTAGTGAAGTTTTGGAGGCTTGTGGTTTGTCAAAAGATGCTTAAAGCAACTAGTTAAAGGATTCTTCATTATAATCAAACTAGTCAAAATTAACTTGTTGCAAGCAACCAATGAAGTATGATACTTCCATCCAAGTATTGACAAAGTGTGAGATTCATGGGTTATTGTGTTTGGAGCTTTGTGGGTTGTCAAGGGACAAGATTTCAGCATTTACCTTTTTAGGAAATCAATGACAATGGTCAAGGGCATTGGACTTTCCTCTTTAGCTAGCACATGTCAACCTCTATGCATATGTCCAAGATCAAAGGGGTAATGGAGTTAACTTCTAGGTGTATTAAGCATATTTTGAAGGCTCTATATTGGGTAAAGAATCCAAAAATTCAAAGAAAAAGGAGCTCCAACGGATATGTTAAAATGCTGACAAAAGTTGTAAGGCTGAGTACACGGACGACCGTGCTTCAATCGCAGTTTTGTCTGTCAATATTTTCTTGAAATATAAATACACCACTTTGGCAAACTAGAAGACCACCTCTTTCCAACATTCTTTCAAAGTCATATCTACTGATCTCCCAAGCCTCAAGCACATATCAATGGAGAGATTATAAGAGAGAAAGAGAGATTCTACTTACACTAAGTAGAATTGAAATGTAAACTTTGTACTTATCATTTGTATCTTTAAGTTTACTTTGCAAGACACTTCCTTAGGAGTCAAGGAAGTTAGATAGTTCTTATGATAGGAAATACTATCTCACTTAATGATTCAACTTCCTTAAAGGGATCTAGGAAGTTGATCAATTCCATTGGGAATTAAGTTGGTGTGACCTATTGAAGAACTATGAGTGATTGTAAGCTTAGCTATAAGCTTACTTGTAAGCTATCTTCTTAAAGGGATCTAGAAGGTAGTTGTGATTTCACTAGGCTAGAGCATTAGGATCTTGTGGTAAGAGCATTTGGTGTTTGTGAATTCTTCAAAGGGACGTAAGGGTTCATAAGTAGTGGCTTATCGAGGAGCTAGTGTTGTATCCGGACACTCTACCGGGTTTGGGGTATCATAGTGAAGAAAACTCTCAATTCGTAGAATTGGGGAGTGGATTAAGGTGGATTAGTTAACATCCACCCGAACCACTATAAATCCTTGTGTTTGTGCACTTACATTCTTTTACATACTTGCATTAACAAACACAAACGCTTCCACGCTTAAAACTTATGTTTTGATTGTTAAAGATTTTGAAAAAGTTTTAAGAAACCACTAAGTAACTATTCACCCCCCCCCCCCCCCCCCCTTCTAGTTACTTACACAGTTGGTCAGACAGACATGGATGAAGAAGTTGTTGAAGAAGATGATGATGAAATGATTGCATATGTTGATTCAGAACTAAGGAGTCCAAGAGTAGTGAAGGAAACAATTGTGAAGCAAAAATTCCAATAAAAGAAGGAAGTCCGAACGCATCTTGTTGCTAAAGCTGTCCAATACAGTGTACATCAAAAATAGAATAGGTATGAGTGAAAATAATCCCATTATCATGTAATGAAGAACAGCCACTATGATCCTACTTTAATTTGTTAGTGTACTTTTGTAATTAAATTGACATGTTATTTTCTGATGTTATGTAATTAAGCTGTATTGTTTTATATAATTGTGTTTCTGCGCATATTGTGTTTAAATTGGTATGTATGATTGTTGTGGGGATCCTTTCTCTTAATTTGACCCCTCCACCTGGATTTTGTGTCATTATTAATAATGTTGCAATCTACTGGGTCCACTGTTGATGTTATGCGAGGTGTATATAAAATAGCTTTATATTTTACAAGGAAATACTATTAAATACGATACAATTTTACACAAAATATTTATTTATTTATAGAATGGATATACTTAAACCTTGCTACAGCACTTATAGGCAGTGTACCTAATCGTACAGTAGTGTAGTTTTTAGTAAGTCCGGTTAGTTCCACAGGGAAAATCTTTAAACAAAGCTTAACGCTATATTAGTTTACTTTTATAAAAATACAAATATACATATAAGTAATATTATTATTATAAAGGGGGGTTTTTACCGTTTAATGACCGGTTTGTCGATTTTAATTCTTTAGTCGCAGTTAAAACCAAATGTAAAATATTAAATAAAAGACTTAATTTAAAGCGTAAAGTAAATAACGATAATGAAATTGCGAATAATAAAAGTGCGATAAAATAAACTTGCGATAATTAAAAAGTACGATAATTAAAAGTGCAATTAAATACAATAACAATAAATAAAAGTGCTATAATTAGAAGTGTAATTAAATATAAAATAAAGGAAATTAAATATGAAATAAAAGAATTATGCTTATTTAAACTTCCATAATCATGATGTTTGACGTGTTGATTTTAGTTTTATGCCCATGGGTTAATTGTTCTTTGTCCTGGATTATTTAATATGTCCATACGGATTTGTCCATAATAGTCCATCAGTCATAAATATAAAGAGCGAAAGCCTTCGTCAAATTATTCTTATTCCCGAAGTCAAATATTCCAACTAATTGGGGATTCGAATTGTAACAAGGTTTTAATACTTTTTTTAATGAATACACCAGGTTATCGACTGCGTGTAAACCAAGGTTTTACTACTTTGTTAACAATTACACCAATTACCCTTGAATGTAATTCACCCCTGTTTCAACAATTCTATTAACTATTAATTCAGTTCCATGTCCGGTAAAATGATTAATTATTGGTATTTATAGATATCCCGCCCACTGTACCCAGTCAAGCGTATGTGGTTATATATAAATACGTCGAATTATAAGTTTGTATATTAAATTAACAAGGTATTGTTTAGTTAATATAAAACCCATTAATAGCCCATAGTCTAATTTCCACAAGTGTCGTTCTTTTATCCAAACCCCAATTATGGTACAAGGCCCAATTACCCAATTTTAGTAATTAGCCCAACATCATGATTACTTCGGATTAAATAAGCATAATAATAACTTAGCTACGAGACATTAAATTAAAAAGGTTGAACATAACTTACAATGATTAAAAATAGCGTAGCGTTACACGGACAAAATTTCGACTTACACCCTTACAACATTCGCTAACATACCCTTATTATTAGTATTAAAATTAAAATTAAAATTAAAATATAAATTATAAATATAAATATTACGTTTAGATAGATGGATGGATATATATGTATTTAAAATGATCAGAATTCATTTGCTTTTATAGGGAGTTTCAGTTTTTGGGGCTCCGCGACTCGCGGCCCTTTTCTTCTTCGAACTCCGCGAGTCGCGGAGATCGTTTTTACAGCTCACCCACATTTGGCTCTTTGTTTGCCGACGATTTATTTTATAAATATAATATATATATAATTAATATAATTAATTATATATTATATTATATTTATATACATAGTTAACTTGTAATTTTTAGTCCGTTGCATCGAGCATTGAGAGTTGACTCTGGTCCCGGTTCCAGATTTTCGAACGTCCTTGCGTACTATTTTATATCTTGTACTTTGCGTTTTGAATCTTGTACTCTTGTAATTTCGAGACGTTTCTTATCAATAATTGGAACCTCTTTGATTGTATTTTGTACTTTTGAGCTTTTTGGTCGTTTGCGTCTTCACTGCGTCGAATCTGTCTTTTGTCTTCACCTTTTAATATTTAAACGAATATCACTTTTAAATAGAACAATTGCAACTAAAAGCTTGTCTTTCTTGGGGAATAATGCTATGAAATATATGTTCGTTTTTAGCATTATCAAATATTCCCACACTTGAGCGTTGCTTGTCCTCAAGCAATATAGTCTTGGAATACTAGAATCACTTCTTTATTCTTCACACTTTGTACATCAGTGATTTCTTTATGGCGGTATAAACAATGGTAGTAACGATATGGTTTACAGTCCCACATGACTATAAAAATTTAGATCCATTAAGGAAATTGGATCTTTATGAAAACATTTGATCTTTTGAAAATTAAATCTAGTTTTTACCCTAGATAAGTTTTCCGGAATAACCCTTCACCGGTGTTTGCAAATTATTTTTGTGGGTTTGGTGGGTTTCATATTTGAAAATTTTAGCTCAAAACTTATGGTTTTGTGTCACCCACTTGCTAACCTTGTATTTGGAAAGCAACACGTCCAGTTTACTTGTCCCGTATATTACCTTTCGGTAAACTACCGTCTGGTTGTAAAGGAAAGCGTTGAACAAGCAACTGTTAAGGCAATGTCCCCTGACATGCTTTTAATTATGGACTATAACGTGTCGGACGCAATTACTATCCTTGGTAGGAGCAATAGTAAAGCTCACCCTTATGATTTTTCGGTCTGGCACAAGGTCCTGTCTTTGACCATGCTATGCAACCACCGTTCTTACGGTTGACACCCGATTTAGTTCAGGTGACCTAATGAATTCCAGGTGAATTCCTAGGATTTTACGTTCAATGGTAATGAACGCATTGAAAATAGGGTTTTCAGAAAACAAATCGGTTTTTAATTTTATCAAAATATTTTCTCGTTCAAGCTCGAGTTTAGATATCATTGAATTCCATGAGTTTGAATTCTCAATCTTTAAGGTCAATCTCTAGGATTGAGTAATATCAGGCTTAAAAGCTGATTTTTAATCTTTAAGGAGATTATCCTTTCTGGGGATCTGATTCATTAGTCTTATCTTAGCTAATTTGCACGGTGCCCTCCCCATTTTACAAGACAGATCCTCTCATGGTTAGGATAAGTCTGACCACTTGGCGACCCTGTTTGATGCTGAGGTCCGTGGATTTCCTGCTGATTTTAGTGATGACTTTTCTAGATTTTTCGTCAACCTACAGCTGGTCTAGACGACAACTTCCTGACCTAAATCAAGAAGCGCGTTTCTTTTTCAAAAGACTTTACTTCCTTTTAACGATGGAATTGATTCATCGTGTAGATCCATCTTTCTTACAGTAAATCAGGTAAAACTTTTTAGTTTAGTCCAAAACAAAAGTATTTTCAGTTATTTGTAAACATATGTGACATATGTTTTGAATAACTTGGAGAATTTTCCCACACTTGGCTTTTATTTTCCTTTTTATTGTCCTCTATTCCATTTTAAATAAATTTTAACATTTTGGTTTGTTTCTCAATTTATGTCCTTTCCGAGGTAACAATAATTTCGGTGTTAACACCTAGTTTTATCGTTCATAAATATGTATAAACATGATTTTGAGTTCATTTAGTTGAAAATTTTGAAAAAATTTACTAGAATTGGGTAGTCAGTATATAAGACTAGGGCCGTTCTTTATTATCAGAGAGCACTAGGTTCTAATACAACTACTGCTTTACTAGTATTTCTAATGGTAACCAAGTGTTTAAGATAAAATTTTAAAAATCCGAAAGAATTTAACCCCTTTCCCACACTTAAGATCTTGCAATGCCCTCATTTGCAAGAAATCAGTAACAATTTAAATTATTGAGGGTGATTTGTGTGAAAATGATTAAATTTTACCAAAGTTTCCAAACATATTTGTGTTTGCTTGCTGAATGATAAATGGTGCACATCATTTGTTCATTCCGTCTTGTTGTTATATCACATTTATTTTGCATCTTGTTGTCAAAATTAGTTGCTTTTGCTAAACTTAATGCCAGTCTTTGAAAATGCGTTGTTTTACCCTGTTGTGTACATAAGATAAACTGCAAACATATATACATATTTTTGAAGTTTGGTATATTACCCCACATTCAAAAATTATTAAAATCTAATAATAAAATTTAGAAAATAATAAAACTATTACAAATCCAACATAAGTATTAAATGTATCAACATTACAAATAATAAAATAATAAAAAAACTAGGTAGACTAGGGATGATACTGATACCAGTAGGGGTTCCATGCATAACCATATGTGCTATAAAATGCTTCGGCTGGGTTATACGTAGGATACGGTGGTTGAATCTCTATAGACCAGGGAGGGAATATGGGCGATGGAGTAGGAATATAGTTTCTACCTATATGTTGGCAATAAGCTATGATTTGGTTTTGATGAACTTGCCAATCTTCAAATGCTCTATGTCTAGCATTTTCATACTCTTGTGAAGCTATAAACATTTGCATTTCTGCCATTTCATTTCCCCCTCCTACATTACCTTGCTGTTGGTTTCTCTCAACCTGTGGATGTCTACCATGGTATTGTACTGCGGCGTTATTTCGCCTCTTCAAAACCTTCGCACCATGGTATACATTTAAACCTATTGTATCGCGGGGTTCTGGTTCTTCGACTAATAATCCCCCCCGACTTATATCCACACCGAGATATTCAGCAATCAAAGTAATAAATATACCACCTCCTATTATGCTATGCGGTCTCATCCCCCTAACCATAGCTGATAAATAATAACCCACACAATAAGGTATACTTACAGCGCTTTGTGGGTCTCGAATACACATGTGGTAAAACAAATCCAGTTCATTTACCTTTTCCTTGTTCTTACCTCGTTGTGTAATCGAATTGGCTAAAAACCTATGAATTACTCTTAACTCTGCTCTATCTATATCCAAATAAGAGTAATTTCCCCCTTTAAATCGGTGATGGCTAGGCATTTGACTCCATACACCATGCGTATCAAAATTTTCGTCTATCTTCCTACCATTTAGTATCAACCCTCTACAATCGGCAGATGCTAACTCCTCAGGCGTATATATACGTAAAGCCTGAGCCATGTCTAGGAAGGACATGTGGCGCATCGAACCTCCTAACAAAAATCTAATAAAAGATCGATCGGTTAAACTAGCTACCCGATCATTTAATTCTATACTACATAACAATTCTTCACACCATACTTTATATACAGGTCTACGCATGTTGAATAACCGTACCCAATCGTTAAAAGTAGAATTACCATACCTCTGTGCAAGTAATTCTCTAATTGGCCCGGCCAATTCTACAGCTTCTAATGGTCCCCATTCTATGACCCTAGGTACCTCAACAGCTTTAGAATGAAGAGTATGCAAACCCCTTTGGTATTTTGGATAATCTATCCAAAGTCTGTCAAATCTCAGGTTCGGGTGCAATTCTTCCAAGTGCATATCAGAAAATGTCATGACTGGATGAGGTATATCTTGTTTGTAGTAGTTATCCACCTCCTGTTGTTCCGCATTCTCAGCAGGAGCATTGCGAGCTTGGGATGAAGATTCACCCCTTTCATTCTGTAAAACACATCAAACACAATTTTTGTGCATCCAAATATGCATTAGTGTCAGCAAAATCATCAATCAAAATAATTACAATGACATGATCAATTTATATCAAACTTAAGCTCATTTTCATATTTTCATCAAATCTACACTTTTTCAAATAAGCATATACGAAAATGTTCGCCAAGTTCATAAGCATTCAACTCAAATAACATGTCAAAATAATCATTACTAGCAATTAAACAAGTTTCAAATGGCATTATCTCTCAAAAATCAAGTTCATGAATTTTAGACTTGAAAAAGTCCACTTTAATTCTCAAAATCATGTTTAGGCTCAAAGTTTGGATCATTTAACTACCTAAACATGTTACACTACTTAATTTAGCAACAATTCATGACAAAAATCGGCCATAACCTGTTTATATCAAAAAGCCCCAAATTTGCTCAAGAACACAAACCCTAGATTACTCAAAATTTGAAGTTTAAGGCTTCTAATCATGTTAAATAGCATCAATCTAGGTTATACAAGCATAATACATAAACAATTTAAGCATAATTACACTAAAAAGCATCAAAATCGAATTGGGTATAAAATTGCTCAAGAACACTAATTTTCGGATTAAATGGTGTTTAGGTGTAGAAATTTACCGTTTTTCTTGAGTAATTCCTTGATAGCATCCTTCTTAACATGATTTTAGTAAAAGATTTGATGATTAACGGTCAAAAATTGTGAATTTCGGAGGTCTTTTTCGTGTATTTTCGGGTTTATTTCGCAGGTTTTGTGGTGTGGGGATGGGGATACTGATCTGTTCGATCAGTATATATATTTTTTCTGGATTTTTCATCCTCCGCGAATCGCGGTGGATTTCCCTTTCAAACTCCGCGAGTCGCGGAGTTTGTATTTTTTTTTTTATACTAATTAAAACAATTAAGTAATTAATTTTAAAATTTTGTTTCCCTTGTTATTTAGGATGAGGTCGTTTCGGATCGATGTCCTAGTCCGTCCTTTGACAAAATTTTAAAATTTGTCTTTTCGTAGCGATTGTTTTAAAAGCTAAGATTTTTGGTTTTTTTAATGTTTTTGGCATACTTTAATTCAATAAGATTAAAAAATAATGATAATAAAAGTTCTCGTCTCTCCCTCGGGTAAAGCAATTTCGGTTCAAAGACCTAGTCTTCAACTTACGACGAATTTTAAAAATCATATTTTTAACTTAGCGAAATAAAGTAAATTTTTATTTTTAAATTCACACCAACTTAAATTAAAAATACATAAAATTTAAAATTAATATTAAAAATTCACACCAAACTTAAAATTTAAAATGCATAAAAATAAAATTCATATTTTAAAAATTAAAAAATTCACACCAAACTTATATTAATTTTTCAAATATTTACAATTTTAAATATATTGTTTTTACAAAGTTTACAATATTAATTTAAAATTTATATATTAATTTTAAAAACATGGTAAAAATAAAATTAAAAATCTTTTTGGCTTTTTATCCCACTTTAATCAATCAAATATTATCAAAAATATG
This sequence comes from Rutidosis leptorrhynchoides, assembly GCF_046630445.1. Lineage (NCBI taxonomy): Eukaryota > Viridiplantae > Streptophyta > Magnoliopsida > Asterales > Asteraceae > Rutidosis > Rutidosis leptorrhynchoides. Next base: position 400,461,754 of record NC_092338.1, read on the forward strand.
CGCCCCTCTTTTCGGTAAAGTAATTTCGGTTCCATAACCTAATTTAACTCATGACGAATTTTTGAAATATTTTGGGTTGATTGATTAAAGATATTTATACCTTAAGAATAAACGTTAAATTTCGCAGTGATGTAATAAATTTTTGAATGATATCAATAATTTCGGTCGCCAAACCTAATTTTATTCAATACCAATTTAATACTTTATAGCGAACAAATTATCTTTTATTATCAAAAGGTTAAAAATAAAAAAATAAAAAATAAAAACTGTACAGACTTACCTGTGATATAGTATTCTTAGTTATATGATCTATCCCATTCATAAGATAGTCGGTTTAATTGTTTTTCCATAGCTACATAGGCGTAACCTCGAGCATTCAGTGTCTTTTCTTCTAAACATATGAACGGTCCGTCTCTGCATAAAGTAACAAATTCGGTGTTTGAATAGGTTTGATTATTTGAACATTTACCTCCATGTGACCATTTTCCGCATTTGTGACATCTTTCTAGGTGTCGTGCTCTTCTTTTCGCTGCGAATTTTGATTTTCCTTTACCAAATTGTAACTTATTATCTTCGCATCTGGATTCTTTTCTTACTCCGTCCAATCTTTCTCTGATTACTGATACTATTTCACTCGGAAGTGTGTCATTATTACGTTTAGTGATCAAAGCGTGTAGCATTAGACCATGGTTTAGTTCACAGGCAGTCTTCATTTCGTAAAAACCTAAAAAAATAAAAATTCAGAATGGGGGGAGAAGACTAGTTCTTTAGGGTCTGCTAGGGAAAGACCATTTGGGTTCCATTTTCGAGAACTACACGAAAACAGACAATCTAACTCTAACAGAAATACATATACCCCCTATACTTAGTTGAAATTGTGATTAACATTATTTTCAATTGAATCATCAACAACTTGTATATCTTTGACTTTTACTTCAATCCATTTGTTGATTTCCTCCGTAACTTCCACAAATTCAACTAACATTGCCTTTTATTTTGACGATAAATTAGATATTAATCGGTTATATAACTTAAAGTTTCCTTTAATCTTAGCATCGTGAATCCGTTTATAAAGTTTCTTCGTTGAACTGTTAAAAATGGGTTCATCTAATTTCGTATCATCAACGGCATTCTTTGTGATTGGATCATCATTAAGTGTTTCTTCATCTTCCCCACACTTATGCGTTTTTATTGGTCTAACAGTTTTAGTTGGTGGAGATCTAAACTTTCGGTTAACAAAGGTGATCAATGTATCACCATCCCTAAGTGTCATTCTACCTTCTCTTACATCAATGAATGCCTCGGTGGTTGCTAAAAATGGGCGACCTAGAATTAGAGGAATATCAAGGTTTTCCTCCATATTAATCACTATGAAGTTTGCAACAAAGGTCAAACTTCCTACGTTAACAAATAAATTATTTGCTATTCCAACCGGGTGTTTAATGGTTTGGTCAAATGATTGAACACCTATTTTGGTTGGTTTTAATTTACCCATGCCTAATCTTTTGTATAAGGAAAGAGGCATAATATTTGCACTTGCTCCTAAATCTGCGAGTCCATTATATACAGCACCATCATTAAGCAAGCAAAAAATGATAAATTCACCCGGGTCTCCTACTTTAGTAAGTCGAGTTGGTTTGTAAACCTTTTTCGGGTGTTCTTTCCTTGGTTCTTTTACTTCTATTTGAATTTCTTGTTCACATTTTTCTTCGTTTCTTGGAATAGGAGGTTTGTATAAGAATTCTTCTTCATCACTCAATTTGAATCCTCCTTATATTCTAATTTTGATTTTTCATATGTTGTTGATAACATATTTATGTTTTCATTTTGAAGGTTTTCTTGGGTGGTGAAATTATGATTAACTTCATTGACAATTTCCATCGGACCATGTATGTAATGTTTAACTCTGTGACCATTAACTTTAAATTCAATCCCATTTGAATTTATTAATTCTATCATTCCGTATGGGAAAACTCTTTTGACTATGAATGGTCCAGACCATCTTGATTTCAATTTTCCAGGAAATAGCTTGAATCGTGAATTGAAAAGAAGAACTCTGTCTCCTTCTTTAAATTCTTTTGAACTTTTGATTCTTTTATCATGCCATTTCTTCGTTCTTTCTTTATAGATTAACGAATTTTCATATGCTTCATGTCTTAATTCTTCTAATTCGTTTACTTGACTTAATCGTAGACGTCCAGCTTCATGTATATCAAGATTACATGTCTTCAAAGCCCAAAATGCTTTGTGTTCAATTTCTACTGGAAGATGACATGCTTTTCCGTAAACGAGTCTAAAAGGTGTGGTTCCAATTGGAGTATTGTAGGCTGTTCTAAAAGCCCAGAGTGCATCCTCCAATTTAATGGACCATTCCTTCGGATTTGATCCTACGGTTTTTTCTAGAATACGTTGAAAGGACCCGTTCATATACATTATAAACGATTCACAATAGTTAATTACATCGCGAGGTATTTGACCTCTATATGATACGTTTTACAAACATTGCATTCGTTTTTAAAAGACAAACTTTCTTTACATCAAAAATTGACGGCATGCATAACATTTCATATTACATCCAACTATAATTGACTTAATATTAATCTTGATGAACTCAACGACTCGAATGCAACGTCTTTCAAAGTATGTCTTGAATGACTCCAAGTAATATCCTTAAAATGAGCTAATGTACAGCGGAAGATTTCTTTAATACCTGAGAATAAACATGATTTAAAGTGTCAACCAAAAGGTTGGTGAGTTCATTAGTTTATCATAATCCATCATTTCCGTAATAGTAATAGACCACAAGATTTCAGTTTCTATAAATATCCGTACACTCGCAAGTGTATAAAAGTATTCTATAAGTTGTAGGCACCCGGTAACAAGCCTCAACGTTCATGTTTTACCCTCTGAAGTACACCAGATCAGGTGTGTTTAAAATAACCTCAAAGTACTAAAGCATCCCATAGTCAGGATGGGGTTTGTCAGACCCAATAGATCTATCTTTAGGATTCACGCCTACCGTACATAGACAAGTAGTTTAATGTTACCAAGCTAAGGGTATATTTCTGGTTTAAACCCACATAGAATTAGTTTTAGTACTTGTGCCTATTTCGTAAAACATTTATAAATCAGCGCATGTATTCTCAGCCCAAAAATATATATAAAAAGGGAGCAAATGAAACTCACAATACTGTATTTCGTAGCAATTATGTATATGATGGCACTGAACAAGTGCAGGGTTTGTCTCGGATTCACGAACCTATATTAAGTATATATATTTATATGTTGGTCAATATCTGTCTAACAATTTAGGTCAAGTCATAGTGTATCACAATCCTAATGCTCGAGACCGACATGCAAAAGTCAACAAAAGTCAACTTGACCCAAAATGGCTTTCAAAATCTATACATGTTTATTATATAACTTATATATAGTAGTTTTATATATTTAAATATATTTATCAGATCTTATTATACTAAATAATACAAGTCATTTATTAATAAATAAAAATTTATATTAAAATTCATATATGATAAAAATATACTTTTATATATCTCAAGTAATAAAATTTATAAAATTCACTTAATATCATAAAAATATAGTGGTATGTATTATTAATGTAATTACATTACGTGTGGTAAAAATATCTTTGTACGCATATTTATTTGATAAAATAATATTGATAATAATAATAATGATAAAAATAATAAAATGATAGTTTCAATAAAAATATTAATTTTTAGTAATAAAGATAATTTTAGTAATAACATCAACTGATAACAGTTATAATAATCGTTTTAATAATAATATTAAAATTAATGATAATTCAGTTGACCATATCTTTTAATCTGTTAATCGAAACCACACGATTTCTAAATGAAAAGTTATTAATTTTTTTCGTCAGCTTTTCAACGACATGCATATCATATAACTTATCTCAGTAGCATATGTATCAAATTCGTGATTTATCATAAACTATTTAACGACGAAACTAAGCATACAAACATGCATAATCATATATACTCGAGCACTAGTTAGGGATACACTATTAATATATAAAAGATAAGATATGAATGCTCACGTATCAATATTGTGATTCAATATTGCAGGAAAGTACGTAGACGCAACGAAAATGATAAACGTTAGGTTGACCTCACGAGCAATACCCTCGATCAATACCCATAACCTTCATAGCTATAACCCATAATTTCCTTAGCTATATCCCATTTGAAAACTTATTTTGAAATCATCTGAATATAACTCCGTCGTAGTATTTTATGTATACTAATAATATCTTGAAATAGTACTAAGTAAATATATATATATATATATATATATATATATATATATATATATATATATATATATATATATATGTAATTCGATTGAGAGAGTTTAGAGAAATATATTTTCAAGTTTCTATGAAATAATGAAACCTATTGAATTCTATTTATAATAGATTTTTGAATTATTAAAGTGAATTATTAAAGTATGAATTATTAAAGTTAAAGTAAAGTAAAAGTAAAGTAAAGGTAAAGTTAAAGTATAGTAAAAGTATAAAACTATGTACGTATAATACGCGTATAAAATATATAATATTAATTTAAATCGTTATATATATTTAATAAAATAAAATATAAATATTGTTATCTTTATCATACTGGTTAAGTAATGAGTTGTCAAAAAGAATAGATTTCTTAAATCACAGTGGACCTCATAACATAGGCCCGTAATCATATCATAATGTATCTGATAATTCAATCATTTGATATTATCTCTTAATTCTGTCGATAAATATATCGAAACAAATATGTTCATGTAAAGTATCATATATCTAATACTTTGTTAATGTTTTCAGTTAATATTATATATTATATATACATATCTATATACACATAATTGTTCGTGAATCGTCGAACACGGTCAAAGGGTAATTGATTACATGAATGTAGTTCCAAACTTTTTAAGATTCAACATTACAAATTCTGCTTATCGTGTAGGAAACATATAAAGGTTAAGTTTAAATTTGGTCAGAAATTTCCGGATCATCACAGTACCTACCCGTTAAAGAAATTTCGTCCCGAAATTTGATCGAGGTTGTCATGGCTAACTATAAAAATGTTTTCATGATGAATATGAGTTGATAAATAGAGTTTTATCATCATTGTAATATAGATAAAATAATTTGATTACGCGAAGAGTATAAGTGAAGCTATCGCAAGAGAGTGAAATGAGTAAATGTATATTCGTTTTAACCGATGACGTAGTTACGATTGATTTTCGGAATTCATGGGATTTAAAGAAAATCTTTGCAATAAGATTTGGTTCTTCGGCGATTAAGGAAATCAGGATCTTCTTTGATTAAATGCGATAATCTGTCTCGATTTCTCTGTCTGATATTTTACTATAATTCCACCCTCTTCGTTTCTTTATTTCCACATCTCACACCTTCTAGTCTTTCTCCCCAATTCAAACTTTAAAGCATTCGTTAATATGCTTCATCCAGTATTGATTCTTGATATACTCTTAACTTTCATATATGTCATTCTTCTTTTTCATCTACCACCGGAGGAAGTTATTTTCTTCTACCATTACCTTGGGGTTATTGTGTTTATCATTTTCCCGTGTCTTTATATTGCTATACGCATTGATATACACGGTTTGTAATTTCGGGGTTGTTATCGGGCTTTATATTCTCCATTATATTTCGGAGCTTCATGCTTTCGTTTTCTCTTTCCGACCTTAAGTCAAGCGGATAATGGTCCAGAATTCGTAGATATGAATTTTTGGATGAACATAGTTAATGTTCCAAGAAGAAAATCGTAATGACACGATCTTGATTTGGCAAATTACCAGAATATCCGAAAATATAGAGCTATCAAGATGATATGTTCTTAATATGTTTGGAAATTGGGTAGAATGTAAGAGTCGTGTAAATAGTACATGATGACAATATGTTCTGTGAATCATCACGTTCCATTAGAAACTCAGCATGACTTACTGTAATATAATCACGTTGATCAAGTGTCATTATATTATACTAACTCATGCTTCAGTTCCCAACACTACTTCAAAAACATTCCTATTTTAAATTCAAATTTTTTTTTTTTTAGAATTTAGAAACTAATACAGTTTCTTTTTATGTTGTAACGCAGATATTGCGAAGAGATAAAAGATTTCAGATAAGAATAGTTGTGAAAATATCTTCAGGAATATCGAAGATATTATAATAAAAGATATGATAATATGGATGATGAAGAAGATTTGTCTGTGAAGGTTTAGAATAAGAAGTAAGTTGTTTGCTAACGATTTCAGTAGACACTGAATCATTTGGATCCTTTGAAGGCAGGTTTAGTCTTTGTGATTTGTCCATAGCCTCCTTCATGGTCTGATCAATCCAATTTCCAGTTTCAAACCTTCTCTTTTTCTCAGCTTTACCACCATACTATTCTTTATCATCAAACTTTTGACTGTTAAAGTCGTTTACAGTTTTTGCTGCTTCATCAGCATTTTTCCAATTTCGGAGAACTAGTTCATGGTTTGGGATGTTTTTCAGAAAATTCACATTCGAAGTATGTAAGTCTAGGAGATAGACGTTATATGTATAACTTTTGACATAAAATTGTCGCGAAGTTCAAAATACTGATTGCTAATTCCCAGTAGTTGGTGTGACAATTATTGTTATAGGATGTAGGTGAGTACATGATGGGGTTTTAATGAATAAGTATAGTGGCTTTTCAGAGAGGCTTAAGTCGAAGGTTAATGAAGTTGTTGATAAGTTTACTGCTAATGTGGCGAGATATGAAAGGTTCCCCGGTAACAATGATGAAGGGGTAATTGTTATAATAAGGTTTATTCGTATAAACAAATGAAGGTGATTTGCTGGAGCTGTGACAAAACTGTCTATTTTGGAAAGAGATTGAAAAATTATATTTGGTAATAAATATCAAAGGATCTGACATGGATACGTGTTAAACTATAACTTTGGTTTCGAGAGCTTTTCAAATGCATGACAGTGGGTAATATGTGGTTGGATCATCATCTCGCATGTCTTTAGGAATTTCGAAGTGTTTGAACACATATTGTAATTGTTAATATACATATGATGTTCTAAGATTTTGAATGATACAAATATTTTTGTGAGTTCCATGAATAGAAATGAGGTTCTAGGACAGTTTTGAAGTCAAAGTATAGTTTTGAAAGATGTAGGAATCTAAGAGTGACGATTTTGGTTATATCTTGAATCGAATTCTGAGATTTCAAAATCAGAATATGTAATTAGATTTTGAATGAGTATGGTTGTTTTGATTTTTATAAAAGAATGTATATTGTTGTGAAAGTAGGGAGTATAATGGATGATTTGCTGAATAAGATTCGAAGAATGTAACATATTAATTGTGAATTTATATATCTCTCGGGTATTACCTACCCGTTAAAAAAATTCACAATTAATATTTTGTACAAAAGAATTTTATTACAGTCTTTATGGAAATATATGTGTGTATATTTCTTCAGATGTAATATTGATTTAATGAGTTAATATTAAATTAAACTCACTTGATTTATGGTTAAGGCGAGGATAGATAATTTCTAAACTTTAGAAATTACATAATCGCCGTAGAATGTTTCCCCAATGAAGTTATGAATCAATACTTCATCGTTGTGGTATTCCTTGGTATCTACATGGCGTATGATGTCGATGCTCGTGGGACAGATTGTGAAGTTGAGGTTTGCGATGCAGTTGTTGTTGGTGGTGGTAATGGTACTGTTGATGGTGGTACTGGTTATGCTGTTGTTACTGCTGCTGGTGTTTGTAACCTTTGCACCATATTCTCCAAAGCCACTACCCGAGCGCGAAGCTCGTTGACTTCTTCTATTACACCGGGGTAATTGTCGGTTCGGACGAGCTGTGACGACCCGAAAATTTTCGACTAAATTTAAACTTTATCTTTATATTATTCCAACACCATAAGAAATGTTTGTTAAGTTAAATCTCAAGGATTTTAAACTATGTTTATACATTCATTTAAACCTTGACCAAATTCCAATGATTCACGAACCATTAAATGAACATATATGAATATGTATGTATATGTGTATATGTTATAAATTGAAAATGTCAACAAAGTATTTAAACGTATAATGCTTTATATGAACGTATTTGTTTCAATATGATTATCGACGAAATTAAAAAAAATATATTAAATGATTGAATTATCAGAAACATTGAATTATGATTACAAGTCTCTGTTGAGAGGTCCACTATGATTTGAGAAAATCTATTCCTCTTAACGATATACGGAATAATTTGTAAAGCTATTTATAAATAAAAATAAAAAGTGTCATTTACGAAAGTTAGACAAAAGCTAGTGGAGAATTGGTTTCCATAATATTCTATTAATCTATTTTCAAACGTACAAAAACGTTTTCAGTTTAAAAAGAACTTTATTATTAAAACGTATATAACTTTTATAAATATCTAGAACCACTTTTGACAACTCATTACTTAACCAGTATAATAAATATAACGATATTTATATTTTATTTCATTAAATATATATAACGATTTAAATTAATATTATATATATTTATACGCGTATTATACATACATAGTTTTTATACTTTTACTATACTTTAACTTTACCTTTACTTTACTTTAACTTTAATAATTCACTTTAATAATTCATACTTTAATAATTCACTTTAATAATTCACTTTAATAATTCATACTTTAATAATTCACTTTAATAATTCATACTTTAATAATTCACTTTAATAATTCATACTTTAATAATTCACTTTAATAATTCATACTTTAATAATTCAAAAATCTATTATAAATAGAATTCAATAGATTTCATTATTTCATAGAAACTTGAAAATATATTTCTCTAAACTCTCTCAATCGATTTATATATATATATATATATATATATATATATATATATATATATATATATATATATATATATATATATTTGCTCTGTATTATTTCAAGATATTATTAGTATACATAAAATATTACGACGGAGTGATGTCCGAGTGATTTCAAAATAGTTTTTTTGAAAGAGTCGAAGCTAAGGAAATTATGGGTTATAGCTATGGAGATGATAGGTATGGTTCATAGGTATGCTTGTGAGGTCAATCTAGTGTTTATCATCTCCGTTGCGTCTACGTACTTTTCTGCAATATTGAATCTCAATATTGATACGTGAGCACTCATAACTTAACTTTTATATATCAATAGTGTATCCCTGACTAGTGCTCGAGTATATAGGATTATGCATGCTTGTACATTCGATATTGTCCTTAGATAGGTTTGTTGAATCCTGAATTAGATACATATGCTACTGAGATAGGGTATATGATATGCATGTCATTGGAAAGCTAGCGAAAAATTAAGAACTTTTCATTTTATGCTACTATCGTCGTTATTATTTTAATAGAAATATCATTGTTATTATAAAATATCATTATTACTATTATGTTAGTATTATCATTTTATCATAATAACATTTTTAGTAAATATAAATATTGTTATTTTTTTTATAGAATAATAATAATTATTATTACAAAATAATACAACTTTTACTTATTATTATTATGATCAATATTATTTTATCAAATAAATAGGGGATACAAAGATATTTTTTACCACGCGTAATATAATTACATTAATAATACTTACCACCATAGTTTTACGATATTAAGTGAACTTTATAAATTTTACTACTTAAGATATATAAAAGTATATTTTATCATATATAAACGTTAATATAAATTGTTATTAATAAATGACTTTTATTATTATAAAATCTAATAAATATATTTAAATATATAAAACGACTATAGTTAAGTTATATAATAAACACGTATAAATTTTAGAAGTCATTTTGGGTCAAGTTGACTTTTGTTGACTTTTGCATATTAGTCTCGAGCATTAGGATTGTGGTACACTATGACTTGACCAAAAATTGTTAGACAAATATTGACCAACATATAAATATATATAATTAATATAGGTTCGTGAATCCGAGGCCAACCTTGCACTTTTTAAATGACGTTATATGTATTTTTACTCCGAAATACAGTATGGTGAGTTTCATTTGCTCCCTTTTATATATAATTTTGGGACTGAGAATACATGCGCTGTTTTTATAAATGTTTTACGAAATAGGCACAAGTACTAAAACTAATTCTACGTGGGTTTAAACCAGAAATATACCCTTAGCTTGGTAACATTAAACTACTTGTCTATGTACGGTAGGCGCGAATCCTAAAGATAGATCTATTGGGCCTGACAAACCCCATCCTGACTATGAGATGCTTTAGTACTTCGAGGTTATATTAAACACACCTGATCTGGTGTACTTCAGAGGGTAAAACATGAACGTTAAGGCTTGTTACCGGGTGCCTACAACTTATAGAATACTTTTATACACTTGCGAGTGTACATATATTTATAAACGGAAATCTTGTGGTCTATTAATATATTGAAATGATTGTTATTGTAAACGTATGAACTCACCAACCTTTTGGTTGACACTTTAAAGCATGTTTATTCTCAGGTATTAAAGAAATCTTCCGCTGTGCATTAGCTCATTTTAAGGATATTACTTGGAGTCATTCATGGCATATTTTGAAAGACGTTGCATTCGAGTCATTGAGTTCATCAAGATTATTATTAAGCCAATTATAGTTGGATGTATTATGAAATGGTGTGCATGCCGTCAACTTTCATTGTAAAGAAAGTTTGTCTTTTAAAAACGAATGAAATGTTTGTAAAATGTATCATATAGAGGTCAAACACCTCGCGATGTAATCAACTATTGTGAATCGTTTATAATGTATATGAACGGGTCCTTTCAGTTGGTATCAGAGCGGTGGTCTTAGCGAACCAGGTCTGCATTAGTGTGTCTAACTGATAGTCGTTAGGATGCATTAGTGAGCCTGGACTTCGACCGTGTCTGCATGTCAAAAGTTTTGCTTATCATTTTTGTCGAAAATTGCCTGCTTATCATTCTTAGTCTAGATACGTCTTACTGCATTGATTGCATGAATAGTGTATAGACAAAATTCATATCTTAGCGTATCTGTTACTATAAACTTTGACTGACATATTCCGTAAATTCCTCCGTAATCTACGATATCTTTTGCGCTATATATATAGATATTCTATGTAATTAAAATACCACCCGATAGCCGAAAAATCATTTCATATCGAAAAATCCTTTATTCAATCGAACGAAATGGAATTCGTCATTAGTTCAAGTCCCTCGAATTCCGATATGGAATCCCACGCAAGCTCCGAAAGCAGTGTGACCAGAATGGATCAACCAATTAGCCATCATCTATTCTGGATGAATTGGGGATAGGTTCGTAGCCTCCTCAATAATTGGAGACAAGATGAAGGTGATCCCTTCCATCTACCACATTGCCCTCTTGGCGATGAACCTGAAGCACTTATTGGTGAACCGGTCCGAAACACCATTTTCTCTCTCATTTCCAGAGTATCTCGTCATGATTATATACTACATCAAATTCTAGATTTTATTTATCCGCTCGTCCGAACCGACAATCACCCCAGTGTAATAGAAGAAGTCAACAAGCTTCGCGCTCGAGTAGTGGCTTTAGAGAATATGGTGCAAGGGTTACAAACACCAACAACAGCACCAGCATCATAACCAGTACCACCATCAGCAACACCAACAGTACCATCACCACCACCAACAGTAACATCCGCATCCCACACTTCAACATCACAACCTATATCCCACGAGTACCAATGGCATACACTCTATAGATACCAAGGAATACCAACAACAACAAACGATGAAGTATTGATTCATAACTTCATTGGAGAAACATTTTGCGACGATTATGTAGTCTCTAAAGTCTTAGAGATTATCTATTCTATCCCTAACCATAAATTAGATGAGTGAACCCAAATGATAGAAGGAAGAGTAAAAACCCTGACAAGAATGATGTGTGGTTTACAAGCTAGACTTGATTTACCAACAGCATCAACAGTACCATGAACATCACCAGTACAGTCAGTGCTATCAGCGTTGTCAGAATCAGCATCACCTATAACATCACAAACTCCGTCAGTTCAAGAATCACCGTGGACATCATTATAAATCAACAACAAGTATGTCATATCAATGAATTATGAAGTATTAACTCATTTCCACTGAAGGATTTATATGTATATCTTATATATATAAATTTTTAGACCATAATAAATATTTCCGTACTAAGCTATTATGTGTGAATCTTAACTACTCGGTTAATTCATGTTACTAATATGCGATAATGTACGTCCTTCGTTCACAACTTAACCATCATTAACTACAATCTCTACCTCAATTCAATAAATCCCAATTCATAATAAATCAAATGAATTATTCAAATATAAGTTTGATTTTTCACTTTCATCGTCGATGTACTCGAAACTTTTCAAATAACATTATTCGTACCTTGCAAAATTCACAAGAATTCCACAAACACCAACAAATAACGAAGTATTAATTCATAATTTCAATTTTATTGAATAAATACTCCGTAAAAGTTATGTAATTTCTAAAGTCTTTAGGGATTATTCAGTTCTAGTTTCAACCGTAAATCAAATGAGTTTAATTTAATATTAACTCATTAAATCTATGTTACATCTGAAGAAAATATGCACATATATATTTTCATAAAGACTGTAATAAAATTCTGTTGTACAAAATATTAATTGTGAAAATTTTTTCTAACGGGTAGGTAATACCCGAGAGATACATAAATTCACAATTAATATGTTACATTTTTCGAATCTGATTAAGCAAATCATCAACTATACTCCCAAAATCTCACAACAATATACATTCTTGTATAGAAATCAAAACAACCATTCTCACCCAAATTTGATTACACATTCTGATTTTGACAAATCAAAATCCAAGTCATGATTTAACAGAAGACATCACTCTTAGATTCCTACATCTTTCAAAGCTATACTTTGACTTCAAAACTGTGTTAGAACATCATATGTATATTAACGATTACAAACTGTGTTCAAACTCTCCGAAGTTTTCGAAGACACTTCAAACAATGAACAATCGAGATGATGATCCAACCACATATTACCCACATTTATGTAACTAAAAAGCTCTCAAAGCCAAAGTCATAGTTCGACGCTTATCCGTGTCAGACCCTTTGGCATTTATTAGCTAAATTGACTTTTCAATTCCTTTTCAAAGTAGACAGTTTTGTCACAGCTCCAGCAAGTCAACTTCGACTTTTCAGTCGGACTAGTCTTATTATAACCTCGATAGATACGTTGCCCTTTTGTCATCGTTACTGGGGACCTTTCATATCTCGCCACCTTAGCAATAAACTTACCAACAACTTCAATTATCTTTGACTTTTCGAAAAATCATTATATTCATTGAAATCACATCATTTACTCATTCGCATCTTGTAACGAGAATTGTCATACGAATCATCGGAAAACAGTAACCAGTATTTTGAAATCTTGCAGCATGTCTACGCCAACAGTTATATGTGTACGTAAAACGTCTATCTCCTGGACTTACATACTTTGAATGTGAAGTTCTGAAAAATATTTTGAACTGCAAACTAGTTCTTGAAATGCTGACGAAGCATTAAAAACTGTAAACGATCTTAACAGTAAAAACTTTGATGACAAAGAATAGTAAGGTGGTAAAGCTGAGAAAAAGAGAAGGTTTGAAACTGGAAAACGGATTGAACAGACTATGAAGGAGGCTGTGGACAAATCACAAAGACTAAATATACCTTCAAAGAATCCAAATGATTCAGTGCCTGCTAAAGTCATTAACGAATACCTTACTCTTTATTCTAAACCTTTACAGACAAATCTTCATCATCATCCATCAATATTAGAAATTCTAAGATATTATCATATCTTTCATTATAAATATCCGCGATATTTCTGAAGATATTTTCACAACTAATCTTATCTGAAGTCATTTATCTCTTTGCGCTATCAGTGTTACATCATATAAGAAACTATTAGTTTCTATATTCTATAAACTTTCGAGTTTAAATTATGAATGTTTTTAAGTAGTGTTGGGAACTGAAGCATGAGTTAGTATAATATAATGACACTTGATCAACGTGATTATATTACAGTAAGTCATGCTGAGTTTCTAATGGGACATGACGACTCACAGACCATGCCGTCATCATGTTCCATGTTACACGACTCTTGTATTCTATTTAATCTCTAAAAATATCAAGAATATATTTTCTTGATGATTCGGTCTTTTCAGGGTATTCTGGTAAATTAACAAATCAAGATCGTGCCATTACCATTTCCTTCTTAGAACATTAACTATGTTCATTCTGAAATTCATATCTGCGAATACTGGACCATTACAAACGTTGCTTAATCGCAAGAAGAAGAAACGAAAGGACAAAACTCCAAAATAGAAATTGGAGTATAAATCGCGGCAAATAAAAGGGAGCATTAACTGTGGATGTCAATGATTATAGAAGACAAAAGCAGGGGCTTTGAAATATAAGGGAAGATATAAAACCTAACAACCACCCAAAAATTATAAACCGTATATATCGATGCATATAGCAATATAAAGACACGGAAGAACTAAAAACACTATAAAGCCGAGAGTATAGTAGAAGTAAATAGATTCTTCTGGAGGCAGATGAAAAAGAAGAACGACAGATATGAAAGTGAGGAGTATATCGAGAATCAGTACTGGATGAAGCATATTGACAAATACTTTAAAATATGAGTTGAGGGAGAAATAATAGAAGGTGTGAGTTGTAAGGAAACGAAGGAGGTGGATTTATAGTGAAATACCCGATAGAGAAATCAAGATGGATTATCGTATTAATTCGAAGAGAATCATAATCTCCTTAATCACCGAAGCATCAAATCCAACATAGATTACAAAGTTTTTCTTTAAATTCGGAGATCAATTGTGATGACGTCAAAAGATATGACGAATCACTATAATTTTATTTCCTTCATTTACGATAACTTCCCTCATACGCTTCGAGTAATCGAATTATTTTATCCATACTTCTTAGACATGATAAAACTTCATAATCGTCATAATAACATTCTCATTGTTAGCCATAACGACCTCTATCAAATTTCGGGGACGAAATTTCTTTAACGGGTAGGTACTGTGACGACCCGAAAATTTTCGACTAAATTTAAACTTTATCTTTATATTATTCTGACACGATAAGAAATGTTTGTTAAGTTAAATCTCAAGGATTTTAAACTATGTTTATACATTCATTTAAACCTCGACCAAATTCCAATGATTCACGAACCATTAAATGAACATATATGAATATGTATGTACATGTGTATATGTTATAAATTGAAAATGTCAACAAAGTATTTAAACGTATAATGCTTTATATGAACGTATTTGTTTCAATATGATTATCGACGAAATTAAAAAAAATATATTAAATGATTGAATTATCAGAAACATTGAATTATGATTACAAGTCTCTGTTGAGAGGTCCACTATGATTTGAGAAAATCTATTCCTCTTAACGATATTCGGAATAATTTGTAAAGCTATTTATAAATAAAAATAAAAAGTGTCATTTACGAAAGTTAGACAAAAGCTAGTGGAGAATTGGTTTCCATAATATTCTATTAATCTATTTTCAAACGTACAAAAACGTTTTCAGTTTAAAAAGAACTTTATTATTAAAACGTATATAACTTTTATAAATATCTAGAACCACTTTTGACAACTCATTACTTAACCAGTATAATAAATATAACGATATTTATATTTTATTTCATAAAATATATATAACGATTTAAATTAATATTATATATATTTATACGCGTATTATACATACATAGTTTTTATACTTTTACTATACTTTAACTTTACCTTTACTTTACTTTAACTTTAATAATTCACTTTAATAATTCATACTTTAATAATTTACTTTAATAATTCATACTTTAATAATTCACTTTAATAATTCATACTTTAATTATTCACTTTAATAATTCATACTTTAATAATTCACTTTAATAATTCATACTTTAATAATTCACTTTAATAATTCATACTTTAATAATTCAAAAATCTATTATAAATAGAATTCAATAGATTTCATTATTTCATAGAAACTTGAAAATATATTTCTCTAAACTCTCTCAATCGATTTACATATATTTGCTCTGTATTATTTCAAGATATTATTAGTATACATAAAATATTACGACGGAGTGATGTCCGAGTGATTTCAAAATAGTTTTTTTGAATGAGTCGAAGCTAAGGAAATTATGGGTTATAGCTATGGAGGTGATGGGTATGGTTCATAGGTATGCTTGTGAGTTCAATCTAGTGTTTATCATCTCCGTTGCGTCTACGTACTTTTCTGCAATATTGAATCTCAATATTGATACGTGAGCACTCATAACTTAACTTTTATATATCAATAGTGTATCCCTGACTAGTGCTCGAGTATATAGGATTATGTATGCTTGTACATTCGATATTGTCCTTAGATAGGTTTGTTGAATCCTGAATTAGATACATATGCTACTGAGATAGGGTATATGATATGCATGTCATTGGAAAGCTAGCGAAAAATTAAGAACTTTTCATTTTATGCTACTATCGTCGTTATTATTTTAATAGAAATATCATTGTTATTATAAAATATCATTATTACTATTATGTTAGTATTATCATTTTATCATAATAACATTTTTAGTAAATATAAATATTGTTATTTTTTTATAGAATAATAATAATTATTATTACAAAATAATACAACTTTTACTTATTATTATTATGATCAATATTATTTTATCAAATAAATAGGGGATACAAAGATATTTTTCACCACGCGTAATATAATTACATTAATAATACTTACCACCATAGTTTTACGATATTAAGTGAACTTTATAAATTTTACTACTTAAGATATATAAAAGTATATTTTATCATATATAAACGTTAATATAAATTGTTATTAATAAATGACTTTTATTATTATAAAATCTAATAAATATATTTAAATATATAAAACGACTATAGTTAAGTTATATAATAAACACGTATAAATTTTAGAATTCATTTTGGGTCAAGTTGACTTTTGTTGACTTTTGCATATTAGTCTCGAGCATTAGGATTGTGGTACACTATGACTTGACCAAAAATTGTTGGACAAATATTGACCAACATATAAATATATATAATTAATATAGGTTCGTGAATCCGAGGCTAACCTTGCACTTGTTAAATGACGTTATATGTATTTTTACTACGAAATACAGTATGGTGAGTTTCATTTGCTCCCTTTTATATATACTTTTGGGACTGAGAATACATGCTGTTTTTATAAATGTTTTACGAAATAGGCACAAGTACTAAAACTAATTCTACGTGGGTTTAAACCAGAAATATACCCTTAGCTTGGTAACATTAAACTACTTGTCTATGTACGGTAGGTGCGAATCCTAAAGATAGATCTATTGGGCCTGACAAACCCCATCCTGACTATGGAATGCTTTAGTACTTCGAGGTTATATTAAACACACCTGATCTGGTGTACTTCAGAGGGTAAAACATGAACGTTAAGGCTTGTTACCGGGTGCCTACAACTTATAGAATACTTTTATACACTTGCGAGTGTACATATATTTATAAACAGATATCTTGTGGTCTATTAATATATTGAAATGATTGTTATGATAAACCTATGAACTCACCAACCTTTTGGTTGACACTTTAAAGCATGTTTATTCTCAGGTATTAAAGAAATCTTCCGCTGTGCATTAGCTCATTTTAAGGATATTACTTGGAGTCATTCATGGCATATTTTGAAAGACGTTGCATTCGAGTCATTGAGTTCATCAAGATTATTATTAAGCCAATTATAGTTGGATGTATTATGAAATGGTGTGCATGCCGTCAACTTTCATTGTAAAGATAGTTTGTCTTTTAAAAACGAATGCAATGTTTGTAAAATGTATCATATAGAGGTCAAATACCTCGCGATGTAATCAACTATTGTGAATCGTTTATAATGTATATGAACGGGTCCTTTCACGAGCGGATAAATAAGATCTAGAATTTGGTGTAGTATACAATCATGACGAGATACTCTGGAAATGAGAGAGAAAATGGTGTTTCGGACAGGTTCGCCGGTAAGTGCTTCAGGTTCATTGCCAAGAGGGCAATGTGGTGGATGAAAGGGATCGCCTTCTTCTTGTCTCCAATGATTAAGTAGATTACGAACCCATCCCCAATTCATCCAGAATAGATGATGGCTAATTGGTTGATTCATTCCGGTCACGCTGCTTTCGGAGCTCATGTGGAAATCCATATCGGCATAGCTGTCGGAATCCGAGGAACTCGAACTGGTTGAGGGATCCATCTTGTATGATCAGAGAAAGAATTTTTTGGTATGAAATAGATTGTAGAATTTAGATTTGGTATTCTTCAATACATAATTTACATATGTATATATAATACCAAAATCGCATAAATTACGGAGGAATCTTTGAAAGATGTCAGTCAAAGTTCACAGTAACAGATATGCTAAGATAAGAATTCGTCTATACACTATTATGCAATAAATGTAGGAAAACGCGTCTAGACTTAAGAATGATAAGCAGGTAATTTCCTAAGGATGGTAAGTAGATGATTTTCGACTAAAAATGATAAGCAAAAATTTTGACATGCAGACACGGTCGAAGTCCAGACTCACTAATGCATCTTAACAACTATCAGTTAGACACACTAATGCAAGACCTGGTTTGCTAAGACCACCGCTCTGATACCAACTGAAAGGACCCGTTCATATACATTATAAACGATTCACAATAGTTGATTACATCGCGAGGTATTTGACCTCTATATGATACGTTTTACAAACATTGCATTCGTTTTTAAAATACAAACTTTCTTTACATCAAAAATTGATGGCATGCATACCATTTCATATTACATCCAACTATAATTGACTTAATATTAATCTTGATGAACTCAACGACTCGAATGCAACGTCTTTCAAAGTATGTCTTGAATGACTCCAAGTAATATCCTTAAAATGAGCTAATGCACAGCGGAAGATTTCTTTAATACCTGAGAATAAACATGCTTTAAAGTGTCAACCAAAAGGTTGGTGAGTTCATTAGTTTATCATAATCCATCATTTCCGTAATAGTAATAGACCACAAGATTTCAGTTTCTATAAATATCCGTACACTCGCAAGTTTATAAAAGTATTCTATAAGTTGTAGGCACCCGGTAACAAGCCTTAACGTTCATGTTTTACCCTCTGAAGTACACCAGATTAGGTGTGTTTAAAATAACCTCAAAGTACTAAAGCATCCCATAGTCAGGATGGGGTTTGTCAGACCCAATAGATCTATCTTTAGGATTCACCCCTACCGTACATAGACAAGTAGTTTAATGTTACCAAGCTAAGGGTATATTTCTGGTTTAAACCAACATAGAATTAGTTTTAGTACTTGTGCCTATTTCGTAAAACATTTATAAATCAGCACATGTATTCTCAGACCAAAAATATATATAAAAAGGGAGCAAATGAAACTCACAATACTGTATTTCGTAGCAATTATGTATATGACGGCACTGAACAAGTGCAGGGTTTGTCTCGGATTCACGAACCTATATTAAGTATATATATTTATATGTTGGTCAATATCTGTCTAACAATATAGGTCAAGTCGTAGTGTATCACAATTCTAATGCTCGAGACCGACATGCAAAAGTCAACAAAAGTCAACTTGACCCAAAATGACTTTCAAAATCTATACATGTTTATTATATAACTTATATATAGTAGTTTTATATATTTAAATATATTTATCAGATCTTATTATAGTAAATAATACAAGTCATTTATTAATAAATAAAAATTTATATTAAAATTCATATATGATAAAAATATACTTTTATATATCTCAAGTAATAAAATTTATAAAATTCACTTAATATCATAAAAATATAGTGGTATGTATTATTAATGTAATTACATTACGTGTGGTAAAAATATCTTTGTACGCATATTTATTTGATAAAATAATATTGATAATAATAATAATGATAAAAATAATAAAATGATAGTTTCAATAAAAATATTAATTTTTAGTAATAAAGATAATTTTAGTAAGAACATCAACTGATAACAGTTATAATAATCGTTTTAATAATAATATTAAAATTAATGATAATTCAGTTGACCATATCTTTTAATCCGTTCATCGAAACCACACGATTTCTAAATGAAAAGTTATTAATTTTTTTTTCTGCTTTTTAACGACATGCATATCATATAACTTATCTCAGTAGCATATGTATCAAATTCGTGATTTATCATAAACTATTTAACGATGAAACTAAGCATACAAACATGCATAATCATATATACTCGAGCACTAGTCAGGGATACACTATTAATATATAAAAGATAAGATATGAATGCTCACGTATTAATATTGTGATTCAATATTGCAGGAAAGTACGTAGACGCAACGAAAATGATAAACGTTAGGTTGACCTCACGAGCAATACCCTCGATCAATACCCATAACCTTCATAGCTATAACCCATAATTTCCTTAGCTATATCCTATTTGAAAACTTATTTTAAAATCGTCTGAATATAACTCCGTCGTAGTATTTTATGTATACTAATAATATCTTGAAATAGTACTAAGTATATATATATATATATATATATATATATATATATATATATATATATATATATATATATATATATATATGTAATTCGATTGAGAGAGTTTAGAGAAATATATTTTCAAGATTCTATGAAATAATGAAACCTATTAAATTCTATTTATAATAGATTTTTGAATTATTAAAGTGAATTATTAAAGTATGAATTATTAAAGTAAAAGTAAAGTAAAAGTAAAGTTAAAGTATAGTAAAAGTATAAAACTATGTACGTATAATATGCGTATAAAATATATAATATTAATTTAAATCGTTATATATATTTAATAAAAGAAAATATAAATATCATTATCTTTATCATACTGGTTAAGTAATGAGTTGTCAAAAAGAATAGATTTCTTAAATCACAGTGGACCTCATAACATAGGCCCGTAATCATATCATAATGTATCTGATAATTCAATCATTTGATATTATCTCTTAATTCTGTCGATAAATATATCGAAACAAATATGTTCATGTAAAGTATCATATATCTAATACTTTGTTAATGTTTTCAGTTAATATTATATATTATATATACATATCTATATACACATAATTGTTCGTGAATCGTCGAACACGGTCAAAGGGTAATTGATTACATGAATGTAGTTCCAAACTTTTTAAGATTCAACATTACAAATTCTGCTTATCGTGTCGGAAACATATAAAGGTTAAGTTTAAATTTGGTCGGAAATTTCCGGATCGTCACATACGTTTTAAAGCTCGGTTGGTATTTTCAACTTGTCCACTTGTTTGTGGATGATATGCAGTGGAGATTTTATGAGTTACTCCATATCTTTTAAGAACTTTCTCAAGTTGATTATTACAGAAATGAGTTCCCCGATCACTTATTAAAGCTTTCGGTGTTCCAAACCTTGCAAAAAGACGTTTTAAAAAGTTGACTACAACTCGTGCATCGTTAGTTGGGAGAGCTTGTGCTTCCGCCCATTTAGATACATAATCAATGGCTACGAGAATATAGAGATTATTATGAGATTTTGGAAATGGACCCATAAAGTCAATACCCCAAATGTCAAATACTTCACATACTTGTATGACATTTTGTGGCATTTCATCACGTTGACTTATTTTTCTGGCCCTTTGACATGCATCACAGGATTTGCAAAGAAGGTGTGCGTCTTTGTAAATTGTAGGCCAATAGAATCCAGCATCGTAAACTTTTCTTGCTGTTAGTTGAGGCCCATAATGCCCTCCTGTTGGTCCTGTGTGACAATGGTTTAAAATTTTACTAGCTTCATCTCCGAATACACATCGGCGTATTATTCTATCTGGACAACTTTTAAACAGATGTGGATCTTCCCAGAAATAGTGTTTTATATCACTGAAGAATTTCTTTCGTTTTTGGTACGATAATCCTTTTTCAAGGAATCCACATACTAAGTAGTTTGCATAGTCTGCAAACCATGGAATTTCATTATAATCTATCTTTAATAGATATTCATCAGGAAAGTTGTCTTGTATGGCCGATTCATTTAGAACTTCTAATTCGGGATTTTCAAGACGAGAAAGATGATCAGCGGCGAGATTTTCTACTCCTCTTTTATCTCGGATTTCAATATCAAACTCTTGTAAGAGTAAGATCCAAAGGATTAATCTTAGTTTAGCATCTTGTTTCGAAAATAGGTATCTAAGAGCAGAATGGTCGGTATAGACCACCGTTTTAGCTAGAACGAGATATGAACGAAATTTGTCAAAAGCAAAGACAATAGCAAGGAGTTCTTTTTCAGTAGTTGTGTAATTCGTTTGTGCTCCTTGTAACGTCTTACTAGCATAATATATAGGTTGAAATCGTTTTTCAATCCTTTGTCCTAAAACGGCTCCCATTGCAAAATCACTTGCATCGCACATTAGTTTAAATGGTAGATTCCAATTTGGTGTTATCATGATCGGTGCATTAGTGAGTTTCTCTTTAAGAATATTAAAAGATTTGATACATTCATCTGAAAAGATGAATGGAGCATCCTTTTCTAGGAGTTTATTCATAGGAGTGGCAATTTTAGAAAAATCTTTTATGAAACGTCGGTAAAAACCTGCATGCCCTAGAAAACTCCTAACTCCTCTAACATTGGTGGGATGTGGAAGTTTAGCAATTACATCTACTTTAGCTCTATCCACTTCAATTCCTTCCTTCAAAATTTTATGACCAAGAACGATGCCTTCTTTAACCATAAAATGGCATTTCTCCTAATTAAGAACTAGATTTGATTGTTCGCATCTAATAAGCATTCGTTCAAGATTAGCTAGACATGATTCAAATGTATCACCGAAGACTGAAAAGTCATCCATGAAAACTTCCATGCATTCTTCTATCATGTCGTGAAAAATCGCCATCATGCACCTTTGAAAGGTTGCAGGGGCATTGCAAAGTCCAAATGGCATGCGTTTGTAAGTAAAAGTACCATAAGGGCATGTGAATGTGGTTTTCTCTTGGTCCTCGGGTGCTATTGGAATTTGCAAATATCCGGAAATCCATCTAGAAAACAATAGTAACTATTTCCGGCTAATCTTTCCAACATTTGATCAATGAAAGGTAAGGGAAAGTGATCTTTTCTGGTGGCGTCATTTAATTTTCTATAATCAATACATACACGCCATCCTGTTACAGTCCTAGTAGGAATAAGCTCATTTTTCTCATTTGTAATGACAGACATGCCACCCTTCTTAGGCACGCATTGAACTGGGCTTACCCATGGACTATCAGAAATTGGATATATCAAACCTGCATCTAGCAGTTTAATAATCTCTTTCTTAACTACATCTTGCATATTAGGATTTAGTCTTCGTTGGCGTTGCAGATACGTTTTATGACCTTCTTCCATAAGGATTTTATGTGTGCAATACGAAGGACTTATTCCTTTAATATCATGAATCTTCCATGCAATGGCTGGTTTATGAGCTTTCAACACAGAAATGAGTTGTGATTTCTCATTTTCAGTAAGAGAAGACGATATTATTACAGGTAATTCAGATTCACCATGTAAATAAGCGTATTCCAAATGGTTTGGAAGTGGCTTTAGCTCTAATTTCGGAGGTTCTTCTATCGATGATTTGTATCGATATCTGTCTTCTTCTTTTAGCATTTGAATTTCTTCTGTTGTTGGTTCATATCCATTAGCTATAAGTGTAGCTAACATTTCAGCTTCATCAATTTGTTCTGTTCCTTCTCCTAAAGAACATTCTCCTGTTCCTTGTAATTCTGGAAATTCTTCTAATAATTCTGCATGTGCATCTATAGTTTGAATATAATAACATGTATCATCTGCAGATTGCGGTTGTTGCATTGCTCTATCAACTGAAAAGGTAACACTCTCGTCCTCTATACTTAGGGTCAATTTCTTACCAAACACGTCTATCATTGCTTTAGCCGTGTTTAAGAATGGTCTTCCTAATATGAGAGGAACTTGAGAATCTTCTTCCATGTCCAGAACAACAAAATCTACTGGAAATACTAAAGTACCAACTTTAACTAGCATGTTCCCCATTATCCCTCTAGGATATTTTATTGATCGATCGGCTAGTTGTATGCTTATTCTTGTTGGTTTCAATTCTCCAAGGTCTAGTTTAGCGTATAGTGAATACGGCATTAAATTTATACTAGCACCTAAGTCTGCTAATGCTTCTATTGAACTAAGACTACCCAGAAAACATGGAATTGTGAAACTTCCTGGATCAGATAGTTTTTCTGGTATCTTATTCAACAGCACTGCTGAACAATTAGCGTTCATAGTAACAGCCGAGAGTTCTTCCATTTTCTTTCTATTTGAGATTAGATCTTTCAAGAATTTAGCATATCTAGGAATCCCTGAAATCACATCAATGAAAGGAAGATTTACATTTATCTGTTTAAACATATCCAAGAATTTGGATTGCTCTGCTTCAAGTTTCTCTTTCTTCATTTTACTAGGGTAAGGAAGTGGTGGTTGGTATGGTTTAACATAAGGTTTAGCCTTAACTGTGTTATCTTCATTAACCTTTTCAACTACCGGTTCTTTTTCCTTATCTTGATCAGGTTGTGGATCTTGTGGAGTAGGAATAGTTTCATCAGAAGTTACAGGTATTTCAGGTGGTTTAAGTGTTGTACCACTTCTTGTGGTAATGGATTTAGCTGTTTCATTCCGGGGGTTAGCATTTATATCAATAGGTAAACTTCCCGGTTTTCTTTCACCTATTAACCTTTCTAGGTTACTTACTTCTTGTTCTAGATTTTGAATAGAAGCTTGTTGATTTCTAAATGCTTGAGCATTTTGTTCATTAGTTTGTTTCTGAGATGTGAAAAACTGCATTTGAGTTTCAACTAGCTTCGTCATCATATCTTCTAAATTCGGCTTTTTATCATCGGTTTGTTGTGGTTTGTTTTGAAAATTAGGTCTTTGCTGATTGTAATTATTGTTGGACACTTGTTGATTGCTAGGACCTTCTTGGTTGTTGTATGGAACATTTCTGTTATAATTCTGGTTTTGATTGTAGATCGGTCTTGGCGGTTGATAATTATTCTGATAATTATTTCCAGGCCTTTGGTTTATGTATGAAATATTCTCTCTTTGTTCCATTGTTAATTCAATACTGAGACAATCTTTTGTCAAATGTGGTCCTCCACACTGCTCACAACTAATTCGTATTGAGTGAATATCCTTAGTCATCTTTTCCATTCGTCTCTCGACAGCATCTATCTTTGCGGAAATGGAATCTAAGTCATGGCTAGAATCGGCTCTAGCTGCTTTAGATGATCTAACGATATCTTTTTCTTGGTGCCACTCATGTGAGTGGGAAGCAGTGTTATCAATAATTTTATAAGCATCAGTTTCGGTTTTCTTCATAATGGAACCACCAGCTGCTATATCTATGTCTTTTCTTGTGGTGATGTCGCATCCTTGGTAGAATATTTGTACTATTTGACAGGTGTCTAAACCATGTTGCGGACATCCTCTTAATAACTTTCCAAATCTTGTCCACGCCTCATATAGAGTTTCATTCGGTTTCTGTGTGAACGTAACAATTTCTCTTTGAAGTCTTACGGCTTTAGATGCCGGAAAGAATTGTTTAAGAAATTTTTCAACTAAAGCGTCCCATGTATCAATCGCCCCTTCAGGTAACGATTCCAACCAATCTTTGGCTTCTCCCTTTAAAGTTCAGGGAAATAACATGAGATATATCTGTTCATCCTCCACTTCTCTTATTTTAAATAGAGTGCAGATCCTATTAAAGGTACGTAGATGTTCATTTGGATCTTCCTTCGGCGCACCACTAAATTGGCATTGATTAGTCACCATGTGTAGAATTTGTCCTTTGATTTCATAATCTGGCGCATTAATTTCTGGATGAGTAATTGCGTGACCTTGGCCAGTGCGTTTAGCTCTCATTCGGTCTTCCATACTTAAAGGTTCCAGATTCTCCATAATTGAATTTGTTGAATCGGAATCACTAGAGGATTCTGATTTAATGGTTCGTTCCTCAACAATCTCTGTTTGAATGATTGGTGGTTCCGGAGGAAAGTTTAGTGGTTCAGGATCTATGAATCGTCCCTGAATATTCTCCGGATTCTCAATTGTGAGGTCGGGTTCAAAAAATGGATTATCGGAAATTTGAATTGGAGTACTTGGTCGACTGGATGAAGATTCTAAAGAAAAATCAACGGCGGTAATACTTGCTAAATGTCTTGATCTAGTTACAGGTGGTGAACGTACAAAAGGTGGTGAACGTCTTGCTCGGTGCATTCACTGACTATCCTAATAGTTTTTAAAAGGAAAGAAAAATTATATAAGTTATCCAATTAATAGACTTTTCTGATTTTGCCCACGTTTCGAATAGCCAAAAGATGCAGCAGAGGGGCAGGATTCGTTTGGTCTCAATATAATTGAGGACTGTTTGGCTCCAATAACCCGGTCCACGTACAAATCCAACTATTACTACGAACCAGAAAATTTTGATGTCTATCAATTTAACCACTTAAAATAAATTTTCGTAATTTTAAGAAATTTAGATAAGAAGTAGAATAAAAATCTGTGTCCTAAACTAGAATAGCGAGAAATAAGAAATAAAGAGAGCGTGTCGGAAAAAGGTCGAAAAATAAAAATAAGAAAGAAAAAGAGTGACTTATAGAACTTAAAAACACTCGACTAACCCAACCTTATTACTATCACTAACTTAAAATTATAATCGCAAATTGAGATTACTAATTGGAATGATAATTGATACATAGGTAAAAGGTGTCTAAAAATATTAAAGTTTACAAGAAAAACTATATCCCAAATGGCAATAACTTAAAAAGAAACTAAAACTTAAAAAGGCGTCGCAAAATTCTAAAGCACCTAAATCTTAGTCTAAAGAAAAAGCACTTAAGGGATTTTACGGCAAAGCCTAAAAATCTAGAAATAAAAATATAACTATGGCAAAAACTAAGTTTAAAACTAAATACGAGCGAAAAATACAAATATTACGCTAAAACAATTAAAAAGGGACAAAATATAAAAATATACAAAAAGTTGTAAAAATTACAATTTTTATAAAAATATTATTTTTATATTATTTATTCTATAAAACTATTAATTTTTATATATAATAAAACTAATTAAAATTTAAAATATAATTTAATTTAAAAACTTAAACTAATTATAATAATAATTAAGTAATTAGGGTTTATTAATAATAATAATAATAATTATCCGTAATAAATGCTGATTAGGGTTTCTGTCGGTGTCAGGGTGGCTTCGCGAGTTGCGGTGCCCGAAGTAGCAAACTTCGCGAGTCGCGGGGTTCCAAAATTCAACTCAGGCACAGTTTTTAATTCGACATTTTTTTTTATTCTGTTTTATATTTTCTGTTTAAATAAAAATATTTATATAATAAAAACTTATATTTAAAAACTAAAATAAAAATAGAACTACTTTATAATTTTAAAAATATCTTAAAAATAGATTTATATATATATTAATTTTTTTTTTCAGTTTTTTTTATATGTTCTAAATAAACACAAAATATTTAAATAAAACTTATATTTTTATAAAATAAAAATAAAGAAACTTTATAAAACTTAAATATTTAATAAATTCTTAAAAATATTTATATTTTTGTTTTTCTTTTCTATGTTTTCGAATATAAAAAACGTATTTTTTACAAAAGTGAATTTTAATAAAAGTAAACCAAAAATAAAAATCTTTTTTTTTATAATTATTAGCGTTGCGCTTCCGGCTTTTAAGCTAGAAAATCCCCGGCAGCGGCGCCAAAAATAACTTGATGTTATGAGATGTGTATATAAAATACTTTATATTTTACAAGGAAATACTATTAAATACGATACAATTTTACACAAAATATTTATTTATTTATAGAATGGATATACTTAAACCTTGCTACAACACTTATAGGCAGTGTACCTAATCGTACAGTAGTGTAGTTTTTAGTAAGTCCGGTTCGTTCCACAGGGAAAATCTTTAAACAAAGCTTAACGCTATATTAGTTTACTTTTATAAAAATACAAATATATATATATATATTAGTAATATTATTATTATTATAAAGGGGGGTTTTTACCGTTTAATGACCGGTTTGTCGATTTTAATTCTTTAGTCGCAGTTAAAACCAAATGTAAAATATTAAATAAAAGACTTAATTTAAAGCGTAAAGTAAATAACGATAATGAAATTGCGAATAATAAAAGTGCGATAAAATAAACTTGCGATAATTAAAAAGTACGATAATTAAAAGTGAAATTAAATACAATAACAATAAATAAAAGTGCTATAATTAGAAGTGCAATTAAATATAAAATAAAGGAAATTAAATATGAAATAAAAGAATTATGCTTATTTAAACTTCCATAATCATGATGTTTGACGTGTTGATTTTAGTTTTATGCCCATGGGTTAATTGTTCTTTGTCCTGGATTATTTAATATGTCCATACGGATTTGTCCATAATAGTCCATCAGTCATAAATATAAAGAGCGAAAGCCTTCGTCAAATTATTCTTATTCCTGAAGTCAAATATTCCAACTAATTGGGGATTCGAATTGTAACAAGGTTTTAATACTTTGTTTAATGAATACATCAGGTTATCGACTGCGTGTAAACCAAGGTTTTACTACTTTGTTAACAATTACACCAATTACCCTTGAATGTAATTCACCCCTGTTTCAACAAGTCTATTAACTATTAATTCAGTTCCGTGTCCGGTAAAATGAATAATTATTGGTATTTATAGATATCCCGCCCACCGTACCCAGTCAAGCGTATGTGGTTATATATAAATACGTCGAATTATAAGTTTGTATATTAAATTAACAAGGTATTGTTTAGTTAATATAAAACCCATTAATAGCCCATAGTCTAATTTCCACAAGTGTCGTTCTTTTATCCAAACCCCAATTATGGTACAAGGCCCAATTACCCAATTTTAGTAATTAGCCCAACATCATGATTACTTCGGATTAAATAAGCATAATAATAACTTAGCTACGAGACATTAAATTAAAAAGGTTGAACATAACTTACAATGATTAAAAATAGCGTAGCGTTACACGGACATAATTTCGACTTACACCCTTACAACATTCGCTAACATACCCTTATTATTAGGATTAAAATTAAAATTAAAATTAAAATATAAATTATAAATATAAATATTACGTTTAGATAGATGGATGG
The DNA here is from genome assembly GCF_046630445.1 of Rutidosis leptorrhynchoides. Classification (NCBI taxonomy): domain Eukaryota; kingdom Viridiplantae; phylum Streptophyta; class Magnoliopsida; order Asterales; family Asteraceae; genus Rutidosis; species Rutidosis leptorrhynchoides. The sequence goes on from NC_092338.1 coordinate 400,491,172, forward strand.
ATATATATGTATTTAAAATGATCAGAATTCGTTTGCTTTTATAGGGAGTTTCAGTTTTTGGGGCTCCGCGACTCGCGGCCCTTTTCTTCTTCGAACTCCGCGAGTCGCGGAGATCGTTTTTACAGCTCACCCACATTTGGCTCTTTGTTTGCCGACGATTTATTTTATATATATATATATATATATATATATATATATATATATATATATATATATATATATATATATATATATATATATATATATATATATATATATATATAATTAATATAATTAATTATATATTATATTATATTTATATACATAGTTAACTTGTAATTTTTAGTCCGTTGCGTCGAGCGTTGAGAGTTGACTCTGGTCCCGGTTCCGGATTTTCGAACGTCCTTGCGTACTATTTTATATCTTGTACTTTGCGTTTTGAATCTTGTACTCTTGTAATTTCGAGACGTTTCTTATCAATAATTGGAACCTCTTTGATTGTATTTTGTACTTTTGAGCTTTTTGGTCGTTTGCGTCTTCAATGCGTCGAATCTGTCTTTTGTCTTCACCTTTTAATATTTAAACGAATATCACTTTTAAATAGAACAATTGCAACTAAAAGCTTGTCTTTCTTGGGGAATAATGCTATGAAATATATGTTCGTTTTTAGCATTATCAACTGTGCATTAACATTAGGTTTATGGGTGTACATTTGTTCCATGCTAGTGATATAGGTATTAGTTATTGCTGCCTTAGGGTTTTGGGTCAAATATACCATTGTACATGGATAATAGGTAATAGGCATTTCTACTTTACTGGTATGGGTCGAAAAGACCCTTGAAATTTTGTGTGGGTAAAAATTTGCACAGTTCAAAAGTAATTTGGGCTATGAATCCAATGGTTTTGTGTAATCATTTGAACCGTTGAATCCAATTATCTTGGTAAAAAATTTGCCTTCGCAATTGTAAATTGGGCTATGAATCCAACTAGTACCGGTAGTTTTTCGTTCAACATGAATCCATCGGATTTGTTTTAAATATGGTCTGATTTGCAAAAGTTAAATTATATCATGGGATTTGTTATTTATTTGTGTTACAGTTGTTTTGTATGTGTATATATGCGTCTTGTATATGCTGCTTCACTTTTGTACAGGAATTGTTTTTTACACAACATTACATAACACCAGCATCACCATGCTTGGTTTTTTAGAACGTCTAGGAATTGGCTTCCCTTTTGTTTACAATAGTGTTGCGTAATCGTGTTAACAGTTTTGTTGTGTTGTAGAGTCGAATGGGTGTGATATAGATCAATCATATCAATTGCGTCATTTTATAGTGTTATTAGCTGATTGTTACAGCAAAACAATTGATTAATTGTTTACAATTGTATTCATACAATTGTTTACAATTGTATTCGTACAGGGACTAGCACAAAAATATCCAAAACTTCAGTTCCAGATCACTGATTCAATTACTATATTACCAATTACAACTATATTTTCTAGTATGATTACAAAACAACAACCATATGTATTAAATTCAACACAACAACAAAACATAAAAAGAAAGAAAGTGTTACCTCTGATTGAATACGAAAACTACAGCTGAAGATGATGATCAACGAATGGATTAAACTTAAAAGCTATGAATGAATGAATGAATAGATAAGTATTATAAACTTGTACGTTCGTATTATTTTTTTATAAGATTTTATGGGTGATTATATAAGTTATTAGTTATAGATAATTATAGTATAGTTAATTTTGTATTTTAATTATAAGTATAGTTTTCCTCATTAAAATCAAATTCAAACTCGATCGTAACAAACTTCCTATTTTTTAGCTCGTAGTTTATTAATTGGGCGTGTTACATAATTTGTTATTTAGACGTGTTACATAGTTGGTGTTACGTCCAAGCCCAGTTAAGGATCCATTTAAAGTTTTAAACCGACCCAAGCCCAATTAAGGATCCATTTTAAGTTGCAAACCGACCCATTAGATGATATCGGTAATCGAGCTTCATATTTTATTTAAATATATACAGAAGATCAAAAGATCTTCTTAACTTGCTTCCATCCTTCGACATCGAAACTGCTTCACCTACTTTCGTTCGTGCATCTCTAAGTTGATCAGGTTATTCTTTTTTCTCGATCATCATTTATAATACTTCTATGCTGTTATCGATCTATTAAAAATTGTTAAAGAAGTATTTTAATATGTTAAACTTTAGCTTCAACTTTGCTTAGGGTTTATACTCAAGCAACTATTTTTTTTACTTTAAAATTGCATAATCTATCACCAATTTAATGATTCTTTCTTTATTTGTTTGCTTTTTCATCGATTTGATTATTTGGTTCACATATTACGTAGAACCCCTAAAAATGATTCCTTAAAAATGCTTCATTGTCGAAACAGTCATGTGTATTTGTAAAATGATTCATTGTCTGCAAGATTTTAACAATCTTGTTGCTTATGGTTTTTCTAACAATTTTTTTTTATTATGAATGACAGAGTTAACAAATCCTTTTGCAATTTAATTATTATTTAAAGTATATAAATTTAAATTTTTTTTATAGAACTTAAGACATCTTTTTGTTTTTTACAACATCACAAAATTTCATAAGTATATAGACTTTCAGTATATCCTTATGTTAACAATTTTGGTGATGTTAGACACGAATTTATATTAATAATACTTTGAAATAAATATAAGGCTTTTTCAATTGATATGTATCTAACATATGTTTGCTTAAATGCATTATTTAATGAAGAAAACATGGGTGATAATGACGACTTTGTGATGATCAACGCTGAAGAGTTTGCGGCTGCAGTTGCAAACGCTCCTCCAAGGTTGAAGTATAATGATGTCTGGTGTTTCTTTGACGTACCAAAAGGGAATGTGTTGGTAAGTTACTACTATTTTCATAAATAATATACTTGACTCAACCATTATTTATTGCATACATGTGTGCATTTGACACTTAGGGTGTGCTTGGTTCAAAATGATGAATGGTAAGGGCAATAGGAAAGTAATGGTAATACGAATACAATGCGATTCATATTGCATTGTTCTTGCTAGGTTGATATTTTATAATATATTTAATCTAATCATTACATTTTTTCAAAAAGTACATGTTATCATTTACAATTTTGTAAACTAACACTGCTTGTAATATAACTCAACTATGAATGTATACATCATCACTGAAATCTTATCTTGCATTACTATGAATTATATTATTTTCTATTAAAAGATTAGTTGAATAAGACATAGTTTAATACTCGGATAAATTCTTTTGGTTAGTTGTTTAAGACCCATTAACCACTTTAGGGTAACCCCAACCAAGCATGCCCTTACATATTTTACATGTTCTTCACAAATATTGATGAATTGTTTAACAATTATAATACGAATGTGATTCAGCATTTACCAAAAGAGCTTCTTAAGAAAGCACCGGAGTTAAAGAAAGGAAATTTTTATCAATGCGTTGACATAGATGACCGAGTTCACATCTGGGGGCTGTTGGAGGAGGAAAAAAAAAAAAAAAAAACCCAACTTGTGTGTTTCTTCTGGCTGGAGGAAATTTGTTCGTTTATGTGGCTATAGTCCGTGGGACGAAATTTGGATGGTATTCAACCGCAGGCAGCGAAAGTTTGAATTTGCGTGGGACGACGTTCACAACTTCGATTGACAGTATGTGTTTGGGATGTTTGGGTATGGAAGCAGAGGTTAGGTTTCTGCATTTTTTGTGTTTGTATGGGCAGTTTCAGTAATTAGTAGGTATGAATGGTATATGTGTTTGGGATGTTTAGATGCTTTTTAACGAAACTTTGGATGTGTAAGTATGAATGGTTAATTTTTGAAGCTTACGCGTTATGTGAATCAGCGCGTAAGCTTTTAATTGTAACTCCTTTTGATGATGTAAATTGTGCAACCAATGTAATTAACTTTAAAACTTTGTTATGTAATTATGTTGATCTAAATGAATCCTGATTTATGTCCCATGGTTATGTCTAGTTGTTGTTTACTTATGTCCAGATTTATGTCCAATGTTGGTGTTATTTCCAGATTAAGTGTTTGTAGTTTATGTTTATATATAGGATAGATGATTTCAAGTTTATGTTTATGGGCATGTGTATTGTACCTACGTGTTTATGGGATCATGTTTACAGAAAACTAACTTCCGTTAATGTGCTACGGGGGTTATATGACAAATTAGACGTGTTAGGTTACTTAGACGTGTGCCTGGTAAGTATTTAGACGTGATAGCATAATTAGACGTGTTCCTTGTGATTTTATAAGATGTGTTTCAATTAGACGTGTGCATCTTAGTTATTTAGTCGTGTTCCTTGTAGATTAATTAGACGTGTTGTCAATTCGACGTGTTCCCGGTAAAACTAATTAGACGTGGTTACCAATTAGAGGTGTTATACTTATTTAGACGTGTTGCTGGTTTGTAATTAGACGTGCACCTTCTGTTGTTTAGACGTGTTCCGTATTTTTGACTAGTAAATTTAATTAGACGTGTCCCGATTGTTTAATTAGACGTGTTGCATCAATTATTAAGACGTGTTCCGTTTTTATATTAAGTTTAATCTTAACTAGATGTGTTCCTTATGTTTAATTAGACGTGATATTTGGTAATCACGTCTAAATGAGGGGCACTATATGAGCCGAAATGTAGTAGTGAATATTAATAGCTCATATTTAAATATTTTAATTAAGCCTCCCTCAATTATCCATCTAACCCAATTGTTTGAGTTATGTATTGTCCAAACCTGAATACGATACGAAGTAATATCAACTGAAACATTTCATACAAGTTTACTTATCAATTTTTTTTTTAAAGCAAAAATATTATATATTACTTATCAATTATTTAGATGGGGCATATCAGTGTTCATACAACAAATTTTGTAGTAACATTTTTTAGCGTTTAATAGTTACTAAAGTTTGGTAAAGTAGTTATATATGTATATATTAAAAATCTTGTTGACATTTTTTTGTTTTATTTGGTTTATGTCTTTTAATTGTCAATTAAGCCTCCCGTATCGTCAAATTATGGCTCCGCCCTTGATGGTACTAGTCTAATGATTTGTAATTCTGTACAGGGGCGAAACTGTGTGGGGGCAGGGGGCGCCCGCCCCCAGTGGATTTTTTCAGTGTAAAAATTTTGGGTTTTTCGACTTTGCCCCTGGTGGATTTTTTTTATTTGCTCCAAAACCTACATATTTTGCCCCAAACCCTTCAAATTTTGCCCAAAATTCTCGAACTTTTGCCCCAAAACCTTCAAATTTTGCCCCAAAATCTCCAACTTTTGCCCAAAAAATCTTCAATTTTTGTCAAAAAAATTACTATGGTTTAAATTTTTTTTTTCCCTCGCTGAAAAAAATCTAGTTTCAGCACTGATTTTGTATCTTGTTTGATCTCTCCGACCTTAAAAAGAATATATGTAAAAAAGTAAAACGTCAAAATCTTTTGGATTTGTGGAGACGTACAGATACGAAAGAAAAAAATAATCCGAAAACCCTTTATTGTTATAGTGTGCACAAATACCAAAACTAATTCACGTTTTTGTTTATAGATTTTATTATATTATATTTGTCCCTCATAAATCCATAAATTACATCTCTCTCTAAAATACAACTTTTCAATGCATAAATTATAAAAATTTTAATTCATATTTGAGGATATGTGTAATTTATAGACCATTCCTAATGGTGCATGTGATATCACGGACAGTTTGTACTTTTTATACAAAAAATGCAAACTGACTTGTGATAGGCAGTGTCAATTTTTGATATTCTTTAACTGTTGTGTCAAATATTGAATAAGGTAATGTGGTAAAATCTTATTGAAAATTGGATGAAAAAAATTTAATTAATAATAAAAATATAATAATGAAAATTTTGTATTGGTTGGGACAAGGTGCTAACGCTTCTTCAAATTTAGTTACTTTTGTGACTAACGGCTTTGACTGAACCCCCAATATATTCGTTACATTCCGTCAAAAAAGGTCCATGTCATCTAACTGAACAAACCCACCGATAAATATGGTCCCGGTTACATGCGAAATTTAGAGATATGACTTGTATCGAGCCCAAATATGGACTAAATTATACTCCCTCCGTCCCATAATAAATTTCATGTTTGACTTTTCAAAGTCTTACTTTCAAAATTTTGACTTCAAATATTTTTATTTATTTTATATAGTATTTGATGAAACTAATAAGAATTAATTCAGCTTTAAAATGTGTTTTAATTGATACAAGTTTCATTAAATGTTATATAACACAAACAAAAATATTGAAAGATAAATTTATAGAAGTAAGTCTTAAAAAGTCAAACAGGACACTTATTATGAGACGGATGGAGTAAATAATAACTCTACATATAATTTTGTATAAGGTTTTACTCATCAAACCAATTCTCAAATCTTAAATTATTGAATCTTCAAGGAAACGAGGGCAAAGTCGGAATCATTGAATCCACTTTTTATAATATTTCTATTCGAAGTTCGACAAAGAATCAAGTCTCATTGAATAATGACCAACATGTGTGTTTGCTAATTAAAAAATGTCAACAACAGATTATAAAAAATAATTGTTTTAATATGCTCTTCTCATTACTCCGTATAATATGAAACTTAAATGCATATTAGACACCCCCAGATGCTGGAAAGAAAACGTTAGGAAAATAATGACATATATATGTGTTCGAGATATTTCATAATAGTCAACTCCATTCGTGGTGTTTGACTTTTTTCCATAACTACAAAATTTAACCTTTATCGATGTTGTCGTAACTAATTATCTAATAATCCGAGTAAAATATATAAGACCAGTTTTATTTATAGAAAAAACCGACTGATACTTCTAACACTACACAAGCAACAATAAAACTCGGTTGATAATGAATTTTTCCTAATGACATAAATTTTATAAGGAGTTAATTCGTATTGCGAATAAATTTATACTTCATGGTTTGAACCTAAGATATGTCAAGTAGTTAACACTATTAACAGATTAAGAACCCACGCCACTGCCCCTTGCAGTTATAAAGTTTGTAAGACCGTTTGTATCGCATAGATCCAACGCGTGTTGCTTCCTATGTGGCAAGCATCCAACGCCCCTTTTTCAAGTATTGGGGCTTGAGTTTTTCATGTTGCTTGAGTTCGTGTTGGATTCCAACGGGAAAAGGCAGCATGTGGCTTTGTCTTTGTTGGTCTTATATTAATTTAAAATACTACTTTAAACTTTTTTTTTACTATTTTACCAATTATATTTTAACAAATAATCACAACACTCCTCACTCACACCACCAATACTTCATATAAAAAACCTCACACATCTTAGTCATCAAAAAATGTAAAAAACAACCTACGCCATCAACTAACGCTCCTCACCACTACAATTAGTCTGATATATGGATTTATGTTAACTTTTTAACGAGTTTCAATTAAAAAGTAATAAATTTAGGGATATATTATACGGAGTACTTTAAACATTATACTTATACTTAAATGAATATATGAATATGAATAATAAAATGAAAAAAGGGCTTATATAAAATTTGTACGATGAGAATTAGTGAGTTTCGCGTTTTCTTCTCAAATCTTCTTGAACCTCCATTTCCCAAATGTACTCGTTTTTCTTCTTACTTGAGCTTCTTTCTTTCCACTAGTGGGCATCTAAAATCGGTTGCACCATTCTAAATTTGGCCCTATTTAGCAGTGTATTTAGGTTGCATGAAGAATATCTAGTAATGTATGAATCACAATCTTAATCTTTAGAAATTTTCTAACGACAACCCTTAGGGTTGTTTTTAAGAAAAAAATTGATGTATGAATGGTGGTATATTTGTTGACTTAGTGGTGGTTATTTTCAGAAAGTGGGTAGTTACTTTGAATGTACAAATTAAATTAGCATGTATAAATCTCTTAATGACAACCCTTAGGGTTGTCATTAGAAAATTTCTAATCTTTATTACTTGTAAGTGCTAGTTTAGATTTTAAATATTACAGCTATCAATAGTTGACTTAATTATACTCTTTCCATATCATTTTTATAAGTTTCATTTTAAGTTTGCACGTTCTTGCTATTATTTTTCTTTTTATTTGACCTCCAAATTTGTACAGAAAACGACATCACGGGCTCTGGCTGTTATATATTATAAATTTTAATTAAAACTTATATTTTATATTTTATTTTATTTTTACATTTACATTTATATTTACATTTATATTTTATATTTTTTTATATTATAAAACCTCCTCAGTTATTGGAATAACATCGCCGTTTTGTTGCATTATATTAATTAATATTTATAAATTTATTTATCTTTATTATTATTGGGTGGCTAATACGAATTTTGTGAGACATTGACTCATAAATTGGAGGCTTGTGAAGTACATACGTAAGCATCTACGAATTATTTTAACACACATTAATTAATTTTAATAATAATTTATTTATACCAGTTGTTGCCAATTTGGATGGCGATTTACCCACTTAGCAGTAACATTTAGTATCGTTCATTAATCATTATGGAGGTAAGGTATTTGGTACTGTAATTTTTATTTTATTGGTTGCTGATGTCAATACGACGTCAACACGACGTCTAAGGCACAGAGAAAAACTATTTTTCGCAATAATGCAAAACTCACTTTTTATTCATTAAACAACAAAGTTACATTTTCACAAAATGTTTTAAGAAAATTTATTATTCTGTATGAATCAGTATGTCACAATATCATAAATAAAAATAAAAATTTAATTAAATAACGTAATTGGTTCAATTTCTACACCATGGATGTATACTACTCAAGACCCCTCTCCCTAGATGTACGGTTGATTACTTGATTTGATAATTACCTATTGTAAATGATGACTACGACTATTAACACAGTTTGAAAGTTTGAATATACGTATAAAGCTTATAAACTTAAGTTGATAGTTTAAAAAAAGAAGAATAAGACCGGTCCTCTGCACCAACTTGTTCCATGTTATGGATGATGGTAAATCACGTAACTCATGGTTAAAGGAACGTGAGTTGAGATTGAACTGGTAACCTTCGTTTTATAATGTATGTCACTTCACCACTGAGCTACCAACTATTTTAGTATAAATTTATATTATGGCCCAAATTAGTTTGTGAGCTTAGGGTGTTAGAAATTTTATCGACTCCAATTAAGACCTGTGATTGACCACGAGCACAAAGTCACAACAATTAATGGATAAATAACGTACCAAACAGTAAATAAAAATCTTAAAAGATACAAGAATTTTACGTGATTATATCTGATCTTCAATTGCACGGGTAAGGGTGTAGTCCACTGTCGAAAATCAGAGATGTTTACTTATTATTTTCGAGCACGAAGCTACAATGAGGCTATGAGTTTATTTATTATGAAACATAATACCTAAACCCTTTAGTTTTTCTAATGAGTTATCTAATTTAAGACATAAATTGATTCCTTGCTACATAAATAAATTTGATCTCTAAGCAAATTTAACTTCTAAGGCTAACCGATTTTCTTTCGTTCTTTAGTCAATGTGTAGCATCTTCAGACAGGGCTTAGATGTAAGGTGACATTTTTGCCATAAGGCATAATTGTGTGGCTAATTATGCTTTTATTTTAATTAAATATTTGGTGTTATTTTATTATTTGGTTAAGACCAGTTTGTGATAAGAGTCACAGAACAGGTTAGTTTATTTAATTTGAACTCCGTTAGAGTTGTCAAATTAAGTACGAAAGTTATTAGATAACTGGTAAATACCGGTGTGTGATGGGGTATTGTGTTTTAACACTAATATAAGCATTAGACCAGCTCATTTGTGATGCTTCTTCCAGAATATTCATTTTTACACACACACTTAAACCAATTCAAGAACCGTAATCTCTTAAACCTCGTTTTTTGTGTTGAATCCTTGTGTGTAATCAGTTGTTTGTGATTCAGTATCTTAATCAAGGTAAATCTCAACTGATTTCATGTTCATATCACTGAATTTTGTGCTTTTAATTAGGTTTTGGTTCAAAATGGGGTTTTTAGTCAAATCTCCTGATTTTGATGTTGTTTTGGTATAATCCGTTGGGGTTTAAGTCTCTTTATGTATTATAAACGTTTCTTGAACGGATTTTGGTGTCAAAACATGTAGAAATCGAGATTTGGGTGTTTTGGTTCGAAAACCCGTCATTTCTGCTGTTGCTGCACGAAGAACACAACCGTACGGTTGTAGCTTGCAACCGCACGAGTACATTGTGCAACCGTACGGGTGCATGTGCAACCGTACGAATGCAGTGGTGTTGGTGCAACCGGGCAGTGAGTGTGCAACCGTACGGATGCACGATGCAACCGTAAGGATGGACTTGCAGCCGTACGGATGCATGTGCAACCGTATGGGTGTAGATCAGAACTGCAGTGTTGTTTAATCTAACTGTTTTCTTGCCGTTATTCTGTCCGCGTGACTTATGATAATCAGGATGTAAATTCTGAAAATGCATAAGTGTTAGGTGGACTTTTAGTGACACTTTTGTTACTGATTTACTGTACTGTGATGTTTTGTGCTAACGGACAGAAACTAACTTGATTTGCCTTATGTTCAGGTGATAAGGATAAGGAAACCGATCAGTGATAAATTATCTGAGAGAGTTGCTGGTATTCGGTGAGTGGGTCTATCTCCGGATAGAGTATTAAGTAAGTGACACGCTACTTGTTCTGACTCTTTACTCTTATGTTTATATCCAGCATGATTGCCATGTGTAGTTAGATATTGCCATACTAGTTAGGACGATTGCATGACTGATTATCTGTGATCTTATGTGCGAAATGTTAGTTGGACACCAACCGAGGCGGCAAGGATGGGAACCCACCGAGGCGACAAGGTAGGGTTTGTGTGAGGTCGATCGTGGTAGCCTGGTCGGGTCATGATGTGTGATGACCCGAAAATTTCTAACCAAATTTAAACTTAATCTTTGTATGATTAACGTTTCCGACACGATAAGCAAAGTCTGTAATGTTGAGTCACGAAAGTTTTGGAACTATATTCATATAATCAATTATTCTTTGACTGTTCTCGACGATTCAAGAACAATATATATATATATATATATATATATATATATATATATATATATATATATATATATATATATATATATATATATATATATATATATATATATATATATATATATATATGATTACAAGTTATTTAGTAAACGATAGTAACATTCGTTTGTTAATTCGATTTATATTTAGATAAGTGAACTAAAACGTTTAAGATGAACAAATAAAACACTAATTTGCTACAGTATTTTCGAATTGCTACAGTACTCAAAAATACTACAGTGTTTTCGAAAATCACTATTTGCTACAGTAAAAAAACTTTGCTACAATAACTTTGCTACAGTAAAACACTATTTCAAAATAAAAATGTATATATATATATTTTACAAGGTGATAAAATAAAATATTAACTTAATCTTAAAAACGATTTGATATTAAATATATATTAACAAATAGCGAGACGATGATTTAATGAAGTAAATGACCAAAACACTCAAATGTATAAATTATATTTTGAGTGATATAATTTAGGGATAATTTAAGGCTATATTTTGACAAAGGTACGTGTCCCAAAATGTAAATTACAAGTTTTCACAGCATACGAAGGGACACTCGAAAAAAACGGGAACCGGGACATAAGTCGCGTGATGACGTACGACTTATCGGAACAAAAATTACAAGTCAACTATGCACGTGAATTTAATATAATATATAATTAATTATATAAATTATATATTATAAATATAATTAATAAATATGTCGACAAGCGTACTACAAAACAGATGTGAGCTGGATTTTTCAGCCATGCGATCGCATGGCAAACCAGTGCAAACCCCATGCGATCGCATGGGGTACTTTTTCAGGCCAGGTCCTATAAATTCATTCGTTTTCTGTTTTGATCGAACATATATCTTTCCATCTACTCTCTCTGTATTATTATTATTATTATTATTATTATTATTATTATTATTATTATTATTATTATTATTATTATTATTATTATTATTATTATTATTAATAATATTAATCTAATTATTATTAATATTAGTATTATCAGATATCGTTACCATTATTATTAGTATTTTACATAAAATATTACGACGAGGTTATGGCCAAACAATTTCAAAATGGGTTTTCGAGCTTGATAAAGCTAAGGAAAATATGGGTTATAGCTATGGAGGTTATGGGTAATGTTCGTGGGTATTATTTTGCAAGTCAAACCTAGTGTTTATCATCTCTGTTACGTCTACGTACTTTTCTGCAATATTGAATCACAATGTTGATACGTGAGTATTCATATCTTATCTTTTATATATTAATAATGTATCCATGTCTAGTGCTCGAGTATATATGTTTATGCATGCTTGTATGCTAAATTTCGTCGTTAAACAGTTTATGATGAATCACGAATTAAATACATATATTACTGATAAAAGGTATAAGATATGCATGTTTTTGGAAAGCTGGCGAAAAATCAATAACTTTTCATTTAGAAATCGCGTAATTTCGATGAACGAATCAAAAGATATGATCAACTGAATTATGATTGACGTTAATTGGAATTGCTTTTGAATCTGCAATTAATATTTAAACAACTTGTTTGTAAGATTGATAAATTGGATTTTTGAATATTACCATCCGAGTAAATGAATCCTTATATAAGGAACGTCTCGTTTTGTTAAACTATTGTCAAAATTGACTTTTTGAAACGACTTTGGATAACTTTTGTATGTCGATCTCGAGCATTAGGATTGTGATACACTATGACCTGACCTAGCTTGATAGACATTTATTGACCAACATATGTTCTCTAGGTTGAGATCTACGGTTATTTGGTAATCCAAGTTTCGGTCACATTTTGGTGAACAACTTTATATGCTGCTAAGGTGAGTTTCATTTGCTCCCTTTTTAATTGCTTTTGCAATATATATTTTTGGGCTGAGAATACATGCACTTTATTTTAAACACAATGGATACAAGTACATACTAAATTCTACACTGAGTTTGAACCGAAAATCCCTTAGCTTTGGTAACTAGTAACTGCCAGTTATAAGAACTGGTGGGCGCGAGTAGTAGTATATGGATCCATAGGGCTTGATATCCCCGTCCGAGCTAGAGCACTAGCCTTTTAATGGACGTATGCTATTTGAAAAGCGTACACGTTGGTTTGTGTGTATTATTAAGATGATTATACAAAGGGTATAAATTATATATACGTTAAGTTTAGTTACCAGGGTGCTCAATTTCGTAAAATATTTTGATAAACGTTTCTGGATGAAACAACTGAAAACTTGTGATTCACCTTTATATACAGATTATGCGCAACATTAAAACTATGAACTCACCAACCTTTGTGTTGACACTTTTAAGCATGTTTATTCTTAGGTTTCTAGAAGTCTTCCGCTGTTTGCTTATATGTGATATAAGCTATGTGCATGGAGTCATACATGCTTTATTCAAGAAAACTTTGCATTCACAAAATCATCACCGTGTATCTTATTTTGACTTCATTGTCAACGGATGTATTATGGTAAACTATTATTTATGGTGATTGTCTATACGTAGAAATCATCAAACGTTGAAAACCTTATAAATTGATATTCATTTATTGTGTACCTTTTGAAAAGAATTCAATGTTTACAAAACGTATCATGTAACGACCCTGGATTTTCCAACGTTTAATTATTAATATTTATTATTAATGCTTGCGTGTTAATGAATGTATTTTATTACATTTACTTGTTACCATACATGACTTTAAATGCCCGACACGTCTTTGTGACACACGAACTTTTCACGAATAATATTTCGAATATTATTTGCATCCATGATTAATTATTATTAATCATTTTTAATTAACTAGTGTTAATAGTTAATTACTTGGGCTTTGTTGGATTAACTTGTTAATTACTTGAACTTGGGCTTTTATTAATGTTAATGGACTTAGAAGCCCACCTTACTAATCTTAATGGACTAATTAGCCCATCTTTCATGTAAGTATTACTTTAAAACTAAACTAGATTGATTAGTTCATGAAGAATCTAGTTACTTGTATCTTTACACCATTTTCCCACACCCATTTAGCTTTAATACTACTTCAAGCATACACCATCTCCCAATATATGAAAGTAGCAAGTTGACCCTTCCCTTTTGGCACTCCTTGACCGTGAATCTCAATGGGGAGGGAGGGAGTTCAATTTTTTTTTATTTATCACTTATTTACTTGTATTCATCTCACATTTCACACATACACAAAATACTTACACTTCTCTCTCATTTTTCTCTCTAATTTGGCAAGTTACAAGCTTACTTCTCCTTTCTTTTTCTCTTCCAAAAATCGTAATATATACAAACATCATCATCATCTTTTGCTTGTTTAAGTTACTTGTTGTTTATTGTTGATTACTTACTAGTTGTTGTTATTTCTTTACTAGTTGTAAGAATCAAACTTTTTAGTTTAATTCTTCGTATTATCTTGTTATTACAAGAACAAACAAGAACCTAAACTTTCTAGTTTATGGTTCTACACTTAATGTTTTAAAGAAAGAAAGTTCATGAGTTGTAAAATCATTACTTGTGACCATGTTTGTAAACTTAAAGTTTACTTTCTTAAAGATCAAAGCTTTGGCTTGAATCTTTAAAGTATGAACAACCATGAACTTGTTACTTGTAGATTTAATTTATTTCTTCATTTTATGTACTTTAAAGTTGTGATTTGGTCAAGTATTACTAGTTAATCTTGATCTCATATTTCTTGGAACTAAAAGTTAACTTTATAAGTTTAAGAACATGGAAGTATAACTTTCTAGTTATAACTTCATATACTTGTGTTGGATCTAAGTTTATATAACTTATGGTCTAGTTATTTTGTTGTAAACAAGAGCTTACAAGCTTACATACACTTTACTAGTTGAAAATCTAAGTTTCATAACTTATGGTTTCATTAAAGTAAAGATTCAAGTGTTATGACTTAGGATTTAACTTAGTAACTTTAGATCTAGACTTTTGGGTCTTGTATCTTCAAGATCTAACTAAGAACTATGTTCTACAAATTAAGATCTTGATTATTTAGTTTACTTTCAAGTTTGTAGTTTAATAGTACTTTTAGAGTTCATGTATGTGTCGGATCTAAGATCTCGATGTAACTTTAGTTCATCAAACTACTTGCAACACTTAATTAAGTTGTGCTACTTATCTTAGACTTACACTTGTGTTATAATGGTCAAAACTTGTTAAATATGATGTAAACACATCAACGAGTTGTACACTTGAAGCTATATGTATCAAGGATGAGAACCGTGATGAACATCAAGCACCAAGAACCCACCGGAACACACTGTTTACTGTTTTCTGGAACTGATCAGAATACCTGGGCTACTATAAAGTTGATTTTCAGTTAGCTCTGTTCGAGTAGATAATTTTTCGTTCAAGACTCGTCTTAATCCGAGTTACGGTTTAGGATCTATGGCCCTCCGAACGTCACTATGTCCTTTTAACGTTGTGCTGAAAATTCTGACCTACTCGCACTTAAACCATCGCCACGGTCAAAAGAAGATTAGTTTGGTTCTGGAATTTTTACAGCAACTAAAGGACTCATATATGGAGCCATGGCCACTGGTCTCACTTCAATTCAGTTTGCGTAGAGGCCGTGGTGACTGATCGAAGTCAGCCTTTGTTTTAAACTCTTTTTTTAGAATTAAACATACTTTATAGTTTTGTTTGATGATGAATGATGATAACCCTTAAGACCTAATTTACATACATTTAAACCTTTGGGAATGATTTACTGACTTAGTAACTTTTGACTTAGGTTGAGGACTTTTCGGACCTACATACTTGCTTACTTTCCCGAAACAACTTTACTACTACTTTACACTGTGAGTTATAGCATCCCTTTTTACTTTAACTATTTTGGGAACTGAGAATACATGCGCATTTTACATTTTACATACTAGGCACGAGTACTTAAACTTTATATATGTGTGGGTTATACAACGGCATAAACTTTCCCCTTAGCTCGGTAACGTTTAGTCATTCGTCTTTGAACCGGTGAACGCGAATCTTAGATATGGATCCATAGGGTTTGACATCCCCACTCGGGCTAGTAGCGCTAGCATTTAACGGGTGTTTAATACTTCGTAAACATACGCACTCGCCAAGTGTACTTTCAGGGGGTTATAAACGTTAAGTTATTTACCAAGTGCCCACGGTTAAACATATACTTTACATACTATTTTGAAACGCTCTTTGTAGCACTGAAATCTCGTGGCCTACCTTACAATACTGTTATACTTAAACTATAGCTCACCAACCTTTATGTTGACGTTTTAAGCATGTTTTCCTCAGGTGCTTAAGGTTTGCTTGCTTCCGCTGTTGTACTAATCATGCCTTGTAGACACCCGCTGCTCTTGTTAGAGTTGTCACCGCATGAAACATTTTGTTTGCATTCAAACTATGTTACCTTTTGAAACAATGATTTAAAATAAATATATATATATATATATATATATATATATATATATATATATATATATATATATATATATATATATATATATATATATATATATATATATATATATATATATATATATATATATATATATATATATATTTTAAATTTAACAACCATTGGGTCACGTACAATTACTAATTGCTTCTGTTCATTGAAGCATACTTTTGTTGTAAGATATTTGATGTTGGTTAAGACATCACCTTTATTCATGAATGCAAACTTCTTTTGAAACCGCATATAGTATTTGACCTTGTAATGATCCTGTTGTTGATGATTCGTACACGATGGTTTTGTACAGGGCATCACATTTGGTATCAGAGCATTGGTTGTAGGGAATTAGGTTGCATTAGTGAGTCTAAGATCGACTCGAGTAGGATTCACTAATAGAACTAATCTACAACTTGCTAGTTTACTTGTTTCCGCTGAACTTACTGCATGCTGCTGCTTACTTTTACTGCTATATCTCGTATGCTACTACATGTTTTCACTACTGCATGCTACTATTTACTTTCGATTGCATGCTACTCCTGTACGATTCGTTATTATTGCCATGCTATTTACTGTTATACATGATTTAGACTGTCGTAGTTACTTTGCCTAATACGTGCTTGCTTTATGACTTACTGACGTGGAAAAAGTTATTTTTCCTTGTTCAGATGTCGGATATTCCACCTGTCATCATTTTGGACAGTGACTAAGAGTCGTCCGCCACTTCACCGACCGTTGTTGCTGATTCCCAGATGCCGTCATCGACACCCACCAGTGACCCTGGCGCTTCATCCTCTGGTGCCAGTAGTCATGCACCCGCCCCAGTGGTTACCTCTGACGGAGCCGAGGACCTCCAGGAGATTCCAGTTCCACTTGCCCCCGGACCCTCGGAGCTACAGCACCATCCCGGTGCTGCTGTGATTCCCACAGATCTTGGGGAAGGTCCAGTCCGTAATGAGCATAACCATTGGTGTCGACACGCTTCTGATGGACGTCTCGTGCCGATCGAACCCGCCAGATACCGACAGATGATGGCCGCCCGAGGAGAGCCACTCGTGCAGCCACCCCCAATCGATCTAGACTACCCATCATCCTCCGACTCATCATCCAACGACACCTCCTCAGACGACTCCAGTGACGATGATTCTGATGAGGACCCTGATGATGCCCCTGTACAGCCACCCTCCACCCCGTCGAAGAAGCGGTACCGTTTCGATGGTACCGTTATTCCAGGGATTAATGGAGGTAGAGCATTCACTGACGCATATGGTCGGCGTCGTAGGGTTACCACCCGTAAGCGGCTTGTGCCGTATCCTGCTGATCCCTTCATCCGTAAGCCTTATCGTTTCGCAGCCTCTACTTCTGGAGCCGGACTGTCTGCACCACCAGCTCCACCAGCACCACCAGTGCCGACTGCACCACCTGCCCCACCATCTCCCTCTGTCAAGGAACTGATGAGGGAGGTGGAGATCCTCCGTGCTCGGGTAACTGAGCTTGAGGACCAGATGTCCCACGTATTGGACATCCTACACCCACCTTCACCATAGGACCTTTGTAGTAGATTTCATAATGTAATCTGGTTGTAGTTTTATGTATTACTTATGTATTGTATGAATCTATGCGGATGTATGAAACTTATTATTAATGAATGGAACTTTGTGTTGTTTACTTTTTGCACAAGTGTTCTATTTACGTTACTGTACGATGGTTTTGTGATATCTGTATCTAGTTGCTCTACTTAATTAACATGTGTTGTGCTGTTTACATGTTGGTTGTTGTATACTATATTATTATATATTGAATGATGGATTTTGACTTGAGTCAAAATTTTGTTTAGAACATCATGGCCAACGGAAGATCAACTCCGACCACAGCCCAAATCGAGGAAATAATTGCCGAAAGGGTAGCCGCAGCATTGCAAAAATGCAACCCCAAGCCCCACCGCCACTGGTTATTCAGCCCATTCGTAATGGGTGCACGTAAAAAGAGTTCCAAAGCTGCAAACCCCATAACTTTAGTGGAACGGAGGGGCCAGTTGGTCTCACTAGGTGGTTTGAAAAACTAAAATGTGTATTTTGAGTTAGCAACTGCTCAGAGGCAAACAAGACAAAATATGCCTCTTGTACACTGGCGGATGGCGCCCTCACTTGGTGGAACACAATGGCTCAAGCCAAGGGTATTGATAAGGCGTATGCCACGCCATGGGAAGAATTCAAAGCGGCCATGATTGAAGAGTATTGTTCGAGAACTGAGATACAGAAGATGGAGATTGAGTTTATGCAGTTGAAGGTTGTAGGGAACAATCTCGATGGGTACAATCGTAGGTATTTGGAACTAGCCCTGATGTGTCCTACCATGGTCACCCCGGAATTCAAGCGTATGGAGAGATACTTGTGGGGACTTCCTAAGTCTATTAAGGGAAATGTCACCTCGTCTTAGCCACCCAATGTCCCGGAGGCAATGCGCATGGCGCATACTTTAATGAACCAAATCATCAGCGATGAACCGGAGAAGGCTAAGTCTGAAGTGGGCAGTAGTGACAAGCGTAAGTGGGATAACAGCAAGGGGAGAACCTATGATTAAACCCCCGCCAAGAGGAACAACGATGGAAGGAACCCCACTCCGAACATCAACTCAAACCCCAACTACAAGGGTACCCTACCGCAATGCAAGAGGTGCTACAAGCACCACACTGGGTATTGTAACATTGTCTGTGAAAAATGCAAAAAGACCGGGCATATTGGCAGAGACTGCAAGATCACCACCATGACTGGGAAGCCGAACCCCAATGGACCGAGAAAGTGTTATGAATGCGGACATACGGGCCACTTCAAAAATGAGTGTCCCAACAAGCGAAAGGACGGCGGACCACCGCGTTGACGAGCTTTCAATGTTAATGCAAGGGATGCTCGTGAGAACCCCGACTTGGTCACAGGTATATTCACTATCAACAATTTATTAGCTTCTGTCCTATTTGATACTGGTGCCAATAGAAGTTATGTATATAGACACTTTTGCGATAAGATAAATTGGTCGTTAGTTCCTTTAAAGGAGAGTATGCTTGTAGAGGTGGCCAATGGAAAACTTGAGAAAGTTGACCATATTAGCCGAGGAGCCATTATCAACATAGCTGGTGTGGATTTCGAGATTGACTTGATACCCATTAAATTGGGAAGTTTTGACGTGATCGTCGGTATGGATTGGTTGGCCAAAGTAAGAGCCGACATTATCTGTGGAGATAAAGCCCTTCGCATACCACAAGGAGATGGTGAGCCACTGGTTATTTACAGATAGAGATGTACCTCGAAGCTGAACCTCATTAGTTGCGTGAAAGCGCAAAAGATCATGAGGAAGGGACGTCTTGTTGTACTAGCACATGTGAAAACAGTAGAAACCGAAGTGAAGAGCGTGGGTGACGTACGAATTGTGAACGAATTTTCCGATGTCTTTCCAGAGGAATTGCCTGGATTACCGCCACCGAGGGCAGTAGAATTTCAAATTGATTTAGTGCCAGGAGCTGCACCTGTAGCTCGCGCACCTTATCGACTCGCACCTTCCGAGATGCAAGAGTTACAAAGCCAACTACAAGAACTACTTGACCGTGGATTTATCCAACCAAGTTTCTCGCCTTAGGGCGCACCTGTGTTGTTTGTGAAGAAGAAGGATGGATCCTTCCGTATGTGTATCAACTACCGTGAACTCAACAAATTGGCGATCAAGAATCGGTATCCCCTTCCCCGTATTGACGATCTTTTTGATCAACTAAAAGGATCAAGTGTTTACTCTAAGATCGATTTGCGATCCGGTTATCACCAGCTGAGGGTGAAAGAGAGCGACGTGATGAAGACTGCATTCAGAACTCGTTATGGTCATTATGAGTTTCTTGTGATGCCATTCGGTTTAACCAACGCACCTACCGTGTTCATGGATCTCATGAATCGTGTCTGCAAGCCATACCTGGATAAGTTCGTTATCGTCTTCATAGATGATATCCTCATCTACTCCAAGAGCGAAGAAGAACATGAGCAACATCTTCGATTAGTGCTTGAACTCTTGAGACAAGAACAACTTTACGCCAAATTCTCCAAGTGTGAATTTTGGTTGAAGGAAGTCCAATTTATGGGTCATGTTGTGAGCGACCAGGGTATCAAAGTTGATCCCGCCAAGATTGAAGCTATCAGCAAGTGGGAAACTCCCACTACTCCAACTCACATTCGCCAATTTCTAGGTCTCGCCGGTTACTACCGAAGATTTATTGAAGGTTTCTCTCTAATTGCCCGTCCTTTGACCGCGTTGACTCACAAAGGGAAGAAGTTCATTTAGGAACCCGCACACGAATCAGCATTTCAAACCTTGAAGAAGAAGTTGACCACCGCACCTATCTTATCTCTTCCTGAAGGCAGTGACGATTTCGTCGTTTATTGCGATGCTTCGAAAAGTGGTTTTGGTTGTGTACTGATGTAAAGATCAAAGGTTATTGCCTATGCTTCTCGTCAACTAAAGATTCACGAGCGGAACTACACTACTCACGATCTCGAACTGGGAGCCGTTGTCTTCGCATTAAAACTGTGGAGACACTATCTTTATGGAACTAAGAGCACTATTTTCACCGATCATAAAAGCCTCCAACACATCTTCGATCAGAAGCAACTGAATATGAGACAGCGTCGATGGATCGAGACGGTGAACGACTATGATTGTGAACTTCGTTATCAACCTGGCAAGGCCAATGTTGTAGCTGACGCTTTAAGCCGAAAGGAGAGGACGGCACCTCTTTGTGTTCGGGCTCTGAACATCACCATCCATTCAAATCTCAACAGCCAGATTCGAGTAGCCCAAGATGAGGCTCTCAAGGAGGAAAATATATCTCATGAACACCTGAATGTTCTTGTCTCTCGATTCGAGGTTAGGGAGACTGGACTCCGATGTTATGCTGGAAGAATTTGGGTACCTTGTTATGGAGATCTACGAAACCTTATACTTGATGAAGCCCACAAATCGAGATATTCGATTCATCCCGGAGCGGGCAAAATGTACCATGATCTTAAAAAACAGTATTGGTGGCCTAATCTTAAGAAAGACGTTGCAACTTATGTTGGTAAGTGTTTGACTTGTTCGAAAGTTAAGGCCGAACATCAAAGACCTTCTGGGTTACTTCAACAACCGGAAATCCCACAATGGAAATGGGAAAGGATAACGATGGACTTCATTACTAAACTACCAAAAACGGTGGGCGGATACGATACCATTTGGGTTATCGTTGACATTCTTACCAAATCTGCACACTTCTTAACCATGAAGGAAACTGATACGATGGAAAGACTCGCTCAACTATACATCAAAGAGGTTGTATCTCGTCATGGCGTACCTTTATCGATTATTTCAGATCGCGATCCCCGTTTTGCTTCTAGATTTTGGCGTTCTTTGCAAGAACCCATGGGAACTCGTCTCTACATAAGTACTGCTTATCACCCACAGACCGACGGGAAAAGTGAACGAACGATTCAGACCTTGGAAGACATGTTGCGTGCATGTGTTATTGATTTCGTAAAGGCCTGGGAAAGGCATTTGCCACTCGCCGAATTTTCTTACAACAACAGTTATCACTCGAGTATTAATGCCGCACCTTTTGAAGCATTGTATGGCCACAAGTGCCGATCTCCTATTCGTTGGGCCGAAGTAGGTGAAAAACAAATCACTGGACCCGAGGTAGTCCATGAAACAACGAAGAAGATTGCTCAAATTCAAGCTAGACTTAAGATGGCCCGTGATCGTCAGAAGAGTTATGCCGATCTTAAACGTAAAGAATTTGAATTTAACGTGGGCGACCGTGTAATGTTGAAGGTTGCACCTTGGAAAGGTGTGATCCGTTTTGGAAAACGTGGAAAGTTAAACCCACGATACATTGGTCCTTTTGAAATCTTGGAGCGTGTTGGACCCGTTGCTTACCGTTTGGATCTTCCAACACAATTAAGTTCAGTTCATCCTACCTTCCATGTATCAAACTTGAAGAAGTGTCTTGCTGCACCTGAACTTATCATACCACTGGAAGAACTTATGATTGATGATAAACTCCACTTCGTGGAAGAGCCTGTTGAAATTATGGACCGTGAGGTCAAAACTTTGAAACGCAACAAGATTCCGATCGTCCGAGTACGATGAAATGCCAAACGAGGACCTGAGTTTACCTGGGAGCGAGAGGATCAAATGATACAAAAGTATCCTCACCTTTTCCCAACTCCTCCATCTACCTCAGCTTAAAATTTTGGGATGAAATTTTCTTTAACAGGTGGGTAATGTAACGACCCTGGATTTTCCAACGTTTAATTATTAATATTTATTATTAATGCTTGCGTGTTAATGAATGTATTTTATTACATTTACTTGTTACCATACATGACTTTAAATGCCCGACACGTCTTTGTGACACACGAACTTTTCACGAATAATATTTCGGATATTATTTGCATCCATGATTAATTATTATTAATCATTTTTAATTAACTAGTGTTAATAGTTAATTACTTGGGCTTTGTTGGAATAACTTGTTAATTACTTGAACTTGGGCTTTTATTAATGTTAATGGACTTAGAAGCCCACCTTACTAATCTTAATGGACTAATTAGCTCATCTTTCATGTAAGTATTACTTTAAAACTAAACTAGATTGATTAGTTCATGAAGAATCTAGTTACTTGTATCTTTACACCATTTTCCCACACCCATTTAGCTTTAATACTACTTCAATCATACACCATCTCTCAATATATGAAAGTACCAAGTTGACCCTTACCTTTTAGCACTCCTTTGCCGTGAATCTCAATGGGGAGGGAGGGAGTTCAAATTTTTTTTATTTATCACTTATTTACTTGTATTCATCTCACATTTCACACATACACAAAATACTTACACTTCTCTCTTATTATTCTCTCTAATTTGGTAAGTTACAAGCTTACTTCTCTCTTCTTTTTCTCTTCCAAAAACCATACATCATCATCATCATCTTTTGCTTGTTTAAGTTACTTGTTGTTTATTGTTGATTACTTACTAGTTGTTGTTATTTCTTTACTAGTTGTAAGAATCAAACCTTTTAGTTTAATTCTTCATATTATCTTGTTATTACAAGAACAAACAAGAACATAAACTTTCTAGTTTATGGTTCTACACTTAATGTTTTAAAGAAAGAAAGTTCATGAGTTGTAAAATCATTACTTGTGACCATGTTTGTAAACTTAAAGTTTACTTTCTTAAAGATCAAAGCCTTGGCTTGAATCTTTAAAGTATGAACAACCATGAACTTGTTACTTGTAGATTTAATTTATTTCTTCATTTTATGTACTTTAAAGTTGTGATTTGGTCAAGTATTACTAGTTAATCTTGATCTTATATTTCTTGGAACTAAAAGTTAACTTTATAAGTTCAAGAACATGGAAGTATAACTTTCTAGTTATAACTTCATATACTTGTGTTGGATCTAATTTTATATAACTTATGGTCTACTTATTTTGTTGTAAACAAGAGCTTACAAGTGTTATGACTTAGGATTTAACTTAGTAACTTTAGATCTAGACTTTTGGGTCTTGGATCTGCAAGATCTAACTAAGAACTATGTTCTACAACTTAAGATCTTGATTATTTAGTTTACTTTCAAGTTTGTAGTTTAATAGTACTTATAGAGTTCATGTATGTGTCGGATCTAAGATCTTGATGTAACTTTGGTTCATCAAACTACTTGACACACTTAATTGAGTTGTGCTACTTATCTTAGACTTACACTTGTGTTATGATGGTCAAAACTTGGTAAAGATGATGTAAACACATCAACGAGTTGTACACTTGAAGCTATATGCATCAAGGATGAGAACCGTGATGAACATCAAGCACCAAGAACCCACCGGACCACACTGTTTACTATTTTCTGGAACTGATCAGAATACCTGGGCTACTGTAAAGTTGATTTTCAGTTAGCTCTGTTCGAGTAGATAATTTTTTGTTCAAGACTCGTCTTAATCCAAGTTACGGTTTAGGATCTATGGCCCTCCGAACGTCACTATGTCCTTTTAACATTGTGCTGAAAATTCTGACCTACTCGCACTTAAACCGTCGTCACGGTCAAACGAAGACGAGTTTGGTTCTGGAATTTTTATAGCAACTAAAGGACTCATATACGGAGCCATGGCCACTGTTCACACTTCAATTCAGTTTGTTTAGTGGCCGTGGTGACTGATCGAAGTCAGCCTTTGTTTTAAACTCTTTTTTTAGAATGAAACATACTTTATACTTTTGTTTGATGATGAATGATGATAACCCTTAAGATCTAATTTACATACATTTAAACCTTTGGGAACGATTTAATGACTTAGTAACTTTTGACTTAGGTTGAGGACTTTCCGGACCTACATACTTGCTCACTTTCCCGAAACAACTTTACTACTACTTTACACTGTGAGTTATAGCATCCCTTTTTTACTTTAACTATTTTGGGAACTGAGAATACATGCGCATTTTACAGTTTACATACTAGGCACGAGTACTTAAACTTTATATATGTTTGGGTTATACAACGGCATAAACTTTCCCCTTAGCTCGGTAACGTTTAGTCATTGGTCTTTGAACCGGTGAACGCGAATCTTAGATATGGATCCATAGGGTTTGACATCGCCACTCAGGCTTGTAACGCTAGCATTTAACGGGTGTTTAATACTTCGTAAACATACACACTCGCC
The DNA here is from genome assembly GCF_046630445.1 of Rutidosis leptorrhynchoides. Lineage (NCBI taxonomy): Eukaryota > Viridiplantae > Streptophyta > Magnoliopsida > Asterales > Asteraceae > Rutidosis > Rutidosis leptorrhynchoides. Next base: position 400,516,447 of record NC_092338.1, read on the forward strand.
AAGTGTACTTTCAGGGGGTTATAAACGTTTAGTTAGTTACCAAGTGCCCACGGTTAAACATATACTTTACATACTGTTTTGAAACGCTCTTTGTAGCACTGAAATCTCGTGGACTACCTTACATTACTGTTATACTTAAACTATAGCTCACCAACCTTTGTGTTGACGTTTTAAGCATGTTTTTCTCAGGTGCTTAAGGTTTGCTTGCTTCCGCTGTTGTACTAGTCATGCCTTGTAGACACCCGCTGCGCTTGTTAGAGTTGTTACCGCATGAAACGTTTTATTTGCATTCAAACTATGTTACCTTTTGAAACAATGATTTGTAACGACTATTGGGTCACGTACAATTACTAATTGCTTCTGTTCATTGAAGCATACTTTTGTTGTAAGATATTTGATGTTGGTTAAGACATCACCTTTATTTATGAATGCAAACTTCTTTTGAAATCGCATATAGTATTTGACCTTGTAATGATCTTGTTGTTGATGATTCGTACACGATGGTTTTGTACGGGGCATCACATATCATATAGAGGTCAAATACCTCGCAATGAAATCAATGAATGACGTGTTCGTCCAGATGGATTTGGACGGGTCGTCACCTGATGTTACTGATTGTTCAGTATAGCATAGAAGGACGCATGTGTTGTGTATGGACGGTTATACAGTGGATTCAATAAAGCGGACTATCAGTAGACTGTAGCCTGATCAGCTAAGTAGTGTGCTCGTACAAGCCGTCGATCCTCATATTGTCAGTTGTATGCTAGTTCAGGACGTTAGCATATATGTGACCCTTGCATGTTCAGTTGCTTATGCTTGGTCTGTTAGATAGTATCCATTCACTTAGTAGTTGTGCTAATTTCCCCGCATTTCCACCCCTTGCAGGTTTAGGTACTGCTGTAGAATGGGTGTTGCGGACGGGCTAGAAGACATGTTTGACTACGAGCTTAACTCTGATGTTTTCTTTGTTTGTACTGTTTTCACGTAACACCGTCATTTTGTAAAGTTGTTATTCTGTAAATGTAACTAAGGTTATTTTGATAATTTCATGTACTTCCGCTGTGAATAAAAAAAAATCAGGGTGTTACACAATGCTTCACATATCCCAACATAGGGTCCGTTAAGGTTTAGTTTAAGGTTCACTATATTGTCTATAAGTATCGTATAATTAGTACAAAATAACCTACCAACTTTTATTATCCTTTATGGTATTAGAGCGTATTTGATTTCAAAACCTAGTCGCTAGTCATGAGCCGCATGCAGCCAAACTAAACTATGTATATAAACTCTAAGCCCTAAACTAAACTAAACTCTAAGCCCACAACCGATCATAATACTAATCTATATTCTAAAGTTATAACAAATGTGGTGAGTAGAGAGCAATGGCGAATCTAAGTGGTAGCCCGTGGAGTCACGGAACACAACTAGTACGAAATTTTATATTACAGTGTACTCTTGAAATTGTATACGACACCACTAAATTTAATTTAAGGACCCAATATATTTTTAAATTTATAGTTTTTCCTTTAAAATGTATATGACACCACTAAACTTAACTACTCGGATCTCACATATTTTTCGAAATTGTAGTTTTATAAAGGTAAATAACCACCGAAATAGCATTCAAACAGAATTAGTATTGGGAAAAAAAAAATTGAACCCCATTGAGTTATGATTCTGGAATCGCCACTGGTAGAGAGTTATGTTATGCATTATATGTGAAAGTTAGTTACATTAATAAAAACTAATCAAACCAACATTCAAAGCTTAAAAATGAGCTTAAAGATAGAACCTTAATTAAGTTAAGGCAAGTCGTCTTCAAGTTAAAGAAGTTGGGTCAGATAATGATGAAGAGCTAGTGTTTCAAATCTTGACATATATACTGATCATAACTTACCCTTAATTGATATGAAAACTCAGCATTCCGTTATGGCGTTATCATCTTCAATGATTCTAAGGTTGTACATGATGGAAAATCGTGTGTACTTTTAGTTCAGATTAACGCAGCGGATAGTTAAAATAATAGTCAATTATTATTTTATAAACCATTTACAAAATTAAATATTCATATATTTAAATTTAATAAAACATGCACATGATTAACGATCCCAAAGATCCAATTACACCACTAATAATTGTCAAAATATGTAATTCACAAAGTGAGTAAACGATATATACCTTTCTTGAAGAAACTGATGAATGGAGAGAAACCTTTCTTGAAGAAACTAATTGAATGAGAGAAACCTACGATCAAAAGTATGACCGTCTCTTAGGGTAGTCCACACTACACTTCAAACGACGCCAATGGACGCTAGTCCAAACCCAAGTACCATAAATTAATATAATCAAATTATATTAATCAACAATAAATAATACTCCTCGTATATGGTTTTTGAAAACCGAAACAAGAAAGGATTTTGATTAATTTATTTTTCGACCTTCACATGAAAAAGATATGAATGGGATTCATTTTCATCTCATTAGTAAACAAAACACATGTATATTATATACATGTTAACAATCCACGTAAAAACAAAAAACTTAGTGGTTTTTCTTTTTCTTTTGTAACTCACGGACCAAGGAATATGAGCTGTATGCTTTTGTTTCTTATTTGCATTATCTCAAACACCCGTGAACCTTTAAATATATTATATTCATAAAGTCATATTTCTCAAATACGTTATGGGTATGTTATGTAACTTATGATTAATAATTTCTATCATATCGCTTTCATGTAAATAGTAAATTAATTAATTTCATTTCATTTACTATTCATATGAATAGTAAATGAATTAATTTCGATTTACTATTTTGTTACTTGAGTAATATATATACATCATATATATATATATATATATTTTATTTGACGTCTCGGTGTATATGTGTGTGACTCCGAAGGCTCAAATGAAGTTGGCCATATAGTTATATGTTGTACCTTGCATATTAATCCTACAGACTCCCACTTCTGCATGACACAATACTAAGTAACAATACAAACAATGGTAAGCGTCTAGCAACACGTCATTGTCCCCAAATTCATGTGAGGGTAGTTTCTCGAAACTGTTTATGGTAAGTTTTAAATGTCATTCGTCCTTTTATTTCAGATACTTTAGTTAAACATGAGATATGGATCATCGGTCATTCTCATTTGTTTAACAATTTTGTTTCTCGATCTTAGAACTGAATTAGATCACCAAATTAATTAAGTATCATCTTAATTACATCTGGGTGCGGCCACACAAATATCTTATTCATTCATCGAGGAGCTCAAAAAGTATCTAACTCTAAACATTTTAGAGGAACAAATCCTATATTGCATACACGTGTCTATCACGAGCTTTACATTATACCCAATAATGGCCTTTATAACCGCCTTATTCAGGACAGCGTTTAACCATATCAAAGTACAATGCTACACTCATTAAGACGGGCGTGCCTCAATTTTAAGGACACAAAGACATAATTACTAAAAGATTCACTACTGACTACGATCCATGTAGTGACATCTCATGGTTGGGTCATTCCAATATTCATCATCAATGAATACATATAAATTTTGGTCTCAACAAGTTAACTATTCATCATCAATGAATATAACCAAAATTTCACAGTAACCTTAATTCATGTTATTCCCATAACATGACCGATTATGGAGATTTTGAATAATCAACAATTATTCATGGATTAAACATGCTAATATAGAACATATTGATATAAATGAAAACGACCATATCAAGTATGTTAATTCATTAATATAAAACTGCTTAATGTTCCAAAAATATCCAAATATTAAATTACAAATGAAAAAGATCAGTAGCATAACGAAGTCCAATACTACTAGCATGATCATCATGCATGTTGTGCATCATGGGCTTCGTGAACGGATCAGCCACATTATCATTTGTATGAACCTTTAAGAATACTAATATCATTCCTCTTAATGACTTAATGAATGTAGTCAAACTTTTAAAGAATGTGCCAGATACTTTTATGTACATGTGATTATTTCAAAAGTATATTAACATTCGAACTATCACAGTACATATTATAGAAGATTAAATGTTGTGTACTACTCTGAGTATAATAACAAACTTCCTTATCCAGACAGCTTTCTGAGCAGCTTCTCAGTCAACAATGTATTCTGCTTTTGTTGTAGATTGTTCAATAATGCTCTGCCTAGAGCTCTTCCAATCAACTGTCTTGCCCATCATGACAAAAAAAAAACAACGTGACTGGATCGAGAATCATCTTGATCAGTTTGGAAACTAGAATCAGTATAAAACTTAATACTTAACTCTTCTTCCAAACCACCGTAAACCAAGAACATATCATTAGTACTCTGCAAATACTAAAGAATATTCTTACCAACAATCCAACGTACTTCACCTAGATTATGTTGACAATGACTCATCAAACTCAAAACTAATGAAACCTCGAGTATAGTACATATCATGGCATACATAATGGATCATATAGCCGAAGCATATGTGATACATTTCATTTGTCTCATCTCATCTGTTGTGATAGGACTTTTGAGACTTTCTCACGGTTATGCCCTTTTGCATTGGCAAAGCTCCATGCTTGGAGTTTTGCATGCTAAATCTCTGCAAGATAATGTATGTACTTTGATTCAAACCAATAATCCAATTGGATCTATTGTATAGATCCTCATTCCAATAATATAAGTAGCTTCATCAAGATCCTTTATGGAAATACATTTTCCAAGCCAAGACTTGACATCTTACAAGTTGGAGTGTTATTTCTAATAAGTAATATGTCATCAACATATAAGATCAAGAAGACTACTTTGCTCCCACTAGCTCTAATGTAAACTCAGGGCTAATCTTGGTTTTAAGAAAAATTAAACACTTTGATTTTCTCATTAAACTTAAGATTCTAGCTTCTGGATGCTTGCTTTAATCCATAAATGGATTTTAGAAGCTTGCATACTTTATTAGGATGCTTAGGATTCATAAACCCTTCCGGTTGAACCATATATACGTCCTTGCTTAGGTCGCCATTTAGAAAAGCGGTTTTGACATCCATTAGCCATATTTTATTATCATGAAAAGTAAACATGGAAATAAGTATCCTAATTGTTTTAAGGCTCGCGACTAGTGAAAAACTTTCATCATAACCTTTTCTGACCAATCGATCTTTAAAAGTGTTTACATTACCGTCCATATCAGTCTTCCTTTGAAGACCCATTTTTACCTCATTGTCTTACAATTGGGGTAGAAGATCAATCAAGTCTCATACTTGATTATCCTTCATGGACTGCATATCTGTATTCATAGAATCTAGTCATTTTCAGATTCAAGATCTGATATGGCCTCACGCAGCTATAGGGTTCATCATAATCCCTTAGTTGAGGTTTATATGAATTAAGCAGATAATTAAACCTCATAAGCTGATGAGTTCTACTAGATCTATAAAGTGCAGGTGTAAAACGTTCTGGCTCACCAACAGTGCGCTCAGTTTCAATGTGTGGATTGCTAGTGCTTACTGAAGGTATGTTACTTTAAACTACTTGAATTTCTTCAAGATCTACTTTACTCCCACTGACTTCTTGTAAGAGAAGATCTCTTTCTAGGAATTCAGCAGACTGAGCAGAAAACACGTTGTCTTCAGCTTGGTAGTAAAAGTAGTAACCCATTGTTTCCTTTATGTATCGTACAAAGTAATATTAGATAGTTCTGGGTTCTAATTTGTTTGAAGTTTCATGCTTCACGTACGCTTTACAACCCCAGACTTTCAGATAAGACAACTTGGGATTCTTCCCATGCCATAACTCATATGGTGTCTTTTCTACCTTCATAGTTGAAATCATATTGAGTATGCCTGCAGCAAACTCTCATGCATATCCCTAAAAGACAGTAGTAGAGAAATCAGACTCATCATAAATCAAACTATATCAAGTAAAGTTTGATTCCTCTTACTCAGACACACCATCGTGTTGTGGTGTGTAAGGTAGAGTGAACTATGAGATAATCCTACAATTCTTTAGGTGGTCCAAAAACTCTTGACTCATAAACTCACTTACTCCATCAGAGCGAAGTGCTTTAATGGTCTTTCCAAGCTGATTATCTACTTCATTTTGGAATACTTTTGAATGTTAAAATAGCTTTATATTTATGTTTCAGCAAGTGAACATAATCATAGCTACTGTACTCATCAGTAAATGTAATGAAGTAAAATTAACTAAATCTATACATTGTTCTTAAAGGGCTACATACAACAGTATGTATTAGTCCTAAAAGATCTTTAACTCTTTTACCTAAATCGAAGAAAGAAGCATTTGTCATCTTTTCACATAAACATGACTCGCATACATCAAATGACTCAGAGTCAATTGATTCCAAAAGTCCATTAGATTGGAGTTTTGAAATGCATTGTTTGTTTATATGAACAATATGACAATGTCATAGATAGGTCTTATTCAAGTCTTGTTTGAAGACTTTGGCGATGTAGGTATACACAAAATTCTCATTTGAAATTACACTATGCATATCAATTTCAAAAATACCATCACATGGATAGGTATTAAGATAAATATATTATCCTTAGAAACTGAAATACCTAAGTGTGTAAATGCAAGTTCAAAACTAGCATCTTTCAAACTAAGTCGCTCGCAATATTGAGAATATAATGTTATTGTTCCAACAAAACAATAAGACCACTTAGAGAAGTAAGTTCAGAGGTACCAATAGCTTTAACAAAGGTTTAATCCCCCTTGCCTACTTGCAAATACAGTGTGTCTTTCTTCAGTCTATTACTTCTTCTCATTCCCTTCATATTGTTACAGGTGTGAATGCCATAACCAGTTAACAAAGATCCAGGAATCACTATAAGAAGTATATAACTGTATATGGAATATACCTGATTTGCTAGTCTCACCAGCGTTGCCTTTTCTCAGCTCAGATTGGAAGATAGGACAACTTCCTTCTCCAATTGCCAACCTTTCCACAATGGAAACATTCGGTGTCTTTTGTTGGGCTTTCCTTCTTGGAAGGTGGAATATTTTTTCTTAGCAAATGATTTATCATTTTCCTTCCACAAAGTATTCGGCTTATTCTTTTTCACCCTTCAATCCTATTTCTTCCTGATCATCGAACAACATTCGATAAGCATTTTGCTGAGCAGCAACAATTGTCACAACAGGAAGAAAGGATATGAGTTCTAAAATTTATTCAACTTCCATTTATGTTTGAGAACAGTTTTCAGATTGCGGTGTCAGTTTGGGAAGTTTGAACATTGAGTTTATTCTTCTCCAACAAAGAAGAAAGTGTTTTGGTTTGCGTTTTGATTGTTTGATATCTACAACAGATATATGATTCAATTTAGTATTTTCGATATTGAGCTTTAATAAATTAACTACCCAAGTTTTTATAATTTTTAAAAATAATTAATTTACGAAAGCCTAAGATCCACATAGAGGTTCCATAGCCACATATGTTGATCAGCTAGCAGTTATGGAGTCTATTGGTAGGTAGCGGGTACCAATTGCATTACAAGTACAACTCTTAGATCTTTATGAGACCTATAGATATATGTAGTCCAACAAACCACTATTATCTAATGGCATGTTTGTCCCATCTTTGCCTCGAACTCAGGTCTCACCGTGAATACGATTAAGTCGTCCAATTTGGAAACAATGGAAATTCACGCTAGTCTCACTAGATCGAAAAATCCACCTCATGGCTATAATTCAGCCTAGTCTCACTAGATCAGAAAAATAACGAGGAGTGTTTGCAAGCTCATTGGATGGCATGACTTAAATTTGACGGGTATTTTGGAAAAAGTTTGTGTCAACGAATAATGCATGCACACAAGATTCGCTACACTATTAGTTAAAAAAACATTTTAACCAATTGTATATGTCGATTATGTTTGTGATCTAATTTGTTATTTAATTTATAGGATATAAAAATAACAAATACACAAACGTGTATCGTTTTAAAACAGTTTTAAAAGATGTCGTCCATATATATTATTTGACTTTCAAAATCATTTAACATTAAACTCGTTAGAGTTTAACTTATTTTAAAATCATCAATTTTAATCTTTGAAACTCGTTTAGAGTTTTATTTAATCTTTCCATCAAAAACATATGTAATTTAAGTCTCAAAATTATTTAACTTTAAACTCGTTAGAGTTTAACTTTTTTAAAATCATCAATTTTAATATTTGAAACTCGTTACCGGTTTTATTTAATGTTTTCATCAAAAACATTCAGCATATATATTCTAATCAACAATTATATATAAATGCAAAATTAAAACACAACCATATCATGCATCACACACACATAGCCTAGCCTAAAAATCTTATGCTTGATCCCATGAGCCGACATGGGATCAAGAGGTCAAACTAAGGGTAATATCGTAGCTCCCACTTAATTCAAGAATCAAGTGAAAACTTGATAAACGCCATCGTTGTCAACTTGACCTGTTCGCCATCTTCTAAGTCAAATTCCATGTTGCATCTTTGTCTTTAATCTTCATCTTATTACATTTATTTAAAATTGAAAATACAACTAATCTAATACTTTTAAAATTTAGAATAAACTTAAATACAATACTATGAAAATAAAAAATATAATACAACTTTGGCTTCAAAATGACCTTTAAAATAAAATGAATAATTAACATGACATAATATTGCCGTAATTAACAATCACAACAATCATACATAGGTCGGGGCATTATGGGCTATGTATGCAATCATAATTTTAATAACTACATTATTAAAACTTAAATATGGCTTGTCCATGGTTACAATGCATATGTATAACCATGGAATAAAACAATCAACAATTATAATAAATATTCAAGCCATAACAATTAAATCTACAATTTAAAATAGTGATATTTTTTCAATCATATTTGTGCGTCATGAGGTTAAGTCTAGATCAACCGAGTTGACTTTAAAAACCAAGAAAGTTTCGACTTTCACCAATACACCACAAAGCTAAATCTAAAGAATAGTCACACGACAATTAAGATGGTGTAAAAGCGGCTCAAATACCACTGATGGAAAATCGTGTGTACTTTTAGTTCAGATTAACGCAGCAGATAGTTAAAATAATAGTCAATTATTATTTTATAAACCATTTACAAAATTAAATATTCATATATTTAAATTTAATAAAACATGCACATGATTAACGATCTCAAAGATCCAGTTATACCACTAATAATTGTCAAAATATGTAATTCACAAAGTGAGTAACCGATATATACCTTTCTTGAAGAAACTGATGAACGGATAGAAACCTTTCTTGAAGAAACTAATTGAAGGAGAGAAACCTACGATCAAAAGTATGACCGTCTCTTAGGGTAGTCCACACTACACTTCAAACGACGCCAATGGACGCTAGTCTAAACCCAAGTACCGTAAATTAATATAATCAAATTATATTAATCAACAATAAATAATACTCCTCGTATATGGTTTTTGAAAACCGAAACAAGAAAGGATTTTGATTAATTTATTTTTCGACGTTCACATGAAAAAGATATGAATGGGATTCATTTTCATCTCATTAGTAAACAAAATACATGTATATTATATACATGTTAACAATCCATGTAAAAACAAAAAACTTAGTGGTTTTTCTTTTTCTTTTGTAACTCACGGACCAAGGAATATGAGCTGTATGCTTTTGTTTCTTATTTGCATTATCTCAAACACCCGTAAACCTTTAAATATATTTTATTCATAAAGTCGTATTTCTCAAATACTTTAGGGGTATGTTATTTAACTTATGATTAATAATTTCTATCATATCGCATTCATGTGAATAGTAAATTAATTAATTTCATTTCATTTACTATCCAAACTAGCAGAACTTAAACCTGCAAGGGTGGAAATGTGGGGGATTAACATAACGCTAAGTGAGTGGAATCTATCTAACAGATATCGTATAAGCACTACACATGCGAACAATATCACTAACATGCTAACAACCAACTAACATACAACATAAAGACAATATGAGGATCGGCGGCTTGTACAAGAACACTAATCCTAGTTGATCGAGCTAGAGTCTACCGATAGTCCTTACTACACGATTCACAACATAGTTATCCGGACGCAGGGGATGCGTCATTCAATACTATACTCCACAATCGGTAGTCCTTGGACCCAACCTCCTCAGGCCCGGTTGACCTCACACGAACTCTGACCTCCTCAGGCCCGGTTACGAGTCCCCAGCCTCCTCAGACCCGACTGGTGCCAAACACAATGCGCACATAATATCACATAACCACAATAAACATGTAATAAACTCACTAGCATGGCAACTAATATCTAATCATGGTAATAACATTATATCAAAGCATGGTAATAGATTAAATCATAGTAGCATGACATGCTACTTAAACTCTATCCGGAGATAGACCCACTCACCGATTACCAGTTACAACTCAGTTATCTTACTTCTGAGCTTCTTCCTTGTTCTTATCACCTGAGAACAACACAAACGAAGTCAATATACATATCTCAATCAATATTATAACTAAATCATACTATAAACTAGGTCATAACATCATATCACAAGTCTACAACATAACTCCATTCACAATTGTCAAACAAGTACGTGGAAAACGGGACACGCACACCAAAACCTATTTTCCTGCCCCAAAAATATTTTGATCCATCTTCTTAAAAGTTAATCATTGAAAAGTATTCTTCAATACAATTCCAATGATAGTTGATTCATCAAAAATGGAGTTACGGTTTGAAAGTTATGACCAAAACAAATTTCTCAAATTGCTGAAAAGACACACTACCCAACTCGGTAGTGTGTGTCATAGACACTCGACCGAGTGTGTAGACACACGACCGAATGAGTAGAGACACTTGACCGACTGTCTTTTCAAAAGACACACTATCGAGTGCGTAGACACACAGCCCACTTCAAAAGACACTCGACCGAGTGTGTACATACACGGCCCACTTCTAAAAGACACTCGACCGAGTGTGTTCTTAAGCTGCTGAAAATTGGAAAAGTGACGGGTTTGAGCCAAAAATCACCAAATCTCGACCATATACTCGTTTTGAACCTCAAAACTCATCACAACTTGTTTATAAAGCCTTTTGGGACATAAATCCACAAACATTACATCAAAACAACAACAAATTAAGCAATTTTGACCCAAAATCACACTTTTGAAAAACCTAGCACAAAAACTCCATTTTTACATAAATTCAAACATGAAAACACATGATTCTTACCTTGTTTGAATCAGTAAAACACAAAGAATCGGTTTCTAACACAAATTAGACTTCAAATCGAGATTTGGAGAATTAGGGTTCAAGAGGGAGATGAAGTTAGGTACGGGGTATAATTTGGGAAATTTCTAGAGAGATGGAGAGATATGGAAGAAAAGGCAGCACAATACACTTATTTGGGGTTAAAATCCCATACCCCATATCACACGGATATTTATCAGTTATCTGAAATCTTTCGTACCTCGTTAGGCGGACCTAACGGATTCCAAATTAAATAAACAAACCTATTCTGTGACGCTTGTCACAAACTGGTCTTAACCAAATAATAAAATAATACTATTCACATGATTAAAATAAAAACATATAAAATACATAATAAAATCCTAAGGGCAAAATAGTCCACTTACAACTAGCCCAGGTTTCAGTCTGTTACAAATCCACCCCCTTAAAGAGATTCCGTCCTCGGAATCTGGTCTTGGTTAAACAAATGAGGGTAACGGGTTCTCATCAACTATTCTGTTTCCCACTTAAGATTAGAACCCAAATTGTGTTCCCACTCAACCAATACCATCGGTATCTCTTTCTTTCTCAACTTAGTCACCTTTCGGTCAACTACACGGACCGGCTCTTCCACTAATTTCTTATTCAAATTGACCCTTAAATCTTATAAAGGAAGAAGTTGCGTTTCATCGTCAACTTTACACTTACGAAGATAACACATGTTGAATGTATTATGAATACCGGCTAACTCTGGCGAAAGATCTAACACCACAGTCTGATCATTCAACACTTCACTTATCGGAAACGGACCAATAAATCTCGGTGCTAACTTACCACGTTTACCGAATCTGATAACCCCTTTCCACGGCGAAACTTTTAGATACACTCGTTCACCCACATTAAAGGTTACCGGACGTCTACACGGATTAGCATACATTTTCTGCCTATCTCTAGCGGCTTTCAACTTTTCTCTCGCAATTGCAACTTTTTCGGCTGTCATTTGAACAATTTCGGGACCTGCAAACTGTTTCTCCCCGGCTTCTAACCAACAAGTCAGAGTTCTACAACGACGACCGTATAACATTTCATAGGGCGGCATCCCTATACTCGAATGATATGAATTATTATACGCGAATTTGACCAACGGCAAATGTGTATCCCACGAGCCACCGTATTCTAACACACAAGCCCTGAACATATCCTCCAAAGTCTGTATCGTTCTTTCACCCTGACCGTCTGTCTGAGGATGATAAGCTGTACTTAAATTCACACGTGTACCCAGATTTTGTTGAAGACTATTCCAAAAATTTGACACAAATCTGGAATCTCTGTCTAAAACGATCGATAATGGCACACCATGTCGACTAACTATCTCTTTCATATACAATTCAGCGAACTCACTTAACGAAGCTGTTTCATGAGTAGCAAGAAAATGAGCACTTTTAGTTAGACGGTCCACTATTACCCAAATCATATCATGTCTTTTCTGAGTTCGAGGTAATTTGGTCACAAAATCCATCGTTATATGTTCCCATTTTCACTCTGAAATCTGTAACTGACGTAACGAACCATAAGGTTTTTGATGTTCTGCCTTCACTTGAGCACAAATATGACACTTTTCGACATATCGAGCGATATCTATTTTCATTGTCGGCCACCAATACACTGTTTTCAAATCATGATACATTTTATTGCTGCTTGGATGGACTGTCAATCTGGATTTATGCGCTTCTGTCAAGATTAATTCCCTCAAGTCTCCGAGCATAGGCACCCAAACACGGTCATGAAAGGTTTTAAGTCCACGTGAGTCATCAGCTAGGTCAAATTTTCATTTAATCATAAGTTCAGATTTAACATGTTCATCTTCCAAAGCAACGGCTTGAACAGTTTTCAATTGGTTAATCAAATCTGAAGTTATACTCAAATGCAGGAATTTAAAATTCTCACTAGACTTTTGCGACTTAAAGCATCTGCAACGGCGTTTGCTTTACCCGGATGGTATTTAATTTCACAATCATAATCTTTGATAAACTCTTGCCATCGTCTCTGACGCATATTCAATTCTTTCTGTGAGAAGATATACTGCAAACTCTTGTGATCTATACATATAACACAATGGGTTCCATACAAATAGTGTCTCCACAGTTTCAAAGCAAACACTACTACAGCCATTTCAAGATAATGCACTGGATAATTCTTCTCATGAATTTTCAACTTTCGCGAGGCGTAAGTGATTACTTTATCTCTTTGCATTAATACACAACCCAACCCAACATATGACGCATCACAGTATACCACAAAGTCGTCTGAACCTTCTGGTATAGCTAACATTGGTGCCTGACACAGTAGCTGTTTCAAAATTTGAAAAGCCTTTTTGTAACACCCCGTTAAAAATCCCCTTAACGAAATATTAACTCTAGTCCCAGTGCTTGGTTTGACTTCTATGTAACAGCAATATTCTACAGCGGAAGCGATTAATACCTGAGAATAAAACACGCAAAATGGATCAACAATAATATTGAGTGAATCTACAGGTTTTAGGCAAACAATATAGTATGTTTAAGAAATAACATTTAGAAAACGTTTATTAGTGGCAGACCACCAAGGTTTAACGTTAAAAGTTTGTAAACAACACCATGTCCCATTTTAAAAGTTCGTTGACACTAGCACGTCAAGTTTCAAATATATGTAGACAATACCATGTCAAGTTTCAAATATCTGTAGACAATACCATATCAAGTTTTATCTCATTTTGTTCGTAAACCATAGTTTTACATAACGTTGTATAGCATCTGAAAAACAGTTATCAGAAAAATAGTTTAATTTCCTTGATCACGAGATTTTACAAGTATAACACAAAGTCGTAAAACATTTGCATAATATGAGCACCTGAACACTAGCAATGACCCGAGTATAGAAGCCACTATACCCGCCTTACCTCGTAAAATGTTATACACTTGTTCAAATGTATTTAATGTTCAAAGTAAATGCACCACAGTTTTTATAGTGGGTGAGGTTGTCAACCTAACGGATCTGTCCATCTAAATTGTGCTTACACCGATGGTATTAAAAGTATTCAAGCTAGAGGCTTTTTGAACAAACTCAATATGCATATATAGTACTCATGTCAATACGAAAGCATTTGAAAATGTAAGTATAACAGCGTGTATTCTCATCCCTGAAAACATGTAAAAAGCGGGACTGTAGACTCACCTTTGAATAAAGCTCGGATTGAAAAGTGGACAATTAACTTGTACAGTTTATAGTCGAGTAATGCAACCTAAGTATACGTATTTAGGTTGGTCAATATATGTATCTTAAATAAGTGTGGTTTCATAGTGTACGTTGTCTTATTGCTCGACTCGACGCGTTTCAAAGTAAAAGTCAACTATATCATGCAAGTCAAACAAAGTCAACCGAAGTCAAACCGAAAGTCAAACTTGGTCAATGTGGTCAACTAAAGTCAACATCAGCAGGTTCATGTCAAATATTGGTCAACATGTCAAACCTAAGTCAAACAATACATTTTAGGTCATGAATGATCATTTTCACAATTTCAGTTCATCGTTGTGCACAAAGTTCATGAACACGTAGCATACTTAGCACGTTATCTCATAGTAAAAAATTCAAGTAAACATGGAAAACTTCAGATCATAAATATACTTAAAATAAATTACAAAAAGTCTGACCAGGGTCTCATACGATAATTAAAAGTTAGGAATCAGAAGGGGTACATTTGGGGTTTGCCAAGTCAGTTTCTGACCGTGCACTGATTTCGTTTTGGCTATAACCGGAGTTAGGAACATGAAATTGATACAAGACCAGTGGCTATAGTTCAAAGACAAGTCAAAGTAACACATATCAAAAATCTAGCAACTTTTGTTTAGCCAATTTGTACAGTTTATTCGTGAAATTTGAATATTCAGTTTTCAACTCAAATCAGAATTTGCATAAAGTATGGCTCTATTGTACCCAATGCATAAGGTTTCAGAGATTGACATAAACTAACAATAAGTCATATATCATGTTAAGTTTCATTTTCCAGAAGCATACATGCTCATGCAATAAACACAATCCACAGAGTACAAAACAGTGAGCAAGTTATAGATTCGATTCCCATTTAGTTAGTCACATTCGCACGCAATTATACGAAGATCTAGATGCAATTAGCCTATGATATCTACATGAAAAGTGAAGTACTTTTTGTCTACATTTCAAATATGCAAAGCTTTAATCACAGAAGTTAACACATTTTATCATACAAGGTTATTTTCATGCAAGTACTGTATAAAACTACTTTTACACTAATTCAAACATATCTCGGGCTATACCTAAGCAAACGACATGATATCCTAGTCTAAATTGAGTGTTTTTAAATTATATTTCCATTGGTATAAGTTTCACATACCAATTCGTTGTCTATAAATACCAGATTTCTGATCAAGCAACAAAAACACAACGATAATTCAAATTGACATAACTTAATCATACGGAAATGAAATCGAGCGAATCCAAAGCCTAAACTCAATAGTTTTTAGCAAGGAATCGGAATATAACATAATAATTAATATTTGAAAAACTTAATTTTACTGATCAAGCAAAACAAATTCGTTTTTTAAACCCTAGCGCATCAAACAATCAAAATAACGATAACAATTAACACGTACGCGTATAGACTTGAGCAATTGTCAACATTTCTATGAAACTCTAATAAAAATCAGATTTTTAAGATTAGAGTTCATGTGATTATACCTTAGATCACAATACTAATGATACACACGCGTAGAGGAGATCGAGAATTGCAATCTTTGTGTTGAAAGCTTAATCTAAAAATTAATTTTTGATGTGGTGGTGGTGGGTTGAAGATTGACGGCCAAAGGGTGAGGGGTGAGCCAAATATGTCGACTAAATTAGGTTGGGGAGGAAGAAAGTAGTGTTTTGTGATTTAATTGGGAAATTAAATGGGAGCCTAACCACACTAGTTAAACAGACAAGCCCAAAAACAAAATTAATGGGGTGGGATGGGGGTTCACGGCCAATTGGCCCAATGGGAGTGTTCCCGGGCTCTCGTTGTCTAGTACTGTGTAATCGTGTCTCGTTTCAAGTGCCGTTTAAACGTACCGAAGGCCCGGAACGCTAAACCGATCGTTAAAACGCAACCAAACGTTTAATTTATTAAAACCCCAATAAATTAAATATTTTTAAGAAGTTAATAATTATTAAAATAAACCCGAGCGTTTCGTTGTTCAAAAAACAGTTATCAAAACTGTATCGTTTTTATCGTATTTCATTATCCGAAATATTTATTTGAATTAATATCAACCCATATTAATTATTATAACCCTCCAAAGATCAAGTACGCATTTATTACACGTAAACGCACAAAAGTTAAATAATCGCCGTTAAATAAACTAACGGAAGGTTAACGGAAGTAACGGAAAAAGCAGGGTTGTTACATTTCCCACCTGTTATTAAAAATTTCGTCCCAAAATTTTAGTGATCGTCCTCTGAAGTAGTTTCCTCGGGAAACAGTTGCGGGTATTTCAGTCTCATCTAGTCTTCGCCCTCCCACGTGAACTCTAGTCCTCTTCTCGCGTTCCACCGAACTTTAACGATAGGAATTCTGCTTTGTTTCAATTGTTCGACCCCACGGCCCAAAATTTCGACAGGTTCCTCAATGAAATGGAGTTTGTCGTCGATACGTAGTTCCTCTAAAGGAATAATCAAATTCTCCTCTGCTAGGCACTTCTTTAGATTGGATACATGAAAAACGTCATGTATACCGCTGAGAGCTTGTGGCAGTTCCAATCTGTAAGCTACTAGTCCAACTCTTTCAGTTATCTTGAACGGTCCAACATATCTAGGGCTCAGTTTACCTCGTTTCCCAAATCGTACAACACCCTTTCAAGGTGATACTTTAAGCATAACTTTGTCACCAACTTGGAATTCTATGTCCTTTCGTCTAACATCGACATAACTCTTTTGACGACTGCGAGCCGTTCTCAATCGTTCCTGAATCTGTAGACCTTTCTCACTTGTCTCCTGAATAATCTCAGGGCCTGTCAACTGACTATCTACCAATTCGCTCCAACAAACGGGAGACCTACACTTCCTTCCGTACAATGCTTCGAAAGGGGCAGCTTTAATACTCGCATGGTAGTTGTTATTGTATGAGAACTCAGCTAGTGGTAAGTACTTATCCCATCCGTTACCGAAATCAATGACACATGCTCGCAACATGTCCTCAAAAGTCTGAATAGTTCGTTCGCTCTGGCCATCTGTCTAGAGGTGATATGCTGTACTCATATCTAAACGAGTCCCCATTACTTTCTGTAATGACTGCCAAAATCTGGAAGTGGATCTGATGTCGCGATCGGATATAATAGATACAGGAACTCTATACCTAGAGATGACTTCCTTAATGTAGATCTGAGCCAACTTCTCCATTTTATAAGTTTCTCTTATCGGTAGAAAGTGTGCAGACTTAGTAAGACGATCCACGATAACCCAAATAGTATCGTGACCTCCCGCCGTTCTTGGCAGTTTCGTGATGAAGTCCATGGTAATACCTTCCCACTTCCACTGGGAATCTCTGGTTGAGTTAATAATCCTGATGGCTTCTGATGCTCAGTCTTGACTTTAGCGCAAGTCAAGCACTTACCAACATAGGTAGCAATGTCATCTTTCAAATTTGGCCACCAATAGAATGCCTTCAAATCCTGGTACATTTTATCTGATCCCGGATGACTTGAGTACCTTGACTTTTGTTCTTCCTCCAACACTAGTTCTCTCAATCCACCAAATTTTGGTACCCAGATTCGATTGGCAAAGTACCGTGTTCCATCCTCCTTGATGTCAAATTTCTTATCCATTCCTCTGAGAAATTCAACATCGGCATTTTCTTGTTTCACTGCTTCTTGTTGTGCTTCACGGATTTGTGATGTGAGATTCGTACGGACGACTATGTTAAGAGCTTTAACCCTAAGAGGTATCTCCCGCTCTTTTCTGCTTAAAGCATCCGCCACAACATTCGCCTTGCCCGGATGGTATTGAGGTTCGCAGTTATAATCATTAAGTAGTTCCATCCAATGTCGTTGTCGCATGTTGAGTTGTTTCTGATCGAATATGTGCTGTAAACTATTATGGTCAGTGAAGATAGTAAATTTAGTTCCATACAGGTAGTGCCTCCACATTTTAAGTGCAAGGACAACAGCTCCTAGTTCAAGGTCGTGCGTAGTATAGTTCTACTCATGAATCTTTAACTGTCACAATCCATAAGCAATAACTTTATTTTGTTGCATAAGCACGCAACCCATTTCTTGACGTGAGGCATCACAATAAACAACAAAATCTTCACTTCCCTCGGGTAAAGACAATACTGGTGCAGTTATTAACTTCTCTTTCAACAACTGAAATACGGACTCTTGCAGTTCTGACCACTCATACTTCTTGCCCTTATGAGTCAACGCGGTCAATGGTCAGGCGATCTTGAAGAATCCTTCGATGAATCTCCGGTAGTAACCAGCTAGACCCAAAAATTGCCTAATCTGCGTTGGCGTCTTTAGAGTATCCCAATTCTTAACCGACTCGATCTTTGCTGGATCGACCTGTACTCCATTGGACCTTTTGACATGGCCAAGAAATTATACCTCTGGTAACCAAAAGTCACACTTAGAGAACTTTGCATACAGCTGATCTTTTCTAAGCATAGTCAATATTGAACGTAGATGCTGTTCGTGCTCTTCTTTGTTCTTGGAGTACACCAATATGTCGTCAATAAACACAATGATGAATTTATCTAGGTATGGCTTACACACACGGTTCATGAGGTCCATGAGCACTGCCGGTGCGTTCATCAAACCAAACGGCATCACTGTAAACTTATAATGTCCATAACGTGTTCTAAACGCTGTCTTCGGGACATCAGCTTCTTTCACTCTCAATTGGTGATACCCGGATCTCAAACTAATCTTTGAATAACAACTCGATCCTTGTAGTTGATCAAATAAGTCATCAATCCTCGGTAGCAGATACCGATTCTTGATTGTCAACTTGTTCAATTCTCTGTTGTCGATACACAACCTCATCGACCCATCCTTCTTTTTTAGCAAACAAGACTGGAGCTCCAACTCGGAAATATCATGGCTATGTGACCCACCTTCTAGTATCTGTCACAAATTATGGCATTACAACCCTGATGTTCTTCACCATGGGAAGCTCTTGTAGTTCTGAGGGTGCAAGTTCGTATATTGTACGTGTAACGGGTGCAGCTGCTGGCACCAAAACAATCCAAAATTCGACTTCACGGTGGGGTGGACGTGTAACCTCAGGGCAATCTCTAATAGTTGGGAATTTGGGTCTCTTAAATGTCGATTCATCTTTACTCACATGTGCCAAATTTGCGAGACATCCTCATCTCATGTACTTCTGGACCTTCGAGTAAATAGTGTAACTTAACGGTGTACTGATCTCCTCTCCATACACCATCACCATCGATGAAAGGAATTCGAATAGCCCTCAGGTCATAGCTGCCTCGGTTGTATCGTCAGATAACTGGTTTGTTTCAACCACGAGGTTAAAACTTCCTAGTTTAATAGTTCTATAGAGTACACGTTGTCTAAGGAAGGTATAAGGTTATAAACATTGAGACCAAACTTCTCTAGTGTAAGGCTTCTCTCAGCACCGGTGTTGACAGCATATATAAACATTATGGTTGATGAGTGAGAACGTGACGAGTTCCATTGGAAAACGAAAATGAACAAGGTGTATGGCAACTCAAACAAAATCTGATATTTATCGAAAAGGGTTGGTACAAACTCCCAGGCGTGTATCTCGCGAAAAAACAGATGGAGTGTAGCTCGCGTCGATGTGTTCAGAGTCGGTCGGTAATGTTT
The DNA here is from genome assembly GCF_046630445.1 of Rutidosis leptorrhynchoides. Lineage (NCBI taxonomy): Eukaryota > Viridiplantae > Streptophyta > Magnoliopsida > Asterales > Asteraceae > Rutidosis > Rutidosis leptorrhynchoides. Next base: position 400,536,576 of record NC_092338.1, read on the forward strand.
TTAGGTATAATGAAAATGATTGCCGCTTAAGAAAAGTACGTTGGAACAGAATGAGAAAGGATACGGTAACAAGTAGTATTGCTAGTAGTAATGAGTGATGGCATTAACGATAAGTAGCGATGGGTTGTGGTAAGCAGTGATGATAGTAGTGACGTATAAGTTGTTAGATAGCATGTTCGCATCATAAGTATATACACATGTATTCTAATGCACCTAATAAGGCATAATAGTCATCAGTCGGTAGGCTCGTGTTGGGGAAAAAAAGTCATGAACGGCGGGTGACTGAACGATGGGTAAGTTGGAAATCGAGTAGACAATATTTACTACGTATTGTGCGGGCTGTTACCAGGAAATCCTCCTCTAAAGACGTATCAAAAATGAGTTGTGATGCACTGTAGCGAGCAGTAAAACATGGAGGTGTGAGTAGTGACAAATAGTACTTAGTAGTGGTAAGTAGTAATGAGTAGTAGTAAGTGACAAGGGGTAGCAGTAAGTAGTATTTAGCAATGACAAGTAGTGAGAAGTAGTGAGTAGTCTTGACTAGCAGTGAGAGGCGGCGTTGAGTAGTAGTTAGCAGCGATAAACAATACTGAGTAGTGGTATGAGATGACGAGTGTGTTCAAGTAGTGTATCTGTACTGACAAGTAGTGATCGGTGGTGACAGGCAGTGTCGAGCAGTGACGAGTTGGGTCATGATTGCAAGTTTCTTACAAGTTATATCACAATTAGTTTGCACAGTGTAAGTTTCCTATCACATTTGAGATTATACGGTTTGTTATCTAAACGTTGCTTGTCCAAGTAACCTACTTGACTAAGCCTCAATCCCTTATTTTGCGATGTCGGAACTTCTATAAGAGTTACCGTAATGTAATCCCGGTCATTACATTACGCTATCTCACATTTCCATTCGACATCGCTCCATAAGTTCAAGATGGCGTAGTCGACTTAATTACGTTAAATCTCGCGTAGCTTGTACGTATGTGATTCGTAATATAGTGTTTAGTTCAAGTCCATATCATATGGGTATAGGGTGTATATGTACGTGATGTAATGTGTGGCCCTACATGTCATATTGTGAAGCGGATAGTGCAGGTATGGTGTATAAAAGTCATCCAAGATACACGGGTATAGACAAGACTTCATTAATGCGCGCTACGGTTAGACACACTAATGTATCCTAGTTCCCTATAGCCAAAGCTCTGATACCAAATGTAACACCCCGTCAAAAATCTCCTTAACGGAATGTTAACTCTGGTCCAGTGCTTGGTTTGACTTCTATGTAACAGCAATATTCTACAGCGGAAGCGATTAATACCTGAGAATAAAACACGCAAAACGGATCAACAATAATGTTGAGTGAATCTACAGGTTTTAGGTAAACAATACAGTATGTTTAAGAAATAACATTTCGAAAACGTTTATTAGTGGTAGACCACCAAGGTTTAATGTTAAAAGTTTGTAAACAACACCGTGTCCCGTTTTAAAAGTTCGTTGACACTAGCACATAAAGTTTCAAATATTTGTAGACAATACCATGTCAAGTTTCAAATATCTGTAGAAAATACCATATCTAATTTTATCTCATTTTGTTCGTAAACCATAGTTTTACATAACGTTGTATAGCATCTGAAAAACAGTTATCAGAAAAATAGTTTAATTTCCTTGACCACGAGATTTTACAAGTACAACACAAAGTCGTAAAACGTTTGCATAATATGAGCACCTGAACACTAGCAATGACCCGAGTATAGAAGCCACTATACCCGCCTTACCTCGTAAAATGTTATATACTTGTTCAAATGTATTTAATGTTCAAAGTAAATGCACCACGGTTTTTATAGTGGGTGAGGTTGTCAACCTAACGGATCCGTCCATCTAAATTGTGCTTACACCGATGGTATTAAAAGTATTCAAGCTAGAGGCTTTTTGAACAAACTCAATATGTATATATAGTACTCATGTCAATATAAAAGCATTTGAAAATGTAAGTATAACAGCGTGTATTCTCATCCCTGAAAACATGTAAAAAGCGGGACTGTAGACTCACCTTTGAATAAAGCTCGGATTGAAAAGTGGACAATTAACTTGTACGGTTTATAGCTGAGTAATGCAACCTAAGTATACGTATTTAGGTTGGTCAATATATGTATCTTAAATAAGTGTGGTTTCATAGTGTACGTTGTCTTATTGCTCGACTCGACGCGTTTCAAAGTAAAAGTCAACTATATCATGCAAGTCAAACAAAGTCAACCGAAGTCAAACTTGGTCAGTGTGGTCAAATAAAGTCAACATCAGTAGGTTCATGTCAAATATTGGTAAACATGTCAAACCTAAATCAAACAATACGTTTTAGGTCATGAATGATCTTTTTCACAATTTCAGTTCATCGTTGTGCACAAAGTTCATGAACACGTAGCATACTTAGCACGTTTTCTCATAGTACAAAATTCACGTGTGCCGACTCGGAAATTTCCGAACAAATTTAAACTTTATCTTTATATCATTAGATAAATATTTCAAACATATATATTACGTACAAATTTACAATTCTAAATATATATATATATATATATATATATATATATATATATATATATATATATATATATATATATATCTTAACTTAGTCATAAAATGTCCTAACTTAAAATGAGATATTTTGACAAACAACGAGCCATTGATTTATAGAAAAAAATGACCACAACACTCAATTATATAAGGTACATTTGTCATAAAGTAATTTTTCAATAACTAAAACCAAATTTTTATAATGGTACGAGTCATTAAACGTAAAAGGCTAGTTTTTTAAACGTACGAAAGTGCGCTCAAAAAACCGAAAGTGGTACATGAGTCGTGAGACCACGTCCATGTCATTTTTGTAAAAATTATATTTTTACCATGCACGAGAATATAATATAATATTTAATTAATTCTAAAGATTAAATATATATATATATATATATATATATATATATATATATATATATATATATATATATATATTAAATAATACATATGTAATAGAATATGATTATGAGTGTCGGCAAAAATATATCGTGCGAATGAGTTGTCACCAGAGTGCTCATGCGATCGCATGAGAATCACTCTCATAACCCATGCGATCGCATGAGGAGAGATGTCAGGAATTGTGTATAAAGCTCGACTCTTCTGGTACTGAATTCATTCCATCTTGCAATCTTTCAATATCTCAAACTCTCGTATCTATATATATATATATATATATATATATATATATATATATATATATATATATATATATATATTATTAAGATAAATATTATTATTAATCTTATTATTATTAGTAGTATTAGTAATATTATAATTAGTATTACACATAAAATAATACGACGGGGTTCTGCTCAAATATTTTCCAAAACGAGTTTTCGAGTGGGATAGAGCTAAGGAAATTATGGGTTATAACTAAGGAGGTGATGGGTATGGTTCGAGGGTATTGCTCGTGAGATCAAATTAATGTTTATCATCTCTGTTGCGTCTACGTACTTTCCTACAATATTGAATCTCAATATTGATACGTAAGCACTCATATCTTATCTTTTATATATTAATAATGTATCCATGTCTAGTGCTCGAGTATATATGTTTATGCATGCTTGTATGCTAAATTTTTTCATTAAACAGTTTATGATGAATCACGAATTAAATACATATATTACTGATAAAAGGTATATGATATGCATGTTTTTGGAAAGCTGGCGAAAAATCAATAACTTTTCATTTAGAAATCGAGTAATTTCGGAGAACGAATCAAAAGATATGATCAACTGAATTATGATTGACGTTAATTGGAATTGCTTTTGAATCTGCAATTAATATTTAAACAACTTGTTTGTAAGATTGATAAATTGGATTTTTGAATATTACCAACCGAGTAAATGAATCCTTATATAAGGCACGTCTCATTTTGTTAAACTATTGTCAAAATTGACTTTTTGAAACGACTTTGGATAACTTTTGTATGTCGATCTCGAGCATTAGGATTGTGATACACTATGACCTGACCTAGCTTGATAGACATTTATTGATCAACAAATGTTCTCTAGTTTGAGATCTACGGTTATTTGGTAATCCGAGTTTCGGTCACATTTTGGTGAACGACTTTATATGTTGCTAAGGTGAGTTTCATTTGCTCCCTTTTTAATTGCTTTTGCAATCTATATTTTTGGGCTGAGAACACATGCACTTTATTTTAAATGCAATGGATACAAGTACATACTAAATTCTACACCGAGTTTGAACCAAAAATCCCTTAGCATTGGTAACTAGTAACTGCCGGTTATAAGAACTGGTGGGCGCGAGTAGTTATATATGGATCCATAGGGCTTGATATCCCCGTCCGAGCTAGAGCACTAGCCTTTTAACGGACGTATGCTATTTGAGAAGCGTACACGTTGGTTTGCGTGTATTATTAAGATGATTATACAAAGGGTATAAATTATATACGTTAAGTTTAGTTACCAGGGTGCTCAATTTCGTAGAATATTTTAATAAACGTTTCTGGATGAAACAACTGAAAACTTGTGATTCACCTTTATATACAGATTATGCGCAACATTAAAACTAAGAACTCACCAACCTTTGTGTTGACACTTTTAAACATGTTTATTCTCAGGTTTCTAGAAGTCTTCCGCTGTTTGATTATATGTTAGACAAGCTATGTGCATGGAGTCTTACATGGCATATTTTTCAAGGAAACTTTGCATTCACCAAATCATCACCATGTATCTTATTTTGACTGCATTGTCAACGGAAGTACTATTGTAAACTATTATTTATGGTGATTGTCTATATGTAGAAATCATCAGCTGTCAAAAACCTTTGAATTAAATATTCATTTATGGTGTGTCTTTTCAAAAGAATGCAGTGTTTACAAAACGTATCATATAGAGGTCAAATACCTTGCAATGAAATCGATGAAGGACGTGTTCGTCCATATGGATTTGGAGCAATCGTCACAGTTGGTATCAGAGCGTTGATCCTAGCAAACCAGGTTTTGAAGACCTTGGCACATCCGCCCAACACTCGTAATGTTTCAGGAACTTCGGGGACCTAACAACACTAGATATCAAATTAACAAACATTGAACTATTGGGGCCTATCGGATTAACGGTATTCCACGTAAAATCAAAGTCAATATCGAGTCGTCCTTGAGCATCGTACATTTTTCGTAAACCTATGTTTTTTGATTTTCCCCGTTTACCCCGTGTATTAGGTTGGGGTTCGTTGTCTTGGCCACCGGCCCCTGCACTGATCATTGGGAAAATGAGAGCAAAGAAATTCATCTGCATAAATACAATTAAAGTGAAAAGAACAATGATATATACATATACATTTATACATATATATATATATATATATATATATATATATATATATATATATATATATATATATATATATATATATATATATATATATATATATATATATATATGCATAAATACACATTAAACTATAGTTTTTTTTAACGACTATATATATATTCGTTAAAAAAAACTATATTTAATGTATATATTTATGCATATATGTATATATATATATATATACATATATATATATATATATATATATATATATATATATATATATATATATATATATATAACATTATATATATATATGTGTGTGTATGAGTGTGTGTGTGTACATATACATATATTTCATGCGGAAAATTTTAAAAGACATTCATAGAAATAACATTCATAAAAATATTAAACATTTGACTACAACAAGCAGCGTTTTTTGATAAATGACAAGAATTACACATCAATAATTATCATCATCGCTAGAGTAAGCTTCATTTTGAGGAATTTGGAGATTTAGCTCGTCGTCAGCCACCACATCATCATCATCACATATGTCATGAGGAAGGGAAAAAGGTTCTAAATCACAAATGTCATCATCATCATCATCATCATCATCATCATCATCATTAACTTCATGTGTTGGTGGATTACCTTCATGTGTAACTAAATTGGTATTGATTCTTCGGGTACACTCATACTTGTATAAGTCATATTATCTAAATCAGAATCAAGGCTAAGATCGGATGAATTGGTTTCGTGTACAACATCCTGTATGGTGTCTTTGATAATGTCTCTATCCCAGAGTTTTCGATGATGTACCTCATGAACGACCTTCCAGCTGCTAGAGGTTTTGGAAGGATCGTCGATGTAAAAGACTTGTTGAGCTTGTGTTGCAAAAATGTGTTGATTGTAACGACCCTGGATTTTCCAACATTATTTTATTAATAATTATTATTATTAATACGTGTGATTAAACGAATGTATGTTATTACATTTACTTGTTGCCATGATTGCCCGTACTTGATTCTTTAATTGCCCGAAACGTCTTCGTGACACCCGGAACTTGCACGAATAAAATTTTCAAGTATTATTTACATTCATAATTAATTTTATTAATTATTTTAATGAACTATGATGATTAGTTAGTTACTTGGGCTTTAATTGGATTTATTTGTTAAATACTTGAACTTGGGCCTTTATTAATGTTAATGGACATAAGAGCCCACCCTACCTCACCTTAATGGACTTACTAGCCCATTTTAATTATGCTAGTAACTTGATTAATATAAGTCTTGGATTAACTAGCCTAAATTAGCAATAATACTTACAAGCATGCTAACCCTTTTCCCATGAATTCAACTTTTACCATTCAAACACCAACACCACACCCCATGTAAAGATTCTTGCATGTTGACCACCCCCTTTGGAGGCTTGTGGCCGTGACCATGGGGGTATGGGGGGGAGGATTCCAAGTTTTTTTTTTTACTACATATTACTTGCATGCCTCATTCAAACTCACACTTCAATCTTGCATTCCATTTTTCTCTTCTTTCTCTCTAAACATTGTAAGTTACAAGGCTCTTCTTCTCTTCCTCTTTCTCTCTAAAAACCGAACCAAACCCCCCTAAATCATCATCATCTTTTGTTCTTCATTGTTACTTAATTAATTTTTGTTGTTAGTTGTTGTTTACTCACTTGTTACCTTAGTTATTTCTTACTAGTATCAAAGAATCAAACTCTTTAGTTTGATTCTTCATTTATCTTGTTATTCAAGAACATGTAAGGATCTAAACTCTCTAGTTATGGTTCTACAACTAGTGTTTCAAAGATTTCAAGTTCATAAGTTCTAAAAATCATGCATGCATTCATGTTAGTAAACTTAAAGTTTACTTTCTAAAGATCAAGACCTAGGCTTGAATCTTTAAAAGTATGGAACTCATGAACTTGGTACTTGTTTATTTAGTTTATCACTTTCATTCTTGCACTCTAATTACACTTTACTAGTTGATAATCAAAGTTTTGTAACTTATGGTTTCACTAAAGTAAGGATTCAAGTGTTAGTACTTATGATTTAACTTAATGACTTTACATAAACTTGCATGTGGGTTATGATGGTCAAGACTTGGTTAAAGATGATGTAAACACCTTCATGAGTTGTACACTTGAAGCTATATGCATCAAGGATGAGAACCATGATGAACATCAAGCACCAAGACCACCGGAACTCACTTAACTTACTGTTTCTGTCCAACTTTCTGATCAGCTGAATTCGTAACAGACCAGTAGGTATGGGCTGATCTAACCTTGATTTTTGGATAGAACCTTTCGGGTAGATAACTTTTCATATAAGACTCGCCTTCATACGAGTTACGGTTTAGAGTCTATGGCCCTCCGATCATCACTAGGTCCATTTACTTTTCTGTTTCCTGTTTCTGTTTTCTGTTTACTGTTTTCTGAGTCAGACCCCAACACCTGGGCTACTGTAACTGTGATATTCAGTTATCTCTGTTCGAGTAGATAATTTTTCGTTTAGGACTCGTCTTAATACGAGTTACGATTTAGGATTTATGGCCCTCCGATCGTCACTAGGTCCTTTAACGTTGTGCAGAAAATTCTGACCTACTCGCACTTAAACCGTCGCCACGGTCAAAATAAGACGAGTTTGCTTCTGAGATTTTTACCACACTTAAGGGACTCATATATGGAGCCATGGCCACTGGTCTCACCTTATTTCAGTAGGTATAGAGACCGTGGTGACTGACCGAAGTCAGCCTTTGTTTTAAAACTTCTTTTATGAACAAAACATACCTATACTTTTCGTTTGATGATGATTGATGATGACCCTTATGACCTTATTTACATACTTATAAACCTTTTAAGACAAGCTACTGACTTAGTACTATTTGACTTAGGTTGAGGACTTTTGGACCGATTACTTGCACACTTTCCCGACTCTACATTACTACTATTTTACCGCTACTTATCATTGTGAGTTATAGCATTCCCTTTTTACTTTAACTTATTTTGGGAACTGAGAATACATGCAGATTTTATGTTTTACATACTAGGCACGAGTACTTAAACTTATATATGTGTGGGTTATACAACGGCATAAACATTCCCTTTAGCTCGGTAACGTTTAATCATTGGTTTTTGAACCATGAACGCGAATCTTAGATATGGATCCATAGGGTTTGACATCCCCACTCGGGCTAGTCGCGCTAGCATTTAACGAGTGTTTAATACTTCGAGGTTATACGCACTTGCCATGTGCACTTTCAGGGGGTACATAAACGTTAAGTTAGTTACCGGGTGCCCGCGGTTAAGCATATACTTTTACATACTTTTGAACGCTCGTTGTAGCACTGAAATCTCGTGGCCTACTTACATTACTGTTATACTTAAACTATAGCTCACCAACCTTCGTGTTGACCTTTTTAAGCGTGTATTTCTCAGGTGCTTGAAGTCGCTTCCGCTACCATACTAGTCGTGCTGTAGAACCCGCTGCTTAGAGTTGTTATCGCATGACTACTTATCTTGCATTCAAACTTATTTACTTTTGAAACTATGTTATGTAACGACCTTTGTGGTCACGTACACTTACTTAATGCTTCTACTTAGTGAAGCATACTTTTGAATTGTAAAACATTCGACGTTTGTTATGACGTCACTTTATTTAATGAATGCAACTCTGTTTTGAAAACGCATATAGTACTTAACCTTGTAATGATCCTGTTGATGATGGTCCGTACATGATGATTTAGTACGGGGCGTCACATTTGGTATCAGAGCGTTGGTTGTACAGAATTAGGATGCATTAGTGAGTCTAAGACCGACCCGAGTAGGATTCACTAATAGGACTAATCTACAACTTGCTAGTTTACTTGTTTCCGCTGTGTTTACTACATGTTGCTGCTTACCTTTACTGCTCTATGCCGTATGTTACTACATGTTTTCACTACTGCATGCTATTATTTGCTTTCGATTGCATGCTACTTTCATACGATTTGCTGTTATTGCCATGCTAGTTACTGTTATACATGATTTAAACTATTGGCCAATTATTTGCGTGCTTTATGACTTACTGACATGGAAAAATTTATTTTTCCTTGTTCAGATGTCGGACGTTCCACCTGCTGGCATTCCGGGCAGTACAGGCTCAGACCCCGTTGTCCCACCTACTGCTATACCTGCTGCTGCTGCTGCCGATATTTCGGCCCCGACACCCACTGGCGATCCCGGCGCTTCCACTTCCGGAGCTAGCTCTAGTGCACCTGCCCCAGCATCTTCTTCCAGACCCCCGAGGCAACGGGCTCGCATTGGTGGTATGGAGATCCCCGCGGAGTTCGGGGAGGGTCCTTTTCGTAATCACTGGCGCACTCCCTGCCGACGCACTCCCGACGGATACCTAGCCGTGATTACGCCAGGCCGACACCGACAGATGTTGGCCGCCTTCGGATATCCAGTTGAGCCACCCGTGTCACCACCACATGATTCAGACGACGGGTCTTCCACCGGTGCTCCTTCAGACGACACCTCATCTGATGACTCCAGTGATGAGGAGGATCCCGCTGACAGACCGATTCAGGCACCCTCTACCCCGCCGAAGAAGCGGTATCGCTTCGCTGGCATTATTCCGGGTCGTACTATCACTGACGCTTTTGGTCGGCGTCAGAGGATTACTGCTCGTAAACGGCTGGTGCCGTACCCTGCTGACCCACTGATATTACCATCTCCACCCAGAGCCGGACCATCTACTTCAGCACCACCAGCACCACCTGCACCGCCAGCACCACCTGCCCCACCATCTTCCTCTAATGAGGGACTGAGGCGGGAGATTGAGATTCTTCAGGCCCGAGTTACTGAGCTTGAGGAGCAGTTGGCTCAGGTTTTGGACATCTTGCACCCACCATCACCGTAGGACTTTGTATTAGATTCTGTATTGTAATCTCTTTTGGAATTTCATATTTCACTTATGTATCGTACGAACTTATTGTAATGTATGGAACTTATTATCTTTAATGAATGGAAATTTGTGTTGTTTACTTTTTGCACAAGTGTTCTATTTACATTATCATGGTTTTGTGGTACTTATATCTGCTTGCGTTACTTAATCAACATGTGTTGTGCTGTTTTCATGTTGATTGTTATACACTATATTATTATTATTTGCATACTGGATTTTGACTTGAGTCAAAATGTTTGTTTAGAACATCATGGCCAACGGGAGATCAACCCCTACCGCAGCACAAATTGAAGAAATGATTAACGAGCGTGTTGCTGCTGCTCTAGCTGAAAGGCAACCCCAAGCTCCACCACCACCACCACCGGTTGTTCCACCCGTCCAAATTGGGTGTACATATAAGGAATTCCAAAGCTGTAAGCCGCACTACTTCAGTGGCACTGAGGGACCAGTCGGTCTCACAAGATGGTTCGAAAAGTTAGAATCGGTATTCAGGGTTAGCAATTGCTCTGAGGCTAACAAAACGAAATTTGCATCTTGCACGCTTTCCGATGGCGCGCTTACATGGTGGAATACCATGGCCCAAGCGCAAGGAATTGATGAGGCGTATGCTACGCCTTGGGAAGAATTTAAATCTGCTATGATCGAGGAATACTGTCCGAGGACCGAAATCCAAAAGATGGAAATTGAATTTATGCAATTGAAGACCGTAGGGAACGACCTTAACAGTTACAATCGTAGGTTTTTGGGTTGGCTCTTATGTGCCCGACCATGGTCACCCCCGAATTTAAGCGATTGGAAAAATACTTCTCGGGACTTCCTAAGTCCATCAAGGGCAATGTTACCTCATCCAAGCCACCAAGTGTTCCTGAAGCAATGCGCATGGCGCATACTCTCTTGAATCAAATCATCCTTGACGAGCCGGAGAAGGCTAAGTTTGAAACTGGTAGTGGCGAGAAGAGGAAATGGGACAACAACCACAACAACAACAACCGAGGTAGAAACTATGATCAAAACCCGGCAAAGCGACATGAAGGTTTCAGGCAAAACAACAACAACACCAACCCCAACAACAACAACAACAGCTCCAACCCGAACTACAAAGGAACTTTACCACAATGCAAGAGGTGTTATAAGCACCACACCGGGTATTGCAATGTTGTCTGTGAGAAATGCCAACGGACTGGGCATGTTGGTAAGGATTGTAAGGTTACTACTTTGAACGTGAAGCCAAACCACAACAACAATGGGCCTAGGAAATGTTATGAGTGTGGAAAGATGGGCCATTTCAGGAACGAGTGCCCAAACAAGCGTAAGGATGGCGGACCACCACGTGCTAGAGCCTTCAATGTTAATGCAAGGGACGCCCGCGACAACCCCGACTTGGTGACAGGTATATTCAAAATCAACAATCTTTTAGCTTCTGTCCTATTTGATACTGGTGCCGATAGGAGCTATGTGTGTAGACATTTTTGTGATAAGTTAGATTGGTCGTTAGTTCCTTTAAAGGAAAGTATGCTTGTCGAGGTAGCCAACGGAAAACTTGAAAAAGTGGACCAAATTGGCCGAGGGGCTATTATCAACATAGCCGGTGTAGACTTTGAGATAGACTTGATACCCATTAAGTTGGGAAGTTTTGATGTTATTGTTGGCATGGACTGGCTAACTAAGATAAGGGCCGAGATTATTTGTGGAGACAAAGCACTCCGCATACCGCAAGGAGATGACGAGCCATTGATCATTTATGGGGAGAGATGTAGCTCTCAACTGAACCTCATTAGTTGCGTGAAGGCGCAAAAGATCATGAAGAAGGGACGATTTGCTGCCCTAGCTCATGTGAAAACCGTAGGAACCGAGGAGAAGAAAGTAGAAGATGTGCGTATTGTGAACGAGTTCTCCGATGTCTTTCCCGAAGAATTGCCTGGATTACCGCCACCGAGGGCAGTAGAATTTCAAATCGACTTAGTGCCAGGAGCTGCACCTGTAGCTCGCGCACCCTATAGACTTGCACCTTCCGAGATGCAAGAATTGCAAAGCCAGCTACAAGAGTTACTTGATCGAGGGTTTATTCAACCGAGTTCTTCGCCGTGGGGCGCGCCTGTGTTGTTTGTAAAGAAGAAGGATGGATCCTTCCGAATGTGTATCGACTACCGTGAGCTCAACAAATTAACAATCAAGAATCGATATCCTCTCCCACGAATTGACGATCTTTTTGACCAACTGCAAGGATCGTGTGTTTACTCAAAGATCGATTTACGATCCGGCTATCACCAGTTGAGGGTGAAGGAAAGTGACGTGATGAAAACTGCATTTAGAACCCGCTACGGACATTATGAGTTTCTTGTAATGCCATTCGGTCTGACCAATGCACCTGCTGTATTTATGGACCTTATGAATCGTGTTTGCAAGCCGTACTTGGACAAATTTGTTATAGTCTTCATAGATGATATCCTCATCTACTCTAAGAGCGAAGAAGAACACGAGCATCATCTCCGATTAGTACTTGAACTTTTGAGACGTGAGCAACTTTACGCAAAGTTTTCCAAGTGTGAATTCTGGTTGAAGGAAGTTCAGTTTTTGGGTCATGTTGTGAGTGACCAGGGCATCAAAGTTGATCCCGCCAAGATCGAAGCTATCAGCAAGTGGGAGACCCCCACTACTCCGACCCACATCCGCCAATTTTTGGGCCTTGCCGGTTATTACCGAAGGTTTATCGAAGGTTTCTCTCTTATTTCACGTCCGCTAACCGCACTCACTCACAAAGGAAAGAAATTTGTTTGGGGAGACGAGCAAGAGAAAGCGTTTCAATTCTTGAAACGGAAGTTAACCACCGCGCCTATCCTATCACTTCCTGAGGGTAATGACGATTTTGTTGTTTACTGCGACGCCTCGAAAACTGGTTATGGTTGTGTGCTTATGCAACGCACAAAGGTCATCGCCTATGCTTCTCGTCAACTTAAGATCCACGAACGAAACTATACTACACACGATCTTGAACTTGGAGCCGTTGTCTTCGCGCTCAAATTGTGGAGGCACTACCTTTATGAAACTAAATGCACTATCTTCACCGATCACAAGAGTCTCCGGCACATATTCGATCAGAAACATTTGAATATGAGACAACGAAGGTGGATTGAGACGCTAAATGATTACAAGTGTGAACTTCGCTATCATCCGGGTAAAGCCAACGTTGTTGCTGACGCCTTAAGCCGAAAGGAGAGGTCGGCACCTCTTCGCGTTCGAGCATTGAACATCACGATTCATTCCAATCTCCAGAACCAAATCCGAGCAGCCCAAGAACAGGCTCTCATAGAGAAGCACTTACGATATGAATATTTGAACATTCTCGTCTCTAAATTCGAGGTTAGAGAATCCGGACTCCGATGTTATGCCGGAAGAATTTGGGTACCACGCTATGGAGACTTACGGAGCCTCATATTGGATGAAGCTCACAAGTCAAGATATTCGATTCATCCCGGAGCGGGCAAGATGTACCATGATATTAAAGAACAATATTGGTGGCCGAATCTCAAGAAAGACGTTGCAGCTTATGTTAGTAAGTGTTTGACTTGCTCAAAGGTTAAAGCCGAGCATCAAAAACCTTCTGGGTTACTTCAACAGCCGGAAATCCCACAATGGAAGTGGGAGATGATAACTATGGACTTTATCACCAAACTGCCAAAGACAGTGGGCGGATACGATACCATTTGGGTTATTGTTGATCGTCTTACCAAGACTGCACATTTCTTAGCAATGAAAGAAACCGATACAATGGAGAGACTTGCTCAACTTTATATTAAAGAGGTTGTATCACGACACGGTATACCCTTATCGATCATCTCCGATCGCGATCCTCGATTTGCTTCTAGATTTTGGCGTTCTTTGCAAGAAGCCATGGGAACTCGTCTCGACATGAGCACTGCATATCACCCTCAGACTGACGGGCAAAGTGAACGAACAATTCAAACCTTGGAGGACATGCTACGTGCATGTGTTATTGATTTTGGAAAGGCCTGTGAAAGGCATTTGCCACTCGCCGAATTCTCCTACAACAACAGTTATCACTCGAGCATTAAAGCTGCACCTTTTGAAGCATTGTATGGCCGTAAGTGCCGTTCTCCTCTTTGTTGGGCCGAACTAGGTGAAGTGCAACTCACCGGGCCCGAGATAGTCCACGAAACATCAGAAAAGATTGCTCAGATTCAAAACAGACTCAAGGTAGCCCGTGACCGCCAAAAGAGTTATGCTGATCTTAAACGTAAAGACTTTGAATTCAACGTTGGTGATCGTGTTATGTTGAAGGTTGCACCTTGGAAGGGCGTGATTCGTTTTGGGAAGCGCGGAAAGTTAAACCCGCGGTACATTGGTCCTTTTGAAATTTTGGAACGTGTTGGACCCGTTGCTTATCGTCTTGATCTTCCAGCACAATTGAGTTCAGTTCATCCTACCTTCCACGTGTCAAACTTGAAGAAGTGTCTTGCTCCACCTGAACTTATCATACCATTGGAAGAACTTACTATCGATGACAAACTCCACTTTGTGGAAGAGCCCGTTGAAATCATGGAAAAAGAAGTCAAGGAGTTGAAACACAATAGGATTCCGATCGTCCGAGTTCGATGGAATTCCAAACGAGGACCTGAGTTTACTTGGGAACGAGAGGACCGCATGAGACAGAAGTATCCTCACCTTTTCCCACCTCCGCCATCACCTTCAGATTCAGCTTAAAATTTCGGGACGAAATTTTCTTTAACAGGTGGGTAATGTAACGACCCTGGATTTTCCAACATTATTTTATTAATAATTATTATTATTAATACGTGTGATTAAACGAATGTATGTTATTACATTTACTTGTTGCCATGATTGCCCGTACTTGATTCTTTAATTGCCCGAAACGTCTTCGTGACACCCGGAACTTGCACGAATAAAATTTTCAAGTATTATTTACATTCATAATTAATTTTATTAATTATTTTAATGAACTATGGTGATTAGTTAGTTACTTGGGCTTTAATTGGATTTATTTGTTAAATACTTGAACTTGGGCCTTTATTAATGTTAATGGACATAAGAGCCCACCCTACCTTACCTTAATGGACTTACTAGCCCATTTTAATTATGCTAGTAACTTGATTAATATAAGTCTTGGATTAACTAGCCTAAATTAGCAATAATACTTACAAGCATGCTAACCCTTTTCCCATGAATTCAACTTTTACCATTCAAACACCAACACCACACCCCATGTAAAGATTCTTGCATGTTGACCACCCCCTTTGGAGGCTTGTGGCCGTGACCATGGGGGTATGGGGGGGAGGATTCCAAGTTTTTTTTTTACTACATATTACTTGCATGCCTCATTCAAACTCACACTTCAATCTTGCATTCCATTTTTCTCTTCTTTCTCTCTAAACATTGTAAGTTACAAGGCTCTTCTTCTCTTCCTCTTTCTCTCTAAAAACCGAACCAAACCCCCCTAAATCATCATCATCTTTTGTTCTTCATTGTTACTTAATTAATTTTTGTTGTTAGTTGTTGTTTACTCACTTGTTACCTTAGTTATTTCTTACTAGTATCAAAGAATCAAACTCTTTAGTTTGATTCTTCATTTATCTTGTTATTCAAGAACATGTAAGGATCTAAACTCTCTAGTTATGGTTCTACAACTAGTGTTTCAAAGATTTCAAGTTCATAAGTTCTAAAAATCATGCATGCATTCATGTTAGTAAACTTAAAGTTTACTTTCTAAAGATCAAGACCTAGGCTTGAATCTTTAAAAGTATGGAACTCATGAACTTGGTACTTGTTTATTTAGTTTATCACTTTCATTCTTGCACTCTAATTACACTTTACTAGTTGATAATCAAAGTTTTGTAACTTATGGTTTCACTAAAGTAAGGATTCAAGTGTTAGTACTTATGATTTAACTTAATGACTTTACATAAACTTGCATGTGGGTTATGATGGTCAAGACTTGGTTAAAGATGATGTAAACACCTTCATGAGTTGTACACTTGAAGCTATATGCATCAAGGATGAGAACCATGATGAACTTCAAGCACCAAGACCACCGGAACTCACTTAAGTTACTGTTTCTGTCCAACTTTCTGATCAGCTGAATTCGTAACAGACCAGTAGGTATGGGCTGATCTAACCTTGATTTTTGGATAGAACCTTTCGGGTAGATAACTTTTCATATAAGACTCGCCTTCATACGAGTTACGGTTTAGAGTCTATGGCCCTCCGATCATCACTAGGTCCATTTACTTTTCTGTTTCCTGTTTCTGTTTTCTGTTTACTGTTTTCTAAGTCAGACCCGAACACCTGGGCTACTGTAACTGTGATATTCAGTTAGCTCTGTTCGAGTAGATAATTTTTCGTTTAGGACTCGTCTTAATACGAGTTACGATTTAGGATTTATGGCCCTCCGATCGTCACTAGGTCCTTTAACGTTGTGCAGAAAATTCTGACCTACTCGCACTTAAACCGTCGCCACGGTCAAAATAAGACGAGTTTGCTTCTGAGATTTTTACCACACTTAAGGGACTCATAGACGGAGCCATGGCCACTGGTCTCACCTTATTTCAGTAGGTATAGAGACCGTGGTGACTGACCGAAGTCAGCCTTTGTTTTAAAACTTCTTTTATGAACAAAACATACCTATACTTTTCGTTTGATGATGATTGATGATGACCCTTATGACCTTATTTACATACTTATAAACCTTTTAAGACAAGCTACTGACTTAGTACTATTTGACTTAGGTTGAGGACTTTTGGACCGATTACTTGCACACTTTCCCGACTCTACATTACTACTATTTTACCGCTACTTATCATTGTCAGTTATAGCATTCCCTTTTTACTTTAACTTATTTTGGGAACTGAGAATACATGCAGATTTTATGTTTTACATACTAGGCACGAGTACTTAAACTTATATATGTGTGGGTTATACAACGGCATAAACATTCCCTTTAGCTCGGTAACGTTTAATCATTGGTTTTTGAACCATGAACGCGAATCTTAGATATGGATCCATAGGGTTTGACATCCCCACTCGGGCTAGTCGCGCTAGCATTTAACGAGTGTTTAATACTTCGAGGTTATACGCACTTGCCATGTGCACTTTCAGGGGGTACATAAACGTTAAGTTAGTTACCGGGTGCCCGCGGTTAAGCATATACTTTTACATACTTTTGAACGCTCGTTGTAGCACTGAAATCTCGTGGCCTACTTACATTACTGTTATACTTAAACTATAGCTCACCAACCTTCGTGTTGACCTTTTTAAGCGTGTATTTCTCAGGTGCTTGAAGTCGCTTCCGCTACCATACTAGTCGTGCTGTAGAACCCGCTGCTTAGAGTTGTTATCGCATGACTACTTATCTTGCATTCAAACTTATTTACTTTTGAAACTATGTTATGTAACGACCTTTGTGGTCACGTACACTTACTTAATGCTTCTACTTAGTGAAGCATACTTTTGAATTGTAAAACATTCGACGTTTGTTATGAAGTCACTTTATTTAATGAATGCAACTCTGTTTTGAAAACGCATATAGTACTTAACCTTGTAATGATCCTGTTGATGATGGTCCGTACATGATGATTTAGTACGGGGCGTCACATTGATCATTTTGGTACCACTCATCTTTCGTGTCAATACTAGTTATGTTATTCACTTTAACTGTATGTTTACGGTTCCGTAACGACCCAACCAGTTATCCAACTGAATACGCAAGAATTTTAATTTTTTTTACAGTAGGGGTGCGCGACCCGCAGCCCTATATGTGCGCGGCACGCACAAGGCCTGACAGCTTGTTGTCCAAATTTTCCAATTATCATTTAAAGATCTCCCACTTCCTGACACTTTTAGACGAAACGCTTTTCACAACATATAATATTAGATAAAACTAACATGTTCCAATAATAAAACGAGTTTTACGACACCGGGCCCACATCGGCCGTTTTACGACTTTCGTACAAAATACAAGTTTTCGACAACGTGAGTTTTAACACAAAATAAAGACCGAGAATGGCGATTGGGGATACGCTATCCATTCCTAATCAATTCAAAAGCACGTCTTCTAAAGCAACCTACGCGAGTCCACTAGTTCCCATGCTTACCCGAGCCACCGCATCCATGCAAATCTATAAAAATGTAAACAACGAGAGGGTAAGCTAACGCTTAGTGAGTGAGAATATACATACATATATATGCATAAAATGGACACGCCACACAATAATAATCAAATAACACATACCGAAGTCCATGCATAAAGGCAAGCTAATCTAAGCATACCGTACATTCGCTATACAACAAGCTAACGATATCAACAATGTGAGTACACCAACGACGATATGTACCACGCCAATAAGCTACACCCAGAGGGTTAGCTACAACACAACAATACAATAATATCCATATGTATAACAAAGCATAACACCGCCCAAGGTTAACCCCTTAACCCAATACCAAATGAAGATTGGCCAAACTACATGAGCCTTAGTAAATTCGCATCCACACGAGACTACTATCTTCAATAACACAACAACATCGAGGTTAGCCGAACTACACGAGCCTTGGTAAATCCACAACCACACGAGATCACTACCTCAATAAGACGACCGAACTACACGCGTCATCGTGAATCCGCATCCATACGTGATTCACTTCCCAAATCAAAACCCACGGTCCCAGTATTTATAAAAATCCACATCATCGGGGTTATCCAAAACACAACTCAATATCAACCCTTAGCCATTGGGGTTATGTAATCCACATCACAAGCACATGTGATAACGTACACACAAAGTGTGCACCTCGCCAAAGGTGGTCAACCAAAATGCACAACCGTGCCAATTGGACCTATTACACAAGTCTATCAAATCCACCTATATGTGAATTGAGATCTATAACCGAGAACCACTTCACCCGACCCGCACCCATCCTACACATACATATGCACATTGGATATTAACACTCACTTTGTCGTCTTGAAGAGTGCTACTGAATAATCCGCAACTCGCCAATGGAAAGTACCTATTCCATTATCACAATACAACCAACACAATTAGAGTGGATTTACAAACTAACCCAATTCGACACTTAGTGCAAATTTCGACCAATTGCACTCCCAAGCACAAACCGCACCCAAACTAAGCAATAGTCACTAACACTAGTGACAATGGTCCTAATATGCCGATTTAACCCAATCATAAGTGTTAAACACTTATCATTCTCAAAATCACCCATAAACCCTAATTTTGACTCATTTCAAAATTAGTCTTTCAAATACACTAAAATGGGTTCCAACACTTTCATAATCACCAAGCCTAGTGATTAAATCTAAATACAAGTCCTAATCATGGCCAAGTCGGTTTCCAACCCAAAACCCACCAACTACAACAATAAACCCGATTACTAGCACCAATGAACTCACTTCAAGAGTTTAAATGGGTTTCTCTACAATTCAAGTTCAAACCCTAACTTTGAATATCAAATCAAACATTGAAATTCGGAGTTAGAACTTACCACAACAACCAAAACGTAGCTAAGAACGAGGTGAACAACTTTAACACTCAAGCTTTTGATCGATTCAAGCTTCTTCTTCTCCAAAACCTCAAATCTCTCTTTAGGAATCTCCTTCTCTCTCTGAGAATAAATGAGAGTGTTGAATGGATGTGAAAGTGATCCAAAATTAGATCCAAACTAGCTGATATGGCCTGAGATCCGTCCTCAAATGAAAAGACCAAAAAGCCCCTTATTTAAATCTAATTGGAAAAAGACAGAAATTCTGTCGCAGGTGAGGTGCGCGACGCGCACCACTAACCCTGAACGGAGCGCACAAGGGTCAGAACAGTCCGTCAGTTTGTAATTTGTTCCATGCTTCACACACTTAATGTACACCATAAATACTTTATGTACAATAAATATTAGGGTCTTACAATTCTCCCCCACTTAGAATCGATCACGTCCTCGTGATCCTCGTCATTTAACCGATCAGACCCACACTCTATGGTCCTCTAACATACGTTCCAATCCGACTTATACCACAATTATCATAAACTCGAAGATTATTCCATCTACCAGCTACATACGTGCACGCACTTCGAGACATGCAATGCACACAACATCTGAAAACTACTACAAAAATTTAGCATACATGGAAATATCATGCGTTCTTCCAATTCCTCTAGCAAATTCTTCCCAATGGATCACCCTCAAACACTAAATCGCCGCCCGCGATCTATCAAATCCACGGATCCGAGCACTAAAACTCGCTCAATCCCTCACATCGGGAAAAACTCAACCAATCTCTTACCGAGATATCAATCCCTTAGCGTACCCTTACCAAGTACAATGCTAAAAGCAACCAAGTCTCGACCTAAGGTCAACAACCTGAACGATGAAGACCTGAACAAAATGAATCCTTACGGATAACACTTATCACTAAACATCCCTTGAAGTGCGCAACACGACCAATACGCAACTCTCGTAACATCATAAGCAACAGCTAAAACTGATAGCGCCCAAAATGACTATGACAATGCTAATCCCAAGGTGTACAAAATCAACTATTGTCACACCAATAACAACAAGTGAGCAAAACACGGTTATCGCATCACTAATCACACAACATAGTCCTCGCGACCCCACCGTTGGAGTATAAAACAACCAATAGTTCTCAATACTAACCACATGAAGGCTGGCCGAAACTACACGTGCCTTAGTGAATCTGCACCACACACAACTCACTACCTCCACCGCAACAACAATCAGGATTGGCCGAACTACACGCGCCCTAGTGAATCCGAACTACACGAGAGTCACTATCCCAATAGAATGACCGCATCCACACGTGTCATTGTGAATCCGAACTACACGTGACTCACTTCCCAAATCTCAACACAGGAATGGTACTCTCATTTCCCACCGGTACTCGCATTTCCCAATAATGTTATACCATGCTGATATAACACTACTCCCAACATATAACCAAAATCCAAAGGGAACGATTCTCGTGAATGAACCGTTAGATACGCAGACGCCACTAGTACGCATCACTAGTCCCTTGGGTGGTATCGACGCCCGAACTTTAAACCCACCCATCATACACGCTCTTTTGGCCTCAAACGACGAGTAGTGGAACATCGCGCACTGCTACACCATAGTGAATCCTAACGGAATACTCTAACCATCAACACGCGCTCTTTTGGCCTCATACAACGAGTAGTGTAACATCGCGCACTGCTACACCATAGTGAATCCTAACGGAATACACTAACCATCCACCCCAAACAACAAGTATATACTCACACTTAGGAACATTCCACTCACTTGGAAATCCTTGCACACGCATCACACGTACGTGTACACAACATCACCACAATCGAGCAAGAACCACCTATATCGCACATAGGCACAAAACAATAATTCTCTAGAAGAGAATCCGACACACACATCCCTTAACCGAGGGATCTCACCTTGCTCGTCAAACACGTCCATTATCTCTCGATGAGATTCACCACATTACCACCTCGGTGTTAATTTAAATCCAAAACCATAAGTACAATTTATTCTAAATCGTACTTTTACCACAATCAACCAACGTAGGTCTCAACGCTAGCACTGAATCCATGCGAGCATCGTCCAATATCAGTACACTAGAACATCTTCGTGCGAGAGTTCAAACTCTCCCACTTAGAACTCCGTTCTGTAACCGCATCATCGAGATAAAAGTATCTCACAACCACACACATCATAATACCTTGTTCCAACCTTGAGCACACGAAGGATTTTAACCTATCCTTAAACACTTCGAACGAAGAGTTTGACTCAATTACACAAACTTAAATCTTTCAATCCTCTGATTGCTCTAGCTTGTCAAATTTCCACCTAGTTACTCATTTACCTAAGGGTTTCTCTCCGGTACCCTAAGTATAACATAACCGCAACACCATCGGAGTCGAATACCACGCTAGTAGGTATGAAAGAGGCACCTAGCATCGCGTCACGTTGTTGCGACCCAGAAATTTCTGACCAAATTTAAACTTTATCTTTAAATGATTTAATGTTTCCGACACGATAAGCAAAGTCTGTAATGTTGAAATCTCAAAAACTTTGAACTGCGTTTATGTAATCAATCACCCTTTGACTATGCTCAACGATTCACGAATATTTATGTGTATATAGATATAGATATGTATATATATAATATATAGTTACAGTAATTGAAAACGTTAACAAAAGTATTAGATGTATAATACTTTACATGAACGTATGTGTTTCAATATATGTTTAATATATTTATCAACAGAATTAAAAGGTAATATCAAAAGATTGAATTATCAGTTACATTGTGATATGATTAAGGTCTCTGTTGTGAGGTCCACTGTGATTTGAGAAATCTATTCCTTTTAACAGTATTCGGAATAATTGGTAAAGTAATCTACCATTGAGAACAAAGTGTCAAATAATGAATGTTAGACAAAATTTAGTGGAGAATTGAATTTCATAATATTCAATTGATCTAATTTTAAACGTGCGAAAACGTTTTTCGATTCAATAGAATTTGATTATTTAACATGTTTTGTTTAACTGACATAATTTGAATATATATGTTGGAATGCTAATTATTAGAATTAATTATATAAATAACTCGCGACGAGCATTTAAAATGTGTTTATGAATATGGAATATACATGATTTCAAAATGATAGTAACCCTTGTTTATTTGATTCAATTAATATTTAGATATATTAATAGGAACATTTGAGAAATTAAAATAAATGTTGACGCATAAATGAATTATATCAAATTAAGCTTTAGAGCGTAAACGTTAAGTGATATAATAATTTCTATTATTTAACGATTCTAAATTATATATATTAAACTTTGAAATAAAATTAGTTTTGAAAAATTAAATATTATATTATGAGATAAAACATTTCAATTATATATAATATGTACAAATTTATATTTCTAAATAAATAAATATATATATATATATATATATTTTTTACAATGAGATAAAATGTAAACTTAGTTATAAAACGTTTTGATTATATATATTAAAAAAATAACGAGATGATGATTTATAGAAGCAAATGACCAAAACATTCAAATGTATAAGTTATACTCCGAGTGATATAGTTTATCGATGATTAAGTCTAATTATTGATAAAGGTACACGTCACGAAACGTAAAGCACAAGTTTTCTAAGCGTACGAAACGTCATTCGAAAAACCGAAACCAAGACATTAGTCGAGTGACAATGTATAAGTCATTGGAACAAAAGTTACGAGTTAACTATGCACAAAATATATATATATATATATATATATATATATATATATATATATATATATATATATATATATTAATATATAATTAAACTGTCAGCAGCCATCGAATAAGTGGGTGTGAGCTGGAAGAGATGGGCTCGCGATCGCGTGGCCTTTAGCCTCTAAACATCCGCGATCGTTGAGCTCATGGGTCCAGTTACGAGGCTTTAAAGCTCGATCATTATGCTTGTTCGATTCAATCTCAATCTCTATAAACATACATACTCCATAATATATTTATTTTATTTATATTATTATTATTATTATTATTATTATTATTATTATTATTAAGATTAATATTATTATTAATCGTATTATTATTAGTAGTAGTATTATTGTATATACATAAAATATTACGACGAGGTCATGAACAAATTATTTCAAAACGGGCTTTTCGAGCGGGATAGAGCTAAGGAAATTATGGGTTATAGCTATGGAGGTTATGGTTATTGTTCTGCGGTATTGCTCGTAAGTCAAACCTAGTGTTTACCATCTTCGTTGCGTCTACGTACTTTCCTGCAATATTGAATCACAATATTGATACGTGAGCATTCATATCTTATCTTTTATATATTAATAGTGTATCCCTGACTAGTGCTCGAGTATATATGTTTATGCATGCTTGTATGCTTAATTTCGTCGTTAAATAGTTTATGATAAATCATGAATTTAATACATATGCTACTGAGATAAGGTATATGATATGCATGTCGTTGGAAAGGTAACGAAAAATTAATAACTTTTCATTTAGAAAGCGTATGGTTTCGATGAACGGATTAAAAGATATAGTCAACTGAATTATCATTAATTTTAGTATTATTACTAAAATGATTATTATTATTATTACTATCGTCGTTATTATCGTCGTTATTATTACTATCTAATAATTATTATTTTTATTATTATCATTATCGTTATTAATATAAGTATTAAAAATTGTTATTGTTATTATTATTGCTATCGTTATTATCATTAAGGTTACTATTAATATTAATATTATTATTATTATTATTATTATTATTATTATTATTATTATTATTAGTATTATCATTAATATTATTATAATATTTATTATTATTAGTATCATTATCATTAAAACTAATATTACTATCATCTAACTATTATGATTATTATTATTATTATTATCATTATTATGAATGCGATATAAAATATGACTAAAAGCTATTAAATAAATCGATTAGGAAATAATGAGTATAAGTATCATGACAAAATTAAAATATTGTAAGATATTGATTTAGATAAAAATATCGTTTTCATTATTTTTATCATTATTATTATTATTATTAAAAGTATCATTAATATTAAAACTATCATTTTTATTAAAATTATCATTTTAATAGAAATATCATTGTTATTATAAAATATCATTATTATTATCATTTTAGTATTTATCATTTTGAATAGAATCATTATTTTTATATAAAATATTATTATTATTACAATTAATATTAAAATGTATCGTTATCATTATTATAATTAAAATTATCATTTTATTATAATTAATATCATCATTAGTAAATAAATATTGTTATTATTATTCGTAGAATAATAATTATTATTATTATTACAAGATAATACAACTTTTACTCATTATTATTATTATCAATATTATTTTATCAAATAAATATGTGATACAAAGATATTTTTACCACACGTAATATAATTACATTAATAATACATACCACTATATTTTTATGATATTAAGTGAACTTAATAAATTTTATTATTTGAGATATATAAAAGTATATTTTTATCATATATAAATTTTAATATAAATTTTTATTAATAAATGACTTGTATTATTTACACAAATAAAATCTGATAAATATATTTAAATATATATAAAACGATTATATTTAAACATGTATAGATTTTAAAAGTCATTTTGGGTCAAGTTGACTTTTGTTGACTTTTGCATGTCGATCTCGAGAATTAGAATTGTGATACACTACGACTTGACCTAAATTGTTAGATAGATATTGACCAACATATAAATATATATACTTAATATAGGTTCGTGAATCCGAGGCTAACCCTGCACTTGTTCAGTGCCGTCATATGCATAAATCACTACGAAATACAGTATCGTGAGTTTCATTACTCCCTTTTTATATATATTTTTTGGGACTGAGAATACGTGCGCTGCTTTTATAAATGTTTTACGAAATAGACACAAGTACTTAAAACTACATTCTATGGTTGGATTATTAAACCGAATATCGCCCCTTCAAGCTTGGTAGCCTAAGAATTAGGGAAATGGCCCCTAATTGACGCGAATCTTAAAGATAGATCTATTGGGCCTAACAATCCCCATTCAGGTTATGGATGGCTTTAGTACTTCGAGATTAATATTATACAGACGAGAGGTTCTGTTTGGGGATATTCTTTGCATTAAAGTTAATGTAGGTTACCAGGTGTTCAAATCATATGAATGATTTTTATACACAGGTTATGTGTATTATTTTGTACTCGGGTAACGTGTACAATTAAATACTGAAATCTTGTGGTCTATTAAAATGATGGAAATGAATGATTATGAAAAACTAATGAACTCACCAACCTTTTGGTTGACACTTTTAAGCATGTTTATTCTCAGGTATTAAAGAAATCTTCCACTGTGCATTTGCTCATTTTAAAATATTACTTGGAGTCATTCATGGCATATTTCAAAAGACGTTGCATTCAAGTCGTTGAGTTCAATAAAGATTATTATTAAGTAAATGACAGATTAGGTCATTATAGTTTGGAAATTATGAAATGGTATGCATGTCTGTCAACTTTCGATGAAATGAAAGTTTGTCTTTTAAAAATGAATGCAATGTTTGTAAAATGTATCATATATAGGTCAAATACCTCTCAATATAACCATATGTTATAGTATTCGTCCTTATGGATTTGGACGGGTCGCTTCACACGTAGACTCCATTACCAACACACATCGAGATCAAACACTCGGTCTTCAGGGTTCCATCCACCCGATGAACCTCGTGGTTCACCATCCTCAACACAAAAGCGAACACGCGCTTAACAGCCGAACACCAAAGCCCATTCCCATGGCTTGGTAGAAAAACTTCCCAAACACTAAGGAATGCTTGTTTGCACCAAGTCGTACGCCCTTCGTCCGTCAATCCAAACGCCACAGTAGGGTAATTCCATTAGGAATGTCGCCCATAACGGTAATATACAAAACACAACGCGTTTATCAAACCCGAACTCAATCGGCACATAATAAATAATCAAAGGACATATTTATTAAAACGAAAAGTACCTTAACGTCTTCTCACCACACCCGTCCCCACTAACTCGAGACACTCCGACTTACGATGTCCTTCTTCTTGGCAATTAAAGCACACCGTGCCATCACCCTTTGGCACCGAACATTCCCAAGACTTGTGACCCCTCACGCCACAATTGTAACACCTGGACGCACTAGAATCCGATATACTCATCCGTATACCACCCGTGCTCACACTTGTACCCCTAGTCCTCTTACTTGGAGCATCATACAAAACAACCCTTCTCTTACTTGAAGGTTCACTAACAATCTATTGCGAATGCGACTCAAATCCCTTAGCCACGGCGAATAAATCTGCGAACGAGTTCACTTGACCAAGGCTAATCTTGATCCACAAGTCGTCATTCAAAGTTCAATAGAAATCCCCCATCAACAAACTATCTCGTCCTTTATACTCCGGGAAAAAATGAGCCTTCACCATAAAGGTCGTCTTGAGAGTATTCAAATCCATAGAACCTTGTTGCAAATTTCGCAACTCATCACGCAAATCCGACAAATCGGCTTGAGTCGAGAACTCCTCGAAGAATTCCTTCTTAAAATCGTCCCATGATAAGCCCATAAACGATTCACCACCAACAATATCGATTTTACCATCCAACCAATCATTCGCCCTACCCCGCAACAAACTAGTAGCGAGTCTTGTCCTCTTCTCGGGAGGGTATGCAATAGTGCAAAAACACCCTTCGACATCCAAGATCCATGTTGTGCTAACCAAAGGATTCGGTTTCCCATCATACATCGGGGGTTTAGTCCTCATGAAACTCTTATGACAACGCTCCATTTCACCACTACTTTGAAATTCGGAATACTTCCTATCCATTTCTTCTAGAAACGCACCCATTTGCTCCGCAACGGCGGCCGCAACTCTAGCATTAAACTCATCGTCATTCGTCTCGATCTCGTTTCGTGTCGTCATTCTAAAGAACGTAAAACAATTAGACCACAAACGTATAAAATCACACACGCAACATCGCTCCATCTTGCTCAACAATCGTCTTACATCACTTGTTAGACACGATTTGTACCTGTATTAATGATAACTAGTCATTAATACGCGAACAAGTCGCATCCACTCGTTAGTACCACGACCATCTTGCTCGATGATATTCGCAAACACGAACATAAACACAATAATATATTAATAATATCCACATATTAATAAGCACACACAAAAGTATAAGTCTAGGCACCTATCTCAAGTCACCTAAATCCCTTAGACCATGCTCTGATACCACTTGTAACGACCCAACCCGTTATCCAACCGAATACGCAAGAAATTTATTTTTTTTTACAGTAGGGGTGCGCAGCGCGCAGCCCCATATGTGCGTGGCGCACACAAGGCCTGACAGCTTGCTGTCTAAATTTTCCAATTTTCATTTAAAGATCTCCCACTTCCCGACACTTTTAGACGAAACGCTTTTCACAACATATAATATTAGATAAAACTAACAAGTTCCAATAATAAAACGAGTTTTACGACACCGGGCCCACATCGGCCGTTTTACGACTTTCGTACAAAATACAAGTTTTCGACCACGTGAGTTTTAACACAAAATAAAGACCGAGCATGGCGAATGGGGATACGCTACTCAATCCTAATCAATCCAAAGGCACGTCTTCTAAAGCAACCTACGCAAGTCCACTAGTTCCCATGCTTACCCGAGCCACCGCATCCATGCAAATCTATAAAAATGTTAACAACGAGAGGGTAAGCTAACGCTTAGTGAGTGAGAATATACTACATACATATATATGCATAAAATGGACACGCCACACAATAATAATCAAATAACACATACCAAAGTCCATGCATAAAGGCAAGCTAATCTAAGCATACCGTACATTCGCTATACAACAAGCTAACGATATCAACAATGTAAGTACACCAACGACGATATGTACCACGCCAATAAGCTACACCCGGAGGGTTAGCTACAACAGAACAATACAACAATATCCATATGTATAACAAAGCATAATACCGCCCAAGGTTAACCCCTTAATCCAATACCAAATGAAGATTAGCCGAACTATACGAGCCTTAGTAAATCTGCATCCACACGAGACTACTATCTTCAATAACACAACAACATCGAGGTTGGCCGAACTACACGAGCCTTAGTAAATCCGCAACCACACGAGATCACTACCTCAGTAAGATGACCGAACTACACGCATCATCGTGAATCCGCATCCACACGTGATTCACTTCCTAAATCAAAACCCACGGTCCCGGGATTTATAAAAATCCACATCATCGGGGTTATCCAAAACACAACTCAATATCAACCCTTCGCCAATGGGTTTATATAATCCATATCACAAGCACATGTGATAACGTACACACAAAGTGTGCACCTCGACAAAGGTGGTCAACTAAAACGCACAACCGTGCCAATTGGACCTATTACACAAGTCCATCAAATCCACCTATATGTGAAGTGAGCTCTATAACTGAAAACCACTTCACCCGACCCGCACCCATCCTACACATACATATGCACATAGGATATTAACACTCACTTTGTCATCTTGAAGAGTGCTACCGAATAATCCGTAACTCGCCAATGGAAAGTACCTATTCCATTATCACAATACAACCAACACAATTAGAGTGGATTTATAAACCAACTCAATTCGACACTTAGTGCAAATTTTGACCAATTGCACTCCCAAACACAAACCGCACCCAAACTAACCAATAATCACTAACACTAGTGGAAATGGTCCTAATATGCCGATTTAACCCAATCATAAGTGTTAAACAATTATCATTCTCAAAATCACCCATAAACCCTAATTTTGACTCATTTCAAAATTAGTCTTTCAAATACACTAAAATGGGTTCCAACACTTCCATAATCACCAAGCCTAGTGATTAAACCCAAACACAAGTCCTAATCATGGCCAAGTTGGTTTCTAACCCATAACCCACCAACAACAACAATAAACCCGATTACTAGCACCAATGAACTCACTTCAAGAGTTTAAATGGGTTTCTCTACAATTTAAGTTCAAACCCTAACTTTGAATATCAAATCAAACATTGAAATTTAAAGTTAGAACTTACCACAATAACCAAAATGTACCTAGGAACGAGGTAAACAACTTTAACACTCGAGCTTTTGATCGATTCAAGCTTCTTCTTCTCCAAAACCCCAATCTCTCTCTAGGAATCTCCCTCTCTCTCTAAGAATGGATGAGAGTGTTGAATGGATGTGAAATTGATCCAAAATTGGATCCAAACCAGCTGATATGGGCTGAGCTCCGTCCTCAAGTGAAAATACCAAAAAGCCCCTCATTTAAATCTAATTGGAAAAAGACAGAGATTCTGTCGCAGGTGAGGTGCGCGGCGCGCACCACTAACCCTGCGCGGCGCGCACAAGGTTCAGAACAGCCCGCCAGTTTGTAATTTGTTCCATGCTTCACACCCTTAATGTACACCATAAATACTCTATGTACAATAAATATTAGGGTCTTACAGGTTCCGGGTGTTCTCAGTATTGAACCACCGACATCTGAATAACACAACACTAAATGCACCACCATAATGCAACTCAACAATATATTCCAACCGAACATAATAATTAGAGACAGGAGCACCGGCATCTGCGAGTGTTGCAATTCCATTATTTTGTGTTGTGCGTCGATCATCGCGATTGCTAACCACAAACCTGACACCATTCACATTGCAGGCACTGTAATGGTTTGAGGTACCCACCGGTCCTTCAGCTAGACAGATCAATTCATCGCTATACTTCGATCTGTCAACTGACCGTAGTTCACGTATCTATTAAAAAATAAAAATATATATATAAAGTTTGAATAAAAATAGTTATCAAATGTAAATTATATATATATATATATATATATATATATATATATATATATATATATATATATATATATATATATATATATATATATATATATATATAATGAGTTTACCTGGTTGGTGAACCAACTAGGAAAATTTGTTTTCATGTCCATATTGGGGTTCTCTGCTTTAAACTGACTATAAATGTTCAAAGAGAATTGTTAGTATGATCAACGTTTACACAATTAAGTCATTATAAATTCATATTTTAGTATAATGACTTACTTTTTGTATTCTTCGATGTCAGAACAATTGTCGAGTACATACCAATGAAGTTTATCCTGAATATCCCGGGCCAGAGGAACACACCTTTACTGATAAATTTACATAACGATTTGAACACATGAAACTCACAAGACCTAATTGGCCCATCCGCATATCTGTCAAGACGATTAAATCTCGTCTGTATACCTTCAAGAGACATTGAACATGCAGTTAATGCTTCATCGGCAACGTACCCCTCAGCTATACAACCTTCAGGCTTAGCTTTATTTCTAACATAATTTTTTAGTTTTTTCATGTATCTCTCAATTGGATACATCCACCTCATGTAAACAGGCCCTCCATATATAGCCTCTTCCGGTAAATGCATCACCAAATGAATCATTATGTCAAAAAAAGCGGGAGGATAAATTAACTCGAGAATACATAATAGTTTAATCAATTGTTTTTGAGCTTTCAGCATGTCTGCAACCATTAACTCTCGAACACAAATTTGCTTAAAGAATGCGCATAGCTGCATTATTGCTGTAGAGATAGTTTCGTCCAAAAATGCGTTAACTCCGACCGGTAATAATCGTTGCATCATCATATGGCAATCATAAGATTTCATGTTCGTAATGTTGGTATTATCCTTGTTCACTTTATGCCCGAAGTTTGATCCAAACCCATCTTGAAGTTTTACTTCTTTAATGAATTTACAAAAACTTACCCTGTCTTCAGGTTTTAAAGAGTATTTGGGAAGAGGTTTGAAGAATTGTCCATCTTTTTTACCTTTGGTTTTAGGTTTGAACCACAAATCTTTTCGAATTCCCAATTTTTCCAAGTCAACTCGTGCATTGTGAGTGTCTTTGGACTTGTCATTCATTAATAAGGTACCCAAAATAGCCTCCAACACATTCTTTTCAATATGCATGACATCCAAGTTGTGTTGCAGTGGAAGATATTTTCAATACTCAAGTTCCCGAAAAATAGAAATTTTAGTCCAGTTGTGACGAAACTTAGGGGGACGTTTTCTTTTTTCACTAACATTTGTATGATTTTTTCCGGGATTACCAACTGGCAACAAATCTGTAAGTTGGTTTTCGATATCAGCTACTTTGAACTTTCTAGGTTTAAAGGTATGATCAACCTTACCATTGATTTCTAAGCTTTCTCTGTATGGGTGATTGGATTCAAGGTTCGGTCTGTGACTGACAAAAACAATTTTGTTTTTCACACGCATAGCAGGAGTGTCCTCGTTACATGTAGGGCATGCTTTATAGCCTTGGCCACTCCAACCGGACAAACTACTACGGGCAGGATAATCGTTTATAGTCCAAATAAGCATTGCTTTCATTTAAATATACGTGTTTGTAACTGAGTCATGTGTAACAGCTCCTTCGGACCATTAAATCTTCAGTTCATCAACTAAAGGCCTCAAGTAAACATCTATATCTTTTCCAGGTGATTTAGGACCAGGAATTAATAGAGTCAACATGAGAGAACTTTCTTTCATACATATCCACGGTGGCATATTGTACGTTTTCAATATTACTGGCCACATGCTGTAAGGATTATTCATGTTGTCGAATGGATTGAAACCATCAGCAGCCAACCCTAGTCGAACATTTCTGTGTTCACGTGTAAAATCCGGATATCTTTTGTCAATTTCTTTTCAAGATCGACCATCTACCGGATGATGCATCTTACCCTCTTCATTGCACCGCCCAGTAGCATGCCAAGTCATATCCTTTGCAGTGTATCTGGAACTGTACAAATGTTTTAGTCTTGGAGTTATTGGAAAATAACGCAAAACTTTATTAGGAACTTTCTTCCCCGTTGTGCGTTCATCTTTCCATCTACTCTCGTTACATATTGGACAGTTTTCCAAATCTTGGTATTCTTTATAAAACAATCAACAATCATTCTTACAAGCATGTATCGCTTGATACCCTAAACCGATCTTTCTCATCCACTTCTTAGCTTCGTAAAATGATTTCGGAATTGTGTTATTTGGGGGATGTGATTGTATGAGTAATTCTAACAATTGGTCGAATGAAGTATTCGTCCATTTGTTCAAGACCTTAATGTGTGTTAACTTGGTTAAAAACTCTAATGAGGACAACTTGCTACCGGGATATAGCTCGGTTTGGGTGGAGTCAATTAAATCCTCAAGACCAGTTGTGGTCGTGTCATTCATAGTCTCATCGTCATTCGAACATTCCTCCTTAAAATTAGGAACTTCCTCCAACTGAATATCGTGCAAGAAATTTCTTAGAGGGTCCGTTGTGTTGTGTACTTCGGGTGGTTGTGGTAGTTCACCGTGATGCCGCCACATAGTATAAGAGGGTTCAAACCCATGTTTAATTATATGGTCTTTTATATGTTTAGGTTTAAGAAAAACCATGTTACCACAATGTTTACATGGGCAACTACACTTACCGTGCGAATCCAAATAATTTTTACACCTCTCAATAAATGCATTAAGACCAATGATAAAGTCAGGATTAAATGAATGTCGTATAGTAGTCTACCTCTTATCAATCGTCATAGATATTCCCTAATGAAATCAAGTTTAAAACAGCAAAAAACTTTAAAATTAAAAACACTTGATATATGTATAATCAAAGCTGGGTGGTCCAACTATGGAAGGCAACCTAACCCACTCTCTGAATGTTTTGTCTCAACTATGGATGCGTACAACTAATTTACTAGTTAGTAAAAATTCGGCAGCATTTCCCCTAAACTCCCCAAATATGTTGTATTTAACGCATATTTGTAGGAGTAAAGGGAAAATGTGTGCCAAAATTTTTGTAACTAGTAAATTCGTTATATGCATCTACATCCTAAAAGAGACAAAACACACAGAAAGTAGTCCCAAAAAGGGGAACTTCCAAAGTTAATTTCTAATAAATTAACCTTGGACGGATATTCTATAGGATTGATTAATTTCGAACCTAAGGTACAACTATTCCGAAATTAACCATTAAACCTAACAATGTTCATAAAACATTAAGCAAAAACATAAACATAAACAATAACATTTATAATTATACAATGTTCATAAAACAATAATTTTCTAATTTACTAACTAAATATATACTTAATTTTTTAATTAAAAAAATACATAACTAAACATAATCAACATACATAACTAAACATAACTTAAATTTCAGTTTATATTAATTAAAAAAATATTAATTTTCAACATACATAACAAACATAATAACATACATAAGCAAATTAACCCCATAATTTCGACATACATAAGCAAATTAACAAACTAAGCATGAAATTCATGAGCATAAACATAATCACACACAACAATCTTCAAAACATAAACACAAAAATTCGGATTTAATAGCAATAACTCAAAGCACAAAAATTCAGATTTAACAAAAATAAGCAAAAAAAATTCTGATTTAACAAAAATAAATGAAGTACCTTTGTTAGTGTTATAGGAGTAAGATTAGGTTGGATTTGGTTCGAAATAGCTCAAAATCGCCGGAATGTTTTTAGAGTTGGGAGTAATTTTTTTTTTTTTTTGATAAATGCCGACAGAATGGTTCGATGCAGCTTTTTGTTAAAAACTCTTTCCGGACGACTAATCCCAGATGACAGGTCATCTGGGAAAATGGTGGAGGGAAATCCAAAAACATGCCGCCAGTTTTTTCGTGAAATATTTAAATATTTAAATATTTCATAATTTTTAATTTATTTTTATATATTAATAAAATCTATATAATTACTTAAGTAATTAATTAAAAATTACTTAAAAATAATTTTTAAACTCATAAATATTATTTTTAATTACTTTTAAATTAGAAAATTATTTAAAATTTATTTTTAATAACTTAAAAAATTACTTTTACTTACTTTTAAAATTACTTTTAATTACTTTTAAAATTACTTTTAATTACTTATATAATTAATTATAAATTACTTTTAATCACTTAAACATTTTTTTAATCACTTATAAATTATATAAATTAAATCCTAATTTAAACCTAATTAAATCCTAATATAACCATACTTAAACCCTAATTAAATATTAAATAAACCCCTAAACCTAAATTAAACCCTAAACGATCCGGTCTGGCGGGAAACTTTAGGTGGGAAATCTTGGGCGGGAAAACGGATGGTGGTTTTTGGGCGGGAGAATTCTTCCATATAATAACCCTACTAATCACAACACTTTATGACTGCAACAATATGAATCAAGATTACCAGTTTGGTCCAGAAGAAACTTTTGTTGTGAAATTTTGTCGAACTTGTGGTTCAAAGATGGTGGTCAAAACGTTCTTGACGAATGATTACCAGTACGGTCGATGATATTATGGTTGTGATGGTAGGTTCGGGTGCTTGATGCATGAGCGTTGTAAAAGGCGACAAATTTGGATTGATCCGCTCTGGCCTGATAGGGCGCTTGAAGTGATACCAGATTTGTTAAGGTCCAAAAGAGATCTAGAACGTTCACTCAAAACCGCAAAGCATCAATCAAAAATGTTGAAATTGATGTTAATTTCTAGTTTTGTAGCATTTGTGTTATGTTTCATTTTTAAGTAACTGATGTAATTTCTTTTAGAAGTATTGTGTTGTAGTTTGGAAGTTTCATTTAATGGTAGAAATATCTATTAATATATGTGTTTCAGTTTCTAATTAATATATGTGATTCAGTTTCTAATTAAAGCTTCAACCCTAGTTAAGAGGATGTAGATGATGTGAACTCACTTAGAAACCTCAAAACGTTAATGATGTTAATGCACAGAGATTCATCTACCCTAAACCCTAATTAACCCCTAATTTAACCCTAATTCACATTCATATACTACGCTAACATCCGATAACGACGTTAATGATGTTAATGCACGGAGATTCTTTATTGATTAAAGTTGTGAAACAGAGATGCTTTATTTAAAGTTGTATTCTACAGAGATTCTTTATTGATCAAAGCTGTGAACTAAAGATGCTTTATTTAAAGCTGTATTCAACAGAGAATCTTTATTGATTAAAGCTGTGAAACCGAGATGCTTTATTTAAAGCTGTATTCTGCAGAGATTCTTTATTAATCAAAGTTGTGAAACAGAGATGCTTTATTTAAAGCTGTATTCAACAGAGATTCTTTAAGTAAAGTTGTTTTCAACATGTAACATCCTGTTTTTCATCATACATGTTCGAGGTACGTAATTGATCTTTAGAATGTTCATACTTGGTTGTATAATTGTATAAAGATGATTGTACGATGCAAGTACGAAGGGTACCAAGCATGTACGTGTTGCTTGTTTGAATGTTGAAGAAAATTGGACGTTGTTTGAGTTACAAGGTGTGTACGTACCTTTTCAACCCCAAATAAAGTTTGAATTGATGTTTCAAAACCTTACCATTAGAAAGGAAATCTTATTACGTTTCTAACGATATTTGATTCATCGAAAACGGAGTTACGGTTTGAAAGTTACGACCAAAACAAGTTTAAAAACCGGAAAAAATGCGCCAGGCGCAAATTGCGGCTGCCAGGCGCAATTTGCGGCTGGCTGGGGGTTAAAAGTCCGTTCAGGACCCAAATGGGCGCCTTTAGGCGGCCGTTTTTGCGGCTGTCCGTAATTTGCGGCCAGTAGGCGCAAATTGCGGCTGGAAACGCATTTTTGGTGATTTTCTTGATATTTTGAGTTTTAATGAAGGGTATTTGTGTATTTTCACTTGGGGGTCAGTTTGGGATCATCAAAACTGATCCAAGTCTCTTTCAAGCCTCATTTTCACCCACACAAAACACTCCCATCTTATTTTAGAGAGAGAGAGGGTGACTTTTAGAGTGAGAAAGCTTGATTTGGAGAAGAAGAAGTGAAAATCTCACCAAAGTGCTAGTGTTAAAGTTGTTCATCTCGTTCCTAGCTACATTTTGGTAGTGGTGGTGAGTTCTAACTCCGAATTTCATTATTTATTTTGAATTGTGTTAGAGTTTGTGATAGTTAGGGTTATAAACCTAATTTCTTGTGAAATTTGGGGGTTTTGGGTATTGTTAGTATATGTGAACCCAATTATTGGTGGGTTAGGGTTTGATGATGATTTTGGTCATGGTTTTGGGTGTAAATCACTAGATTATAAATATATTAGTGTTTTGATGTTCTTAAGAACAAGTTTGCTAGTCAAAATGAGTGTATTTGGTTGACTAATTTTGAAATGGGTCAAAATTAGGGTTTATGTATCAAATTGGGTAAGTTAAGTGTTTAACACTTGTGATTTGATTTAATTGGTGTATTAGGGCTATTTTCACTTGTGTTAGTGATTATTGGTTAGTCTGGGCGTTTTTGGGACTTATGTCAAATTGGGTTGACTTTGAAATGGGTCAAAATTGGTAATGACACTAGTCTTGGTCAAATGGATGTTTAAAACTTTTGTTAAGTGTTAAATGGCGTTTTTGAATGAAAGTAATCGTGAGAAGTGATTTTGGGTTAAAATGGTATTTTAACATAAGTCAAACGTGGTCAAACGCAAGATGGGTCAATATTGCACGTGTTGGGATTTTGGTGTAATTGGCGTTTGAAATGATTACTACCTAAGTAGTAATTTAGTGTTAAGACCTAGGTTTGGTCTAATTGGTGTAAAGTATGATTTAGGTTAAATTGTACTTTGTTGTGTTGGTTTGAATTACTACCCGAAGTGGTAATTGGTTTGTGTCCATTAGGTGTTATATGGGCGGGTTTTGGCGAGCAATGTGTGATCCCTCGGCTAAGGGATGTCGTGTCGGGTTCTCTTTTAGAGAATGACTATTTATGTGTATATTGTACCTATGTGTGATATAGGTGGTTACTTGCTCGGATTTGAGGACGGAGATTATGTCGTACATGACTTGTGCGGACATTCCAAGGTGAGTGGAATAATTATGCGTGTACGTATATAATGTATTTATTTGTGTGATATGAATGTGGAATTGTCACGGTGTTCAAGACACCACATTCTAAGTAACGAGTAGCATTGTCGCGGTGCTCAAGACACCACTCATTGTTTGATTGACATGTGGTATTGTCACGGTGTTCAAGACACCACATTGTCATGGGAATGGAATTGTCGCGGTGTTCAAGACACCACTCATTGTTTTGATTGACATGTGGAATCGTCGCGGTGTTCAAGACGCCACATTGTCATGGGGGTGAGTTAGTCGCGGTGTTCAAGACATCACCCGGGGGATTAGTGATTACGCGGTGTTTAAGTAACACTAATGGATGTTATGAACTCCGACGGTCTTTCAAGTACCGTTCCCTTGTACGATTGGTTAACCATGGTTAAGTGAATTTGTATTTAGCATATTAAATTGTGAACTATATGCTATTGTTGTTGCTAGCTTCTTGTGAATTGTGGATAGTAGTTTATGCATGATGTTTGCATGGCTGTCGAATTGCTAGCTTGTATGCGGTATTGTGTAAGTGTTTGCAAGTAAGTAGATTATATATGTATATGTATAATTATTGCATTCACTAAGCGTTAGCTTACCCCTCTCGTTGTTTACCTTTTTACAGGTATTGTGAAGCTAGCTAGTTGATAGACTAGTTGCGTAGTAGCGCTTGGGCTCGATGGGGTAGCTTTCGGATATGGATGTGGATTGGGGATTTTGTAGATCCTCGGGATTATGCTCTTGGTATCGGGTTGGGCTATTGTGTCTTAACCGTGGTGTTGTATAAATGTTTCGAGGTCGCATCGTTTGGTTGTGTCGAGTCAAACCTTGTATGTGAAATACATTCTTGTAAGGATGTATGGTGTCATTGTAAACCAAGAGTCGAGATAAAATGTTTAACGTGTTATTATGATAAATTGTATATGGATAACTATTTCGAAATAGTTTGTATACTTGGGTGATATTGGGACCTAACAAAAAAAAAAAAAAGTACTCCGTTTTTGGTTAAACGGTTTGGGGTTGTTTCAAGTGGTATCAGAGCATAGTCTAAGGGAATTAGGTGACCTTGGAATAGGTGCCTAGTCTTAGACTTATTAACGGTTGTGTGTTATTTGCGGGACTTGTAGGAATACGGGTCGGTTTGAGATTTGTTAGTGCCTTAGAGTAGGTGACTAACTAGGACTTGTGATTGTCCAAAGTGTGATTATGTGGGGCCTTATTTCGTGTGTAAATTAGTGTCTTAGATTACTAGTGCCTAATGTAAGTAGGCGAACTTGGACGTTGTTTTAGTGATAGTCACCTAGGTTGTAGGTTGACTTGTTGTTGCGGTGTACTTGTGTATATTTATTATTATATTGTATATAGGTGTATATATACAGGTATCTATTGGGCGGTGTCCTAGAGATGAATCCATTGGAGAGATTCAAATGTTTGGCGGTTTGAGTGATCAAGTTGCGGTAAGGACTTTGGTCATTCGGGTACTAGGAATTATCGCGTCTTATTTTGTGTGAATGTTGCGTCAGTCCGGGTAAAGTACTTTGTGTGACCATGTGAAAATGGTAAGGTACGAATTTGTAATA
Organism: Rutidosis leptorrhynchoides; assembly: GCF_046630445.1. Lineage (NCBI taxonomy): Eukaryota > Viridiplantae > Streptophyta > Magnoliopsida > Asterales > Asteraceae > Rutidosis > Rutidosis leptorrhynchoides. The sequence goes on from NC_092338.1 coordinate 400,576,096, forward strand.
ATGACCGATCACCATTATTACGAACGTGTATCTTGACACCAAGCATGACATGACGAGTACCGAGCGGAGGAAACGTGGCATGGTTGGGGTAGAATCGGGATGAGTTAAGAATCTTTTATTGGTTCCTAGGATATAGTAGTCTCGAGTGATGTACTTGTTGTCACATCGGGTTCTCTGTGAGTCGGGGAGTATTACGGTGGATTCGGTTAGCTAAGTGAGTGAGCCAACTCACGAGTTTGGTGCGTGCTTAGTCACCCTAAGTATTGGGTGCACTATTGAGATTGTTATTGGTTGTAGTTACTCATCGTAACTAGGATGACCGATTAGTGAGTGTGTGTGCGATGAGGACTTGAATTCCGTAATAGGATGCGACAAGTCTAATGATCGTGGTATTAGATTACACTCGGTAGAGTGTGAGGTTAGAGAATCGTGTCATGATTCTAGTTGTGAGCCGCCTCGGAATTAGCGAACCGGGGGTCTTCGGGTCATTAAAATCATGGGAGTGGGACCCATATTTCAATGGTTGCGTGATAGTGAGCTAGTTTGTTGTGGATTATAGGGTAACATTCCTAACGGAATACCCCTTGTTGATGCGGTTGTGTCGATATGTGGAAGGGTGTAAGACTTGGTGTTTCCAAGCACCTTTTAGTGTTAGACGGAATGGTTCGTTAGGCTATATCGTTTGGCCTTGTGGAAAATGCAGGTAGCGTATGATTGCTAGTAACTTTTGATAAGACAGTAACCCGTAAGATTTGTCGAGTAGGTATGACTTCGAGTCATTATTGTCGAGAGATGGGTGACGTTCGGGTGTATGGAACCCAAAGATCGAGTTTCTAAATCTCGTTAGATTGTGGTGGGAGTCTGCATGACACTGCGTCAGGTGCCCCCTTATACCTGCTAGTGTGATGTTCAACTCCAGTAATGGTGTGATCACTTTGTGCTTAGGGTGCCCGTGAGATACCTTTGGAAGCATCGGAGATTATAATAGTGATCGACGGGTGATGGTAATTCGATGGTTGCGAAAGTCGAAGTTTAAGAGCATTGCGGTGAATACTTCTTATGAAGTGACGGATGAGTGAATCTTGTTGCTCTTAAGTGATGGACGGGTAAAGATGACTGGTGAGCCAGTGATGGACTTGATGTTCGGTAAGGCCGAAGGTTATGATGAAGTGTTGATAATGCGGTCAACGCAATTATTGTGTCGGATTGGTCACTCTCCTCCATGAGAGTGAGCAATTGTTGATAAAGATTCGTTGGGTAGAAGGTCGGGTGATCTCGATTGAGATGCACGACTGATTAATCGGAATGGCATATGCTCAGGCAAAGAGACGGATGTGGGACTTTGATGGAGTTCGCTTTGTGAACTATTAAGGCAATTCATCATGATTTGTGGTATGAAGGCGCGATGACATCGCGTGTAAGACATTTCGAGTGATTGTATATGATGGCTCTAAAAGCCTAAAGTGAAATTGCGGTGATTTGGCGTGTATGACCAATGAGGAGAATGGTCATGTGTATCGTGGAATGACAAATTCCGCAAGATGTTATCATCTTGGCGGTGAGAGTGTGGAGTTGAATTCTAAGTGGGGGAGTTTTTACTGCCACCCGAGGGAGATCCGGTGGTGTATTGTATGCTGAAGTATCGGAGTGTACCGTGCTAGGCCTCAATAGGGATTCATAGTCCCTAACGAGGAAGAGTGACGGGTTGTTGATGTTGACTCGAGATCGTGCGTTACGATTGTGAGTTACGATTCCTAAATGTTTTGCGTAGAGTTGGGATGACGGGATCAAATGAAGTGTAAATCTTCTTGTGTAAGGTGGTCGTACGATACCAAGTGCGGTATGAGACCAAGTGTGAAGTTTGAGATCACGAAAGTGAGAGAATGAAGCTGTCATTGCGGGTGCTCTCATAGTGAAAACCTGGATTGTCGTGAAACTCAAATAGTACTGTTGAGGGAGTACGAGTTTTATATCGTGGTGAATACTGTATTTTTCCTGTCGGGAAACGTGATAGTGGAAATTGTCAGTAGATTATTCCACTTTATGGACGATTATGAGGCGAAGAGCATCAGTTCTGATTGTCTCACGTAGAGACACGCGGATGTTACGTAGTTGTGTTGTAGGGTTTAGAGGAAAAACCTGTGTCGAGTATTGACGTGTTGTCTAGCTCGTGGTGTATGACTGTCGTCCTGGATTAATCCAGTGGCGGATGGTTGTGTGCAGATTGATTGATGGGAAAGTTGTGTCCCTAGTGTGATTATTTGGTGATACCGAAATTTCTTTGTTGGAAGAATAGCCCTGTTGTGGTGACGGGGGAAGGTGGTTATTGAATCAGAGAACATTTATGATTGACCGGTTGAGTGTGCGTTTATGAACCGGTGAATCACGGAATTTTAACGCGGCATGAATCGTTCTTGATTTGGATTAATGCAAGACTTGGTTCACGGCGTAGTGGACCTAGTAGATCGCGTTGGTGAGATAGTTATGGACGTAGCTTGTTGCGGGTTGTAGCCCGAGCGAACTGGTAGGGATACATGGTGTTTTTTCGTTTTTCCTAAGTGGGCATTGTGGACGTTGAATGTATGAGATACCGCTGGTGGTGGTGATGCACGTTAGTGATTATTAGCGTGTGGTGGGATCTTCAGATTTGCATAAGATATTATAGATGTTGGGCTTGGTTGTGTTTCGTAGGATCGTAGGGCATAGTTCCTAGTTGTATGTAAGGGTGGAGGTATTGAAGCACTTACCTCTTGGTAAACGATGAGGATCAGGAGGACGTGATCTAGGCTAAGTGGGGGAGAGTTGTAACATCCCGTTTTTCATCATACATGTTCGAGGTACGTAATTGATCTTTAGAATGTTCATACTTGGTTGTATAATTGTATAAAGATGATTGTACGATGCAAGTATGAAGGGTACCAAGCATGTACGTGTTGCTTGTTTGAATGTCGAAGAAAACTGGACGTTGTTTGAGTTACAAGGTGTGTACGTACCTTTTCGACCCCAAATAAAGTTTGAGTTGATGTTTCAAAACCTTACCATTAGAAAGGAAATCTTATTACGTTTCCAACGATATTTGATTCATCGAAAACGGAGTTACGGTTTGAATGTTACGACCAAAACAAGTTCAAAAACGAGAAAAAAATGCGCCAGGCGCAAATTGCGGCTGCCAGGCGCAATTTGCGGCTGGCTGGGGGTTAAAAGTCAGTTCAGGACCCAAATGGGCGCCTTTAGACGGCCGTTTTTGCGGCTGGCCGTAATTTGCGGCCAGTAGGCGCAAATTGCGGCTGGAAACGCATTTTTGGTGATTTTCTTGATATTTTGAGTTTTAATGAAGGGTATTTGTGTCTTTTCACTTGGGGGTCGGTTTGGGATCATCAAAACTGATCCAAGGCTCTTTCAAGCCTCATTTTCACCCACACAAAACACTCCCATCTTGTTTTAGAGAGAGAGGGTGACTTTTAGAGTGAGAAAGCTTGATTTGGAGAAGAAGAAGTGGTAATCTCACCAAAATGCTAGTGTTAAAGTTGTTCATCTCGTTCCTAGCTACATTTTGCTAGTGGTGGTGAGTTCTAACTCCGAATTTCATTATTTATTTTGAATTGTGTTAGAGTTTGTGATAGTTAGGGTTATAAACCCAATTTCTTGTGAAATTTGGGGGTTTTGGGTATTGTTAGTATATGTGAACCCAATTATTGGTGGGTTAGGGTTTGATGACGATTTTGGTCATGGTTTTGGGTGTAAATAACTAGATTATAAATATATTAGTGTTTTGATGTTCTTAAGAACAAGTTTGCTAGTCAAAATGAGTGTATTTGGTTGACTGATTTTGAAATGGGTCAAAATTAGGGTTTATGTGTCAAATTAGGTAAGTTAAGTGTTTAACACTTGTGATTTGATTTAATTGGTGTATTAGGGCCATTTTCACTTGTGTTAGTGATTATTGGTTAGTTTGGGCGTTTTTGGGACTTATGTCAAATTGGGTTGACTTTGAAATGGGTCAAAATTGGTAATGACACTAGTCTTGGTCAAATGGATGTTTAAAACTTTTGTTAAGTGTTAAATGGCATTTTTGAATGAAAGTAATCGTGAGAAGTGATTTTGGGTTAAAATGGTATTTTAACATAAGTCAAACGTGGTCAAATGCAAGATGGGTTCAATATTGCACGTGTTGGGATTTTGGTGTAATTGGCGTTTGAAATGATTACTACCTAAGTAGTAATTTAGTGTTAAGACCTAGGTTTGGTCTAATTGGTGTAAAGTATGATTTAGGTTAAATTGTACTTTGTTGTGTTGGTTTGAATTACTACCCGAAGTGGTAATTGGTTTGTGTCCATTAGGTGTTATATGGGCGGGTTTTGGCGAGCAATGTGTGATCCCTCGGCTAAGGGATGTCGTGTCGGGTTCTCTTTTAGAGAATGACTATTTATGTGTATATTGTACCTATGTGTGATATAGGTGGTTACTTGCTCGAATTTGAGGACGGAGATCATGTTGTACATGACTTGGGACATTCCAAGGTGAGTGGAATAATTATGCTTGTACGTATATAATGTATTTATTTGTGTGATATGAATGTGGAATTGTCACGGTGTTCAAGACACCACATTCTAAGTAACGAGTAGCATTGTCGCGGTGCTCAAGACACTACTCATTGTTTGATTGACATGTGCTATTGTCGCGGTGTTCAAGACACCACATTGTCATGGGAGTGGAATTGTCGCGGTGTTCAAGACACCACTCATTGTTTTGATTGACATGTGGAATCGTCGCGGTGTTCAAGACGCCACATTGTCTTGGGGGTGAGTTAGTCGCGGTGTTCAAGACATCACCCGGGGGATTAGTGATTACGCGGTGTTTAAGTAACACTAATGGATGTTATGAACTCCGACGGTCTTTCAAGTACCGTTCCCTTGTACGATTGGTTAACCATGGTTAAGTGAATTTGTATCTAGCATATTAAATTGTGAACTATATGCTATTGTTGTTGCTAGCTTCTTGTGAATTGTGGATAGTAGTTTATGCATGATGTTTGCATGGCTGTCGAATTGCTAGCTTGTATGCGGTATTGTGTAAGTGTTTGCAAGTAAGTAGATTATATATGTATATGTATAATTATTGCATTCACTAAGCGTTAGCTTACCCCTCTCGTTGTTTACCTTTTTACAGGTATTGTGATTGTGAAGCTAGCTAGTTGATAGACTAGTTGCGTAGTAGCGCTTGGGCTCGATGGGGTAGCTTTTGGATATGGATGTGGATTGGGGATTTTGTAGATCCTCGGGATTATGCTCTTGGTATCGGGTTGGGCTATTGTGTCTTAACCGTGGTGTTGTAAAAATGTTTCGAGGTCGCATCGTTTGGTTGTGTCGAGTCAAACCTTGTATGTGAAATACATTCTCGTAAGGATGTATGGTGTCATTGTAAACCAAGAGTCGAGATAAAATGTTTAACGTGTTATTATGATAAATTGTATATGGATAACTATTTCGAAATGGTTTGTATACTTGGGTGATATTGGGACCTAACAAAAAAAAAAAAAAAAATACTCCGTTTTTGGTTAAACGGTTTGGGGTTGTTTCACAACACCTGTATTCTTCCTCTATAAATACAACCCCTCATTTCTCAACAAATCACACCTCATACACCTATTTCTTAATTTATTAAACTTCCCACATTCAAGTTCAAAATGAGTCAAATGTCTGTTATGCTACAAGTTAACTACGGTGGTGAATTCGACTGAGAGGTCAAGAATTACTCTGGTGGTTAGCAACGGGAGTATTGTTTAAACGTCCGAAATTATCAATTGTCCGATCTGCTAGCATTTCTCAAAGAAGACATACCTTTTGACCACAAACAAGTACGGTTTTTCAAGGAGTCCGACAAGTCAGCCACTCTTCTTGAAGAGGAGGAAGACTGGAATGAGCTTGTTGGTCGAGCAGTGACCCGTAATGAAACAATCAAGGTGTACATCGAATTTTGAGACGACAGCGAATATATTGTGTATTCTGATGAAGAGGACTATGTACCTTCCGGCCATAATACGACACGGATGGCAAGTTCTATTCGGATGATTCGGATGACAAGTTCCCTTCGTATGATTATGATGATTTCTAGATGTTTAAGATGTATTCTCGTTGTGATTGTGTTAGTCATGTTTGTGTTTAGCCATGTTTGTGTTTACTTTCAACAAAAATGTAACCGTGTTTGGTGTTTTAATAAAAGTGATGTTAAAAAATAATCTTTTATAATTAGTAATAATAATAATAGTAATATTAATAAATTTAATAATAACAATACACCTACACATAACACCATTACAATACACCGTTACATAACAACGTTACATAACACCGTTACATACACCGACACATAAACACCGTTACATTATGGCGGGAAAAATTTGGACGGGAAACATTTGTGCGGGAATTCTTGGTGGCAGTTTGTGGATCTACTTAAAGAGTAGCCATACACACTCTTTTCATCCATATCTACCCATTCAAGTCTCTCTATCTCTATCTCTACAATCACACTATGAATCAACCAACAAATAATAGACCTATTAGTGAAGGTCGACAAGTCAGATTACAAGATTTTCCAGAGATCGATCGTGAATTCAGAAGAATGGGTTGACTTCCTTTCCTTTTGCTTGATAAGTTTTTTTCCTGCACTCGTGCATCAGTTATATTCCAACTTTGAATTCACTAATGAACAATTGGTGAGGTTTCAAATCTATGACAGGCAACACAAGTATACTCTTGAACAATTTGGTATGCTATTGGGCGTACCATTTGAAGGTAAAAATATCTATTTTCCCAGTGAAGACCTTGAAGCTCTTCCTCAGGATATTCCAAAATATGACATGGCCATACTTGTGTGTCGTACTGCGATTCCATTCAGAACCGTAGAACGTTCAGGTATCCTTGATGAATATCTTCGTCCGGGAAATATTGCTATAAGAAATGCAATTATTAGGAGTAACATGTACCACCGCGAACCAAACGTCACTCGATCGTAAATGACCGAAGCATGTCTTCACTGGTGCATAACTCACAACATCTAAGTAAATATTGCTCATTTACTCGCTTCCCGAATGAATCAACTTCGTTATGCAGAAACACGACCTCATCTTCCGTACGGAGCATTTCTGAACCGTGTATTTACTAGTATTGGTGTGGTTGAAGGTCTGTTGGGACGATGTCCGATAACCACGTTACCTATCGACCGGTCCTTTGTTTCTGAAACATCAGCAGCATCGAGCTCAGGTTCTGAAAGTTCGTCCACTAAATCGGATGCTCGTAGTCATCCTCGTCGTCATTATTAGTGTGTTTCAATACCAGTAACTTTGTAGTCGTGTGCTTGAAGTGTTTTTAATTCAGTAAGTGTGTTTAAATTTAGTAAGTGTGTTTAATTGTAGTCGTGTGCTTGAAGGATATGTAGGACGACGTCTGATAAGTACTTTACCTATCGTTGAAGTGTGTTTAATTCGATAACTTTGTATTATACTAATTTAATGTTTGTCGTTTGTTGTGTTTAATTCAAAAAAATTCGTTTGTCTACTTAAATATTGCTCTTTATATATAATAATCGATTTATCTACTTAAAATTCGTTTTCGTTCAAAACAAATGACAACAAAATAACAATTTCATTCAACATAACTAATACAGACGATACAAATACGAACGATACAAATACAAACGAGACACAAATACAAACGATACACAAATACAAACGATACAAATAATACCCAAGTTAACTAACTAACTTAACGGAAAGTTAAAAAAGTTTTTTCGTCTTCCAAAACTAAATAAAGAGAAATGCGATCAGAACGCCAACTCGGGGTTTCTTTATACCGTTCCACTGATCGTCGGTACAGAGATATGTGGCGGACAATTCCGGAACACGGTCATCTTCATAAAACAAGACATCCGTGTGTTCGAACGGAACATTTTCTTTCAAAAGGTTAAAAGCTCCTCTAAACCAACGTCGCGAACGTCAATGTTTTTGAACGTAGCTTTTGAACCACGCGTATAATCGTAAAGTTTCATTTCATTACGGAATTCACTTCCGTAATATACTTCGATTGAGACAATCATCGGCGAAAGGGTCACCATTTTGAGTTTGGAAGTGTGATAATGCAGTTTAAGTGGATATATGGTTATAGATATGTGTTGGATATGTGTTGAGGATGGAGTATAAGTAGGCAGATCGACTGGTCGTCCCTAAAGGCATTCCAGACGACAAGTCATCCCTAAAGGCATTCCAGACGACTAGTCGTCCGGAGAAAAAACGCGCGAAACTTTTCTTTTTTTGGAGCCAATTTTCGCCAGTACAATAATTGGGTGTCTATTTTTCCGGGCGACATTGGTTCGTCCGGGAAAAGCTGGTCAACCCATTCAGGAAAAAGCGAATGAAAAAGCAGAAAATTTTGTCGGATTGTGGCTTGGAAAACTCCTGTCCGAAAAAATCATTTTTCTAGTAGTGTAATCATATTGAAGATTCGTTATATACGGGGTAATCAAACAAAACCTTAATGATGAAGTATATTTATTCACAGAATTAATCTTAATTATGAATCATATGTATTCACCCAGGGCCGGCCATGGTACCCCAACCTCTAAGAACATCAAGCATTGATAGGGCATATTTCAATAGGGCATATTTCAGAAATGCATGAAACATCATTTTAAATAATCTACACTGAACTTATAATTTGGGTATATGTCTTCTCAAGTAAATTCCAATTTATTTATATATAAAAAAAAACAACTTGGCCCTGGAGATCAAGCACCCATAATAAACGTGTTGTTTTTATAAAAAGTTTTTCTAAATATAGCCTTAAGGGCTATTTCTAAGACTTTAAGATATGTTTAAATACTTGTAACTTACTACTAACCAGTGGCGGATCCAGAATTTTTTTCCACCGGGGGCGAAATTTTTTTTAAAACCATAGCAATTTTTTTGAGTAAAATACGGAGGTTTTGGGGCAAAAAATTGAAGTTTTTAGGCAAAATTTGAAGATTTGTGGGTAAAATTTGAAGGTTTTGGGTCAAAATTTAAAGAATTTTGAACAAAATTTGAAGGTTTTGGGGCAAAATATAAAGCTTTTGGGGCAAAAAAAAAATTCACCGGGGGCAAAGTCGAAAAATCCAAAATTTTTACACTAAAATTTCGAAATCCACCGGGGGCGGGCGCCCCCCCTCCTTACACTCTAGATCCGCCTCTGCTACTAACCACACTATTAACTTCTTAAATACCAACTTGCTAATCATTTTGTACTACAAATCATGTATAATTAATTTTCTTAAACATAGTTCTTAAGACTATGATTAGAAAATTTTGGATTTTATTAAAGATTCGCTCAAAATACCATCATGAGACATCGTAAATTTATGGATTGGCCATTTCCAATCCCTTCTTTATTGTTATTGCACCAATTTTTATGTCTTTTTATTCTTCTCATGTCAATACGTAAGAAACCAGTTACTACTAAGTAATTAATATCAATATCAATCTTAATTAATAGACAGATAATAATAACTTAATTAAAATCTCGTGACGTATGTGGATAGTTACTTCCCATGTGACATTGTGATTTGTGATTACGTATCAACCACTAGATTAATCAGTGTTTGATCCAACGGCTCTCAACTCCCAACTGACTCTTGACAATGCATACATATCCGCTTGCCCTAATATATACACACATTACATTATTAATTGGCTTCGTACCAGATGGTTGACCATATATTACAAATATGCATACACAACTATTCCTATTTATGTCTTAATTTACATCTTATACAACTTCCATTTTGATGGATGATTCAACCAACAATTTCATAACCGTTGAAGATGATACTACAAATCAACAAGAAAGATTACTTCCAATCGCGAACGTGGGCCGAATCACCAAACAAATACTTCCACCAAATGCAAAGATCTCAAAAGAAGCCAAAGAGACTATGCAAGAATGTGTTTCTGAATTTATTAGTTTTGTGACCGGTGAAGCGTCCGAAAAATGCAAAAAAGAGCGAAGAAAGACGGTGAATGGAGATGATGTGTGTTGGGCTATTGGGACATTAGGGTTTGATGATTATGCTCCACCATTGAAAAGGTACTTAGAAAGATATAGAGAGGTTGAAGGAGATCGGTCGGCTAGTACTTCGCAAAGAATCGAAGATGAGGCGAGACCATCTTCATCTAAAGCTGAAATTAATCCTAATTCGAAGACATATTGATTCATCATCATTTCTGTTTTATTTTCTGTTATAATTTTGTTGAAATTATGTATGTAGGTTGATTTTTGAGGTGATTATGTTTGTTTGATTTGTCCAAATGGAACAAAACTAATTGAGGTGAATATGTATGTTCAACAGTGTATCACATGACAATTCATTAGTTGAATACGAGTAAATTTTGTAACGCAGTATACATTATTAATGAATGTTGTTCATCAATTTGATGCTTTTTATGAATATTAATTTTGTTAAATTGTATTGTATATAGAATATATATTTTAGTCTTTAACATTTTTACATCTAATCTTTAAGATACATTCAGTGAATATTAACTTATATGTAGTATGATGAATATCTACTTTTTGGTGAAGGTATATTGAATCAGGCGTTCTAACAAGAAATTATTACCTTTAAACCAAATATCTATAGTTTCTATTAAAATGCTATAATGATGATGTCATTATTAGACTAATTTCTTTGTTAAGAAAAAATCAAAAAAAAAAAAAATCTAAGCCCTTAAGGTGATGTCATTAATCTAATTAATGACTAATTAAATTAAATCTACTTATTTATTTATTTCATGTTTTTCAAGAAAAAAATTCACTCTCATTTATTTTTAATTATTATAATATTATTATTTAAATTCAAATATGAGTTCTCTTTACGAGATGTTATATATGTATGCGATATACACGTCTCAATAAAAGGTTCTATGTAGCCTTTTAAGACAAGAAAAATAGTAATTGTAATGAAAATTGGAAGATGATGGTGAGAGAATATATGCAGTTCATTTATTCCGACCAAGTTAAGTACACCAATGTGTCTGTAAAAACAACGAGAAGTTTCTTAGTCGGAATCCGCCGGGTCATTAAACTAAATAATTTTAGCGTTTAAATTTACTTAATACCTAAAATACATCATTAAACTGTTTCGTTTAAACAATTACACGGGTCATTTCACTAGTATACAAACATAAATGAATGAAATCAAAGAGTTTTCATTTCTCTAACGTCTGAAAAGAATTCATAGCATTGTTACGTAAACGTCAAAAGATTCAAAGAGTAGCCGCCGAGATAGAAGAAAGTTGAACCTTTGAGACATTTTAAAACTTGTTTTTGAGCAACAACAACAACACACAGTCTCACAAATGTAGGGTCTAGATTATATCCATTCACATCGTTGCTCGAAGAGAAAGATGGCTAGATTATATCCGTTCACATACTTGAACATTTCCACAATGCTCGAGTCGTGTCACAACTAGGGATGACAATGGATTTTGATCTATCGGATATCCACCTAATTGGATCCACTAAAATAGATATAGATGATATAAATGAATGAATAGCGGATATGGATGGATGATATGAAAAATTTGAGGATTGAATATGTATGACAATTTATCATCTACAGATTCATTCATTATCACCTGAAGTACGTATATACATATGTACATACATACGTGTGTACAAAAATAATATATACATTTTACATATACATGCATATACATTAAAAATTATCAAATTGTTATGGAGTATAAGGATTGTGAAAGATACAAGTGTGTGTATATAATTGAATTGTTATGGTATTCAATATTATCTTAGTTTTTCTTTCTTTTATTATTGAATTATAACAAATCAAAATGCTTATACCAATTATGTAAGTCAATTATACTCCAAACTATTGGAGTGTGAAGGCGATTGAAACAAAGAATCATATTTTGCAGCTCAAGATTTCACTACAAGGAGAATCAAACTCGCGATCGCGAGAAATGAAGCAGAAGATCTGGAGGCTTCAATCACAAGCTCGCGATCGCAAGCATAGGTGTCGCGAGGCGTGAAAAGAGCTGGGCGGCCAGAACTATTTTTCGTTAGGACTCGTATAGCACTATAAATAGACCCTTATGTAACATGTAACATATACCTAAGAATTTTAATTAGTATATTTCTTTGTTTGGCCGTGAATTAAACCAATAGCAATATTGGATATAACCACATTATATTCACGTTTTTTCATTCGTTCTTCGTGTTCACTTAGATTTTCTGTTTATTATTCGTGGGTTTGATAACCAAGTGTTATCAAGTCTTGTTAAGGCTCACTAATTGTTCCTAACAAGTGGTATCAGAGCTTATGCCACGTGTTTACCGGAACAATGGCTGATAAAAGTGATGTGAAGATTGATTGGTTTAATGAAACTGACTTCAGTTTCTGGAAGATGAAAATTGAAGATGTACTCTATAAAAAGAAGCTTTATCAATTGTTATAGGGGGTTAAACCTGAAGATATGCAGCAGGGTACGTGGGATTTGTTAGATAGACAAGCCATAAGGATTGTTCGACTTTCTCTGACCAAGAATTTTCCTTACAACATTGTAGCTGAAACCACAACCACGGGATTGATTGTGGTATTGTCTAATATGTATCAAAAGCCTTCTGCTTTGAATAAGGTTTTCTTGATATGGCAGTTGGTGAATGCTAGGACGATGGAGGTCGGGTTGCTCGGCAGCGGATCGTGTTAACGAGTTTAACTTATTTTATACCGGTTAAAATCAGTTAGGGCTAAATTTGAGGAATAGTTGGAGGCGTTGGTTTTGCTATCTTAATTACCCGATAGTTGGTCTGGCGCTATGATAGCGGTTAGTGGATCATCCAGAACTACCAAGCTTACATTTGAAGGAATCCGGGATTTGAATCTCATTGAATAAATTTGGTGAAAAGATTTAGGTGAGAATTCGGTTCAGTTTTTCGTATTAGTCGAGGGAGAGCTAGATTAAGTTCATCAAAGAGTAAGAATGTGGCGTGTTGGAATTGTTAACAAGTTGGTCAATATAAGTCAAAGTGCTTGAGTTTAAAGTCGGGTGGGAGCGCAATAACTATGGTGATCGAAGATGCGTTGATGTGCCAAGAGGGAGTTCTTGACGGATCTCAGGGTATTAGATTCGGGTGTCTTGTATCATGTTACCCTGTACAAGAACGAGATGGTGAATTTTAGGTGTTATTCTGCTAGATTTCGAGTTGCAGACGGGAAGACACTTGATGTTACGAGTATTGGTGAAATTGTGATTAGACACTTGGATTATATTTAGATCTTGAGGAACAAGACGTTCATCCTGAAGCTCGGAGTAAAATGTTCTCGGTTGGCGTGTTGTATGATGATATGTGTCATGTTTTATTTTGGGATCCACGGTGGATGATGTTTAAAGGTGGTCTAGTAATTGCTCACGGGTGCAAGACAGATACCATGTACATGGTTGATATTCCTTCATGGGAATGGCTAGGTGGAATTGTAGGTGCTGAAAATCCTAGCGGGCTAATACTTTCTATTATTTTTGAGGGATCTTGTTTGAATGGGAGCTCAAGGGAAGTCAAAACTAGTAGAGATTCTGGTCGAATTGGTTTCACTAGAGTCTTCGATACTTTAAGTGGATCATCACCAATGGCAAGTTTGTTGCGACTGACAAAAGAAGATGAACGAGAGATTTTTCTAAGAGTCGCTGTTAATAACACACATACATTGGGAGTTGGCTCATGGTGAAAAATCGAGTTTGTTAAAAGTTGTGTGCACGTATGTGGTCGGTGTTCTAAGGGTGAAATCAAAGGTGATATGGTGGATGATTATGTGTGCGATCGTGTTCTTGTGCAAGGTCTTGATTGGTAATGTTCATGCGTTTGTTGTACCAACGAGTTTATTCTTTGTTATAAAGATAAATCGGGTGGATGATGTGATATACGGATAGATTGCTTGGGCAATCCGATTGCTAGATTCGGGTTAGACTCTGACCTGTTATATCCTAAACTAAGGAGATAGGTGCCGTATTCAAAAAGAGGTTATTGGTCCCAAGCTAATAGCATATATCGGATTATAGCTCAATGGTATTTTTAATGTCGAAAGACTTCACTTACTCGTAGGTTAACGAGTGAAGTGTAACGTGATTCGGGTGTCTCATCTGGCGGTATCAAGAGGAGTCGTAATTAGCGGTCAAATGTTGATGTGGGATTATAACATGTAGAAGATGGGTTTGTTTAAATTCTTCTTGAAATTGGAGATTATTGGAGTGTGCAGGCCATTGAAACAAAGAATCATATGTTGTAGCTCAAGATTTCGCGACATGGAGAATCAAACTCGCGGTCGCGATAATGGAAGCAGAAAATCTGGATGCTTCGATCACAAACTCGTGATCGCGAGCCTAGGTTTCATGGTCGCGAGAAAAGAGCTGGGCGGGTAGAATTATTTTTCGATGAGGACTCATCATTGCGTTGTGATTCTAACGTATAACACTATAATAAACCCTTATGTAACCTGTAACATGTACCTACGAATTTCAATAAGAATATCTCTTTGGTTGGTTGTAGATTAAACAAATAGCAATATTGGATATATAACCACATTATATTCTCGCGTTATTTACGTTTTTGCATTCGTTCTTCGTGTTTACTTGGATTTTCTGTTTATTGTCTGTGGGTTAGATAACCAAGTATCATCAAGTCTTGTTTCCTTACACAAACCATGTAGCAAAGTCTAATAAACTATATATAACAATCAAAGTAGCTCAACGTGTGTGCGGTTAGTAATAATTTAGAAATTTCACATATCATTAGTTAAATCCTACATATACGGTTCAATATCTCAATCAGAGTTCGAAGTTGTCGGTAGATCAATATCCGGGAGTTACTTTATCTTAGCCATAGTCCTTATTTTTAATGTGAGACCCATAATCCTATACGGGTTCTAACTGCTTCTTCTATGTATACTTTAATAATTTCATTTTATATTAAGAATATTGTAACAATTTTTTTGAGTATCCAATATATATTCATTAACCCGCTTAATCAAATGGATGTGGATGTGAACGAGTGAACTAAACTTAAATGGATATGGATTTAGGTAATAAAATAAATGGATACGAATTTAAATATGAACTTATCCGATCATTTATCATCCCTAATCGGAAAAAAGAGATATGATCGTTAGAATATTCTTAACCCTATCTGTGGCATCACAGGCAAACTGTACACTTTTGGTGAAAATATGAGTTTTTGACTGAAAGTGTATTTGACCTTCATTAACCCAAATGTCAAAGTTTTGTGTCAAATATATGTAAGTTGATGTGGTAAAATCTATTGGGTGTGAAAAATAAATTAATATATATATATATATATATATATATATATATATATATATATATATATATATGGGGATAGGATCAATGGTGAAGTAACCAATCGGGGAGAAGCGGGGGAAAGCAAAACTTTTTTTTCGTTTTTATTGAAATTTTTTTCAGGCATCAAGATCACACGAAAATATGAACATTTAGAAAAGACACTTCGTGATGAATGTTATTATTTAGGCGGAAAAACAATCGACAAAAATAACATTCAAGATAATATTGTTCGTGAAGAATGTTTACGTTTTTTTTTCTTCATGTTTTGTGAAGTAAAATTTAGCCCGATTTAGAGTTTAGGGTTTAGGGTTTGGTGTTTTAGGTTTATTCCATAAACTCAAAACACCAAACCCTAAACCCTAAACTCTAAACCGTTCGTTGTAAAAACTCAATCTAAATCTTAAATCTAAACCCTAAATCTAAACCCTAAACCCTAAATTTCTAAACCCTAATATCTAAACCCTATACCCTAATATCTAAAAAACATGATAATTGTTATATATTAGTTCTTCGAGCGTTTTCCCGCCAAAATAAAACCATTTATCACAAAGTGTCTTTATTAAATGTTCATATTTTCATCCAATCTATAATGTTCGTGAACAAAGTTTTTTCAAAAAAAGAAGAAAAAAAAATTTGCTTCCCCCGCTTCCCCCCGATTAGTTACTTCCCTCTTGATCCTACCACTATATATATATATATATATATATATATATATATATATATATATATATATATATATATATATACAAAATATATGATTGGTTGCTTTAATATTCACGCCTCCTTCACCTTCGGTCAATAAACGGACTCAAACCTTTGTTTGACACCCTCTCACGCTGCTCACCTTCACCTCATCTGACGGATGCATTTAACGTTGTGTTGCGTACAGCCTTAGTGTTGATACCTCTGTAACTGTATTACATGATACGCAATTTAAGGATGTAATATTCACGCCCCTTAAAGAAACGTTTATTTAGTTAAATGTCTCTACATGTAGGCACTTATTTTGGTTCGTGTTAAATTGCTAATGCCAAAGAGGGAGAGCACATCCCTTGATGCCAACATATACGACAACTCGAATCCAATTTGCTATTTAGTTAAACACTTTGATATACATATAGTTGGCGCCAAGCTTAAAGAGCAACTGAATTTAGTCAAGCACAAGAGTATCCAATGCCCCACTTGATCAATTTTAATTACAAATATCGATCAATATGATTGCTTATTAAAGAACTCTATGTTTAGTTTCTTCTAGTCATCTAGTATCTTCTCAAACTCAAATACAATTCTGATAAATAACTATATAAGATGGAATCATTTAAATTTCAATTTATATATACAACAACAACATATGACAATATATATATATATATATATATATATATATATATATATATATATATATATATATATATATATATATATATATATATATATATATAAATTGTATATGACAATATAAATTGTATATATATAAGATGGAATCATTTAAATTTCAATTTATATATACAACAACAACATATGACAATATATATATATATATATATATATATATATATATATATATATATATATATATATATATATATATATATATATATATATATATATATATATGACAAATAATTTAGGGTTATCGGTAACATGAGTAAGTATATATAAAGCAATTAATATTGACTTTTTACTGACGATTATTTTTATTAAACGGCGGAACAATTATATTAAACAACTAGCAGGGCGATTGAAAAAAATACAAAGGTATTACAAAGAATCCAACGAGCTTTACAACTACAAAGACCAATTAATCCTAAATTAATTATATCAAGATAACAACAACAAAAAAATGATGTAACAATTCACGGCATGGGAAAACGGAAGGAAACGTCTTTGAAGATATGTATTTTTTTTCTGACTGTCAGATGTTTCAAAGAATCGAAAATAAAATAGCTATGAACTACATTCTTTCCTTGAAGTGGGGAGCTATCTAACCAAGATGGTTCCTAATTTGGAATGTTCATCAAGGACGCTTAGTGAGGCCCAAGAGAAGATGATTGTTAATCGCTCGTCTTTCTCTTGATTGGTCTCCCTATTTTTTCTTCTTTATTGAGGTGTTGTTTCTTAGTGTAATTTCATCATGTTGTTTAGATAATTAGGTTTGGTGTGAGCTTGGTTCTTTGTAGTTCTTGCTTTAAGCTCGGTTCTTTATTGGTTGTTCGCTTTTTCGAAGCTTCAATTTTTGTGGAAGTCTCTTGTTTAATATATGTTATTGTTTCCTTCGCAAAAAAATAAAAAATAAAATAAATAAAAAAAATCATATCATACTAGATATTTAAGCTCCTTCACGACATACATTATCCTAAATAAATTACTTATAAGCATATAAAAATGTTTGTCCACATAGACATTAATTTAAGTTTTTCAAGGATTGTATGTAATTATATCTTAGCAGTTAGCATCCACCTTAGAATAGAATCTCGTCTTAGAATGTACGGAGTACATATGATTGGAAGACGTCTTTTTCTTGTCTTTTTCTTTCTAAATATATTTGATATTGATGCAAACCGCGATGATGACTTAATTCTCAAAGTTTTAGTTGGTTTAATTGGAAGCAACCTTTATATCTATCATATTATCTATAGATTCAAATAGAAAATAAAAGAAGACAAAAAAATAGCACTATTTATTTGAAACTTTTTTGCATTTTTGTCCTTTCCCCCAGATTTTGCATTATGTTAAATTTTACCCTCCTTTTAATTAACTTTTCAATTTTGACCAACCCTCTAATTTAAGAGAGATAACTTTTCAATTTTGGCCAACCTCTTAATTTAAGATATATATATTAATTCATATTAATATTGATATTAATATTAATATTTAATATTAAATGTTAATATTAATATTAATATTAATATTAATGAAATATATAATAAATAGAGAATATCTAATGTAATTTAGACAGAACCGTTGACAAATTACCTTTACAATGAACTTACGCTAGTTCAACATTGATAAAATTACAAAAAATAATATGTGTTTCGTTGTGTTTAATTGACTCTTAATTCAATGATTAAACATTGAATGTTAAATCATTTATTGTTCATAGTGTTTGTTTGTAACATTCAAATGACAAATGATGTTGAATGAAAAAAGAATGTGTATTGAATAATTCAAAGTTGAAACACTCCCTTGATAATTCAACACCTCTATTTTCGTTTATACACTCTTTAACTATACACAAGAACAATTAACAAACACCTATATTATTTTATGAGTTTATGTAAAAGATTAATATGATAATTTTAAATGGTTCACTGTGTTATCAAAGAGATTTTATAAGTCATAATCAAGCGCATAATCGTTTTATCAAAGTCAACCTAAGAGTAATTTCTGGTTTTAAAATTAAATTCAGTTCAACAGTGCTATTTTGATATTCGCAGGTTCCTGTCAACATTGCTTTTGTGGTGATTTGCCTTGTTCGAGTAGAAACGCATCCCACAATCTATGTATATTAGTCGTTTGAAGATCGGCCATATATGAGGTTTAAACTGGTGTCGAGTTCCAAGTTTTTAATCGGTAATTCAAATACAAGTTGTAGTGGTAAACCGAGTTGCTCAGGAAGGTTCGGTTAGTGGCGTTTATGTCATCGGTTATCGATGTTCATTGCTAAAAAAAAAAAAGGGTCAAAATAAGCCAGAGTATTTTTTCCAAAAGATCTAATTACGTTTGACCCAAAACAAAATCTCTTAAGAAACTTAAACTTCATGACCAGCCTATAGCCAACCAAGTTTATTCAATTATTCACGTTAGCTTCAACTCGAAACCACAAGAAAACAACACATAAACGTCACATGTGCCGCCCAAATGTTGAATCTTCTGGGGAAGTCTTGCTCTAGGAAAAGGGTCAAAGAGACCAACAAAGCGAATATTGAAAACTCATCATGATATAGAAAGTCTCGATCTGAAACACACTCCAAATATATTCGACTATTCGACTAGCCTATGGAATACTTTATTAAACTATGCAGTTACTAAGCTTTTAGGGATACAGATACACCAGTTTATATAGATTTTCAAGAGAGCTTTAGTATTCCATGGCATGAAGATGAGCAATTGATCAACCCTGCAATCCAATAATACCTGCAAACAATACTACACTTTGTAAACCATCCAAAGTATATTTTTGTAAAATACAGTACAGTTCCTAAATCCCATTCCAATATTTGGATTGTCAATATTAATAAAATCTATTGTAAACTTGTAATATATAAAAACCAAATAACCACTAAAAGTTTTGTTTAACGCGTATTTGGATCAGGTAACTGTTCAGATGTCAGACAAGACTAAAGGTGATTTTTAAATTGTATTACAACTTCCTAAATCGCTTCATTAAAAAATTATTGTTGCGATAATGTAGCCTTTACAACAATGGAAACAAAGATAAGGAGGATAAAAACAAAGAAATGTTGGTGCCAACTCTATACAACTAAGTTTTTTACAATGTCCCGGTTATGGAGCTGTAGTATCGTCAAGTTTTTTATAGAATAAATTCCGAATCTTTTTACATTTATAATGCTGACCATTAAAGAAAAGGAAGAAAAAAGATATATGGAAGGAATGCACAGATGACTTACCACATGCAACTCTTCCACCAGCATTTCCAGTGCTTTTGCTAAGCTCGTGGCCTCCTGAAAACAGGACATGCAAAGAGATGAAATAATCGCTAAAATATCACGTGCTAATATAAATTCTTTAAGTGCCAGAATCTATCAACTAATAAGTAATATCCCTTCGTCCCTTTACTTGTATCAAGTGTAGAACAAACCCTACACGAGTTGAATAACTCGTGCTCTAAACATTTGTTCAAAATGTGATAACGGTGGCAACATTCATTCTTAGCCACTCAGTAGAAGAAAAAATTTATACACACCCTTTTATTAGCAACTAGCATTTAAGAGTTAATAACACAGACATCATATGTGTGTATTATGGTATAGAATAAAAATATAGAAATGATGTTTACCCTTTCCAAGATCATCAGCATCTGCATGGACAACTACAGCCCTTCCAATGATGGATTGAGCTCCAATTAGAGGGATCTACACAAAGTAATAAACGTCAACTATGTACAATAGAATGTATATCAATGCTCAGTTACAAGATTAAGCCTACAACAAACTTACCTGCTTATCAACAATGGTGAACTTTGCAGTACCTGAGTTGATTATAAACCAATAAGAAGTTAGCATAATATCTTGATCATTAATGAAGTACGAGACCACTACTTTTTCAATCTAAAAGGGTCCCCAACCATATTACAACAATACCATGTATAAACTAGACCCTTAACATCTATAGAGTATCAACTATCACAAAAATTTTGTCCACCTAAGTTCTAAAAGTAAATGGTACTTGTAAAAGAGCGGAAAATGACATGATAGTCACAATCACCACCACATCTATTTACATATGTTAGCAAATTTCATATTTATATGGTAAATGAGAAATATTGATAGGATATTGTATAATTTACTAAGCTTCTAACGCTAAATTTTTAGAATATTTTAAAGAATGTATACCATCTTCGCCTACTGTGACGTTCCCAAGATCACCAGCATGGCGAATCTCATCATCAGGTGCACCGTGCTCTTTTCCATGAGGATTGTAATGAGGGCCTAGTATTAAAAAAAAAAAGGTTAACAATTTTATAATATACGGGCAGTGTGCACAAACTAATTCACTTTCATAATTTCTAAGAGGAACACCTACCAGTTGACATGCATCCGTTGGTAGTGTCACCAAGTGCGTGAACATGGAAACCATGGGGCCCAGGTTTAAGGCCAGAAAGCTCTCCAGTAACAGTAGTGGGCGCACCTGAAACATTTGTTAATAAAAAAAAAAAAAATTACTGATATGTTTATGAGTTTATCCATATATTAATTTGTACAACAGTAAATAATAACTTAAACGTTACCTTCTGCCTCTTGACTGAAGACGATGGTGCCGCTAACACCCTCACTGCTGCTAAGAACTGCAATTCCCTTCACCATTCTTGTATGTGATCTAAACAATTAAATAATGAATCAGGACAAATGATGTGACTACAACTTTAAGACCAATGAATATGTTAGATATCAATAGTTGATATCCACATGATTATGAGGTTTCTATGATTGGGCAGACAGACATATAACATATGTCTAAGAGGTATTTTCAGGTACTAGATATCTAACCCACAAATTCATTTTTGTTTCATGTAATTACTAAATATAAGCCATTACTGGAAAAAAGATTTAACAAGATTTTAATTAATAAATTTGTATTTAAAGAGGAAAAAAAAAGCTATGAGCAGAATCAGCATTATGGTAGTCCATCTTAAAAGATATTTCACCTTAATCAATTTTCATATGTGACATATGTTAAGCCACGTAAAATATGTCACTGTAATCAATTTTCATTTGTTAGGCCACGAAAAAAATAACCAATATGAGCATACAACAACCAAATACATTTGCTCTTCAATTCTAATTCAGCATAATCTGATCACACAGAGGTCACATAACTCAATCATCCTCAAGGCACCAACTTTTTCTATTCGATCATTTATAAGATTAAACACATAATGATAATGTATATTTTTAAGCTCCTACAAGCACAAGATAATATCTGGTCACAACTTCTCTTACCCTGCCTACAACTTCCGAACACACAAAAGACCACAAATACAGTTTATGAATATCCAATGAACAAGAAACTAGTATCTTATCTATTTCGACACTACAGTAAAAACTCAATATGGACAGATCAGTCTCCTACGTAACCTTCTATATAAAATAAATATCAGAAGCAGTTCCTCTCCTGAATCTGCCTTATAGTGTGCGCGTGCGCGCGCGCACACACACATAATATCAATCAAAAGCCCTAAACCCTTCCCTTCTTTAAATTGATCCATGATTCCATTAAAACAATTAACTTCAAACAGTTTATCAATTTCTTAGAAACAAATCATGCGTGCAACACTTTACTCCACAATAAAATCAAACAAACACGTGCACACTCACTATCAAATCACAATCGAGTTTCACCGATCAACTATCTATAATATCAAAATAGCTTGAAGAACAAGGAGGATCGATACTAATTATGAAATCGTCAAAGGAAAATCAAATCAATTAGCGATCAATTCACAGTATCAAATTGACAGATCATACATATATACATATAAACGATCGGAATTCATCAAATAGAGGATCAATATATTACGGACTAAAATTTAGTTAATTTACCTCAGATAACCCCTAAATCCGTGTATGTGTGAGTGTGCGTGACCAAATGATACCTATAGAGATAGGGCACGGTGTGAGCAAATTATGATACCCAAATCGCGTGTATGTGTGACTGTGTGAGTGAACGATGCCTATATTTTACGCGCCCATTTCGCAAGTCTGAGTTATATATGTAAATGATTTTATTAGTCCGTGAAGTATACGCGAGAATATTTAAGTGGGATTTGTTTTTCATTGCTTTATTCGTTTTGTGAAGGTTGGGCCTAGTTATTTGTAGTGTGGGTTGGAAAACCCTTACACATATGTACAATTGACCCAGTTACTTTCTGATTTGGCAATAAAAAACGCGAGTTTGCAGCTGTATCCCATCGTCACTTTCCTCCGTTTCTATGGCGTTTGAAGCAAAGAGACACCGCAAACAACGGCTGTTTCTTCTTTTTTTATTTTTATTTTAATTTAAAAATATTATTTTTATCCTCATTTAATACTTAACTCAATTAGATTTCAACACATCATCACAATACTCCATATTAACAATAAAAAGTAACACCACCAATACTCCACTCAACAAAGTAACACGTCCTACTCATCCAAAAAATGCAAAAACGCAAGTGACACGAAAAGTAACACCGCTAACCATTACAAATGGTCTTAAAAAAACTTTAAATTGAAATTTGGATAGAAAACTGTAACAGACTGAAATCGGGGTTAGAAGTAAGATTACATAATTGCCCTTAGGTTTATATTTGTGTTTAAAATATGCTTTTATTTAATAATATGTTTATTATTAATTGAACATGTAGTTAAGACCAGTTTGTGACAAGGGTCACAGAAATGGTTCGTTTGTTGAATTTGGACTCCGTTAGGACCTCCTAACGAGGTACGAAAGATATTAGATAACTGGTAAATACCCGTGTGTTATGGGGTATGGGTTTATAACCCACATAAGTGTGTAAATATCTGGTTCTTATCTTCATTTCTTGAATATTCTCAAACAAGCTCGTACTTATCTTCATCCCTTCACAAAAACCCTAATTGATCCAAGCTAGAAATTGAATCAAGGGGTTTTAGGAACTGAATTATATCATCTTTGTGATCATTTATCCAGGTTTGATTGATTGAATTCGTGCTTTAATTCTTATGAAATGGGTTTTGGGTGCAAATGGGTTTTTGATGAATTTTGAGCTTGAATCTTCATGTTTTTTATATGTTATGCTTAATTGATGTTAGATATAGCTTCTATGAGGTTTATATCATGTTTTTCAAGTGATTTTGGTGTTAGAACTTGCAAAAATCGAGTTTTTGAGCCAAAAAACGCGAAATCAGCGTGCAGGAGCTGTTCTTCAGCACCCACACTTTTGACAGGTCACTCATACGAGTGACCACACTTTTGAGGGTCAACCACACGTGTGAGGACTCACTCACACGAGTGAGGCCTCAGTCACACGTGTGAGCACAGGGTCAGATTTGTGGAAACTTGTTTTGGTCATAACTTTCAAATCGTAACTCCGTTTTTGATGAATCAAGTATCGTTGGAATCGTAATGAAAAATAATTTCCAATTGTAAACTATTTAGAAGCTATATCAAAATGTATTTGGGTCATAAATAGAGGTATTAGCGTGTGTGGCTAGTGTGCATGCGTTAATTTGTTATTATGGGTTGAATTCTTGATATAGGCTTATGAATGAATGAATGAATATATGATGAATATAGGTTGGAAAATGTAATTATATGTTGCTATTGATGTTCCTTGTCACTTGCACGAGTGAGCCTTCACTCGCACGAGTGAGCTTTCACTCGTACGGTTGAGGCGGTCAACCGCATGGTGAACCGCACGAGTGAGTGACTACTTGAACTGTTATATTTACTTGTTGGATCGTATGTGATGACCCGGGAATTTTCGACCAAATTTAAACTTAAACTTTATATGATTTTGACACGATAAGCAAAGTCTGTAATGTTGAGTCTCAAAGACTTTGAACTGTGTTCATGCATACATTTGACCTTTGACCATTCCCGACGATGCACGAACAACTATTTGTAAATTGATACATATATATATATATATATATATATATATATATATATATATATATATATATATATATATATATATATATATATATATATATATATATATATATATATATATATATATATATATATATATATATTTACTTTAATTTGAAATAATATATGAGTTAATTGTTGGAAATAAATATGTAAAATAATATGCGATATAATGAAAACTACTATTATAAATATATTTATAATATATATGTGTGTGTATATAAATATGTATATAAATACTACTTGGAAATATATAAAATAATATTAAATCTATTTGTTTAAAAATATATAATATATATTTATGTGATAAAACTTGTTATTTAAAACTAATTATATAAAGAGAGAGAGTAAATGGAAAATGAATGATTTCAAACTCAATTGGCAAACGTCGGTAACACTCGGTTGATGTTTTGTTAGTTTTAATATAGATATTGTACATGTTCATGAAGGATTGAAATAAAAGTTGGACTGTAAATTGATTACGAAGGTTTTAGATTTGTCAAAAATATTTTTTTATCTTTTTAGTTTAAATTTTAGTACTCCGTACATGTTAATTGGAACACGAAATAAATAATTATCGAACCTTTTTGATCAGGTTTCAAACAGTTAATGAGTGAACTAATTAATTATATTTAATCTAAAAGTTTGAGATTTTTAGGAACACTTTTATACATTAACTGTTTAGCAATGGACACGTTATAGCCATTCGAGATAAACTGTCGGTAGATATTACTGGATGTTTACTGTGTGTTCAATCATGTTACACGTTTGAATTATCATAACTTATAATATTATTATTATATTTATATTTATATATATTCTTCTACTACGTAATATAATTATATCTATATCTATTTTCTATATGTGTACATATGGGTTTAGTGATCTAACACACACAACCACATTCAAACCATCACCGTGACCATCACCTGCCTTCGACCACCTAGTGTAATCGCCTGCCACCACCCTTATCAAGTCAACCACCTCGCCGGACCTCCACCTTCATCGTGGAACTCTCACCATCATAAACCCATTCGAACCTAACAACACCACTACTCAGACAACCATAAAATGCCACCACTTCAAAACCATACACCATCATCAAACACTCTCATCAACATAAGCTGCTCGAACAGTTTACGTTGGGGTATATTCCTTTATGATTAAACAGCCGGAACCATCACTTGTGTTTCTATTTTCTGTCGAACAAGATCAAACTTGTGAACCACCATCACTACTATTCCGTTCTTGTTTTCTACTAGAATCACTGCCATTCTATCTCTCTCATCTAATCTCGTTCGAAACCCATTTAAAAATCACCACCACTGCAACCACCCTTCACCGGACAACCACATACCCATCATCAACCCATTACACCACCACCCTACTATTTCTGTTTCCTGTTACGATCACCAACTCACAACTTTCGGATTTTTTCCCTCTCCTGTCATAAACAACTAAACACCGCAGTCAACTCACCATTTTTTTTTCTTCTCCATTACTGTTGCCGTCACTCACCTCCAAATTCAACATAAAAGCTCTACTACTACTTACAAAGCTAATGACAAAGATGACGTCAAATAGTAAACATGTCGCGAGATTTATTAATTTCTGCTGCTATATTTTATTTGTTTCTGTTTTCGATTGATGTCGAACAAACCCAAGACCAAGAACCATCGTGGTCTGCAACTGGTTCATGTTTTTAATCTAAATCCCACTTACTAGTTAAAGAAAATGGTGGACCAAGTTTTATCCTTTATTATAATAAGCGTAAACGTTTTTTTTTTAACAGAAAGAAGGCCGCAGGCCTTATATTATGTGTTGGGCCAAGATTTAAATAGTAATTGGGCCGTTATTTGATGGATGGGTTTGTGCTTTGTTTTGCTAAATGGGCTGAGAAGTTTAATGAAGTTGAGGATGATGAGTCCATAATGAAATGTGACGGGTTAAATAAATTAGAGTCCGTGAGTAAATCAGATAAACAGAATCAGACAGGTGGTTAAGGTGTTGTGCTGGTTAGCGAGAGGTTGTGGGTTCGAGCCCGGGCAGAGGCTTTTATTTTTATTCAAGGCTTGATACATTAAGGTAGTCTTTTTATCATTTTTATTATTATTATTATTATTATTATTATTATTATTATTATTATTATTATTATTATTATTATTATTATTATTATTATCAATATTATTATTATTATTATTATTATTATTATTATTATTATTATTATTATTATTATTATTATTATCATTTTAATGTAAGTGGTATTATTATTGAAACTAATTTTAAAATTATCATTTTTATTACTATAACTATCATTATTATTATTATTATTATTATTATTATTATTATTATTATTATTATTATTATTATTATTATTATTATTATTATTATTATATTATTATTATTATTATTATTATTATTATTATTATTATTATTATTATTATTATTATTATTATTATTATTATTAGAATTATCATTATTTTTATCATTATTATTTTTATTATCATTTTTATTATTTCTAACACTAATATTATTATTTTTATCATTATTTTTATTAGTATTATTAATATATCAAATAAAGATTTTCTATATAAAAATATATTTATGACATAAGACCTAACCATATTATACTTTGGTAATAAATGTTAATTATCTATATAAAGATAAATATATCTAATTAAGTTATTAATAAAACGTATGATATAAAATAGCAAATAAAATCACTAATAATATATATGTTTGTTCGATTACCATTACATGTATTAATATACATGATTGAATAATAGGTTCGTGAATCCGAGGCCAACCTTACACTTGTTCAATGATGTTATATGTATTTTACTACGAAATACAGTATGGTGAGTTCATTTGATTCCCTTTTACTCTTTACATTTTTGGGACTGAGAATACATGCGCTACTTTTACAACTGCTTTATTAAATGCTTTTGAAATACATTTTGAACTGCGAATACATGAAATGCTTTTATAAATGTTTGACGAGATAGACACAAGCAAAACATTTCTCGAATGAATTATGTGGACGTGATAATTGCCACCATTGAATTATGTGGACGTGATAATTGCCACAATTGATATGAATATTTTTTCCCTGATTATTATTGCTTGGTGACCTAAGAATTAGGGAACATCACTAATTTTGAGAATTAGTGCACGCCTAATTGACGCGAATCCTAAAGGTAGCTACCGGGTTTAACACCCCCACCCAGAATGTTCACTAGACGGAAGGGCTAGTGGGCGTGGTGTTTAGTACTTCTAAGTTTATATGATTATTATACAGACGAGATGTTCTGTTTTGGGGATATTTTTATGCGCATTATATGTTAAGGTCGGTTACCAAGCCAAGCTATGAAAGCAATGAAAAGTTAATGTTATGTATCGAGAGAATGATTTTATACACAGGTTATGTGTATGTTATTTTTGTGCACAAGATATGTGTACGGTTAGTAAGATTTATGAAAAATGGTTTCATACACAAGAAAGGTGTACTGTATTTAAAAGATATCGCATGTACATTACAGGTGGGTATAGGATTCGGGTCCATTTGTACCATGCAACATTTAAATCTTCTGGTCTATCAAAATGATGAATTTTATTTGTTTATGATAAACTTATAAACTCACCAACCTTTTGGTTGACACTTTAAAGCATGTTTATTTTCAGGTACGAAAGAAATCTTGCATTGTGCATTTGCTCATATTACATAGAGTCGTTCATGACATATAGAGGTCAGAACCTCGCAATGGGATCAACTGTTGAAGACTTCGTCCAGATGGATTAGGACGGGTCCTTTCAGTTGGTATCAGAGCGGTGGTCTTAGCGAACCAGGTCTTGCATTAGTGTGTCTAACTGATAGTTGCTTAGATGCATTAATGAGTCTGGACTTCGACTGTGTCTGCATGTCAAAAGTTTTGCTTATCAATTCGTGTCGAAAACTACCTACTTATCATCCTTAGGAAATTACCTGCTTATCATTCTTAGTCTAGACACATCATACTGCAATGATTGTATGAATAGTGTATAGACAAAATTCATATTTTAGCGTATCTGTTATTGTTACCTTTATCTGACAGATTCTGTAGATTCCTCCGTAGCTTATGAAATTCTAGTATTATATATACATATGTAAATCATGTATTGCACGGTACTAATCTACATCCTATAATCTATTTCATATTCAAAAATCTTTCATTTGATTGTACGATATGGATCCCTCAACCAGTTCGAGTCCCCCAGATTTCGATAGCTATTCCGATAGTTATTCCGACAGCTATTCCGACATGAATATTCACCTAAGCTCCGGAAGCAGCATCACTAGAATGAACCAGTTAATCAGCCATCCCCAATTCATCTGATGGGTTCGTAGTCTATTAGATCATTAGAGTCAAGAAGAAGGTGATCCCTTCCATCCACTGATTTTCCCTCTTGGCGAAAAACCTGAAGCACTTACTGGCGAACCTATCCGAAACACCATTTTCACCCTCATTTCCAGAGTATCTCGTCACGATCATATACTATCTCAGATTCTAAATCTCATTCACCCGCTCGTTCCGACCGACAATCATCCCGGAATAATGGAAGAAGTCAACGAACTTCGCACTCGAGTAATCAATTTGGAGAATATGGTGCAAAATTTACCAGCTTCAGCAATATCACTGGCACCAACAGTACCATCAATAACAGCACCAGTACCATCAACAATTCATGCCTCAACATCTCATTCTGTACCTCGAGTATAATTAGCATTCTACATATCATTCTACATCATTTATCTTCGTTCGACATGGCGATTATGTAATCTCTAATGTTTAGAGATTATATATTCTTATTCTAACGGTAAAATAAATGAGTTTAATATCAGACTGACTCATTAAATTCATGATTACATCTGAAAAAAATATATATGTATATATGTTTGCATAAAGATTGTAATTAAAAATTCTTTTATACAAACTGTTAATGGTGAAAATATTTTAACGGGTAGGTAATACCCAAGGAATATTTAGTTTTCACATTAGTAAGTTACACCGTACATTTTTCCAATCCGATTCAACAGTCATTTACTATCCTACCTACATCCACCGATATACGTATCCGTTCACCGCAGAATAACCATTTTCATTCAATTTCATATTTGGATTTTGATTTATCAGAATCCAACAAGTGGCATAATGAAGAAAACATTGGACAAAATAAACTTGTTAGAAACAAACAATTTAACTATGAGAAGAATTTTGTTAAGAATCCACGCTAACTGTTCCTAGCTAACTATTAATTCCGTATTACCTTTTATTTATCGCAATTTATTTATCGCATTTTATTTATCGCAATTTTAATTCTCGCAATTTTATTTATCGTCATTTAATTTCTGTTATTTATTTTACGCACTTTAAATATCGGGACACGTATACAAGGTTTTGACATATCATATCAACGCATCTATATATATTATTTGGAATAACCATAAACACTCTATATGCAGTAATGCTGGAGTTAGCTATACAGGGTTGAGATTAATTTACAATAATATATATACTTTGAGTTGTGATCGAGTCTGAGACATGTACACGGGTCACGATACATATTAATTAATTCGAATATTATATATTAAGCTATATATGAATTATTGGACTGTTAATTGTGGACTATCAACTGTGGACTGCCGACATTGGACAATTAAAATGAATTAAAATATTGATTATAACATATGAAACTAAACAATTCTTCAAGTTTGCCACTTGATTTCATCTTAAACCTCAATTGCATCTTGAAGATTACAATCTGCGTTCAAACCTTTCATGATTCTTGAAAACACCTCAATCGATAGGATGAACTAACCGCACTTCAACTACGGAAGAAAAGATTGATGCGTATAGTTAGGCACCTGAAAACTCTCGGAACCTGAGTAAATGTTTAACACGTATCTGTGCTAATTCCTTTAGTGTTGTTATTAACCAAAATAACTTGGTAATTCCTTTCAAAGTATCAAATTTTGTCACAACTTCAGCAAGTCAACTTTGACTTTTCGTTCGAAACAACCTTATTATCACCTTGATTTATATGTACGCTCTTTTATTGTTACCGGGGAACCTTTTATATTCCACCATATTACCAGCAGATGTACCAGTAACCTCGTCGCTCCTTGGTTTAAATCTCTCCGATAAATCACTGTATTTATCTATTAAAGTCTCATCATGTACTCATCCGTATCTTGTAACAAGAATTGCCATACCAATTACCGAGAATCAGAAAATCTGTATTGTGAGTCTCGCAACGCTTCCACATCAACAGTTATATGTATCCATATAACATTTATGTCTTAGAACTATGATCTTCCATTCTGAAATTCTGAAAAGCACCCAGTCTGCGAATTAATACTCTGAATTTTTAAAAGTTGAATGAAGCAACAAAAACTGTAAAAGACCTCAACAGCCAAAAGTTAATGATAAAGAATTGTATGTTGGCAAAGCCCAGAAAAAGTTTGAAACTGAAAAACTGATTGAGCAAACTACGAAGGAGTCTCTGAACAAATAACAAGGACTAAACTTGTACATTAAGAATCCTGATGATTCTGTTTCTGATGAAATCTTTAGCGAATACCTTGCTTCTGATTTCAAACTCTTGCAGACAAATTTTCTTCACCATCCTTCGATATTAGAAATTTTAAGATATCATCGTATCTTTCATTATAAATATCCTCCATATTTCTGAAGATATTTTTATAACTATTCTTATCTGAAATCATTAATCTTTTCGTGCTATCAGTGTTACATCATATAGAAACTGTTAGTTTCTATATTCTGTAAACTTTCGAGCTTAAAATATGAATGTTATTGAAGTAATGTTGGGAACTGATGCATGAGTTAGTATAATATAATGACACTTGATCAATGTGATTATATTACAGTAAGTCATGCTGAGTTTCTAATGGAACGTGATGATTCACAGATCATAACGTCATCATGTGCCATGTTACACGACTCGTTCACTCTACTTCACCTCCGAACATATCAAGAAAATATATTCTTGATCGTTCTATTCTCAGTGATTCTGGTAATTTGACAAATCAAATCGTGCCATTACGATTTCCTTCTTAGAACATTAACAATGTTCATTCCGAAGTTTATATCTGCAAATTCTGAACCATTACAAGCGGTGCTTAATCGCAAGAAGAACAAATGAAGGGACAAAACTCCGAAATATAAATTGGGGTATAAATCGCAGTAAATAAAAGAGAGCATTAACTGGGGATGACAATGATTATGGAAAACAGAAGAAGGGACTTCGAAATATAAGAGAGAATATAAAGCCCGATAACAACACATAAATTACAAATCGTGTATGTCAATGTTTATCGCAACATAAAGACACGGGAGAATTAAAAACAATATAACACCAAGGGCGAAGTGGAAGAAAATAGAATCCTCCTGTGGAAATTGGAAAAGGATAATGAATGTTGCGATAGCCAGGATAAGAACAAGGATTAGAACTGGATTAAGCATTTTCACAATCTTTTAGATGTATGAAATAAGAAAGAAAGTATAGGAATGGTGTGAATAATGGAACGGAAGAGCTTAATTTATAAAGGAAAAATTAGACGTAACAATCGAGACAGATCACCGTAATTGATTATAGAGATCTTAATTTCCTTATTCACCAAAGTCTCAAATCTTTTAGATCTCGAAGATTTTCTTTAAATCCCTTGAATTTCGGAATTCAACCAAGACAACATCAAAAGCTAAGACGCACCTTATTTTCTAAATTCCACCGTGACTACGTCAAAAGTTAAATTTCTATCTAAATCTATTGTGACAGCTTCATTCGTACGCTTCACCTAATCGAATCATTTTATCTATATTAGTCAATAATGATAAAACTCCATTCATCAACTCATATTTGTCATGAAAACATTTTTATTGTTAGCCATGACCAACTCACTCAAATTTCGGGACGAAATTTCTTTAACGGGTAGGTACTGTGATGACCCGGGAATTTTCGACCAAATTTAAACTTAAACTTTATATGATTTCGACACGATAAGCAAAGTCTGTAATGTTGAGTCTCAAAGACTTTGAACTGTGTTCATGCATACATTTGACCTTTGACCATTCCCGACGATTCACGAACAACTATTTGTAAATTGATACATATATATATATATATATATATATATATATATATATATATATATATATATATATATATATATATATATATATATATATATATATGTATATTTACTTTAATTTGAAATAATATATGAGTTAGTTGTTGGAAATAAATATGTAAAATAATATGCGATATAATGAAAACTACTATTATAAATATATTTATAATATATATGTGTGTGTATATAAATATGTATATAAATACTACTTGGAAATATATAAAATAATATTAAATCTATTTATTTTAAAATATATAATATATATTTATGTGATAAAACTTGTTATTTAGAACTAATTATATATAGAGAGAGAGTAAATGGAAAATGAATGATTTCAAGCTCAATTGGCAAACGTCGGTAACACTCGGTTGATGTTTTGTTAGTTTTAATATAGATATTGTACATGTTCATGAAGGATTGAAATAAAAGTTGGACTGTAAATTGATTACGAAGGTTTTAGATTTGTCAAAAATATTTTTTTATCTTTTTAGTTTAAATTTTAGTACTCCGTACATGTTAATTAGAACACAAAATAAATAATTATCGAACCTTTTTGATCAGGTTTCAAACAGTTAATGAGTGAAATAATTAATTATATTTAATCTAAAAGTTTGAGATTTTTAAGAACACTTTTATACGTTAACTGTTTAGCAATTGACACGTTATAGCCATTCGGGATAAACTGTGGGTAGATATTACTGGATGCTTACTGTGTGTTCAATCATGTTACACGTTTGAATTATCATAACTTATAATATTATTATTATATTTATATTTATACTAGTGGAGGACCCGCAAATTCGCGGGATTTTTTGAGGGATGAATCACAATTACCTTCTATGCATCATTATATTTTACATAGTATTTGTTCAGTTTATTATAAAGCGATACAGTCTGGTTTAACACGACCCGTAATCATTGCATAAGTGTAGATATTAAAGTGGGTATAACAACCCACGACCCGTTTAACACGACCCAAAGATAAAGTCTGGTTTTACATTTCTTGACTCTTGGTTTAAATAGAATTGAAAGATATAGGTCACACCAATCATAGTTTCAATCACTAGAGATAACATGTGAGGACCCGTCCTTATCCTCCTGAACGAAGTCATCAACATTTGGTCCCATTGCGATGATCGACTCCAAGTAATGTCCTTAAAATGAGCAAATGCACAGCGGAAGACTTAATTCGTACCTGAGAATAAACATGCTTAAAAGTGTCAACCAAGAAGTTGGTGAGTTCATAGGTTTATCGTAACAATTATTTCAATATATTAATAGACCACAAGATTTCATAATCATAAACATAATACACTCGCAAGTGTATGTAAAGCATTCTAAGTGGTTGAGCACTTGGTAACCGTACTTAACATTTAATCAACGTCGCATATTCCCTTTATTATGAAATCTCACTACACCGTACCAAATGTAGTCACGAAATGAAGTACTGTGCAACCGTTGAATACTGGTCGTCCAGTCCGGTTGGGGTTGTCAGGCCCGATAGATCTATCAACAGGATTCGCGTTTACAATACCCATGTAATTAGTAGTTACCAAGCTACAGGGAAGTATGCCAGTGGTACAACTCAACGTAGAATGTATTTTAAGTACTTGTGTCTATTTCGTAAAACATTTATAAAAGCAACGCATGTATTCTCAGCCCAAAAATATATATTGCAAAAGCAATTAAAAAGGGAGCAAATGAAACTCACCATATACATATGACGACATTTGAACAAGTGTAAGGTTGGTCTCGGATTTACGAACCTATATTCAATCATGTATATTAATACATGTAATGGTAATCGAACAAATAACTTAATTAGATATATTTATTTTTATATAAATAATTAACATTTATTACAAAAGTATTAATATGGTTAGGTTTTTATGTCCTAAATATATTTTTATATAGAAAATCTTCATTTGATATATTTAATAATACTAATAATAATAATGATAGAAATAATACTAATTATGATACAATTTATTATAATTCCAATAATAATATTAATGATAGTTTTAGTAATAATTTTAAAAACAACTTTAATAAAAATAATAACTTATTAAAAATGATTCCTTTAATAATATTATGGTTGTAATAATAATAATAATAATGTTACTGGTAGTAAAATGAAAATAATAATAATAATCTTAAAAATAATGATATTAATGTTAAAATAATAATATTAATAATAATAATGATAATAAAAATAATAATGATAAAAATAATAATAAGAGTAATAATAATAGTAATAATAATAATAATAGGTACCACCTTTGGAAAAATGCTTTAAAAAGAATACGCGCCTGCCGGGACTCGAACCCATGACCTCTTGCTAACCCGTCAACACACCATACCACTCCTCTGATTCGCTTTATCTAATCCAAATCACAACTAAATTTCATTTAACCTGTCACTACCTGTTTCCTTTTCCTTCTCAAAATAAATCGAAGCTCGCCAGAACTAATATTTGGGCTTAAGTAAACCCCTTGTTGGGCTTTTAATGATTAATGGACTGATCGAAGGAAAAGAAAAAAAAACACGATGGAAATTCGGTCTTCTGTTTCTCTTTTCTTTTTTTTTTCTTTTTTTTTATATAACTGGAGCAGTCGAAATATAAATAGGGTTTGTGGCTTCACGATGGTAAACGGAAACAGTAAGCAGAAAACAGATGTAGGTTTGGTCTTTGAACAAGACGATGAATAGTGGCAGCAATTATGTAGTTGCAGGTTTGTGGTTTTCGAAGGTTTGAATAGAAATAGGTGGTTGTTTTGGTGGTGGTTTCGATTGGTTTGCCATGGCTGGAACAGTAGCAGGAGCAGCAGCACCCTTCAATGAAGGTTGTCTTTTGAAAAGAGGAGAGGGAGAGAGAAATTGAGATGATGATGTGTTGACGGTGGTGTAGAGTGGGTGATGGGTGTCGATATGGTGGTGATGGTTAATGTGTGTTCAATAAAGAAAGTAGAAGAGAGGGAGAGATAGGTGACTGAGACTTGTGGTGGGCAAGGGTGGATTGGGGTGGTAGCCGTTGGTGTGGGTGACGGCTGGAATGGTGGTGTTCGAAGAACTAGAAAACAAACGAAGTCGAGTACACCGGTTGCAAGTTAAATGGGTTGTTGATGGTGTTACCAAGGTGGCGGTTTTAGAAGGTAAGTTTTTGTTTGATGAATGAGAATTCTAGTGTGGTCTATGGTTGTCATCGAATAGCCTAACAAAAGTGGTGGTGGTGGCCGGGTGTTACAAGAGTGGTGATGTTTATAGGGATGGCCTTGGTGGTGAAGGTAGCGAGCATGAAAATGGTGATTGTCGTGGGTTCTAACCGAGGATAGTAGCAACATAAGTAGTAGTTTGATTAGCACAATAGCTTAATTGGGTTTGCTCTTGGTGGATTTGGTTTAGAAGGATGCAGTGCATTTATATGTCTATGATATGTGTATATATATTATATGAGAGATAAGTAATGAGATCAAGACAACTAAATGGATTCGTTATATGAAAGTAATAAGCCATAATACATATATATACATACAAACACAGTAAACCAAATATTATAATATAAAATAATAATAATAATTCTCATGAATTCTAAATTAAACGGTTAGCAGCTGTCTCTTTTAAATTTATCTGCCGACATTTTAGATATTTTTACTTCGCGGAGTGCTATATCGTGTCCATTGCTAAACAGCTGACGTATGAAAGTGTTCCTAAAAATCTCAAATTTTTAGATTAAATATATTTAATTATTTCACTCATTAACTGTTTGAAACCTGATCAAAAAGGTTTCATAATTATTTCTTTTCTGTTCCAATTATTATGTACGGAGTACTAAACTTAACACAGGGTATTTAACTATATTTTTAACAAACTTAAGATTGATAAAACTTAGTTATGGATCAACGTTTAATTTCAACTTCCCAAAATTTTGAGTTTAAACTCATTTCATATCGATCATAAAAATTGACCTGTCATTCGAGTTCAATCTCAAATAAAATATACAAATTAATTAAAATTCAAAATAAGATAGTAATTGTATTTTCAGCTAGTCTGGAGTTTACATAGTCTATTGATGAGCTTTCGTTTATTTTAAAATCACATAAGTTTGAATCACTTATTTAAATACCAACAAATCGACAAACGAGCATTACTATTATTTAATAATTATATTTGATATACTTTATATATATATATATATATATATATATATATATATATATATATATATAAATTCCTATTAACTTTTTTTATATTTTATATTATTTTAAATTACAATTCAAATTATTATATATATATATATATATATATATATATATATATATATATACATGTATGTATTTAATATATATGCATCTATTTACAAATAGTTGTTCGTGAATCATCGAGAACAGTCGAATGTCAATTGAATATATGAAACAGTTCAAAATTTTTGAGATTCAACCTAACAAACTTTACTTATCGTATCAAAACTATAATATCGTATCGAGAGTTTGATTAAAAATTAGTCGAAATTTTCCGGGTCGTGACAGTACCTACCCGTTAAAGAAATTTCGTCCCCGAAATTTGATCGAGGTTGTCATGGCTAACACTAAAAATGTTTTTCATTACGAATATGAGTTGATAAATAGAGTTTTATCATTATTGGGTAATATAGATAAAAGGATTCGATTATGTGAAGCGTACGAGTGAAGCTGTCACAAAAGAGTAAATTGATGTAAATAGAGGTTCGTCTTAACTTTTGACATAGTCACTGTTGAATTCCGGAATTCAAGAGATTTAAGAAAATCTTCTAATCAGAAAGAAAATGTATTAGCACGAATTATTAGCAACTGTTGGAATTACGAAAGAACGGAAATATCAATGAAATATTTTCGTGATATGCTTAGAGATTAAGTAGAATGAAAGAGTCGTGTAACATGGCACATGATGACGTTATGGTCTGTGAATCATCATGTTTCATTAGAAACTCAGCATGATTTACTGTAATATAATCACGTTGGCCAAGCGCATTATATTATACTAACTCATGCTTCAATTCCCCACACTACTCCACAATTCATTCATGATTCATACTTAGATTTTACAGAAGTTTCCAATATAATGAAATACAGGAAACACGAAGAGGTAGATAATTCGGACAAGAATATTTATGAAAATATCCTCAGAAATATCGAAGATATTTATGATGATATTTTGGAATTTCTAAGTTCGAAGGTTGATGAAGAAAAATTTTCCGCAAGATTTTAACATGACTTTGAAGCAAGATATTCTCTAAAGATTTCATCGGATCCAGAATTACCTGAATTCTTTGAATATAGGGTTTAGTCCTTGTATTTGTCCTTGGTCTCCTTTATGGTTAGCTCAATTCGTTTTTCAATATCAAATTTTCTATCGAGCGTTCCCAGCACTCCATTCTTTTATCATCACTTTTGGCCATTAAGACCATTTACTACATGCTGCTTCGTCAGCATTTTCAAAGTTAACGGATCTGGATCATCAGTTATCAAACCGAGGTGGTTTCAGGAGAATTGTGTTTTTAGATGATTAAACGCTGATGGTAATATGGTGGAATATAAAAGGTTCCCCAGTAACAATAAAGAGTACGCATATATATCAAGGTTATAATAAGGTTGTTTCGGATGAAAAGTCGGAGTTGACTTGCTGGAGCTGTGACAAAATTTGCTACTTTGAAAGGGATTACCAAATTATCTTAGGTAATAATAACACTAAAGGAGTTAGCATAGCTACGTGTTAAACGTTTACTCAGTTTCCGAGGGTTTTTTAGGTGCATAACTATGTGCATCAATCTTTTCTTCCGTAGATGAAGTGCGGTTGGTTCATTCTCTCAATCGAGGTGTTTTCAAGAATCATGAAAGGTTTGAACGTAGATTGGGATCGTCAAGATACAAATGAGGTTTAAGATGAAATCAAGTGGCAAACTTGAAGAATTATTTAGTTTCATAGGTTATAATCAATATTTTAATTCATTTTAATTGTCTAATAATGGCAGTCCTTAGTTGATAGTACAATAATCAGTTTATATATACATAATCTTAGAATTACCCAACGACGTATTGTATACGTATTATCTTTGCATCAACCCAGAGACGTATTGTAGACGTATTGTCTTAGAATTAACTAAGACGTATTATGTACGTATTGTCTTAGGATTTATCAAAATGTATTGTATACTTATTGTGTTAGGATGTACCAAATATTCAAATTAATAAATACGTATCATGACTCGTGTACAACTTATTGTCTCAGAATTAATCCGACGTATTGTGTACATGTGTCCCGATTTTAAAATGCGTAAAATAAATAACAGAAATTAAATGACGATAAATAAAATTGCGAGAATATAAATTGCGATAATTAAATTGCGATAAATAAAATGTAACTAGTTAGCTAGGAACAGTTAGCGTGGATTCTTAACAAAATTCCTTATAGTTAATTTGTTTGTTTCTAATAAATTTTATTTTGTCCAATGTTTTCTTCGTTATGCCACTTGTTGAATTTTAATAGGTCAAAATTCAAATATGAGATTGGATGAAAATGGTTATTCTGTGGTGAACGGGTCTGTATATCGATGAATGTAAGTAGGATAGTAAATGACTGTTGAATCGGATTCGAAAAATGTACAGTGTAACTTATTAATGTGAAACCCAAATATTCCTCGGGTATTACCTACCCGTTAAAATATTTTCACCATTAACAGTCTGTATGAAAGAATTTTTAATCACAATCTTTATGAAAATATATATACATATATATTTTCTTCAGATGTAATCATGGATTTAATGATTCAATAAGATATTAAACTCATTTGATTTATCGTTAGTACTAGATTACATAATCTCTAAAACTTTAGAAATTACATAATCGCCATGTCAAGCGAAGATAATTGATGTAGAACGATATGTAGAACGAAGATAAAGTAGATAGAACGATACGTGGAACGATGATTATGGTCGAGGTATGGATTGTGATGTTGAGATGTGTGGTATTGAGACTTGGGTTGTTGGTGGTAGTGATGGTACTATTGATGTTGTTGATGGTGGTACCGTTGCTGCCGATGATGCTGCTGGTGCTTATGGTATTGAGGCTTGCGATATGGACGTTACTGGTGGTACTGGTGTTGCTGATGGTGCTTGTAATCTTTGCACCATACGTTCCAAAGCCACTACTCGAGCGCGAAGCTCGTTGACTTCTTCTATTACACCGGGGTGATTGTCAGTTCGGATAAGCGGATAAATAAAATCTAGAATTTGATGTAGTATATAATCGTGGCGAGATACTCTAGAAATAAGAGAGAAAATGGTGTTTCGGACAGGTTCGCCGGTAAGTGCTTCAGGTTCTTCACCCAGAGGTGAATTCGGTTGGCGGAAGAGATCACCTTCTTCTTGCCTCCAATGATTAAGTAGGCTGCGAACCCATCAGATGAATTGGAGATGGCTGATTGGTTGATTCATTATAGTGACACTGCTTTCGGAGCTTGAGTGGGACTCCATATCGGAATCCGAGGGGCTTGAACTAGTGGTGAGTTCCATTTTGCTCGGTTAGATACAGAGTTTTTGGTATGAAATGAATTTCGGATATCGGATGGTACTCTAATTACATAGATTACCTATACATATTACAGGAAATCCCGTAGATTACGGAGGGAATTAAGGAAACGTGTCAGACAAGACTTAATGTGATGGGATGTGAATTTGTCTGTACACCGTCTATGCAATAATTGCAATAAGACGCGTCGAGACTGAAAATGACAAGTAGATATTTTCGACAAATGGTGGTAAGCAAACACTTTTAATATGCAGACCAGGTTCAAGTCTAGACTCATAAATATAACCTAACAACTACTAGGTCGAAGTCCAGACTCATTAATGTATCCTAACAACTACTAGTTAGACACACTAATGCAAGACCTGGTTCACTACGACCACCGCTCTGATACCACCTGTGAGGACCCGTCCTTATCCTCCTGAACGAAGTCATCAACATTTGGTCCCATTGCGATGATCGACTCCAAGTAATGTCCTTAAAATGAGCAAATGCACAGCGGAAGACTTAATTCGTACCTGAGAATAAACATGCTTAAAAGTGTCAACCAAGAGGTTGGTGAGTTCATAGGTTTATCGTAACAATTATTTCAATATATTAATAGACCACAAGATTTCATAATCATAAACATAATACACTCGCAAGTGTATGTAAAGCATTCTAAGTGGTTGAGCACTTGGTAACCATACTTAACATTTAATCAACGTCGCATATTCCCTTTATTATGAAATCTCACTACACCGTACCAAATGTAGTCACGAAATGAAGTACTGTGCAACCGTTGAATACTGGTCGTCCAGTCCGGTTGGGGTTGTCAGGCCCGATAGATCTATCAACAGGATTCGCGTTTACAATACCCATGTAATTAGTAGTTACCAAGCTACAGGGAAGTATGCCAGTGGTACAACTCAACGTAGAATGTATTTTAAGTACTTGTGTCTATTTCGTAAAACATTTATAAAAGCAACGCATGTATTCTCAGCCCAAAAATATATATTGCAAAAGCAATTAAAAAGGAAGCAAATGAAACTCACCATACTATATTTTGTAGTAAAAATACATATGACGACATTTGAACAAGTGTAAGGTTGGTCTCGGATTTACGAACCTATATTCAATCATGTATATTAATACATGTAATGGTAATTGAACAAATAACTTAATTAGATATATTTATTTTTATATAAATAATTAACATTTATTACAAAAGTATTAATATAGTTAGGTTTTTATGTCCTAAATATATTTTTATATAGAAAATCTTCATTTGATATATTTAATAATACTAATAATAATAATGATAGAAATAATACTAATTATGATACAATTTATTATAATTCCAATAATAATATTAATGATAGTTTTAGTAATAATTTTAAAAACAACTTTAATAAAAATAATAACTTATTAAAAATGATTCCTTTAATAATATTATGGTTGTAATAATAATAATAATAATAATAATAATGTTACTGGTAGTAAAATGAAAATAATAATAATAATCTTAAAAATAATGATATTAATGTTAAAAATAATAATAATAATAATAATGATAATAAAAATAATAATGATAAAAATAATAATAAGAGTAATAATAATAGTAATAATAATAATAGGTACCACCTTTGGAAAAATGCTTTAAAAAGAATACGCGCCTGCCGGGACTCGAACCCATGACCTCTTGCTAACCAGTCAACACACCATACCACTCCTCTTATTCGCTTTATCTAATCCAAATCACAACTAAATTTCATTTAACCTGTCACTACCTGTTTCCTTTTCCTTCTCAAAATAAATCGAAGCTCGCCAGAACTAATATTTGGGCTTAAGTAAACCCCTTGTTGGGCTTTTAATGATTAATGGACTGATCGAAGGAAAAGAAAAAAAACACGATGGAAATTCGGTCTTCTGTTTCTCTTTTCTTTTTTTCTTCTTTTTTTTTTATATAACTGGAGCAGTTGAAATATAAATAGGGTTTGTGGCTTCACGATGGTAAACGGAAACAGTAAGTAGAAAACAGATGCAGGTTTGGTCTTTGAACAAGACGATGAATAGTGGCAGCAATTATGTAGTTGCAGGTTTGTGGTTTTCGAAGGTTTGAATAGAAATAGGTGGTTGTTTTGGTGGTGGTTTCGATTGGTTTGCCATGGCTGGAACAGTAGCAGGAGCAGAAGCACCCTTCAATGAAGGTTGTCTTTTGAAAAGAGGAGATGGAGAGAGAAATTGAGATGATGATGTGTTGACGGTGGTGTAGAGTGGGTGACGGGTGTCGATATGGTGGTGATGGTTAATGTGTGTTCAATAAAGAAAGTAGAAAAGAGGGAGAGAGAGGTGACTGAGACTTGTGGTGAGCAAGGGTGGTTTGGGGTGGTAGCCGTTGGTGTGGGTGACCGCTGGAATGGTGGTGTTCGAAGAACTAGAAAACAAACGAAGTCGAGTACACCGGTTGCAAGTTAAATGGGTTGTTGATGGTGTTACCAAGGTGGCGGTTTTAGAAGGTAAGTTTTTGTTTGATGAATGAGAATTCTAGGGTGGTGTATGGTTGTCATCGAATAGCCTAACAAAAGTGGTGGTGGTGGTGGCCGGGTGTTACAAGAGTGGTGATGTTTATAGGGATGGCCTTGGTGGTGAAGGTAGCGATCATGAAAATGGCGATTGTCGTGGGTTCTAACCGAGGATAGTAGCAACATAAGTAGTAGTTTGATTAGCACAATAGCTTAATTGGGTTTGCTCTTGGTGGATTTGGTTTAGAAGGATGCAGTGCATTTATATGTCTATGATATGTATATATATATTATATGAGAGATAAGTAATGAGATCAAGACAACTAAATGGATTCGTTATATGAAAGTAATAAGCCATAATACATATATATACATACAAACACAGTAAACCAAATATTATAATATA
This sequence comes from Rutidosis leptorrhynchoides, assembly GCF_046630445.1. Taxonomy (NCBI): domain Eukaryota; kingdom Viridiplantae; phylum Streptophyta; class Magnoliopsida; order Asterales; family Asteraceae; genus Rutidosis; species Rutidosis leptorrhynchoides. Next base: position 400,619,502 of record NC_092338.1, read on the forward strand.
AAATAATAATAATAATTCTCATGAATTCTAAATTAAACGGTTAGCAGCTGTCTCTTTTAAATTTATCTGCCGACATTTTAGATATTTTTACTTCGCGGAGTGCTATATCGTGTCCATTGCTAAACAGCTGACGTATGAAAGTGTTCCTAAAAATCCCAAATTTTTAGATTAAATATATTTAATTATTTCACTCATTAACTGTTTGAAACTTGATCAAAAAGGTTTCATAATTATTTCTTTTCTGTTCCAATTATTATGAACGGAGTACTAAACTTAACACATGGTATTTAACTATATTTTTAACAAACTTAAGATTGATAAAACTTAGTTATGGATCAACGTTTAATTTCAACTTCCCAAAATTTTGAGTTTAAACTCATTTCATATCGATCATAAAAATTGACCTGTCATTCGAGTTCAATCTCAAATAAAATATACAAATTAATTAAAATTCAAAATAGGATAGTAATTGTATTTTCAGCTAGTCTGGAGTTTACATAGTCTATTGATGAGCTTTCGTTTATTTTAAAATCACATAAGTTTGAATCACTTATTTAAATACCAACAAATCGACAAACGAGTATTACTATTATTTAATAATTATATTTGATATACTTTATATATATAAATATAAATATATATATATATATATATATATATATATATATATATATATATAAATTCCTATTAACTTTTATTATATTTTATATTATTTTAAATTACAATTCAAATTATTATATATATATATATATATATATATATATATATATATATATATATATATACATGTATATATATACATGTATGTATTTAATATATATGCATCTATTTACATATAGTTGTTCGTGAATCATCGAGAACAGTCGAAGGTCAATTGAATATATGAAACAGTTCAAAATTTTTGAGATTCAACCTAACAAACTTTACTTATCGTATCAAAAATATAATATCGTATCGAGAGTTTGATTAAAAATTAGTTTAAATTTTCCGGGTCGTGACAGTACCTACCCGTTAAAGAAATTTCGTCCCCGAAATTTGATCGAGGTTGTCATGGCTAACCCTAAAAATGTTTTTCATTACGAATATGAGTTGATAAATAGAGTTTTATTATTATTGGGTAATATAGATAAAAGGATTCGATTATGTGAAGCGTACGAGTGAAGCTGTCACAAAAGAGTGAATTGATGTAAATAGAGGTTCGTCTTAACTTTTGACATAGTCACTGTTGAATTCCGGAATTCAAGAGATTTAAGAAAATCTTCTAATCAGAAAGAAAATGTATTAGCACGAATTATTAGCAACTGTTGGAATTACGAAAGAACAGAAATATCAATGAAATATTTTCGTGATATGCTTAGAGATTAAGTAGAATGAAAGAGTCGTGTAACATGGCACATGATGACGTTATGGTCTGTGAATCATCATGTTTCATTAGAAACTCAGCATGATTTACTGTAATATAATCATGTTGGCCAAGCGCATTATATTACACTAACTCATGCTTCAATTCCCCACACTACTCCACAATTCATTCATGATTCATACTTAGATTTTACAGAAGTTTCCAATATAATGAAATACAGGAAACACGAAGAGGTAGATAATTCGGACAAGAATATTTATGAAAATATCCTCAGAAATATCGAAGATATTTATGATGATATTTTGGAATTTCTAAGTTCGAAGGTTGATGAAGAAAAATTTTCCGCAAGATTTTAACATGACTTTGAAGCAAGATATTCTCTAAAGATTTCATCGGATCCAGAATTACCTGAATTCTTTGAATATAGGGTTTAGTCCTTGTATTTGTCCTTGGTCTCCTTCATGGTTAGCTCAATTCGTTTTTCAATATCAAATTTTCTATCGAGCGTTCCCAGCACTCCATTCTTTTATCATCACTTTTGGCCATTAAGACCATTTACTACATGCTGCTTCGTCAGCATTTTCAAAGTTAACGGATCTGGATCATCAGTTATCAAACCGAGGTGGTTTCAGGAGAATTGTGTTTTTAGATGATTAAACGCTGATGGTAATATGGTGGAATATAAAAGGTTCCCCAGTAACAATAAAGAGTACGCATATATATCAAGGTTATAATAAGGTTGTTTCGGATGAAAAGTCGGAGTTGACTTGCTGGAGCTGTGACAAAATTTGCTACTTTGAAAGGGATTACCAAATTATCTTGGGTAATAATAACACTAAAGGAGTTAGCACAGCTACGTGTTAAACGTTTACTCAGTTTCCGAGGGTTTTTTAGGTGCATAACTATGTGCATCAATCTTTTCTTCCGTAGATGAAGTGCGGTTGGTTCATTCTCTCAATCGAGGTGTTTTCAAGAATCATGAAAGGTTTGAACGTAGATTGGGATCGTCAAGATACAAATGAGGTTTAAGATGAAATCAAGTGGCAAACTTGAAGAATTTTTTAGTTTCATAGGTTATAATCAATATTTTAATTCATTTTAATTGTCCAATAATGGCAATCCTTAGTTGATAGTCCAATAATCAGTTTATATATACATAATCTTAGAATTACCCAACGACGTATTGTATACGTATTATCTTTGCATCAACCCAGAGACGTATTGTAGACGAATTGTCTTAGAATTAACTAAGACGTATTATGTACGTGTTGTCTTAGGATTTATCAAAACGTATTGTATACTTATTGTGTTAGGATGTACCAAATATTCAAATTAATAAATACGTATCATGACCCGTGTACAACTTATTGTCTCAGAATTAATCCGACGTATTGTGTACATGTGTCCCGATTTTAAAATGCGTAAAATAAATAACAGAAATTAAATGACGATAAATAAAATTGCGAGAATATAAATTGCGATAATTAAATTGTGATAAATAAAATGTAACTAGTTAGCTAGGAACAGTTAGCGTGGATTCTTAACAAAATTCCTTATAGTTAATTTGTTTGTTTCTAATAAATTTTATTTTGTCCAATGTTTTCTTCGTTATGCCACTTGTTGAATTTTAATAGGTCAAAATTCAAATATGAGATTGGATGAAAATGGTTATTCTGTGGTGAACGGATCTGTATATCGATGAATGTAAGTAGGATAGTAAATGACTGTTGAATCAGATTCGAAGAATGTACAGTGTAACTTATTAATGTGAAACCCAAATATTCCTTGGGTATTACCTACCCGTTAAAATATTTTCACCATTAACAGTCTGTATGAAAGAATTTTTAATCACAATCTTTATGAAAATATATATACATATATATTTTCTTCAGATGTAATCATGGATTTAATGATTCAATAAGATATTAAACTCATTTGATTTATCGTTAGTACTAGATTACATAATCTCTAAAACTTTAGAAATTACATAATCGCCATGTCGAGTGAAGATAATTGATGTAGAATGATATGTAGAACGAAGATAAAGTAGATAGAACGATACGTGGAACGATGATTATGCTCGAGGTATGGATTGTGATGTTGAGATGTGTGGTATTGAGACTTGGGTTGTTGGTGGTAGTGATGGTACTATTGATGTTGTTGATGGTGGTACCGTTGCTGCCGATGATGCTGCTGGTGCTTATGGTATTGAGGCTTGCGATGTGGACGTTACTGATGGTACTGGTGTTGCTGATGGTGCTTGTAATCTTTGCACCAAACGTTCCAAAGCCACTACTCGAGCGCGAAGCTCGTTGACTTCTTCTATTACACCGGGGTGATTGTCAGTTCGGACAAGTGGATAAATAAAATCTAGAATTTGATGTAGTATATAATCTTGGCGAGATACTCTAGAAATAAGAGAGAAAATGGTGTTTCGGACAGGTTCGCCGATAAGTGCTTCAGGTTCTTCACCCAGAGGTGAATTTGGTTGGCGGAAGAGATCACCTTCTTCTTAGAACCCATCAGATGAATTGGAGATGGCTGATTGGTTGATTCATTATAGTGACACTGCTTTCGGAGCTTGAGTGGGACTCCATATCGGAATCCGAGGGGCTTGAACTAGTGGTGAGTTCCATTTTGCTCGGTTAGATACAGAGTTTTTGGTATGAAATGAATTTCGGATATCGGATGGTACTCTAATTACATAAATTACCTATACATAGTACAGGAAATCTCGTAGATTACAGAGGGAATTAAGGAAACGTGTCAGACAAGACTTAATGTGATGGGATGTGAATTTGTCTGTACACCGTCTATGCAATAATTGCAATAAGACGCGTCGAGACTGAAAATGACAAGTAGATATTTTTCGACAAATGGTGGTAAGCAAACACTTTTAATATGCAGACCAGGTTCAAGTCTAGACTCATAAATATAACCTAACAACTACTAGGTCGAAGTCCAGACTCATTAATGTATCCTAACAACTACTAGTTAGACACACTAATGCAAGACCTGGTTCGCTACGACCACCGCTCTGATACCACCTGTGAGGACCCGTCCTTATCCTCCTGAACGAAGTCATCAACATTTGGTCCCATTGCGATGATCGACTCCAAGTAATGTCCTTAAAATGAGCAAATGCACAGCGGAAGACTTAATTCGTACCTGAGAATAAACATGCTTAAAAGTGTCAACCAAGAGGTTGGTGAGTTCATAGGTTTATCGTAACAATTATTTCAATATATTAATAGACCACAAGATTTCATAATCATAAACATAATACACTCGCAAGTGTATGTAAAGCATTCTAAGTGGTTGAGCACTTGGTAACCATACTTAACATTTAATCAACGTCGCATATTCCCTTTATTATGAAATCTCACTACACCGTACCAAATGTAGTCACGAAATGAAGTACTGTGCAACCGTTGAATACTGGTCGTCCAGTCCGGTTAGGGTTGTCAGGCCCGATAGATCTATCAACAGGATTCCCGTTTACAATACCCATGTAATTAGTAGTTACCAAGCTACAGGGAAGTATGCCGGTGGTACAACTCAACGTAGAATGTATTTTAAGTACTTGTGTCTATTTCGTAAAACATTTATAAAAGCAGCGCATGTATTCTCAGCCCAAAAATATATATTGCAAAAGCAATTAAAAAGGGAGCAAATGAAACTCACCATACTATATTTTGTAGTAAAAATACATATGACGACATTTAAACAAGTGTAAGGTTGGTCTCAGATTTACGAACCTATATTCAATCATGTATATTAATACATGTAATGGTAATCGAACAAATAACTTAATTAGATATATTTATTTTTATATAAATAATTAACATTTATTACAAAAGTATTAATATAGTTAGGTTTTTATGTCCTAAATATATTTTTATATAGAAAATATTCATTTGATATATTTAATAATACTAATAATAATAATGATAGAAATAATACTAATTATGATACAATTTATTATAATTCCAATAATAATATTAATGATAGTTTTAGTAATAATTTTAAAAACAACTTTAATAAAAATAATAACTTATTAAAAATGATTCCTTTAATAATATTATGGTTGTAATAATAATAATAATAATAATGTTACTGGTAGTAAAATGAAAATAATAATAATAATCTTAAAAATAATGATATTAATGTTAAAAATAATAATAATAATAATAATAATAATGATAATAAAAATAATAATGATAAAAATAATAATAAGAGTAATAATAATAGTAATAATAATAATAGGTACCACCTTTGGAAAAATGCTTTAAAAAGAATACGCGCCTGCCGGGACTCGAACTCATGACCTCTTGCTAACCCGTCAACACACCATACCACTCCTCTGATTCGCTTTATATAATCCAAATCACAACTAAATTTCATTTAAACTGTCACTACCTGTTTCCTTTTCCTTCTCAAAATAAATCGAAGCTCGCCAGAACTAATATTTGGGCTTAAGTAAACCCCTTGTTGGGCTTTTAATGATTAATGGACTGATCGAAGGAAAAGAAAAAAAAAACACGATGGAAATTCGGTCTTCTGTTTCTCTTTTATTTTTTTTTCTTTTTTAATATAACTGGAGCAGTCGAAATATAAATAGGGTTTGTGGCTTCACGATGGTAAACGGAAACAGTAAGCAGAAAACAGATGCAGGTTTGTTCTTTGAACAAGATGATGAATAGTGGCAGCAATTATGTAGTTGCAGGTTTGTGGTTTTCGAAGGTTTGAATAGAAATAGGTGGTTGTTTTGGTGGTGGTTTCGATTGGTTTGCCATGGCTGGAACAGTAGCAGGAGCAGCAGCACCCTTCAATGAAGGTTGTCTTTCGAAAAGAGGAGAGGGAGAGAGAAATTGAGATGATGATGTGTTGACGGTGGTGTAGAGTGGGTGATGGGTGTCGATATGGTGGTGATGGTTAATGTGTGTTCAATAAAGAAAGTAGAAGAGAGGGAGAGAGGGGTGACTGAGACTTGTGGTGGGCAAGGGTGGTTTGGGGTGGTAGCCGTTGGTGTGGGTGACGGCTGGAATGGTGGTGTTCGAAGAACTAGAAAACAAATGAAGTCGAGTACACCGGTTGCAAGTTAAATGGGTTGTTGATGGTGTTACCAAGGTGGCGGTTTTAGAAGGTAAGTTTTTGTTTGATGAATGAGAATTCTAGGGTGGTGTATGGTTGTCATCGAATAGCCTAACAAAAGTGGTGGTGGTGGCCGGGTGTTACAAGAGTGGTGATGTTTATAGGGATGGCCTTGGTGGTGAAGGTAGCGAGCATGAAAATGGCGATTGTCGTGGGTTCTAACCGAGGATAGTAGTAACATAAGTAGTAGTTTGATTAGCACAATAGCTTAATTTGGTTTGCTCTTGGTGGATTTGGTTTAGAAGGATGCAGTGCATTTATATGTCTATGATATGTATATATATATATATATATATATATATATATATATATATATATATATATATATATATATATATATATATATTATATGAGAGATAAGTAATGAGATCAAGACAACTAAATGGATTCGTTATATGAAAGTAATAAGCCATAATACATATATATACATACAAACACAGTAAACCAAATATTATAATATAAAATAATAATAATAATTCTCATGAATTCTAAATTAAACGGTTAGCAGCTGTCTCTTTTAAATTTATATGCCGACATTTTAGATATTTTTACTTCGCGGAGTGCTATATCGTGTCCATTGCTAAACAGCTGACGTATGAAAGTGTTCCTAAAAATCCCAAATTTTTAGATTAAATATATTTAATTATTTCACTCATTAACTGTTTGAAACCTGATCAAAAAGGTTTCATAATTATTTCTTTTCTGTTCCAATTATTATGTACGGAGTACTAAACTTAACACAGGGTATTTAACTATATTTTTAACAAACTTAAGATTGATAAAACTTAGTTATGGATCAACGTTTAATTTCAACTTCCCAAAATTTTGAGTTTAAACTCATTTCATATCGATCATAAAAATTGACCTGTCATTCGAGTTCAATCTCAAATAAAATATACAAATTAATTAAAATTAAAAATAAGATAGTAATTGTATTTTCAGCTAGTCTGGAGTTTACATAGTCTATTGATGAGCTTTCGTTTATTTTAAAATCACATAAGTTTGAATCACTTATTTAAATACCAACAAATCGACAAACGAGTATTACTATTATTTAATAATTATATTTGATATACTTTATATATATATATATATATATATATATATATATATATATATATATATATAAATTCCTATTAACTTTTATTATATTTTATATTATTTTAAATTACAATTCAAATTATTATTATTATATATATATATATATATATACATGTATGTATTTAATATATATGCATCTATTTACAATTAGTTGTTCGTGAATCATCGAGAACAGTCGAAGGTCAATTGAATATATGAAACAGTTCAAAATTTTTGAGATTCAACCTAACAAACTTTACTTATCGTATCAAAAATATAATATCGTATCGAGAGTTTGATTAAAAATTAGTCGAAATTTTCCGGGTCGTGACAGTACCTACCCGTTAAAGAAATTTCGTCCCCGAAATTTGATCGAGGTCGTCATGGCTAACACTAAAAATGTTTTTCATTACGAATATGAGTTGATAAATAGAGTTTTATCATTATTGGGTAATATAGATAAAAGGATTCGATTATGTGAATCGTACGAGTGAAGCTGTCACAAAAGAGTGAATTGATGTAAATAGAGGTTCGTCTTAACTTTTGACATAGTCACTGTTGAATTCCGGAATTCAACAGATTTAAGAAAATCTTCTAATCAGAAAGAAAATGTATTAGCACGAATTATTAGCAACTGTTGGAATTACGAAAGAACAGAAATATCAATGAAATATTTTCGTGATATGCTTAGAGATTAAGTAGAATGAAAGAGTCGTGTAACATGGCACATGATGACGTTATGGTCTGTGAATCATCATGTTTCATTAGAAACTCAGCATGATTTACTGTAATATAATCACGTTGGCCAAGCGCATTATATTATACTAACTCATGCTTCAATTCCCCACACTACTCCACAATTCATTCATGATTCATACTTAGATTTTACAGAAGTTTCCAATATAATGAAATACAGGAAACACGAAGAGGTAGATAATTCGGACAAGAATATTTATGAAAATATCCTCAGAAATATCGAAGATATTTATGATGATATTTTGGAATTTCTAAGTTCGAAGGTTGATGAAGAAAAATTTTCCGCAAGATTTTAACATGACTTTGAAGCAAGATATTCTCTAAAGATTTCATCGGATCCAGAATTACCCGAATTCTTTGAATATAGGGTTTAGTCCTTGTATTTGTCCTTGGTCTCCTTCATGGTTAGCTCAATTCGTTTTTCAATATCAAATTTTCTATCGAGCGTTCCCAGCACTCCATTCTTTTATCATCACTTTTGGCCATTAAGACCATTTACTACATGCTGCTTCGTCAGCATTTTCAAAGTTAACGGATTTGGATCATCAGTTATCAAACCGAGGTGGTTTCAGGAGAATTGTGTTTTTAGATGATTAAAAGCTGATGGTAATATGGTGGAATATAAAAGGTTCCCCAGTAACAATAAAGAGTACGCATATATATCAAGGTTATAATAAGGTTGTTTCGGATGAAAAGTCGGAGTTGACTTGCTGGAGCTGTGACAAAATTTGCTACTTTGAAAGGGATTACCAAATTATCTTGGGTAATAATAACACTAAAGGAGTTAGCACAACTACGTGTTAAACGTTTACTCAGTTTCCGAGGGTTTTTTAGGTGCATAACTATGTGAATCAATCTTTTCTTCCGTAGATGAAGTGCGGTTGGTTCATTCTCTCAATCGAGGTGTTTTCAAGAATCATGAAAGGTTTGAACGTAGATTGGGATCGTCAAGATACAAATGAGGTTTAAGATGAAATCAAGTGGCAAACTTGAAGAATTATTTAGTTTCATAGGTTATAATCAATATTTTAATTCATTTTAATTGTCCAATAATGGCAGTCCTTAGTTGATAGTCCAATAATCAGTTTATATATACATAATCTTAGAATTACCCAACGACGTATTGTATACGTATTATCTTTGCATCAACCCAGAGACGTATTGTAGAAGTATTGTCTTAGAATTAACTAAGACGTATTGTGTACGTATTATCTTAGGATTTATCAAAACGTATTGTATACTTATTGTGTTAGGATGTACCAAATATTCAAATTAATAAATACGTATCATGACCCGTGTACAACTTATTGTCTCAGAATTAATCCGACGTATTGTGTACATGTGTCCCGATTTTAAAATGCGTAAAATAAATAACAGAAATTAAATGACGATAAATAAAATTGCGAGAATATAAATTGCGATAAATAAAATGTAACTAGTTAGCTAGGAACAGTTAGCGTGGATTCTTAACAAAATTCCTTATAGTTAATTTGTTTGTTTCTAATAAATTTTATTTTGTCCAATGTTTTCTTCGTTATGCCACTTGTTGAATTTTGATAGGTTAAAATTCAAATATGAGATTGGATGAAAATGGTTATTCTGTGGTGAACGGATCTGTATATCGATGAATATAAGTAAGATAGTAAATGACTGTTGAATCAGATTCGAAGAATGTACAGTGTAACTTATTAATGTGAAACCCAAATATTCCTCGGGTATTACCTACCCGTTAAAATATTTTCACCATTAACAGTCTGTATGAAAGAATTTTTAATCACAATCTTTATGAAAATATATATACATATATATTTTCTTCAGATGTAATCATGGATTTAATGATTCAATAAGATATTAAACTCATTTGATTTATCGTTAGTACTAGATTACATAATCTCTAAAACTTTAGAAATTACATAATCGCCATGTCGAGCGAAGATAATTGATGTAGAACGATATGTAGAACGAAGATAAAGTAGATAGAACGATACGTGGAACGATGATTATGCTCGAGGTATGGATTGTGATGTTGAGATGTGTGGTATTGAGACTTGGGTTGTTGGTGGTAGTGATGGTACTATTGATGTTGTTGATGGTGGTACCTTTGCTGCCGATGATGCTGCTGGTGCTTATGGTATTGAGGCTTGCGATGTGGACGTTACTGGTGGTACTGGTGTTGCTGATGGTGCTTGTAATCTTTGCACCATACGTTCCAAAGCCACTACTCGAGCGCGAAGCTCGTTGACTTCTTCTATTACACCGGGGTGATTGTCAGTTCGGACAAGCGGATAAATAAAATCTAGAATTTGATGTAGTATATAATCGTGGCGAGATATTCTAGAAATAAGAGAGAAAATGGTATTTCGGACAGGTTCGCCGGTAAGTGCTTCAGGTTCTTCACCCAGAGGTGAATTCGGTTGGCGGAAGAGATCACCTTCTTCTTGCCTCCAATGATTAAGTAGGCTACGAACCCATCAGATGAATTGGAGATGGCTGATTGGTTGATTCATTATAGTGACACTGCTTTCGGAGCTTGAGTGAGACTCCATATCGGAATCCGAGGGGATTGAACTAGTGGTGAGTTCCATTTTGCTCGGTTAGATACCGAGTTTTTGGTATGAAATGAATTTCGGATATCGGATGGTACTCTAATTACATAGATTACCTATACATAGTACAGGAAATCCCGTAGATTACGGAGGGAATTAAGGAAACGTGTCAGACAAGACTTAATGTGATGGGATGTGAATTTGTCTGTACACCGTCTATGCAATAATTGCAATAAGACGCGTCGAGACTGAAAATGACAAGTAGATATTTTTCGACAAATGGTGGTAAGCAAACACTTTTAATATACAGACCAGGTTCAAGTCTAGACTCATAAATATAACCTAAAAACTACTAGGTCGAAGTCTAGACTCATTAATGTATCCTAACAACTACTAGTTAGACACACTAATGCAAGACCTGGTTCGCTACGACCACCGCTCTGATACCACCTGTGAGGACCCGTCCTTATCCTCCTGAATGAAGTCATCAACATTTGGTCCCAATGCGATGATCGACTCCAAGTAATGTCCTTAAAATGAGCAAATGCACAGCGGAAGACTTAATTCGTACCTGAGAATAAACATGCTTAAAAGTGTCAACCAAGAGGTTGGTGAGTTCATAGGTTTATCGTAACAATTATTTCAATATATTAATAGACCACAAGATTTCATAATCATAAACATAATACACTCGCAAGTGCATGTAAAGCATTCTAAGTGGTTGAGCACTTGGTAACCATACTTAACATTTAATCAACGTCGCATATTCCCTTTATTATGAAATCTCACTACACCGTACCAAATGTAGTCACGAAATGAAGTACTGTGCAACCGTTGAATACTGGTCGTCCAGTCCGGTTGGGGTTGTCAGGCCCGATAGATCTATCAACAGGATTCGCGTTTACAATACCCATGTAATTAGTAGTTACCAAGCTACAGGGAAGTATGCCAGTGGTACAACTCAACGTAGAATGTATTTTAAGTACTTGTGTCTATTTCGTAAAACATTTATAAAAGCAGCGCATGTATTCTCAGCCCAAAAATATATATTGCAAAAGCAATTAAAAAGGGAGCAAATGAAACTCACCATACTATATTTTGTAGTAAAAATACATATGACGACATTTGAATAAGTGTAAGGTTGGTCTCGGATTTATGAACCTATATTCAATCATGTATATTAATACATGTAATGGTAATCGAACAAATAACTTAATTAGATATATTTATTTTTATATAAATAATTAACATTTATTACAAAAGTATTAATATGGTTAGATTTTTATGTCCTAAATATATTTTTATATAGAAAATCTTCATTTGATATATTTAATAATACTAATAATAATAATAATGATAGAAATAATACTAATTATGATACAATTTATTATAATTCCAATAATAATATTAATGATAGTTTTAGTAATAATTTTAAAAACAACTTTAATAAAAATAATAACTTATTAAAAATGATTCCTTTAATAATATTATGGTTGTAATAATAATAATAATAATAATAATGTTACTGGTAGTAAAATGAAAATAATAATAATAATCTTAAAAATAATGATATTAATGTTAAAAATAATAATAATAATAATAATAATGATAATAAAAATAATAATGATAAAAATAATAATAAGAGTAATAATAATAGTAATAATAATAATAGGTACCACCTTTGGAAAAATGCTTTAAAAAGAATACGCGCCTGTCGGGACTCGAACTCATGACCTCTTGCTAACCCGTCAACACACCATACCACTCCTCTGATTCACTTTATATAATCCAAATCACAACTAAATTTCATTTAACCTGTCACTACCTGTTTCCTTTTCCTTCTCAAAATAAATCGAAGCTCGCCAGAACTCATATTTGGGCTTAAGTAAACCCCTTGTTGGGCTTTTAATGATTAATGGACTGATCGAAGGAAAAGAAAAAAAAAACACGATGGAAATTCGGTCTTCTGTTTCTCTTTTCTTTTTTTTTCTTTTTTTTTTATATAACTGGAGCAGTCGAAATATAAATAGGGTTTGTGGCTTCACGATGGTAAACGGAAACAGTAAGCAGAAAACAGATGCAGGTTTGGTCTTTGAACAAGATGATGAATAGTGGCAGCAATTATGTAGTTGCAGGTTTGTGGTTTTCGAAGGTTTGAATAGAAATAGGTGGTTGTTTTGGTGGTGGTTTCGATTGGTTTGCCATGGCTGGAACAGTAGCAGGAGCAGCAGCACCCTTCAATGAAGGTTGTCTTTTGAAAAGAGGAGAGGGAGAGAGAAATTGAGATGATGATGTGTTGACGGTGGTGTAGAGTGGGTGATGGGTGTCGATATGGTGGTGATGGTTAATGTGTGTTCAATAAAGAAAGTAGAAGAGAGGGAGAGAGAGAGGTGACTGAGACTTGTGGTGGGCAAGGGTGGTTTGGGGTGGTAGCCGTTGGTGTGGGTGACGGCTGGAATGGTGGTGTTCGAAGAACTAGAAAACAAACGAAGTCGAGTACACCGGTTGCAAGTTAAATGGGTTGTTGATGGTGTTACCAAGGTGGCGGTTTTAGAAGGTAAGTTTTTGTTTGATGAATGAGAATTCTAGGGTGGTGTATGGTTGTCATCGAATAGCCTAACAAAAGTGGTGGTGGTGGTCGGGTGTTACAAGAGTTTTGATGTTTATAGGGATGGCCTTGGTGGTGAAGGTAGCGAGCATGAAAATGGCGATTGTCGTGGGTTCTAACCGAGGATAGTAGCAACATAAGTAGTAGTTTGATTAGCACAATAGCTTAATTGGGTTTGCTCTTGGTGGATTTGGTTTAGAAGGATGCAGTGCATTTATATGTCTATGATATGTATATATATATTATATGAGAGATAAGTAATGAGATCAAGACAACTAAATGGATTTGTTATATGAAAGTAATAAGCCATAATACATATATATACATACAAACACAGTAAACCAAATATTATAATATAAAATAATAATAATAATTCTCATGAATTCTAAATTAAACGGTTAGCAGCTGTCTCTTTTAAATTTATCTGCCGACATTTTAGATATTTTTACTTCGCGGAGTGCTATATCGTGTCCATTGCTAAACAGCTGACGTATGAAAGTGTTCCTAAAAATCCCAAATTTTTAGATTAAATATATTTAATTATTTCACTCATTAACTGTTTGAAACCTGATCAAAAAGGTTTCATAATTATTTCTTTTTTGTTCCAATTATTATGTACGGAGTACTAAACTTAACACTGGGTATTTAACTATATTTTTAACAAACTTAAGATTGATAAAACTTAGTTATGGATCAACGTTTAATTTCAACTTCCCAAAATTTTGAGTTTAAACTCATTTCATATCGATCATAAAAATTGACCTGTCATTCGAGTTCAATCTCAAATAAAATATACAAATTAATTAAAATTCAAAATAAGATAGTAATTGTATTTTCAGCTAGTCTGGAGTTTACATAGTCTATTGATGAGCTTTCGTTTATTTTAAAATCACATAAGTTTGAATCACTTATTTAAATACCAACAAATCGACAAACGAGTATTACTATTATTTAATAATTATATTTGATATACTTTATATATATATATATATATATATATATATATATATATATATATATATATATATATATATATATATATATATATAAATTCCTATTAACTTTTATTATATTTTATATTTTTTTAAATTACAATTCAAATTATTATATATATATATATATATATATATATATATATATATATATATATATATATATATATATATATATATATATATATATATATATATATATATATATATACATGTATGTATTTAATATATATGCATCTATTTACAAATAGTTGTTCGTGAATCATCGAGAACAGTCGAAGGTCAATTGAATATATGAAACAGTTCAAAATTTTTGAGATTCAACCTAACAAACTTTACTTATCGTATCAAAAATATAATATCGTATCGAGAGTTTGATTAAAAATTAGTCGAAATTTTCCGGGTCGTGACATAACACTTCTTGGTTATCAAATCCTTGGTCTCTTATGAGGGTAGTACAATCTGTTTGAGGATTTTGTCTGCGAAAACAGTAGCTTATGCCATTGCAGTGATGTCAGCTAATGAGATTCGAAAGCTGTTACATTCATTTAATGTTAGCATTATGTACACGTAATCATCCTTTTTGTAAAACATAGCATGTTTATGCTTATGCAAAATACAACACCCTCGTGCTTAAGCATCATAAGGGTGACAACACTTAGAATAAAAAACTTAATTGATAATGAATCACATTAATATAATTGACTTAGAGAATACATAATATAAAATATAGATTCAAAATTATCTAATTTTCATAAATGTATACGTAAGAATATATCTAAACATGTATATAAGCTTATGCTTAAAATCTATATCCAAACATGTATACGCTTATGCTTAAAATTTGTGTTTTAAACATGTACTCCGTATAAGCTTATGCTTATGCATAAGATGTGTATTCTAAAGAATCACATTATATCAAAACATCTATAAGCTCTCCAGTGTCCATCAAGCAACTTTAAATTCTTATCATTTCAGCAGTTACAAATAATTGTTTGTTTATTGATTTCTACAAATGATTCATGTTTATTCACTGCAGGTATTACAAATCTAACAAATATCACAAAATATAAATATAAATCTAATAAATATAAATATGCTAAATCTAATAAACATCAACAACTTCATCTAGTATATTATCAAAATCACTGTTTTCTAAACTTAAAGAGCATGAGCCATTGATCATAGGCTGAACCATTATTTCGAAAATTGGTTGGACTTCTCTTCTACATTCTGAACAGTGAGTGCAAACCCGATCACAGTTTCCTAAGTCCCGGTAGAAGCTAGTCACACTTAAAACAATAAAAAACATTAAGAACCATTAATAAATCAACCACAAATAGTAAAGGAAATAAAACAATTTAACAACTGAACACAATAATAATTAAACCAACATACCTTTAGCATTCAGATTATCAACACGCCCAGTCATACGATTTACAGAGAGTTTCGATAGCATCTACATAATCAAAAATTTAAAACATCAACATAAATAAAATTAAACTAATACTGCAAACGATATTATTTTTATTACAATCAAAGATTAACTTTCATCAAAGCATCATTATCATCAATTAACGTACCAGCCATAGACGACGAACTCGGGTGACCAGTTGATGTACCGAGATCGGTTCTTCCAACTAAGCTCCTTCTAACCCTTCAAAAGTTCAGCCTTCAAGCCCTTATTTTCACAAATCAGTTTTCTTTAACAAAAAATAAATAAAAAAATAAACAAAGTAATAGCCACTATCTAACACGTGAACAATCAAAGTGCTGATGTATATACAATAGTAATGACACATTAATCTGAAAATTCTTTTTACTATTCGGACACTTTACCCGTTTAGTGTCTATTTGTGTCCGTGAGGGTCGATATCATCATAGTGGAAGGCTTACCTGCCTTTGATATTCCGTGAGGGTCGATATCATCATCATCATTGTTATTTGAAGGCGCACTCAATATTTTGGATGACCATGAAGAATACTTATCAGCAACATTCTTTTTATAGCAGCATTCTTTGTAGATGGTTTTGATGCATCACCAACACAAGAATCTTGAACGTTATTACAAAAATTAATCTAACTTTATTACCTATAACCTATAAACAAAAAAACACAATGATTACACGTTCTTATAGATAACTCTTTAACGTTATTACAAAAAATAATCTTACTTTATAAGAAAAGTATATGCTTTAAAACGATTTCTAACGATAATTTGACCCATTCAACCAATATCTTTTTAACCCAAATCAACCCATTCATAAGCACACAAGTCAAATTCTAGCATACTAAGAAATTGGCAGTTGTATGTCTCAAAAATACATCAAATCATAGCACAAAAACATCAAGATCTCACCTTTAATCGAAAGTGAATTGACAGTTGAAATGTTTCCGGACTCTTCATTAGAGTCTTCATTAGAGACAGAGCTCGTATCCACCGATCCCATTGTTGGTGATGACGAAAGTTTCAACACAAGCATATTCATTCCTGACTCTGCGAATGAACCTGTTTTCAGTTCCTTACATGATTTATAATCCGGGGTATCAAGTCTCTAAAAAGTCCACCTGGTGCAGCCATTTTCGTAAATCTATCCACTTGTTCTTTCTTTGCAATTTCTATTTTTTTCCTGATCACCACTTCGTTCACCCATTTTCGCGCGCGTGGTTTTGGTATTTGTGGGACCGGTACACTGCCATGAGAAGACGATATGAACCCATTGTGTTCCATTTCTTACCGAACCCTCATCGAGTCACATTCGCAACATGTAATTCCACATTCGGATAATGAATCTTGGAGTTTTACGTGATCGAAATCTTTGTACGGAAGAAATGGATCGTAAATCATAGAACTCGAAACATCTTCTGAGGTTAGATCGATCGAAAAACCTCTAGATTTTACACAATTAGTCTCTTCGATACAACATGGGATATCAACTCTTGAATTGAGATTCAATGCGGAACTTTTTATTTTCCCTAGATAAAATTTATGGGTTAATTTTACATTTCTAGCACGGCAAATTTTACAAACTTCTAAAGAAAGTAATTTAAAAGTCTAAAATTCACAAATTAACTCATGATTTACCTTCAGAATGAAAAACAGATTGTAGGTCTTTGATTTTGGCTATTTTTGGTCCTAATTTTTTCAGTTCCGCAGCTATATAAATTGTAGATCCATTAGAATTGATCACGTACCTGCGATTTAAACAAATTATATCAAACAATTCCATTTAAGTTGTAGAAATATATATCGATACATATGAAATTTACATTCTGTTCATAGCACTAGATAATTATGAATTTGGACAAACCTTCAACATTATACCACCAAACAGAAAAATTAGGGTTTGTGCTACAAAAAAATTTAGGGTTTATAAACATGGGTCAGCATGGTACTCACTTGAATGATTAATGTGTTCCTCCGGTGCAACCAAAGGGCATATACTTAAAGTAAGTCATGTACATTCTCCTTTTTACAAACATACTTAAAACATTGTTCTAGCCCTTAACTCTTAGACCATCCCAAGTAGTGACCAAACAGAGTCTTCAATCATACTGTCAGTTATTTGGCATGTGACTTCCAAAAAGTTGATTTGTAAGTCTCCATAATAAACTATGAGAATATAAAACTTCTTACCTATTTTCAAATGGACTTTACAACTTAAGAATGCGGGTTTAAAAAGACCCATAGGACTTTGAGCACATACCCTGATCATCAAGGAAACATACTCAGCAACAAAGTTAGGACACCATATATCTTGCAATTGCTTCATTTTTTTAAGTATGGCACACTAACAAAGAAACATTATAGCATGAAAGCATAGATAGTACTACTATAAAATAGAGCGAACCTAATGCATCCCCATCTGTTATTCCTATAATGTTCTCTAG
The DNA here is from genome assembly GCF_046630445.1 of Rutidosis leptorrhynchoides. Classification (NCBI taxonomy): domain Eukaryota; kingdom Viridiplantae; phylum Streptophyta; class Magnoliopsida; order Asterales; family Asteraceae; genus Rutidosis; species Rutidosis leptorrhynchoides. The sequence goes on from NC_092338.1 coordinate 400,637,892, forward strand.
ATTGGAAAAAGCTGCACATTTGATATAAAATAGAGCAAACCTAATGCATCCCCATCTGTTATTCCCATCTATAATGTTCTCTAATGCATCACCATCTAACACGATGGTGGGTCTCCAGGTTAGCCTACATTCGAGTCACCCACAAGTCCTATTCAAAAGTCAGACATTATGTAATCAATCCCACATTACCTATCAAATCTCTCATCATATCTTTCGCACAAAGTACTTCCAGCTCCATTGTTTGCTTGATCATCATTACTTTATGATCACAAAATGCAAAAATTAGCACCATCCCTTGAACACAATCTTCAAGTTACTTTCAATTACCCAGCCTTGATTATTTAGAAAATTCAAACCAACTAATGCCACCAATGGAACACACAAACATTCCCAAAAATCAACATGTTACCAACAGCAAGAAATGTAGAGTTTATTAAGACCATTGGGCCATTTATTAGGCTGCAAAAACTGATAATGAACCCACAACCATATAGTTACTCCATCATAAAAGGTACCTTCCACAAAAATGATTAGTAGGACGATCTGATATATAATTGAGCATAAGGAACATGGAAGGTTTAGTATCCATACCTTGTCATCGCAACCATCATTTTGCCAGACTCTTAACATCAAATTAGAAAATTATATGCACACACTTTGACTTTCAAAAGTAAAAAAACTAACATTTTCTTATACAAAATGGGCATAATCTGACCAATACATTCTAATTATCCAACAGCAAATACTAATCAAACCACCATTTTTGACCCAAGCTGCACTGACTCAGAAAGATATAGGCTGCCATTTATACCTCAAATAATTAAGCACAAAAAAGGCCAACCTCAACAGTTATAACCAATAGAGCACAAAAGCAGTTGTATCCGTTTGGCTTCCATAAAGCAAACTTCTTCTACTCCCATGTGAAGTGTATAGATATGTTACAATTAGTTAAACCTTGTAAAGGATATGAAACTTACCTCTGATATGAGGTAGGTTGTGCCACAAAAGGCTCACCTATTTCCCTTACTCCAGTTTCAGTTTCTGCTGCAACCCTGAAAAGTCTAGAGACACAGAATCTTATCTATTAGTATGTAACTGATTTAAAACTAAGCAAATAACCCATGAACAAAGAACATTCAGTTTCCATTGTGAAGGTGGATTTGACCCATTTATTCATGAATGGGTTGTGCCAGCATTACTTGGTGACCCACTAAATTTGTATTTTTGTCATCATTCGCACTCCATCACTCTCTTCAATGTTAGTCAACTCTAGATGGTATATGGCAAAGTTGAGAACTCTAAAGGCAGCTTATACATCATGGGTCATAATCAAGAACACAAATGACAAACCAAGTCAGTTAAAAATGTCCCAATCATGTCACATAAATGAGGTAGATGAATATAGTAATTACACCTTATATTCAATAACAATCATGTTGACTGCAAAGAAAACACTCACACAATGGGTCAAAGCTAGATTACCTTCTGAATAGTCTATGAACTCGATTCGGTACATTGACTTCACTGTTTATTTGCACCAAATGCGCATGAATTTCAACTGCAATTAACTGTGATTCATAATAAGAAGGATGTAGTACTGAATCATGAACAAATAAACTGACAAAATCTAAATAACACAACCTAGTATCTTACCCTATAGAATCCATCAATCACAATTCGATGCATCAACACTCATATGTCCACACCACCATCCTCACTTTCAACATCAAACTGCACAGACACACACAAACATAGATTGTTACAAAATCAAGACTACTCATACTTGATAATTAATCGTAAAATTGAAGCAAATCTCATTGAGGCATTTTATCGAACACATTGTGTGCAGTATATACCAGTAGATTCTTGTACAGATAACCAAATACAATAAATTTTTTGTTAAATCTAAAAAAAATACATTTGATGCAGAGATCACAAATCGATCCAACAAAATAGTTTAAATGAAACGAAAATCAACATAATTAACCAAAATAATTACCTCCGAATTCAGAAATTAAATGCGAGACTTCATAAAATGGTATAGAAAAATGTGATATATTCGTGAATTGCATCGTCTTACATCGCCCAAATAACACACAACAATATTGAATATCAGAGGTTTAAGAATCCGATTGATACAACTGCTACTGATTATAAAAAAGAAAAACGTAATTAAAAAGGTTACCTTTGATGCGTACCTCAATTGAATGGTTGCGATTTGGTGGTCGATTTGAAAACTGATATTGTGAACCCTAATTAAAACTGGCGATTTGTGTGAACCCTAAGTTAAACTGACGATTTGAAAATGAATAGATGGTCATGATGATGATGATGAAGATGAAGAAGCACGATGATGATGGTTTAATTGAGAGAATGGAAAATAATTTTTGAATCACAACCCTAATTGAATGCGGGAGTGTAGAGTAAGAAGGAAGAATGATGAAGAAGCCCGTGCTTTTTTTTCAGAAGGGTAGTTTGGTCTGTTATTAAATAATTAAATCACTAATCACGTGACTAATAGATATATCCTAATTGTATGGTTAAGATTGGTGGAGTTGAACAATTTGGATGGTTAGGATTGAAAGTTGAATGGAATTGTCACTGACTTGTGTGTTTGCTTTAAGTATAAAGAGAGATATATTCTTCTACTACGTAATATAATTATATCTATATCTATTCTCTATATGTGTACATATGGGTTTAGTGATCTAACACACACAACCACATTCAAACCATCACCGTGACCATCACCTACCTTTGACCACCTAGTGTAATCGCCTGCCACCACCCTTATCAAGTCAACCACCTCGCCGAACCTCCACCTTCATCGTGAAACTCTCACCATCACAAACCCATTCGAACCTAACAACACCACTACTCAGACAACCATAAAACGCCACCACTTCGAAACCATACACCATCATCAAACACTCTCATCAACATAAGCTGCTCGAACAGTTTACGTTGGGGTATATTCCTTTATGATTAAACAGCCGGAACCATCACTTGTGTTTCTGTTTTCTGTCGAACAAGATCAAACTTGTGAACCACCATCACTACTATTCCGTTCTTGTTTTCTACTAGACTCACTGCCATTCTATCTCTCTCATCTAATCTCGTTCGAAACCCATTTAAAAATCGCCACCACTGCAACCACCCTTCACCGGACAACCACATACCCATCATCAACCCATTACACCACCATCCTACTATTTCTGTTTTCTGTTACGATCACCAACTCACAACTTTCGGATTTTTTTCCCTCTCCTGTCATAAACAACTAAACACCGCAGTCAACTCACCATTTTTTTTCTTCTCCATTACTGTTGCTGTCACTCACCTCCAAATTCAACATAAAAGCTCTACTACTACTTACGAAGCTAATGACAAAGATGACGTCAAATAGTAAACATGTCGCGAGATTTATTAATTTCTGCTGCTATATTTTATTTGTTTCTATTTTCGATTGATGTCGAGCAAACCCAAGACCAAGAACCATCGTGGTCTGCAACTGGTTCATGTTTTTAATCTAAATCCCACTTACTAGTTAAAGAAAATGGTGGACCAAGTTTTATCCTTTATTATAATAAGCGTAAACGTTTTTTTTTAAAACAGAAACCAGGCCGCAAGCCTTATATAATGTGTTGGGCCAAGATTTAAAAAGTAATTGGGTCGTTATTTGATGGATGTGCTTGTGCTTTGTTTTGTTAAATGGGCTGAGAAGTTTAATGAAGTTGAGGATGATGAGTCCATAATGAAATGCGACGGGTTAAATAAATTAGATTCCGTGAGTAAATCAGATAAACATAATTAGACAGGTGGTTAAGGTGTTGTGTTGGTTAGCGAGAGGTTGTGGGTTCGAGCCCGGGCAGAGGCTTTTATTTTTATTCAAGGCTTGATACATTAAGGTAGTCTTTTTATCATTTTTATTATTATTATTATTATTATTATTATTATTATTATTATTATTATTATTATTATTATTATTATTATTATTATTATTATTATTATTATTATTATTATTATTATTATTATTATCAATATTATTATTATTATTATTATTATTATTATTATTATTATTATTATCATTTTAATGTAAGTGGTATTATTATTGAAACTAATTTTAAAATTATCATTTTTATTACTAGAACTATCATCATCATTATTATTATTATTATTATTATTATTATTATTATTATTATTAGAATTATCATTATTTTTATCATTATTATTTTTATTATCATTTTTATTATTTCTAACACTAATATTATTATTTTTATCATTATTATTATTATTAGTATTATTAATATATCAAATAAAGATTTTCTATATAAAAATATACTTATGACATAAGACCTAACCATATTATACTTTGGTAATAAATGTTAATTATCTATATAAAGATAAATATATCTAATTAAGTTATTAATAAAATATATGATATAAAATAACAAATAAAATCACTAATAATATATATATTTGTTCGATTACCATTACATGTATTAATATACATGATTGAATAATAGGTTCGTGAATTCGAGGCCAACCTTACACTTGGTCAATGATGTTATATGTATTTTACTACGAAATACAGTATGGTGAGTTCATTTGATTCCCTTTTACTCTTTACATTTTTGGGACTGAGAATACATGCGCTACTTTTACAACTGCTTTATTAAATGCTTTTGAAATACATTTTGAACTGCGAATACATGAAATGCTTTTATAAATGTTTGACGAGATAGACACAAGCAAAACATTCCTCGAATGAATTATGTGGACGTGATAATTGCCACCATTGAATTATGTAGACGTGATAATTGCCACAATTGATATGAATATTTTTTCCCTGATTATTATTGCTTGGTGACCTAAGAATTAGGGAACATCATTAATTTTTAGAATTAGTGCACGCCTAATTGACGCGAATCCTAAAGGTAGCTACCGGGTTTAACACCCCCACCAAGAATGTTCACTAGACGGAAGGGCTAGTGGATGTGATGTTTAGTACTTCGAAGTTTATATGATTATTATATAGACGAGATGTTCTGTTTTGGGGATATTTTTATGCGCATTATATGTTAAGTTCGGTTACCAAGCCAAGCTATGAAAGCAATGAAAAGTGAATGTTATGTATCGAGAGAATGATTTTATACACAGGTTATGTGTATGTTATTTTTGTGCACAAGATATGTGTACGGTTAGTAAGATTTATGAAAAATGGTTTCGTACACAAGAAAGGTGTACTGTATTTAAAAGATATCGCATATACATTACAGGTGGGTATAGGATTCGGGTCCCTTTGTACCATGCAGCATTTAAATCTTGTGGTCTATCAAAATGATGAATTTTATTTATTTATGATAAACTTATGAACTCGCCAACCTTTTGGTTGACACTTTAAAGCATGTTTATTCTCAGGTACAAAAGAAATCTTTCGCTGTGCATTTGCTCATATTACATGGAGTCGTTCATGACATATAGAGGTCAGAACCTCGCAATGGGACCAACTGTTGAAGACTTCGTCCAGATGGATTAGGACGGGTCTTTTCATCGTACGGTTGAGATATGACTCGTACGGGTCATATGTCACTCGTGTGGTCAACCATATAGATCTACTATTGTCTAATTAGATATTTGGCCAAGGACCAAATGTACGAGTGAGGTGTCAACCGCACGGTTGAGGTTTCTCAGATGTGTGGATGAGTGTAACTCGTACGGTTGACTGGTCAGGTGGTTAAGTGTTCAAGTGTTTATATATTGATCCTATTGTCTTGTTGCTGGGATGATATCAAGACATGATTACTAACTTGGTTATGTTTATTCTCAGGTGAAAAGGATAAAGAGAAAGCTCAATAGTTAGAATCTGAGCCGTTGCTGGTAATTGGTGAGTGGGTCTATCTTCGGATAGAGTTTAAGTAGCAAATCATGCTACTGTGGATGACTTTGATTACCTTATGTAGTGTAGTGGTTGCCATGCTAGATAGATAGTTACATGTTACGTGACCTATATATGTTGTATATGTGCACTGTGTTTGACACCAGCCATGCCTAGGGCGGTTGGGGACTTTCAACCATTCCTAGGGCGGTTGAAGTCCGTGTGAGGTCAACCATTCCAAGGGAGGTTGAGTCCAAGTCCTACAGTCTGTTAGTATAGCATAGAAGAACGCATGTGTTGCGTTTGGATAGTTATGCAGAGACTGGTAGGAAGGACTATCGGTAGATCCTAGTCCGATCAGCTAGGTCGTGTGCCCGTACAAGCCGCCGATCCTCATATTGTCATTGTTTGTATGCTTGATGGTTGTAAGCATGTTAGTTGACTGTTGTATGATGTATTGCTTAAGCTTAATCTGTGGATAGATTCCATTCACTTAGCGGTACGCTAATCCCCCACATTCCTTCCCCTGCAGGTTTAGCTACTGCTGATGGGATTGGGCATTGATGTAGAAGACATGTTTGACTTGCAACTCTGATGTGGACTTTTGTAACCGTGTCTGTAATAACGTAACACCGTTTGATAAAGTAAACTTAATTAAGTGGTTTTTGTACTAATCTAATTAGGTTGTGATTTTACTATATAAGACTTCCGCTGTGTTTTAAAAAAAATGGTCGGTGTTACAAGTTGGTATCAGAGCATAGGTTTGACAGCAAGTACATGCGTGTATCTTGTTCTCAAACCCTGAGTGTAGTCAAACATGTCTGTGGGTGGGGTTAAGTGAATGCAGGATAGTATGTGCGTTAGTTGTGATTGAACTAACCTATTATCTACTAAGTTTTTGTGTGCATGATGTGATAAGACAGGTATGAAGATCGATCAAATCCTGCAAATGCCCCGTTAACCCTCGGCATTGTCAGAGATCCGTTGATGACATCAAGATTGATTTTGATTAGCCAGGAGTGTCGCATTAAAGTATCGAGTGGATAAAGATGTATATGAGTTGCAGTGATAAAAGAAGTTACGAGATACAAAAGAAAAGGATAAATGAGATGGAACAATGACAATCAAAATTGATTCTGGCTACCATTGCTGCAATGATTGTAATTAATAGTGGAGTGGGTCTGGGGTGCAGGTGGGATCGATGTGTTGATAGATAAGAAGATGTCTTCTTTCTTATGAAGGTACGTTCTCATTACATTATTGTAATTAGTAGTGTAATATTGGATTGTATACATGTGGTTATATGTGTTTGTAATCTGTTTTAATTAGTGGGGATCATGGTAATGTAATTGTTATCTCTATAACAGACATAGTCGATGGTTTGACGGCTCCAGTTACATTAGATATGTCTAGAGCTACCATCAACATTATTGGGATCTTGTTCCCTTTGACGTGGTTCCATGCTTTTTGTGATTGACATGTTCTCTGAGGCTTGTCAGATGTGATTGCATTATATATGCTTGCCATGATTAGTGATAACTGTTGGTTTCATATTGAGTATGGAACTCTATGTGATATTTTGTGTAAGGTTGATATGAGTTATATTTCCTTTTGATATACGAGACACACATAGTGGCCTGTAGAGTTCAGAATTGGGGATAGTGCATTTGTTATGGACGAATAACTTGAACATGGCGTTCCGTTGTTATGTTTTATGTGATTTCATGATATGTAAGTCGGAACTGAAATGTGATATGTGATAAGTGCCATGTTATGTAGTTATGCATGGGATCTAATTTAAGTGACATGTTGCCATGCTTTTAGTAAAATGTCCATTAGTCTAAACCTGATATATTGTTATGTGTGTCCTGATAAGTGTTGTATAGGGCCTAAATGAAGTGTTGTTCCGTTACAATTGACGGGTGGGATGTACGTAGTGACTCGTAGGGACTGATTAGGGTAGTAGTCCCCTTAATTGTTGACCAGTGATTGGGATTCTATTGAGTGACTTTATGAGGCGAGTAGTCTATATGCTTAATAGACCGTGATTGAATCACTGAGTGTGACTAGTTTAGTGATATCGTAGTATGATTGGACTTTTTGTGTAGGACCCGTAGGGTTGTCCAAAGAATCTGTCTTCCTTTCGTGGCCTGATATGACCTTTCATGTGGTTTTTAGAATAAATGTGGGCAACTTTCTTGAATTGGTCTCTTGGGAAAATAGAGACGAACTTTGACCTGACTGAGGACCGAGTTTTTGGGTGTGTGTTGACCTTGAGTCTCGGGCGTGAGTTAGACTAAGATTGAGATTTGTGAGTAGTGTTCTGTGGGTTATCTTTAGATAACAGGGAAACCCTTGATTTAAATGGGGGTTGGTATTGGGTAGATGCTAAGACCCGAAGATAATGTCGAGTGTTCGACCCCGTTTGGAATTGTGATCAGTATGTCAATAAGATGGAATGATTTGACATGATAAATTCTTATGTTATGGGAGTCGTGTAACAGCTTCAATTGATGGTTGAAATCTTTTGGGAAATTAACTTGTAGTAACTGGTTAATTGTTGCATTAATGAACCTTAAAAATCGGTAAATCTAGGTTCGACGATCATGAAATTATTGATGTGAGCGTGTGACTGCGAATAATAATTGAACCTATTTTGAGATAGTATATGTTTATGGGTTGATTGTGTTTTGAACTGAGAGTTCTTACAAATTGTCATATGTTGTCAGCGTGACAGATTCATTGTTGGAGTTAACCAAAGAAATATTTGACCTTAGGTGGAACTTGAAACAGAGATTGACTCTTCTAGTACTGTATAGCTAAAAGTGATTTAAGACTGATAATTCGTAGTTCAGAAAACCTGAGGTTGTAAGAAGTACTAGAGTGGGATTTTCAGTATGAACCCATAACGGTGTGATAGTGAATGAGGTGTCGACAAACAGTAAGTGTTATAATTGTGTGTTAAAGTATAGGTTTGTCAACCTTATGTTCTTTAGAATTGTTTATTGTTAGTGGGTTGTAACTAACAGTGACTTGTGAACGTAGTAATGGATAGACTGATGAACATGATTAGGATCTTGCTCCGAGATATTTGAAATGAAAGTATGATTTGAGACAATGTATTGCGTCTGGCCAACGAAAATACATTGTAGTGAATCATATAGTAGTTTTGAAAGTCGGAGAAGATATAGTAGGTGATGGATATGATGTTGATTGACAGTGTTGTATGTTGTGACCAGGTGGGATTGGATATATTAATTGGAAAACATTGTTTCAATGGGTTGAAAATTTTAAGTTACAATGAAATCAATATTATCTTCTGGAGGAAAACTTGATGAGATATGACATATGATTATTTGTGGAATTTCCCTTAATATCGATTTATTATGATTTTTCTGAAAAAATTGACAGGAAGTTAACCTTTCAGACATGGTAACGATCGTTGTGTTGGATCTAGATGTTGATTTATTTTTGGTCAATAAGGGTTATATTGCGAGTTTTGATGAGAGTATTGTGTTCATAATAATTAGTACTATTGACGATATGATTAGAGGCTTATGTTAGTCGATGGAATATTTAGTAGATAACGACATTGTTGCAGGAAATATGATAAAATTCTCAAATACCGGGTTGAGAATGGGTATTTGATTATAGATTTGGGTAATTTCAATGAAATTAGTACTGTTATTGTGAGGAAATTTGTGTTGATATTGTGTTTTCATGTGAGACGATGGTACCAGATTGATGACATGGAACGACAGAATTGGAAAATTTTATGGAGTCATCTTATGGGTAATCTTGAGAACCTGACTGAATGGTTTGGTTAGATGGTTCATAGGTGGATTACCGAGGGTATCTACGAGAATTGGTGTGCAATGTCTGTTTTGACGTGGACTTTTCATAAAACACCATAGAAACTAGATTGTTGTTATAAATTGATGGGCTAAATAATGGACAGTTACCTATGTTTCTAGAATTTAGTAGGTAAATAGAAACTTGATATGGCTCACTTTGTGGAAATTTATTAGATCGATGACGGGTCGATGTATTGTTTATGAGTTGTCTCATGTTGAAATGGTGCTAATCATAATTGAAGTAGAATTGATGGATCAGTATCCTTTTAACTTAAACACTCGGGTAGAAAATGACTTGCGTAGTTTTTGGTATACGTCTGATTGTTGGTATGTGGTTACTTCGGAAAAGGACGAGTGTGATACTGTAGGCAATCGTGTGATAGATTGTCTGACTGTTGTGTTAGGTAAATGGAAATAGTGGACCAACTTATGTCAGAATTGACCATTTGATGGTAATCGTAATTGAAAAGTTGGTGTTTGACTTGGTGACAGTAAGAGTTCAATTTTATAAATTTGGATGTTGAGTTGCCAATTGAGAAGACTTGTTGAGTAATGAACCTACTTAGGTAGTGCATGTAGCAGTAAGACGTGTTTTGATTTAGTTCTCGATGTGACCATTGGTGAGGATGGTTGTTACCTTTGACCCTTGTGCCTATGAATGACCAGATTCCGAGGACGAAATCTCTTTAAGGGGGATGGAACTGTAACAGACTGAAACCGGGGTTAGAAGTAAGATTACATAATTGCCCTTAGGTTTATATTTGTGTTTAAAATATGCTTTTATTTAATAATATGTTTATTATTAATTGAACATGTAGTTAAGACCAGTTTGTGACAAGGGTCACAGAAATGGTTCGTTTGTTGAATTTGGACTCCGTTAGGACCTCCTAATGAGGTACGAAAGATATTAGATAACTGGTAAATACCCGTGTGTTATGGGGTATGGGTTTATAACCCACATAAGTGTGTAAATATCTGCTTCTTATCTTCATTTCTTGAATATTCTCAAACAAGCTCGTACTTATCTTCATCCCTTCACAAAACCCTAATTGATCCAAGCTAGAAATTGAATCAAGGGGTTTTAGGAACTGAATTATATCATCTTTGTGATCATTTATCCAGGTTTGATTGATTGAATTCGTGCTTTAATTCTTATGAAATGGGTTTTGGGTGCAAATGGGTTTTTGATGAATTTTGAGCTTGAATCTTCATGTTTTGTGTATGTTATGCTTAATTGATGTTAGATATAGCTTCTATAAGGTTTATATGATGTTTTTCAAGTGGTTTTGGTGTTAGAACTTGCAAAAATCGAGTTTTTGAGCCAAAAAACGCGAAATCAGCGTGCAGGAGCTGTTCTTCAGCTCCCACACTTTTAACAGGTCACTCGTACGAGTGACCACACTTTTGAGGGTCAACCACACGTGTGAGGACTCACTCGCACGAGTGAGACCTCAGTCACACATGTGAGCACAGGGTCAGATTTATGGAAACTTGTTTTGGTCATAACTTTCAAACCGTAACTCCGTTTTTGATGAATCAAGTATCGTTGGAATCATAATGAAAAATAATTTCCAATGGTAAACTATTTAGAAGCTATATCAAAATGTATTTGGATCATAAATAGAGGTATTAGCGTGTGTGGCTAGTGTGCATGCCTTAATTTGTTATTATGGGTTGAATTCTTGATATAGGCTTATGAATGAATGAATATATGATGAATATAGGTTGGAAAATGTAATTATATGTTGCTATTGATGTTCCTTGTCACTTGCACGAGTGAGCCTTCACTCGCACGAATGAGCTTTCACTCGTACGGTTGAGGCGGTCAACCGCATGGTGAACCGCACGCGTGAGTGACTACTTGAACTGTTATATTTGCTTGTTGGATCGTACGGTTGAGATATGACTCGTACGGGTCATATGTCACTCGTGTGGTCAACCGTATAGATCTACTATTGTCTAATTAGATATTTGGCCAAAGACCAAACGTACGAGTGAGGTGTCAACCGCACGGTTGAGGTTTCTCAGACGTGCGGATGAGTGTAACTCATACGGTTGACTGGTCAGGTGGTTAAGTGTTCAAGTGTTTATATATTGATGCTATTTTCTTGTTGCTGGTATGATATCAAGACATGATTACTAACTTGGTTATGTTTATTCTCAGGTGGAAAGGATAAAGAGAAAGCTCAATAGTTAGAATCTGAGCCGTTGCTGGTAATTGGTGAGTGGGTCTATCTTCGAATAGAGTTTAAGTAGCAAATCATGCTACTGTGGATGACTCTGATTACCTTATGTAGTGTAGTGGTTGCCATGCTAGATAGATAGTTACATGTTACGTGACCTATATATGTTGTATATGTGCACTGTGTTTGACACCAGCCATGCCTAGGGCGGTTGGGGACTTTCAACCATTCCTAGGGCGGTTGAAGTCCGTGTGAGGTCAACCATTCCAAGGGAGGTTGAGTCCAAGTCCTACAGTCTGTTAGTATAGCATAGAAGAACGCATGTGTTGCGTTTTGTGACGATCGCTCCAAATCCATATGGACGAACACGTCATTCATTGATTTCATTGCGAGGTATTTGACCTCTATGTGATACGTTTTGTAACATTGCATTCGTTTGAAAAGGTATTTCATAAATGAATATATAAATTCCAGGTTTTTTTACATCTGATGATTCCTACGTATAGACAATCACCATTTAAATGGTTTACAATAATACATCTGTTGACAATACAGTCAAAATAAGATACATGGTAATGGTTTGATGAATGCAAGTTTCTTGTATATAGCATGTATGACTCCAAGCACATAACTTGTATCACGTATGAGCAAACAGCGGAAGACTTCTAGAAACCTGAGAATAAACATGCTTCAAGTGTCAACACAAAGGTTGGTGAGTTCATAGTTTTAATATTACACATAATCCGTATATCAATGTGGATTACAAAAGTTCAGTTGTTTCATTCAAAACGTTTATCATTATGTTTTAAATAAAAGGTGGACCACAAGATTTCAGTTGTTTCATCCGAAACGTTTATCAATCGGTTCTACAAAATTGAGCACCCTGGTAACTAAACTTTAACGTTTATATAATTTGTACCCTCTGTATAATCATCTTAATAATACACGCAAACCAACGTGTACGCTTCTCAAATAGCATACGTCCGTTAAAAGGCTAGCGCTCTAGCTCGAACGGGGATGTCAAGCCCTATGGATCCATATACTACTACTCGCGCCCACCAGTTCTTATAACTGGCAGTTAACAGTTACCAAAGCTAAGGGATTTTCGGTTCAAACTCAGTGTAGAATTTAGTATGTACTTGTATCCATTGCGTTTAAAATAAAGTGCATGTATTCTCAGCCCAAAAATATATATTGCAAAAGCAATTAAAAAGGGGTCAATGAAACTCACGCATATAAATATTGTAAATCAGTTAATAAAGCATTTGCATGTATTCTCAGCCCAAAAATATAGATTGCAAAAGCAATTAAAAAGGAAGCAAATGAAACTCACACATATAAATATTGTATATCGGTTAATAAAACATTTGCATGTATTCTCAGCCCAAAAATGTAGAGAGTAAAAGGGATCTTATGAAACTCACTGTTTAATATTGATATACAATATTGTAGGAAAGCACGTAGACGCATCGGAGATGATAAACACGAGGTTTGATTCAGAAAAAAATACCCCCGAACATTACCCATAACCTCCTTGGCAATAACCCATAATTTCCTTAGCTCTAGCTTGCTCGAAAACTCATTTTGAAAATTACTTGGACAGCACTCCGTCGTAATATTTGATGTACATTATTATTTTTGTATCGCAAAAATAATAACACTAATAATAAAAAAAAATAATAAGATTAATAATAATCTTATTAATAATAATAATAATAATAATAATAATAATAATAATAATAATAATAATAATAATAATATAAATAATAAATAATAAATAAAATAAATACGGAGTAATATGTATGTGTGTGTTTTTTTTTCTTTCTTTACTCGGCAGAAAATGTTGCAATTTATAGAACCTGGCCTGAAATCTGGAGTCATGCGACTCGCATGGAAATGGCCTTCTGGCCATGCGACTCGCATGAGGACCAGGGACAGCTCACATTGTTTTGGCTCCTAGCTTGTCGACATAATATAAAATAAATATAAATATATAAATAATTAATATAATTATTTATATATTATATTTTATTCTTGTGCATAGTAGACTTGTAATTTTTGTTCCGATAAGTCGTACGTCATCACTCGACTTATGTCCCGGTTCCGGTTTCTCGAACGCATTTTCGTACGCTTAGAAAACTTGCATTTTACATTTCGTGACACGTACCTTTGTCAAAATATAGCCTTAAATTATCCCTTAATTATATCACTCAAAGTGTATCTTAAACTTTCGAGTGTTTTGGTCATTTACTTCTATAAATCATCGTCTCGCTATTTGTTAAAACACATTTTTATAATAGTGTTTTACTGTAGCAAAGTCAAATTTTACTGTAGCAATTCACTGTAGCAAAGTCAATTTCACTGTAGCAAATAGTGATTTTCGAAAACACTGTAGCATTTTGAGTAATGTGGCAATTTGAAAACACTGTAACAAATTAGTGTTTAACTGGTTCATCTTAAACGCTTTAGTTAACTTAACTAAATATCAATTGAATCAATAAACGAATGTTACTATCGTTTATTATATATATGTATATATCTTTTTAATATACATAAATCAGTTTTTAAATACACATTGGAAGTTATTTATAAATAAATTTTAATAATAAATATTTCAACTTATCATATACATTCGAATAGATATTTAAACCAATAAGTTTAATGTACGGTATCAAACAATTAATACATTGTTACCTTTTCATGTTATAGTATATATGTATCTATTTACATATAATTGTTCGCGAATCGTCGAAAACAACCGAAGGGTATTTAAATATATAAAAGTAATTCAAAAATTTTGAGATTCAGTTTTACAGACTTTGCTTATCGTGTCGGAAATGTTAATCATACAAAGATTAAGTTTAAATTTAGTCAAAATTTCTGGGTCATCACACGTTTGGATAGTTATGCAGAGACTGGTAGAAAGGACTATCGGTAGATCCTAGTCCGATCAGCTAGGTCATGTGCCCGTACAAGCCGCCGATCCTCATATTGTCATTGTTTGTATGCTTGATGGTTGTAAGCATGTTAGTTGACTGTTGTATGATGTATTGCTTAAGCTTAATCTGTAGATAGATTCCATTCACTTAGCGGTACGCTAATCCCCCACATTCCTTCCCCTGCAGGTTTAGCTACTGCTGATGGGATTGGGTATTGATGTAGAAGACATGTTTGACTTGCAACTCTGATGTGGACTTTTGTAACCGTGTCTGTAATAACGTAACACCGTTTGATAAAGTAAACTTAATTAAGTGGTTTTTGTACTAATGTAATTAGGTTGTGATTTTACTATATAAGACTTCCGCTGTGTTTTAAAAAAAAAATGGCCGGTGTTACAATTTGTGATTTTTTTTTTCGAAAATTTTTTTTTTCAATTTTTTTTCAATCACATGTGATTGAATTTGACATATGGTAAATCACATGTGATTTTGCATGCCAATCACATGTGATTATTGCATGTCAAATCCAATGACATGTGATTGAAAAAAAAAATCAGTAAAATGACGAATAATGACGAATTTCAGTAAATTTTTGCTAAAACCTTCAAACACCAAGTTTTTAATCAAAACTTGATCAAATCACCGAATTAAAGTCTAAAATTTTGAAGATATGATCACGAAACGCTAACAAACTTGATCAAATCACCGATTTAAAGTCTGTTTCCGGTTGAATTTTTTTAAAAAAATTGTAATTTTTTTAATCAAATGTATTTGGATTTGATATGCAGAAGCACATGTGACTGAGTTTTACAATTACATGTGATTAGGTTTTACAATTACATGTGATTGGATTTGACAATGCTAAATTTAAAAAAATAATAATAATTTTTTTTCATTAAAAAAATTCGAAATTTAAAAAAAAAAAATTAATTTTTTTTTCAATCACATGTGATTGTCGCGCCACATGTCGCACTCTGGTTGGTCCGTTGAATTTCAAGCAAATTATTGGTTCAAGAGATTACAACTCAGAAAACTATAGTATAATTGTACCATCGAATGTAGTGGCGAATCCTCGATCAAAACTCAATAGGGTCCTGAATTTTTTTTTCAGAACTAATTATGTTTGACGGCTACCTTAGTGGCTGTTTACCTCCAAAACTCATGGGACTCCAACGCTCATTACCTACACTCGCCCCTGATCAAATGCATATAAAATGTGTCAGAGCTTAATAGACTATAAGGGGTCTGGCTCCCTAAAATTTGAGAAAGTTGATTTACGGATGCTTGACTTAAATCAATTAAAATTGAAGTTCGTATGAAAAATACATGATGATTGTGAGAATTTCCGTTATCAACAATTTACTCCCTATTATGTTAGGAAAAGGGCTGGAAACAAGTCTTTGAATAATTCGATTAGATTGCGTACATCTAAATAAAGATAATTTCCTTCACTAGATAGTCTGAACAATAGCCTTCCGTTGGAGGAAGAATGGTCCTCATCAAATCGGTTCTCAATAGCCTTCCGTTGTACTATTTCTCTCTATTTCGTGCCCCGCCTTGCGTGTTGAAAATACTTGAGAGTGTGAGAAGAGAGTTTTTTTGGGGCGGGTCGGAATCATCAAAAATTCCGTGGGTCAAATGGGATAAAGTTGTTTCTTCTTACGAATTTGGGGGGTTAAATTTCGGGCTTTTAAAGAGTAAAAATCTTGCTCTATTGGGAAAGTGGTGGTGGAGGTTTTATACCGAAACCGATTCACTTTGGGTAACTATTATTCGTAGCATCTATGGTCCTCGTGGTGGTTTGGATTTAGAGAGCGAAGCAATTCGTTCTTTAAAACCATCTACTTGGAAAAACATTATTTTGACAGGTACATTGCTTGAGGATATCGGCATCAATTTTAAAGCATCATTCGCGACAACAACAAGCAGCATCTCAACCAAAAGCTTCTGGAACTCACTGTGGATTGGCGAACAGCAGCTCAAAGTCCAATTTAGCAGGCTATATCGGCTGGATTCTGACCCCGACGCGAGAATCTGTGACAGAATCGAGTTAAAAATCGATGGATCTGCTGCCTTACGTGCGGACTGGTGTAGATCTCCATAAGGAAGAACAGCAAACGAGCTTATGGCCCTCGAATCTCTTGTGTCATCCTTCGTTTTCAACAATTCAGGGGTGGATACGTGCTCTTGGTCATTATCCAATAACGGTATCTTCTCTGTTCGTTCTTTATCCCTTATTATCGACAACAATATTCTTGGTGAAGTAATAAACGCAAATGCTTTTGAAACAATGAAGAATAATTTGGTTCCAAAGAAGATCGAATTATTTGTATGGAGGGCGGTTCAAAAAAGATTGCCCGTCCGAATCGAGTTAGACAAGCGGGGTATAGATTTGAATAGTGTTAGATGCTCGTTATGTGATGATGACCTAGAAAGCGTTGATCACTCCTTAATCTTTTGCAAAAATGCAATGGATGTGTGGGATCGAGTATTTGCGTGGTGGGATCTTGGTAGCATGACTAACCTAAGTATCAATGAACTTCTACGGGGCCACGGGCCAAGTTCTCCAACTTCATTTGGTTCCAAATTATGGCAAGCGGTCGAGTGGGTCTCGGCTTACTTAATTTGGAGGAATAGAAATGAGAAAGTTTTTCGGGACAAATGTTGGAACCCTCATATGGCGTTAAACGAAATACAAGTGAAGACTTTTGAGTGGATTTCAAAAAGATCGAGGAAGAGGAAATTAGATTGGTTAACGTGGTTAAACGACCCTCGTTCTTATCTTAGATTAGCATAGACTTTCTTATGTAACTGAGTATTTCGTGTTTCGCATTTTCGTGTGTTCCTCGGGTCTTTCATATGTGGTTTGCTCCCTTTGCAAACTAATATGGTATCTGTAATTTGGTTGTTTTCTGATTAATATTACTTGCTTTTCGAAAAAAAAAGATAGTCTGAACAATGAAAACCTTATTCAGTTACTCGGTTAATTGGTTACACTTTACACTTGGATAATTTTCACACCTAGAAGTTCGTTCAAGCTCCGTCGGGAATATATATTTACCAACTTATATACAGAGTGCAAACAAGTATTCGTAGAAATATTGATATTTGGCAGCGTTAATTAAATCATAAGTTTGGTATCAAAATGTTGTATCTTGCAATGAGCCGATATAATTTGTCACGAGCTTTCATAGAGATAATGAATAACGAATAATGATGAAGGAATAAGTTGTACAGCTAAAAGCACAAGTTGGATAATGATGTTTTCATTGAGCATTTTTTCCTTGAAACTGTAACACACTTATTAAATAGTTCACGACGAGATTCGAACTTACAGTCTCAAAGTTGACGAGTTACCTCGATACCACTAGGACATAAACACTGAAATAAAAAATAAAGTCATATTAATTCGTCATTTAAGGCGGTAAACACACTCATCCCGATCTTTTGTTTTCATTTCGCTAAGTTGTTCTGCTTATAGTTAACTGTCCTCGGGTAGTAGTCTGATTCCTTTTAGACCATATGTAACGTAAAGAGGACAAACTAATAACCTTGGGTATTAATTTATTGATTGATGAAATAGATTGAAAAATCATTTGTAGGAATAATATCTTGCTACAAGAAGTGTTAGAAATTGAGAATGAATCTGAATTGGTTCTTGAATCGTGTAAAGACTTTCTCTGTAAATTATTTTGACTCGATAACTGTCAAGATCCACGAAATCTTTACAAGGATAATTCAAGAACAACAATTTGTGTTTTTAGTCATGAAATCATAAATCAAAATATCAGAGCGTTTACAGATTTCTGTGTGTACCAAAATAAAAGCATTCTCACCAATATGTATTTCGAAATTCAGTTAATTGGCTGTTTGGTAACGAAAAGGTGCAAACTTTTGCTTTGGCGGGAAAATATCGGTTGGTATTTTGGCGAGAAAAGTATTTGGTC
Organism: Rutidosis leptorrhynchoides; assembly: GCF_046630445.1. NCBI lineage: Eukaryota > Viridiplantae > Streptophyta > Magnoliopsida > Asterales > Asteraceae > Rutidosis > Rutidosis leptorrhynchoides. The sequence continues at coordinate 400,656,693 of NC_092338.1, forward strand.
ACAATTTATCAATTAAACGGGTATGCCACCTAAACCCCCGCAAGGGGCGCAACCTCCTTCATCCTCGTTATTTCCGTGACAGTATCAAGTTAACTCTTATTTTTCTTTAACGACAGTATGGGCATCACCCAGAGGGGACTCAATCACCTTCGCGGTCATATGTCAATCACACACTCATTAGGAGGAAACCCAAATCGCAACAACCCTGACAGTACGATTGAAGGTTGGGAAAACCCCCTCCGAGAAGCTAATTGTTGGCAGTACCAATTAGATCCCGACCTTTGGAATCGAACATGGCATACTTGTTGAGGACAAACAGGTAGCCCCTCGAGGCAATGACTCAGTGGTATCAAGTTAATTACTCTTATGAATGTGCAGTCCACACTTCAAACCTATTATCAAGTATAACTTAATTACTTTTTGCTTTAAATAAATTACAACTACCTAAATTATCATTACACTAAAACTATCAACGGGAAGAACTAATAACATCTCAAGAAAATTGAACGTTCAGTAATTTCTTGAATACATGTATGCTTCTAAAGATCATTATTTTAGCATAGGTTTATGTTTTTACTCCATATCGACTCAAAAAATAATTCAAAATTTATGCAAGTTTAAGAAAATCAACTATGGATCATTCAAGACATAAAAACCTTCCAGTGTAGCCTGTGTAGGTAATATCCACTATTGATCATTCGGAAGCTTATTAATGAGCAAAGTCAACAATGTATGCATTGTAGTTATGGGGTTAAGTGGATAAAAGTCAACATTTGTATGTAATGTGATCCAACTAATTGAGGGCTCATTAAGTAGCCAACTAATTGAGGGCTCATTAAGTAGCCAACTTAACCAGCTATGGCCATTATTTCACTATGATAAGCCAATGACAACACAAGGTGTCTTGAAACATAGCAAGGCATCATACATACGTATACATATACATAAGGAACGCGCTAGTAACCACTTCATGTGAAGACAGGCCGATAATAAGTCATCAATTCATCATCCTATAAAGGTAACATTAATATACAGAAGTCATCATCCTATAAAGGTAACATGTATTATGATGGTAGAAATAGTAAAGCATAATGGGGTTAAGTAGGCTTAGTGAGAACTAGGGAAAATGATTGAAATCTATCCTGCTAACATAAACAAAAACACAAAAGAACGTGAAAGTGAATATGAATAAGATATTGTGGTAAATGAAAGTTTTAGACCACTCCTAGTGTGATGACGTAGGATATTTCGAATTAGGCTTTGTACGTTGACTTGGCCCACAAGTCACCTGAACCCTAATTGTCATCTAAATATATGTATGGAGCAAAAACTTGCATCAAAGAGACACTCCCACAACCCTCATCGCATATGACTCTCCTCATCTCATGCTAACTACCTCTCTAAGGAAACTACGATCTCTCACGATCTAGGTTTTTACCTAAGGTTCCTCGTAGGTTTTTTTCCTTGTCGTCGATCGATCCCGTTGATCGGCCGACGGCAACGGGCTATCCACAGTGTATGGAACGAAAGTTAATGTCGTTGACGCCTAAAAAACCCCTATTCTATCGCGATGAAGGGTGTTTTTTTCCTTGGAAAATCTATGCATGATCTATTGGTGCTTTCATTGAGAGGTAGTTCAAGTACCGAATATCTTCGAGCTACTGTTTGCGCGCACGCTTGCGCAGCTGTCCACACGCACTTTTGCGCAGCTGTCCGCACGCTCTATTGCGCAGCTGTTTGCGCGTTTTCTTGCCCAGTTTTCGCGCGTTTTTCGCACGGTTGCTCGCTTGGATCTAACGCACAGCTGTCCGCAGTTTAAGTGCAATCTTCGTGCGGTTTTACGTACAATTATTCGAGCTGCTTTTACACCAGCTGTTCGCGATTTTACGCTTAGCTGTCCGCAGTTTTACTCACAGTAATTTGAGCAGGTTTCTCAAGTTTTCGGATAAAAGTTCAAGTCTTCCAACTTGGTAACTAAAAAGAAACATTTTTTTCTTACATAAACTTAACACAGGGTTCCCAGACATAACACAACTACACAAGGCCTTTGCTAAGAACAAACACAAAATATTATAACATACTCGCTTAATATTATAACATACTGGCTTAATGATCCAACTCCAAAATGCTTAGGCTTACAAACCACATAATCTTATCAAGATTTTTGGTTTAAATTAAAAGTAGAAAGATCCAATAGAAAAGAAAAAGATAACCCAATCATCTATGCTGACTTCAATTTTATTCACTTCTTCTCAATGAGCTTCTCGATCAGATCAGCAGCATCCTGAACGGTGGCGATGGTCTGGGCACTCTCTTCCTCCACACTGATTCCGAATTCTTCTTCAAGTCCCATCACAATCTCAACCTGCAAACGCCAATATAAAGTATCAACATTTGTTTTTCACGCATAAAGGTGTCATTTAAACCCATTAAAATTGCACGTAACCATCGTTCAAAGAAAAAGTTAAGCATTGTTTAAAAAAAACTTGTACGGGTCAAAAATCGGTTGAAAGTTGTCTAACCAGTAACTTTAATGCAAAAAACCCCCTTAATTATTTAAAAAGACAAAAAAAAAAAAAAAAAACAAGTTTATTGAAATGATATATCTCCAAGTGATCAAACTCTTCAATCTAAAACAAAAGGACATTAAAAACGGCTTTTCGACCTATTTACTTGTGAATTGGTCAATCCAACAAAAAATTACATTTTCTCTGTGTTATCCAGCTGCCCAACCCACCCATGTTGCCACTTCTAACAACAAAAATGAACAGCCAATGGTTACAAAGTACTCAAATTAGTCAATGATAAACAAACAGCAATACCGTGTCAAGAGAATCGGCTCCAAGTGAAGCAAATTTGGACTCTCCAGTTACATCAGAGTCTTCTGGTAGTGCTAACTGTTTCCTAACGATGCTGCAGACTTTGTCCACGGTCTCGGGTTTGGCCTGCCAAAAGATGAAACTCAGTTTCCATACATTTTGGTTAAGAAAATTAGCATGTCTACTATGCTGTTTATACTTAATAAGCAAAATACTACTGTAGTACAAACAGAATAAACAAAACCGGCGTGTTTCTTTTTAGCACATCATGAACAAAAACAATCAGGATGCTAAAATACTATTCAATGTAGATGAAGAGATACAGCTAATCAAAACTTCATATGATAAATTTAGATATAGATAAGAAAAATATACAGATAACAGAGTAGAAGCATGATCAAAGTGACTGTAGTAAGATCTATCAGTTGCACATCAATTATGATTCTAAGACTACATAATTTAATGTGATGACTGTTTGTCTATTTCTCTATGGTTTTACAACATTCAAAGATTCAAATATTGACAAATCCAAAAAAATGGTAAAACATATACCGCACAAGAGACGTTGAAGCGTGGTGATTTCGATTTAAGAGACGGGAACGATTTCCCATTGATAGCAAGTGATACCGCGTTGAAATGAGAAGCCCTGGTAAGTGCCTGTGATTAAATACAACCAAATCTTAGCAAAATAACATAAAACAAGAACAACTAAATCACAAAATTATGCTATTAGGTGATACTAGTATTATTTATCAGATCAAAAGTATATCATCAAATCATTATAAGATCATGCAGAAGCACTAAATCAATTTAGCAGAATTATCAAGTAAAACAATAACATAAAATCACTTTTCAAAATGCCAAATTTTGAAGAAAAAAATAATCAAAAAGAGACTACAAAGCAGAATCAACTTAAAGCTACACAATAACACACAAGTTCATATCATATTATATAATAATACGAAATTGAACATTTTTAGATTATAAACTTATAGATCACAAGCTGAATGATCACCAGATCAAAACAACAAAATACAGAACCAATAAATCAAACACCTAACCCTAATTTATTAAATCAAACTCACTTCAACAAAATCAGAGTTTAAGAATTCAAAATACGCAAATTCACTTAATTATTAACATGATCACAAAATAATAAATCGTAAGATTGAAAAAAAAACAGAATAATAGAGCAATAAGTGGATATGTATAACCTGATTGGGCTTGTGGATTGAAAGAGATGCGATAAGAGTTGAAGATCCAGTAACTGAAGCCATTGATTTGATTAATTGAAGAAAATTAAAATCAAAAAGAAGAATGAAAGACGATTTGCTTTGAAGAAATTTAGAGAAGAAGAAAAAAGTAAGGCGAAGAGCACGAAGAGTGTGGATGAATATTATATAGAAAAAACAAAATAAAAATGGGGGTTTATAGTTTGTATCGAAATATTTGGGGCGTTTGGTAAGCTGCTCAATTTTGAAAGGGAGATGAATTACTATAATTGTGCATTATGTAAAGTACGGAGTATTATTAATATTAATATTAATATTATTAATATTAACATTAATAAAATGGTGAACAGTAACTATGGGTATTTTCATCATTTCATTTTTTTAAAATTCTAGTTAAATTTTATTACACCAACAAAGATTCCAGACTTTTTTCAAATATTCAAATCGACCCCCCAAACAGGGAGTAAAGTGTCAAATAACCATTTTCATAAAAAAAATTAAATAAACTTCATCCAAATATTCAACGGGTCATATCTTCTTGCTCACAACATATTAAAATTTTCCGACACCATAGTTAAACTCGAAATAATTTTAGGAACACAATGTCAATAACTATACGCAAAACGGACGCTTTTTAAAAAATGCTAAAAAATTGGGGTACTTTTCATACACGTTGATTTTGCGTTAAATTTTTAAAAGTCGATAATTACATAGCTAAACGCGGAGATGGACATATATTGTTAATTTAAAATAACATTTAAATCTTTCACGGGTTATACCTTTTAGTTCGACTCGAGTTGCGCTTCAACGACATTATTCTTTAGCCACGAAATAATTTTACAAACTAAACGCAATAAAATACATTGAAAACCGAACCCCCGGCGCGAAACGAAGTTAAAAACTAGTTAATATTAATATTAATATTAATATTAATATTAATATTAATATTAATTAATTAATTTAATATTATTATTATTATTAATACTATATACTAATCGACAAAGTGCCCAAATAGTAAGTGAATAGTACCATTATTATGCTTTAACTACTTGTTCGCTTCGCATAAACAGTTGTACCCATAAGGGGTAGTACTATGCTACAGTGATTTTTTTTTAACATCCCTCTTACTTCCTTACAACTTTTCCTAAAGGCCCGCACAACAACGCTCTTTCGATTTTTTTTTACCTTATTTTCCCCCACAAAAAATGTCACCCATATACCCTTTTTTTTTTACTCTTAAACATTCTAAGCTGTGTCATATCATGTTACTATCACATTGGTTGACATTCGACCTTCTCATTGTTAAAACCGAATACCATAAACGGGATAACTAAGTCGTCACTAATTTATAAAAAAAAACGTATTCTTAAATGTCAGCTTCATAGTCGCTCAAAACCCGCAGCGAAGCGCGGGGCACACACTAGTATAAGTTAAGCATTAAAATTAAAAAAATCTAGAAAAGTTGAAATTGGACTAGTAACGAACCGCTATCGGTGCTAAAAAAACAAATCGGTAGCGATTTTGGTTCTTGATTGTTTCGGTTCTTGATTTTGAGGCGAGCTACTTTCGATACAAATGAAATCGGTACCGGTTCAATTTTGAAAACCCGAATACTATGGAATTTAAGTCCTACTTTTATTTGTTAACATATATTAACATATATGTATATGTATGTGTTAAATTGTGACCAGTGACTAATTTTTTAAAAATCTATAGAGATGGAAGACATCGACAAATCAACAATCAACATAACATCA